>NC_051311.1:147490913-148740913 GCF_015220235.1 Choloepus didactylus
CAGCTGAAGGAAGAAAGAGAAGCTGAAAAGACTTTAATGTCATGAAAAATGCCATGTGCAAAATAATGGGCTCATGGAGATTGCGCAGTGAGCCTGATCCGTATTTACATCATTCCCTAAAATGTTAGACCTTTGGGGAAACAAGAGAAGGCAAGGAAAGTAGAAGACAATGTTTCCCAGTTATCTCAGCCAGGAGAAAATATGGAAACTTTACACTTGAGTTCAAATGCCAAGAGGCATCAGACCTCCCTAATTTATTCACAGACTTTAGGGGAAGTCCCCACTCCCTTGTTTTATGGCCATTTTCAAAGGTGAGTTTTATATTAGGTCCAATTGTCTTGATAAATGTGGAGCTGATGAAAACCTGGTAATTGAATAGATCCCCAGGCTGGTTGCCATCCCCTGAATACAGTCCCAGAGGTCCAAGGGCTTTGGGGCCACTCACTGCTCACCCCATCAGGAAGGACCTCCCTGCTTTCAGAACTTAATTCTGAGCTCTCACTTTAAGGGAGCCTCATTTCCCCTATTTTACAAGAACAATTTCATTCTACCTTCAGTGTGCCTAGGAATCCACTGAGCCTTCCTCACTCCAATTCTCCCTTCAATAGAAGAGACTGTGATTTAACATGGATTTTCATTTCCGCCTCAACAGAACGGTTTCCTGCATGAATCACCTTTATTGTGATTTTTATCCTGGGCCACTTAGCCATGTAATAAATGATCTTTAGAGGCATGAGATAAATCTTCTGCCCCTTTGATTCACCAGCTCCATGCACCATTAAAGTGTCGGCTTATTTAGCAATCTATTTCCAGGGACACTACCATGGCTTTTTGTAGGCCGACGGCAGAAGACGAATGGGCGACTTTGGGGCAGTCTGTGAAATGGCTCATGCGAGAGTTCCTTGTGTTTCCTGCTCCGTCGTCTTTCTTCACAAATTCTGTTAGCAAATGTTCTTCTATTTCCCAATGCATGCCTCATGCATGGCTCAACCTTTCTCCTAATACCGCTTGTACAGGTTTCTCCGAATACTGACTAGGGGACAGATGTCCTTTATTTGGCACAGCATTTCTGATCAGTACAGACCAAAGTGGGTTTTAGGAACTTCCAGGATCAGCTATCTTAACGAAGCTATCCTATTGAGCACTTCGAGTTTTCCACTCCTTTCCCCTGGCCCCTTCCCCTTCCCGAAGAAAGCAAAGATTGCATTTCAGGCAGGTTCCTTCAGAACAAAGCTTTAAGAATGTTTCTTTTGCCTCCATCGGTCTTTCAAGTTGGTGTCTTATTGCAGAAACTGTTCCTAGTTCTTCAAATGGTTTGCATAGAGTAGTTTTTTTGGACGGCCGTGTGAGTATTCCATCCGATGAGGAGGCATCTGACTCTCTGGCGGGCTCGGCTCTGGACGGGCCCTGCTCATCAGAACAGAATGCTTTGCTTGTCCCCCCATTACTCTTCCCTTCCCGGAACCCAGCATTCCTGCGATCTGGCCCTGTCAGTATTTGGCACTGATATGTATCAATAAATTTCCAGAGGCAGCAGCCTGAGGAGCAGGACAGCTAATTCCTTCCTGCCTGCTGAAGTCTCAGGGTCATCCTATCCATCACCTGGTGAGTTTGTCTTGTGCAGGGGGAGTAGTGCTACCAGAGGCAGTTTGAATTCTTCCTCAACAGGTTGGCTTTTGTTTCTGATGAGGCTTTTTGGAGAGAGTCTGACTCTCAGGTAGATGTGGTTGACACCCCAAAGCAGGATTATGGACAAGTTCCATTCCTTGTATGGTAACAAATGCTGCCTGTCTCACGCCTCAGTGCTTCTTCAAATTGATGCTGAATCTCCCTAGAGGAAACTTGATAGGATGTAAGTTATTAAATGCAAAAATCTGAAGTTCATTTCCCTGGTAAGATGAAATTTTGGAAATTAATAAAAAAAAACTTTTATTTTTTCTTTTTGAAATAATTATAGACTCACAAGAAGTTGCAAAAATAGTACAGATGGGTCCTCTGTATCCATGATCCAACTTCCCTGGTAGGTAATACCTTATGTAACTATTGTACATTAACACAACCAGGAAATTGGCAACATTTTTTGTGGCAAGGGAAAATGGGCATCAAAAAGCTTTAGATATACTTAGAATATTTGGAGTTCTGGTCCACTATTTGCTGAAAGGCTGGTTATATATTGGGAACACATGGACACACTGGACTCTGAATGTATCATGAAAAAAAAAGATTCCTTTAAAAACCATTCCAGTCTCTTCCACATAGCAACAGGTTCTTTGCAGAAGATGGTGAGTTCAAGAAGAAGGGCTCTCAAAAATAAGGGACCTTCAAACAATCATATTTACCTAAAATAGGTGTTCTTGGCCAATAGGTTTATTCTTAGCATCTTTTTGTAGATTCTCATTCCCCAGATATTTTGAATATTATATTAGCTGAAGGAAGCTTGGGAAAATGAAAGAGCCAGCCACATTAATAGCCATAGATGTAGAGTGACTAGGTCAAAAATGTGCTGGACATTTATTTATCACATAGGCATTAAGAAATTGGTCCCTAACTCAGAGAGGCCTTGCCCCTTACAGGTAGGTTGATTTTGAGCAAGTTACTTGGTCCCTGTTAGGCTCAGTATTCTTATCCATAATAGCACCTGATGAGTAAATGTCAACTGATCAATAAATTTTAGCCATTGTTATTAATAATTACCTCTGATCAGGGTACACTGGGAAATAATTTCTATTTCAATCAGTTTCTCAGACTAATTTACAATGCTGGTCCAGTAATTTTTGAAATCTCTTCTAGCCTTGCAGTTTGAAAAGTGGGTTGAAGAGAAGGATAATTCATTAGAGTTAGAAAGTCATTTTGTTTTCTATTACAGTTATGTTTTGAAAAAGTAATTTCTCAACACCCCATAGTACATTATAAATCACTGTGTAACTGCCAGGTGATTAACTGTGATATTTGTTGGTAAGTTATTTGCATCGTAAACCTGTCTAAAATTGGATTAAAGAATAGTTGCAGAACGCTAGAGTCTAAAGTTAATATAACCTAGACCCATGTAAACTAGTCTAAAGTTAAAATATAATAAGACTCACAGTTACATGGACAATGATTTCTTCAAAAAACGTAACAGAAGTCACTGGAATTGCTTGTTAACAATTTGTCCAACAATTTGTCCATACATGTAAAGAAACATTGTTTTTAATTTTTTATTTGTTGTAAAAAGTGGATCTATCTGTTACCATGGTTGCCTGCATCTTGTTTATAATTGTAGGTTTTCTTTTCTTGGAAGTTAAAGACTATTTGGTAACCAATAGAAAATCATCCCTTTTCACCATCAGCCCTACATTAGTCGATATTTAATTAATAAATCACTGAAAATTGCATGTAGTTAATTTTAGAATTAGATTTTAGAATGGATTGGAAAAGCTTTGCATTGTCTCCTTAAAACATGTTTATGCTTCTTTTTTAACAGAATATTACACTCCAATTACGCTGGTGCAAATTAATGGAATAAAAAAGTAGTTTATCCCCAGCTTTTATGTGAAAAATTATTAGCAAATAGCATTGGCAAAATGAAAAGAGCCCTAATTGTGGCATCTGGGCAATTCTGTTGCCAGATACTATGAAGCTGTGCAAACAGACAGTGATGTGTTACAGTGATGTAGCACAGAAGACAGCTATCTCTGATTGAAAAGACTTCCTTTTAGAGTTTAAATTTCAAAGTAATGTCTCATGAGTAACTGCCTTTTGGCTTCTTAAACAGAGAACAAATTCTAGTGAATGACAGTGTCAGAAAGTGGGGACTTGTATTGGTGAAACCAGAGCAGAAAACCCAAGACCAAAAACCCAATCCTCAGTTTGAATTCCCATTAACAATGTGGATCTGTACTTTCTTCCCCTTTCTCCCTCACCTTTTTTGGGAGGGTGAGGGGAGACAAAGTTGCTGCCTTGAAATTTCTAGGAATTGTGCTTTCATAGTGCCAGAAATATTAGAAAATATTTGCTTCCTTTTTGACTGTAACAATAGAATCTCAGACAAATAGAAGAAATCCTTGGCTGTCAACAAGACTTTCTGGGTCAAGCAGATTGGTTGATCAATGGGGAAAGGAAATAGTTTTCAGAAGAACAAATCAGACGAAAATTTAATATTTAGCCAAACACTGGATATGGAACTACTTTCTAAGCATAAAATCAATGGAATCAAAGAAAAATATCAATATAGTTGACTGAATAAAAATGAAGAAACTTCATATGTCCAAAGCATCCTAAATACAATTAAATGCCAAGCAAGAACAATATTTAACCACTAATAGACACAAAGGATTAATATTTTTAATATACATGTTTAACTAAAAATGAATAGTCACTAAATGATGGAAGCAGAAAATTCACACAGAAAGAAATATAACTAATAACTGTATCAGCAATGCACATAAAGTTACTAGCACTGAAATAATGAAACTTTAAAACAATGAGATACCCTTTTACTCCTATCAAATTAGCAAAGAATTAAAATACTAGATATACAGTGTACCTCTTAAGGCTGACAAAAATTCATGCAGTATAGCTCTGTAGTTGGACCATCTGAGTCCAAAACCTGGTTGTGTGATTTTGGGAAAGCTACGTAATCTTTTTGTACCTCAGTTTCTCTTCTGTAAAATGGATATAAAATTATAATATTATGGATAGAATTAAATGAGATAACCACACATGAAGCCTGGCACATAAGATCTCAAAAAAAAAATGGTAGCTGATATTGGCTACTACAATCTCATACACTGGTGGGAGAAACTTAGTATTCTACAAACTGTAGTAAAACTGCATGGCAATATGGAAATACTTAGTCAAAAACTTTAAAAAATAGTCAAGTCTTTATTTTTAGGAAATTACTCCATGAAAGTAATCTGATGTGCACAAACATTCATGTATAGAATAAAGAGAGAATATTCTAAATGATCTAAATGTTCAAACCAGAAAACAAACTTAAATTGATTATGGGGCTTCTCTCTAAGGTGACACACAACCTGGTTATTAAAATTATTTTTTAAAGAAGTTTTAATGACATGGAATATGCATAATAAATAACATTTAATTTAAAAAGCAGAATATGAAATTACATGTACACCATCTCTAGTATGTAAACATAAATATAAATTAAAGACATAAATATAGAAAATTATGAAACAGATACACGAACTATTTAAATCTATTATATCTGGGCAGAAAAATTTGGGGCATTTTAAAACATATACCTTTCTGTGTTTATCTTTTTCTGTAGTGAATTTGGACTAACTCTTCCACAATTAAGATAAAATCTGAATTCAGAAAAGACAATTTGGGATGGTGTCTTAGTTTGCCAGGCTTCTATGACAAATACCACATGATAGTTTAGCCTAAACAATAAGAATTTATTTGCTCATGTTTATGAGGCCAGAATAAGTCCAAATTCAAGAGCTCAGTAACACTTGCTTTCTCCCAAAAACCTATAGTGCTCTGGTGCAAGGCATCTTGGGATGTCTTGGCTTGTTTCTTGGCTTTCTCCTCACGTCTGGTCTTCCGCTTTCCTACTGACTTCTGGTTCTCGCTCGTCCCTGTCGCTTTCTCTGACTCTAGCTTCTGGTTTCTTCTCTTTATAAGGCCTCCAGTAACATGGATTAAGACACACCCTGATTCAGTTGGCCACACTTTTAACTAAAAGTAACATCGTCAAAAAATCCTATTTACAATGAGTTCACGCAGACAGGGACGTGGTTTAAAATTAAGAACGTGTTTGTTTACCACAGATGGCATAGTGGAACATATAATTCTCTCCTCATAAACTTTAAAATATGTTTTCAAAGATACATGAGAGAAAACAAGAGCAAAGATATTTGTAAGAGACACAAACTAAAACACAGTTATATTTTGATCTCACTCTTCCTAAAACCTGGTAAACTTACTCTCCACTCACAAGTGCCTTTCTGCTTGTGATGCAGGTCAGTCAATCAATGATGTTTATTGTGGGCCTACTATGTGCCAGCCACTAGGTCAGGCTAGGAATACTGTATTGAACAAAGTAAACAGGGTATTTATTCTATGGAGCTCACAGTCGTATGAGTATTTAATAACTCAAGACAAAAGTCTCAACAAATGAGCTCAGGCCCTCATGTATTCAGAAATTTATAAATATACTGGAGTTCTTCTTCAATTAAAAAATATAAAATGCATGTTTTTCGTTTTTCATCCATTAGAAGGAATGCTTTTTTAATAACCAGAAATAGAAAGCAAGATTTTCCAAAGTGGCTGAGATGCTGCATTGTAGACGTTGGTAGAGGAAATATTTATCATTGGTCTCAGCGAGGGAGTGGATGTTTGAGAACCTTAGTGTTGCCGCAATACTCTAGGTTACAGAGAATTCCATTGTTTGTTCTTGGAAACTGTTGCTTTTGTTCCCCAAATCCCTATCCCTGCTTAAAACAGGAAAGACAAAAAGCTACAGTCCTTGTGTACTGTTCCTCTGTAAAGTACCATTATTCTTTCTTTTGTTAGCATTTCTACCATTTAATGTCCTTGATAAAGATAATTAAACAGTGAAAATAAGGCAAAGAAAACAGATTCATATGAGACCTTTACCCCAAATGGAAGACTGTGTCCCCTTCTCACTGTGCCCCACATTATACACACACACACACACACACTCACACATATATCTAGTGCACATATAATAATGCAGATATACTGTTTTATAATTGAAAACTCTAAAGTGCATTCAGACATTTTTGTTGAGAGCAAATAAAGGTAGTATGCTGTTAATACATGAAAAGTAAAATAATTAAGATTTATATAACTTGAGGGGCCCACAAAGCTTTTCGGTAAATGTTATGATTATCATTACAAGTAAAAACAGATAAGAAAGATTTGTTTGAAATAACAGTTTGACTACCCACGATTCAACCGCCTGCAGTCTCACCTTTTGGGAAAACCATTGAGAGCGTCAAAATAATTAAAATGTTTAGAATAGACTTCCCCAAATCCTGGCATGTGATAATGGAGTAGCCCCTTGCTCCACTGGCCCCACACAAAATGTGGCTGTCATCCTTTCAAGACTCCTGCAGAAAAGAAATACGAGAGGCCTTCCCTACTGCATTGGCATGCTGAAATAGCAATTGAAAGTGAGGGGAAAAATAAGAAAATCCTAAAAATGTAGACACAACAATGCCTGGGTTTGTGTACTGTAGGGGCAAAGAGTCCTTCAGCATCTCAGTAGGCCCTTGAAGACACCACTGCTTTCACACGCTGTAGGAGAAAAACCTTTTCACACTGATTGCTTTAAGTCTTATAGAAACAGTTAAATTTTATTCCATACACTCAGTTGAAGTTAGAGTGGTAGGAAACACATTTCAGACTATTGTATCATTTAAAAATATTTTAAGACAATTGAGTTTAAAGGAACAAGCTTTTGACTCAACAACAAATATATATATATATATATATATATGTGAATATATATATATATATGTGAATATATATACATATATATGAATATATATACTCATTCCAGCGGGTTTTAGAGAGCACACGTACATACACACATGTATGCATACACTTTTCTATATAATAATTAGCTGCATTTAACTTTGTGGTCCAAAAGAAGAAAACAAAAAACTAAAATGCTTTGCTTAAAAAGGACAAAAAAGGAGGTTTGAAAATATCCACAGGGAATAAGCAATACATTTCTTTAAATTCCAGAGATCAATGTAATTACTTTAAAAGCAAGACCAATGTGGTTCAGCTTTTGAATACCTAAATATAAATGCCATCCATTTATACCAGAGGAGATTCATTTTCATTATATTCCATAAAGTACAATTTTCCCATTCTGTAAAGTTCAAACTACTTTCCAAATATTCTATTATTTAAAGGGTTGACTCTGCCACTGAATGTTCTTGGAAAGATAGTGACGCAGCAAAATTCACCTGGAGAAGTTACAGTGAAACCTCTAACCCCTGACTCTCATATAAGCTACAGGAAGCTACAGAAATCTTTCTGAATATCAAGAACTTGTCAACCAATTGAGGTTTCTTACGAGAAGATTTCAAGCAATTCAAATCTAGTTCTCACATTTCGCATAAGAATCAACTTTAATATATGTTAGGAAACAAGATTCAGGGACCCCCACTCCATCCCCACTATTCTGACACAGTAAAGCTGGATGTGGCCTAGGAATCTGCATTTTAACTGAACTCCTGCTAGTCTGCAGCTAACCCTCTGAGAAGCCCCATTTAGAGATACCCCAGGGCTATTTGAACAGGCGTTTCTTTCTTTCTTTTGCTGTCTGTTTTCTTTATCCAACATATCAGAATTCTGATATGATAGTTCCCGCTTTTTAAGTTTAAAACGATCCTCTCCTTTTCCTCTGACCTTGCTAAATCGACTTTATTCATCCCTTCCACAGCTTTCTTGGCCTTGAGAACACCACCTAGAGTGAAGAGAAGTAATTGCAGGTTCTTTTGAAAATGCAAAATAATTTTGAACGTTTCTATAACTGTAGACATATTTGCCAGTCAGACTTTCTGTCCAACATTTGAAGAGATATGGTTCACTTAAAATTTCCCTAAGGCACCTTTAAATCCTAAGCATTTAGCAAAAATATATTTAATCGAATCCTTAAAACTATTTGTTTTGCTGGAACAAATATTTTGTTTAGGGTAAAATTTCTAAAATATTTAGATGGGCATTATTATTTTTATATGATGCATGGACATTTTACAATACATTGGACATTTTACAACACCCTTGAACAGTCAGTATGTCCAGCACAGCTGCTATTTTGTGTATAATAGAGTTATGCCTATTTTGTGGGACTTGGGGCAAAATGCTAAACTTCTGAATTATTACCAAACTTTTCAGTTGAATCTTTGCATTTGTTATGAGATGGTGGTCAGACAGACAATTTGTTCTGTGCTTTGTCAACATTATAACTCCCAGACTCACGTTGGTCCTTCTCCTTAGTGACATCTTCTTGCTGGGTGATGTGCCACATTGTGGTTTTAAAATCAGGCTGCCTTAATAAGGGACTCAGGGAAATTACTGCTTTGGAAGCCTACATGACAAGTAACACCAGGAACAAAGCTGAATTTTATGCTGACTGTGAAGCCACAACCAAATGGATGGTGTAGCATTTCCTTTGCTAAGATTTCATGAATAAGATAGGACAAGCCAAATTCAGTCCTGATTCTACACAGAAATGGAAATCAGGAGTGCATTTTGGTATACCTTCCCTAAACTATGCCTTAATTAAAAAAAAAAAAAAACTTAAATAGAATACACATAATAAATACATTATAAATAAACCCCATGAAATCTAGCAATGGAACCCACCCTTTCCTCCCTGTTATTCATGATGCATCATCATCTCTCAAGTTGTCTTAATTAACTGCTGCTTAGGCATGACTGTTGTCACAGATGAGTGCTATTCAAAACAGTTAGCAATCCATTTACCCATGCCCCAAAAGGAGAAAACATTATTCATTCAATTAGAAGAACTACGTGTGAAAGCAGAACAGAATTCTTATCAGTGGGAAAGGCTAACTGGATGTTCCCCCAGGGGGGTACCATTTGGAACGTGTCCACTGCTTCTGGTGGAGCAAGAGAGTGGCCCTCTCCAATAGGTATTGCCCTTCACCATCTGCCATCTTTGCAAAAGGACCCCATCTGGCAGGTGGTTTCCTAGTCCTGGCAAGAATACTTCACGTGATATTCTCAAAATGTGTATCCACAGAACTCTCCTTACTCCTGATGTTCATAGGTATACTTGAAAAAAAATGGTTTCATGGTCAAATAACTCATTACCATTGTGTTTAACAAAGTCAGCAACTTTTGTGGTGTCAGATATCCCAGACTACTTAACCTCCTTTATCCATGGAACACCCCCCCCCACCTTTTTTTCCCTCATTAATCTGCTCAGTTGGCTAGCGTTGCTAGGAACTTGCTTTGGGAAATGTTGGCTTCTTGGGTTATTTTAAATCAGAAGTACTTTAAGTGCATGCACACATGGGATGTGCATGCATATATCAAACATAAATCTGGAAAAATTGAACAAGTTTTCTGAGGGCTCTATAATTTACTACAAAGGTTACTGTTCATTTGAGAATTTTTTTCTATTTTTTAAAGGAGTTTTATCGAGATAAATTCACATACCATATAATCCATCTAAAGTATACAATCAAAGTCTAGTAAATCAATGCCTTCTATTTTTAACTATCCATTTATAAAACTGAAAAAAAAAAACATTTCATGGTGAAATCTCTAGTTAAGAATTGCTAGGGCAGTGCCTGGTCTATATCAGACCACCGTCTTAAATATTCTGCTTCTGTCTTCCTGGTATCTTACATCCCACAAGCATTAGCTGAGCTTGCTTTAAGGGATACACAGATACCTGCCACATGGTTTCTGCCCACAAGCCCTTAGTTGGATGGGAGTTGAAAGAAACATGCAAAGAGAGATTTTCAACATAGTACAAAGAAGTTTTTGAGCTACAACTACAGAATGCTCTGGGAGACCGCAAGAGTAGAAATTCAATTCATTTATGGGACAGAGTCAGTGGATCATAGAGGAGACCACGTGTGAGCTGAGTATTGAAAGATAAATAGGTGTTAGTAATTCAAAGAACATAGTTGGTGGGGCATATTCCAGGCAAAGGGACAGCAGAAGGTATGGAAGAGCATGTACCAGGGAGGATGTTTTGTTTTATTAGGAAAGAAAAGGGGAAGATGAAAAATGAACTGGTAAGGTAGGGAGGGGCCAGATCATAGTAGGAGTTTGGATACAGTGGCTCTCAAACATCAAGACATATCAGAATCAATCAGAAACTGTGATTCAGTAGGGTTTGGTTGGGCCTGGGGAATCTGTATTGCTGATAAGCCCTTCAAGTGATTTGATGTGGTGTGTCGGCATGAAGGCCTTTGGGAACCATAAAAACCACTGAAGTGTTTTAAATTATCTCTTAAAAAGAAAACCTCATTAGTTAAAAAATACTGTGAAAACTAACACATGCTCATTTCAGGAACAAAATATACAAACAAAGTAAGAGGAGAGCATGTCCCTTCTCATTTATCCCTCAAATCCATTTCCCAAGGGTAGCCAGTCTGTATAATATATACAGTATGTATATAGTATACACACACACACACACACACACACACACATCCACACATGTGCACGCATCCACCCACAAATAATAATAGGTAACATATCATGTGCCTAGCACTATTCTAATTATACTACATATATTAATTCACTTAATTTTCACAACAACCCAGTAAGGATTATTATTACTTCTAATTAATGGATGAGGAAATTGGAGCACAGAGAAGTTTGTTTCCCAAGTGACACAACTAGCAAATGGTGGATCCAGGATTTGAAGCCCCGTGGTCTGCTTTCACTACTCTCTACTTGGTTCTTTATCCCAATTCTGCAAAGGTTTATGGCAGAGCTCTTAAGCTCTAGTGGGCTTTCATTTAGGACTTTTCTGGGAGCTTGAGATTCTCTGATACTCTGAGCAAAGGGAGAAAATTAAAACCTACAACCCCTAGAACGTGCTGTTACAACACTGCTCTTTGGCCCTCATCTCTAGCCCTTCAGTGAATGATGCCTCCCAGAATGCAATGCACTCTAGTTGCTCTGGGTGTTGCAGTGTCTGACTAGATGGAGACAGGAGAGTTCCCTTGGAAGTGGCTAACAATATTCCGGTGTCTCAGAAAAGTAGAAACAAGCATTAGAAAAATGGCTGAGTGGAAAAGTGTCTGAATGAGGAGGTTGAATTTGAGGAAGAATGAAAGATATCTGCTCATATTTTAGAATGGAAGTCTCCATCATTTTCAGAGGCAAAGCACTGATTAGCCACCTGCTATATTTTCAGCTGGTTGACTTTGGAGTTAGAAGAAATTTCTCCCAGATTCTGGTAGTTCTAGTCATTATTATTATTATAATATTATTATTATTATATTATGGCCATCATTTTAAAAGTCTTTCTGTGTATTTTAATGAGAAACAAGAAATGGGCTGCTAGCCAGATGCGATTTTTAACCAATTCTTTGGAAAGTTTGAAACACATAATGAAAATTTGGTGCCATTTATCTCCTTAAAAATGAGCACAGTTAGTTATTTGACAATTTCCACATGAAAAGCATAATTTTAGAAGCTTATTACAAAAGAATCACTGAGCATAGAATACTTTATTCTGATGTTTATATATTCTCTTGGACCTTGTTGCAGCAATTTTGAAGTTAAGTATTAATAGCCACATTGATGGATTGCTTAAGTTTTGTTCCCAGGTGAGGCTGTAAGGTTAGGGAAAATCTTTTTATAAAAAGATAGTTTTTACTTGTGTATGTATGTGCGCACAGGGATGAGGAAGCTGTCTTACGAAATTTTAGTTAAATCAGCAGAAAAATTTCTTGTCCAATGAAAGGTTACCTGATCCCAAACAAACCGTCTCAGCCAATTTCCGGCCATAAACATACCAGAGACTCTAGAATAGAGGCAGAGGTTGACATTTCTGGTTTGAGCTATGAAAATAACAAGGCTCAAACTATTGAGCACTTGATGTTCTGGAAGAACAATCTCATTTTGCAAGGTCAACTTGCTCAAGGACATCCTTAAGTAGCTATTGTTTTAGGTCAGTAAGGTCTCTGGCTCTTACTTGACTCCAGTTTATAAAAACAGATTTTTTTTTTTTGGTAGAACTACAGCATTTCTGTAAGCCATTGCCACTAGTATGCCTAACAGGCATTGTCACTTTGGCATTCCCTATATATTTCTTAAGTCTCCATGTTTAATTATCGTTCCTTTTCTCTATTGTTAAATGAATAAAATGTCAGCTTATTAATAAAATCATACCATCTGAAAATGATTTAAACTAACTTAAGCGAGCCATTGTTTACCAATGATTTTTCATCCTACACAGATCTTATCCACTTTTTAAGAAAACTCCAAATTAGATATTATTATTACAATGCTCATTTTTGTTGTTGTTATCAGAATTAATCTTTTTTAATCATATTTTTAATTGTAGAATATAACATATATACCTAGAAGTGGTCTTTCCAAGTGAAATTTAACAAGTAGAGAACAAATTCCAAAAAATATTACAGGTTACAGTTCCATAGCTTCAGTTATTTCCTTATTGTGAAATATAACACATATACAAAAAAGGTATCTCTTTCAAAGTATGATTTAACAAGTAGTTATATAGGAAATTTCCAAAGTTGTTATGAGTTATAGTACCATAGTTTCAGTTATTTCCTTATTGTGAAATATAACATATAAATACAAAAGTGATAGCTTTGAAATTCCAATTTAACAAGTAGCTGTAGAACAATATCAAAGGACGCTATGTGTTACAGTTCTGCCATTTCAGTTCTTTCCTTCTAGCTGTTCTAATACCCCAGCAACTAAGAAAAAGAAAATTATATAAAGATTCAATATTTGTAATCCTTTGTTAAATTCCACCTTGTCTGTTGCTACACCTTCCTCTAGTTTAATCACTCCCCTGATCTTCAGGGATGTCTAGGCAGTGACCACCCTAACCTGTTCATGTTGAAAAGGGGTGTCAACTTTATGAGAAAAGAGGTGTGACACATCTTGTTGATGTTCTTGAAGAGGCTATTGCCTCTGGGCTTTGGGACTTAGCTGGCTTAGGAGTTCTCAGAAGAATTTAAGTTTCTGAAGAATAAGCTTAGTGAGTAAAACCTTTATAGAGTCTCAGATAGGGATCCGGGTATTCTTTAAGGTTTTGGGGGCTACTGTTGACTTGGGCTTATCATACTGTGGTCATTTGGCATATCTAGGTGAAGCTTGCAGAGGAGTAACCTCCAAGACAGCCTATTGACTCTTATTTGAATTCTCTTAGCCACTGAAACCTTATTTTGTTGCCTTTCTTTTCCCCCTTTTGGTAAAAAAGGCATTATCAATCCCTCCAGACAATGCTCATTTTGCAGGTGAGGAAACCAAGGACCAACATGTGCCAGTCCCTTGTGTGGTGAGACAGCAGGCGAGCAATGTTTCCATGACGTGACCAGAGGTCTTTAAGCTACTCTAGGGCTCTTTCTGCCGTTCCACCAGCTCCATATCTTTTGTCTAGACTGTGCTACAACATTTTTCTCCAGGATTGATAAAGGATTCTTTTGTCTCTGTTTACTCAGTAACAACATAGAAAACATCACTTTATTTTAAAGCATTGTAAATCTGCTTGACAATATTACAACTTTGTTTCATATGTGGGGTGGAGGGTGGGGGGTGCTTGGATGCCATTACCCAGAGCAGATTCTTATCACTTCTGTATATTCAAATCCAGTCTCTTCTATTGACATATTTCATAGTAATTTCTTTAAGTACATGCCTTTGTCATATATGATTATTAAATTAGCCACAATTTATTGAGCATGACCCAGTGCCAGTAACTAAGATGTTTATTTATATTTGATCCCATTAAATTTTCTCAATTCTTTAAGTTAGAAGGCAATACTTTGCATTTTGCAAATGAAAAACTTGAAATTTAAAATAGTTAACTAACTTGCCAAATTTAACAGCTAATTAGCAAATGAGGATGGGAGCCTGGCTTTTATCAAAATGACCAATTTAATGACAATATATGATTCAATATGAGGGGTTCTTCTATAGTACCCCCAATGCATTTGTTGGATCATTAGTTTGCTTCCAGGTTTTATGGCAAAAAAGAACAGAACCTGTTTCATGTAGTTTTTCCCACTATTTGGATTACTTTCTTTGGATAGATTCTCAGTATGTAGTTCTTAAAGTCAAATATTGTGGCTAATTTTATGGTTTGTGTGACATATTACCAAATTGCTTTGCAAAATTGTTTTTCAATTTGTGCTGCAGCCACTGTTGAATCCAAGTTATGCTTTCTTATATACCACCTTTCTCCTACAGCCCTTTTTGAACATTATGGCTATAAAACAAATTGGAGGTATCATTGGAAAGGTTTAAAGAAACACTTGGTAGATAGTTCCCTAATGGCACAGGACTAGAGAAATATGGCAGAAAGGTAAGCACACAGCAGCAATGTATTTAAAAACAAATAGGATGCCCAAATGTCTTTGATAAGATAGTATTATCCTCTCATTTTATCCTTCCTCAATCAGGTTCATATTTGGGCTTTACAGGCCAAAAGAGCAAAATTTTAAAAATGATTTGGAAGAGAGCTGCCCATGAGTCAAGATTCAAAGAGGTGAAATGATTCAGGGGAAGAATCCTTGTATCCTTTGGGTGATGAGAGAAAGGGGCCCAAGTCTTCTGAAAGGAGAAGGCAGTAGAAGAGAACAGGTTTTGAGTCGGACTGGCCTGGCTTTGAACCTCAACTCCTTCACCTATTTCCTATGTGATCTTGGACAAAAACTGAATACCCTTGGTCTCAGTTTCCTAATCTATAACATGGGAAGAATGTCCATTTCAAAGAGTTGTTGGAAGGATTTAATGAGACAATGTGGTCAATTATCCACAAGAGGATGATACTTGGCAAATTCAAGATGGTGGTTTCTCTGGAGGAGGGAGGAAGAAGAAGGGGAAATACAGGGTAGAAAGGGGAGCTACAACTTTAACTGGAATGTTTTGTGTCTTTTGTATATGACTTTTTATGTAAAGGTCTGAAGCAAGTATAACAAAATGTTGACATTTGTTAATTCCGGGGAGGGTGCTAGCTGTATTATTTTCTGTACCTCTGTGTATTTAATTTCATTTTAATTAAAAAAAAAAAAAAGAATGCCTGGCACATAGCCAATATTCAATACAGATTAAGATCCTTTCTCACACCCTTCATCAGAATCCGAAGAGCTTAGGGTCTATTATGATGCATTTAGGCAGGACTCAGGGAAACAAACCCCACCCACTGTCCTTAAACTCCGAGAAGCTGAGCATCTGTCTTCCCTAATGGAATTCAACACTGGACAAGTTCATTTTCTTCTGTGTGGACTGGGTAAACACATGTGTTCCTGCACTGTCTTCTTTAGCTTGACTCCTCCGAGAGAGGCCTGAGACAAGTTGATTTTCTGTGATCTAGATTCCATAACCCGCTCTGTCTTCTGCATGTTATTTTCTGTCATGGAAGACTGTTTACATTTTCATTTTCTGTAGCATGCAACTCCTGCCAATACATGTGTCGCCATGATTTCCATACAGAGGCCTCCTTTCCCCACGATGATGTTTATTTAGTCTATCCAGTTTGTTTAGATTTTCCTCATGGAAATTCTAGATTTGAGGTTACGAAAGTAACTCTGACAGAGCTCCTAAATATGTTGAATTCCACATGAAAGCTGACTTTTGTGAAGCTTATTATAAATGGAACACCACACACAGCAGGGCTACTGAGCTTAGAGATGATACTGGTATATCTTGATCTAGTGACAAATGTTCATGTAACCCATCACAAGTGGTTAATCAAATCAAAGAAGGTTTCCTGCCTGTTGTCTGGTTAGTTAGTTTTTGCATGTGTGTTTGTTTTTAATTTCCTTTCTTCCCATCTCCAATGCCTCCTTCTTTCTCCTCACCACGACTCTTAGTAAGTAAAAGAAGCATTTTGGAGATGGAAATTAATCAATTAAGCCTATCTTGGTAGGCATCCTTTCTATGGAAAAAGGCTCGTTCACACATGCTGGCTCAAATCACAGAAGGTTTTCTGCCTGTTGTTTGGTTATTTAGTTTTTGCATGTGTGTTTGTTTTTAATTTCCTTTCTTCCTATCTCCAATGTCTCCTTCTTTCTCCTCACCTTGACTCTTAGTAAGAAAAGGAAGCATTTTAGGGATGGAAATCAATGAATTCAGCCTATCTTGGGAGGCATCCTTTCTATAGAAAAAGGCTCACTGTTCACACATGCTGACTTTTGTCAGAGTAGTATCCTTCCACTGCCAGAGAAAAAGAAAAGCAGTTTTTTCCTTTCCTCTTTTTCTCTGTTTTCTTTTGGCAGAATTGATGTAAGGGGCTTGTGGCTATTACTCAGGAATATGCACAGAGGAATTTCAGAAAGTTTTAGATGTTATAAAATCACGAGTTAACAGCAGACAGAGGTATTTACAGAAATTAGTCTTTCATATCATTTACCAGAGAGCTTACCATTCCCATTGCAAAGCAGGTAAAATGATCATGGATATTTGGGACTTGAATCATTTTCAGTGCATGAAAAAGTTAAGGCTATCTGCATCCAAATTATTTGAATAAATGGAAGAACAGAATTGCCTGGGCAGATACTGCTGCCGTTGCCATTTTAACCTGATGCCCAGTGGCAGCCAAGGGAGAAGGCAGAGAGAGCTAATGTTCAAACAAAACCTTCCATGCACCCATGCGCCATTAGTGCAGCTTCTAGGCAACTGGGAACTAGAATTCAAAAAACAATCCCCCAACCTCAAGTAAGACAGCCAGAAGTTTGGCTTCCTTTAAGAGAGAAGAGAGAAAACCTTTATCATTAAAACACTGTTCTCTTGCTTGAATATTATTCCCTTTGGGGTTTTAAAAATAATAAAACTGTAATATCCTTTAAAGCCAAAAGGCAATCTCCTCAAAGTAATTATAGTACACCAATGATAACTTGAAAGCATCTTATAGGTAAACAGGGTAAGGAGAAAATCAAGGAAAGGAAACAATATTTCAAAGTTAAAGTTGATGCTAATGGCAAGACTTCTATAGACCTTAGTTATAGAAAGATGGCTCAATTGGGAGAAGGACAACTCCTGAAAAAAATGAATCCCATTTATTTTACAATAATATTTCAATAGGATTTCCCTTGGGACCTAGACAGGCTCTTAGTGTCCTTTTGTGGGAACACCAATAAAATTACTTGTAAAATGTATGAAATCACAATAAAACAAGACAAAAAAAATTAAGTCGGAACTCTGTTTCCACCAGAAAAACAAGCTCCATTGAGCATTTATTTTTATTTGATCACTTAAATTTTGTGATAATTTAACCAGCATACTAAGTCAGAGAGTCATTTATCCTCTGTCTTCTACTGTGGCTGACTTGCAAAGGCTTTCATTGTTTTTTTTAATTAAATTCAGTTTTATTGAAATATCTTCACATACCACACAATCATCCATGGTGTACAATCAGCTGTTCACAGTACCATCATATAGTCATGCATTCATCATCCCAATCTATTTCTGAACATTTTCTTTACATCAGAAAGAATTAGAATAAGAATAAAAAATAAAAGTAAAAAAGAACACCCAAATCATCACCCCCATCCACCCTATTTTTCATTCAGTTTTTGTCCTCATTTTTCTACTCATCCATCCATACACTAGATAAAGGGATTGCTATCCACAAGGTTTTCACAATCACACTGTTACCTCTTGTAAGCTACATTGCTATACAATTGTCTTCAAGAGTCAAGGCTACTGTAAACTATAAATTAGAGTTAGCTGCGATTATTATTGGTATTATCATCACCATTATTATTGAGTTCATCATCCTCTGGGCACTATATCTACTCATCCTACTCTTCATTTTCTCAACAATGTTATTTTTCTATATACTTGGAATGTTTTCTGAAATAATCATCTATATCCTGAGACTAGACTTTCAATGTGATTTTCTCTTTTCCTTTTGATATGTAGAGGTGTTCATTTGCTTATTTATTTCTTGACTCATACATCAAATCATTAATTCAACAATTATCTATTGAGTACCTATTACATACTAATCAGTCTTCCAAAAACCTTGCATACAGCATTAAACCATTAGGTCACATAAGTGTTATGAAGAAAAATAAAGCAGAAAAAGTCTGGAGAGTGACAGGTGACTTTAGTTTAAATAGAGAAATCAGGAAAGATACCTCTATCAAGAAACCAATCTTGACAGTAGAGAGGGACCCAGCCATGTACAAATCTGGAGGAAGATATTTCTAGGCAGAGGGATCAGCAAGTGCAAAGCAGAGGATATTTCATGTGTCCAAAGAATGGCATTCATTCAACAAAGATTTTTAAAGTACTTACTAATTAGTAAATATGTATTATATTCTGAAGATACAAAAATGCAGGTAAATGGAATTGAGAGGTCACTCTGATGGGCATTCTTATATGCTATATAGATAATACTTTCTAGGTTTTAACGCATTGGAATAGCTAGAAATAAATACCTGAAACTATCAAACTACAGTCCAGTAGCCTTGATTCTTGAAGACAATTGTATGGCAATGCAGCTTACAAGGGGTGACAGTGTGATTGTGAAAGTCTTGTGGATCACACTCCCTTTATCCAGTGTATGGATGCATGAGTAGAAAAATGGGGACAAAAACCTAAATGAAAAATAGGGTGGGTGGGAGGGGGGGTGATTTGGGTGTTCTTTTTTAATTTTATTTTTTATTCTTATTTTCACTTTTTCTGGTACAAGGAAAATGTTCAAAAAATAGATTGGGGTGATGAATGCACAACTATATGATGCTATTGTGAACAATTGATGTACACTTTGGATGATTGTATGGTATGTGAATATATCTCAATAAAATTGAATTTAAAAAAATACAGGGAGGGATACAGGCACCAGATGCACTTGGAGAGGTACTCAGGGCCACATAAGGAAGGCCTGATAAGGGCACGGAAGGGTTTTGGTCTTTGTTCTAGTAGCAATGGGAAACTATTGGAAGGGCTTCAGGCAGAGGATTAACATGAAAAGATTTTGATTTTTAACACACAATGGGGGAAGTGACAACATCATCAGGGCCATGTAAACAGCTACTGAAAACCTCTCCCCAGATAGTCAGTGGGAAAAAAAAGTTTTCACTTTTTTAGAACTCTGAAGGAATGTATAGACTGGAAAAGGATCCCACAAATGCTAAGTTAAAGAAAGAGAAAAATATCAGGTAGGAAACTTCCATCTTGGACCAACCGGTCCTGTACGCTCCCCCTCGCTCATTCCCACACACCTCCAGAAGTGCATAGAAGCAGCAGCTGGGATCCCTCCCACTTCCTACTGGGGACACAGACTATAACATCTCTCACAGAAGTGAGGTGGATCCCCACCAGTATCTAGAAACAGAGACCCAAGCCCACAGGGATCCATGGCAAGGCTTAAGCCATGGGGGAGGGTGGAAAACAAAAGGGCAGCAAGGAGGAATTTCCAAAATGGTGGAATAGGGAGTGTATCACAAAATCTTCTCTGAAAACAGCAAGAAGCTGGGTAGAAAATACTCAAATCAACTACTTGGGGACCTGGGGAACAGGGGAAGCAATTTCCAGGCCCAGATCAGTGAGGGATGAAGTCTGAGTAAACATTGACAGAGACTGTGTTTCCAACCCTGGGTCCTGATGCCCAACCTCCACCCTTGAGGAAAATAGCAGTGGGCAGACTGATCCTTGCTTGGGGACTGGCTACAGACTGGGGCACCTTGGGGAATACTCCACCACAAGTAAAGTGGGGGTGGGGAGCACAGCCCCACATTGAGGCAGGTTTTGGCTGGCGAAGTGAAAGCACAGGAACCCACAATTTCAGCCGCACCCAGTCAGATGCTACAAGGGCTCCAGGAGGTAAACAGCTTCTGAAGACTATTAAGTCACTTAACAGCGCCATCTACTAGGCAGGCCGGAAAGTGCAGGGGAACTGCAGGGCTCTTCAGAGTCTCTCCAGACTCTAACCTAGACCGATTGGAGCTGGTCTACACCCCCTGCATGGGAACCCGGCCCTATTTTGGCTGAGAAATACAGATGACCCAACCGTCAAAGCAGTGCCCTAAAACAAACCCTGGTTTTACTGGCCAGTGGAAAGCAGATCACTCCTGGGCTGGCTGCTGGCTCGGAAAGTTGAACCCTTCAGTCGCCCAGCCCAAGGTCTTTCCACATGGGAGCATGGGGAACTCCAGACATACTGTACCCACAGGTGGAGTCTCAGCCAAGTTTCACAGTGCCCACTCCCTTCCCCCAGAGTTGGTGGCTTCCAGTGCACATGGAGAACTGTGGCTTTGCCTGGATTGTTGCCTGTTTGGGTCCTGGACCAATGGGCTACTGCAGTCAAGGAGAGGCAGCGTTGTGGGGCAGAGGTGGCTCAAGAGTGCCATCTTATGGAAAAATAGGGAAAGTGCTCTCTGGAAAACTGCTTTCCTGCCCAGCCCCTTAAGGACTTCTGAAAAGGGCTGCACCACCTGTGTGAGGCCCTGGCCCTGGTTTGGTTGGGAATTTCCAACAAACCAAGTGCCAAAGAAGACATTCAGTGCAAACCCAAGCAACTACAAAATCTTAGACAAGCAAGGGAAATCAGCTTTCCAAATAATCTTAACAAGACTATCAAATGCCAAAAACCAGTAACAAAAAACCACAACAATATCAAGAAGAAAGAAGATATGACCAACCCAAATGATCTAAATAAAAAGCAGGAGGAGACACAGGATTTGGAACAACTAATCAAAGTTGTTCATACAAATCTACTAAATGACTTCAATGAGTTGGTAAAGAGAAAAAGGACATCAAGAAGACATTAGAAGAATATAAAGAAGAATTTCAAAGAATAAATAGAAAAATAGCAGATCAAATTAAAAATATGCTGGAGACACACAGTAGCAGATTTGAAGAGGCAGAAGAAAGAATAAACTATAGGACAGCAACTGAAGTTGAACAGACAAAAGAACAAATGCTGAAGAAGATGGAAAAATTTGAATTGGAGCTCAGAGAAATGATTGATGACACAAAGCATACAAATATAAGAATTATTGATGTCCCAGCAGGAGATGAGAAGACTAAAGGACTAGGAAGATCATTTGAGGAGATTATTAGGGAAAACTTCCCAACCCTTATAAAAGATAAATATACAAATCAAAGAAGCCCAATGAACTCCAAATAGAATAAATCCAAATAGACCCACTCCAAGACACATACTAATCAGACTGTCAAAAGCTGAATAAAAGGAGAGAGTCCTGAAAGCAGCAAGAGAAAAGCAAATCACCACATATAAGGGAAGTCACATAAGACTAAGGGCTAACTACTCATTGGGCATCATGGAGGTGAGAAGGCAGTGGTATGATAAATTTAAAATTCTGAAAAGCAAAAATTGCCTTTTATCCAGTAAAGCTGTCCTTCAGAAGTGAGGGAGAGTTTAAAATTTTCACAAAGAAATGCTGAGAGAACATGTTAACAAGAGACCTGCCCTATAAGAAATACTGAAGGGAGTTCTGTCAGCTGAAAAAAAGACAGAAAAGAGAGGTCTGGAGGAGGGCACAGAATTGAAGTATATTAGTAAGGGTAACTTAATGGATAAAAAGAGAGAGAAAAAAACAGACCTGACAAATGAAAATCTGAGGATAAGATGGCTGTATCAAGAACTGCCTTTACAGTAATAACTTTGAATGTCAATGGATGAAACTCCACAATTAAAAGACACAGATTGGCAGAATGGATTAAAAAATGTGAGCCATCTATGCTGTTTACAAGAAACTCATCTTACACCCAAAGATACAAATAGGTTGAAAGTTAAAGGATGGAAAAAGATATTTACACAAGTAGTAACCTAAGAAAGCTGGGGTAGCTATACTAATATCAGACAAAATAGACTTTAAATATAAAGATGCCATAAGAGACAAGGAAGGACGCTATATATTTAAAAAAGGAACAATTCCTCAAGAAGAAATAACAATCAAAAATGTGTATGCACCCAATCAAGGAGCTCCAAAGTACATGAGGCAAAACACTGGCAAAACTGAAGGGAGCTATAGATGTTTCCACGATAATAGTGACGATTCAACACACCATTCTCTTCTATAGATAGAGCAACCAGAAGAGAATCAATAAGGAAATAGAGAACCTAAACATACCATAAATAAATTAGATCTAACCGACACCTATAGATTGTTGCAGCCCGAAACACCAGGATATACATTCTTCTCAAATGCTCATGGAACATTCTCCAGGATAGATCATATGCTGTGGCATAAAACAAATCTTAAAAAATTTAAAAGGATTGGAATTGTTGAAAGCACTTTCTCTGATGATAACGGAATGAAGATGGAAATCAATAACCACTGAAGAACCAGAACTTTCACAAATATTGAAGGTTAAGCAACTCACTCTTAAACAATCAGTGTGTCAAAGTAGAAACTGCAAAAGAAATCAGTAAATATCTGGAGATGAATGAAAATGAGAATACAGTGTATCAAAACCTATGGGATGCAGTGAACATAGTACTGAGAAGGAAATTTATGGCTCTAAATGCCTACATTAAAAAGAAAGAAAGAGCTAACACCAAAGAGCTAACTGAACAACTGAAGAAACGAGAGAAAGAACATCAAACTAACCCTAAAGAAAGTTGAAGAAAAAGGAATAACAAAGATTAAAGTGGAAATAAATGATTTGGAGAACAACAACAACAAAAAACCACAATAGAGAGAATCAGTAAAACCGAAAGTTGGTTCTTTGAGAAGACCAACAGGATTAACAAGCCCTTAGCTGGGTTGACAAAGTCAAAAAGAGAGAGAAGATGAAAATAAATAAATCAGAAATGAAAGTGGGGGGGGGGGTCATTACCATGGAGCCTGTTCCAGTTTGCTAATGCTGCCATTATGCAAAACACCAGAAATAGATTGGCTTTTATAAGGGGATTTATTAGGCTACAAATTTACAGTTCTAAGGCCATAACAGTGTCCAAACTAAGGTGTCAACAAGAGGATACCCTTACTGAAGGACAGCCGATGACATCCAGAAAATCTGTCAGCTGGGAAAGCATGTGGCTGGCATCTGCTGGTCCTTTGCTCCTGGGTTGTATTTCAAATGGCTTTCTCCAAAATGTTTCTGTGCATCTGTCTTAGCTCCTCTCTCTCAGCTCCTGTTTGTCCTTTCTTTTTTCTCCCAGGGCATTTCTCTCTAAGCATCTGGGTGTCTTCTCTTAGCTTCTCCAGGGCAAACTCTGGACTTCATCTCTTAGCATCTCCAAATTTCCTTCTGTCTGCATCTCCAAGTATCTCTAAGCATCAGCACCTGTGTCAGCTCTTGAGGTCTCTTAGGTACTCCAGTGAACTAATCAAGACCCCACCCTGAATGGGCAGAGTCCACACCTTCATGGAAATAATGTAATCAAAAAGGTTCACCCAATAAGATTGGATTGAAGATTATGGCTCTCCTGGGGTCCATAACAGTTTGAAACCAAAGAAATTAAAAAAAAAAAAAAATCAAGGGGTACTATGAACATCTGTATGCCAGCAAAGTAGCCAATGTAGATAAAATGGACAATTTCCTAGAAACAAATGAACAACCTGTACTTATTTGAGAAGAAATAAAAGACCTCAACAAACCAATCACAAGTAAAGAGATTCAATGACTCATGAAAAAGCTCCCTACAAAGAAAAGCCCAGGACCAGATGGCTTCACTGGGGGATTTTACCAAACATTCCAAGAAGAGCCAACATCATTCCTGCTCAAATTCTTCCAAAAAATTGAAGAAAAGGGAACACTACCTAACTCATTCTATGAAGCAAGCGTCTCTAATACTTTAACCTGAAAAGGGATTACAAGGAGGGAAAACTACAGACCAATCTCTCTAATGAATGTAAATGCAAAAATTCGCAAAATACTTGCAAATCAAATCCAATGGCACATTAAGATAATTATACACCATGATCAAGTGGGGTTTATTCTAGGCATGCAAGGGTGGTTCAACACAAGAAAATCAATCAGTGTAATACAACACATTAACAAATTGAAAGAGAAAAATCACATGATCATCTCGATTGACATGGAAAAGGCATTCGACAAAATTCAGCATCCTTTCTTGATAAACAGTCTTCAAAAGGTAAGAATTGAAGGAAACTTCCTCAATATGATAAAGGGCATATATGAAAAACCCACAGCCAGAGTCGTACTCAATAATGAGAGACTGAAACCCTTTCCCCTAAGATCAGGAACAAAACAAGGATGCCCACTGTCATCACTGTTATTCAACATTGTGCTAGAAGTTCTAACGAGAGCAATTAGGAAAAAAAAAAAAAGAAATAAGTCATCTGAATTGGAAAGGAAGAAGTAAAACTCTCATTATTTGCAGATGACATGATTCTATATTCAGAAAATTCTGAGAAATCTACAACAGAGCTACTTGAGCTAATAAACAAATTCAGCAAAGTGGCGAGATACAAGATTAGCATGCAAAAATCAGTAGTATTTCTATAACTAGTAATGACCTAACTGAGGAGTCAGTTAAGAAAAAAAATTCCATTCACAATAGCAACTAAAAGAGTAAGTATCTCGGGATAAACTTAACCAAGGATGTAAAGGACCTGTACAAAGAAAACTAAATAATATTGCTAAAAGAAATCAAAGAAGACCTAATTAGGTGGGAAGACATTCCATGTTCATGGATGTCAATTCTACCAAAATTGATCTACAGATTCAATGCACTGCCAATCAGAATTCCAACAACATAATTACAGACTTGGAAAAGTAAGTTGTTAAATTTATTTCGAAGGGAATGGGGCGTTGAATAGCCAAAAGCATCCTAAAAAAGAAAAATGAAGTGGGAAGATTTACACGTCCTGACTTTAAAGCTTATTACAAAGCCACAGTGGTCAAAACAGCATGGTATTGGCACAAAGACAGACATATTGATCAATGGACTCATGTTGACGGTTCAGTAATAGACCCTCAAATCTATGGTCAATGGATTTTTTTTTTGCATCTTTTTTTAAAATTCAATTCAATTTTATTGAAATATATTCACATACCATACAATCATCCATGGTGTGCAATCAGCTGTTCACAGTACCATCATATAGTTATGCATTCACCACCACAATGTATTTCTGAACATTTTCCTTACATCAGAAAGAATCAGAATAAGAATAAAAAATGAAAGTAAAAGAGAACATCCAAATTATCCACCCAATCCCACCCTATTTTTCATTTAGTTTGTGTCCCCATTTGTCTACTCATCCATCCTGTTCTAGTTTGCTAATGCTGCCAGAATGCAAAACATCAGAGATGGATTGGCTTTTATAAAAGGGAGTTTGTTTGGTTACACAGTTACAGTCTTAAGTCCATAAAGCGTCCCAGGTAACACATGAGCAATTGGGTACCTTCACTGGAGGATGGCCAATGGTATTCGGAAAACCTCTGTTAGCTGGGAAGGCACATGGCTGGCATTTGCTCCAAAGTCCTGGTTTCAAAATGGCTTTCTCTCAGGACATTCCTCTCTAGGCTGCAGTTCCTCAAAAATGTCACTCTTAGTTGCCTTTGGGGTATTTGTCCTCTCTCATCTTCTCCAGAGCAAGGGTCTGCTTTCAACGGCTGTCTTCAAATTGCAGTTCTTCTCTCAGCTTCTGGCATTCTTCAGAGTGTCCCTCTTGGCTGTAGCAGCTTGCTCCTTCTGTCTGATCTTATATAGCGCTCCAGTAATTTAATTCAGACCCACCCTGAATGGGTGGGCCAACACCTCCATGGAAATTATCCAATCAGAGTCACCACCCACAGTTGGGTGGGGCACATCTCCATGGAAACACTCAAAGAATTGCAATCTAATTAACACTGATAGGTCTGCCCACACAAGATTACATCAAAGATAATGGCATTTGGGGGGACATAATACATTCAAACTGGCACACCTCCATACACTAGATAAAGGGAGTATGATCCACAAGGTTTTCACAATCACACTGTCACCCCTGGTAATCTACATTGTTATACAATCATCTTCAGAAGTCCAGAGTACTGGGTTGGAATTTGGTAGTTTCAGGTATTTACTTCTAGCTATTCCAATACATTAAAACCTAAGAGGTGTTGTCTATATAGTGCATAAGAATGTCCACCAGAGTGACCTCTCAACTCCATTTGAAATCTATCAGTCACTGAAACTTTTGTTTCATTTTGCATCCCCCTTTTGGAAAGACTTTCACTTTTAAGGACAATGACATTTAATTAGGACAGTGAATTAGAGAAGAAGAAAAGAGAATGATCACAAAACGAATATTCAGGGGAAGCATCACCTTGGCTCTCTTCTGCCCTCTGCCGGGTGTTGTGAATACCCTATGTGTACACACACACAGACACACACATGCAAAGTATTCTCCCCCATTTCAATTCTTCCTAGAGGACAATGTTTAGGTTGGTTTGGATTGTGACCAGTAGTTCTATTCTGATTATTCTTGCAGGTAAATATGGTAAGAGTGAGTCAGGTCCTTAACTTCAAAACTCTTGATGAAATATAAAAGAATATATAGGTGATAATGAGGAGAGATAAAACTTGAGGAGTATATCAGAGTGTTTAGACTAGAATATCGTCATGGCTTGGAGTTATGTACCCCAGAAAAAACACATTCTTAATTTTAACCCATTCCTGTGACTGTGAGCCCATTATAAATAGGACCTCTTTAAGATGATATTTTTAGTTAGGATATGGCCAACTGAATCACTTTGGGCTTTAATCCAGATAACTGGAGTCCTTTATAAGAAGAATGAGATGTCAGACATAGAGGGTGAAGCTAGAAGCCATGGAGAGCAGCCAGAAGCTGGAATTCAACAGGAGACACTGCCACCATGTACATTACCATGTGACAGAAAAGCCAAAGAACCCCAAAGATTGCCAGCCCCACAGAAGATACCTACCTGCATCGAGAGCAAGCCTCTGAAACTGTGAGCCAACAGTATCCTGTTGTTACGTCAACCTATCATGTGGTATTTATTTTAGCAGCCAGAAAGGTAAACTGAACATTAAAGAAGAGAAATGGAGTTAACATAAATGAAGTGGTAAAGTAGAAAGATGGGAAGTTTAGCAAATCTTAGCACTATTCTTCTCTGTTACTACTCTATGGTCCTCCTATCTTACCTCTGTTCCCACTGAATGATGATGATGATGAAGAAGAAGGAAAAGGCCTATCATCTTCTAGAACTCACTACATTTCAGGCTCTGTGTTAAGTGTTTTACCTGCCTTATCCCCATTTGGGGAATCCTCACACTCTATTATAATGGCGATTTTAAAGATGAAGAAACAAAAGCACAAAATAAGTAAATTATAAACAAGAACATATAGCTACTATGAGGCAGAGCTCAGTTCAAATCTTGGCCTTTCTGACTTCAAAGTTTCACTGCATCCTTACCTTTAGTTTATCAGTCAATTTCCATCTCTAGTATGGTTAGTCATCATTTTAAGAAATTCTCCCAGGGTAATGAACATACCCCTTGTTTATTGTTCCTCTCATTCACACAGTCGTCCCCTATCAATTAATTTTAGCATAGTTTTTCATTCTCAAGTACCTCCATTATCATCCTTTGTCTGAAACACTATCATTAATGAGTGGCTTGACAGAAACTGCCTCTTGATTCTACACTATTTAGGTATGATCCTCTAAAGGTGCCTAACAGCGTTTTTCACTGACAATTTGTAAAATCGGCAAACAGATTAGTTGAGACAAATTGAAACCACACTATGCTCCTTTTATTAAGCACTGATACAGCCAACAACCAACCAACAAAAATAAAACAAATTAATTGCAGGTGCTTCCAAAGTCAATAAAAACATGTCTTCAGCAGAGTATTGGAGCAGTGGGAAATGGATCCATGGATTGTGCTGCCGCCACCTCGTGCTGCTCTGAAATGCAACTCGCTCGGTGTACCATTCCCAACAGGGCCATTGGACCCTGGGTGTCTGGGTGGACATGCTTTGGTTTTCCTCCCTGCAAGGCTTTGAGTTCAGACTTCAAGTCATGGAGTATTATCTGCTGCATTTCCAACGCTCTAGCTGTTGATGTTCCTCTTTGCTCTTGGCAAGTCTGTGCAATTGCTGGAGAGGTGAAGTTCTTTTCATCCTAGCTGTTTAAAAACAAGCAAACAAAGAGTAACTTTCTCCTTGTTGGTGCTGGCCGTGTTGGGAGCAATTTTATAGCTCTATGAGACTTTGGTAGGAAGAGAAAAAGTTCTGATCTGGAAGACTCACCTCCTACACCTTGCTCCCTGGAAGGCCTTTGCTCTGTGCATGCTTCCCAGGGTAGACCGCTGACATCTCTGCTCCAGCATAGCAGCTGGGCTTAAAATTGTCCATTTGCTGCTTCTTGAGATTTTACCTTGGTGTTTGTTTGACAATTTTATGCCCACTGAATATTATGTTATCTGCTGACATTTATAGTTGAATTGCAATTGCTTAATAGATGCTTAGTGCTGAAGAAACCTTTAGAGGAAAGGACTTCAGTTAACACACTTAAGGCAACAATTCTTGGAACATGGGCGTCTTAGTTCCCTAGGGCTGCAGTAAAAAAGTACCACAAATTGGGTGGCTTTGAATAACAGAAATATATTGTCTCACTGCTCTGGAGGCTGGAAGTCCACAATCAGGAGCTGGCAGGACCGTGCTCCCTCTGAAACCTGCAGGAGAGAAGCCTTCCTTGCCCCCTCTAGCTTCTGACGGTTGCTGACAATCCTTGGCACTCTCTGTCTCAGTTGCCTCAAGGCGTTCTCCCCTCATCTGTTTGTGCCTCCTCACCCCTGCTTATAAAGATACCAGTCACATTGGATTAGGGGCCCATACTATTCAGGTATGAGAATATTTTAACTTAATTAATTCCATGTGAAATGACCCTATTTCCAAATAAGTCACATTCTAAGATATGGGGGTTAGGACCTCAAACATATCTTTTGGAGCAACATAGTTCAACCTGTAAAAATGGTCAGTTCTCATCCTTTTATGTGACAACAAACTGGCTCATAGGAATCAAAGACAAGACATAGAAGCCATTTTTTATTGAAAATTATATGTGTCATGTTCATAGTTCCATTCTTTTTTACTGAGACCAGATAATTTATTATAATTAATATATAATAAATGTACTCTTTATACAAGCCAAGAAGTATCTTTATTTGATCTCGGTAAGGTCTCTACCTCGAGTGGTCTCCCTGGGATGGGGATTGGTTTCTGTAGTTCCTTAGAGAGCCAGCTAAGAGAAAACCCCACCAACCTCTGCTCTGTTGGAGGAGCAGCCCACCACTGGACCGGAACCTGTATCCTTCTAGAACCCAACCTTAACTCCATTTGCACAACTCCTAACCTATTTCAACCAACTTCCTAACTCAATCTTCCGAAATGCAGAGCAAATGCTTCTGGCATCTCACAGAAAAGCCTACAGATCCCAACTCACACTCACTGGCTTCTGGAAAGCTTAAAACCTCTGGCCTTTAGTTTCCTTCCACGTGAAATGAAGACACCAAATATTATCTCTCAGGAAACACCCCTCTAAAGACGGTTCAGTTCACAGTACCGGCTGCTCATGCGGTAAGTAGTGGCTCTCCTTATGCTGTTAGAAGAGGCTGTGGAACTCCAGGTTGGTGCTCTGGCTTTGGGCTCCAAACCTCGTTCTTGTTTTTGTTTATATTTTCAAAAGTGCATGTCACTTGTTCTTTTCTAACCCAATTTGAGGCTGAATAATGGTTTGATTCTCTGGAGATGCTTTAGCTTATAACCACATTTTCAGTTATCATCTGGATGCTTCTGGCTTTCCAGAAAAAAACATGATCTTTAAAAACAGCTGAGATGGTGTCTAAAGCAGCAGCTTTTCACTGCTTGGGTTCCTACTCAGCTCTGCCTTTTAATGGCTGGGTGAGCTTAAAGAAGTCTCTCCTCTGTACTGCAGTTGTGTCATCTGTGAAAATGGGGATAATAACAGCACCTCCTAGGTACATGTGAGGATTTAACAACCAAATGCATGTAAATCACTTGGAACAGCACCTGGCTCAATAATTGAACACTATTATTACTGTTAATGCCCTTTCTTAATACAAAGTTCCAATATTGGACTGAGGTTGTGGTAAGAGATATGGGGGATGCAAAAGGGAGTGATGGGCAGAAAACATGGAGAGTAGAAACGCATTAGGTCCCAGTGAGGGACCGAGTAGACTCTGCCCCATCAGAGGTGATGTGTGCTGTTTTTGGCCTTGGTGGTCCCTCTCCTGGGCCTGATGCATTCAGAAATCACAGCCTGGTTCTCTATTCTCTCTAGTGTCTGCATTGGCTGTAGATGTCCCTTTCAGAACAACAGAGTGACTATCTGGGAACCTTCTTGACCTCAATAATAAAGGATTATTAGAGGGTCTCATGACTACTCTGTGATTCAAGGGTCTGTGAACCAAGTTAAGGGGCCCCTGTCAAACATGTGGCCTTCCAAACAGCACCCCCCACACAAACACACACATTTACTCTGATTCTTCTATCTCATTGAAGAATATTGTATAACCAAGAAAGAGTTTCTAGACACAGCATTCCAACTCCCTGAATCTAGAAAGCGGTGTACATGACTATGCCATTCCCTTTGTCTAGGGTGTCTTATTTAACAACAATAATTCCTAACATCCTCTTCTGTAAAATGGAGATAACAGTTACCCTGTGGGTTGCTTAAAAGATAAAATGCAATTAGATTTGAGAGTGTTTCGTACAGAGGTTGGCTCAACGTAAGAGTCCAATGTGCATTTGTTGCTGCAGAGGGTGAAGATGGTGAAGGCTGTAACTGAGGCTCACACCCAGTGCATGCCCTGAAGCCAGCACACAGACAACCTGATCTAGGGCTTAATACAACACTCGCCAAGGGCACTTTGGGGTGATTTGGAACCTACAGAGTAATTTCACAGACGTTATCTTATTGGTGCCTCAGGACAGCAAAATGAGGAAGACATGGGACAGAATAACATTCAGCCAGCCCTCAGGGTGAGCGCTATAAGACTGGGTAGGCGGGGGCTAAGGAGGCCAGGAGGGTGAGAATTCTACCGGCAGCTTAGTAACATAACCAAGAGTCATGTATAAAAGTTCCTTAGGTGCTAAGCTTTGGGAGGGCCAGGCCCATCTCTCATACCTTGAACACCCCACATTCTACCACCTTGACCCCTTGTTCACTCCACTGAGCTTCACATGGCTGACTCTCAGAACCTGTTGGAGATCTGAACTACCCTGGCTTTGCTAAAGACCAAGACCATTCAAGGGGCTGCCCAGGATTGTTCTTGCAAAAGCCATTCAGAGCAAAGAGAGATTGAATTCTCACTGTGAATCAAGAAAGGTGAAAGACATTCTCTTTGAGAAGGAGTGGAAAATCAACTCAGAAGAATCCAGGCACTTCCCTATTTTAGTTATGTGGCCTTGAGCAACCTCCTGAGCCTCAGTTTCCTCACCTGTAAGATGGAAATAGAATTATTAGAATGGCAGCTATAATTACAGCTGTGTCTCCAAGGACAGGTGGTAATGGGGGTGGAGAGGGAGAAAAAATAGATTTTTTTTTTGCAAAGATATCATAAGCTGGAGAATATTTACATTAATTAAGGACCTGTCTATTCTCTGAAAACCATCTCCTTCTACAATTAAATCTCGGTTATAAATGAAAATTAAAACAAAACAAAAATTAAAAAACCCACTAAACCCATACACTTTCCCCAGGCCCAGCATTCAAGTAATGTGTGCATCTATTGGTTAAAAGCAAACTGAACCCTCCTTGTTAAACTCCTGCCTCTGTGTTCCAAGGGCACCTCCACATCTCTGTAACGTGGCTCATTCCCTAGGAAACCCAGCAGAAACCTATGGGCTTCACATTGCTTGCATCCTCTCCATTTATAACCGACCTAATTTTATCTTCAGAATAAAGATGCACACACCCTGCAGACCTGTGGAGGCTGATCTCTGAGGTGCTCCTCCCGGCCTGAGGCCCAGCCTACCGGGAGCCAATGCTGACCACCCACACACCTGCCTGGGCAGGTGCAACCAGATGGGGGACATTTCATTCTCTTAGCAGTTGTTCTAGAATTCCTCTCAGGGAGAAGGAACTTTGATGAGAAAATATTTTTATGACTTCCACTTCCAGTAGAAACAGTTTCCAGAGTCAGAGGAAGGAGGGGCATGAAAATATTTAATGGAGGGAGAAGGATGGTCTTTGGGGGTGTAACTGAGAAATTAGGATTTAAGGGATGATTATGATTACTGAATCATTATATAGACATTCCTTTTTACTTTCTGGTATATTAGAAAAGACAGAGTGAAATACCTGAAATCTGAACTGTAATCCAGCTGCCTTGATCTCTGATAATGATTGTATAGTCTTTATCTTGTGCCCTGGTGACTGTAAAAACCTTGTGACTAACCTTCACTTGTACCCATTTATCCAGTTTTTCAACTTCAGAGTCTTGTGATCACTAAAGAACAGCCCCTAATGTTTATTAATGAAGGGTCTTAGGTCAATCCAGAACTAACCCCTCAAGTCCAAAGTTATCTTGATAATCGAAGCTGGATCTAGCCAAAATGGGCCTGTCTGACATGTGCATAGCCAAAATGGGCCTGTCTGACATGTGCAGTAGCTTAAAGTTTAACCTACCAGTGACCTATAACTAAATATCACATCCATCATCATCATATGAAGGCCACTATTTTTTTACATACGTTCTGTGACTAAGTATGTAGCCAAACTGTGCATGCTCGACAATTAGATCACTTCTAATTATGTAATCTGGAGCCATTGCACTTATTATCCTAAAACATGCCCATCTTTTGATGCTATAAAACTATCAGAATTACTGCAGTTCATGGAGACAGATTTTGGATGGATAGCCCATCTGTTCTCCTGCTTTGCACCTAGCAATAAAACTCTTTCTTTGAAACCCCCGTGTCTTGGGAATTGGTCATTTGAGTGCATCAGGCAAAAGAATCCACCGCCTTGGTCTGGTAACAGGGGCAAGGGGAGATGAGGAAAAGAGTTGAGGAGGGGGGAGGAAGGCAGCAGAGTGCAGTGGGCTGGACGATGTGACTCTTCCCTTGCATACCTCCATATCTTTAGTAAATTTAATAACTGCTTGCTGGGGTTAGTTTCTTGTGATCTGTTGATTCTTCGTTGTCACCAGGTAAAACCAAGACAGCAAAGGTGGGCAAAGGGGCTGGGAACAGTGAAACTGTTTTGTGTTCCTACAGTGAAACTGTAGGGAGTGTTAGGTGCACAGAAACTTGTAAAATTTGGGAGAGGGCTTTAAACTTTCCCACATTTGGATACTGCTGGGTTCAAGAAAACGTACTTATTTAAGGGGCAGGGACTGACGTCATGGTCTACCATTTTCCCTCTCACTTCCTTGCTGCTCCTCCGTATTGCACCAGGTCACTGCACTAGCTGTTCTCTCCCCTGCAGGACTTGGTCTCTCATTCATGCATCTCCTAGAATCTTTTCCCTGAGAAGTCATCTTCCACTGCCTAAGATAAATTGTACCCACCATGGCTATCTATCAACACACTCCCTTAAAATTTTTTCATAACTCTTATTTGTTATTGTACACTTTCTGGTATAACAGTGACTTTTTAAATATAATCTGAAAATTGTAAGCATTTGGAAATTGTAAAGTAGCCTTAAAATGTAACCTTCAAATCTGGAAGCAGGCTATAATAAGAACTCTCACAAAGGTGCAATATGTAAATGTAAATTCTGCAGCAGTATGTACATGTAAAATCTGCACCCATACCTGAATAAGCTTTAATCTACTGCTCCAAACCCCCCAGATTTGAATAAGCCTTTCGTCCATCTCCCTAGACTGGGAGGCACCTTTCCCAGGTGTCACAGGATGTAAATGTGACACAGCATATATCCTATCCTGAAGGTATGTGCTGGTCTGAATGTATTATGTCCCCCAAATGCCATTATCTTTGATGTAATCTTATGCGGGCAGACCTATCAGTGTTAATTAGATTGTAATTCTTTCAGTGTTTCCATGGAATGTGCCCCACCCACCCTTATTTAAGGGGCAGGGACTTAACTCTTATGAGATAATTTCCATGGAGGCATGGCCCCACCCATTCAGTGGAGCCATATAAATGGGCTGACAAACAGAAGGAACTCAGTGCAGCTGAGAGTGACATTTTGAAGAGGAGCTACAGCCAAGAGGGACACTTTGAAGAATGCACAGGAGCTGCAGATGAGAGACAGTATGAGGACAGCCGTTGAAAACAGACTCTTGCTTCAGAGAAGCTAAGAGAGGATAAACACCCCAAGTGCAACTAAGAGTGACATTTTTGAGGAGCTGAAACCTAGAGAGGAACGTCCTGGGAGAAAGTCATTTTGAAACCAGAACGTTGGAGCAGACACCAGCCACATGCCTTCCCAGATAACAGGTTTTCTGGACACCATTGGCCATCCTCCAGTGAAGGTACCCGATTGCTGATGTGTTACCTTGGACACTTAATGGCCTTAAGACTGTAACTGTGTAACCAAATAAACCCCCTTTTATAAAAGCCAATCCTTCTCTGGTGTTTGGCATTCCGGCAGCATTAGCAAACTAGAACAATGTAGTAGGATAAACTACTGAAATTCTCCAAGCCTCTGTTACCTGCTAACTAACATGATTATCTCTCTTTGTCTCTGATGGGTATAAAAGCCAACTGAAAAATCACTTCAGGGAGTCTGATTTGGGAAATCTTTCCCTGTTCTCCCACTGGCATAAATAAACCCTCTTTTCATCCTCAGCCTGGTTCTGTGTGACTTTTATCATGCAGATAAAAAGATTATCACACAGATTATTCACCAAGGGATGAACCTAGATATGGGAAGTGCCCCTTCCACACTGGGGCCAAGCACTTGCCTGTTGTGTTCACTTCCACATCTCCAGCTCCACGAATGTCACTGGCAGAGAGCAGGCACTCAACGAGGGCACCAGGGAGCATCTGGGTGGCACAGGATCAAAACTAGAGTCCCTCTTCTGGGCAGTTCAGATTCAGCCTACAAAGATTAGTGCCAAACTAATCTTCAGGGCTACTTGCAGACCTTAAAGATTTGGGGGTTATTTTATTGCTTCTCTCATTCTCTCCCCTCCCAACATACTTTCTACTGTTACGTTTTGGGGACTGTATTAGCCCTTTTCCTTCTATCCTCTCTCACACCTATCCCTACAATACGCAAAGAACATTTCATTTTTACTCTTCATGTCACAGACCCCAAACAGTTCCAGAATTTGCTCAGCTGGGTATGTACAGGTTTCAGGTGCCTCCTACCTCCTGGTGAGGAGTTTGGGATTTGGAAGTCCTGATTTCCTAGGTTGCCATAACAAATTATTACAACCTGGGTAGCTTAAAACAACAGAAATTTATTCTCTCACAGTTTTGGAGGCTAGACATCTGAAATCAGGTTGTCAGCAGGGTTGTGTTCTCTCTGAAGGCTCAAGGGGAGAATTCTTCCTTGCCTCTTCCAGCTTTTGGTGGCTCCCACAGTTCTTGGGGTTCCTTGGCTTGCGCCTCTGTCTTCACATGGCTTTCTTTCCTCTGAATCTGTCTCTCTCCAAATCTCCCTGTCCTTATAAGGATACAAAGAACTGGGTTTAGGGTCCACCCGAATCCAGTATGGCCTCATCTGATTTTATCTGCAAAGACCCTATTTCCAAATAAGGACCCACTCTGAGTTTCCAGGTTAACATGAATTTTGGGAGACACCATTCAAACCAATGCAGAAGTGAGCTGCTCTGGATTTTGAATCTGGCTCTTAAATGAGAACTTAGAAAGTTACTTATCATTCTGGGCCTCAATTTCCAAATCTGTGAACATGGGGGCAACATTACTGATGTGGAAGGATGAGTGAGATCCTGCTGGTGTCTGGTGCTGCATGTGGCACAGGTAAGTGCTCAGTGACTGGCACTGTTGTCAGGTAGCCCCCGAGGTGCCCACACTAGCAAGGGTGACATTTAATTCTATCTTCTCAATAAATTTCTTCATAAAACATTGACATTTGCTGGGCATCACTGGGGTTGCTCCAATTGTTCCTCACCACTTCTACATTGTCGCCTTTCTAGCGGGTTTTCACATCAGGATTCATGGTCACTTCTGCTAACTGCAGTCTTGGTTCTGCCCCATGAAGGTGAGTTTCAAGCACAGGTTAGAAGGAATAAGAGAAAGATGAACATCCTAGTTTGGGCAACATGCCTCAGAATTGTCCCACCCAATATAGGGGACATTTGTCCACCAACTCCATCCTCCCCTGCTTGTTAACTGCCCTGCACATCCAGGTTGTAAACCATGTGCAAGGGCATGTTCCTTTATTGCAGAGACAGTCTCAGGCTGAGAAGCAGAAAGAAGGGGGTGCTTGAGATGGGAAGCTGTCAGCATGCAGCAAAGTGTGTACCATGGTTGTCAGTGAACTTGGGTGGGCAAAGGGGCTATGGATTGGTGCCTTGTGAAAGGTTTGGTTCCCAGGAAGCAGATTCCAACACAGAAATTACTGTGCAGGAAGAAAGCAGGAAAGGGCAGAGGGAGAAGCTCATCAGCAATGCTGTCTCAGTGAAGATCTCAGCTGACCCCCAGGGAGCTTTGAATCAGGGGTGGCTCCTCAGAGTTGTCCTATTTTGGGGCAGAGAGGCTGGGTCTTTATATCCCCATATGGACCAGTAGGTTTGGGCTGCCTGGGCAAGGAGGATCCCTTCAGTCAAGGCAATTCTCCAAGAGGGCCGAGAGCTGAGGCTTTAAGCCAGTAGTACTACCACTGGCGGGGAATAGCTCCTCATTCCTGGAAGGAGATCTGGGCAGCACATCACTACTGTTGACTACAGACATCAACAGCATCTGCCTTACACAGTTCGGAAGCAAGCAGTGGAGGCAGAGAAAGCTATTAGGCCACTGCAGGAGCCCTAGGTCCAGGGCCTTCCCTAAGGGCCTTGAAGACTGTGCACACACCAGCTTGCATGACCCAGGTCAGTTAAGGTTTAATCTCTCCTCCTTATAAAAGTAGCCTCCTGCCTTAAATGTAACCTATAGCTTACCTCCTTCCTGAACTTCCCAAGCAATCCTTCCCTAAGTCACAAGAGCCCCATTCCCACACTTATGCTCTCATACCCATTGGAATGTCTTTTTCTCAAGCCCCTATAACTGGCTTGACCAGTCCCCCCAAAGCATGAAATATGTTTACACTGAGCTCTGAATCAGCTGCCATTCAGAACAGCTTCACCAACTTCCCGTTCTATTCTGTAAGTAGCCCCAGAATAAAAGCCCATGTCTCAAACTCTGCCTAGCGTTTTCTTTGGCCTCTCGGTTGCAAAAGACCCCCCTGGCCCCTGACAGCCCCAAAGCCAAAAACTCTGATTGTTCATCTGGGCTTGAGCACAGCAGTTGAGAGCTTGCACTTACTCAAGACAAGAAGATGATCAAAGCCCCATCCCCACCTCAACTCTAAAATATGACATACTCACCCTTCTAGGACTCTCAAAATTATTTAGCTCCACCATTTGGTGTTAGTAACAGCTCCAGCTTGTCCTAATCCATTGTCTGTAGTGGTGGTGGTGACCATGGCAAAAAAAAAAAAAAAAGAGTCTCTAAAGTGAGGGCAGCAATGGGCTGAACAAATCCATTATAAGATGCCTAGTTTGGGGCTGACCTCCAACAAACGTACTGCCTGTTGGCCACTGGGAGAGGAACTGGAGGTAAGATCAGGAGTAGATGTGTGAGTGCAAGGAGATGATTACTAGTTTCTCCTGATGAGACTGAAGACAACAGAGAAGATAGTACTTCATGGGCTTGTGGGGAACGTTGAAGAATCTCAAAGTGACTGATGTGTTTATCAGTTGCTTGGTGGTGATTAAAAACCCACACTCCCCTGGAATTCTTCCCTGGCTCCCCCAAAATCCATACTGGACTAATATAAGTTGGTGATAATCTTTGGGCATTTTTCTGTTGGCCGGTGAAAACCTTCTTTTGTCTATACAAATAGTTGCAGTGCTGGTAAAGGTATTTCTGGGTCCCAAGCATTGAGGAGCCCCATTGCTTATGAATCACTTTATTAGCATTACACATGTGCCTTCTCTTCTGTCTGCCCAGGGCTCATTTGCAGTTTTACATCACATTAATGGGTTTCCTGCCTATTTTTTTTGTGCACTCTGCTGCAAAGGTTGCCATGATTCCTGAGCCAGAAAAAGCAGTTGACAAATCGACTAAGGTAAGGTACCTCCCACGCTGAAAACTATTTGTGAAGTGGAAGCTCACTCTCACAGTTTGTGATTCATTCAATGATGCTGTGACCAAAATTCTGTGCCACAGGTCAGCAGAGGACATGCTGGGAAAAAATGGGAGAGAACTTGCTCTTTATAACATCATTTGCTTGGGGAGGTGGAAGTGGGGGTATCCCGGGGTGAGTATAACTTTGTGCTTGTCTCAGGAGCGCAGGGTGGACTTAATAAAATGATGAACTTTTTTCTTTTTAACTTTATTTGGAAATAAACTCAAACTTACAGGAACAGTTGCAAAAACAATACAGAGGCGGGGCAAGATGGCAGACTGGTGAGCTGTATGTTTTAGTTACTCCTCCAGGAAAGTAGGTAGAAATCCAGGAACTGCGTGGACTGGACACCACAGAGCAATCTGTCTTTCGGCATACTTCATACAACACTCATGAAAATGTCGAACTGCTGAGATCAGCGAAATCTGTAAGTTTTTGCGGCCAGGGGACCCGCGCCCCTCCCTGCCAGGCTCAGTCCCATGGGAGGAGGGGCTGTCAGCTCCGGGAAGGAGAAGGGAGAACTGCAGTGGCAGCCCTTATCGGAAACTCATTCTACTGATCCAAACTCCAACCATAGATAGACTGAGACCAGACGCCAGAGAATCTGAGAGCAGCCAGCCCAGCAGAGAGGAAACAGGCATAGAAAAAAAAAACAACAAGAAAAACTCCAAAATAAAAGCAGAGGATTTTTGGAGTTCTGGTGAACACAGAAAGGGGAAGGGCGGAGCTCAGGCCTTGAGGTGCATATGCACATCCCGAAGAAAAGCTGATCTCTCTGCCCTGTGGACCTTTCCTTAATGGCCCTGGTTGCTTTGTCTATTAGCATTTCAATAACCCATTAGATCTCTGAGGAGGACCTTTTTTTTTTTTTTTTTTTTTATTCTTTTTTCTTTTTCTAAAACAATTACTCTAAGAAGCCCAATACAGAAAGCTTCAAAGACTTTCAATTTGGGCACGTCAAGTCAAGAGCAGAACTAAGAGAGCTCTGAGACAAAAGGCAATTATGCAGTGGCTGAGAAAATTCACTAAAAACCACAACTTCCCAAGAAAAGGGGGGTGTCCGCTCACAGCCACCATCCTGGTGGACAGGACACACTCCTGCCCATCGCCAGCCCCATAGCCCAGAGCTGCCCTAGACAACCCAGTGTGACGGAAGTGCTTCAAATAACAGGCACACACCACAAAACTGGGCGTGGACATTAGCCTTCCCTGCAACCTCAGCTGATTGTCCCAGAGTTGGGAAGGTGGAGCAGTGTGAATTAACAAAGCCCCATAGAGCCATCATTTGAGCAGACTGGGAGCCTCCCTACACAGCCCAGCAGCCCACAACTGCCCTGGGGGGACGGCACTCACCTGTGACATAGCACAGTCATCCCTCAACAGAGGACCCGGGGTGCACAGCCTGGAAGAGGGGCCCACTTGAAGTCTCAGAAGCCATACGCCAATATCAAGGACTTGTGGGTCACTGGCAGAGACAAACTGTGGCAGGACTGAACTGAAGGATTAGACTATTGCAGCAGCTTTAAAACTCTAGGATCACCAGGGAGATTTGATTGTTAGAGCCACCCCCCCTCCCCGACTGCCCAGAAACACGCCCCACATACAGGGCAGGCAACACCAACTACACACGCAAGCTTGGTACATCAATTGGACCCCACAAGACTCACTCCCCCACTCACCAAAAAGGCTAAGCAGGGGAGAACTGGCTTGTGGAGAACAGGTGGCTCATGGACGCCACCTGCTGGTTAGTTAGAGAAAGTGTACTCCACAAAGCTGTAGATCTGATAAATTAGAGATAAGGACTTCAATTGGTCTACACATCCTAAAAGAATCCTATCAAGTTCAGCAAATGCCACGAGGCCAAAAACAACAGAAAATTATAAAGCATATGAAAAAACCAGACGATATGGATAACCCAAGCCCAAGCACCCAAATCAAAAAACCAGAAGAGACACAGCACCTAGAGCAGCTACTCAAAGAACTAAAGATGAACAATGAGACCATAGTATGGGATACAAAGGAAATCAAGAAGACTCTAGAAGAGCCTAAAGAAGACATTGCAAGACTAAATAAAAAAATGGATGATCTTATGGAAATTAAAGAAACTGTTGACCAAATTAAAAAGATTCTGGACACTCATAGTACAAGAATAGAGGAAGTTGAACAACGAATCAGTGACCTGGAAGATGACAGAATGGAAAATGAAAGCATAAAAGAAAGAATGGGGAAAAAAATTGAAAAAATCGAAATGGACCTCAGGGATATGATAGATAATATTAAACGACCAAATATAAGACTCATTGGTGTCCCAGAAGGGGAAGAAAAGGGTAAAGGTCTAGGAAGAGTATTCAAAGAAATTGTTGGGGAAAACTTCCCAAATCTTCTAAACAACATAAATACACAAATCATAAATGCTCAGCGAACTCCAAATAGAATAAATCCAAATAAACCCACTCCGAGACATATACTGATCACACTGTCAAACACAGAAGAGAAGGAGCAAGTTCTGAAAGCAGCAAGAGAAAAGCAATCCACCACATACAAAGGAAACAGCATAAGACTAAGTAGTGACTACTCAGCAGCCACCATGGAGGCAAGAAGGCAGTGGCACGATATATTTAAAATTCTGAGTGAGAAAAATTTCCAGCCAAGAATACTTTATCCAGCAAAGCTCTCCTTCAAATTTGAGGGAGAGCTTACATTTTTCACAGACAAACAAATGCTGAGAGAATTTGCTAACAAGAGACCTGCCCTACTGGAGGTACTAAAGGGAGCCCTACAGACAGAGAAACAAAGAAAGGACAGAGAGACTTGGAGAAAGGTTCAGTACTAAAGAGATTCGGTATGGGTACAATAAAGGATATTAATAGAGAGAGGGAAAAATATGACAAACATAAACCAAAGGATAAGATGGCCAATTCAAGAAATGCCTTCACGGTTATAACGTTGAATGTAAATGGATTAAACTCCCCAATTAAAAGATATAGATTCGCAGAATGGATCAAAAAAAATGAACCATCAATATGTTGCATACAAGAGACTCATCTTAGACACAGGGACACAAAGAAACTGAAAGTGAAAGGATGGAAAAAAATATTTCATGCAAGCTACAGCCAAAAGAAAGCAGGTGCAGCAATATTAATCTCAGATAAAATAGACTTTAAATGCAGGGATGTTTTGAGAGACAAAGAAGGCCACTACATACTAATAAAAGGGGCAATTCAGCAAGAAGAAATAACAATCGTAAATGTCTATGCACCCAATCAAGGTGCCACAAAATACATGAGAGAAACACTGGCAAAACTAAAGGAAGCAATTGATGTTTCCACAATAATTGTGGGAGACTTCAACACATCACTCTCTCCTATAGATAGATCAACCAGACAGAAGACCAATAAGGAAACTGAAAACCTAAACAATCTGATAAATGAATTAGATTTAACAGACATATACAGGACATTACATCCCAAATCACCAGGATACACATACTTTTCTAGTGCTCACGGAACTTTCTCCAGAATAGATCATATGCTGGGACATAAAACAAGCCTCAATAAATTTAAAAAGATTGAAATTATTCAAAGCACATTCTCTGACCACAATGGAATACAATTAGAAGTCAATAACCATCAGAGACTTAGAAAATTCACAAATACCTGGAGGTTAAACAACACACTCCTAAACAATCAGTGGGTTAAAGAAGAAATAGCAAGAGAAATTGCTAAATATATAGAGACGAATGAAAATGAGAACACAACATACCAAAACCTATGGGATGCAGCAAAAGCAGTGCTAAGGGGGAAATTTATAGCACTAAACGCATATATTAAAAAGGAAGAAAGACCCAAAATCAAAGAACTAATGGATCAACTGAAGAAGCTAGAAAATGAACAGCAAACCAATCCTAAACCAAGTACAAGAAAAGAAATAACAAGGATTAAAGCAGAAATAAATGACATAGAGAACAAAAAAACAATAGAGAGGATAAATATCACCAAAAGTTGGTTCTTTGAGAAGATCAACAAGATTGACAAGCCCCTAGCTAGACTGACAAAATCAAAAAGAGAGAAGACCCATATGAACAAAATAATGAATGAAAAAGGTGACATAACTGCAGATCCTGAAGAAATTAAAAAAATTATAAGAGGATATTATGAACAACTGTATGGCAACAAACTGGACAATGTAGAAGGAATGGACAATTTCCTGGAAACATATGAACAACCTAGACTGACCAGAGAAGAAATAGAAGACCTCAACCAACCCATCACAAGCAAAGAGATCCAATCGGTCATCAAAAATCTTCCCACAAATAAATGCCCAGGGCCAGATGGCTTCACAGGGGAATTCTACCAAACTTTCCAGAAAGAACTGACACCAATCTTACTCAAACTCTTTCAAAACATTGAAGAAAATGGAACACTACCTAACTCATTTTATGAAGCTAACATCAATCTAATACCAAAACCAGGCAAAGATGCTACAAAAAAGGAAAACTACCGGCTAATCTCCCTAATGAATATAGATGCAAAAATCCTCAACAAAATACTTGCAATTCGAATCCAAAGACACATTAAAAAAATCATACACCATGACCAAGTGGGGTTCATTCCAGGCATGCAAGGATGGTTCAACATAAGAAAAACAATCAATGTACTACAACACATTAAAAACGTGAAAGGGAAAAATCAATTGATCATCTCAATAGATGCTGAAAAAGCATTTGACAAAATCCAACATCCCTTTTTGATAAAAACACTTCAAAAGGTAGGAATTGAAGGAAACTTCCTCAACATGATAAAGAGCATATATGAAAAACCCACAGCCAGCATAGTACTCAATGGTGAGAGACTGAAAGCCTTCCCTCTAAGATCAGGAACAAGACAAGGATGCCCGCTGTCACCACTGTTATTCAACATTGTGCTGGAAGTGCTAGCCAGGGCAATCCGACAAGATAAAGAAATAAAAGGCATCCAAATTGGAAAAGAAGAAGTAAAACTGTCATTGTTTGCAGATGATATGATCTTATATCTAGAAAACCCTGAGAAATCGACGATACAACTACTAGACCTAATAAACAAATTTAGCAAAGTAGCGGGATACAAGATTAATGCACATAAGTCAGTAATGTTTCTATATGCTAGAAATGAACAAACTGAAGAGACACTCAAGAAAAAGATACCATTTTCAATAGCAACTAAAAAAATCAAGTACCTAGGAATAAACTTAACCAAAGATGTAAAAGACCTATACAAAGAAAACTACATAACTCTACTAAAAGAAATAGAAGGGGACCTTAAAAGATGGAAAAATATTCCATGTTCATGGATAGGAAGGCTAAATGTCATTAAGATGTCAATTCTACCCAAACTCATCTACAGATTCAATGCAATCCCAATCAAAATTCCAACAACCTACTTTGCAGACTTGGAAAAGCTAGTTACCAAATTTATTTGGAAAGGGAAGATGCCTCGAATTGCTAAAGACACTCTAAAAAAGAAAAACGAAGTGGGAGGACTTACACTCCCTGACCTTGAAGCTTATTATAAAGCCACAGTTGCCAAAACAGCATGGTACTGGCACAAAGATAGACATATAGATCAATGGAATCGAATTGAGAATTCAGAGATAGACCCTCAGATCTATGGCCGACTGATCTTTGATAAGGCCCCCAAAGTCACTGAACTGAGCCATAATGGTCTTTTCAACAAATGGGGCTGGGAGAGTTGGATATCCATATCCAAAAGAATGAAAGAGGACCCCTACCTCACCCCCTACACAAAAATTAACTCAAAATGGACCAAAGATCTCAATATAAAAGAAAGTACCATAAAACTCCTAGAAGATAATGTAGGAAAACATCTTCAAGACCTTGTATTAGGCGGCCACTTCCTAGACTTTACACCCAAAGCACAAGCAACAAAAGAGAAAATAGATAAATGGGAACTCCTCAAGCTTAGAAGTTTCTGCACCTCAAAGGAATTTCTCAAAAAGGTAAAGAGGCAGCCAACTCAATGGGAAAAAATTTTTGGAAACCATGTATCTGACAAAAGACTGATATCTTGCATATACAAAGAAATCCTACAACTCAATGACAATAGTACAGACACCCCAATTATAAAATGGGCAAAAGATATGAAAAGACAGTTCTCTGAAGAGGAAATACAAATGGCCAAGAAACACATGAAAAAATGTTCAGCTTCACTAGCTATTAGAGAGATGCAAATTAAAACCACAATGAGATACCATCTAACACCGGTTAGAATGGCTGCCATTAAACAAACAGGAAACTACAAATGCCGGAGGGGATGTGGAGAAATTGGAACTCTTATTCATTGTTGGTGGGACTGTATAATGGTTCAGCCACTCTGGAAGTCAGTCTGGCAGTTCGTTAGAAAACTAGATATAGAGCTACCATTCGATCCAGCGATTGCACTTCTCGGTATATACCCGGAAGATCGGAAAGCAGTGACACGAACAGATATCTGCACGCCAATGTTCACAGCAGCATTATTCACAATTGCCAAAAGATGGAAACAACCCAAATGTCCTTCAACAGATGAGTGGATAAATAAAATGTGGTATATACACACGATGGAATACTACACGGCAGTAAGAAGGAACGATCTTGTGAAACATATGACAACATGGATGAACCTTGAAGACATAATGCTGAGCGAAATAAGCCAGGCACAAAAAGAGAAATATTATATGCTACCACTAATGTGAACTTTGGAAAATGTAAAACAAATGGTTTATAATGTAGAATGTAGGGGAACTAGCAGTAGAGAGCAATTAAGGAAGGGGGAACAATAATCCAAGAAGAACAGATAAGCTATTTAACGTTCTGGGGATGCCCAGAAATGACTATGGTCTGTTAATTTCTGATGGATATAGTAGGAACAAGTTCACAGAAATGTTGCTATATTATGTAACTTTCTTGGGGTAAAGTAGGAACATGTTGGAAGTTAAGCAGTTATCTTAGGTTAGTTGCCTTTTTCTTACTCCCTTGTTATGGTCTCTTTGAAATGTTCTTTTATTGTATGTTTGTTTTCTTTTTAACTTTTTTTTTCATACAGTTGATTTAAAAAAGAAGGGAAAGTTAAAAAAAAAAAAAAAGAAAGAAAAACAAGGAAAAAAAAAAAAAAGATGTAGTGCCCCCTTGAGGAGCCTGTGGAGAATGCAGGGGTATTCGCCTACCCCACCTCCATGGTTGCTAACATGACCACAGACATAGGGGACTGGTGGTTTGATGGGTTGAGCCCTCTACCATAAGTTTTACCCTTGGGAAGATGGTTGCTGCAAAGGAGAGGCTAGGCCTCCCTATATTTGTGCCTAAGAGTCTCCTCCTGAATGCCTCTTTGTTGCTCAGATGTGGCCCTCTCTCTCTGGCTAAGCCAACTTGAAAGGTGAAATCACTGCCCTCCCTCCTACGTGGGATCAGACACCCAGGGGAGTGAATCTCCCTGGCAACGTAGAATATGACTCCCGGGGAGGAATGTAGACCCGGCATCGTGGGACGGAGAACATCTTCTTGACCAAAAGGGGGATGTGAAAGGAAATGAAATAAGCTTCAGTGGCAGAGAGATTCCAAAAGGAGTCGAGAGGTCACTCTGGTGGGCACTCTTACGCACACTTTAGACAACCCTTTTTAGGTTCTAAAGAATTGGGGTAGCTGGTGGTGGATACCTGAAACTATCAAACTACAACCCAGAACCCATGAATCTCGAAGACAGATGTATAAAAATGTAGCTTATGAGGGGTGACAATGGGATTGGGAAAGCCATAAGGACCACACTCCACTTTGTCTAGTTTATGGATGGATGAGTAGAAAAATAGGGGAAGGAAACAAACAGACAAAGGTACCCAGTGTTCTTTTTTTACTTCAATTGCTCTTTTTCACTCTAATTATTATTCTTGTTATTTTTGTGTGTGTGCTAATGAAGGTGTCAGTGATTGATTTAGGTGATGAATGTACAACTATGTAATGGTACTGTAAACAATCGAAAGTACGATTTGTTTTGTATGACTGCGTGGTATGTGAATATATCTCAATAAAATGATGATTAAAAAAAAAAAAACAATACAAACCGCATACACGGAACTCCAGCATACCCCAACGCCCCTCCCCCGATACCCCGAGCCACCAACTTTAATATCCTGTCACACCACCATTTCTTTCTTTCCCTCCCTCCCTATCTATCATCCATCATCTATTGCTCTGTCCTCTGAACATATGAGAGCAAGCTACACACATCCTTGAGCAAACAATATAATTCACATATACATTTCCCATGAACAAGAACATTCTTTTATGCAATCTCATTAAGCACAGCTAAGAAGTTCAAGAAATTCAACATTGATACAAAGCTTGCATTCTGTATTTCCTTTTTTTTTTCTTATGTCCCAACTGTGTCCCTTTGAGCCTCCTCTCCTCCATCCTCAGATCCCATCCAGGATCATCCTTGGCATTTAATTGTCATCTATTTAGACTGTCTTTTTTTCAATGTGGAAACATATATACAGCCTAAATCTTCCCATTCCAAGCCCTCCCTAACCTTCCATTAGTGAGATTAATCACATATAGAATGTTGCAATGCTATCACCTTCCCACCATCCACTACTAGAAATTTCCCTTCACCACAAACAGAAACCCTACACTCATTTCTTAACTCCCCATTGCCCCTTCCCCCACTTCTCATAACCCATACTCTACTTCTCATCTCTATGGTCATATTCTCTGATACTTTCTTTGTGTTTACCATGGGGCTTAAATTTAACATCTTAAATCTATAACAATCTTGTTTTTCTTTGATACCAACTTAACTTCAATAGGACACATAAACTATGTTCCTACACTCCTCCATTCCCACACCTTTATGTAGTTCTTGTCAAAAATTACATTTTACATTGAGTCCAAAACCACTGATTTATCGTTACAGTTTATGTATTTTAGATCCTGTAGGAAGTAAATAGTGGAGTTACAAATCAAAAATACAGTAGTATTGGTATTTATATTTACCATTTGATCTTTACTGGAAAACTTTATTTCTTCATATAGTTTCAGTCAATTGTTTAGTGTCCCTTCCTTTCAGCCTGCTCAACTCCCTTTAGCATTTCTTATAGGACTGCTCTACTGGTGATGAAGTCCCTCAGCATTTGATAATCTGGGAATGTTTCATTTCCCCCTCATTTTTACCCTCTAGGTGTTTGTGAATTCTCCAAGTCTCTGATAGTTATTGACTTCTATTTGCATTCCATTGTGGTCAGAGAATGTGCTTTGAACAAACTCAGTTTTTTTTTTTTTTTTTTTTTTTTTTTTTAATTTATTGAGGCTTGTTTTATGTCCCAGCATACAGTCCATTCTGGAGAAAGATCCGTGATCACTTGAGAAGAATGTGTGTCCCGGTGACCTGGGATGTAATGTTCTCTATATTTCTGTTAAATGTCTCTATATCTCTCTCTCCTTTCTTTTGTTTCTCTGCCAGTAGGGCTCCCTTTAGTATCTGAAGTAGCGCAGGTCTTTTGTTAGCAAAATGCCTCAGCATTTGTTTGTCTGTGAAAAATTTAAGCTCTCCCTCAAATTTGAAGGAGAGTTTTGCTGGATAAAGTATTCTTGGTTGGAAATTTTTCTCTCTCAGAATTTTAAATATGTCATGCCACTGCCTTCTCACCTCCATGGTGGCCGCTGAGCAGTCACTACTTAGTCTTATGCTGTTTCCTTGTATATGGTGAATTGCTTTTCTCTTACTGCTTTCAGAACTTGCTCCTTCTCTTCAGTATTTGATAGTCTGATCAGAATATGTCTTGGAGTGGGTTTATTTGGATTTATTCTATTTGGAGTTAGCTGGGCATTTATGCTTTGTGTATTTATATTGTGTAGAAGGTTTGGGAAGTTTTCTCCAACAATTTCTTTGAATACTCTTTCTAGACCTTTACTCTTCTCTTCCCCTTCTGGGACACCCATGAGTCTTAAATTTGGGCATTTTATTTTATCTTTCATATCCCTGAGATCCATTTCGATTTTTTTCCCCATTCTTTCTTTTGTTCTTTCATTTTCCATTCTGTGGTCCTCGAGGACACCGAGTCATTGTTCAACTTCCTCTAATCTTGTATTATGAGTATCCAGAGTCTTTTTAATTTGGTCAACAGTTTCTTTTATTTCCATAAGATCTTCTATTTTTTAATTTACTCTTGCAATTTCTTCTTTATGCTCTTCTAGGGTCTTCTTCATGTCCTTCTATCCTGTGCCATGCTCTTGTTGTATGTTTTTAGTTCTTTGATTAACTGCACCAAGTACTGTGTCTCCTCTGAGCTTTTGATTTGGGTGTTTGGGTTTGGGTTCTCCACATCATCTGGTTTTATCATATGCTTTAAGATTGTCTGTTGTTTTTGGCCTCTTGGCATTTGTTTTACTTGATAGGGTTCTTTCAGGTTATAAAAAATACCAATCTCTAATTTGTCAGATCTACAGCTTGGTGGCGTACACTTTCTCTAACTAACCAGCAGATGGCATCTGTGAGTCACCTATTCCCCTCAAGTCAGTTCTCCCCAACTTTGTCTTTGTGGTGTGTGGGGATCTGATTCTTGTGGGGTTCAGTTGGTGCACTAAGTTTGGGTGTGTTGTTGGTGCTGTCCGCCATGAATGTGGGGCATGTGTCTGGGTGGTTAGGGAGGCAGGGCAGCTTTAATAATCAAACCTCCCAGGTGTTTCCGGAGATTTAAGGATGTTGCAAGAGTCTAAGCCTTCATTTCAGTCTTGCTACAGATTGTCTCTGCCGCTGACCCAAAAGTCCTTGGTATTGGCTGTAGGGTCCCTGGGATTTCCAAGTGGGTCCCCCTTCTCAGCTGTGCTCTTCCAGGACCTTCGTTTCAGAATGCAGACTCCCGGTTTCACCAAATGCATGGTCCCTGTGGATTTAGCAGAGCTTGTCCAGCTGGTGCATCATTAGAACTGGTGTTCTGGGTCACTTTCTGGTTATTATCTAGTATTTTTCACAGAGGTGTTTTTTTGCCCTGTCTTACCTAGCTTCCATCTTAGGTTCCTCCGAAATGATGAACTTTTGGTAGCTTTGGGTATGGCCTTAGGGTTCCACGATTAAAATTCTTAGTCTTAGAGGAAGGGCCAAGGTCATTCCAACCCCTGAGAAGTGAGAAGGAGAGAGAGTGAATTTTGTTCTATAGGTGGTTTAACTTTATGGCCAAGCATAGAAAGTAACTAATCACAGGTTGGGTTTTTGCTATCAGGTACTCAGAGATATTAAAGTCATTTTCATAGTTCATTATTAATTTAGCAGATGATTGAGTCCATTCTGGATGTGTAGGTTTAGGGTAGACAAAGACAAAATGTTTGCAGTATAAAAAGGTGTATAAATGAGTGTTTATGCAAATGTCCCCTGGCTCATTCTTTAGAGACTTGCTCCATAGTCCCCAAGAGAGGGGCTTCAAGGGAACTAGAACACTGGAATCCTCATAAGCAGCTGCGTCTACTCCTATCAGAGTATTACAAGTAATTTTGGAAGTGTAGGGATAGGAACTGGAGATGGAAGCCACATGAAGCAAGTTCTCACAGTCTTTGTGATCTCATACAACTTTGTCTTCTCAAAGTGCAGTTCACCTACATTGAATTATTTCAATGCTACCAGGAGGGTGGGGGGTTCCCCACCAGAGACACAGAAACAGACACCTAGAATGTGAAAGTGGAGGCTCCTCTCCACCTTTTTTGAGCCTTCCTATTTTCCTGAGCTTGTAGTGTCTATGGCCTTAGGAATCCCCGCCCTCCTGGCCATTTATAGTAATCTGAATGTCACCTCTACTCCCTAAGAAATATAATTTGCTCCCTTCCCAGGTGCTCTATTGTAAGTCTCAAAGCTGGTGTTCCTTTGCCCCAGGCTGCTTTGACTTAATTGTTTCTTATACTGCTTTAGCTGTCTGCAAACTGCTCCTGCCTGCAGGGTAAGTGGAAAGATGAGCCAGAGACCAGTGTTCTGGTTCAGTCTTTCAGGCTGCCACCCGATAGACTGGCAGTGATATAAAGGCACACCTGTATGCATGTAGAGGTTACTCTGCTACTTCTGTCAGAGGGCCAGGGGCCAACAACTGGAGCACAGGCCAGCTCCACACTGAGCAGGGGGAGGGGGTAAGAGAGGGGCCAGCAGAGGCAACACAAGTTCCTCCCACTGTTTCTTTTTTTAAGTTGCATTTTCTTGATTCAGTACTTGTTTGGTTGCTGCAACCCTTTAACTGTTTTCCAGAATTTTGAAGAAGATGGTTCTGCCAGTTTTTGCTAGTTGCTCAAAGATTCTGTATGGGAACAGGACCATGGAGCATTTTATGCTGCCATCTTGGTCAATTTGAAATATATATGGATATTAAGCTCTTACTAGATATATATGATTTGCTACTATTTTCACTTTCTTGATAATGTCCTTTGGCACCCAAAAGTTTTTAATTTTGATAGTATAATTTATTGCTATGTTGCTTATGCTTTTGGTGTCATACATTAAAAATTTGTTGCCAAATTCAAGGTCATGAAGATTTTTCTCTATGTTTTCTTTTAAGAGTTTTATGATTTTAGCTCTAATATTTGGTTCCTGGTTTCCTTGAGTTAGTTTCTGTATATAGTGTGAGGGAAGTAATGACTTTTTGTTTCCTATTTCTTCCATTTTTATACATCCACATCTATCTACCTATTTATCTAACATCTCTCATCTCTCATCTTTCTATCTCTCATCTATCTATCACTCATCTGTCTATCATCTATACATTATCTATCAGTCATCAATGTATTTATGTATCTATATCTATCTGTCTATCTAGGAAATGACTCAGCATGCAAGTTCATCTTTTACACAAGGAACAAAGTTTACTGGACAATAGTAAAATAGCTATTGCTTGTGAAACATGTCTTTAATTTGAGCCACATAAAATCAGGATTGCTGATAATTCACCCAGAGCAGAATATGAGCTGACTGAGAAGATGAAAATAATTAGTGAGGTTTCAGTAATAAGCAATAGTTTTAACTTATTAAAGAAAAAACATAACTTGCTTTACATTAGACATAGATGCACTCATGCAGTTAACGTTTATTGCTGTTAACAAACAATTAATGTACAAAATACTCTGTCCATTAAGTTAGCTTAGCAAGATCTCAATTTGGAACACTTTGTTGATTATTTGTTTGAGTAACTCTATGTACTTGAGTAGAGTCCAATATTATTAAGTGAAAATGAACTAGAGAAGACAGGCTATTCTTAGAAATGAGAATTAAATCAGACTCTAGCCTTTGTTAACAGAAAGTGGAGAAAGATAGTCATAGGAAGCCAGGAAATCACACCATTTGGCCTCCAGGGGAGGCATAAGGCTCTTCTGTATCCCAACCCAGGGCAGAAGAATTCTAATGTGAATGGATTGAGGACAAGGATGTTTATTAAGTCAGAGCACTCCAGAGAATCTGGAGAAACAAGGAAAGAGGCTTTGATTCCCTATTGGAATAGGAAGTTTGCCTTTTTCCTCTTTGCAAATTCACCTTCCTCTTTCCTAGGACTAGTTCTGAAAAGGGGTGAGGGGCTACTTCTCCTTCCAAGCTGCCTTCTACTCCACTCCTGCTTCCAGAGCCTCTTGGCCTAGATTTCCCCTCTTTTCCCTCTCTTCCCTAAGTTCCCTTGGCATGTTTTTCCTTGGACTGGCCTTCCCTGGCCATTTGAATGGAAATAATTAGAGGGCCGGGATATGAGTCTGGGCCTAAAGGAAATGTATTGTGGAAGCATCTCTGCCAGCTTTGCCTCTAAGTCTCAGGGTTGCTGAGTTTTAGCAACAGAGTAATTGAGGCTACATTAAGAGTCCCACGTTGGGGCCTGGGTGCAAAGACCCAGTAACAAGGTGAGACTTTGCCGAGTTTTCTGCTGTGTTTGTTGGTCTATGCTGTATCAGTCATCTATTGCTGCATAACAGATTTCCCCCGAACTTAGTGGTTTAAAGCAATAATAAACATTTATTCTCTCACAAAGTTTCTGTATTGAAGATGTTGCTTCCAAGCTCCAAGCATCTCAAGCTGGAAGGCACCTTGGAGCAACGAGTAGTATCTCTCTGTTGACAGCAATGGTCTGTGACTTGAAAAAGCAATAAAGTTGTGCCCTTTTAGGATGAAGATTTCTAGGTTCATTTCTTGTAACAGCTGGATTTACTGACTATTATAGAATATCTTCTACACGGACTTAAGGGAAGAATGTAGGATATGTGTACATTAATTATGTAATTTTTTATATATTAGCATGGAAAACTTTTGGAAAAATATGGATTGCAATGTTAGTGACAAATTGGGGACACTTTTTTACTTCTTTTTAATATACAAAAATACAGAATTTATTAAACTTTTCACATTTAATAGAGCATGGTTTCAAACTGCATCTAAAGTGCTAACAAAGCTTCAGCAATCAAGAATGGCAGCCTGTTATTTTCTAAAAATCAAAACATGTCGCTTTTAAAGCTTGTTTTTTTGTAAGACATGTTGGGGGTGTTTTCCAAAATTTCTAATGTTTGTCATAAAATATAATTTTTATTATCTTCAAAAAGCAAAATACACATTTTTTAATAGAAAGGAATTCATACATCTGTTCTTATTTTTAACACAATTTTTAGGTTTTGTTTTGTTTTTTTAACTTTTTGTTATTTTCTCTCCCCTGAATGACTTATTTTCTTCAACTTTTTGACATCCAATGATAAAGATACAGCAGATTCCCTACCCAAAAAATGCTAAATTTCAAGCTCTTCTCTTTACCCATTAAATTGGCTTATATTCTTCCACACAGTAGGAATTGGAAATTGAAGTTGTCATAATAAAAGTGAATTAAAATTAAATCAGAAGGCTGCTGCAACAGGGACTTCTGCAGTATTGCTTGCACAGGAGGAAGGCAGAATTCCACAGGAAGGTAGGGAAAAGCAGCTCAGATATGAGAAATAGCTTTTTGTTCAGCCTTGGTTCTGCTCTTGCATTTTGTAATTCCTTTTGTTTTTCCTGGTTCCATATTTTCTTATTACATCTTTTCTTTCATCGCGACATCTTCTGTCCTTGTGATTCCTTTGACCTGTTGTCACTAGGTCATGCCCTCCATGTCTTTTTGAAGACACCAAGCCAATGTCTTCTAAAATTTTCCTTCTTTCCTTTTTCCTTCCACTCCTTCCACTTCCTTCCATCCTTCAAACTTTTTTCCTCCCTCCCTCCCCTTCTCTTCCTTCCTTCCTTCCTTCTTCCATCCCTCCATCCCTTCCTCCTTTTCTCCCCACACCTCTGTTTCTTTCTCTCTTGTTGAAAACCATTTTTAGATTTATGCTTTTCTGAATTTTCAAAAAACATCTCATGCTTTTAATTTGTTTGCTTGTCTGTTTCCTCATATTTGAATAGGAAAAGATCTTTCTAGGCTAACAGATGATATGTTTGGCCTAGAAAGTATAAAAAAGATTCAAAGAGAAATAAGAAAAGTTTCACTGTCCAAGCCAACTACCTCAACATGCATCAAGACATTCTAATCACAATAACAAATACTAAATTCACAGCAGAGGTCCACATAGAGTATTCTGGGGGTACAGGAAAGGATAGCTGAGAAAAGAAGGATAAATTTGATCTGAGTCGCAATTCACTGAGTAGAGTAGAAGAGAAAACAGTATGTGCAAAGCTGTGGCAATGAAGAAAGCCTGAGATTAGTGTGGACTAATGAGAGTGTAGGGTGATGCCCAAGGACAGGAGATGAAGACGGAGGGATTAGGCAGAGGGCCATCATGAAGAGATGCTTAGGCAGTGCTAATGATTGGAAGTTGTACTTTGAGGGCAAAAGAGGAACCACTGTGGCGTTCAAATAGGAGGAGGACATCAAGAGTTCTGCATTTTGAAAAGCTCATAGTGGTGCAGTGTGGAGAGACATATCAAAGAAGTTGGGACTGGATACTGGGTGATTTTATACAGTCTCTGGAGGATTCCTGAGGATTCATGTTCATGGGACAAGATGCTTTCAATTTCCAGAAATAGACCCAAACAAAGATAGTCAGCTGATCTTTGACAAAGTAGTAAAGGCAATTCAACAGAGGAAGGACAGCCTTTGCAAAAAAAAATGGTGATGGGAAAACTGGACATTCGCATGGCATAAAAAATGCACTTAAACACACACTTTACACCGTGCATGAAAATTAATTCAAACTGGATCATAAGTAACTGTAAATTGCAAAACTATAAAACTTCAAGAAGATAACATAGGAGAAAATTTAGATGGCTTGGGTTTGACAATGAATTTTTAGATACAACACCAAAAACATGATTCATGTAAATAAAAATTGATAAGTTGTTACTTCATTAAAATTAAGAACTTCTGCTCTGAAAAGATACTGTTAAAAGAATGAAAAGACAAGCCACAGACTGGGAGAAAATATTTGCAAAACATGTATCTGATAAAAGAATTGTATACAACATATACACAAAACACTAAAACTCAACAATAAGAAAGCAAAATAAACCAATTAAAAAGTGAGCAAAAAGTCTGAACAGAACCTCACCAAAGAAGATATACATATGGCAAATAAGCATATGAAAAAATATCCAACACAATATGTCATTAAGGAATTGCAAATAAAAGCAACAATGGGATACCGCTATACACATATTAGGATGGCTAAAATCCAAAACACTGACAGCACAAAATGCTGGTACTGACAACATGAAATCTGGTGAGTATGTGAAGTAACAAGAGCTCTAATTCATTGCTGCTGAGTATTTAAAATGATTCAGCCATTTGGAAGACAATTAGGCAGTTTCTTACAATGCTATATATAGACTTACTATATGATCCCATAATTGTGCTCTTAGGTGCTTATCCAAATGATTTGAAAACTAATGTCCACACAAAAGATTGCATTTGAATGTTTATAGTAGCTTTATTCATAATTGCCAAAAATCAGAAGCAACCGAGGATGTCCTTCAATAGGTGAATGGATACACAACGTGTGGTCCATTCATAAAATGGAGGATTATTCAGCAATAAAAAGAAATGAACTATCAAGCTGCAGAAAGCCATATAGGAAACTTAAAAAAATATATATGGTAAAGTGAAAGAAGCCACTCTAAAAAAGCTACATACTGTATGATTCTAACTATATGACATCTGGAAAAGGCAAAACTATAGAGACAGTAATAAGATCAGTGATTGTCAGGGATTTGGGGGTGGGGTAATGATGAACAGGTGAAGCACAGCTGATTTTTAGGGCACTGAAATTATTTTATATGATACTGCTACAGTAGATACATGACACTTTTAATTTGTCAAAACCCACAGAACTGTGCAGTACAGAGAGTGAACCCTAATATAACCTATGTACTTTAGATCCTAATACTGTATCAATATTAGTTCATCAATCATAACACATGTACAACACTAATGAAGATGTTGATAATAAGGGAAACTGTGAGTGGTAAATAGGGGTATATGGGAACTCTGTACTATTTGCTCATTTTTCTGTAAACCTAAAACTATTCTAAAAAATAAAGTCTGTTAATTAAAAAAATATATATATAGCAATGAAAAAAAAAATGCTACCAATTCCTGTGAAACAAGCTTCAATAGTCTTTCATTCCAAAGAATCTAGCCATTTTCCTGTCTTCTACTTAAAAATAAATAGTTCCATTATATAAAGCATTTTAAATATCTCTGGATTGCTCTCTGCAGTTAAAAACATGTTTAATGTGTTTGGCCTTGTTGATAACACATTTAAGAGAGCCTGCTTTTGCCTTTAAATAATCTGAAAATCTACTCAGCGGTTAAAGTGGTGAGAACTGTTTTGCTTTGATTTAAAACCCTTCCATACCAATTTCTCCTCCTGTGTCTCCCACATTCTGTTCTCTGCAGGCTGGAGGCATTAACATGCAGCTCAGTTTGTGTCTGTCACCTTCTCTATGCCTGTTGGGACTCGAGAAGGTTTGTGAGCTTGCCAGCCCCCCTTTCCAGAGCCCTGAATTCTCAGCCCTATCCATGGCATCTACCAGCCAGTTTGTCCCTTGGGTTTTTGGCAGCTCCTGTTACTTGTGAAAATAAGATGATTTGTGTTAAGACAAATGAGTCTGCCAAAATGTCCCCGTTTTTGCTGTCTAAGGTGATGGCAGGGGATCTGTGTTGATCTGTATCCATTGGGAAGTCATTAAGAATTATGTTTGGGCAACTTTTATAGGTGGACTAAGTCCTTTTTCCATCAAACCCTTTTCAGATATAAGCAGAGATGCCAAGAGAATGAAATTTTCTGCCTGCATTCCTTGGCCCCTGGGGGAGTCTTTCTGGGGCTGAAATTAGGTGAAGCCTCTTCTATTGATGATCCTTACTCTACAGAATGTTCTGCGGTAGCAGCAGAAAGGGAAGCTTCTCTTTGAAATACAGAAGCCAATGGGTGAAGAATACCCCATGAGACTAAAGCTGTCCTGGAAAAGTATGCTCTGTAGTAGTCTATGGGGAATTTTACTGCATTACAATGGTTCTTACTTGTCTAATGACCCTGTTTGGATCTCTGTGGTCTGACTAGGAAAATGAACACAGAGCCTGGAGGCCACAAAGTTTAGGGACTTAGAATCTGAGCTTGAACATCAGAACTAATTGGATCCCTGGGCATTCTGCTGAGCAAACCCAAGGGCAGAATCTCTACCACTTTTCCACAAAGACTTTGCCCAGGAAAGGATGCCCTCTTTCTCCTTGGTAGGAGCCAAAAGCAAGGAGTGCTTTGGATAGAAGTGTGCCTTGGAAGACCCAAGGTAAAAAGATCAAACTAAAAAAAAATTAGGGATTATGAAAATAGAGGGGGCCTTGGATAAAATACATCACTCTGATAGCTTCATGCAGGGGTGGCGGGATTTTACATTTTGTTATATAGTAAAATTTCCAAGGAAAATATTGAAATACCTCAAATACCTGATACTTTCCTTGTTCCAAGTGCTATTTTTAATTTTTTGGAAAACAAACACATTTTTAGAGAAATCCTCACACAATGGGTCAAGGTCAATTTTCTCCAAAGTGCATCTTGTGAAACTGGGCCTACAAAATGCTCTGAGAAAAAAGAACTTGTAGAAAAATCATTGAGGAAATAGAGAACATTGTTTCCTTTTCACAAAGATTAATCTTTCCCAAGAGCAAAAATTTGCGATATCTTGCAAACAAAACAAAACAAAAAGACAACAAACAAACCAACAAATAAACTTTAATTTTGCTCAACTCAGAATTTCCTAAATTTCTGTGACCAAGTCACCCACTCCTCTTTTTAAGAGCAGAACATCCTTTGGAAAAGAGTTGCTCCAGGTTCTTTCTGGTCCTCCTGGGAATTGTGGATGACACAAAGGAAGGAACCCAAACCACAAGATTCTGTGGGAGCACCATGGTCATAAAAGTTACTTGCCTCCAGGAGAACCCTTCAGTCATCCCAGAGAGATGAACAGCTATACTCACTTTAAACACTGTCCCAGTCTTCTCTTGGTAACCCCATTCCATTGTGTTTATCATAACCTTCTTCCACACACTGACTCTAAGTCCTCAGGAATACAGCATTTGAAAGCTTTTCTTTCTGCCCTCAAGCTACTGGGTTAAAAAACTTTTGTGAAAATCATGATTGAGCGGCAACTTAGGTTTCTTTACCTAAGCTAAACATGGCCAGATTCTGGCCTTTCTTTGGGAGTCTTTTTTTTTTTTTAAAGCAATTTTATTGAGATATATTCACACATCATATAATCCATCCAAAGTATATAATCAATGGCTCACAGTATCATCATATACTTGAGCATTCATCACCACAGTCAATTTTAGAACATCTTCATTACTCCAAAAAAAAAAATAAATAAATAAATAATAAATAAAAAATAAAAAAATAAAAAAAGAACTACCAAAATATCCCATACTCCTTATCCCCCCCCCCACTATTTATTTATTTATATATTTGTCTCTATTTTATTACTCATCTACCCATATACTTCATCCAGGGAGTGTCAGTCACAAGGTTTTCACAATCACACAATCACACAATAAAAGCTATATAGTTATACAATCATCATCAAGAATCAAGGCTCCTGCATTACAGTTCAACAGTTTCAGGTATTTCCTTCTAGCTATTCTAATACACCAGAAACTTAAAGGAATATCTATATAATGCATAAGAATAACCTCCAGAATGACCTCTTGACTCTATTTGAAATCTCTTAGCCACTGAAACTTTATTTTGTTTCATTTCTTAACCCCCTTTTGGTCAAGAAGCCTTTCTCAATCCCATGATGCCAGGGCCAGGCTCATCCCTGGGAGTCATACCCCACAAAGCCAGGGAGACTTACACCCCTGGGAGTCATGTCCCATGTAGGTAGTGAGTTAATTTGCAGAGTTGGCTTAGAGAGAGAGGCCACAAACAAAAGAGATTCTCTGGAGGTGATTCATAGGCATAGTTATAAGTAGGCTCAGCTTCATCAGTTTCATAAGGGCAAGCCTCTAGATCAAGGGGTTGGCTTATTAAATTGAGAGCCCCTATTGCTTAAGAGAATAGCAGGAAATTCCCAGCTGGGGAAGTTTAATTGTTTCACATTTTTCCCCAGTCCCTCAATGGGACTTTGCAAATATATATATTTTTTTATTTTCTGCTCAAAATATTCTGGGATGTATTGGGGTATTACATTAGTCTGTGCAGAATAACAAGATCTCATTTCATATCCTAGGTTCCATGTAATTACGTTGTTTAAATAAACTGACCACACAGGATAAATTAGATAGTGTGCTACAGAAAATAAAAATTCTGTACCAAATAAACCTCTCTTCCTTCAGTCTCACACAGAAGTTGGAGTTTTAAAATACAGCCATTATCATCCTTTACCCTGTATTCTAATTTACCTTAATCCTAACTAAGTTCGTTTCATTTACATCTCTAATTGTAGTCTGATCTCTTTTTCAGCTTCTTTAACAGTTGCTATATGGAATAATGCTGACTTTCAGAGTTGCAGAACTCTAATTCTTACACCATATTGATATTTATATAATTTATATATTGAATCATATATTCCACAAGGTAATAACTTAAATATCCTGAATAAAGAGATTGGTGACCGAAGCAACCTATATTGCGATTTGTGTCATTGATTGTTGTAATGGTTTGTGCCTGTCCTCCATATCGGCGCTATTCTTCAGAGTACTATTGACATATCTGCTAAAATTAGTTAACATCCACACTATTTTCATAGTGTTAAGCAGCATTTGCACTGGAGTCAGATGGTCCAAGTACAAATCCTGGCACTTCTACTTACTAGCTGTGTGAGCTCAGGTAAGTTACAGAATCTTTCTAATCCTCCGTTCCTTTATCAACAAAATGGAGAAATAATGGTGCAAACACAAGTGTTGTGAGGGTGTGCAGAGAGGGGGCAATTGACTGTGATGGGCATCTAGAAAATCTTCTTGGACCAGTCAGTTCTCAGGAGGTAGAGAAAGGATGGAGGAGAAGTGAGACTGGGTAAGGAGGTCAGCCTCAGATCAGAGAGGATTTAGGATGCCATCCTAGGGAGTTTGCCTAAACTTTGAACAACACTAATTTATACAAACTCTTCAGATATGGAGTTGAAGTTACTGAACCCTAAGAACCTGTTTCTATTTTCTGTTTGTAATGCTCCTGGGAGAAAAGAGTTCGTTATTCATAATGGAATAGAGTGATGCACCATTTACTCAGTAATGTGCAGCCCAAGTCATCCAACAAACTGTGAACCAATAGGAGTTTAAAAGGAAATAGCTGTCCCCAGGTCTCCACATCTTTCCACAATAAGAGGGCTATGGGGCTACCCTAGGCTTTCATCCATCCACCCATCTTCCTATCCACCCACCAACTCATCCACCCATCCATGCAACCAATAATTACTGTCCACTCTGTGTAAGGTCCTGCCTGGGGCATTGGGAGATGTCAATATGAACAACATATGATACCTGCTGCCAGGAAGTGCACGGCCTAGTTAGGAGATGCCTATACAAGGAGATGCACTACACCCCACTGGTCTAAATATTAGGAGAGGTAGGAATAGAGAGCTATGAGGCCCTGAGGAAGTAAGCGGAGGGTTTACTGAAAGGGGCATTTGAGCTGAGTCTGATGGATGAATAAAATTTTTATAGAAATGGCATCTTGAATGTGAATTGCTGGTACAGTAACACTTCTCATTTAATTGTATTGATTATTTGATTCTCTTCGCAAAGAAGAGAAAGTAACTAATATTTGATTTGTGCCCACAACATGCTAGATGGTCTGGTAGACGCTTTTATTAAAACCTTCTCATTTAACTCTCAACCCACTGTGAGGAAGTACTATTGTTACCATTTTTACTGATGAGGAAACTGAGGCTCAGGGACGGTAAATAAATTACTCAAGTTCTCACAGCTAAATAATAAATGGCTTAAGGAGGAAAAAAAGTAGCTTAAGGCTTTCTATCTGTGTTTATGGATTATAATAGTAATAAATAATATAATAAAGATGATTTATTGAGCACTTACTATGTATCAGCCATGGTTCTAAGCATTTTGTATGTATTAACTTATGTAATTCTTTTGTTCACCCTGATAGGTAGTGTCTTAGCTTGCCAGGCTGCCATCACAAATACCACACAATGGGTTGGCTTAAACAACAGGAATTTATTGGATCATGTTTTTGAGGCTACAAGTAGTCCAAAATCTAGGTGTCAGCCAGGTGATGCTTTCTCCCCAAAGTCTGTGCATTCTGATATTGGCTTCTGGTGAGTCTCGTTCCTTGGTTTCTCTCGGCCTCCAGTCACTTGGCGTGGTGATGTCTTCTCCTTTCTTGCTTCTTTGACTTCAGAGTCTCTTTATAAGTCCTCCAATAATCAGATTAAGACCCACCCTCATACAGGTGGGCCACATCTTAACTAAAAATGACATCCTCAAGAAATCCTTTTCATAATGGGTTCACATCCACAGGGATGCAAATTAAAATCAAGAACATGTATCTGTTGGGGTACATAATTCAACTTACCACAGTTGTGTATGATCATCATCTCTATATTACAAATAAGGAAACTGAGGCTCTGAGAGTTTAATTTGTGTAGTGTCATTCAGTTATACAGGAAGAGTCAAGATTTGAGCCCAGGCATTCTGGCTCCAGAACTCATGCTCCTGACTAAGGATCCTGACAGGGTTCAGCAGAGCTCAAAGCTGATCTCACCGTATCCACCACACTCCATTGTCATCCATTGTTCTAGCTCATCTTATACTATAGACCCAAATGCTGGTCCACAGATCAGCTAAATCAGAATCTGGGGAGAGCTTGGGACTTAGTCTAGAATGAATCAAAATCTCTCAGGAGTGGGGTCGAGGCTCAGTTTGTTCAAGAAGCACTGAATGTAGAGCAGCATTTCTCAAACTTTAATGTGTCCATAAATGACCTTGGGATCCTGATAAAACACAGACTCTGATTCCAAAGCTCTGGGGAGGCATCCAAAATACTGCATTTCAAAAAGCCCTTAAGTGTTGCTGATGCAAAGACTACACTTGGAGGAGCAAGACCAACATCAAAAAGTATACTGGGCACTAGTGCTTACCACCAAGCTAGCAGCCTGGAAAAAACTAATGGAAGGAAGGTGATGGAAGAAACAAAAGCATGTCAGCCAGGATGTAAAGTCAAGGAGTCCTGCCCACTGCCGTAACTCATGAGGGAGCTCAAGCTATTGAATAGCATGAGATAATAATTGATATTCTTGATAATACAACCTTCTTGAGAAAATAGGCTCATTATCTTCTGGATGGTACATTTAATAAGTTAAGAAGGTGTGTAAAAATATTTCCATCAAAAATTGTTAAATTAAAAACAAAAAGTGGGAGTTCCAGGTAGTGAACATCTGTTATAGAGAAAAAAATACTTTTGCAGATTTCCCAAAGGATTAGGTAAATAAAGCATTATCTAAACTTCCAAAGCCATTTCCTACACTCTTGTGGTGCCATGGGTTCTGCAGTAGTGAGATAACATTCCAAGAAAAACAGATGTTTCCCTTTTCTCCAGTTTGCTTTTTGCCCCCAGCCCTCCATCCATTGAGTCATTCATTGCTCTGGGAGATGGTGAATTCGGAATCCATCAAGTTTCTGAATAGAGTCAGCTTTTTGAAAACTTCTGGAAATAGAGCCAGAGCCAAGATTTTTGAGAGAAAAAGTTTGAGTTTTTAGAGAATGAGAAGAAATCAGAATGATGGAAGAGCTCATTTTCCAGCTAGTGGGATGCGATCAAGTTTAAGGAGGACATAGCCAAAGCTTAGACCCTGGAGGATCCCTGAGAAGGGAACAAGGACTCTTCACTCCTAGGCTGAAACCTGGGTTGGGGGAAGGGAAAGCCCAGATGGGCTTGGGGGTGCCCCAGAGCATCTCCCTTCTGGGTGAAGCCTGAGGAGGCAGAAGATCCATAGAGCAGCCTGGGAGACACACAGTGGAGATGAAATGGTGTGAGGGCATTATGGAGAGACACAATCTGCGCTTCTGCTCTCCTGGGTCTGTTGCAAATCTAGTGCAGTGACAGCAATTCAAAATGCCTCAGCCTCCAAAAGCGGCTCATGAGTGGCTGAGAGGAGGGGGGTGGATCTGCCTTACAGTAGGAACTAAAATAAACAGCACTGGTGAGCAGTGCACTTTGCCCTCTGGTGAGCAGAGGGCAAAGAGGAAATTCAAATATTCAGCAGTGCCTGCAGTGGAAACAGATGCCTGTGAACAAGGACCTGATGGGACAAGTAGCATAAATGTCAGCATATAATAGAGACACTGAGGAGGAGGAGATGAGGCTCCTTAGACCGCACTGTAAGTCCTCCACCTGTTCTTGTTTGCTTATGCTGTTGGAATGCAAAATACCAGAAATGGATTGGTTTTTATAAAGGGGGGTTATTTGGTTACACATTTACAGTCTGAAGGCCAAGAAAATGTCCAAATGAAGGCATCAACACAATCCCTTCCAGTGAAGGAAGGCCAATGGCATCCAGAAAACCTCTGTTAGCTGGGAAGGCACATGGCTGGCTCTGCTGACCCCAGGTTGTGTTCTAGCTCCACTCCCAGCTCCTGTGCATCCTTCAAAGTCTCTCTCTTGGCTACAGCACCTCTTTCTTTCTGTGAACACTTTCACAGGACTCCAATGATTCAATTAAGACCCACCCTGAATGGGTGGGGTAACCCTCCATGGAAATTATCCAGTTGAAGGTCTCGCCTACAGTTGATTGAGTCACATCTCCATGGAAACACTCAATCAAAGGATTCCAACCTAATCAACACTAACACGTCTGCCCCCACAAGACTGCATCAAAGAACATGGCATTTTGGGGGACATGACACATCCAAACTGGCATAAACCCCCAGGAAATGAAATCACCTCCAAAGAGAGGGGAAGAAACAAGGGTGATGTGGTGTATGTACCTGAAAACATTGACTACCCAAAGAAGAGCCTGAGGAAAAATCCAGGAGGAAAAGCTTACCTGGAATTGGAAAGTTTTGTTCAATCAGTTGAATGTAGGGTTTGATAACAAAACAGAATGCAGTTATAGCAAAATAGTTTCAACACCCAAGTTGGCGACTCTAAATTTTGCACCCACTGTCCTAGAATTCAGTAGACTGAGATAAAGTAAGGGCTAAATAAATGGCCATTTGGATTCAATACATTTTTATCCTTGTATGTATCAGCCACTGTTCTAGGTTTGGAGACTCAGCAGTGAACAAAACAAAGTCCTTGCCCTCATAGGGCTTACATTCTGGTGGGAGAGACAGATGATAAACAATTACACATCTCAGGTGTTAAATTCTATGAAGAAAAGTCAAATAAGGATAAGGAAGGGGGGTACAGACTGAGATATCATGTGTGTACGTGAGAATGTATGCCTGTGTGTGTGTGAGTATGTGTGCATGCTACATACTTTCTTGCACTATTTTTTATCAGGGGTCTGGGAAGTCCTCTCTGATAAGGCAGTGCCTGAACAGAGACCTAGTTGCAGTGAAGGAAAAGTCAAATCACTCTGTATGGAAAAGAGTGGTCCAGGCAGAAAAAACAGCAAGTGCAAAATTTCTGAGGCCATAGCGTGCTCAAATAAATGAATGGCTATATTTTTCCCCTAAAGATATCATTAATTTCCCCAGCCTGCTGAATTTATTCTTTGGTTCTATTTTTGAACTTCATATATTTCCTTCTGTAACTTGCTTTTTTTTCCTTGCTTAAAATGAAGTTTTTGAGATACATTCATGTTTCCGGAGTCTTTGAAGTTTACTGATTTTCACTGCTGCATTCTACTCCATTCTACTGTCAATGGATGTTTGGGTGGTTTTCAGCGGTATTTTTGTTGTTGTTATTATGGACAATGCTGGTATAAACATTTTTGCAAACGTTTCATGTAAAAGTTTCTCTTTAAGACCAGGTTTTCCAGTCTTTCTCACTTCATGGCACACAGAAAACAGTAGTATTTGTTCAGCATTCTGGGGTAAACTGGAGGGGATTTGGAGAAATCTCCATGGGACTTAGTTATGTTAAGAAGAATGAAACACAAAGCACTAGGGAAGGTATTAAATATTGAATTTGTATAAAAGTTACACATACAGTCTTTTCACATTGTTAAAAAGAGAAACTTGATCTTCATTCCTTGAACATGCCTTTTTTTTTAAAAAAAAAAAATCAGGTATTTTGGATAAAATGGCTACCTACAATTTCTGATCAAGATTTCAAATGATGATCTCTTTAAATTCTTGAAAGTTACCACTGAGGAAAAACCTTGTCTTCATAAGTAGGTAATGCAAATTTTAAAATAATGTAATAATTCAAAAATGATATTTAAAGAATCAAACAGGACTTCATTTTCTTTAATTGACAGATGAAATGCCTCTACTCATTACGTACCCTTTGGGCAGAGCTACCAACTTATGTATGGGGAAAGAAGTTATGGCCGTGCCGTTAGCCAAGGGACTACAGGAGAAGCTCCTTTTTCACGGGGCACCAGAGGTAGATGTTCAGGCAGAGAGGACTTCTTTCCTGCCAAATCGCTGTGTGAAGAAACATGGTGATGAGAATCCACATGCCAAGGCCAGGGGGCGCCACAGGCTGGGAAGCTTAGCTGCACATGGGCATCACCAGGGATGCTTTAAAAAATATGATGCCTGGGTCTCACCCTCCAGAGATTCTTAGGTGATTCTAATATGCAGCAAGCATTGAGATTCACTCTTCAGCATGGAATTTCTGGATTGTAGGGTTATGCATTTTCAACTTCACTTGGTAATGCCTATTTGTTTCACAAAGGTTGCATCTATATACCTCCTACTAATGATGCATCAAAGTCCCTGATCATTGTTTTCCATCCTCCTGCTATGCTTGGTATTTCATCAATTTGGTGGGAGTGGAATGGTATCTCATTGTGATTTTAATTTGCATTGCCTTGACTTCTAATGACATTGAGCACATTTTCATGTTTTCCACATATATTTATTGGCCTCCCCTGTCTCCTCTTCTGTGAAATGCCTGCTCATATCTTTTGCTCATTTTTATTGTTGGATAGTTTCCTTTTTTCTTAACAATTCCTAGGGATTCTTTTATTCTGGATATTACTCTTTTGCCAGTTAAATGTGCTGTAAATACCTTCTCTCATTTTGTGCTTATATTTTCAATTTTTATGGTATTTTGACAGTTTCATACTTTTAATGTGGCTTAATTTATTATTAACTTTCTTTATAGTTTTGCCTATTCGTGTCTATTTAAAGAAATTCTTTCCTATCCTAAGGTCATAATGATATTCTCTTATGATTTCTTCTAAAAGATTTAAAGTGTTGCCTTTCATATTTAAAACTTTAATTGATTTTCTGCATTATGAAGTAGGGAATGATTTTCATTTTTTTTTCCCATAGGGATAACCAGCTGTCCCAGCATCATTTATTAATTCACTCATCCTTCCCTCCCTGATTTTCAAAGGCCATCTCTCAAGTCAGTTGACAGGCTAGTGCACGTCAAAATTTGCAGCATGCATGGTTCGAATTTGTGCAGGTTCTACTGATTGATTAACTACATAGGAGTTTAAACAAACAGATCAGGAAACCCAAGCTAGTAAAATGATTCCTAAATGATGCCCTTTTAAAACTACTATGTTTTTAAGTATTAAAAAAAAAAAAAAATCAAGAAATCCACAAAAAGGCCTTCGATTCTCCTGATGACTGTAAACAGGTTGTCACTCAAGTCTGCAGGTCACAGCATCTGCAACTGTGCTTTCAGGCTGTCAAGTTCACCTTGAGGTTTAGCACTGCAGCTCTTGGTTATTTTTAAAACCAGGAGAAACAATTTAAAAGGAAAGCAACTTAGAAGAGACTTGGTTCTTTTATACCACTGATGGGGTCTGTGAGGTGGGACTGGGGTGAGACCCGATGACAGGGGGAGGGCAGCACTTTGGTTAGTAGGTGCCCATTTAGTTCAGATCAGGTCTCTGTTGCTGGAGGGGTGAGCAGGAGGCCTGTTAAAGTCAGAGCTTGAGAAACATCTGCTTCTTTTTGTTTCTGAAAGCAGACCGCTAAACTGATCAGAGACAAGAGGGTTTTGTTTGTGATAACTGGTTTCTCCTGCAAACAAGTTGGGCTGCAGCAACAGCTTTTGCAATTCTAATGACCTTTTGGTGTAATACGGTGGGGGAGGGTGGGGAGGGAGCAAATGGCTCTAAAATAATTGCTTCTTCTGACCTCCTCATCAAACCTCTTCTGAGTAATGTTTAGGGAGAAAAAGTGTGGAACGACACTCAGGACTGGGAATCTTTTTCATTTCTTCAGGAAGTTATTCACCCCCACTTGCAATGGCAAGCCCCTGTCTTCCTGACTTGTTCTTCAACTTTTGAGTCAGACTGAGAGAGTCCTGGTTCACAGATGTTGGAATCCAAACTTATTTTCCACTATCTTTTATTGACACCAGGCGTTGCCAGTGCTCTTAGGGTAGATGAGAGTTGAGCCTTTAATGTCTTTCTCTCTCCACTCCCACTCTCACAAGAAGAGAAGCAACATGAACAAACCCAGCCAGATGTCAAGCATGGAACTAGAAGGTAAACTTCCAAACCATTCTGGGATCACTTTTACTGAACATGGGGTGAAAACAACAAGCTTCTGCTCTACCTATAGAACACGTTTTACATTGACACTCCCAAAGACTGGGAAAAGATGTCTTCCTTTTGTTTACTTTCCCATGAGGTTGAAAATTTATTTCTTCCTTTATCTAGAGAGGAAAGGGTTTTGGAGAGAAGAAAGGGGGCTGGGCTGTGGAGTTAACAATAGAAAAGAGGGTACTTTTCCCTCACTTATAACCAGAGAGTGTGTGGCCATGTATTCCATTCTGGATTTTCTTAGATAGACAAATTGAATGTAATTTTTTTTTTTTTCCTTTTTGAGTGAAGGTAATAGTCAGAGGCTTAGCTTATTATGATTGTGTTCTCATATTTTTTCAGATTTTACTTTCAAAATTCACAGATCTCTTGTGAATCAAATCGCGTGTTTTGGTTCAGAAAATATGCACCCAGTATTTATCTAGGGCCATTCTATTCAGGAGCCCAAAGATGGGCTTGTCCAGGACCAGCTGGGCAGGCAAGGTCAGAGTTCGCACACCATTGCCAAGTTCACCTTTCCTTCCCCACGCGGGTAGGAGTAAGGGTGAAGGCTACAGTCATGGGAGACAGGAGAGCTGTGTGTGAAGCCCTTTATAATGAGACGGTTGGTAAGACTTGTAGGAGCAGCCCAAGGAACTCTACATTGCCTGCAGGACTCAGGGAACCCATGGATTTTGCAGAGAGGAGATGGGTGATTTGAGATCCTCTTCACATGACCCGAGCTTCTCTGTGTAAGAGTTTAGTTGTGCAACCCATGTGTTGCCTTTGGCATTCCATCATTTTAACAGAATGTATAAAGCCATTTATTATGAGGAAATGGAAAGCAAGCCAAGTTAAATAAATTGTTCCAGGTGGTATAATCTGTTGGTGGCAGAACCAAGACGAGAAGACAAGTCTTAGGACTCCCCATACATGGTCCTCCGTGGCACCACACTGCTGAGCACGTACACACTCATGTTGCCCTTAGGTCATTGTTGGAGATTGAAGTACGCCCCCACAAAAGGCATGTTCGGGTCCAACACCCTGGTCCAGTGGGTGTGAACCCATTTGTAAATAGGACCTTTGAAGATGTTATTAGTGAAGGTGTGCTCAAACTGAATGGGGGGACAAGAGGACTTAATCCAATAGGGCTGAAGTCCTTATATGCAAAGAAGGCCACAGAAAGAGCAAGAAGCTGGAAGTCAGTGGAACCCGGAAGAGAAAGGAGAAGACACTACCATGTACATTGCCCTGTGACAGAAAAGATGAAGATCAATGATCCCTCGCAGCCAGCCCTGAAATGTCAGTTTTAGGGGAGAAAGCATTGCCTGCTGATGCCTCAATTTTGGACTTCTAGCCTCAAAATCATGAGTCAATAAATTCCCGTTGTTCATGCGAACCCAATGCATGGTATTTGTTTAAGCAGCTGGGAAACTACCACAGTCATTTTGTTATACTTGCTTAACCTTCATACCAGAGGATGACAGGCTATTCTGATGTCAGAGAAAGACAAAAGAATAAAATAAAACACAATACAGGTCATATTTCTTTGGTTAATAGCTTTCAAAGCTAGGCAGAGAAGACCCGGGAATGGATATAAAGATTAGAGACCAAGAAACTTTGAAAATCATACATATATTTCCTAATCTACAGAGGGCTGGACTCTGTAACTACGCATTCTGGCTCCAATCTGCCTTATATGCTTTAGGTGGTTTTGCTGGATTCCTCCTACTGAAGGGAAATTGCTCATTACCCAGTATAGTGGCATTTAATGTGAATTTGAAATAGGGTGACCTCAAAATATTAATAAAGTCTCAAATGGTTCCTCAAATAGGATACAAAAAACATCAATCCTACAAGTTGAAAAAAATATCAAAAATCACATAACTTCAAAGCACAATCCTGTATAAATTGTATACCATGTTCACACTATGGCCAGATGATTGTGTCACTTTAATTGGTTAATGGAAATATCCTCCTTCTGTTGTCAGTGAGCTGTGGATGACCCTCTTGCTTATGTGCACTAGAATTTCTGTAAGTGATTTTAGTCATTTTGTGCTGTTATTTTAATATTCATCGCTACTTAAAAATTTAGAACTTTTTATATCACATAACAATAAAATCCAATATGTCATTAAGTTGCTTCCTCAGGCTAGTGCTGAAACCATGTCTGAAAATCAGTAACTTTGCAAAGGAAGCTACCTAAAATGCCATTACATAAGAAAAACATGCAGGGCAGGCAGGGCATGGAATGTATCAGACAATAGAAAGCATAAATATTAAAGGAAAAACATGCTACATCTTTGTGAATAAATACACTTTGAGATAATAGCCCCTTCACCCTACCATCAACTATTGTTCATCCTTGAGAAAATTTTGTTTTGTAATATTAAAGTTTTAAATTGTATCTTCAGGAACGCATCCTTGACATAAATAAGAATACTCTGTACCCAAGTGACTGATCTGAGTTGAAATACCTCATTCCTGAGGAGGGCACAAAGGTTGCTTTCCCAGTGTCTTAGCCAGCAAAGGACCACAGAGAATCCCTCTTGTGGGGATGGAATGCCCCCTTAGGCTACCACCCTCAGGTGGGAACCTTTGCTTTCCTAGTAGTCATTCACACCATAGTGTGAATTAGTTTAGCAGATGCATTTCTAGGAGAGTGGTTGGCTTTGGAACAGAGTGAGGATTTTAGATTGGGGTGCTGAGATCACTGGGATGGGAACTTGCATAACTGCCCAGATGACCAGACACATGTCTCAGGGTCTAGCACCTTCTTATGATAGAGTTGGGGTGAATTTGGTTGTAGTAAAGTTGTTGGGAGCTATCAGGAAGATTGAGAGTTTGTCTAAGGAGGTCAGAGGCACTTCTAATAGCCTGTACTTTTGTCAAGAGCCAGGTCTATCCAGGGCAGCACCCCCTTCACGGCCTCAGCTCTGCCCCCATGCATCTCAGCCTGACTCCACCCCTTGTTGGAAAGAACACTGTAATAAATGCTCACACAATTGTGGAAGAGAAAAGAATTTATTCATGAACTTGCAAGAGCAGGTGCACCACCAAAGAAATGTGGCATGCACATGGAACAATAGAAAAACTCCCGTTTCTCCATTGGCTGGGTATTCCAGAGGTTACAGCCTATCTGAGAGAACTAACTAGCCTGCACAAGTACCATTTCCTACATTCTGGTGACCCTGGCCCTCACCCACTTTTACCCATATAAGGAACTGGTACCAATCCTAGGCTTGCATCAGAGGCCCTTTCCTTCCCCTTTAACCTCAGAGCCCCTTTGAGCCAGTCTTGTTTAGTTTCCATTTTCCCTACTCCACACTGCCTTTACGTGAAAGCTAAACTTAACCCTTTCTTACACTCCTCAACCCCCTCAACCCATCCCACCTCTGCCCTTCCTGTTCTCCTTCCCTTTCCATTTAGCCATGATGTTCTGACCTGCTGAACTGACCCATTTAACAGTATATAGTGACCTTCTTTGCTCCTTGTTAACAGTTTTTGACTTAAAATCTGTTTTATTTGATATCAGTAGAGCTACTCCAGCTTTCTTTTGGTTACTATGTGCATGCACATTTTTTCCATCCTTTCACTTTCAATGTACTTGTGTCTTTGAATACAAGGTGTGTGTTCTGTAAACAGCATATGTTGAGTTATGCTTTTTTATCCACTCCGCCATTCTCTACCTTTTGACTGCAGAGTTGAATCCATTTACACTTAAGGTAACTGCTGACAAGACTTTCTTCTCCCCTTTTGTTATGTTAGTTAGTCTTTGTAAATCTGATACATTTTTTCTTCCTCAACTATTCCTTTAATGCCTAGTTTCTTTGTTATTTGATATGGTGTGGTATATAATTTTGAGTCCCTTTTTTTTCCTTCTGTATATATTTTTCAGATATTTTCTTTGTGGTTACCATGAAGCTAAAATTTAATCTCCTAAATCATAACAACTATGTTTGATTTGATAACAAATAAACTTCAGCGGCATATACAAACACTGTTCTGATAGCTCTCTGTCCCTCCACCTATTTGTTGTATTTGTTACAAATTTTATCTTTATGCATTGTGCTCCAGAACCATTGATTTATCACTACTTTTTATGTATTTGCATTTTACGACCTGTAGCAAATAAAAAATGGAGCTACATACCAAAAATATAATACAATAATACTGGCATTTATAATTATCCAACTGGCTTCCTTTACTAGAGATCTTTATTTCTTTATGCCACTTTGATCCTCTAGTGTCTTTTCCTTTCAGTCTGAAAATTCCCTTTATCCTTGCTGGTAGGGCAGGTCTAGTGGTGACGAACTCCCTCAGCATTTGTTTATCTGAAGATGCCTCAACCCCTCCTTCATTTTTGACGGTGTTACCATATATAAAATTCTTGGTTGGCAGTTATTGTTTTCAGCACTTTGAATATTGTGCCTCACTGCTTTCTTGTCTCCGTGTTTTCTTATGAGATATCAGCATTTACTCTTATTGGGGCTCCTTTGTACATAACATGCTGCTTTTCTCTGGCAGCTTTCGGGACTCTCTCCTTGCCACTGGCATGTGTTCGGCATGATTCTCTTCAAGTTAATCTGTTTGTGGTTTGTTGGGACTCTTCAGTGTGGATATTCAAGTCGTTTTTTTGTTTTGTTTTGTTTTTGCTAAATTTGGGAAGTTTTCTGCTATTATGTCTTTGAATATTCCTTTTATCCCTTTCTTTCTTCTCCTTCTGGGACTCCCATAATGTGTACATTGGTATAGTTAATGGTGTCCCATGGGTCTCTTAGGGTCTGTTTCCTTTTTTTACATTCTTTTTTGTCTCTACTTCTCAGCCTGATCCGTTTCAATGTTATTCACTTTGATTTCACTGATTCTCTCATCCACCAGCTCTAATCTGCTGTTGAAACCCTCTAGGGAATCTTTTATTTCAGTTATTGTGGTCTTCAACTCCAATATGTCTCTTTGGTTCTTTTAAAAATTTTCTGTCTCTTTATTGAGATTTTCATATTGTTCATACATTTTCCTGATATCTTTTAGTTCTTTCTCTGTTTTACTTTATCTACTTGGGTATACTGAAGATCACTTTTTTAAAGTTGTTTTCTGGCATGTCCAAAGACTGGTCTTCTATTGATGTTTTCTGAATTTGTATCATTTCTTTTATGGGCCATCATTTCTTGTTTCTATGTTTTGTAATCTTTGCTGCACCCTGTCCATTGTAATATTTTAAAGTTTTAACTGTGATTTAGTCCCTGAGCTGAGTCTTCTTTAAGTATGTATCCAGTTAGTGACAATACAGAGATTTCCTTTAACTCCAGGTACTATCAAAAAAAAACCAATGCAAAAACCACTTTTTACCACCTTTGCAAATTGGCTCACCTTGGCTGGTGCTCTCCTTCATAGTTTAGCCCTCCTGTCAAGAACATCAGCCCCAAAGTAAAAGTGAAGTACAGGTTCCTCTCCATTTCTCTGAGCCTGCATCTCGTCCCGGACTTGTGCTTGCTCATTGTTTTAGGAATTCCCCATGCTTACAGGAGTCCAAATGTCCCCTCTACTCCCTATGAAATAGACCCCACTCCCCAACTTTCCCCAGGTGCTTTGACCTAATTGTTCTTTACACTGCTTTAGTTGTCTGCATGGTGCTTCTGCCTGCAAGGCAAGTTCTGGGAGGGCAAACTAGAGATGAACTTTTGACTCAGTCTTTTAGGCTGCCACCCACACATTGGCACCAACATTCAGGCACCCCAGTGTGCACCTTCTCTATCATTTTTAAAGCTGTGTTTCTTTGATTTGGACTAGCCCATTTACTGCAATTCTTTAACTGTTTTCTGTAGTTTTGAGGAAGACGTCTTTGCCAGTTTTTGTTAGTTGTTAAAAGGCTCTGTTAGGAAACAGCACTGTGGAGCATTTACACCACCATCTTGGTGGACTAGAAGTCCAGGTAACATGCATTCTTCCACCTTTCTGCCCTCTCTGTTAGCAAGTATGTGAGCAAATATGGAGGCAAATGAAACGGTGGAGGGAGATGTAGGCAAACAAACCATTATGTGTCTTGGTGGAGAGTGGTAACAACAATCATGATAATAACAATGAGAATCACTGTATTTTGTAAGTTTCACTTTATAAGTGATAGAACCTGGACTAGGTGTGTTGGTTCTCATTATAAATCATGCAGAGAAGCTATTATTATTCCCTTCTTATAGATTAAAAACCTCTGCCTCACATATTTTAAGAAATTAGTGTGGAAACAAATGAAGAACACCCAAAAGAGAGCACACAAAGACTATTTATTCAGAGCTAATAAATCAAGCAAGAGAATCAGCCACATTCATTTGAATTTGGCAGAGACTCAAAAGCAGGCAGAGGAGGGTAAATGCTTTCTAGTGGAAAAAGAGAAGGCTCCAAATGTGCCCTGATTTGACATTATTGGCAGGAGAAAGATGGAGGTGGGCTAACTAGAAGTGGGGCATCCTGTGTGATTAGTAAGAGGAACATATTTGGCTTTCTCCAGTTGGTCCCACATTGGAAGTAGGGGTCAAAATTAGGGTAGCTGGCAGTAACTGACCAAGTCCTGGCTATTTTGGGTCAGATGTTTCAGAGATTATGGTTTGCCTTCCTGAACTGGTTGCTGCAGACTGTGGGTCAGAATTCTATTTTTAAATATGGTCTGGACATTGTCTATTTGTATATTCATCCCTCATTAGTCTTTATCAGATGGTTAATAGTAGATCTACAATAGAAAATCAGATATTCTGAATCCCTGGCATAGTTTTTCCTTGCCACAACTCTCATTGTAAAACAAAAGATGGGAGCCAGATGATGTCGGGGGATGGGACACCCTCACTGAGGCAGTGCTCTTAAAGTAGCTTGGTCTGGTTTTCCCTAGTGAGCCCCCAGTATAAGCAAGTAGCTGTGCAATGAAATTTGAAGTAGAGGTAGAGAGTGAAAGTTTCAGGGTAAGGGTCTGGTATATGGTGAAACTCAAATCTCCTCAGTATGTGCAAGAATACACACCATTAGAACAAAATAGGTAGAGCACTAACATCAAAAGAACTTGAGGGTTTGGGCCATTTGTACTTACTGTGAATTGCTGCTTCCACAGATTGCAATTCTGAGACCATAAATATGAAATTTGAGAAATGACCCCTTTGTCCATTATTAATTGCAAATTGGAAAGGAAAGATTCCTTATTAGACACTATTACAGGGAGTGAGGTTTACTTTGTGTACTACAGTGTTTCAGCAATATTTATATCTGTGGTAGTAAGTTTTGATTTAGGTTATAAATAGGAGGAAGTCTAGCTTGGAAGTATGTTCCTCTGCAACATATTTTGTTTTCTGTGCAAATAGCAATTAATGATTAGGCTGATGACTAAGTTGGCCTATAGAAGTTGGCTGAGGTCAGGTGGGCCTGAGGAGCAGTGTTCTGGTTTGCTAATGCTGCTGTTATGTAAAATACCAGAAATGGATTGGCTTTTGTAAAGGGAGTTTATTTGGTTACAAATTTACAGTCTGAAGGCGATGTAAATGTCCAAATTAAGGCATCAGCACAAGTATATCTTCACTGAAGGGAGGCCAATGGCATCTGGAAAACCTCTGTTAGCTGGGAAGGCACATGGCTGGTGTTTGCTGATCTCGGGTTGTGTTCCAGCTCCACTCTCAGCTCCTGTGCATTCTTCAAAATGTTGCTCTTGGGCATTTTGTCCTCTCTTAGCTTCTCTGGAGCACAGTGTCAGCAAAAGTCTGCTTTCAATGACCATTTCCAAAATGTCTCTCTAAGCTGCAGCTGCTCTGAGGTCCTTCTGTTTGTGAGCTTTTATAGGGCTCCAGTAAACTAATCAAGACACACACCGAATGGATGGGGCCACACCTCCATGGAAATAATCTAATCAAAGGTATTACCCACAGTTTGGGGGGCACATCTCCATGGAAACAACCTAATCTAAAGATTCCAACCTAATGAACACTAATATATCTGCCCCCACAAGATTGCATCAAAGAACATGGCATTTTGGGGGCATAATACATCAAACTGGCACAGGCAGCCTGGGTATGGCTGTCTGGGGGCTAATGTCAGATGAGTGGTGAGGCTTAAGGGAAACCTATCCAGGCAGGGCCCCTTGCTTTGGGGCTGCAGAAGTGATCCTGTTTAAAGGAAGGAGTTGGAAGGGCAGAGGAGATTGGAACAAATGGTGGGGATCTGGGCTTATGTCCTCTGCAAAAAGCACTTGCTCCTCCTCTGCCCCAGCCTGAACCATTTTATGGCCACTGTTTCCTCTGTAGGTCCTATGTTAGGTCCCTGTGTCTGCCATAACAAAATACCACACATTTGGTGGCTTAAAACCACAGAAATCTATTCTCTCACAGTTCTGGAGGCCAGAAGTTTGAAATCAAGGTGTCAGCAGGCCATGCTCCCTCCGAAGGCTCTAGGGGAGGATCCTTGCCCCTTCCTGGGTCTCGTGATTCCAAGCACTTGAACTGCATCACTCCAATCTCTGCCTCCATGGTCATGTCACCTCCTCCTTTTTGTGTGTCTATCTTCTGTCTCTTTTAAATTCACTAGAGCCCAACCAGGTAATTCAGGATGCTCTTATCTCAGTATCTTTAATAATTATATCTGCAACAACCTTTTTTTCTAAATGTCACATTCCCAGGTTCTGGGGATTAGAACATGAACATCTCTTTTTGAGGGTCACTCTCCAATCCATTACCTTTGTCATGAGAATCAGGGAATTATGAAGACCTGTATCATTCTAAAAAAAAAATCAATTAGATCATTTTTTTGGTCTCTGTGTCACACAATCTGAATTTGGGTATGGAATCTAGTGGCAGGGCAAGCCAACTTTCAGGCTGTCTATCAGCTGCAGCCACACTCCTGGGTAATCTTTAGGTGACTCTCTCCTCCCATTCCTGGCTTCCCAGTCTCATCCAGGTCCATGGGCTCTGTCTTCTACTGTTCCTCCTCTGCTGTGCCCTTCATTCTGGCTGAGTAGAGTGATATTAAGAATGCAGGCAACTCCAGAGACCATTTAACTCACATGGGTTCAAAGTGTTTGGCATGACCCTAAGGACTCTCTCTCTACCCTAGACTCATGCCAGGGGATCTCTTTGCTGTGACCTCAGTCTGGAAAGAGCCTCAGACTTCTCAGGCCAGTGCTCTTAGCAGCTACTGCCATGGATTAGTGTTAGCATATGGAATGAAATCTCTTTATTGTCTCTGATCCCCTCATTTTAGAGATGAGGAAACTGAGGCTCAGAGGGAATGAGAGACTTGAGAAAGGCCAAACTACCTCATTAGTGCTCTATCCAAGTGGTGCCTCAGTACTTCCTTTCCCATGTTAAAAAAAAAAAAGAAAAAACTCAGACCCTGAGCCCTTAGATTTCCAAATCACGATTTATTTTCCACCTTCAAAACACCTAGGCATAGACTGCATTTTCTTTTAATTTTTTTCACAGCTCCATTCCCTACACAGACACATGGGGCCTGTCTTCCTACCAACATGACTTATGGCATACTGTACAGCCATTCTGCTCTATGGCGTTCATGACCCATCTGCTAGACCACATAAAACAAAATTCATATTAAGTGGAATTTTGGAAGAAATCATCATGGCCTACACCGAATACCATTTGTCGGGAAAACAAGCATATGTTGGCAATTTAGCTCCTGATTCTTGGCTCGGGGCTATTTGAGTCCCACAGTGTAGGGGGTAGGGGAGGGCCCTGCTCCAGTGTCCTGTGCCCCTGCCAGAGTTCTGCCCCTGCCACCTCCATATCCCGAGAGCAATCCCTATCCTGAGGAAGAATGCCTTAGAAATTTTATTTTGGCCTGTTTGGACCTCTTCTTAGAAAAGAACAGCTCCAAGACATCACATTAAACTCAGTTTCTCCAACAATCATTCTTTGGGCTGCTATGATTTTGGGGAAAAGTTGGCAGCACCAGCCTGGGCAATAACTGAGAGAACAGGAGTGAACATTTCAACTTTGGTGAAAACATGAAGAAATAAGGCAATAATCCATCTTTAGCTTGAAATTTGCTCCCAATTTTTTTATTTGCTCCCAAGGGGCATGGCCATTTCATGCAAAGAGGTGAAGGGACACTGAAGGGGGGGTGGGGTTTGAGGCAGAAGGGGACATAACTTACAATTATTGAGGGTGCAGTGTGTGCCAAGAACCATATACAGTATTTCATTTATGTAATAGTTGTTATTGGTTCTGCTTTACAGAGCAGGAACCAAGGATGGGAAAGTTTATTTGCCCAAGGTCAGCCAGTAAATGGCAAATGAAAGTAAAGTTTCTCATCAGGGATCCCCTCTAACCAATGGTGTCCTTTTCTTCTTAAATATGAAATATCCCTATGGGAAATCGCTCCAAGTAAATTAGACAGGACTAAACATCAGAGAAAGGAGGGAGGAAGACTATCACTCAAGACAGAGCTGAGAAGGAGCACAAAATACAGGAGAACTAATAACAGAAGGGAAATAGGGGAATTGTGTGATAAACTCTTCTTCCCCATCCACCAAACTGGAGCTCATTTAATTGCTAAAAACCTGAGTCCTGCTGATCTGAAGTTTGCAAACTTTAGAGGCATTGTTAATTACATTTTGATTATAGTTTGAGTAACAATTAGAGTTACCATCCAGTATGCCTGGCACATCTTCTCACTGAATCCTCACAGCTCGGGGGTTAATATTGTCATCATCTCCAGCATGCAGGTTAAGAAATAGGTGCAGGAGGTTAAGTAATTTGCTCCCAATTCCAATGCAGTGGGGGAAATTAACTCCAACTTTGTAACTTTCTACAGTGTGCTGTTAACTGCTAGGTAGCATCCTTTGGTTTGTAACTCCTCAGTGGCAGGAAAGAACAGCTTCTTTTTTGTTTGTTTGTTTTGTTTTCATTGGGGGGCATTATGTCATCGATGGGCCTCTGTCTATGTGTTCTGCCTTCTCCGTTTTTTAGTATCTGCAAATCCTGACTCATTCCATTTTGGTTTGGATTTCAACTAATTGAAACCTAGTCCCTGATACTGTTAGCTGAGAGAGGGCATCAAATAATAATCCTCCAAGAAAAGTGATTTTTAAAGGAGACTCTGGAAGGGCAAAGGTCTCCCAAACTCAGATGATTTTATCTCTAGTAGTGGAAATTGAAGCAGGCTGGCAGAGGAAATGGTTTTGAGAGGAAGGATCTTTCTAGAATTTCTGGACAGGTAGAGAAGAAGTAAGGCCCATGGATTGGACCAGCAGTCTCAATATCACCTGGGAGCTTGTTAGAAATGTATAATCTGGGGCCTTACCAGGACCTATATATGGATTTGCATTTTAACAAGATCCCCAAGTGATGTGGAGGTACATCACAATTTGAGGAACACTGCTCTGGTCCACACTATAACTTTGTCTAAACTCAGTGAAAGGTCTGGGCTCTGAGCTGGAACTGAAGGATGAATTTGAACCTCCTTTTTTCAGGTAATCACGTGAAAGAGAGCTGTGCTGGTTTGGATGTAGTATGTCCCCCCAAATGCCATTATCTTTGATGCAATCTTGTGTGCGCAGGAAACGTATTGCTGTTGATTGGGTTGGAGGCTTTTGATTAGATGTTTCCGTGGAGATGTGATCACTCAAATGTGGGTCAGATCTTTCACTGGATAATTTCCATGGAAGTGTGGCCCTGACCATTCAGCATGGGCCTTGATGAGTTTATTGGAGCACTGTATAAGCGCAGACAGAAGGAGTGAGCTTGCTACAGCTAAGAGGGACACTTTGAAGAACGTATGGAAACTGAGATATTAGCTGCAGATGAGAGAAAGTTTGAAGACAGCCGTTGAAAGCAGACTCTTGCTCCGGAGAAGCTAAGAGAGGACAAATAGCCCAAGAGCAACCAAGAGTGACATTTTGAAGAGGAGCTGCAGCCAAGAGAGGAACGTCCTGGGAGAAAGCCATTTTGAAACCAGAACTTGGAGCAGATGCAAGGCACGTGCCTTCCCAGCTAACAGAGGTTTTCCGGACACTCTTGGCCATCCTTCCATCAGTGAAGATACTCCCTTACCTTGGACACTTTATGGCCTTAAGACTGTAACTTTGTAACCAAATAAACCCCCTTTATAAAAGCCAATCCATTTCTGGTGTTTTGTGTCTTGGCAGCATTAGACAAACTAGAACAGGAGCTTAAGGCAAGAGCAGCTGAAAAGCAGAGGTAGGCATACAGGAGGTGGCACTTTGTTGGGGAAAACAGTTGACTGATTCAAAAATTAAATGGGCTGACCTCAACGTGTGCTTGCTGAATTAGGAAAAATCAACCAGGTCAAATCAAATCCAAAGTGTTTTAGCTTTAGATAAACAATATCCAATTTCTACCCCATGAGGGCAAATATAAAATAGCCCAAATATTTTATTAGCAATGGGAGAGTTGGCCAGATCCCTTTTCCACTGGGACCCCGCGCAATCATTTCTCTCACAAGCTCAGTTCAGGAATTAACTATTTCCCTTGGAACTGAAATTGGAAGAGTTTCCCTGAGCAAAAAGCAATTTTGTTCCCCTCTGGTTTTTGTTTCTAAGTGCGTGTTAGCTTGAAGCTCAGCACTACCCTGTTCTGCAAAGATGCTGGTCCAAGCTGACCTGTACGTCTTAACAATGTCATCTTGTAGGTAAACCAGAGTCCAAGAATTGGGGGGAAAAAAGCAGCCCCAAAGCCTGGCGTTTTTCTCAGCTCATGGCACTGATGTTTTTGGCAAAACTTCCAAACTTTAAGTGTTTAAAATTATCCCTGATATATCTCCAGGATGCTTAGAGAAGGTTAATGAGAAGACAGAGCTAGCCAGGTACATATGAGATTTTTAAAAATGAATGATAAATCATGAATACCTTTACCAATCCACATTAGCCACACTGCTGCCTTGTGGTTTCATTTACAGGCATGGCCATGGGAGTTTTTCTGATGAGGAGGGCTTGAAGACGGAGGAGCACTGTCTACAATACATCTGATCCTTTCATTCTCTTGCTGCAGACCTTTTAATGCCTTCCCACTACCTTCAGAATTACATCTCAAAACTTCAGTTTCTGTGCTTTGATTTTTGCTTACCTCTCTAGCTCAATATTGAGCACTTCTTGTCTCTCTTTTGGTATGAGCCATTTTCTGTTCTCTAACATACCAGGCTCTCTTTCTTTTGGGGCATTCTCTTATGGCATTTATTTCCTGTTCTTTTGGCCTAGACCATTCTTCTCTCATCTCCCCAAGATCATCACTTGACTGGTCCTTGTGTCAGGTCTCAGCTGAGGTGTGTCTCTTCTAGGAAGCTGAAGACTCTCTTGGTCTCCTAAAACTGGGCACAGAGGCCCTCATGGGGTCTCACTGCATCATGGACTTAACCCCTTTCTGGTAGCTTCTTGTTTATTTATCTTTCTTTCCTACTAGACGAGTGGTTCTAAACCTCGGCTGCACCTTAGAATCATCTGGGGGAAATTTAAAATTACCCTATACCCAGATCACCCCACTGATAAATCATAATCTCCATGGGTGGGAGACAGGTATCAGTATTTTTTAGAGATTTCCAGATGTTTCAAGGGTACAAGCAAAGTTTGAGAACTACTGCATTAGCCCTCAAGGAAGGACAGTTCCCAAAATTACCATAATGCTTGGTACATAATATGCATGCTACAGACCTTAATAAATGAGTGAGTGAATGAGGAGTAGGGATCTCAGCTTTACAGATCCTAAACTTTGGTTTTCTGTTCTCCACTGGATGATCAGGCTCTTGGGAATCTAAGGCCCTGAGATTTCTCTTCAGTAAAAACCAATTGATTTTTGAAACACAACCAAGTTAACCAGACACTTCCTCCTCCCCACCTCCCTGTCATTAGCTCATTCTTTTCCTGGTATGGAAGCCCATTTAGAAACCCAAATTAAGATTAGATAAGCAAAGGAAAGGAAGCTGAAGTCCATACAGGATGTTTTTACTTGGCTGTGATGCTTGATAAACATCAACTTCCTACTATAAGGATCCCTTGGACTAGATATTCTTGACATTTGAGATAATATATCTGAAAGGGCTTTGGAAACCAAAAAGCAGTACTGTTGTTATTCTGGCATTTCACTTATTTCCAAAACAAATATTCCTAGAGCCTTTATGACTGCACTAGATGATAGGAATATAATGGGGGGCGGGGAGCACTGCCTATGAGGAACAGGGAGTGAAAGGGTATCCTGTGAACAAGTCACTGGCCTGCAGGATGGGGAATCCAGGATTTCAGAGAAGGGACTATTATCCACCCCTGGATTGTGAGTGCCTTAAAGGCTGGGGCAATCCTATTTATCTGCATTTTCTCAAGGCTTGGCACAATTCTTGGCACAGAGTAATTATATTAATTATCAATATAAATCAGTTAGGGATCATGTGTTAGGATTCTTCTAGTTCTAGGTAATATAAAATCAGCTTAAACTCATCAAACCCTAAAAAGATTTATTGGAATGCACAAAAAATCAAACCCAACATTAGAAAATAAAAACAAGCTAAAAGGCAGAGCCTTGGGAAGGCAGTACTGGGCTGTTCTAGGGACTCCTGACATGGGAAGCCAGGCCTTGCACACTATTGGTGCATACTCATTTCCCTCACCTCTGCTTCTCTTGTTTGTGTTGGGTTCATTCTGCCCTCCCAAGATGGGCTTTGGACAAGCAGTGGGGGCACAGGAGTAGCTGGTGGCTCTGGGGTTATGTTTTCCAAATCCTACATCCAGAGAGAAAAGACTGTATCTTGCTAGCAAGATTTATTCAACCCCAAGGGAAGAATTCTGACGGACCCAGGCTGAAGAGTTTGCCAACCCCAGGCCCCACGTGCATGTCTGCAGGCAGATGGTGGGTAGGAGGAAGAGCTCCTCAAAGAGGGGAGATATTCTTCTCAGAACAAGACCTTTTGCTGGAATGCAGTTGTCACAGATACTTCCTGACTCCAGCAGGTACTGCTTTTCTTATTTATGGGAAGCAGGCAGGATTAATAGACCGTGGCTATGATTTGCAGTTGTTAAGGAAGATACCATATGGTCTAAAGGCCCCTTTGCAGAGAGTCTAAATGACAACAGTGAGGGAGAATATGTAACTCTTGCAAATTCTGTGCTAAAGCCCATTTGTTTAGAAATCACTTAACTTGTTTTTATGATTCTACTGAAATAATGATGACATTTGGCCTAAATCTGATAAAACAAGACTATGACCTGAATGAAATCATAAGAGGGTGGAGAGAGCTCCTCTGCCCTGGAAAGTCACACAATGTTGTTACTCGCCGAGTCCTGGCTGTTGAGGGCATTTGCCCACTGTTTAGGGTCTCAGGCTGCACTGGGCTGGAGATGCTCTGCCAGTTGAAAAATCCCTTCCTGATCCAGGGCTGCATGTGTACATGCTATTTAAACATTACCAGGTACTTCATTAATAGGCTTTTGGGGAGCAAAAACCCCTTTACCAGTTTTTATTTCTTATTGTCGTGAAGTTTCCATTTCATTGCAACCAAAAGATTCTAAGAGTGGTCTGCCCAGAAAGAGGAAGACTTTGGCTAGTCTTAGACCATCCATGTTTAGGTGGTTCTGATGTAATCAAAGTTTCAGAAGCAGGGCAAAAAGTGTACTGGCTTCCCCAGGAGTGGAGAGCTGGAATTAGCTTCTCTGGCAAAAAAATAAATAAAATAAAATAAATAAATAAAAACAAAAAACAGATTGTGGGAGTTGAATGACAGTGACAGGATTCAGGATCCAATTCCTGGAGATTTTAATCTTGGCTGCAAAAGTTTGGGATGACAAAATGATAAGAGGTTCCACTTCTAGGTATATACCCCAAAGAATTGAAAGCAAGTACTCAAATACATGGGCATGCATGTTCACAGCAGAACAACTCTCAATAACCCCAAAACAGAAACAACCCAAATGTCCATCAGTGGGTAAATGGATAAACAAATGGTGATATATCCATAAAAGGAAATGAAGTTCCAATACATGCTACAACACGGATGAACCTAGAAAGCATTGTGCTAAATGAAAGAAGCTGGACACAAAAGATTATATATTGCATAACTCTATTTATAAGAAACACTGAGAATAGGTAAAGCCGTAGAGACAGAAAGCAGATTGGTGGTTGTCACGGACTGGGGTGGTAAGGAATGGGGAGTAACTGCTTAATGGGTATTGTGTTTCCTTTTGGGATGATGCAAAAGTTTTGGACTATGTAGTGGGCGTGGTTGCACAACAGTGTGAATATACTAAATGCCACTGAATTGTTCAATTTAAAATGGTTAAATTTTATGTCATTGAATTTCACTTCAATAAAAAAAATGGTATGAAGGACAGAGGTTATGGGTCCTGTTAATATGAGCCCAGGCTAGATGGTGTGGGTTGTCCCGTGGACAAAGCAAGGAAATCAGATCCAGAACATGGAGGTGCAGAACAGGTCTTGGGCCCTGGCAGAGGAAAAAGAACAAAGTAAGGCCCCAAAGGGGAGTAGAGATCCACAGGTCAGGAAATGGAATGAAGCTGTCAGCAGCAGGAACAAGTCAAGAATACAAACGATGGCTGGCAGATAAAGAGGTTGGGAAAATGGGGTGGGGGTAGACTTCTCCACATTTTCTTGATTATCCTCTCCCAGTCTAGTGACCCCGGAAAATATGGCGACAGTACCATTCTTATCACTCATTTTAAATAGAACTGCTTCCCTGCTGCAGACTTCACAGATAAAGTTCCCAGACAAATTGCTACAGAGTGTTCACCCCATTTTAAATAGGACTCTTACTGCAGTTAACTGCAGTTAACGGTAGCAAGATTTTTAAAAATTGCTATTTTAAAACAAACGTCCCATTGATGCTTCTGCCTTCTGGTGGCATTATTACTCTCGGAGGCAAATGAGTTTTCGCTTAACCAAATAAATTAATAGTTTTGTCTATAGGGTGTAGCTCCTTCTAACACACAAACACACATGATTTGGAAGCAGAGGGCAGGTTAGAAAGAGAACTGAATGGTCCTGCATATGAAATTGAATTAAATTCAGAGTTTGTGTGGATAGTGGGAGGGAGTGGGTGGAGGCAGACAAAGCATGGCTGAGCAGCTACAGGAGGCTGGACCTCCAGGTGGTGGCGCTGCTCCCAGGGGATGTCTCAAAACAGCAATGGCCAACCTTCAGCGTTCTTCCTTCACTTAAAAAAGAAAAAAAAAAAAAGTACTACAAGATATTAAAGGTTACTACTCATTTTAAAGCTGTAAAGACAAGTTGAATTTTTGTAAGTTTTCCTTTCAAAAAACTCAATTTTCATTTATGTTCTTTGAAACTCTGTAATATAAAACCCCCTCCTCATTGCCTCACAATCTTTAGTAAAAGCTATTCCACACATCTGCCTTCTGTGTGGAGTTTTGTGGAAATCAAGGAAGAAGGAGGAGCAGGAAATGAAAGCAAGCAAAGGTTGGAAGAATTATGGGGAGGGGCACTAGATTTCCCACAATGCCAGGGAAAGGGGCTTGGGTCACTCTTTCTTTTTTTAATGAAAAATTTAAATGTACTGAAATGTTGAAAGAATTGCACTCTGACTTCCCATATACCCACCACATCAATTCAAGTTTGTTTTGTTTTGTATTTTCCTATATTTAATTTACTCTTTACCTTCTCTATGATTTTAATTTTAATTACTTGGCTATTGTGGAACCATTTGAATACAAGTCACAGAACATCATGACACTTGAATACTAGAGATGTAAGCATGTATCTCCTATATGTGAGGATTTTTTTTTTCAGCCAGTATCATTTAAACATTAAATGGAAGGGCTGCCCCTAAAGGCTGGGAGACTGTGAGGTCACCGGGCATAAAGCATCTGAGTTGCAGAGGTGGGCAGGAAAGGGCCCCCATCCCACTTTCCAGGAAATCTGGACCCTGGTGCAAGCGAACCAACCTGGCACACCCCTCCTCACCCCCTCCCCACACCCATCTGATTTACTTTGTAATGGGAAAATGGATGGCTTCTAGGAGTTTGCCATCCTTATCCCAGCTTCACCCTGTCTTCTCTCTCTGTTTTCCTTTTCTTGTCTCCATGGTCCTTTTCCTGTGCTCTCTTTTCTTGTGTCTGTTTCTTACCCTGTTATTCTGTGAAGCATCTCCTTGCCACCACCATCCCAGGCTGGGTCCCACCTGAGTACATCTGAGTCATCAATGGCTGATGTGTTTTAGGGGAGGGAAGTGCAGGGGGTGTACCGGTTTGTATATATTATGTCTCCCAGAAAAAGCCATGTTCTTTGATGCAGTCTTGTGGGGGCAGACATATTAGTGGGGATTAAGTTGGAACGTTTGGATTAGGTTGTTTCCATGGAAATGCACCCCACCCAACCGTGGGTGATAACTCTGACTGGATAATTTCCATGGAGGTGTGGCCCTGTCCATTCAGCATGGGCCTTGACTAGCTTATTAAAGCACTATATAAGCTCAGACAGAAGGAGCGAGCTTGCTATAGCCAAGAGGGACACTGAAGAATGCTCAGGAGCTGAGAGAGGAGCTGCAGATGAGAGACAGTTTGAAGATGGCTGTTGAAAGCAGACTTTTGCTCCAGAGAAGCTAAGAGAGGAAAAACATTCCAAGAGCAATTGAGAGTGACATTTTGGAGAGAAGCTGAAGCCTAGAGAGGAACATCCTGGGAGAAAGCCATTTTGAAACCAGAACTCTGGAGCAGATGCCAGCCACGTGCCTTCCCACTAACAGAGGTTTTCTGGACACCACTGGCCATCCTCCAGTGAAGGTACCCAATTGTTGATGACTTACCTTGGACACTTTATGGCCTTAAGACTATCACTTCATAACCAAATAAACCCCTTTAATAAAAGCCTATCCATTTCTGGTGTTTTGCTTAACGGCAGCATTAGCAAACCGCAACAGTTACCAAGTGGTTACCAAGTGGTTATGTCTTTTTCCTTATTTGTTACTGCCAACATTATTGTTTAGAGCCACATACTGCCTTCTTTAAAAGGTCCCAGAGCAACTTCTTGGATGTTCTCTTGGACACAAACATCCTTAAGCATGTGGCGTCGGGAAAACCTCCGTTAGCTGGGAAGGCACGTGGCTGGCATCTGCTCTGGAGTTCTGGTTTCAAAATGGCTTTTTCCCACAACGTTCCTCTCCAGGATTCTGCTTGCTCCTGGATTGCATTCTCCAAAATGTCTCTGTAAGCTGCAGCTCCTCCAAAGTGTCACTCTCAGTTGCTCTGAATCTCTCTGTCTGTAAATTCCTTTAAAGAACTCCAGTGATCCAATTAACACCCAGCCTGAATGGGTGGGGTAACACCTCCATGAATATTATCCAATCAGTCATCACCCACAGTTGGGTGAGTCATATCTCCATGGAAACATCCAATGAAAAGGTCACACCTTAATCAAAAAGATTAACCAATCTGTCCCCACAAGATTGCATCAAAGATAATGGCGTTTTGGGGACCATAATACATCCAAACCGGCACAGTAACTTAAAGTGCTTATGAGTGTGCTTATGGCATAAACACGTGTCATTTCGGTTCTCAGGACACTTTATTGACATACACTGTTCTTGTCTCCCTGAGGCAAGCCCTCTCGGGAATTCGGAATCTGCCTGTAGGCAGGGAGGTATGAAGGATAGGTGGGCTCTGCATCTTTAGAGTCCTGTGAATTGGCTCTGCCACCTCAAATATGAGGGCCGTGCAAGGAGCCTGCAGGTGTCTGCTGGAGCTGAGGTTCTGGCCCTCCAAGGACCTTTGTCAGGAAATCGGAGACCCGGATGCTATCTCGGCAAGGACGTCTCCCACAGCAACCAGCAAGACCCTCACCCCCACCCCACCTCACCCCTGGAATGCATCCAGGCTCACCTCAAAAACTGGCACCTCTGGTTATTGTTGCAATGGATAGGGCTGGCACAGCTGATGAGTTGTGGTGCCTGAAACAAAACAACGGGCCTTTTTTCCCCGCCCAGTGTTCATTTCATTCTCCGAAGTGGGTCTAACAGAAACATGATCTCGCCGGGCAGGCAACTCTTAAGCAAACAGGCGCCAGGTCGAACAGGAGCCACGTCAAGGCAGCCTTACTGGGTTTTCTACATTTAATTCTGTATTAGGCCATTTAAAAGTGATTCCCCATCTTCCAGGAAAAACCTCTGGAGGGAACACTTTGTTAAGCCAAATTATTTGGGTTAGTTACAAATAATGTTACAGACCCATCATCTTTAATTCAATGCAATCAGTACTTACTGGGAATCAATTATGTGCTCAGCATTGTGCTAGGTCTTAGGGAGCTGCAGGGATGGATCAAAAGGACCTTAGACATAGAGGCAGGTGGTAAGGGAACAGAGTGAAGAGAGCTAGGAAAGGATTAGTTTCAGACTCAGGGAATTGGAAAGTAAGATTAAACAAATCGCCTGGGGCTGTTGGGTGGGAGGCCATGCAGCCTTCTGGGGAGTAGGGATGTTTTCACTGGGATGTAGGGAGCCATTAAAGGTTCTTCTGCTTTCTGAATTCCCCACAGACTGAGTATAGGACAGACTGACTTTTAGACATGGGGATTTTATTGTACACTTACACTTTAGTGGAAGATGCAGGGCTTTCAGGTCAGAGAGACCTGGGTTCAAACCAGCCCACTACACATCCAAAGAGAAATAAAACAACCTGTGAACTGGGCTTCTCATTTCTTCGCTCGGTCCCTTCCTCTCCTCTCCTCACTGTATAATTGGTAACAACCTAATGGTCTAGTTCTGGTGGCATCTGATTCCATTTCTTTCTGTAGCTCATTGTTCTGGTCCCTCACGCTATGGAGGAATAGCCTCTAATCGCCTCGGCATCCTTTTCACAGTCCTTAGCTATCGCTTGCCAGCCTAATGAGTGGCTTGTAATGCTGCAGGACAACCTGCCCCCCTTTCCTGGTGCTGGTGTTTGCCTGGCAGCTGCATCCTCCTTGCAGGATCATGGTTCTGCATCCTCTCATGAGGGGTATGGCAAGATTAACTCCAGACCCAAAATGGATCCCTCAATTGCATCATTTTGTAGCACTTCTAAGTAACATAAAACACCACCCTACCCACACTGTAGGAGATATAGGTATTAAAGTGCAATTACTTTGTGCCAAATGCTTCATGACTTACATGAAGTAGATACCTGATTTTGAATCTCTGTTTATCCACATACAAAATAGTGATAATCATGTAGACCTTATGGGGTTGTGGTGAGGATTAAATGCAAATTGCTTGGAAGCTAGTAAGTATTTACACATGATTCTTTCCTACTCCAATTCCCCCATCCACCACCACATACTAAGTTGATATCACAGTATTGATCACAGGATTTATCTAAGAAACAGAGAAATTAAAATAATAAACAAATAGTTTTTAAACATCTAGTTCAAGAGTTTTCAATCACATTATTTTAGGAGTAAGAATAAAAACTAGAAAATAGATAGGAGAGTGAAGGATCAGACCATAAGGCTATCTTTGAGGAAGTAAATGAAGTCAGCACCATCCTTCTGGATTCTAGATCAGACATAATGACCTGGAGAACTGGGTAAAAACAAATTTTTACTGAATAAAGTAAAACATTATTCAATTCTTGTTTTTTATCCTGGAAATAATTGGTTTTGAAGAAGGATGGCTCGTTCTGGTTCCTGTTATAATCAGACCTTTACCAGGACCTTTAATTATCTCCCCTGGATCCTCTTTGTGAGCCTTTCCTGCGATCACAGGATGGACTCGGTTTTTCATCATACTTTAGAAATTTTAACATTTTCTCTGAAAATAATGATGTGAAAGCTCTGCGTTTTTCAGAGCTTTTTGAATTTAAGATCTGCCACTCAGAAGCCAAGAGGCCTTGGCTTGTTTTCTGAGTTGCATTTTTCTGATATTCTGTGAGAAGATATTTACCCCACATGAGGTCACCAAGCACAGACTATGAATTCACTAAACCCTGAATCCAATCAGACATTCTCAAATATAATGTTTGCCTTGACCATGTCAGTTGGACAAAAAGCCAAATTTTCATTCTATTCATTCAGCCCCTTCCCAGGCTTTAAGTTTTCCTATATGGACTCAAGCACCTTGCTTTAGCTCTCTTTTCCTAACGCTTCTAATTAAGTATACCCATTTCTTATGAGTTTGTGTGTGTGTGTGCATGTATGTGTGTATGTATAGGGGTACGTGTGTGTGCAGCGGTGTTGTGGTAGTTATATCTGCCACAAAAGACATGGTCTTAACCTTAATCCACATTCCTATGGGTGTGAACCCATTTGTACAAAGGACTCTTTGAGGACATCTAGAGGATGTATTATCAGTTAAGGTGTGTATTCACTTGTGAATAGGATTTTCTAAGTTCCTGCTTAGGTGTGGACAACTGAATCAGGGTGGGCCTTAATCCGTATTACTCACAGCCTTATAAAGACAAGGCCATAGGAAGAAGCTGAAGTCAATGGAAACCAGAAGAGCAGACATGAGGAGAGAGAGATTGCCACGTGATGGGAAGCAGAGATGCAAACCAAGGAACTCCAAGATTGTGGCAAGCCAGCGCCAGAACACTGCAGAGGTCAGGGAGAAAGTGTGGCCTGCTGAGACCTTGATGCTGGACTTTTTTTTTTTTTTTTTAACAGTTTAATCACACACAATACAATCCATTATAAGTGTACAATCAATAGCTCTTGGTATAATCACATAATTATGCATTCACCACCATATGAGAACATTCTCATTCCTTTCCAAAAGAAAAAAATCCCACACCCCTTATATCCCTCTGTTACTGACATTTAGCTTTGGTATAGTACCTTTGTTACAGTTACTGAAAGAATATTACAATGTTACTGTAAACTATAGACCTTAGTTTGCATTAATTGTGTTTTTTCCCCACATACCACCTTATTATTAACACCTTGTAATAAGATAATAGAGACCTATTTTTGTTCTATTTTATGCAAGAACTTTCTTATATTTGTACAATTAACTACTGTCATCATCCTCTCTAGATTTTGCTAAGTTATACAGTTCCAGTTTTTATCCTCTAGCTTCCTCTGGTGACATACATGACCCTAGCCTATCTCTTTCAACTATACTCACATTCAGCTTTCTTAATTACACTCACAGTATTGTGCTATCACACAGTATTGTACTTTCCATTTCCAAACATTTATAATAAACCTTATTAAACATTCTGTACGACTCAAACATCAATTGCCCAATCTCTACTCTCTTTCTATTTCCTGGTAACCTATAATCTCGAATTTAACTTCCAGAGTTTGCTCATATTACTTAGCTCATATTAGGGACACCATAAAATATTTGTCCTTTTGTTTCTGGCTTATTTCACTCAACATAATTTCCTCAAGTTTCATCCACATTGTTGCATGCATCATGATTTCATTCTGTCTTACCTGCACATATTCCATCATATATATATATATATATATATATCCCACAGTTCGCCCTTCTACTCATCAGTCAAGGGACACTTGGACTGCCTCCATTCATTGACAATTGTGAATAATGCCACCACAAACATCGGTGTGCAAATGTCTATTTGTATCCCTGCTTTCAGTTCTTCCGAATATATACCTAGTAATGGGATTGCCGGATCATATGGCAATTTTATACTTAGCTTCATGAGGAACCACCAAACTACCTTCCAGAGCTACTGCACCATCCTACATTCCCACCATCAGTGAATAAGTGTACTTATTTCTCCACATACTCTCCAGCACTTGTAGTTTTCTGTTTTTTTTTTAATGGCCATTCTAGTAGGTGTGAAATGGTATCTCATTGTGGTTTTGACTTGCCTTTCTCTAACAGCTTGTGAAGATGAGCATCTTTTCATATGCTGTTAAGCCATTTGTATTTTCTGAAAAATGTCTGTCCATGTCTTTTGCCCATTTTTTTAAATTGGAGTGATGCTGGACTTTGAACCTTCAAAATCATGAAGCAATAAATGCTTGCTATTTAAGCTAACCCACTGTGTGGAATTTATCATAGCAGCTCTAGCACACTCAGTCAGGTACAATGAGAGAATTTATTTGTGAGCAATGAAGAAATGGGGTAGAGTTGTCCCGGGAACAATAGTGCATTGCTGCTGAAGCCTCTGTCCAATGCCAAATCACCAGGCATTGCCACAGGTCTGAGGATTTCACCCTAGTGCTGGTCTCTCCCCTCCCCTGGGGTATATATTGGAACCCCCATTGGGACTACTCACTCTAAATGAAGTGTCATTAGGTGGGCAGCCACTTACAAGATGAAACTTCTCATTTAAACTCTGAAAACAGAATGTGCTATGGTATCAACAATAGAAGCAGAAGACTTTCTAGCCTAACACAGCACTGAATTTTAAGATGCAGGCCTGATCAGGCCTAGTAAGGTTTTAGTCTTAAGCCTTTAATAGAGATATTAGGGTCACAGGCAGGTAGAAATATCACAGACTTGCTGGATACCAGGTTCAAAGGTCTAGAGAGTGTTTCTGATCGTTGGGAGTGAACCATGGGCTGGAGGTAAAGGAGGTCAGGGCCTGTTGACTCCATTTCATCCTTTAGGTCTCGGCTTGACTGTCCCGCCCCAGAGACTTCCTGATCCCATAGTCCAGAGCACACTCCTGGGACATTTATCAGGGAATAGTGCTCCTTTGCTTTAGAGCATGCATCTCAGTTTGTAATTACGTATTCATTCCTGCGATTTTGTCTGCCTTCCTTCCAGACCACATGCTCCATGAGAATAGGGGCTGTGTCTAGCACGGTGCCTGGCATAACAAGGCGTTCAGCTGCTAAGAATGAATTTATATGTTAGTGCCAAGCAAATGTTCAACAGACAACAAATAAATCATTATCAAATGTATCTGAGGAAGAACATTAACACTGTTTGTGTGATTTGGATTCATAAATTTTATACCAAACTCAAAATAACTTTTCTCCCCTAAATTAGCATTCTAAATGCAATGCCTTTATCTGGATTTTGATTTTGTTTTCCCCCGTACTCTAATAACCTTGAATGTAACTGGAAATTTGCATATACAAAAAGAGAAGTGGGCTGTGGATTTTAATCTTTTTCAGGACAGCAAATAAAAGATACCCCTTTGAAAAACAAAACAATTAATTATTTGTAAACCTATATCTATTTCCTCAACTGTAGTACAATTAAAGAATATTATTTTTTTAAAAGGGAATGAAATATGGAAGTAAGAATAAATTAACCAAGAATTGCTTGGAAATAAAATAAAAATACATCTAGGAGATAAAAGGTGTGATTGGGGAAAGAAAAATATCTTGAATCCATGCTGAACAAAAATTGAATAATAACATGAATAAAGCCTCATTGACAAAACATGTAAGCTACTGAAATAGATGAAAAAATCAGGGTATGAAATCAAGTACAATTCACTTGTGCTGAAAAACAACCTTTAGTGGCAATGTTTCATAGCTCAGTAAAAATAAAACAAGTTATTATTTGAAAAGAGAAAGAAAGCCGCCTTATTATATCCCATCATTAATGCATTTTTTAGAAGCTCAACATGGCTCCTTCTATAAAGGCCAACTAATACAGAGAAATCATCTTTTACTTTTGCTTCTGCCTTCCTAACTAGGAAGGTTCACTTCATTATTATTCTCTTTTGATTCAACCTATATAAATTCTCAAGCAGTTTCAATGCAGAACAAAAAGGGAAAAGTAAAATAAACACCCAGACACTATTTCCACTCCCAAGCTCATCCTCATAGAAAGGTGCTTTTTGTTTTAAGCTTTCAGACAATTAGCTCAGTTCTTCACTTAGTTTTGTCTTTGGAGAAATGACCATAGACTATCCTTGCTCTTTCAAGCTATAATTAATACTTATTATGTATTGGGGGTTGCTAGAGTGATCCAAATTCCTAAATTCTTTGGGCTTTGGTCTCCTTATCTAGAAAAGGGAGAATTTCTACCTTGGGAAGTCTTGGTTAGGATTCAGTGAGTTAAATAAGTGAAATGTGTAAGGCAATGTCTGGCACATGGGGGACTGGTGCCAATCATTCTCTTACTTGTTCATTATCAACTTTGAGAGCAATGGTTGCTGACCATTCAGTAGGTGCTGTTCTATAGGATCTCATAGTCCAGTGAGGGAGAAAGACAAGCAGACAGAAAAGAGAATAGCCTGTGATAAAGGTGACGATGTAGATTATATACAAGTCACTTGACCCACCAAGCTGCTAGTGAAGGGTGGGTGCGGGGGCAGTTTTTCTGAAGAAGGGATTGTGAGAAGTCAGGAAGGGGAGTGTGGGCAGGAGCAAATACCCAGAAGGGGGATTGAGCATGGCCGTTTCCAGGGAACTGGAAGTCCTTCAGTCCAGCCTGGAGCAAGTAGCAGCCTTGAGCAGGTGACAAGACAGCTAGATTGAGGTGAGCAAGGGCCAAATCCAGAAGGAAAGTTTTTTCTTTCTAAAAACCTCTGGACTCTAGCATGAGGGCAACTGAGTGTTGTTTAAAAAAAAAAAAATCACTTTTTTTTTCATGTTACAAAAGTTTTACCTGCTCATTAATGGGAAATACAGAAAAGTTTACAAATGAAATTAAAAGCTCCACAGTCTTTTCACACAGAGATAATCACTGTTAATATAATTGTTCATATAATTTTATGCATGATTGGAATCATATAGTTTATTACCAAAAATTTCATATTTGTGGCATAAAACTTAGAAAAATACAGATAATTAAGAACTCAAATGACAAAACTATCAAGAATCCTTTCACACAGCTGTAACTACATTTAATAGCTAAGTGATCTGTCTCTGTGTGTCTGTCTCACTTTGTAATGTTTTCTAAACTGTATGCTCCATTTAATACATCATAAGAGAATTTCTTTAACCACAAATTTTTATTCACAGCCTAATTAATAACAAAGTAAAGTTTCGTTGTATATCAAAATTTATTTAATTAATCCCCTATTGTGAACATTCAAATTTCCACTCTTTATTACAACATTATGATAAAATTTCATAGCTAAATCTTTCGTACATCTCTAAAACTTTCCTTAGACTAAAACACTAGCAGTGGCTTTTAAAGCATTTGTGCTGGTTTGGATCTGTTGTGTACCTCAGAAAAGACTATGTTCTTTTAATCCACTCTTGTGGGGGCAGACCTACTGTGGGTGGGACCTTGTGATTAGATTGTTTCCATGGAGATGTGACCCTGCCCATTTAAGGTGGGTCTTAATCCCTTTGCTGGATTGCTCTATGAGAGGGTAAAAGGCAGAGACATTTTGAAGACAGCTCAGAGAGGCTTAGAGAGAAAACACCCAGATATATTTGGAGACAGCCATTGAAACCAGAAGCCAGGTCAAGAAGGACCAGCAGACTCCAGCCACGCGTCTTCCCATGTGTTCCGATTTGCTAATGCTGCCATTATACAAAATACCAGAAATTAATTGGCTTTTATAAAAGGGTTTTTATTTGGTTACAAAGTTGTAGTCCAAAGGCCAATACAAGTGTCCAAACAAAGGTATCAAAAAGAGGGTACCTTCATTGAAAAACACCAATGGTGTCTGGAAAAACTCTGTCATCTGGGAAGGCATAGACACATGGCTGGCGTCTGCTCTGGTGTTCTGAGTTCAAAATGGCTTTCTCCCGGACATTTCTCTTTAGGCATCTGGGGGTGCTCTCTTATTTTCTTCCAGGTAAACTCTGGGCTAGCAAAAGTCTGCTTTAAACGACCGTCTCCAAAATGTCTCTCTTGGCTGTAGCAGCACTGGACTCCTTCTGTCTGAGCTTTTATAGGGCTTTGGTAAACTAATCAAGACCCACCTCCACCAATCAGGGCCACACCTCCATGGAAATAATCTAATCAAAGGTATTACCCACAATTGGGTGGGTCACATCTCCATGGAAACAACCTAATCCAAAAATTCCAACCTAACCAACACTAATACACCTGCCCCCACAAGACTGCATTAAAGAACATGGTTGGGGGACACAATACATCCAAACTGGCCCACCATGTGACAGAGGAACCCAAGACACCATCAGCCTTTCCTCAGAGAAGGTATCCACCTCTTGATGCCTTAATTTGGACATTTTCATGGCCATAGAATTGTAAATTTGTAACTAATAAATCCCCCAATGAAAAAGCCAATCCAGTTCTGGTATATTGCATTCTGGCAGCTTTAGCAAACTCAAACAGCATTTAATATGTTTCAGACAGTTTCATTTTTTCCTCCTAGTAGTCAAATATGTCTCCCTTATATCATCTCAAAAGACTATCATCAGAGGTTTGAATACTGACAGTTTTGTAGGAAAAACATGGACTCTTTGTGGTCAATTTGCTTTCCTCTGCTTAACAATGAAATTAAACATGTTTTCATGTATCATATGGTTAATTTTTTATTCTCTTGCAAATGGTATGTTGATGACCCTGTTATTTATTATAATTTTCTTAACACATCATACAGTAAAGGTATTTGCCCTTTGTCAGGTATAGAACATATTTTCATTGTTAGTTTGCCCTTGAATGGTGTTCACAGCATTTTGCTGCATAGAAGTTTTCAACATTTTAGCAACTGAATCCATCAATCTTCACAATTGTGGGTTCTGCTCATGGCATTGGGCTTAGAAAGGATCACCCATTACATGATTGTATGAATATTTGCCTATTTATCCTGATAATTTTTTGACATTTTTTATTTTAGTCATTACATTTTTATCCACATTTCAAATTTAAATTTGAAAAATGAAATCCTATAAATATTAGAAACAAACATGGGAGAATTCCTCTGTAGACTAGGGTGGGAAATATTTTCCTAATTATGACCAAAATCCAGAAGCAGTTTTTACACAGCAAAAGACACAATAAGGCCCTTCTGGTTGACCAAGAAAGCAAAATAAGATGCTCCAGGGTGCTCTTCATCAACAGAATCTTTGAAAAAACCAGCAAAAACTGTGGAGCCATCTTCCTCAGAACACTGGAAAATAGTTAAAGGGTTAAAATAACTGGGCGAGTTGCTGAACTAAGAAAACACAGATTTAAAAATGGTATGAGAAGCTCATGGTGCCCTTGACTTTCTCCCACCCCTTCCCCAGCACAGTGTGGAGCCAGCCTGCACTCCTACTGTGGGTCCCTGGCTCTTTATACAGTGTATAAAGGTAAAATTTCTAAAAGTAAACAGAAAAGTGGGGGATAAAGGGGTTTAAGAAGAATGTATGTGTATGTTATTGAAGTTAAGTTATATTCAAATCAAATACGGTAGCTATATATCATATAGGGTGTTAAATTTAAGCTCCATGGTAACATCAAATAAAATATCTTAAAAAATATACAGAAAGAAATGAGAAGGGACCAAAAATTGTACATTACAAAAAATCAAATAACCATGAAAGTGGTCATTAATTGAAGAATTGAGGGACAAAAAGGTATAAGACTTACAAAGACTAAACAGCTAAATGACAGAAGAAAGTATGGCATTCTCAGTAGTTACTTTAAATATAATGAGTTAAACTCCCTAGTCAAAAGAAAGAGATTGGAGGAAGGATAAAAAAGCACAACCCAACTATAAGCTGTTTACAAGAGACTCACCTTAAATTAAAAGATACACGTGAAAGAGTGGTAAAAATTATACCATCCAAACAGTAACCAAAAGAGAGCTGTGGTAGCTCTACTAATATCAGATAAAATAGACTTTAAATCAAAAACTGTTAAAAGGGACAAAGAAGGTCATTATATAATAACGAAGGGGTCAATTCCACAAAAAGGCATAGAAATTATAAACATATATGCACCTAATGGCATAACTTTAAAATATGAAGCAAATATTGAAAGATATGAAGGGAGAAACAGATGATTCTACATTTAATAGTAGGAGATTTCAAGACACCACTTTCAATAATGGATAGAACACTCAGTCAGAAAATCAATAAGGAAACAGAAGACTTGAATGATACTATACATCAACTAGACCTAACAGACACATTAATATATGACACTTCACTTAATAGAAGCAGAATATGCATTCTTCTGTAGTGCACATGGTTCATTCTCCAGGGTAGACTATTGTTTTAGTTTCCTAGCTGCAAAAACAAATACCATGTAGTTGGTTTGCTTAAAAAAAGGGAATTTACTGGCTCACAGTTTGAGGCTAGGAGAAGTTCAAGATGATACCATTTCCCAAAAGACTGTGACAGGAGGCGGGGCAAGATGGCAGAATGGTGAGCTGTATGTTTTAGTTACTCCTCCAGGAAAGTAGGTAGAAAGCCAGGAACTGCGTGGACTGGACACCACAGAGCAATCTGACTTTGGGCATACTTCATACAACACTCATGAAAATGTGGAACTGCTGAGATCAGCGAAATCTGTAAGTTTTTGCGGCCAGGGGACCCGCGCCCCTCCCTGCCAGGCTCAGTCCCGTGGGAGGAGGGGCTGTCAGCTCCGGGAAGGAGAAGGGAGAACTGTAGTGGCAGCCCTTATCGGAAGCTCATTCTACTGATCCAAACTCCAACCATAGACAGACTGAGACCAGACACCAGAGAATCTGAGACCAGCCAGCCCAGCAGAGAGGAGACAGACATAGAAAAAAACAGCACGAAAAACTCCAAAATAAAAGCGGAGGATTTTTGGAGTTCTGGTGAACATAGAAAGGGGAAGGGCAGAGCTCAGGCCCGAGCTCAGGCCCTGAGGCACATATGCAAATCCCAAAGAAAAGCTGATCTCTCTGCCCTGTGGACATTTCCTTAATGGCCCTAAATGCTTTGTCTCTTAGCATTTCAAAAACCCATTAGATCTGTGAGGAGGGCCTTTTTTTTTTTTTCCTTTTTTTTTTTCTTTTTTTTTTTTTTAATCCCTTTTTTCTTTTTCTAAAACAATTACTCTAAGAAGCCCAATACAGAAAACTTCAAAGACTTGCAATTTGGGCAGGTCAAGACAAGAGCAGAACTAAGAGAGCTCTGAGACAAAAGGCAATAATGCAGTGGCTGAGAAAATTCACTAAACACCACAACTTCCTAAGAAAAGGGAGGTGTCTGCTCACAGCCATCATCCTGGTGGACAGGAAACACTCCTGCCCATCGCCAGCCCCATAGCCCAGAGCTGCCCCAGACAACCCAGTGTGACGGAAGTGCTTCAAATAACAGGCACACTCCACAAAACTGGGCGTAGACATTAGCCTTCCCTGCAACCTCAGCTGATTGTCCCAGAGCTGGGAAGGTGGAGCAGTGTGAATTAACAAAGACCCATTCAGCCATCATTTGAGCAGACTGGGAGCCTCCCTACACAGCCCAGCAGTGCAGAACCACCCTGGGGGGACGGCACTCACCTGTGACATAGCACAGTCATCCCTCAACAGAGGACCAGGGGGTGCACGGCCTGGAAGAGGGACCCACTTGCAAGTCTCAGGAGCCATACGCCAATACCAAGGACTTGTGGGTCAGTGGCAGAGACAAACTGTGGTAGGACTGAACTGAAGGATTAGACTATTGCAGCAGCTTTAAAACTCCAGGATCACCAGGGAGATTTGATTGTTAGAGCCACCCCTCCCTCCCTGACTGCCCAGAAACATGCCCCATATACAGGGCGGGCAACACCAACTACACACGCAAGCTTGGTACACCAACTGGACCCCACAAGACTCACTCCCCCACTCACCACAAAGGCACAGCAGGGGAGAACTGGCTTGTGGAGAACAGGTGGCTCGTGGATGCCACCTGCTGGTTAGTTAGAGAAAGTGTACTCCATGAAGCTGTAGATCTGATAAATTAGAGATAAGGACTTCAATTGGTCTACACATCCTAAAAGAACCCTATCAAGTTCAGCAAATGCCAAGAGGCGAAAAACAACAGAAAATTATAAAGCATATGAAAAAACAAGACGATATGGATAACCCAAGCCCAAGCACCCAAATCAAAAGATCAGAAGAGACACAGCACCTAGAGCAGCTACTCAAAGAACTACGGATGAACAATGAGACCATAGTACAGAATACAAAGGATATCAAGAAGACCCTAGAAGAGCATAAAGAAGACATTGCAAGACTAAATAAAAAAATAGACAATCTTATGGAAATTAAAGAAACTGTTGACCAAATTAAAAAGATTCTGGACACTCATACTACAAGACTAGAGGAAGGTGAACAACGAATCAGTGACCTGGAAGATGACAGAATGGAAAATGAAAGCATAAAAGAAAGAATGGGGAAAAAAAATGAAAAAATCGAAATGGACCTCAGGGATATGATAGATAATATAAAACGTCTGAATATAAGATTCATTGGTGTTCCAGAAGGGGAAGAAAAGGGTAAAGGTCTAGGAAGAGTATTCAAAGAAATTGTTGGGGAAAACTTCCCAAATCTTCTAAACAACATAAATACACAAATCATAAATGCTCAGCGAACTCCAAATAGAATAAATCCAAATAAACCCTCTCCGAGACATATTCTGATCACACTGTCAAACACAGAAGAGAAGGAGCAAGTTCTGAAAGCATGAAGAGAAAAGCAATTCACCACATACAAAGGAAACAGCATAAGACTAAGTAGTGACTACTCAGCAGCCACCATGGAGGCGAGAAGGCAGTGGCACGATATATTTAAAATTCTGAGTGAGAAAAATTTCCAACCAAGAATACTTTATCCAGCAAAGCTCTCCTTGAAATCTGAGGGAGAGCTTAAATTTTTCACAGACAAACAAATGCTGAGAGAATTTGCTAACAAGAGACCTGCCCTACTGGAGATACTAAAGGGAGCCCTACAGACAGAGAAACAAAGAAAGGACAGACAGACTTGGAGAAAGGTTCAGTACTAAAGAGATTCGGTATGGGTACAATAAAGGATATTAATAGACAGAGGGGAAAAATACATATGACAAACACAAACCAAAGGATAAGATGGCTGATTCAAGAAATGCCTTCACGGTTATAACGTTGAATGTAAATGGATTAAACTCCCCAATTAAAAGATACAGATTCGCAGAATGGATCAAAAAAAATGAACCATCAATATGTTGCATACAAGAGACTCATCTTAGACACAGGGACACAAAGAAACTGAAAGTGAAAGGATGGAAAAAAATATTTCATGCAAGCTACAGCCAAAAGAAAGCAGGTGTAGCAATATTAATCTCAGATAAAATAGACTTTAAATGCAGGGATGTTTTGAGAGGCAAAGAAGGCCACTACATACTAGTAAAAGGGGCAATTCAAGAAGAAGAAATAACAATCATAAATGTCTATGCACCCAATCAAGGTGCCACAAAATACATGAGAGAAACACTGGCAAAACTAAAGGAAGCAATTGATGTTTCCACAATAATTGTGGGAGACTTCAACACATCACTCTCTCCTATAGATAGATCAACCAGACAGAGGACCAATAAGGAAATTGAAAACCTAAACAATCTGACAAATGAATTAGACTTAACAGACATATACAGAACATTACATCCCAAATCACCAGGATACACATACTTTTCTAGTGCTCACGGAACTTTCTCCAGAATAGATCATATGCTGGGACATAAAACAAGCCTTAATAAATTTAAAAGGATTGAAATTATTCAAAGCACATTCTCTGACCACAGTGGAATACAACTAGAAGTCAATAACCATCAGAGACATAGAAAATTCACAAATACCTGGAGGTTAAACAACACACTCCTAAACAATCAGTGGGTTAAAGAAGAAATAGCAAGAGAAATTGCTAAATATGTAGAGACAAATGAAAATGAGAACACAACATACCAAAACCTATGGGATGCAGCAAAAGCAGTGCTGAGGGGGAAATTTATAGCACTAAACGCATATATTAAAAAGGAAGAAAGAGCCAAAATCAAAGAACTAATGGATCAACTGAAGAAGCTAGAGAATGAACAGGAAAGCAATCCTAAACCAAGTAGAAGAAAAGAAATAACAAGGATTAAAGCAGAAATAAATGACATAGAGAACAAAAAAACAATAGAAAGGATAACTATCACCAAAAGTTGGTTCTTTGAGAAGATCAACAAGATTTACAAGCCCATAGCTAGACTGACAGAATCAAAAAGAGAGAAGACCCATATAAACAAAATAATGAATGAAAAAGGTGACATAACTGCAGATCCTGAAGAAATTAAAAAATTATAAGAGGATACTATGAACAACTGTATGGCAACAAACTGGATAATGTAGAGGAAATGGACAATTTCCTGGAAACATATGAACAACCTAGACTGACCAGAGAAGAAATAGAAAACCTCAATCAACCCATCACAAACAAAGAGATCCAATCGGTCATCAAAAATCTTCCCACAAATAAATGCCCAGGGCCAGATGGCTTCACAGGGGAATTCTACCAAACTTTCCAGAAAGAACTGACACCAATCTTACTCAAACTCTTTCAAAACATTGAAGAAAATGGAACACTACCTAACTCATTTTATGAAGCTAACATCAATCTAATACCAAAACCAGGCAAAGATGCTACAAAAAAGGAAAACTACCGGCCAATCTCCCTAATGAATATAGATGCAAAAATCCTCAACAAAATACTTGCAAATCGAATCCAAAGACACATTAAAAAAATCATACACCATGACCAAGTGGGGTTCATTCCAGGTATGCAAGGATGGTTCAACATAAGAAAATCAATCAATGTATTACAACACATTAAAAATTCGAAAGGGAAAAATCAAATGAGCATCTCAATAGATGCTGAAAAAGCATTTGACAAAATCCAACATCCATTTTTGATAAAAACACTTCAAAAGGTAGGAATTGAAGGAAACTTCCTCAATGTGATAAAGAGCATATATGAAAAACCCACAGCCAGCATAGTACTCAATGGTGAGAGACTGAAAGCCTTCCCTCTAAGATCAGGAACAAGACAAGGATGCCCGCTGTCACCACTGTTATTCAACATTGTGCAGGAAAAGCTAGCCAGGGCAATCCAGCAAGACAAAGAAATAAAAGGCATCCAAATTGGAAAAGAAGAAGTAAAACTGTAATTGTTTGCAGATGATATGATCTTATATCTGGAAAACCCTGAGAAATCGATGATACAGCTACTAGAGCTAATAAACAAATTTAGCAAAGTAGCAGGATACAAGATTAATGCACATAAGTCAGTAATGTTTCTATATGCTAGAAATGAACAAACTGAAGAGACACTCAAGAAAAAGATACCATTTTCAATAGCAACTAAAAAAATCAAGTACCTAGGAATAAACTTAACCAAAGATGTAAAAGACCTATACAAAGAAAACTACATAACTCTACTAAAAGAAATAGAAGGGGACCTTAAAAGATGGAAAAATATTCCATGTTCATGGATAGGAAGGCTAAATGTCATTAAGATGTCAATTCTACCCAAACTCATCTACAGATTCAATGCAATCCCAATCAAAATTCCAACAACCTACTTTGCAGACTTGGAAAAGCTAGTTATCAAATTTATTTGGAAAGGGAAGATGCCTTGAATTGCTAAAGACACTCTAAAAAAGAAAAACAAAGTGGGAGGACTTATACTCCCTGACTTTGAAGCTTATTATAAAGCCACAGTTGTCAAAACAGCATGGTACTGGCACAAAGATAGACATATAGATCAATGGAATCGAATTGAGAATTCAGAGATAGACCCTCAGATCTATGGCTGACTGATCTTTGATAAGGCCCCCAAAGTCACTGAACTGAGTCATAATGGTCTATTCAACAAATGGGGCTGGGAGAGTTGGATATCCATATCCAACAGAATGAAAGAGGACCCCTACCTCACACCCTACACAAAAATTAACTCAAAATGGACGAAAGATCTCAATATAAAAGAAAGTACCATAAAACTTCTAGAAGATAATGTAGGAAAACATCTTCAAGACCTTGTATTAGGCGGCCACTTCCTAGACTTTACACCCAAAGCACAAGCAACAAAAGAGAAAATAGATAAATGGGAAATCCTCAAGCTTAGAAGTTTCTTCACCTCAAAGGAATTTCTCAAAAAGGTAAAGAGGCAGCCAACTCAATGTGAAAAAATTTTCGGAAACCATGTATCTGACAAAAGACTGATATCTTGCATATATAAAGAAATCCTACAACTCAATGACAATAGTACAGACAGCCCAATTATAAAATGAGCAAAGGATATGAAAAGACAGTTCTCTGAAGAGGAAATGCAGATGGCCAAGAAACACATGGAAAAATGTTCAGCTTCACTAGCTATTAGAGAGATGCAAATTAAGACCACAATGAGATACCATCTAACAACTATTAGAGTGGCTGCCATTAAACCAACAGGAAACTGCAAATGCTGGAGGGGATGTGGAGAAATTGGAACTCTTATTCATTGTTGGTGGGACTGTATAATGGTTCAGCCACTCTGGAAGTCAGTCTGGCAGTTCCTTAGAAAACTAGAAATAGAGTTACCATTCGATCCAGTGATTGCACTTCTCGGTATATACCCGGAAGATCGGAAAGCAGTGACACGAACAGATATCTGCACGCCAATGTTCATAGCAGCATTATTCACAATTGCCAAGAGATGGAAACAACCCAAATGTCCTTCAACAGATGAGTGGATAAATAAAATGTGGTATATACACACGATGGAATACTACACGGCAGTAAGAAGGAACGACCTCGTGAAACATATGACAACATGGATGAACCTTGAAGACATAATGCTGAGTGAAATAAGCCAGGCACAGAAAGAGAAATATTATATGCTACCACTAATGTGAACTTTGAAAAATGTAAAACGAATGGTTTATAATGTCGAATGTAGGGAAACTAGCAATAGAGAGCTATTGAGGAAGGGGGAACAATAATCCAAGAAGAACAGATATGCTATTTAATGTTCTGGGGATGCCCAGGAATGACTATGGTCTGTTAATTTCTGATGGAGATAGTAGGAACAAGTTCACAGAAATGTTGCTATATTAGGTAACTTTCTTGGGGTAAAGTAGGAACAGGTTGGAAGTAAAGCAGTTATCTTAGGTTAGTTGTCTTTTTGTTACTCCCTTGTTACGGTCTCTTTGAAATGTTCTTTTATTGCATGTTTTTTTTTTTTAATTTTTTTTTCCATACAGTTGATTTATAAAGGAAAAAAAAGGTTAAAAAAAAAAAAGAAAAAACAAGGAAAAAAATATGTAGTGCTCCCTTGAGGAGCCTGTGCAGAATGCACGGGTATTGGCCTACCCCACCTCAATGGTTGCTAACATGACCACAGACATAAGGAACTGGTGGTTCGATGGGTTGAGCCCTCTACCGTAGGTTTTACCCTTGGGAAGATGGTTGCTGCAAAGGAGAGGCTAGGCCTCCCTATAATTGTGCCTAAGAGCCTCCTCCCGAATGCCTCTTTGTTGCTCAGATGTGGCCCTGTCTCTCTAGCTAAGCCAACTTGAAAGGTGAAATCACTGCCCTCCCCACTACGTGGGATCAGACACCCAGGGGAGTGAATCTCCCTGGCAACGTGGAATATGACTCCTGGGGAGGAATGTAGAGCTGGCATCGTGGGATGGAGAACATCTTCTTGACCAAAAGGGGGATGTGAAAGGAAATGAAATAAGCTTCAGCAGCAGAGAGATTCCAAAAGGAGCTGAGAGGTCACTCTGGTGGGCACTCTTACGCACAATTTAGACAACCCTCTTTAGCTTCTAAAGAATTGGGGTAGCTGGTGGATACTTGAAACTATCAAACTACAACCCAGAACCCATGAATCTCAAAGACAATTGTATAAAAATGTAGCTTATGAGGGGTGACAATGGGATCAGGAAAACCATAAGGACCACACTCTACTTTGTCTAGTTTATGGATGGATGAGTAGAAAAATAGGGGAAGGAAACAAACAAACAAACAGACAAAGGTACCGAGTGTTCTTTTTTACTTCAATTGCTCTTTTTCACTTTAATTATTATTCTTATTATTTTTGTGTGTGTGCTAATGAAGGTGTCAGGGATTGATTTAGGTGATGAATGTACAACTATGTAATGGTACTGTGAGCAATCAAATGTACGATTTGTTTTGTATGACTGCGTGGTATGTGAATATATCTCAATAAAATGAAGATAAAAAAAAAAAAAAGACTGTGACATTCTGGGGCTGGCTGCTGGTAATCCTTGGTCCTTGGCTTTTCTGTCACATGGTGTGCCACTGTGAGTCTATTGTGTCCCCCGAAACACCATTATCTTTGATGCAATCTTGTGTGGGCAGATGTTTTAGTGTTGATTAGGTTGTAATTCTTTGATTGTTTCCATGGAGATGTGACCCACCCAACTGTAGGTGATAACTCTGATTAAATAGTTTCCATGGAGGTTTGGCCCTGCCCATTCAGTGTGGGCCTTGATAAGTTTACTAGAGCACTATATAAGCTCAGACAGAAGGAGTGAGCTTGCTACACCCAAGAGGGACACTTTGAAGAAAGCACAGAAGATGAGAGAGCAGCTGCAGCTCACAGAGACATTTTGGAGATGGCCTTTGAAAGCAGTCTTTTGCTTCTGAGAAGCTAAGAGAGGACAAATGCCCCAAGAGCAACTGAGAGTGACATTCTGAAGAGGAGCTGCAGCCTAGAGAGGAACGTCCTTGGAGAAAGCCATTTTGAAACCAGAACTCTGGAGCAGACGCCAGCCCTATGCCTTCCCAGCTAACAGAGGTTTTCCAGATGCCATTAGCCATTCTCCAGTGAAGGTACCCAATTGTTAATGCATTACCTTGGACATTTTATGGCTTTAAGACTAACTGTGCAACCAAACAAACCCCCTTTATAAAAGCAAATCCGTTTCTGGTGCTTTGCATAACGGCAGCATTGGCAAACCAGAACACATGGCTATGCATATGGCAGCCTCTCCTGACTTCTCCTTTCTCTTCTGGGTTCCACTGACTTTCAGCTTCTGGCTGCACCCTCTGGCTTTCTCTCTGTGGCCTTTCCTATAAGGCCTTCCGTAATAAGATTAAGACCATTCCAGTTTCAGTTGGTCCATACCTCAACTGAAGTAACCTCATCAAAAGAAACGGATTAAGTTTAAGGACATGCTTTCCTGGGGTACTTAGCTTCAAACCTTCACAACCGTATACTAGGTCACAAAACAAGTCTCAATAAACTTAATATTGAAATCATGCAATGTATCTTCTCATACTACAATGGAAGATAGCTAAAAATCAGTAACAGAGGGAGAACTTGGAAATTCACAAATATAAGGCAATTAAACAAAGCACTCTTTAACACTCAATGAGTCAAAGAAAATCACAAGGGAAATTAGGAAATTCCTTGAGGGAAATGAAATTGAAAGCACAACAAACCAAAAGGTATGGGATGTGGCAAAAGCAGTGCTGAGAAGGAAACTGTTCCAGTTTACTAAAGCTGCTGGAAATGCAATATAGCAGAAATGGTCTGGCTTTTACAATGGGGGTTTATTAGTTCACAAATTTCCAGTTCTAAGGCCATAGAAGTGTGCAAATGAGGAAAAGGCTGATGGCATCCGGAACACCTCTGTCAGCTGGGAAGGCACATGGCTGGCTTCTGCTGGTCCTTTGTTTCCAGGTTGCTTCGCTTTTAGCTTCTGATTCCAGTGGCTTTCTCTTTAAGCGTCTGTGGGTTCTCAGCTTCTTTGGGGCACACTCTGGACTTTATCTCTTAGCTTAGCATCTCCAAACATCTGGGTCTGTATTTCCAAGCATCTCGGTCTGTGTCAGCCTCTGAGCTCTTTTAAGGACTCCAATAAACTAACCAAGACCACCTTGAATGGGTGGGGTCATACCTCCATGGAAATAATCTAATCAAAAAGTCTCATTCACAGGTGGGTGGGTCACATTTCCATGGAAACAACCTAATCAAAAGATCCCACCCATCATATGTATGCACCCACCAGACTGCATTAAAGAACACGGCTTTTTCTGGGGTACATAATAGATTCAAACAAGCACAGAAATGCATACCACTAAGTGCTTCCTTAAAAAAGAAGACCTCAAATCAGATACCTAAACTCACAATTGATGGATTTGAAAAAGAGCAAACTAAACCTAAAGTGAGAAGGAGAGAAATAACAAAGATTAGAGTAGAAATAAAAGGAATAGAGAACAAAAAAAGTGAATCAGCAAAACTAAAGATTGAAAAGGAAACTAAAGATCAATATACCTCATGATTATAGATGTATAATCCTCAGCAAATTACCAGAATTCAATACAGAACATTAAAAGAATTATTCAACATGATCAAGTAGGATTTATCTCAGGTATGCAAGTGTGGTTCAATATAAGAAAATCAATTAATGTGATACAACACATTAACAGAATGAAGGAAAAAATCATGGAGCATCTCAATTGATACCAGACAAGATATCTGACAAAATCCAACACTCCTGCTTAATAAAAACACTTATAATACTAGAATAGAAGGAAACTTTCTTAACACAATAAAAGGCTTACATGGGAAGCCCAAGCTAACATCATACTCAATGGTGAAAGACTGAAAGCTTTCCCTCTAAGAGCAGGAATTAGACATGGTTGCCACCACTGCTATTCATCACTGTAGAGAAGTTTTACACAGAGGAATTAAGCAAGAAATATAAATAAGAGTTATCCAAACTGAAAAGGAAAAACAAAACTTTTCCTATTTGCAGCTGACATGATCCTACGTATAGAAAATCCTGAGACACCTACAACAAAGTTACTAGAACAAATAAACAAATTTAGTAATGTGGCAGGAGACAAGATCAATATGCAAAAATCAGCAGTGTTTTTGTACACTAGTAATGAACAATCTGAAAAGGATATCAAGAAAAAATAATCCATTTGCAATAGCAACTAAAAAATAAAATATCTAGAAATAAATGTAAGCAAGGATATAAAGTTATTCAGAACACTACAAAGCATTGCTTAAAGAAATCAGAGAAGACCTAAATAAATGGAAGGATAGTCTGTATTCATGGATTGGAAGACTAAATATAGACAGGAATGCAATGCTACCCAAAGCAATTTACAAATTCCACACAATCACAGTCAAAATTCCAACAACATTTTTTGCAGAAATGGAAAAGCCAAACATCAAATTTGCATGGAAGTTAAGGTGCATTAACTTAACTTTAGACAAAACCATTCTGAAAAAGAAGAAAATAGTTGAAGGACTCACAGGCCCTGATTTTAAAACTTATCACTGTACAAATCTGTAATAATCAAAACAACATGGTACTGACACAAGGACAGACATATAGATCAATGGAATTAAATTGAGAATTCAGAAATAAACCCTCACATCCATGGCAAGTTGATTTTTGACAAGGGCTATGAGTCACCCATGATATTGAAGTTAGGAGTATACAGACTATGAAGACTTAAATTTTGACTTCTTTCCAGTCTACTCAATTGGAAAAGAACAGTTGCCTCAACAATAGTGCTGGGAAAACTGTGTATCATTTGCAAAAGTATGAAGATAGACTCATAGGACTCCTAATTCACTCTATATATCCTTATTAACTCAAAATGGATCAAAGATATAAATATGAGAATCAAAACTATAAAACTCCTAGAGAAAACACAGGAAAGCATCTTTAAGACCTTAAGAAGGAATTGGTTTATAGACTTTACACCAAAAGCAAGAGCAACAAAAGAAAAATAGATGAAGAAGACTTCATGAATATTTAAAACTTTTGTGCATTAACGGACCCCATCATGAAAGTCTAAGGACTACATATAGAATGGGAGAAAATATTTGGAAATCACATATCGGATAAAGGTTTAATATCCAGAACATAAAGAAATCCTACAACTCAACAACAAAAAGACAAACAATTTAAAAATGGGCAAAAGACTCGAATAGACATTTCTCCAAAGAAGATTCACAAATGGTCAAAAAAAAAAAAAAAGACAAGAAAGTGTGTTCAACCTAATTAGCCAATATGGGTATGCAGATGAAAACCATGAGATGCCAATTCACACCCCTAGAAGGGTTTTGATAGGAAAAAAAAAAAAGGAATAAAGCAAGAAGAGAAGAGGGTGAGAAGAAATAGGAACACTTGTTCATTGTATGAGGGAATGTAAAATGGTGCAGCCCCTGTGGAAGACATTTTGGTGGCTCCTCAGAAAGTCAAGTATAGAATTACCATAAGACCTGGCAATCCTTCTTCTAGGTATATACCTAAAAGAACAGAAAGCAGGGACTTGAAGTGATATTTGCATACCAATATTCATAGTATCATTATTAACAATTGGAAAAAAGATGGAAGAAACCCAAGTTTCCATTAATGGATGAATGGATAAACAAAATGTGGTATCATATACAATGAAATATTATTCAGCTGTAAAAAAAAGAATAGATACATGCGACAAATGGATGGACCCTGTTCAGTGGACCGTATGTTGCGTGAAATAAGCCAGACACAAACAAATACTGTATAATCTTAGTGATATGAAATAATTAGAATAAGGAAATTTATAGTCTGAAACTAGAATATAGGTTAGCAGGGGTCAGGGTGGGGGTAGTGAATGGGGAATATCATCAGTGATTTCAGAATTTCTGTTTGGGCAATGGAAAAGTATTGATAACAGTTGCTGGTGATGGCGCACAGCATTGTGAATGTAATTAACACCTCTGAATTATATATTTCAATGTTCTTAAAAGGGGAAATTTTTTGTAAATATGTTAATAGGATAAAAATAGAAAAAAAAAAACCCATAGGTCTTGTTCTGGGTTGCTAGTGCTGCCATTTTGCAAAACACCAGAAATGGATTGGCTTTTATAAGGGAGTTTATTTGGTTACACAGTTACAGTCTTAAGGCCTTAAAGTGTCCATCAACAATAGGGTAACTTCACTGGAGAAAGGCCATCGGCATCCAGAAAGCCTCTGTTAGCTGGGAAGGCACGTGGCTGGTGTCTGCTCCAGAGTTCTGGTCTCAAAATGGCATTCTCCAGAATGTCTCTGTGTCAGCTTCTCAGGGCAAACTCTGGGCTAGTACCTCCAAAGCATCAGCAAAACTCTGCTTTCAATGGCCATCTTCAAAATGTTTCTGTAAGTTGCAGCTCCTCTCTCAGATCCTGTGCGTTCTTCAAAGTGTCCCTCGTGGCTGTAGCAAGCTTGCTCCTTCTATCTGAGCTTATGTAGGGCTCTAGTAAACTAACCAATGCCTACGCTGAATGGGTGGGTCACATCTCCATGGAAACACTCAAAGAATTACAATCTAATGAACACTAATACGTCTGCCCACACAAGATTGCATCAAAGATAATGGCATTTTGGGGGACATAATACATCCAAACCAGCATAGTCTGTACAACACAGTGAACCCTAATGTATACTATGGACTACTAGTTAATAGCATAATTTTTATCCATTGTAATCAAAGTGCCACACTAATGCAAAGTGTTAATAGGGAAAACTGTGTATGTGAATGGGGATATATGGAAACTCTGTATTTTCTGCATGATTTTCCTGTAAACCTACAATTTCTCTAACAACAACAACAAAAAACCCTGTACCTTTCCCCTATTGAAAAGAACACCCAATAAAGTGAAAGAATTTTTAAAAAAACACAATAAGGAGAGTTAAAAGCTAAATAACCAGTGGTGAATATACTGAGACTTATATTAACCTCATGTAAAAAGAGCTGCTGTATCACCTCATGTATGAAGAGCTGCTAGAAAGAGAGAAGAAAATTTCAACAAACATTTAGAAAAATAAGGAAAAGCCCTTCAAAAGATGTTTACGGTTAAGAAAAGATCGTCTTCACTCATAGTAAGAAACATGAAAATTAAAATTTCACTGAGTTCCCATTTTTCTCCTCTCAGTTTGGCAAAAATCCAGAAGTTTGACAACATACATTTTTGGCAAGGCTGTGAGAAAGCAATAGCTCTTATTCATTATTGGTGGGAATGCAAAATGGCAGAAACCCAAATGGAGGGAAATTTGGCAATATTTAGAAAAATTACATATGCATTTACCCTTTTACCCTGCTTTTAAGTAATGTAGCCAAAAGATACACTTGCAAAAATGTGAAAAGACCTACGTACTAGGCTATTCATTGTAATAGTAAAAGAGTGGAAACAACCCATATGTCTAAAACTATGGGAAAAAATTCTGATAGATATGCAAAATAGAGGAGGATGCAGTGCAAAAATGGTTGTGAAAAATCTCCATATTGCCACTCTGACAGAATCTGTAGGATATTTTATTAAATGAAAAAAGCATACCTATGTACCTTCTGCCTAAGAAAAGGGACGATACAAATTAATATCTATTTTAGCTTATATTTAAAAACCAATGGAAGGATAAACCTAACACTAATATCAATTTTTACCTCTGGGGGAGGAAGAAATAGAGCCAAAGGAATAGAGAGGAAGCCAGATTTCTTTGCATGTACCTTATTTTGCAGATTTGACTTTGGCATTATGTTTATGTGTTCTATTATTATAAAAAATGAAATCTAAACAATAAAAAGCAAAATAATACAAATAACCCAAACTCTGTATTGAGTTGATGGTTTGCTCAATAGAGAAATATTTCAAGTGATTTTCAAACACAATATAATTTGACAGTTTGTCCCTTGTGGAATATATCCTAAGGGCAAAGAGAACAACAAAATTTTAAACTGTTTTTATAGATGTATGTATGTATGCATACATATAAGTATATATTAGGATATGGCAAATAATTCATTATGCTAAGTAATTTAATGTTAAGATTCAATATTTGCAGTATAAGAGGAAAGAGATAAACATAAAAATCAAAGAAATTGCATAAAACATTGTAGTCATAAATTTTAATTAGAAATATCAGTGTGAACTTTATGAACACACAATGCATTTTCTCTTAAAAAGTTACTTATTTTTTAAGTTTGTCCACTAAAAATGTCCAGAAAAAATTACCAGACCAGGGGAATAATCACCCTCAGCATCTACTGTACTCCCTAAACACCAATTCTCATTCCCAAAGGACCTGGGGCACATTCCAGTGTAGCACAGTAAATGTACAAAATAAGCCTTTCCTTGAAAGCAAGGAAGTCATTAAAAATCGCTGGGGTCATATCAAATGGACTCAAGAGTCAACTTGAATTAGCTCCCACATGTTGAAAATGAGATAATTGGAACATTAATAGGATAACTGTAATGAATTGAAACCTAAAACACACCCCAACAAATGTGAAAGAATGGAAATCATACAAAATATGCTCTCAGACACAAAGGAATTAAACTAGGAATCAATAACAGAAAGACAGCTGGAAAATATGAAAATATTTAGAGATTAAATGACACTTCTAAATATGACATGGGTCAAAGAATACACCTCTAGAGAAAGTGAAAACTATTTTGACCTAAATAAAAATGAAAATACAATTTATCAAAATTTTGTGAGATGCAGTGAAAGCAGTGCTTAGAGGGGAATTAATTGTTATGACATATATATCAGAAAAGAAAAAAAGGTATAAATCAATAATCTAAGCCCTTCCTTTGGAAAGTAGAGAAAGAAGAGCAATATAAACAAAAAACAAGCAGATGAAAAGAAATAATAAAAATTAGAGCAGAAATCAATAAAATTCAAAATTGGAAATCAATAGAGAAAATTAATGAAACCAAAAGCTGGTTCTTTGAAAAAAATCAATATAATTGATAAACCTCTATCTAGGCAAACAAGGAAAAAAAGAGAGAAGACACAAATTACTAATATCAGAAACAAAAGTGCATCCCTCACTACTGATCTCATGGACATTAAAAGGATAGTAAAGGAATATTATCAGCAATGCTATGCCCACAAATTTGACAACCTCAATGAAATGGACCAATACTTTGAAAGATACAATCTACCAAAACCCTTACAAGGAGAAAGAAATAATCTGAATAGTCCCATGTCTATTAAAGAAATTGAATCAATAATTCATAACCTTTCAAAACAGAAAGCATCTGGACCGGATGATTTCACTAATGAATTCTACCAAGCATATAAGAAATAATACCAATTCTCTGCAACCTCTTCCAGAATGTGCTCTTCCACATTCTATGTGGCCAGCATTACTCTAACATCAAAAACACCAAAGTAACACCATTACACTTTCAGTGTTCATGCTCCCAGGTGTGTACCCAAATGAGTTGAAAAGTTATCTCCAAGCTAAAAGCTGCACATGAATGTTTATAGCAATTATTCATAATTTCCCCAAGCTGGAAGAAACCAAGATGTCCTTCAATAGGTGACTGGATAAACAAATTGTAATACATCCATATTATTTAGTGATAAAAAGAAATGAGCTATCAAGACACAAAAGTACGTGGGGGAACCCTAAATGCATATTACTAAGTGAAAGAAGGCAGACTGAAAAAGTTAGTATATGATTCCAAGTATATAACTGCTTGCTAAAGTTCCAAAATTCAATCTACTAGAAATGGGTTAGCTTTTACAATGGGGATTTATTAATTTAAAAGCTTAAAGTCCTGAGGCTGTGAAAATGTCCAGATCAACAGGTGATGCTTTCTCCTGGAAGACCAGCTACTAGTAATCTGGGACTCCCCTGTCACATGGCAAGGCTGTAGATCCTTCTTTCCTGGGTTTGTTGCTTTCAGCTTCTGGCTGCTTCTCTCTCAGCTTCTCTGGCTTTTTTCTCTCAGCTTCTCTGTTTTCTATGTGTCCTCCTCACTCAGCTTCTCTGTCTTTTCTCTCTCAGCTTCTCTGTGTTTTTCTGAATTTCATCTCTAATATAGTACTCCAGAAAGAGGATTAAAACCCACCTGGGGCATGCCTCAGCTGAAATAACCTAATCAAAAGGTCCCACCCACAATAGGTCAACACCTACAGGAATGGATTAGCTTTAAGAACATGTTCTGGGATCTATAAAGCTTTCAAACCATCACACTCCACCCCCCCCCCGGACTCAAAAAAAGACATTTCTTTCCATATGCAAAATACATTCATTCCATCACAATATTGCAAAAACCTTCAAGTATTTCAGTAACAATATTAAGTACAAAGTCTTATCAAAATCAGTTACAGGTGTGGTGTGTCCTGGGGCACAATTCTCCTCTGGCTGTGGACCTGTGAAACTTAGAACTAAATTATCTGCTTCCAATATACAAAGGAGGGACAGTCACAGAGTAAATATTCCCATTGCCATAGGGAAAAATTGGAAACAAAATAGGGGTCACCAGTCCCAAACATTTGCAAAAACTTGCAGGGCAAACTCCATCACATTTCAAGGTCTGGAAGTCATCTATAGAATGATCCCTTGTCCTAAGGGCTTCATAGAGTGGCAGCCCTACCATTTCCAAGAGCTTGCCCAGTGGCCTGTTCTCTGCAAGCACTGGGGTGAGACTCCAACATCTCTAATCACTGGAGTGATGACCAGACTCTAGGCCCCACCCTCCTCAAGCATCAGTGTGGCAGCCATACTCTCTGCAATCTCTGGGGCACAGATTCAACCCCCTCAGAGCAGTCAGGTGGTGGCAAGACTCTCCCCAACCCCCAGGGAATGTGCTCCACCCTCTCTGAAGCCTGGGATGGCAGTACTCTTTCTGAACAACAGGGCAGCCAAGCTCTCAACAATCCCCCAGGCATCTGAGAGCCTTGGGGTGGTAACATTATTCCTGAACAATGGGGGGTGGAAGGCCCACCCTCTACAAGCTGGGACAAACTCACCCTTTCCACGTGCATGGGTGGGTCTGCTCTCCTGGCCATAGATGTCTTCACTCCAAACTTCAGCTTCCATGGTTCTGCTTCTGAAGTCATTTTTCCTTCAATCTGTCCCTTTTAGTCTGGTCTGGCAGTGGTTCCTTTCTCACAGTTCTCAAAAAAGCTTATCAGTTTTGCCTGTAGTTCACAGGGGTCCCAACCATCAGACAATAGGACTTTCCATAAGGCCTATCTGGATAGCTGCATTTCCAGTCCTGACTTGCACTGAAATGGCTGTCTGGTTCCATATTCAGTTAATCCTCACACAGGGCATTAGTCTCTGGGGATTCACCTCTGGAAACTCAGAATTTCCCAAATCATCAATTTCTGTTTTGTTTTGTACCCAAGAGTTCAGTTCTCAGCTTATCCCTTTCCTCTCATATTTTACTATAAGCTGCAAGGAGAAACCAGGCTGTATTTTCCACATTTAGTTTGGAAATCTCCTCAGCTAAATACCCAAACTTGTCACTTTGAAATTCTGCCTTCCATCCAATATCAGGACTCAATTTTGCCAAATTATCTGCCACTTTAAAACAAGGATCACCTCCCCTTCAGTTTGAAATGACACACCCATCATTTCGGTATAAGGTCTCACGGAAGTACCTTGGCATTCATATTTCTACCCAGAGTCTCTTCAAAGCAATCTAGGCCTTTTCTATCAAATACCTCACAATTCTTCCAGAATCTTCCCCTTATTCAGTTATAAAGCATTTTTGGTATTTGATAATCTCGGTACTCCACTCTCCTGGAACGAATATCTGTTTTGGTTTGCTAAAGTTGCCAAAATTCAATATACCAGAAAAGGGTTGGCTTTTACAAGGGGGACTTATTAACTTATAAGCTTACAATTCTGAGGCCATAAAAATGTCCAAATCAAAGCATCAATAGGTGATGCTTTCTCCCTGAAGACCAGCCATTGGTGATCCTTAAGGGATATGGCGATGTCTGCTAGTCTCTCCCTTCTCTCCCGGTTTTTGTTGCTTCCAGCTTCTGGGCTTCAGTGGCTTCCTCTCTGCTTCTGTGATTTCTCTCTGTTTTCTGTGGGTCCTTCTCTCTCAGCTTCTCTGGCTCTTCTCCCTTGGCTTCTCTGTATGCTTCTCTGAATTTCATCTCTTATATCGGACTCCAATAAGAGGATTAAGACCCACTTGTGGTATTTCCCAACTGAAATAACCTTATCAATAGCTCCCACCTGCAACAGGTCTACACTCACAAATATGGATTAAAGAACATGATCTTCTGGGGTCCATAAAGCCTTCAAATCATCACAATAACATTCTTGAAAAGGCAAAACTATAGAGATAATTGGAAGATCAGTGGTTGCCAGGGTTTTGGGGGGAGGTGGTTAGAGGTATGAATAGGTGAAGCACAGGGTTTTTTAGGGTAGTGAAATTATATTCTGCATGATACTGTAACGGTGGCTGCATGACATTATGTGTTTGTCAAAACCCACAGAACTGTACAACACAAAGAATGAACCTTAATGTATACTATGAACTTGAATAATATATTACTTGTTCATTAATTGTAAGAAATATATCATATTAATGGAGGATGTTAATAATGGGGTAAACTATGTGCAGGAGAGGGGGTAGATGGAGACTGTCTACAATATCTGCTGAATTTTTTTGTAAATATAAAACCATTCTAAAAAAAGCCTATTAATTATATATATAGGATTGACCATGATTTATCTGAATAGTGTTCTTGATCTTTCCTAAAACCCTGGCTATCCTACTCACTTGCAATAACTAGTCCTTCTATAGGGCTTATTCAGCATCATCGTGGGTGGAGATCAGACACAGAAATACTTATGGGAATGATTCTTTTTGAAGGGCATTACCAATATTGTATTTATTTAACAAATGAATATATGTTGATTGAGTGCCAGGTCCGGTACTCAGAGAACAGTGATACAATGGAGAAGAAAATAGAAGGAGATGTCACCATTCTGGTGCTCATGGTATTACAGAAAAATTAGATAACAATCAAATAACCACACACACAAGTATATGGTTGCACCCTACAATAAGAGCTTTGAGGAAAAAGTACAGGTGTTTTTTTGAGACTATATCAAAGGGGTCCCAATTTTCCTAGGCAGCCAGCCAAGATCTGGAGGCTGATCAGGAGTTAACTAAGAAGGTAGGACTGTTTGGTGGCTGGGGAGTGGCTGGCAGTGTTTGGGGAGGGTATTCAAAGTGATTAAAGCAAAGAGAAGAGTATGTGTGAAGATGCTGAAGCAGAGAACAAGAAGGGGATTTGCCTGGTGATGCCATTTCAGACATTCTAAGAGGTAAATTACAAACAAAACTCTAATCTTCTAGGGTACATAATCTGACCTTAATAGAAAAATAACCAACTCAGCTTAGTTATTAACATAACCACAGAATACAATTTACTCTCAAATGTTTAGAAACGAGATAAATAGATGGTTAGATAGATAGACAGAGAGACAGATAGAATGGTATGACAAATGTGAAAAAAGATACAAGTTGGTGGATATGGGTTTCTTAGTGGGGGTATGTTGGACTTCTATGTATTGGTTTTGTGTGTTTTTGCAACTGTCCTGTGTTTCAACACAGTTCAAAATAAAAAGGTAAAAAATTTATATTTATCTACAGAGACGATGGAATGTTGTGGCTGATGAGCAGATGCAGCTGCAGGAGAAAACAATCGAGCATTAAGAAAGCAGGACACATTTCAGGAGACTGCTTTTCACTCCCTCTTTTACTTTCCCTTTTATGTCTATGCCTTGCAAGGCGAGATAATCAGCTTCTGAAACCCTCCGATTTTACCTATTCACTGTCTTGGAAGGGATGTAGGTTGCCTGCAGTTGACAGAAATCTCTAAGTCATCATTCTTCTATTAGAAGAAAGGAGATGATGTTTTTTTAAGCCACCAAAATATGTTTAAAATCTGAATCAAAATTGAAAATAGGATTTTGGAGATAACCCAAACATTTGGACAAAAAAGCAGGTTGAGATAAAGGAGGGCAGGATGAAAAGAACCTAGGAAACCAGCATTTACTATGTACTAGAATGAATTAATGAATCAACAAATGAATACTGTACTAAGTGATATTTACATGAATATAATTGTATATATATTTATTGTTGTGTTATTTTGTTTTTTATATTTCTTTAAATCTTCACAACAGCCCTCTGGAGTCTTCATCGTTGATCATTTTTCTGACCAAGAAATTGAGTCTTCAAGTGTTTAGGTAACAAATTCAAGATTACCTGGTTAAGTGTGTTCTGTTTTTACTAAACTACACAGGAGCTAGGATTACCTAAATTTCCTTACCTGTCTTTGTCCTGCTTGCCCATTATGGCCAGGTAACTCAAAACAGGAGACTGGTGCCCTGTTTTGTCACTGGGAAACCCATATCATCCAGTAACAAGAATCAGTGTTCTCTGGCAAGACCAGCCGGGAGGCAGACCTTTGGGCTCTCACAGTACATACATGTGTTCAGAAGGAGGCTGAATTTTCTGTAGAACATGAAAGCAAAGTGTTTCAGTCTTAACCTTGGAGTCTCATGTATTTGTGCAAGGATATGCTCTGCTTTGGTTCCTTATCATGGATTTTTATCAGGTTTCTATATCTTTGGAGAATCATTTAAATTACAAGCTGAAAAACTGATATACTTGTTAAAACTGAAGCTAAGCCAGCATATTATATCAAAAAAGTGTCTTTTATTAAAAACAAAAACAAGTATACATAACAAACACATACACAATCCACACAAGAATAAAACCCACATTGCCTCCAGATCCATCATGGTCTTATCATACATTAGAAGAAAGAAACTTTTGCTACAAGGCAGCCTCTTCATCCTGGTCTCCTTGGAGACCATCACTGAAGGGCAAAGTATTTGTTAAAGTCACAGGAGCTTGATATTTGAGCAACAGAACAACAAAGTCCACTGTAGCCTCTTCAGGTAAGCAGCATTCTCAAGATAGAGCATGACTCAGATCCAGGAGCTATAATTTTGCATTATCACCGCATGGCTAAGGAGACCTTGCAAGACACTGAATTATTTGTGATTCAGCTGTCTCATCCATTTAAAAAAGGAATTGCTCCTTCCTTCCTATGCACTGATTATTAGCGAACTCAAGAGTAAAGATATTATTTTCTAAATGATTTAATTTGGCAGTTGTAAAAATATTTAATATTTGGCTTTTCTGAGATTCTTGTGTAAAATAATACCTGGCTCAAATGAGATCATGTATTTGAAATATTTAATATGTAATCAAAGAGTAAACACACTGGCACCCAGTAAATATTTCCTATATAATTGTTAATAGTGTGAGACAAAGCATGATGTAATGATTTTTAAAAACCATGTGATTTAAGAACACACAAGCCTGGGTTGGATTCCTAGTCTGCCCCCATTCAACCTTAGCACAATTGTAAACCTCTTGTTGGAACACTTGTAAAATGGAAAAAAATAGGTCTACTGTAAGGAGTAATTATGCAAAGCACCAGATACAATGTCTGATGCACAGGAAGTACACCAGAAATAGTGTCATATATCTTTCTAAATATCTATCCATCCATCCATCCATCCAGGATCTATATCTTACAATGCAGCTTATCAGGTTCGGCAACACCTGCTTCTCTGAGATCAAATCACATCAATCCACTGAATTCATAGAGCTGCAGCCCAAGTTTTGCCCATTTCCAAAGAGGAATATCAAGATGAAAACATGTGACAAAAATACCCCCTCCCTGCCATAACACTACCTGATTGGAAAATTAAAGGCTTTGTGCATAAATTGTGCTACTTGGGTCCTAGCAATTAGTATGATCTCTGGTGGTAATTACTAGCATTTTCATCTGTACTTCTTTGCCCTACCATCTCAGTTTTTTTGCTATAAATGTGGACATTTCTTTTTTTTTTTTTTTCCAGTAAGAAGTTGGCCCAGCATCTTTGGAGTTAACCATGTTACTACTACTATTACTGATACTATCACTGAGAAAAAATACTTTGGCCATTTTTGGTGTTCTAAATGTCTGAAATCAATTTATGAAGCTGGGACCAAGGCCTGGAATAAGCACGTGGTAACTGTTAATGTTCTCTTTACCCTCTAACGTAATTTGGTTGTCAAAGAAAGATGTGTAGCATGGGTTAAGCCAAAGTGTTATTATCCCAATAGGTAGAGTCTCACTTTGGCCAGTATAACGACCTGTCACAGTGCCTTGGCTATATTTGAAGTCTACTTAAGACGATATATATTGCTATAATGTATAATGTTCTTTGCTTTAAAAAAAAATCCACAGAGGTTTCCTGTAAGGACCTACTCTTTTCTTTCCTTAATTTGAGCAATCAAACCTTTCCCTGACTTTTACTTGCCTAGAATTTAATTAACCGTGCTATATTATACTTTTGTAAGCTACATTAAATTATTTTTGGAACATAAAACCTATCTATCCTGGAGATATCTGATCTTTAGATTCTGAAATTTCCATACACACTTAGCAGAGCTGATGACATTAAATACCTTTTGCATTCTAATAAGCTGCAGCATAAATGTTAAATATAAAAATACATTAGTTTTAATATTGGTATTAAATTCAGCACCCATTTAGCAGAACCATGTACAAAAGAAAACAGAACAGCACCTATGAATAACAAGATAACTAAAACAAGATTAAAAAAAACTTGGTATTTGACTTCAAACATACAAAATCAAGTGGTAACAATCATCAGCTATGAAATTAAAATTTTTAATAATCCATGTCAACTGCATCTGCTAGATTTTTTAAATAGTATTCTTTTTTTGGCTTGGCTCAGCAAAGCATTTTTTCTCTAGGCTATATAATTCTAAAAACAGGCACAAAATTAGATTTTTAAATGGTATTTGATAAAACAGGTTTCAAATTTGTTAATCCCAAAGGACAGAAATACAGTTAAGTACAATTTGCCAAGAAATCAATAATTAAAAGGAAAGTCATAAATTAAAAGGACAAACTTTGCTGATGGACCTAAAGCTAACACCTATAGTCTAAAATGTACGGCTAACAGTGAAATATAACATTACTTTGATTAAATGGACATCAATAAATTTAATCCTTTTGATTTAGCAACCTGAGAATGAGTGGGGAACTCATATCTACAAGTCATCCATGACTTACATTATTGATCTCTTTCTTTCTGTCTGTTGTAGTACCTTGAAGATGAGAGAGAGAAAAAAAATACTTAAAGAATGAGAACTCCATTTATTGAATGCTTTAAGTCAACAATGTAACAGACTTTAAATATCTGTTTTGAGATAAATTACTTTACTTTGGGAAAGGAGGTTTTGGAAGATATAGCAAGACTTACTGCCTCACAACAAAACAATTAAATGAGAATTTCTGAGAAGTTGCTAAAAGCAAAAAGGAGAGATGTAGTCAGTGGAGCCTCATCATTTATTTAGATTGACCTGGCAGTTATTCTCTGAAGAGCTCATTAGAGTGAATTATTTCAGTATCATATTCACTTACACACTCATGTTATTTAACTCCATGCTTATTTTCATATTTCTGCAGTACACTCTCTCTTGAATCTAGTCACATCTCTCACCTCCATCACAGCAAAACTAGTCTGAGCTATTACCCTCTTTCACTTAAAGTAGTGGAATTGCTTCTGAATTGGAGTCCCAATGTTCATTCTTTCCTCCTCCGTTTTCCACTACACAGTCCCCATGTTTTATTTTTTAGCAGATTTGTTAAGATATAATCCATATATCATATATTGACCCATTTAAGGAGTATAATTCAATGGCTTTTAGTATATTTACAGACTTGTGCAAACATTACCACAATCTAATTTTAGAACATCCTAATTTCCCCCAAAGAAATTATCATCCAATTTATTTTTTCTTTGTCTCTTGTGCTTTCGGAATTGTATCTAAGAAGGTTTTGCCTAACCCAAGTTGCTGAAGACTTAAGGAAAAATTCCAGTTCAGTGGTTTTTAGCATATTTATATTGTCAACCATCATCACTATCTAATTCCAGAACATTTCCATCACAGCACAAAGAAGCCAATACCCCCAAGATCCACACCCCTTTCCCTCACATCCCTGGCAACCACTAATCTACTTTCCATCTACGCGGTTTTGCTTATTCTGGACATTTTATGTCATTGGAATCATGTGGACTTTTATGTCTGACTACTTCACTTAACATAATGTTTTCAAAGTTTATCAATGTCATAGCATGTATCAATACTTCAGTCTTTTAATATACATTATATGTATATACCACATTTTGTGTTTGCATTCATCAGTTGACGGACATTTGGGTTGCCTTCACTGTTTGGTAATTATGAATAATGCTACTAAGAGCATACGTGTACAAGTTTTCATGTGAATGTATGTTTTCAATTTTCTTGGGTATATAGCTTAGTGTACAATTGCTTGTTGGTATCATAATTCTATGTTTAACTTTTTGAGGAACTGCCAAACTGTTTTCCATACCATTTTACATTCCCACCAGAAATGCCTGAGTTCCAAATTCTCCATAGCCTCTCCAACACTTATTTTTTCATTTAATCTAATATTATATTCAAGGTAATGGGTGTGAAATGGTATCTTGTTGAGATTTTGATTTGCATTTCCTTGATGAATAATAATGTTGAGCATATTTTCATGCTCTTATTAGCCATATGTGTATCATTTTGGGAGAAATGTCTATTCAAATTCTTTGCCCATTTTTAATTGGGTCGTTTTGTCTTTTTGTTGTTAAGTTGTTTATATATTCTGGATACTAGACTCTTAACAGATAAATGATTTAAATTTTTTGGTTGTCTTTTTACTTTCTTGATAGTGTCTTTGATGCATAAAATTTCCTCCTTTGGTGAAGTCCAATTTACCACTTTTTTCCTTTTGTTGCTTGTGCTTTTGGTGCCATATTTTAAAAACCACTGGTTAATCTAAGGTGTACCTATGTTTCCTTCTAGGAGTTTTATAATTTTAGCTCTTACATCTAGGTCTTTGACACAGTTTAAGTTCATTGATGTATATGATGTGAGGTAGTGGTCCAAATTCCTTCCTTTTCATATGGATATCCAGTTTTCCCAGCCCATTTGTTGAAAATATTATTCTTCCTCCATTGAATGATGTTGTCTATTTGTTTAGTGACATTCTGGAGTAGTTCAGTGAAGTCTATTTCCCAGGCAGTGTGCAGGCATTGACATGGCTCCTCAGAGGGTGCAGTCTTGGGCATGTGCAGAGTCTCCCCAACTTTCCTCTCTAGAAGACTATGGTTTTAGCAGGGCTGTCTTTGACTATCTCTTTCTGTTATATCCCTGTTAATCTTCAGGCTGCTATCACATCTAGTTAGCTTCTGCTAACTAACTGCTAGCTGCTTGCCCTATTTGTTTTTGACAATACCTTGAGTCATACAATTTGCCACTGTCTGATTCAATTAAAGTTGAACGCCTTTGCAAGAGTAGTTTTTGAGACCTGCTTCACCCCAGAACATCTCTCTTGGTTTTCTCCTTTATACTTCTAGCTTATCTACCTTTAAGATTGTTGCTCTCAAGGAGCTACAAGCCTTCCCTTGTTCCCCAGAAAGAGCTCTATTGCTTTTGACAGTATCTTCAGGCTTGAACTTCCCCACCCTCTGTTGCAAATAAAGTCAGTCCCCTTAGGGAGAGAGCTTCTTGAGCACTCTGTTTTTATCACATGCATCTCTCCAGTCCAGAACCATTGCTCAAGAGCTGGAGGTGGAGAGCAGCCTAGTCTACGGGAATGATGGCCCTGCAATGTGGTCAGAGATGGTAACTCCTAGTGTTCTTGGCTTGCCTCTTCTAGCAAGGAACCTCTGCCCTATGAGCAAGTTGGGGTGGGGGCAATTGGGGCTAGAATTTACACCCTGTCATTCTTTCCTGTAAGTAGAGGCTGGGTGGAGGAAAGGGGCCCCAAACCTCTTGGCTCTGCTTGCCAGGAATAGAATTTTTGCAACTTGGAGCTGGGGAGTGAAGGAAGGGATGAGAAATGTTGTTCTCCCCATCCTGGGGAGAAAATAACCCTATGATGGGAGCCAAGGTAAGATGGAGCCCCATCTTTTTGGCCACACTTAACCAAGTAGAGCTTCCATCACAATGAGCTGGGGTGTAGTTGAGGGGAGGGCAAGAGTTTGAGACACAGATTTTTGCTGTTCTTCTGAGATGTAGTAGATTTTCTTGAGTCCATTTGCTGTATGTCCTTAGCATATTTTCCAGAGAATTTAAATGATTGTTTAAAAAATAATTTTCACCAGTTATGGTTGTTTTGTTGGAGAGAGGGTCCGCAGAGCTCTTTATACCACTATTCTGGGAGTGCTTCCTCCCCATTGTGTTTTATTTTCAATTTTATTGAGATATGTTTATATACCACAAAAATCATCTGTATTAATTAGGGTTCTCTAGGGAAACAATCGACAAGAGATATCTATAAATATAAGATTTTATAAAAGTATCTCATGTGGGTATGCACAAGTCCAAATTCTGTAGGGCAGGCAGCAAACTGGCAACAAGAGATGTCTATTTGGTGTAGGATCTATATTTTCTGAACAGTATAACTCTACAGTCAGTTTGTTCAAACACCACAATTACATGGAACGTTGAATAGGAAGTGAGATAGGGTAGGTTAGTATAGATTAGAGTGAAATAGTGACACATTCCAAAGTAATTTGGGCAGAGAATAAAAATATATTTACAGGGTCCCCCTGAGGAGCTGGGGGAAAGTGTGAAAGTGTTGGACTTCCTCACCTGGACTGATGCGGTTGTTGTCACAAACATTAGGACTGGTGGTTTGATGTGCTGAGCCCTCTATCATGGGACTTGCCCTTATAAAGCTCATTACTGCAAAGGAGAGCATAAATTTGCATATAATTGTGCCTAAGAGTCTCCCCCTGAGTACCTCTTTGTTGCTCAGATGTGTCCCTCTCTCTAACTGAGCCAACTGGCAGGTGAACTCACTGCCCTCCCCCCTACGTGGTACCCAACTCCCAGGGGTGTAAATCTCCCTGGCAACGCAGGATATGACTCCAGGGGATGAATCTGGACCTAGTACCGTGGGATTGAGAATAACTTCTTGACCAAAAGGGGAATGCAAAATAAAACAAAATAAAGTTTCAGTGGCTGAGAGATTTCAAATGGAGTCAAGAGGTCACTCTTGTGGACATTCTTACGCACTATATAGATAACACCTCTTAGGTTTTAATGTATTGGAATAGCTAGAAGTAAATACCTGAAACTACCAAACTCCAACCCAGTACTCTGGACTTCTGAAGATGATTGTATAACAATGTAGATTACAAGGGGTGACAGTGTGATTGTGAAAACCTTGTGGATCATACTCCCTTTATCTAGTGTATGGAGGTGTGCCAGTTTGAATGTATTATGTCCCCCCAAATGCCATTATCTTTGATGTAATCTTGTGTGGGCAGACCTATCAGTGTTAATTAGATTGCAATTCTTTGAGTGTTTCCATGGAGATGTGCCCCACCCAACTGTGGGTGGTGACTCTGATTGGATAATTTCCATGGAGGTGTTTGCCCACCCATTCAGGGTGGGTCTGAATTAAATTACTGGAGCGCTATATAAGATCAGACAGAAGGAGCAAGCTGCTACAGCCAAGAGGGACACTCTGAAGAATGCCAGAAGCTGAGAGAGGAACTGCAATTTGAAGACAGCCGTTGAAAGCAGACCCTTGCTCTGGAGAAGATGAGAGAGGACAAATACCCCAAAGGCAACTAAGAGTGACATTTTTGAGGAACTGCAGCCTAGAGAGGAATGTCCTGAGAGAAAGCCATTTTGAAACCAGGACTTTGGAGCAAATGCCAGCCATGTGCCTTCCCAGCTAACAGAGGTTTTCCGAATACCATTGGCCATCCTCCAGTGAAGGTACCCAATTGCTCATGTGTTACCTGGGATGCTTTATGGACTTAAGACTGTAACTGTGTAACCAAACAAACTCCCTTTTATAAAAGCCAATCCATCTCTGATGTTTTGCATTCTGGCAGCATTAGCAAACTAGAACAGGATGGATGAGTAGACAAATGGGGACACAAACTAAATGAAAAATAGGGTGGGATGGGGTGGATAATTTGGATGTTCTCTTTTACTTTCATTTTTTATTCTTATTCTGATTCTTTCTGATGTAAGGAAAATGTTCAGAAATAGATTGTGGTGGTGAATGCATAACTATATGATGGTACTGTGAACAGCTGATTGCACACCATGGATGATTGTATGGTATGTGAATATATTTCAATAAAATTGAATTGAATTTTAAAAAAAGATACAAAAAAAAATCCACTGACCATAGATTTGAGGGTCTATTACTGAACCGTCAACATGAGTCCATTGATCAATATGTCTGTCTTTGTGCCAATACCATGCTGTTTTGACCACTGTGGCTTTATAATAAGCTTTAAAGTCAGGACGTGTAAATCTTCCCACTTCATTTTTCTTTTTTAGGATGCTTTTGGCTATTCAACACCCCATTCCCTTCGAAATAAATTTAATAACTAACTTTTCCAAGTCTGTAATTATGTTGTTGGAATTCTGATTGGCAGTGCATTGAATCTGTAGATCAATTTTGGTAGAATTGACATCCATGAACATGGAATGTCTTCCCACCTAATTAGGTCTTCTTTGATTTCTTTTAGCAATATTATTTAGTTTTCTTTGTACAGGTCCTTTACATCCTTGGTTAAGTTTATCCCGAGATACTTACTCTTTTAGTTGCTATTGTGAATGGAATTTTTTTTCTTAATTGACTCCTCAGTTAGGTCATTACTAGTTATAGAAATACTACTGATTTTTGCATGCTAATCTTGTATCTCGCCACTTTGCTGAATTTGTCTATTAGCTCAAGTTGTAGATTTCTCAGAATTTTCTGAATATAGAATCATGTCATCTGCAAATAATGAGAGTTTTACTTCTTCCTTTCCAATTCAGATGACTAATTTTTTTTTTCTCCTAATTGCTCTCGTTAGAACTTCTAGCACAATGTTGAATAACAGTGATGACAGTGGGCATCCTTGTTTTGTTCCTGATCTTAGGGGAAAGGGTTTCAGTCTCTCATTATTGAGTACGACTCTGGCTGTGGGTTTTTCATATATGCCCTTTATCATATTGAGGAAGTTTCCTTCAATTCTTACCTTTTGAAGACTGTTTATCAAGAAAGGATGCTGAATTTTGTTGAATGCCTTTTCCATGTCAATCGAGATGATCATGTGATTTTTCCCTTTCAATTTGTTAATGTGTTGTATTACACTGATTGATTTTCTTGTGTTGAACCACCCTTGCATGCCTAGAATAAACCCCACTTGATCATGGTGTATAATTATCTTAATGTGCCATTGGATTTGATTTGCAAGTATTTTGCGAATTTTTGCATTTACATTCATTAGAGAGATTGGTCTGTAGTTTTCCCTCCTTGTAATCCCTTTTCAGGTTAAAGTATTAGAGACGCTTGCTTCATAGAATGAGTTAGGTAGTGTTCCCTTTTCTTCAATTTTTTGGAAGAATTTGAGCAGGAATGATGTTGGCTCTTCTTGGAATGTTTGGTAAAATCCCCCAGTGAAGCCATCTGGTCCTGGGCTTTTCTTTGTAGGGAGCTTTTTCATGAGTCATTGAATCTCTTTACTTGTGATTGGTTTGTTGAGGTCTTTTATTTCTTCTCAAATAAGTACAGGTTGTTCATTTGTTTCTAGGAAATTGTCCATTTTATCTACATTGTCTAGTTTGCTGGCATACAGATGTTCATAGTACCCCCTTGATTTTTTTTTTAATTTCTTTGGTTTCAAACTGTTATGGACCCCAGAAGAGCCATAATCTTCAATCCAATCTTATTGGGTGAACCTTTTTGATTACATTATTTCCATGAAGGTGTGGGCTCTGCCCATTCAGGGTGGGGTCTTGATTAGTGTTTTAGTCTGCTAATGCTGCAGAATGCAAAACACCAGAGATGGATAGGCTTTTATAAAACGGGGGTTTATTTAGCTACACAGTTACAGTCTTAAGGCCACAAAGCGTCCAAGGTAACACCTCAGCAATCGGGTACCTTCACCGGAGGATGGCCAATGGCGTCCGGAAAACCTCTGCTAGCTAGGAAGGCAGCTGGCATCTGCTCCAAAGCTCCGGCCTCAAAACGGCTTTCTCCCAGGACGTTCCTCTCTAGCAAGCTTGCTTCTCTTCAAAACATCACTCCCAGCTGCACTCCGTTTTCTCCCCCCAGTCAGCTCATTTATATAGCTCCACCGATCAAGGCCCACCCCGAATGATCAAGGCCACGCCTCCATGGGAACATCTCATCAAAATTATCACCGACAGCTGGGTGGGGCACACTCTAAGCAAATCCAACCAGCACCAAAACTTCTGCCCCACACAAGACCACAAAGATAATGGCATTTGGGGGACACAATACACTCAAACCGGCACAATTAGTTCACTGGAGTACTTAAGAGACCTCAAGAGCTGACACAGATGCTGATGCTTAGAGATACTTGGAGATGCAGACAGAAGGAAATTTGGAGATGCTAAGAGATGAAGTCCAGAGTTTGCCCTGGAGAAGCTAAGAGAAGACACCCAGATGCTTAGAGAGAAATGCCCTGGGAGAAAAAAGAAAGGACAAACAGGAGCTGAGAGAGAGGAGCTAAGACAGATGCACAGAAACATTTTGGAGAAAGCCATTTGAAATACAACCCAGGAGCAAAGGACCAGCAGATGCCAGCCACATGCTTTCCCAGCTGACAGATTTTCTGGATGTCATCGGCTGTCCTTCAGTAAGGGTATCCTCTTGTTGACACCTTAGTTTGGACACTGTTATGGCCTTAGAACTGTAAATTTGTAGCCTAATAAATCCCCTTATAAAAGCCAATCCATTTCTGGTGTTTTACATAATGGCAGCGTTAGCAAACTGGAACAGGCTCCATGGTAATGACCCCCCCCTTTCATTTCTGATTTATTTATTTTCATCTTCTCTCTCTTTTTGACTTTGTCAACCCAGCTAAGTGTTTGTTAATCCTGTTGGTCTTCTCAAAGAACCAACTTTTGGTTTTACTGATTCTCTCTATTGTGGTTTTTTGTTGTTGTTGTTCTCCAAATCATTTATTTCCACTTTAATCTTTGTTATTCCTTTTTCTTCAACTTTCTTTACGGTTAGTTTGATGTTCTTTTTCTCGTTTCTTCTGTTGTTCAGTTAGCTCTTTGGTGTTAGCTCTTTCTTCCTTTTTAATGTAGGCATTTAGAGCCATAAATTTCCTTCTCAGTACTATGTTCACTGCATCCCATAGGTTTTGATACACTGTATTCTCATTTTCATTCGTCTCCAGATATTTACTGATTTCTTTTGCAGTTTCTACTTTGACACACTGATTGTTTAAGAGTGAGTTGCTTAACCTTCAATATTTGTGAAAGTTCTGGTTCTTCAGTGGTTATTGATTTCCATCTTCATTTCGTTATCATCAGAGAAAGTGCTTTCAACAATTCCAATCCTTTTAAATTTTTGAAGACTTGTTTTGTGCCACAGCATATGATCTATCCTGGAGAATGTTCCATGAGCATTTGAGAAGAATGTACATCCTGGTGTTTCGGGGTGCAACAATCTATAGGTGTCGGTTAGATCTAATTTATTTATGGTATGTTTAGGTTCTCTATTTCCTTATTGATTCTCTTCTGGTTGCTCTATCTATAGAAGAGAATGGTGTGTTGAATCGTCACTATTATCGTGGAAACATCTATTGCTCCCTTCAGTTTTGCCAGTGTTTTGCCTCATGTACTTTGGAGCTCCTTGATTGTGTGCATACACATTTTTGATTGTTATTTCTTCTTGAGGAATTGTTCCTTTTTTAAATATATAGTGTCCTTCCTTGTCTCTTATGGCATCTTTATATTTAAAGTCTATTTTGTCTGATATTAGTATAGCTACCCCAGCTTTCTTAGGTTACTACTTGTGTAAATATCTTTTTCCATCCTTTAACTTTCAACCTATTTGTATCTTTGGGTGTAAGATGAGTCTCTCGTAAACAGCATAGATGGCTCACATTTTTAAATCCATTCTGCCAATCTGTGTCTTTTAATTGTGGAGTTTAATCCATTGACATTCAAAGTTATTACTGTAAAGGCAGTTCTTGATACAGCCATCTTATCCTCAGATTTTCATTTGTCAGGTCTGTTTTTTTCTCTCTCTTTTTATCCATTAAGTTACCCTTACTAATATACTTCAATTCTGTGCCCTCCTCCACACCTCTCTTTTCTTTTTCTCAGCTGACAGAACTCCCTTCAGTATTTCTTATAGGGCAGGTCTCTTGTTAACATGTTCTCTCAGCATTTCTTTGTGAAAATTTTAAACTCTCCCTCAGTTCTGAAAGACAGCTTTACTGGATAAAAGGCAATTTTTGCCTTTCAGAATTTTAAATTTATCATACCAATGCCTTCTCACTTCCATGATGCCCAATGAGTAGTTAGCCCTTAGTCTTATGTGACTTCCCTTATATGTGGTGATTTGCTTTTCTCTTGCTGCTTTCAGGACTCTCCTTTTATTCAGCTTTTGACAGTCTGATTAGTATGTGTCTTGGAGTGGGTCTATTTGGATTTATTCTATTTGGAGTTCATTGGGCTTCTTTGATTTGTATATTTATCTTTTATAAGGGTTGGGAAGTTTTCCCTAATAATCTCCTCAAATGATCTTCCTAGTCCTTTAGTCTTCTCATCTCCTGCTGGGACATCAATAATTCTTATATTTGTATGCTTTGTGTCATCAATCATTTCTCTGAGCTCCAATTCAAATTTTTCCATCTTCTTCAGCATTTGTTCTTTTGTCTGTTCAACTTCAGTTGCTGTCCTATAGTTTATTTTCTTCTGCCTCTTCAAATCTGCTACTGTGTGTCTCCAGCATATTTTTAATTTGATCTGCTATTTTTCTATTTATTCTTTGAAATTCTTCTTTATATTCTTCTAATGCCTTCTTGATGTCCTTTTTCTCTTTAACCAACTCATTGAACTCATTTAGTAGATTTGTATGAACAACTTTGATTAGTTGTTCCAAATCCTGTGTCTCCTCCTGCTTTTTATTTAGATAATTTGGGTTGGTCATATCTTCTTTCTTCTTGATATTGTTGTGGTTTTTTGTTACTGGTTTTTGGCATTTGATAGTCTTGTTAAGATTATTTGGAAAGCTGATTTCCCTTGCTTGCCTAAGATTTTGTAGTTGCTTGGGTTTGCACTGAATGTCTTCTTTGGCACTTGGTTTGTCAGAAATTCCCAACCAAACCAGGGCCAGGGCCTCACACAGGTGGTGCAGCCCTTTTCAGAAGTCCTTAAGGGGCTGGGCAGGAAAGCAGTTTTCCAGAGAGCACTTTCCCTATTCTTCCATAAGATGGCACTCTTGAGCCACCTCTGCCCCACAACGCTGCCTCTCCTTGACTGCAGTAGCCCATTGGTCCAGGACCCAAACAGGCAACAATCCAGGCAAAGCCACAGTTCTCCATGTGCCCTGGAAGCCACCAACTCTGGGGGAAGGGAGCAGGCACTGTGAAACTTGGCTGAGACTCCACCTGTGGGTACAGTGTGTCTGGAGTTCCCCATGCTCCCATGTGGAAAGACGTTGGGCTGGGCGACTGAAGGGTTCAACTTTCCGAGCCAGCAGCCAGCCCAGGAGTGATCTGCTTTCCACTGGCCAGTAAAACCAGGGTTTGTTTCGGGCACTGCTTTGATGGTTGGGTCATCTGTATTTCTCAGCCAAAATAGGGCCAGGTTCCCATGCAGGGGGTGTAGACCAGCTCCAATGGGTCTAGGTTAGAGTCTGGAGAGACTCTGAAGAGCCCTGCAGTTCCTCTGCACTTTCTGGCCTGCCTAGTAGATGGCGCTGTTAAGTGACTTAATAGTCTTCAGAAGCTGTTTACCTCCTGGAGCCCTTGTAGCATCTGACTGGGTGCGGCTGAAATTGTGGGTTCCTGTGCTTTCACTTCGCCAGCCAAAACCTGGCTCAATGTGGGGCTGTGCTCCCCACCCCCACTTTACTTGTGGTGGAGTATTCCCCAAGGTGCCCTAGTCTGTAGCCAGTCCCCAAGCAAGGATCAGTCTGCCCACTGCTATTTTCCTCAAGGGTGGGGGTTGGGCATCAGGACCCAGGGTTGGAAACACAGTCTCTGTCAATGTTTACTCAGACTTCATCCCTCACTGACCTGGGCCTGGAAATTGCTTCCCCTGTTCCCCAGGTCCCCAAGCAGTTGATTTGGGTATTTTCTACCCAGCTTCTTGCTGTTTTCAGAGAAGATTTTGTGATACACTCCCTATTCCACCATTTTGGAAATTCCTCCTTGCTGCCCTTTTGTTTTCCACCCTCCCCCATGGCTTAAGCCTTGCCATGGATCCCTGTGGGCTTGGGTCTCTGTTTCTAGATACTGGTGGGGATCCACCTCACTTCTGTGAGAGATGTTATAGTCTGTGTCCCCAGTAGGAAGTGGGAGGGATCCCAGCTGCTGCTTCTATGCACTTCTGGAGGTGTGTGGGAATGAGCGAGAGGGAGCGTACAGGACCGGTTGGTCCAAGATGGAAGTTTCCTACCTGATATTTTTCTCTTTCTTTAACTTAGCATTTGTGGGATCCTTTTCCAATCTATACATTCCTTCATAGTTCTAAAAAAGTGAAAACTTTTTTTCCCACTGACTATCTGGGGAGAGGTTTTCAGTAGCTGTTTACATGGCCCTGATGATGTTGTCACTCTTCCCCCATTGTGTGTTAAAAATCAAAATCTTATCATGTTAATCCTCTGCCTGAAGCCCTTCCAATAGTTTCCCATTGCTACTAGAACAAAGACCAAAACCGTTCTGTGCCCTTATCAGGCCTTCCTTATGTGGCCCTGAGTACCTCTCCACGTGCATCTGGTGCCTGTATCCCTCCCTGTATTTTTTTAAATTCAACTTTATTGAGATATATTCACATACCATACAATCATCCAAAGTGTACATCAATTGTTCACAGTAGCATCACATAGTTGTGCATTCATCACCCCAATCTATTTTTTGAACATTTTCCTTGTACCAGAAAAAGTGAAAATAAGAATAAAAAATAAAATAAAAAAAGAACACCCAAATCACCCCCCCCCGCCCACCCTATTTTTCATTTAGGTTTTTGTCCCCATTTTCCTACTCATCCATCCATACACTGGATAAAGGGAGTGTGATCCACAAGACTTTCACAATCACACTGTCACCCCTTGTAAGCTGCATTGCCATACAATTGTCTTCAAGAGTCAAGGCTACTGGACTGTAGTTTGATAGTTTCAGGTATTTATTTCTAGCTATTCCAATGCGTTAAAACCTAGAAAGTATTATCTATATAGCATATAAGAATGCCCATCAGAGTGACCTCTCAATTCCATTTACCTGCATTTTTGTATCTTCAGAATATAATACATATTTACTAATTAGTAAGTACTTTAAAAATCTTTGTTGAATGAATGCCATTCTTTGGACACATGAAATATCCTCTGCTTTGCACTTGCTGATCCCTCTGCCTAGAAATATCTTCCTCCAGATTTGTACATGGCTGGGTCCCTCTCTACTGTCAAGATTGGTTTCTTGATAGAGGTATCTTTCCTGATTTCTCTATTTAAACTAAAGTCACCTGTCACTCTCCAGACTTTTTCTGCTTTATTTTTCTTCATAACACTTATGTGACCTAATGGTTTAATGCTGTATGCAAGGTTTTTGGAAGACTGATTAGTATGTAATAGGTACTCAATAGATAATTGTTGAATTAATGATTTGATGTATGAGTCAAGAAATAAATAAGCAAATGAACACCTCTACATATCAAAAGGAAAAGAGAAAATCACATTGAGAGTCTAGTCTCAGGATATAGATGATTATTTCAGAAAACATTCCAAGTATATAGAAAAATAACATTGTTGAGAAAATGAAGAGTAGGATGAGTAGATATAGTGCCCAAAGGATGATGAACTCAATAATAATGGTGATGATAATACCAATAATAATCGCAGCTAACTCTAATTTATTGTTTACAGTGGAACGAGCCTAGTTCTGTGTTTAGATTGAGAAAAGTGATAAAACTAACAGTGTTATTGGCTAAAAGATTTAAAATGCAGTTGGGAGACCATTCAGGAATTACTCTTACGCTTGTTTAGCCAGATATCACAAATTGCCAAGGTATGCAGAACCAAAAGCAACAATGTCTTCAAGGACATCTGGAGGCCATGAACCAACCATAAGATAAAGAAATCGGTAAACTGTCTAACTTCAAGGACATTTGGAATGCCCTAAATATCTACCAATTATAATTATTTACAAACAACTTATGTAATCATAGTTTTCTTTAAAAACCCTTGCTTTTAGAAGTCCCAAGACAGGGCTTCTAACTGCAATTCCGAGACCCCAGACAGACACTTTTGTTGCCTTGAAGCTCAGTCTGCAATTTCTCTGTTGAAAAGATCCATTATGTCATTTAATGCTCACAATGTTTTGAGGTAGATACTAGTTTCCAGATTAGTATAGTAAGCACAGAAAATGAAGTGACTAGACCCAGGGCAATAATAACTCACAATTGGCAAAACTGAGTGCCCAGACTGGGCAGTTAGACTTCAGAGTCTGTTCTATTAAGTAATTTATGGTACTATGCCTAAACAGACTTGATGCTAGCAACGACGGAAAAGGTTTAAAATAAAGGAAAGAAAATCAGAATTTCTTAGTCCCGCACAGCCTGCAGGTAAATGAGCTCACATTAACATCAATTCTTAAGTTATTTTGGTTTGTTGTTCCACCTTTTGGAACATGACCTGAGGTCCCTGAGAAGTCCACTTTCTGCAATGCCCACAAGAGTTCTGAGGGATGTCCATGAAGTGCTAACAATAATGACAAATGAGAGCCAGGTTCTGCTGCTTTTCTGCGCAAATATCCACTGGGTTCCCGTTGTCTCCTGCCTGGGCATCACGGTCCCCATGGGTGTCACTGATGACTGCTTGTGGCCCCGTCATCAATGCACTAATTCTCAGGGCTACAGCCTTGAAGGTTAGTGGGTTCTGAGCAGAAATGAGGGCCAAGATCATCCCACTAATGCAGTGTTACAAGTTACCATCCGGAAAGCCAAGTGGCACTGCACATGCCCAAGCATCAGAGTGTTCCTTACAAAAAGAGGTTTTTCTCCCTCTGCTTTCTACATCTCTATAGGGTTTGAAACTGGGTCCATGGAATCAGTCTTGGGAAATACTTGAAGCTACATTCCATCAGCCCATTTTAAGCCTTTATGTATACGTATAAACTTGCTTATACAACTTCTTTTCTTCTCTTAAACCAAAGCAAAAAGCCCTAGCACAAGTCAGTCTATGCATACTGATACCTTTAAAGCACTGTTTGGTGATTATGATCAGACTCTCTTGAATGCCAACATTGGATGCAGCCTCAGCTTAAGGCTATTGCCCCTGCTTGTCTCCAAGGCTGTTGCTCCTAACATTACATCATATTTTCACATCTAGTTAATATTTCCAACTTGCATATTATCTGAAGTTTGTGAAGCAATAGGGAGGCAATTAGAAACATCACTGAAACATGTTGCTGGTCATTTCTAGGCTTGTAGTCTGTACAATTCACCACTGGAAACTCCTATCCATAACAATTACTGAATATTGAAGATGAGAATGATCACTTGGAGTATGCCTCAGGCTAGAGGAAGGGGATTGCATAAAAATGCAGTTTCCTTACACTGCACTGGGAGCAAGTGGTGTCTTAATGCTAAGAACAGTCGATAGCTGTGACTGTGGAGTATGGTGGAAACGACTTAAGCTCTGAAGTAAGACACACTTGGTTTAGAATCCCAGTTCTTTGATTCAACCGAATTGAAATATGCATTGAGTGGCTACTGTAACTGTCAGGCACCACTAGGCACCAGTAACACAGATATGAGCAAACTACTATCCTGAATTATGCAGGTCAAAGTCTAGTTGGGGCAAGCCGCTTAAAAATAGATAAAAGGCTTATACTAGGTCAAGCATAATACAAAATTTCCTACACATTTTAAATTAGATTAAGTTAATTGGTAGTTCTTAAGCATCAAGTTAATTTCTTCATTTATCATATGATAATCATCATACTTTCAAAGAACATTTTGAGGTTTGCAGAAACTGTATAAATCTATATGTATATATAAATAAATAAATTATGTTTGTGTGTGTTGTATATATATGTATATAAAGAGAAAGAGAGCAAAGGATAAATCAAACAGGGTAAAATGTCAACAAAAGGCAAATATTGGTAAAGAGTAGACAGTTGTTCTTTGGACTATTTTTATTTTTCCACGTTTTTGTATTTGAAATTCCTTCTAAATAAAACAATCATTTTGAAGGTCAAATTACCTTCTGCTTTGAGTTGGAGAAAGCAGCACTGGCATCTATTGCCTCTTCTGTCCCAAACTTCATTGACAGATCTGAAAAATGTATTTTAAAAGAAATCAACCCTAACAATGATGGAAAATAAGGTACTCTATTAAAGGAGAAGGAATATTGAGGCATTGAAATGATGAAGGAATCAGAGCTGAAAAAATAAAACCCAAAACACAAGTTGGAGAATAGTTTCTCAGTACATAACCTTTCTTCCTTGAAGAGGGCTAGAGAATCTTTACGGTCAGAGTCAAACAACGCAAACAAGGAGATGGCTCCCCTGGCAGTCATCAGGGCGATTAATTAAAGGCCTGCATTCAAAACCGCTGGGCCAGAAGGGGTCCCTCTTCTTCCCCACTTAAGCGGCCTGCCAGGAGAGAGCTATGGGGAGATTGCTGGGCTGGACTGAAAGCAGGGCAGAGACTGAGATACGGCTGGACCTTTGACAGATGGGAATTAAAAACGGAAACAGAATAGTAGATGCCAGCCTTTGCCTCCAGGATAAAGCCAAAGTATGCGCTTCTGCAATGTTCTCATAGAGAGACTCCCAGAGAAGCAGCTGATTGACAGGAGGAATGGAGAACCCCATTTTAGTGGCCGAGCCTCCTGTATATTCGGCCCAGCCTCTTACACAGCCCCTCGTCACAACAAACACCACCGCTCCTAAACCAGGACTTACAGTCACAAGCAGGCAAATAAAAATTCTCCTTTGAATAGTGAACTTAGACCCTCAATTAAGAATAGGAACATAGCTCTAAATCTTCAAAAATTTAAATAAATAGCATAGAAGACAGGCCCCAATATCATGAAAACACCAGAAATAAAGCAAGGAAGCAGAGTTAATGGGGGGAAACAACAGAAAACATGAACAAAAGAAGATTCATAGCTACTTATGAGACAGAGTTCTTGGAAATTAAAAAGGAAACAACAGATTAATTAAATTGTGACGCTGATATGAGTAAAGAATCAACTAGGGACCTAAGAGATAGAAAGAAGAGTCTCCCGGAATTCCCTGCAGAAGAAAAAGTAGCCTGATGTGGTTTGCAGAGGCTGATTCCTAACCCTACGGAAAGAAAGTTATCTGGGGCACTGCTACTATTAGCAAAGTAGTGTGTGTCATGATTTGTGGAGCTATGGACTGAGGAGGGATTTGAAACTACAGCGGCGGGGGGGTAATGTATTAATAGGGTTGGTTTACGACTTAACGTTGCATTTCATAGGAATTCATTTTATTTTGTGTTATTTCCTTCTTTATGCTAGGATTTTACAACTGACCAAGAGAATGAGAGCATAGATGTGTCTGCCAGTGTGAATGAACCATCGGCCTCCTCCATCCACCATGTGCAAATTTTTTCCATTTCCTTTCAAGATCAGCTAGGCAATTTATGAGATGCTTGTGAAAGGCCTCCTGGGAATGGTTATTTCTGAATGTCATCTGATGACAGTTGTATTATCTCTATAATCTGGGACTCAAAAGAGCTCTCTTACTTGTCCCTGGCACCTCGTGAGGAGGAGAAGGCAAAATCAAAGTACCTGCTCTGTTGGGGGGCTGATAACCCAGGATGGATATAAAATGCAGATGTTGAATTTTATTAAGGAAACTTAATTTTATGATTGCAACTCTGGTCTGTTTATAGGATGAAAAATTCATACAGGAGTTGGCAACAATTTCACACCCTGGTTTGATGCCTTAGCAGATGTTATGGGAGGTTTCTGTAGATCATTAAAGTAGGGTTGGGTTGGAGTGAGCATCCGCAAAGAGCCACCTGCCCAAAGTAGCTGGCTTAGAAATTGGTCTGAACCTGTGCCCCCAAGGTGGATCTTATGTGAAAGAACTTTCTCTGATGTAATAAATCTGTTTTTCCTCTAAAATTTGCTTATATAAATAAATGTGATTTTTTCTTGTAATAGAGTTTTGTGAAATGTCCATGGTACAAACATGTTAAAAGAAGATTTGCTCTTTTGGGGACCTGCTGGAAGCCAAAATGGTGGTAACTCTTATTTGGGGGCATTTTGAGGAATGGTATGGGAAGCTAATCAGGGAAGAGGTTTCAAAATCTTTAAAAGTGTGAAAGTATTTTAAACGCCTATACATAATAAGTGCATTTTGTTTCCAATTATTCAGTTAAGGTAAGAATTACTGAATGGTTTAACATGATACTGGAATTTAAAATGGGAGATTTTATAGCTTAAAACACACTCAGAAAACAGGGTCTTTCAAGATTTCCCCCTCATCGCAGCTCCAAAGAGAACAATCAGCTAAGGCCTCTATGTACCAGTTGGACAGATGGAGGCCTCTAAGTTAAAAGAGAAATTTGAAAAGTGTTAGGAACAACATTCAAATGACATGTTTATTTGGTAAAAGTCTTAAACTAAGGGGCTCTGCCAAGTTTATATGCTCAAATATAGTTATGGTGCAGAATGCAGAGAATTTGTTTTTGTTTGTGTTTACCCAGATGAATTTCAAAAGATCAACAGTTACTCTGCCACAATTCTCCTGGACAAGAATTAAGAATAGCAGGATTTCAATGAATTGTCTGAGGTGGCTTAAAAAGTTTTAACAATTGAATCAAAATTTGAAACCTTTAGCAGTCTGGAGATGGATGAAACTGGATTTTATATTACACTACCAAGAAATATGTCAACCTAGTTAAGTAGTCATGAAAGAGACTGGATGATCCACAAAGCCTAAAATATTTACTGTCTGGCCATTTACAGAAAATATTTGCTGATCTCTGCCTAGAGCATCGCAGAACATGATGCATGCACCCTGAAGATGCTAGTTCAAACATGGACACAAGAATGGTAAATTACATTCTGGTAGAAAATAAAAATGAGTGCATCAGTGTGGATAAAACTGAACTAAACTCAAAGTCAACTAAACTTTCTTGGGATCCCACCCAGTGGAGAGTCTAAAGCCTGCTGGTGTTACTATCATGTATCCACCAGAAACACTCTGGCCCTGCTGTAGGGTAGACCTGCAGCTATACCAGTCCTTCTGCATCATAACTATAGAAATGTTTAATTCTCTGTATATGTACATGGTTACAATGCAGTGCCAATGTCAGCTGCTTCGAGACCACCAAATACCACTTCTGAGATTCGTCCTGGTCTGCAGTAGGAGGTATGACCTGGTAAGCCTCAGTTTTTACAAGTCTCACCATAGCTGAACCTACCATCTCATTAGCATCATCACCATTTCAATAAAGATTGATGAGGACCAAGAAATATCATTTAGATTTGCATTCTCAAAGCAGCAGAACATTTAACCAAAAGAAAAAAAAAGTGATTTTTAAGAGTAAGGTTCTGGGTTAACAGGTTTCCATGGAATCCTAGTTAGGTGTGGGGCTGGTATCAGAATCTTTTAGAGGTTTGTTTTTTTTTTTTTGTTTTTTTTTTTATCATTTTATTGAGATATATTCACATACCACGCAGTCATACAAAACAAATCATACTTTCAATTCTTTACAGTACCATTACATAGTTGTACATTCATCACCTAAATCAATCCCTGACACCTTCATTAGCACACACACAAAAATAACAAGAATAATAATTAGAATGAAAAAGAGCAATTGAAGTAAAAAAGAACACTAGGTACCTTTGTCTGTTTGTTTCCTTCCCCTATTTTTCTACTCATCCATCCATAAACTAGACAAAGTGGAGTGTAGTCCTTATGGCTTTCCCGATCCCATTGTCACCCCTCATAAGCTACATTTTTTTTTTTTTGTACTTTCGATTGTTTACAGTACCATTACATAGTTGTACATCCATCACCTAAATCAATCCCTGACACCTTCATTAGCACACACACAAAAATAACAAGAATAATAATTAGAGTGAAAAAGAGCAATTGAAGTAAAAAAGAACACTGGGTACCTTTGTCTGTTTGTTTCCTTCCCCTATTTTTCTACTCATCCATCCATAAACTAGACAAAGTGGAGTGTGGTCCTTATGGCTTTCCCAATCCCATTGTCACCCCTCATAAGCCACATTCCCATACAACTGTCTTCGAGATTCATGGGTTCTGGGTTGTAGCCTGACAGTTTCAGGTATCCACCACCAGCCACCCCAATTCTTTAGAACCTAAAAAGGGTTGTCTAAAGTGTGCGTAAGAGTGCCCACCAGAGTGACCTCTCGGCTCCTTTTGGAATCTCTCTGCCACTGAAGCTTATTTCATTTCCTTTCACATCCCCCTTTTGGTCAAGAAGATGTTCTCTGTCCCACGATGCCGGGTCTACATTCCTCCCCGGGAGTCATATTCCACGTTGCCAGGGAGATTCACTCCCCTGGGTGTCTGATCCCACGTAGGGGGGAGGGCAGTGATTTCACCTTTCAAGTTGGCTTAGCCAGAGAGAGAGGGCCACATCTGAGCAACAAAGAGGCATTCGGGAGGAGGCTCTTAGGCACAACCATAGGGAGGCCTAGCCTCTCCTTTGCAGCAACCGTCTTCCCAAGGGTAAAACTTATGGTAGAGGGCTCAACCCATCAAATCACCAGTCCCCTATGTCTGTGGTCATGTTAGCAACCATCGAGGTGGGGTAGGCCAATACCCCTGCATTCTCCACAGGCTCCTCAAGGGGGCACTACATCTTTTTTTTTTCCTTGTTTTTCTTTTTTTTTTTTTTAACTTTCCCTTCTTTTTTAAATCAACTGTATGAAAAAAAAGTTAAAAAGAAAATAAACATACAATAAAAGAACATTTCAAAGAGACCATAACAAGGGAGTAAGAAAAAGACAACTAACCTAAGATAACTGCTTAACTTCCAACATGTTCCTACTTTACCCCAAGAAAGTTACCTAATATAGCAACATTTCTGTGAACTTGCTCCTACTATATCCATCAGAAATTAACAGACCATAGTCATTCCTGGGCATCCCCAGAACGTTAAATAGCTTATCTGTTCTTCTTGGATTATTGTTCCCCCTTCCTTAATTGCTCTCTATTGCTAGTTCCCCTACATTTAGAGGTTTGTTTTGAAGGACCATGCAGGGTGACCAACTTTCGCTGCTTATGGGAATGAGGGGTCTCCTGGGATGTGCAACTTTCAGTGTTAAAACCAGGAACATTCTGGACAAACTATGATGAGTTGGTAATTATAGAGCCATAGCTCTTTAAAATTTTTTGTTGTTGTTGTAGGTTTATGAAAAATTCATGCAGAAAACTCAGAGTTCCCAAATACTACCCATGTCCCTGACACATACATAAAGTTTTACCCATTATTAACACTTTGCATTAGTGTGATATCTTTGTTACATTTAATGAAATAATATTATTATAATTGTACTATTAACTATAGTCAGTGGTTTACTTTATACTGTTCTACATACTTTTAAAAAAATTTATTCTAGTAACATATATATACAACCTAAAATTTCCCCTTTTAACCACATGCTAATATGTAATCCATCGGAGTTAATTATATTCACAATGTTGTGTTATCATTGCCATCATCCATTATCAAATCTTTTCCATCACCCCAAACAGAAGCTTTGTACCAATTAACATTAACTCCCTGTTCCCTGCCCCCACCCCAGCTCCTGGTAACCTGTATTCTAGTTTCTGACTATGCATTTTCTTATTAAAATTACTTCATATTAGTGAGATCATGCAATATTTGTCCTCTTGTCTGGCTTATTTCACTCAGCATGTTATCTTCAAGGTTCATCCATGTTGTCACATGTATCGGAACTTCTTTCCTTTCTGTGGCTGAATAATAGTACATTGTGTGTATATAACACATTTTATTTATCCATCTTTGATCAACACTTGGGTGGCTTCCATCTTTTGGCAACTGTGAATAATGACACTATGAACATCAGTGTGCAAATATCTGTTTGATTCCCTTCTTTCAAATCTTTTGGATATAAAGCTAGAAGTGAGATTGCCAGGTCATGTGGTAATTCATACCTAACTTTCTGAGGAATCATCAAACTGTCTTCCATAGCAGCTGCACCATTCTACATTCCCACCAACAATGAATGGGTGCTCCTATTTCTCCACATCCTCTTCAACACTTGTTACACTTGTTATTTTCCATTTTTGTTTTAAATAGTGGGTATGAGATGGTATCTCCTTGTGGTTTTGATTTGAACTTCCTTACTGGCTAATGATGTTGAGCATCCTTGCATGTGCTTATTAAGGTCATAGCTCTTTTGAGGAAAGACTTTGAGATCACTAAAAAGCTTAAAATAATCTTGGGGAGATGTGTTGATGCATATTTAAAAGGCCATATTCAGTAAATAAATAGAAAAGAAAGGAGTGGACTTCTCCCTATTACAAGATCCCTTATAAAACTCAGGTGTTTCTGCTCCAGAAGAGTAAAAATCCCAAAGTGAACACGTTAGCTCTTCCAGATGTCACAGGGGACAATGATAGAGGAAGAGAGGGTATCCCAAGAGGAACAAAGCATTCCTAGGCAGGCTCTGTTTTATTTCAATAGAGTACATTTTAAAACACAACAAAAATGGTACTTGTACACTGAAGTTCAAAAGACCTGAATTAAATTTGTGCCTATTAAAAACACAACTCACAGAGCCATGATTTCAAAAAAACTTGAATTTCATGTCTTCAGAAATGGTGATGATTATCTGGAACTAAAATTACTCTGCTTTTCCACTCCTTAGAAAATGCAAACAGTGATGGTGGAGACATGGGCGGGGAAGTTGTGGTGGTCTTACTCTATATTCATATAACCCCTGGCAATCAGGTCACGTGAATTAGTGAGGACTTCATTTACTAATTTAGTCTGTGCTTAACTATAGTGAATGTTCACTATCCACACAGTTTGCAGGGTAAGTTAAATGGTGGCATTAGCTAATGCCTCCCTGTGTCTTCACCTATATCCATTCTCATGTTGGCCATGGGACCTGTTTTGGCCAAAAGGACACTAGCAATGGAAATCAAGCAGAGCCTTGAAAAGTGCATGGAGCAGAGAGTTTGCCACCTCCTGCTACCAGGAACCCTTCTGCTGCCATGTGAATAAGCCCAGCATGCACTCTTAGAGGATGAGAGACCGCATGGAGAAAAATTCCAATCATCCCAACCATCCAAGTCACTCCAGTTGAGACACTCGGTACCAACCAGTATGCCAAACATCAGACATGTGAGTGAGATGACCCTAGCCCACCTAGTCCTAGCTGAGCTAGCAGCTGGCTGTAAAATGAGTCAAGCTAGCCCAAATCAGAACAACCACCAAGTGACCCACATAATCATGAGAAATAATAAATGTTTGCTGTTTTAAACCACTAAATTTTGGGGAGTTTTTGTTATGCAGCAAAGGCTAACTGATACACAGAAGACAGATTTTACAAAGACACAGCAAGTAAACATAAACAGCATATGAAGGAGGAAATGTGACCCCTAGTTGTAGAGGAAGGATATCATCAAAAGACTCCATGAACTACATATCCTTAACAGTATCTCTGTTAAGAGGCCTTCATGCTGCTAGGTGCTCACTGGGGACTTGCTGGAGTCCAGCACCCAGTCAATGTTAAGTACTTGATGGGCTGAGAGGATATGAAGGTGTTTAGTTCATCTGAGGGCAGCCAAGTATGTAAACAGGCAAATCTGATCATGAGGCAGTTGCTAATAGTAGTATTCATGTTGGGTTCTTTGGATGCCATTGATGGGAATTACTATAAAAATCATCAACATTAAATATTATTGTATTACCTTCAGGTCTCTGCATGTGGATAGGGCTCCTGGGCACTTAATCAGATGACTCCTGTGTAGCTGCAGAAACAAGTATTCTCTGTGAACCATGAAGATTAAAATCAAGGCTATACCTTTTTGCTTTTGACCTGTCTACTGAGCAACTCCTGCCTCCTGTCTCCAGACCACTGCTCTCTGCTTAAAATGGGCAACCCAAAAGCAGAGACCCAGTCTGTCAGACCTTCTATTGACAGTGTTAAAATGGTTGTGCATAATGTTCTGGACATTGTCTTAAATGTTGCCCAGGAATGAAATATGTTATTTCACTGTATGTGAACATGGAAAGCTACATTTCACTGTCATGTAATTTAAACACCACACACATGGAGCAACATCTTGAATGCTTTCCCCACTCACTTCCTACTAAAAGAACCCTCTACTCAGGAGACACATGCCCTGTCTGGAAACCCCTCATCATAAAGAAGATGGAACCAGTGAAGTGCTTTGTCATCTATGAATATTCACATCAAAAATTCATTATAATTTGTAATATAAAATCTGTTGTGTTTTTTTTTTTCTTTCCTACTCTGTGAATTATTTTATCATGGCTTCTCCCAAATGCTCTACTGCAAGGATTGGCAAATTACAGCCCTGTGGACTATGCACTGTTTTTGTAAATAAAGTTTTATTGGAACACAGCCACATCTATCATTTATATATGGTCTGTGGCTGCTGTTATGCTGCACCAGTAGAACTGAGTAGTTGCAACAAAGACTGGCCTGTAAATTCTGAAATATTTACTATACGTCTCTTTATAGAAAGGGTTTATTGAGCCCTACTCTATCCCCACCATGATCCCAACTCCATACCACTTGCCTTCACCAACCCACTATCACTCTCTCCATCTGCTCATGCTCTCATTCTTTCTCTTTCCATTCATTTCCCCCTTTAAGGAGGGCAAACAGTGTTTAAACAATTCTTTCACAAAACTCTTTTTTTTTTTTTTTTTTACCAAGAAAAGTCAGTGTTTTTTTCCTAAAAATTTTTAGCCCTGATATTTCTATATTAGAATAATTTTTCACTGGGCATTTGGTTAGGATAAATGTTTCCTGATGACCTGAATCTCATCTGCCCCATCTGCTTACATCTCTGAGTTTGCTTTCACAAGATACAAGATGGAATGCTTAGTTGTGATAAGACTTTAGTAAACAGCTCCCAATCATATACATGGTTTTTAGCTGCACCCAGGTGTCTGGTAAACACAGAGTCACCAATGTTAGGTTTAAGAACTTTGTGGCTCCTGTGCCCTAAAGGTCCCTGTTCTAACCACAGTAACCTCTATACTTGCTCCATCTTGTTCTGGAGCACTTCTGTGTATTTTTATATTGCTGATTCATGCTGGGTTAAGTAAATGTCAATTGCCTTCTCAGTAAAACGAAGTCTAAAAGTCTCTTTTTCTTGCTCACTCTGGTCCACAAGTACCCAGTTTTGTCGAAAGACAGACTCATAATCTGTTATCTCTCCAAGTGTTATTTTTACAACTCAGTGTATGTAATACTTCTTTCATGGGGGTATTGGTGGTGATCACATTTCCTTAGCAGATATGTTCTTCAGGTTTTCCATTAGCACAGTTTTTAAGGGGGCTCCGTCAGCACCCAAATCTGCAATCATTCCTGCCTTTCTTTTGCAACATGGACCCGTTGTGATGCCCTTTGCAATCTCAATGGTTGCAAAAAACTAAATCTTCAGACCCTCCTTACCACATGGTTTTTCTCTGTCTTGGGGATATTTGCAGAAGTGATTTCAAAAGGTTCAGACTTCTCATCACAGAGCAAGACACGGCTGTTGCCACATGGGTTCCGGAGGGGCTGGTGGCAGCTCCCTAAGGGAATGTAGTCGCTAAAGCTTTTCCCAAGAAAAGATGTTCCCCACCTGCCAGTGAAATGCAAAGAACTCTATTTGCAGCTGGTACACAACCAGTGTTCCTGGAGCTGTTTTTCCATCTATGAGCAGGCACCCCTGGAGGCTTTCCATCTATGAGCAGGCACCCCTGTGGCATCAGGCCAGACTTTCAGCCAGGAAAAGGTTTGGTCTGTGGAGCTCTCTCTCTCAAAAAAGAGCCATGATTTTTTCTTCTCTTTGATGGCACAGATGTCCCTGCCCTTAAAGAAGACATTTTAAACAAAGTAAAAGAGGTTGAGGTTCAGTGATGGCATACTTGGTGAGGTGTTTGTTTTTTAATTCATTGTTGTCACAGGCTCTGTTGTTTTGCTCATTCACAACCACTGTGTCACATGCACGCGGGAAGAGCTTAGTATTAAATGCTGCAAAAACTTCCAGAAATTGTATGTAGGGAACAGTGCTGCAGCTCACTTTAGTAGGTATAGAGCAGATAATTTTCCCTGAAACCTCCAATAATATATTATTTCTCTTTCTTCCCACAGATTCTTACAAAATAGCTTCCCCCTACCTCTCAAATTAGAGGGCCTGTCCAATCTTATGTAAAGGGCTGTTGTCAGGGACTATCAGAAACCTAGTAAGAGGAAATGTCGTAAAGCCACTGAGCCATGTTGATTGTAGACAACTCCCTGTGCTGTTTTTTTTTTTTTGTTTTGTTTTGTTTTGTTTTTTTCCATACTGTCAGAAACAATGGCCTGCTCTTTTTCAAGATGCTTTTAGGTTTACTGGCCTTCTGAGGCAGGTAGGCAAGCTTGAGATCCTTAAGGTGTCAGCACTGATTTGAATGCTTTCTATGTAAGGCTCCTGAGCTGGGGCAGAGAGCTATCCATGATATACTGGGGTACCCTCTGCAAAGGGCTCCTGGACCCTGATCTACTAGTCAGTTTGGTCCCAGTCCCTCTCCCTTGCTGCTAAAAATAATGGAATCTTTTACCACTGATAACTGATTAAGTGGATTAATTTAAGCATTTAGGTGGATTATAAACTTCCTTGGGGGTGAATGCAAAGTTAAAGCAAGCAATGTTGATTTTAGCATTGCCCTGTATTAGGTAGGTAATTTTAATCACACTCCCAACAAACCATAACAAGATAATCACCTATGAGTTGGCATCAGGGCATAGTGCAAGAAAGAGAAAACAGGAAGTGGTCAAGCTTCACAGACATCCTAATTAAAGCGGTGTTGGCAAGATTTAACTGTTGGGCCAATTTACACCACAGAAAACTGAAAAACAGCTTGACAGGACTGCTTCTTGGTGGAATTCTTATGCATCTGTTGGGGATTCAATACAAATCTCCCTTAGGGTGATAATCCTCTGGACATTTGTGCCTTTTGACTTGGAACCACACGCAGCTGGGGGAAGTGGAAACCACTTGTTTATGGCTTAGGCATAGTCACAAAGCTCACTAAAGAATTCAGTGGAAGTTTCTTTTAAGTGCCAAGCTTCATAAATCTTAGCACCGAGAGCTTTCCCAGCACATCTGTTCCACTCTGCACCAGGTTCCTGTTGAGCAATGTTTTTCATTCATGTGGCTACTTCTGGTGAGTAGGGGGGTATCAGCAGAGGTATTGCAAAGTTCCAAAAAGAGTGTTCCGCTACCTTGGAGTGCAGGCTGGAAAAAAGAATAGCTTGGGTACAATTTCACCTTCAAAAGCCCAAAATGGGATTTCAGAAGATTTTCAAAATTATCAGAATTTGTTTACTAGTGGACTCAGTCACAAAAAGATACAAATTTGTGAAGACACTGTAGTGTACCTTCTCCCCAGACTTTAAAACATGCTGTAGACAGATATTGTTTGACCCCTAAAAGACCCTGAAAGTTTTCTTTAAAAGCAAGCATGAGTCTTCCAGTTAGACTCAATCCTAAACTTGACGCTCTGAAAATAGCTTCTTTGAAGGCAATGGGGAAAACTTAAACTTGAAAAACAGCATAACCAACAATCCACCTGATTCACTGTTCCCCGCCCCAGCAAACATTGGCAGGTAGATATGCCACCATATTGCTTCAGACATACACTGCCTTAGTTTTCTAGGGCTGCCATAATAAAGTATGACAATCTGGGGGACTTAAAACAACATAAATTTATTGTCTCACAGTTTTGGAGGCTACATGTCCTAATCAAGGTGTCGGTAGGGTTGGTTCCTTCTTGGGGGCTTAGAGGGAACGTCTGTTCCGTGCCTCTCTCCCAGGTTCTGCTGGTCAATTCTGGGCATTCCTTGGCTTGTAGGAACATCACTCCAATCTCTGTCTCCATCTTTACTGGGTATTCTTCTCTCTATGTATCTGTCTCTGTGTCCAAATTTCCCTCTTCTTGTAAGTAACCACATTGTACAGGATTTAGGGCCCACCCTAATCCAGTATGACTCCATCTAAACTTGATTGCATCTACACAGACCCTATATTCAAATAAGTCCACATTCCCTGGGTCCAGGTGGATATGAATTTAGGGGGTCACTTTTCAACCTGGTGTATATATACATGACTAATACCACTTTTGGTGTTGATGGCAACCTTCAGCAGGTGAAAAAAAACAAGTGTCAATTTGTCTGCTGTTCACAGCTGTGCAGAGTAGATACCAGTGTCCAGTAGTAAAAGGTATTCACACGTGCTGTGGAAGAGGCAGAAATATCCTGACCTGTATATTTGAAACATTGTGTACAGAACACTGGAGTAATCGCTTTAGGGCTTTCTTACAAATCTAAATATCCAGTTCAGAGTAATGTCACAAGTCTTTCTGAAGATCAAGCACTGGTTCATTTTTTGCACCTCTTCACAAGCTCTTTCTCTCTTTCGTAGCATCATATGCTGAGAGTCATAATATTTTAGACTTTAGACATATTAACATAGGAATCGCATAATTTTGATTCTGAAACGTGTTTAAAATAGGGAAAGTGCCTTTAATTTCTGGAAACCATATGGATTATGAAAACTTACTCAGCTTTAAAGGTAGAACATATAAAGAGTTAATAAAAGCAATGGTTAATTTTTTACCTCTATGGACACAAATTTCCCATCTTGGTCATAAGACTGGGGAACACTTTCTCAAATAGTGATTGTCAAATTATGCAGTATCCTTCACTAAATAATGAGTGATAAATGTATACCCCAGAAAATCAACAGTCATATATGTTTTCTCCAAACTGCTAAGCATAACATATAACAGAAGATTTCTACTCTCACTTTCTCTTAAACAGATGTGCAGCATACATATAGTTTGTATATATAGCCAAAATCATAAACAGTGTACTTCTTGGGAGGATTATAGTTTTTGATTGGCCCCCCAAATAGGTGCTTATCAAATTTTTAAGCAGACTCTTTAGAGATGTCTAATAAAGGATTTGCTCTTATTTTTCTAGGGAGAAACATCCCAGAAGCACCCTCCAGACACTTATTCCTTCTTTATATCTCACTTCCCCACCATCAGCCTTCCCTTTTTGCCATATTAAGCAAGGTTTGAAGCAGTAGACAGCCCCACACTGGTGCAACTGGTTGTGGGTTCTGCATCCTTCTCCCACAGCATTGACTGGGCAAAATATTAGTGTGTATGTCCATGAGCAATGTGACACTTGTCACAGACATAACCATCGCCCAAAGGACCTTATATATGTAAGTGCAAAATCATCCTTGTACACCAGCACAAAAACAATTTATATTATTACAAGCTGGCATCCATGTAACAAAATACAAGTTAGGTAATTTGAAAATAGCAAAAGTCCAATATCCCTTAAATATAGATATCCCTTGGATTCCACTTTCCTGAATGGGAAAACCCAGGGCCTAATGAAGCATTTCTTTTGAGAAGTCAGCTTTGACTGAGTTCTATCTTTGTCTTAGAGAGAAAACAGCTGCAGTGAAACTATTAAATTACAGATAATTCCAATTTCCTAAATGGCATTGACTATACAGATCACTCGAATATAAAGTTAAGAGATTTAAACTTTCTGCCCCAAACTCATACTGCCTCCACTGTTAACATTAACAACTCAACACAAATAAACTCTATGTTATTCTGAACCACATTAGCAAAATGAGTTGGATATACTAAAGCATTTAGCTCACCAGCCCTTGGCCTCCATAAAAGGAGAGATGTTTAAACCTTCTTTAATTACATGGCTGTTCTAAATTTTCCAGATCCACTTCCCCATGAAACTTATTAATGAATCTTGGCAAGTTCTAGAAAATCACTTCTACGACTGGTATCCTGGAGAAGCTTATAAAGCAAAATGCAGTATTTCTTTAATAACATTCAAACTTTTGGAAATGTCTAATCTAACTTGTACTCTTCCAAGGCACAACTCCCTATTGTCATTTTAATCACCCTCTTTCTTCTCTCAGTGAATTCAGAACACCTTTCTCAGTTTTCTGAGGATCCTGAGGGCTGTTTGTTGGAAGTTTGGGGGAGTGGGGCCCTTTGGGGCACAAGCTGCTTGGTGGCTGTCCCAATGTTGTTCAGGGATGTCAAGGGTTGGAGCTAGTGACAGAGTAGCCAAAAGCTGTTCTGTTGCTGAATATCGGATATTGTAGGAGGCTGACAACATTCTGGGGGTCACTTGATATACCTCCCTCTGTATCTGTGGTAAAACCTCATCTTGAATATTGTCTGTTATGTCTTGAATAATATCCAATCCTCACTTCCAGTTCTGAGTCTGTAAGTCAGTAATTATTCCCTCTAGAGCCTAGACCAATCTGCAGTGTCATCGTACTGTATCTTTTTGGTTTTCTGCATTACACCATTTGGATTGCAATATAAAATTTTTAAAAAATGTAAACACCAATGTCACCCAGTTCCACAACATTAGCCCTTTTTCTTAACCTTCTTGGGGTGGTCAGTTCTGTTGCTGCATTTCCACTGCAGCTTTTCCCATATTCCCTTAACAGACAACCATGACCATGACATTGTACATGTGGCAAGTGAATGCAGAGGAACAATGTGCTGCTGTTGTTTTTGGCAACAAATCAAATCACAGAACACAAAAACCACATAGCCATTTCCCATCGAGTCCACACCCACCCTTGAAAGAGAACGTAATGATAATGAAAATAAAATAAAATAAATCTAAAACAACCATCACACTTACCTGGCTGTGTGTATTTACCCCCATACCTCTGGGATAATTTCATTATGGGCTTTTAGTAGGGCAAAAAGAACACTCAGAGGTTCTACTTTTTTAAAGCTGCTTGGTGGGTACAAGGACAGCATTTTATTTATTTATTCTACCTACATATTATATATATATTTATTTCATATTTGCTAATAAATTCCTAAAAAAAAATTTAGGCAAAAACAAACAAACAAAACCATGGAGAAAACCTGAAAAATCTCCTCCAGCTCCCAATATCATGGTCTCCATGAGAGTGACATCCAGACAATTTTAGGCAGATACAATAGAGAAATGTACATAAGCATACATTTTTTGGTTTTAACATTTGACCTAAATGGGATCCTACTATAAGTAGTGTTCTGTGGTATACTCTTTTCCCCCTAAATATTATATTTTGGGTATCTTTTCACATCAATATATCTTTTTAAAAATTTGGATGTTCCATAATTTATTTAACCCCTCTCCACTGATGGTCTTTACACTGTTTTGAATAGTAGTTAAGGATGCAGCCTGTATATCGGATGGGCATGAGTTTAAACCCAAGCTGTAAGCTTAAGAGAGCTTGGAACAAATCCTTTGCCTCTTTGTGTTTCAGTTTATTTAACTGTGAAATGGGGGATAAAAAGAGTGCCTAACTCAGTAAGTTTATGTTAGTGAAGTGTTTAGAACATTGCCTGGACACTGTCAGTAATTTCTTTTTGTATGTATGTCTTTGTGCACACTTGTAGAATAGACTCTTGGAATTGGAATTGCTGTTGCAAAGGGTATGCATATTCAGTTTTAATGAATATTGTCAAATTGCTCTTTTCAAATACTGTATCAATTATATGTGCACTGGCACTGTATGAATGGAATATACAGTGCTAATATTGGATATTATCAATTATTTAAAAGTTTTCCATTGCAGGGGACCAAGCTTGATATGTAAATTTGCATTTCCCTGATTAATAATGAGCTTGAGAAGCTTTGCATATTTGTCAGTCACTTCAATTTATTCTGTTAATTGCCTGTGAATATTCTTTGCTTACCTAGTTATTGGATGACAACTTTAAACATACTTGTACAATCTTTATTAATCTGTTAACTTATAAATCTGGCAGTCTTTAATTTCCCAGTCTTTAATTTGTCTTTAACCATGATTGTACTGTCTTTTTATCTTTTCAGAGACAGATTTTAATAATTTTGAGGCCAAATTTATCAGTCTTTTGAAAATGAATTCCAGACTCAGACTCTTCCTTAGGGAGGCTTTCTCTATCCCTAGATTATAAAAATATTTTCCTATATTTTCTTCTAAAACATTATTTCATCTGGAATTTATATTGAATGTAGTGTGAGTAGACTCCTATAAGAAGACTCCTATATTGCTTTCCTCACAGATACACAATTTTCTCAATACCATTTTCCCCACTGATTTGAAATAATTTTATTCACTTATTAAAAAAAAAATGCATTGAAAAACTGCTGTAAGTGAGGCCTTGTTCCTAGGTGCTGTGCGTGCAGAGATGAGCAAACCAGCCGTGGCCTTCACTATCATGGAACTTAACTTCTAGTGGGCAAAGGAAGAAAATTAACAAGGAAACATGTAAACAAGAAAACGTCAGATACCAGAAAGTGCTATAACAAAAACTGAGCAGGGTATGCAATAGAGGAAGACTGGGTGTTAGAATTAATTTAGATGATGTAGTCAGAGAAGTCTTCTCGGAGAAGGGAGCCACTGAGATGAAGGACATGAAAGAGCCAGTAAACTGAGATCTGCAGAAAGAACATTCTGTGCATAAGGACCAGGACGTGCAAATCTCTTAAGGCAGGACTGAACTCAGGTAAGGTCAGGAAGGAAATAGAAGGCAAAAGTGACTGGAGTTCAGTGATTCAGAAGGTAGGGTCAGAAAAGTAGACAAAGACCAGGCCAGGTTTGTTATTATTCTAAATTCAGCATGGCTCCTTGGAAGTGTTCGGGACTGGGGTGTGACACAATTGTCCACAAGCTGCCTCCATGACAATGACCCATTTGCCTGCATCTGAGCCCATACACTCTATTCCATCTACTTTCCTGCTGTTATAAACTGCCCCTGTTCCTATTTAAACCAATTCCTCCACTTGTTCCCCAGATCTCATTCCCTCATGACTACTAATGACATTGTTACAGCAATATTCCTTCTACTTTTCTGCATAAATTTCCCATCTCAATGGAATCATTACCACCAGCATACAAGCAAACTGTTATTCCAACCAGCTTAAACAAAAACAAAAACAAAAACAAAACTCCCACATCCTCTCCTTTTCCATTTTCATCTCCAGCTTCAACATTTTTCTCTTTCCTTTTATAGCCAAACTCCTAAAAAGAATTGTTTGTACTTTGCATCTTCAATTTTTCTCCTCCCTCCTTCCTTCGTGTCTTCTTTCTTTCCTTCCTTCCTTTAGTTTTTTAAAAACAGTTTCATTAAGGAATAATTGATACACAACAAAATGTACATATTTAAACTGTACAATTTGATAGCTTTGACATACATATGCACCCATGAAATAATCACTACAATCAAGATTATAAACATGCTTGTCACCTCCTAAAGTTTCTCGTGCCTCTTGGTAAACCTCCCTCAACTGCTTATCTACTTTCCGTAACTATAGTCCAGAATTTCATATAAATAGTACATACTCTTTTTGTCTTATTTCTTTCACTTAATGTAATTATTTCAAGATTAACTCATGTTGTTGTGTGCAATAATAGTTCATTATTTTCATTGCTAAGTTGTATTCCCATTGCACGAAAATATCACAATTTCTTTACCAATTCACCTGTTGATAGGCATCTGGGTGGTTTCCAGTTGTTGGCTATTATAAGTAAGACTGCTGTGAACCTTGGGTTTAAGTCTCTGTATGGACATATATGGTAGGTGTACATTTAACTTTTTAAAAAAAATATCACATTGTTTTCCAAAGTGGTTGTGCCACTTTACATTCCCACCAGCAGAAAGTGTGTGGGGATTCCAGTTGTTTCATATCCTTATCAACATTTGGTATGGTCAGTATTTAATTTCAGCCATCCTAACAGGTGTGAAGTAGCATCTAATTTTGATTTTATTTTGCTTTTCTCTAATGACTAATAATGTTGAGCATCTTTTCATGTGCTTATTTATCTACTGTAAATCTTACTTGCTGAAGTAGCTGTTCAATTTTTTTGCCTATTTTTATGTTATTTGTTTTCTTACTGGGCTTTAAGAATTCCTTATATATTCTGGAAACAAGTCACTTATCAGATGTATGCTTTGGAATTTTTTTTCTCCCACTTGGCTTGTGTTTTCATTCTTTCCTGAGTGCCTTTCAAAGATCAGAAGTATTTAATTTGATGAAGTTCACATATTGATTTATATAAGAAATCTTTGCCTAATCCAAGGTCACAAAGATTTTTTCTTATGTTTTCTTTTAGCAGTTTTGTATTTCTAGTTTTTCATTTAGGTTTATGATCTCTTTTGTGTTAATTTTTGTATATAGAGAGAAGTATCGGTCAAAGTTGATTTCTTTGCATGTGGATGTGCAATATTCCAGCAACATTCATTAAAAATACAATATTAGTTTTGCAACTTTGTTGAAATTAAGTAGTCTGTATGTGTGTGGATCTATTTCCATTCTGTTGCATTGCTCTATCTTTGTGCCAGTATCACACTCTCTTGATTACTACAGCTTTATAATAAGTCTTGACACAAGGTGGTTTTAGACTTACTTTTTTCTTCTTTTTCTCAGGTTGTTTTGGCTATTCCAAGTCCTTAGCATCTCCACATCAATTTTAGGATCAGTCTGCCAATTCCTACAAACATGCATGCAGAGATATTGATTGGGATTGCATTGAATCAAAAAAGTTAATGATAATTAATATCTTAACAATGTTTTATCTCCTGGCTTAAGAAGAAGATATTTCTCTTCATTTTTTCAGGTCTTTTTGAATTTTTTCAGCAATATTTTGTAGTTTTCAGTATGCAGGTCTTGCACATCTGCCACCATGACACTGATCCCTCTGCCTGCATCTGAGCCCATATACTCTACCTCCCTTCTCTAAATTTATCCCTTCTCTAAATAGCATTTTTTAATTTAAATTTCCTTTTGCTTATTGATAGTATGTAGAAATAAAATAAAGCTTATGTATTGACCTTGGATCCTGCATCTTTATTACACTCACCTAGTCTACTATCTTTTTTAGTAGTTTTTTCCAATCTGGATGGCATGTTATTTTTTACTTACTGACTGAACTGGTTAGAACATTTAGTATAATGTTAAATGTAAGTTGTGAGAACAGACATACTTTTCTTGTTCCTAATCTTAGGGGAAAGCATTCAGTTTTTCACTGTTAACGTATGGTAATTATAGGTGTGTGTGTGTTTTGTTTAATAAACAAAATAGAAGGAATTTTATTCTATTCTTAGTTGACTGAGAGTTTTTCATCAGAAATGGATATTGGATTTGAAATGCCTTTTCTGTGTATATTGAGATGATCATATGATTTTTCTTCTTATTTTTTTGATATGGTTAATGATTGGTTTGAATATTAAACTGATCTTACATTCCTGGGATAAGCCCCACTTGGTAATGATATATTATCTTTATTATATATTCTTGTATTACCAGATTTGATTTGCTGCATCTGTGGTCATGAGGGCCATTTATATGTTATTGTATGTTGGCAACAGGACCTTATGCAGATCTACAGTTCTCTGGTCTCCAGTACTCTGTTCCATGAACTTTAGCCACCCCTTTCTCACTGTACTCACATATTCATCTCCTCAACTCAAGGAATCTGCTGGACTCCTTCTGGCTCCCCCACCATCTGCTGAGACTTTCTTAAGGAAGAACTTCGGGCAATCAGTGCTCACCTTGTTTATTTCCCATCTGCCAGGAATCACTTCCCTTTACTGCGTGACGTCAAGTGTCTTGAATATCTTTGTTTCATCATTTTTTATATGATTTTGTTCTGGTTATTTCCAGTTGCAGGGAAAATCCAGTCCCTGTTTCTCTATTTTTGCCTCTATTTTTTCTTGAACCCACTCCAAGGAGGATTTTATCCCCATCACTCTACCCCAAACTGTTCTCATCAAGGTCAACAATGACATATCCAGGTTAAATTGAATGCTCAATTACTAATCCTCAATATACTACACCTATTATTAGCATGTGGCCTATTTGATCATATTCTCTTAAAACACACACTTCACTTGGATTTTAAGACACCCCACTTTGTTTGGTTTCCTTTTATGTTTACGGGTGCAATTTATCAACCTGTTTTCTGAATCCTCCTCATCTCTCCCTGACTTCTAAATGCTGTATTTCCTTAGAGCTCAGTCCTTGAATCTTTTCTTATTCCTTCCTTCATTAACTTCCTGTCACCCAGAGTCATGACATTGAAAAGCATCTTTGTACTAATGGCTCCCAAATTTATATATTTAGGTTGGGTAACTCTCCCCTGAACTCCAGATGTACATATCCATTTGTCCAATCAACATCTTCACTTGGATTTGGCATCTTATACTTATGACTTGAAAAAAATTCATGATACTCTTCCTCAACCCTGGTTCTCCTGCAGTCCTTCTCACCTCAGTTAATGGCAACTCCATCCTTTGGTTACTTAGGCCAAAAACCATGGCTCTGTCATTGTCTCCTCTCTTTTTCCACATTCTTCAGCTGATCTCATAGCCAATCCTTTAACACTACTTTTAAATATATATCCTGAATCTATCATTTACCATCTTCATTGTTACCACTCTGGGTTTAGCCATCATCACTTATTGCCTGGACTGTTTCAGTTATCTTCTTTCTAGTCTCACCTCTTGCTTACCTTGTCAATATGTCTTCTTAGCATGGCAAAAAGAGTGATCTTATCATCCAAGTCTCCGTAAGTCAGATTATGTCATTATTCTATTCAAAAGCTATCATGGCTTCCCATCTCACTCAAAGTAAGAGAAAAGTTCTTATTATGACCCATGATACCTTATATGATCTGCTCCTCTGCCTCCTCCCCTTTATCTCTCTGGCATCATCCCTTACCACATTCTCCCTCCCTTACTCTGTTTAAGCCTCTCTGATTTTCTCACAGTTTCTTGCACATAACAGTCATGGTCCTATCTCAGGGCCTTTCCATTTGTTTTTCCTTTGCTTGGAACAATCTCTTCCCTGTCCCCAAGAAATCCATGTGGCTCAATCTCTCACTTCTTTCAAGTATTTACTCAAATGCCATCTTTTCAGTAAGGCCCTCTCTGGTTACCTATTTATAAATTCATTCCTTCCAACCTCCAGCCAAGGATCCTGTCCCCTTTCCCTATTTTATTTATTTATTTTTTTTGCCATTTACCACTTTCTAACATATATATTTCACTTGTTGATTTCATTTTTGTCTGCATTAATCACTAGAATGTAACTCCTTGTGGGCCAGGGATTTTCTCTGTTTTGTTCTTTGTTGTATCCCTTCTGCCTAGAAAGAAAAATATCTGGTCCATAGTAGGAGTTCAATAGATAATTAAATCGATTGAGTGAATAATATTATTTATCTTTAAAAAGGATCACTTTGGTTGGGATGGGGAGAAACGACTGAAGAAGACAAAAGCAGAGGCAGGAGAACACTTAAGAAGCTCTTGCAATAGTCTAGGTAAGAGGTAATGGTGGCTTGGACTAGGACGGTGGCAATGAAGATGGGTGATTTCAGGGTTTATTTTGGAGGTAGAGCCAACCAGACTTGATTAAAGTTGAGAGAAAAGGCAGAATGAGGGATGACACTTAGCTGGGTAAATGGTATTGCTGTTTCTGAAGGGGAAGAATAGAGAGTCAGAACCAGATTTTCTGGGGATGGTAATCCAAAGTTCTATTTGGCTTTTTAACTTTGAGTTGCCTATTAGACACTAACTGAGACAACTGGATAAAATATGACTGAAGATATAAATATGGGAATCACTGGTGTCTAGATAGTATTTAAGGTGATGAGAATAGATGACAACTACTGAAGGAGGGATTGTAGGTAGAGAAGTAGAGAAGAGTAGAGGGCCTTTAGAATATACTAGATTACCATTTTACTTGGGTATTCTATTTGAGTCTCTATATGAACACGATGATTTATCTATTGGTTCATGAACCAATACCATAGTACAATGGTTGCTGTAACTCTATAGAATGCTCGACACCTGGTAGGACAAGCTCCTTTTGAGGGTTTAAAATCATGTTTCAACTATTTTTGCACTTTTCTTCCAGATGAAATTTCTAATATATTTGTCATGTTCCAAAAAAAAAAAAAATACTGTTACAGATTTAATTTGAATCACTTTGAATTTATAGAATTATTTGATAAGAACTGACACCTTCACAAAATTCAATCTTTTCATGAAGGAAGATGGTATGTCAGGTATTCTTTCATGCTCTTCAGTAACTTTGTACAGTTTTTTTCTAAGTCTTCACATTTCTGAGTATGTTTCTTTCTGGGTTTCTTAGGGGGCATTTTTAATTCCATGTTCTAATTTGGTTGTTACTTGTATATAAAGAAGCTATAATTTTGATAATCACCTTATTAGAACTATTGGTTCTAATGCTTTCCCATGCAATTTTCTTGAATTGTCTTGATAGACATCCATATCATGTGAAAATAACTTTTAAAATGTTCCTTTTCAATCTTTATACATATTATTTCTTTTTAAAAATCTATTTTCTTATTTAATTGTCTGTAATAACAATAGGTATCCTTGTATTTCCCCTGACTTTGATATGAATGCTTCCAATATATTATCATTGTAAATTTCTAATGGCAAATCCTTTTTAAATTGTCTGCTAAGCTGTTTAAATGCAATATACCAGAAATGGACTGGTTTTAACAGTGGGAATTTATTACTTTACAAGCATAGTTCTGAGGCCAGGCAAGTGTCCAAATCAAAGCACCATCAAGATGATGCCTTCTTACTGAAGACAGGCTGCTGGCAATCCTGGACTCCTCTGTCAGATGGCTAGGCACATTGCTTCCAGCTCCTGGATTCAGTGACTTTCTTTCTCAGCTTCTGTGTCTTTTTCTCTGTGTCTTTCTCTGAATTTTTTCCTCTCACAAAGGTCTCCAGTAAGAGGATTAAGACCCACCCTGAATGAGGTCACATCCTAACTTAAGTGAAGATACTACTCACCAAAAGATCCTACTTACAATAGGTCCACACCTACAGTAATGGATTAATTTCAAGAACATAGTTTTCTGAGGTCCATGAAGCCTCCATACCGTCACAGGAAGTTTCCTTTTATTCCTAATTTACTAAGAGTTTTGATCAGGTGCATACTGAATTTTTTTTTTCAGGATCTACCACGATGATCATGTTTTTCTTAATTCTGTAATTTATTAAGGTAGTGATCTACAGTATTAGGTTTCCAAGTATTGACCCATCATTATATTTTTTATATAAAACCTCACTGGTAATCATGTATTATCCTCTTAACAAACTATTGCATTCAATCTAAAAATATTTTTGTTAGGATTTTTACATCTATACTCATTAAATAGATTGGTCTATAGGTGTGAGGGGGTGGGGGGGCAGATAGTGGGGGTATAATAACTGTGTGCTTTCCTCCTCTGATTTTGGTATCAGAATTATGATGTTTTGCTAGCCTTCTATAATGAGATGTTAACTGTTTTTTCCCTCATAAGTCATAGGACCTATGTCTTCCTTGAAGTTTTAATAAAACATGCTCTAAACCTACCTTGACTTGTTGCCTTTTGGGGGGGTGTATTTTTGCCTACCTTTAACATTTATTCAGTGATTATTGGTCCATTCATGTTCTCTCCTTATTTTTGATCAATTTATTAAAAACATGCATCAATTTCAAATATATATATATTATTTTTCATTTTATTTTATCTGATGTTTTTACCATGCATTTTTCTGTATTGGTTGGATTTCATTATTCTGTATTTAAAAAGAAAAAGTTAAAAAGTTTTAGGTAAAATGGATTATCTGCAAATGCTCGGATAGTTACTAAATATGTTAGTTTATACAGTTGCTATTAAAATGACTTTGGACTAACTGAAGTCAAACAGATACACAAAACTCATGTATTTATTTGAAATGGTATATTCATATTATGCTGCAAATTCAGGAATCAATGTTAAATTTAGTACTTCATTTGGGAGAGGTCATGTCTCATTTGCCTTTGTAAACACAGCACCCAGACCAAGTAAAATGCTCTTAGGTAATGTAGCTTAATGGATGATCAAATGGAAAGTTCATTTTATGGTCATTTATAATCTATTTTTCTTTGAAAGAAAAAGATAAGGAAGGAAACACTTTTGCATTTATTGTAAAATTATAGGGATTAAGACTAATTATTTTCCTTGTATCAACCACAAAATATTTACATCATTAAAAAATTGACACTAATAAAAACTACTTTAGTGAAGTATAAATAACATAATAAATGCAGAAGCATAATAAATGCAGAAGCATTTTATTTGTGTACTTTTCAAGATGTAAGAGCAGCTAGAGCATTTGGGGAGAGTGATAATGAGATTCCAACTGAGAAAATAGCATTATTTTAATAGTTAGAAAAATCAAGAGAATCATGGTTTTTGACGATTTGACTTGGAAAATATTTGTCTGAAAAAATCTGAGAAGATACATCATTATTGTTAAATTTTCTCTGTTAAAATATATTTGGGATGACTTTATTGGTGGCAATTCTTTAGCAAGTCATTTTTTCAGTAATTAATCTTCCAAAGTAACAAGTAGATGGCATTGTATCACTATTCTTAAGGCAAAATAGAAAGGTTTTAGAAACAAACATTACCTAGAACTTTTTACCTTCAGTTAGCCAGATGAGTAATGGATTTTTTAATCAGAGTCTGAAATGGGATTCAAGGAGACAATATGACCTATGATTTCCTCAAAGTATTTATTGTGTCACAAAGTAATAACTAAAAATAAAATAAAAACCAAAAAAATAAAACCAATGTAAAAATAAAATATCCTGAATTGTTTTGCATTTAATAATATAGTAAAAATGTTGTCTATCCAAAAGTCTTAGAAAGAGATAACAGACAATCCATTATGATATATCTTCAATAATTACCATGCCATAATAGTGATGACAACACTGATAACCATAATAGCTCTTTAAATTTGTATGCCACTTCTAAAATTTTCAGCCGAGCAGCTCTGCATTATCTAATTTCAGAAGGGTACTTAATTGCATTACATGCATTGAAATCTTTAGAAAAATTATGTGAATCTGTGGGGCCTTGGAGAGAGAGGCCCTCAATCACTATGCAGTTCGTTTTCTTCAGTTCCCTTGTTCATAAGACCACTTAATCAGCTTAACAATCACATGTGCAGGCAGGATTGAGGCAGCCATGTGAAACACCTAGAAACACCAATGCTGCCACCTAGAAACACCTACTCCTTAACACTCGTGAACATTTGTGATGGCAGCACCTCTGCCACAGATGCCATGGAACTTTGATCTCCCCATGTCTAGCTGTCACCTCATACTGCTCAAGTCTGCCTCCCAAGTCTTTCCTGGATACTTCTGCTTGGTGGAAGGCTCCTCAGCTTGACCACTTCTGCAGTATAGGCAGGCATGTTGGAAGCGATGGGAATAGGTGCCAAACTGCAATAACTGCCACACCAAGAAATAAGCTTATGTATTTATTATAAACCTCTTTATGAAGAAAATGTTAAATGTGCTGTAATGACACAAAAGCAAATGTAAACAGAGCAAAGATACACTGTGTTATTATATAGGAACATGTAATATCAAGATGTAAATTCACTGTGATGGTTTGAAGCTGTATATACCCCAGAAGGGCATTTTCTTAAAGCTAATCCATTTCTGTGGGTGTAGACCTATTGTGGGTGGGACCTTCTGATTAGGTTATTTCAGTTGAGGCATGCCCCCAGGTGGGTCTTAATCCTCTTAATGGAGTCCTTTATAAGAGGATGAAAAACAGAGAGAAACAGAGAAGCCGTGAGATAAGGACATACACAGAAGCTCAGAAAGAAAGCCACAGACAGAGCAACCAGAAGCTGAAAGCAATGAATCGGGGCAAGAAGGACCAGCAGATGCTACCATGTGCCTTGCCATGTGACAGAGGATTCCAGGATCACTGGGATCACCTCTTGATGCCTTGATTTGGACATTTTCACAGCCTCAGAACTGTAAATCCCCAGTGTTAAAAGCCAGCTCATTTCTGGTATACAGCATTTCCGCAATTTTAGCAAATTAAAACATCTCCCTAAATTAATATATTCATTTCAGGTGAGCACAGTAAATATTAAACATGTTTTTTTAACTAGAGAAAATGATTCCCAGTTTCAAATAGAAAAAATAAGTAAAGAAGACTAGCCATAAAATTTATGGATTTAAAAATGAAGGGGAATTAGTCCCACTAAAACAAGTTAGGGTTATAATTAATTGCTTAATTAAAACAGTCTGACAATGCCAATACGTGAACAAAATGATAAATAAAGCAAGATGAAAGCCTAGAAATAGATGTGAGTATATGTGGAATATGAATATATGATAAAAGTAAGATAAATTAACAGGGAAAAGATAAATTGTTCATAAATAATGTGGAGACAAATGGATAGACTTCTGTAAAAAAATATCATTGGGTCAGTAGATTCATTTTGAACCAAAATAGAGAGGTATCAAATATTCAAAGTTAAAAAAACACAAATATACGTGTTAGAAGAATCTGTGTGAAGTAGAGATGGTCTTTTCAATTAGGGCATTAAAAACTCAGAATCCATAAAGGAAAAGATTGATAAATTTGAGTACCTAAAAATCAAATTTTCTCCATAGCAAAAACTATCATAAGCAAAGTCAAAAGTCGTACAACAAACTGGGAAAATTATTTGCAACTCATTTAGAAAACAAATGGCGAATTTCTCTAACATGTAAAAGATATTAATTATTAAGAAAAAGGCCAAAAATCCAGTACAAGGGAGGGGGAAGAATATAAACTGACAGTTTGCAGATAAGCACATGTGAATAGTGTTCATACACATTAAAGATGTTCATTATTCATGGTAACTAAATACAAATTAAAACCCCATTAACATAGTATTTTTTTTTTCATATCCTATTGGCAAAGTTAAAAAATGTGGTAGCACATGTTATGGACAAGGTTGTCTCATATATGGTTGAAAAGACATAAACAGGAATGAGATTATGGCAATATTTATCAAAATATAAATATTTATCAAAATAACTTGAGACACACACCCTCTCACTTCTAGGAATTTATTTCACAGATACACCCACTGTTAAAGATGGCCCCTGTGCACTGGCCCCTATATTGTCTACTCTTTCACAGCAGGCTAGGACCCTTAGCCCAAAGCATGCTGGTACCAAACTCCATTCTCACACATCCAGTTGCTCTAAATATAGCCCAAATAAGCACATTTTTAGCCATTTAGAGCCTGTCTGCTTTTCATACCTTGCAAAACTGCACCTGACATCTGCTAACCATAGACAAAACAAACTATATAGCTATAAAAGACTCCCAGTAGCTACTGCCTTTCATAGCTCTCTGACACAGAGAATCCTCAACTTGCTGCTTCATGACGTCACCTAGATACCTATGGCACCCCTCTGATTCCCCTTTCCCTGGGATGTCTCTTGCTCTACTCTCTTTCTGAATGTGGCCTCACACTGCTGTCTCTGAAAGCTCTCCTGTTGGGAGGGACTTCCCCTCTCATGCAACCTTGTCAAAGTGCTGACCAAATAAAGATTTTTGAGTGCTACTTTCATTTTGTGGCATCATCTTTTCCTTAATCAACCCTGAAATCCTTGAACTCACAGTACCCACCCACTCACAAAATGATAAAAGAACAATGTCATCTACTGAAGAATTTTAATCAGAATTTGCAAAAGTATAAAGTTGGAAACATAAACGTCCATTAATAGGACTCTATCTAAATTAGTGGTACATCTGTACAATGGAAAATCACGGACCTATAGGAAAAGATAACGGAACCTCTTGATGCCCTGATATTAAACAATTTCCAAATTAGATTATTAAGTGAAAGAATTAAGATACAGAACATTGTACATAGTATAACCTCATGAATGGAAAGAAAGGAAGAAGGACTGAAAGACAGAAAGGAAGGGAGGGAGGGCGGGAGGGATGAAGGAAAGAATGGAAGGAGGGAGGAACAGAAGGAAGGAGGGAAATTAAAAACAGGAAAAAATCTCTTGAATGAGAAATAAATAACTGATAACCCTGTTGGCCTCTGGAGAGGGAACAGTTTCGCTAGAAGAAAGGGTTAGGGAAGACAGTGTCACTCTACATCCTTTGTACGTTCCGAATTTTGAATTATATGACTGTATTATCAAAGAATTTTTAAAACTATAAATATATATTTATATATATTTGTGTGTGCTAAAAAAAGTGACAACTTGAAATTCAGAAGTAAAGGTTCATAAAACAAGGTAGTCATCTGATATTTTAACCTTTTAAAATGTCTTCTTTAAAACTGCAAAAAGGAAGTGTTAGATCTGTCAAAAATACAGAACTCTGCAAAATCAAAACAAAAGAATCTGTCTAAACAAGACAGTATTTTTCATGTCATTTTTAAGAATCATTTCAATTTGACAGGGTGATAATCCCACAGTAGGATGAACCAAGTTGCAAACCCTCAACTATACTAAGTATAGAATAGCAGTCCACTTCATTTCAAGGCACATCACCTCTGCACTTTTAAATGACTTCTCCTGATGTGCTTCCCTTTGTAGGACCTGAGTATCAAAACTTCTTGCTGAATTCTTTCATCTTTTACATTTTATTTCAAATGAATTCAATGTTTTCTCTCTCTTTCAATGTTAAGGAACTAATATACAGTTGGATATAGCTAAGGCTCATTCCTATTTCTGTAGTCTCGAAATAAAGTCTTTAAATAGTCAAGTAGAATCTGACCTACTTGTTAGGAATATGGAATTTGAATTTCTGTGACGAAATGTATATAAAATCATATATATTTATGAAACCATACAACCTTCAAGCAACAAAGACATATTTATCATTTCAGCTTCCCTAGTATCTGTACAACATAGAAACATTGTTCTGTGAATGCATTCATTCACTCACTCCTAAGATGGCTTTCTGCTAAGTTTGAAACAAGACAAGAGGTCCCTTCTCAGCACTCTTCTTTAAGATTATACTGTTAAGTCCTAGCTAATGCAATAAGACAAGAAAAGCAAATGAAAGGTATACAAATTGGGAAAGAAGACATAAAAGTGACTTTGTTCACAGATGATATATTGTTTATGTAGAAAGTCCCAATGAGTCAACAAAAAACTCATGGAACCAATTATAACTGATTATGGCAAGGCTGCAGAACACAAAGTTAATATACAAAATTCAATTGCTCTCCTATATACCAACATTGAACAATTGGAATTTGAAATTAAAAATACAACACCATTTAAATTAGCACCAAAAAATGAAATATTAGGTATAAATGTAACAAAATATATAAAAGAGCAACCTAAGAAAACTGAAAATCTCTGATGAAAGATATCAAAGAAGATCTAAGTAAATATATATTCCATGTTCATGGATAGGAAGATTTAACATTATTAAAATGTCAATTCTTCCCAACTTGATCCATAGATTCAGTTCAATCCCAATCAAAATACCAGCAACTTATTTTGTGGATACTGACAAGTTGATTCTAATGTTTACATGGAAAGGCAAAAGACTTAGAACAGCTGAAGCAATACTGAAAAAGAACAAAGCTGAAGGATTAACATTACTCAACTTCAAGATATACTATAAAGCAAGCTACAGTGTTCAAGACAGCGTGGTAAGGTGAAAAAATAGATAAACAGATCAATGAAACAGAATAGAGAGCTCAGAGTAGACCCACACAAATATCATCAACAGATCTTTGACAAGGGGGCAAAGGCAATTCAATGGAGAAAGAATAATCTTTTTAACAAATGGTGCTGGAGCAATTGGATAGCCAAAAGGAAAACAATTAATCTAGATATAGACATTTCATCTTTCACAAAAATTAACTCAAAATGGATCACAGACTTAAATGTAAAATGTAAAAAAAAAAAATACAACTTCTAGAAGATAACACAGAAGAAAATCTAGGTGACTGTGGTTTTGGTGAGGACTTTTTAGATACAGCACCAAATACACAATCCATGAAATAAAAAAAATAATTTGGGCTTCATTGTAATTAAAAACTCTGCTCTGCAAAAGACACTGTTGAAAGAATGAAAAGAGAAGCCACAAAATCAGAGAAAGTATTTGCAAAACACATATCTGGTAAAGAATGTGTATCCAAAACATACAAAGAACTCTTAAAAGTCAACAATAAGAAAATAAACAACCCATCTACAAAACGGACACAATTTCTGAACAGAAACCTCACCAAAGAAGATATACAGATGGCAAATAAGCATATAAAAACACGTTCAACATTAGATGTCATTAGAGAATTACAAACTAAAAACAACAATGAGATACACACCTGTTAGATTGGCTAAAATTCAAAACACTGACAACACCAAATGCTGATAAGGATGTAGATAAACAGGAACCTCTCATTCATTGCTGGTGGGAATGCAAAATATTACAACCAGTTTGGAAGACGGTCTAGCAATTCCTTACACAATAACTATAGGATCCATTAATCATGTTCATAAGTATTTACCCAAAATAGTTGAAAATTTATGCCCACACTAAAACCTGCACACTAAAATTGATAGCAGTTTTATTCACAATTGCCAAGAAATTGGAAGCAACCAAGGTGTCCTTCAATAGGTGAATGTATACACAAACTGTGATCTATCCATACAACGGAGCATTATTCATCTATACCAATAAATGAGCTGTCAAGCCACGAAAAGACACAGAGCAACCTTAAATGCAAATTGCCAAGTTAAAGAAGTCTATCTGAAAAAGCTACATGCTATGATTCCAACTATATGACATTCTTGAATAAGCAAGTCTATAGGAACAGTAAAAAGATCCCAAGAGTTCAGGGAAAAGGGAAGGATGAACAGGTGGAAAATAAAGCATGTTTTGGTTAGTGAAACTATTCTGCATGATACTGTAATGGTGGAAACGTGACATGAAAGAGCACGCCCCCCGCCCTTCCCCCTTACACCCCCGCAGAACCCACCACGCATACACGCCCCATGCACCCCCACACCTGCCCAATGCCCAGGCCCTATCTGTGGGAGGCAGGGTTGCGTGGATTGGGATAGCAGGTGGAACCCGGCCTGGGTTGCCCACCTCCACCACAATGGCCTCTGGGGTGGAAGTCCTACGCTTCCGCTACACTGCAGAACAGAAACCAGCTCTGCGCTGAGGAGCTGTTCTGCGAGCTACAGGTCTAGCTGATGCAAATCGTGCTGGATCTGCTCCTCTCCTGCTACACCCTGGAATTCGCCCTCAGGAATTCGCCCTCAGGAACATCCTCAACTATCTGACAGCTGTCTCCCACACTTGATGGTCTCCTACCTGCAGAAGGAGCAGGTGGTGGAAAAATGCCTGAACATCCTCAGCCAGTTCATCATCGAGCCCAAGATCGGCCTCTAAGAGGCTGGGGTCAGCGAGGCCAGCCTTGTGAGCAGTGTCACACAACTAAGTCCCTCCTCCCCCATGTTAGGACCCCAAAGCTGGCCCTCAAGCCTCTGTCCGACTCCTTCTGCCACCTCCGCTCCTGTGTCCGTGAAGCTGGAGTTCCTGCTGGATGAGGAGCTGGAGCTGAAGGACGAGAATGAGGACGTGCCTGATATCTGCATTGTCTAGGTGGAGTCCGCCCTGGAGTTTGCGCACCGGCTCAGAACCCGGAGGCCTGGGAGGGGGTCTGAGCATCGGGTGCTCCGTAGGCGGCCACAGCGGGGAGCTGGCCCAAAGCAGCCGGGGACCCATCGCAGGGTGTGGTGAAGGCCTGCTACAGCCTGTCCAGAAGGGGAGGGCCTGCTGTCGATCTCACAGAGCCGGACTAGCGCGGAGGCCACCTCGGACCTGGCAGAGGAGGCAGCAGTAGCCACAACTGCCTGGGGAACCAGAAGCAGCTGGGCGCCCCTGCATGGGGCTTTCTTGGGTGGGAAGCCCCTGAAGAACATCAAGAGCACCAGGCGCCCGGAAGTGTTCCGGGGCGTGCCCGGAAGTGTTCCGGGACATGGAGAAGCTGGTCTTCCAGATGTGGGCGGTACACTTCATTTTCATGTGCCGACGCTGCAGCAAGCAGTTCAATCACAGCGGCAACCTCAACTGTTACATAACGTGTACCGCAGCGTCAGGTTGCACTCATTCGGCATTTGCAGCAAGTGCTTCATGTAGAAATCCGTGCTGCACGACCACCTCAACCGGCATCAGGAGCTCCAGCTGCTCCTACTGCGAAGTGCGCTTCGCCCACAAGCCGGCCATCGAGCACACCTCGGGGAGCAGTACTGCAAGACCACTGCCAAGAACATGCTGAAGGCCAGTGGGGCTGAGATCAGCTTCCTCATAAGCTGGTGAGCGGCACGCAGGGCGGGAGCTCCAGGCCCCTAGGCTGGGTGGGAAGGAGCCTCTGATGTCCAGGAGCATAGGGGAGGGGTGAGGGTCTGGGGCAGGATGATAACAGTGGGGAACCTAGCAGACACACATCCTGAGGGAGGGGCCGAAGTTTCGGGGGAATACGGGTTTCCAGGGAAAGGTTTTCTTCTGCATGGATATGTGGAGGGGCGGGGAAGGGTCCTATAGGATAAGGAGAAAAAAGGCTACCCAGGAGGAGGTTATGACATTTCTTGAGGTAGGTATTGGGTGGGTGGGAATCGGGAGAAAATTTGGCAAGAGGCAGCCTACATGCTACTGTTTAGAATAGGTCTTTGGGAGAGGAAGTGGTAGGAGGAGATTATTGAATCCCAGAAAAGGAACGGGTAGAAGGCTCTCCAAAATTCTAGGGAGAACAAAGCAAGGAGCCAGATAACAGAATGTGGAGGTGAGCATCCTGGGTAGATATTAGGAAGTGGGGGTACAATGACAAGAACAATATGAATAGTGGTGGGGGTGAGGGAGGGCACTTAGAAGAATGGACACAGGGGTTTTTGTGGGGAGGGAGAGGAGTGGAGACTTATACAGTATTTTTTAAGAAAACAAAATGCAATTTTTAGGATTTTTTCTGGAGTTTGGGTTTTTTTTCCTGCGTTTATTCTACACATTTTTTTAAAACTGTTTTTTCTTTATACTCTGGAAAAAAAAAAACCCACAAAACCCATTGTACATAACTGTACAATGCAGACGTAATCTGTGGACTTCAGTTAATAATAACGTATTGTATTGGTAGAACAATTATAGCAAATGTACCACACTAGTGCAAGATGCTAAAAATAAGAGACTGTGTATGGGGGTGGGGGTGGGAGGTTGAGGGAGGAGTTATTTGGGGACTCTGTATTTTTGCAGTTTTCCCTGTAAACCTAAAACTACTGTAAAAAAATAAAGCTTTGTTACACTGGTAGACAGTGAGGGGAATATACTTTTAGGAAGTGGAGTAAGGTTACCAAGTTAAAAAAATTCATGATTCATTTGCAAGTAGGAAATAATTAGGTCTGGCTAGTAGCAAAGGTGTGATCAGAACTAGGGAGTAATGGGAGACAAATCAGGCAGATCTAGGAAGTACAAAGAACCAGGGTTTCTCAGATATCACGTGAGATACATTAGACTTTTTCCTGAACACGAGTAGAAGAAGGTATACAAAGTGGTATGGATAACAATCTTTATCAGATATTTACTTCGTGTGAGGGTAATCCTCCTTTGTAGCTAAATGCATTTGACTCTTCTGAATATACTTGTCTTGAAAGTATACTAAACCAATGACTGGAATTGGTAATCAGTAGGACTGAGAGAATAGTTTATTTGAATTGACAAAGTCTAAAGACGTTGACCAATATAATTTGTGCAAAGATATTAGGCCTGGTTCTGTCAAGGTGTATTTCCTGGCATCCTGAGTTCCCCAGAAATAAATGCTGAAGGAAAAGAAGATGAAAAACATGGAAATTCCATCAAGATACCTTACATGGCTGCTGATTTATTTTACAGATTTCCAGTAGAATTAGCCTGATGGGAATGCTCTGAAAGTTCTGTGTTTTTTGTATATAGGTGTTGGGACACTGCCCATGAATTATGCCCAATAAAAGCTGAAATAAGGAGTAACATCAATGAAGAAGACACAGTAGATGCGCATGAACAAAGCTTTCGGAGAAGCTCTTTGAAAAAGGAATGATGTGATTTTCCTAGAGATACACCTGCCTCTCCTAAAGCCTGTGACATAAAATGAAAATTCAGTTAAATCATCGTCATCATCAATGGGCAATAATTCTAAGAAAATTAAGGAAACTAGCATTTCTCTGTTACCTGAAACTAGTTATATATCAGGTATGTGTTATGTGCATTTCCTTTTCACAGTAATCTTGTGAGGTGAGTAGTATGTTTCTGCTTTATAGATGAAGAAATTGTGGCTCAGAGAAGTTAAGTAACTTGCCGCAGTGAACAGAGGCAGGCTGCATTCCCCAGTTCTGTTGGGAGCCCCATAAGGTCCCACAGCACCTGGAGTGTTTCCTTTAACTTAACCTGTCTCCCTAGGATCCAAACTCTGCTTTCTTATTTCCAGTTGCAATTAGAAACATATTTCATATTGATTAACTTAGGGCTTTTTTAATTTAAAGAAACAGAAAGCATAACTAAATGTAACTTAAATGATCCCAACATTTAATTACCTCACATTGGAAGACTTCTTGAGATAGACACTGTGGTGAAATAAGGGTTTTGCACTTGCTCAGCTGATGTTGTCAAAGACCCAGCTCTTTAATTATCTGATATACCAACCTCGGCATGTTGACAACTTAGTTTTAAACTTGTCCCTGTATGGCCATATCCATCATCCCAGGCAGCTCATCCTCACTAAACTAAGTCGGCAAGAAGAGACAGTTCTCTTTGATGTTTTTTTGTTTGTTTGTTTGTTTTTAACAGAGATGAAAGTCTTTCTCAGGAACATCCAGTGGCCACGCGAGGTGATATGACTGTCTTTAGACCAATCAGTTACTGGAAAAAGGGAAGGGTGTCACCAAGATTGGCTTAGACTAATCGTGACTCACCCGCCAGGGTTAGGCAGTTTGCCAACCAAATACAATTATATTTTGTTTAAAAGCAAAAAGTAGGGAAATGCCTGAGTAAGTAATTAGCAGTGTCTGCCATAAATATCAAAATACAGGAAATTTCATCCTTATGACAACTTTTGATTCATGGTGTTTGGTACATACTTTACTTTTTGCAAATGAATAAGGGGCAAGTAGAGACAAGGGGAGTTCAATAACTGAAAACAATTGATAAATATATTGATCTTGGTGGTACATTTAAGAGTACATATAAAATCAGGAATGATGAAAATTAGATGAGCCTGATTCACAGTTGGATTCTCCTATCATAAAAACAACTCCCATTTAACTAACTATTTAATCATCTGAGAAGACATGTAAAAGAAAACAACTTTTTGATACTAAAATAGCGTGTCAAAATTTTGTGGTTCTATCCTGTCCACTACAGATTCAAATTAATTTCGTGATGAGAGTTTGGTGATTTTGGTGCCTCTCTTTCTTTTAATGGGGAAGTAGAAGAGCAACTGTATATATTAAAGATTTTATTTGTTCTGGGTAATACTGTTTCCAGGAAAGCAGAAGCATGGGTTCTTTGTACACTCTACCCTCCTAGATTGGACATGAAGAGATGTGTATAAATAAAAAGATAGCATTTGATGTCTCTCATTTTAGACTGTCATTTCACATATAGGGTGACACTATTGAATACATAAAATGGGTATAATAATGGCACTGTCTTTCAGAGTTGCCCTCAGGACTAAATAAGAAAACATGAAGAACATACTTATTGAAGTCGTACATATTCAATAAATGCTAGTGAATAAGATTATATATATCACTAATGGAACTTTAGCTAATATAATACCAAGTAATTATAGTATTTTTTAACAATAGTCTTGGGCAAGTTACCATAATATTTCTAAGTTTTCTTCCCCATCAATAAAATGAGACTAATGAGTCCTACTTTATGAGATTGTTATGAGGGTTATATAAGAAAAAAAACAAAACTTGAAATCCTTGATATCTGCCTGGAACATTCCAACATCCATCCATTCATCCATCCTCTCACTCTTCAAGCAAACATTTATTAAATATACACAATGCATTTTGTGCTATTGTGTTAAATGTTGGTGAATCAGTCATAGATAAGTCAGTCCCTAATTTCAGGGACCTCCATATTATTTTAAACTGTCCACAAAATATGGATATTGACTCTAAACAAGTGAGTTTATTATGGTAGATAAATTAAGATTCTGGTGTGCAACTTGGGAATGACAGTAAAGAGATGGTGTGTGAGAGGGAAGTTCTGTGTACTAAAGTGGAGGAATTCAAAGACAGAGACACCATCTAACAGAGTGCTGGCCAGTGCGATGAGGACTTTCAGTGATATTGCACAAGCAGATGACAAGTTTCCCAGCAAAGGTGGAACCAAACTAACAGACAACTTCTGGAGCTATGCTGTTAAGAACAATGCCTGGTACAATAAACAATTGTTTAATGAAGTAATAAATTTATCCATGGAGAAGAAATGCACTCTGGCGATGCAGTGGCCAAAACAGAGGAAGGACACAAGGTGTTAAATAAATAGGAAGCCATGATATATATATTTTTTTAATGACATAGACACACTTTCAGGTGTAAACACCCTCCCAAAGATAAGTGTCTTATTTTTCTTTGACAAAAGTTGGCCATTCTTCGAGGAACTTTCTGAACCTCTTACTTGAGGTAGGAAAAGGGGGGTGACTAACCAAGGAAACCATCGCTGGTTATAAATTCCAAGCTAAGCTCCATCAGGTGGAGAGGCTACCTGGAAATGAGGTAGCCAAATCTACAAGCACAGGGCCACTGAAGGGAGACAAAGCCAAAAGCTGCGTGGATGTAGAAATGGGGGGTAAGGCAAGAAGTTAAGATTACAGTCATGAGAGAGGGACTAACACAATTTCTGTGAACAGGGTTGGCATGCCTGAAGCTTATTATAATTGAGTGCTGACCTGGAATAAACTTTCTTGTTTGGTGATCAAACAGTTACTAGATTTATTTGGTGTGTGTGAGTATGTGTGTTAGTGAAAGTGTATTTGAAATTTAGTGAAGAATAAACATACTAAAAATTGCAATTCTGCGTCCTTGTACTAAGACTTGCTGCCTAATTCAAAATACCGTTACAGTTCTTCTCTATAGGAGTTTCCCACAGTGCAGGAGCTGCTGCTGTGCTTCTGGAAAAACAGAGGTTCTGCTTTAAAAGTGGTACCATGAAACGGTATTTCCTGGGAATTACAGAGGCCTTGAATCTAATCCTTAGCTGAAAGGAAGTCAAGACTTGAGATGCATCACGTTACTCCATAAAATTCATTTGTCACCCTAGCAATCCCCCCAAATATCTTATGATAATATCTGGACATAACTATAAATAGAACATTTCAAACTGAGATGGCCAGGTGAGTGACACCAGTTGTTCCAACAACAGAAACATTCTGGGTATAGATTTTAGAATCAAAGCCTCAATTTGGATACCAGGGTATCTTCGTCATCATTGTCATTGTTATCAACATCTCACCATCATCACTCTCATCATCAGCATTATCATTATCAACCTTTATAATGGTATTTCTTTACAGTTGACAAAGGTTTTTATGACTAAATTTATTATGTTTTTAATTCTGGTAACATACATATAACATAAAATTTGCTATTTTAACCATTTTAAGTGTACAATTCAATGGCATTAATTACATTCTCAATGCTGTGCTAATATCACCACCATCCATTACCAAAACTTTTTCAATCACCCAAAATAGAAACTCTGCACCTTAAGCAATAACTACTCATTCCCTCTTCCCTAGCCTCTGGTAACCTCTAATCTACTTTTTGTCTCTGTGACTCTGCTTATTCTAGGTATTTCATATTAGTGGAATCATACATTATTTATCTTTTTGTGTCTAGCTTATTTCATTCTATGTAATGTTTGCAAGGCTCACCCATGTTGTCACATATATCAGAACTTCATTCTTTTTTATAGCTTAATGATATTCCATTGTATGGATATACCATAGTTTGTTTATCCATTAATCTGTTGATGGACACTTGGGTGGTTTCCCTCTTTGGTTATTGTGAATAATGCTGCAATGTACATCTGTTTGAATCTGTTCTTTTGTGTATCAATGTAGGAGGGGATTTGCCAGGTCATATGGTAATTCTCTGTTTAATTTTTGAAGAACTGCCAAACTGATTTTCACAGTGACTTCAAAATATTACATTTTCACCAGCCATGCATGAGGGTTCCAATTTTTCCATATCCTCACCATTACTTGTTATTTTCTGGGTGTTTTTTAATAATAGTCATCGTAGTGGGTGTGAAGTGATATCTCACTGTGGTTTTGATTTGCATTTCCCTAATGACCAATGATGTTGGGCATCTTTTCATGTGCTAATTGGATATTTGCATATTTTCTTTGGAGGAATACCTGTTCAAGTCCTTTGACTATTTTTGAATTTGGCTGCTTATCTTTGTGTTTTTCAGTTGTGTTAGGTCTTTATTCTTTATCAGATATATGATTTGCCTATTTTCTCCCACTTTGAAGGTTGTCTTTTCACTTTCTTGATAATGCCCCTTGATGAGTTTTAGTATGTTGAATCCACTTAATGGTAAAAACCCTGTGTCTTTGAACTAGTGAGGATGTTTGATGGCTTGTGTTCCAAATTACTCTATATGCAGGTTTTGAAATTCATGGAAAGTGCTGCTTAAGACAAAGATCACGCAAATGGTCAAACGAAGAAATTTAAAAACAATCTTCCTTCAGTAGTGACCTAGGCAATTACTCCTTAACTCTTAGTTAACAAAATGAGGCTTGGAGAGTCTATATGGCATTTCTAAGGCCATCCAGCTTACTAGATGTAGGCGTGGAACTTGAATTCAGAGGAACTTCCAAATCCTCTGTCCTTTTGTGAGTATAGAGTCCACATACTTATTAATAGGGCTGATAATTTAAGTCATGACATGGATATTTTGGACAGGTTACCAGAAAGAAGGTTAAGCATATTCATTAGACACAGGTTATGTGGCTTTCAGTCAGGCATTTGACAGGGTCACTGTTGGTCATATTGACCTGATGGAAGCCCAGGATGAATGACATCTGGAGGATAGTTCTAGCCAAAGGACACTCATTATTGGTCTGTTTCCAAACAAGAAGCCTTTGGGTTGCTAATGGAGAACTTGAACCTCAGTTCTTCTCTTTTGGGCAGTTTTTCACATCTTGAATGAAGGAGCAGAGGTCAGATTCCTGGAGCAAAATAAAGTTTAGTAAAGATCAATGCACAGGTCTTCTTTTGGGTCCCTGTGTTGGTTTGAATCTGTTATGTACCCCATAAAAAACCACTCTTATAGGGACAGACCTAATGTGGGTGGAATCTTTTGATTAGGGTGTTTCCATGGAGATGTGACCCTGCTCATTCAAGGTGGGTCATAGTTTACTAGAGTCCTTAAGAGAGCTCAGGGAGAGAGAGAGAGAGCTCAGGGCCGACACAGACCGAGACATTTGGAGATGCAGACAGAAAGACATTTGGAGATGCTAAGCTAATAGATGAAGCCCAGAGATTTCCCTGGAGAAGCTAAGTGAGAACCCACAGATGATTAAAGAGAAAGCCAGTGGAATCAGAAACTGAAAGCAATGCAGCCAGGAGCGAAGGACCAGTAAACACTAGCCACATGCCTTCCCAGCTGACAGAGGTGTTCCAGAAGCCATCAGCCTTTCCTCAGTGAGGGTATCCTCTTGTTGATGCCTTAGTTTGGACACTTTTATGGCCTTAGGACTGTAAATCTGTAATCTAATAAGTCCCCTTTGTAAAAGCCAATCCATTTCTGGTATATTGCATTCTGGCAGCTTTAGCAAACCAAAACAGTCCCCAAACACAAGATGGTGGAAGATGTGGCTTGTAGACATCACTTAAAGGAAGCACCACATAACAAGAGAGAGACGTCGTTTCATACTGAAAGCATTAGGCACAGTTCTGACTGTCACCCTTTAAGAAGGAGGAACTTAAAAGTGAAAGATACTGAAAGCAGAGTGACCAGGAGGATGAAGGAACTCGAAACCATGTCATGTTAATACTGTTTTAGAAGACCAAAGCTCCAGGAATGGAAAAGGGAAGATTCAAACTGGACAAGGTAAGTATTATCCAGTATTTGTAGAAGTCATGGAGAAAATTTGGGCCAAAGCTTTTTTTTTTTCTGTCGCTAATAATGGGGAATGGTGGTTTAGGAAGGGGGAGATGGTATAGGAAGACATGTAGCTTGTAAATAATGAATAACTTTAAATGTCAGAGTTCTCAGAAGATGAGCAAGTAGAGATTCAAGGCTTTTTTGGAAAAGTTTTTCCAGTATCAATGAGTGTTTTTAAACACTGAAATTCTGTGCTTCAGTGTTCCCTTTCCTGCTCTCTAAGTATTCAGCATGGAATCTTTACCAAGCTCATTCTTATGCGGGGCTCCAATATTGGAAATCATTCCTTTTAGGTGATTAAGATGATTTTTAATATCTTCAGGAGAGTTCAACCAGAATTTACTTTGCATATTGGATTTAATAGGTGAGAGCTGGAAGTTCACAAACACCATGTGAACAAATGTGTTCCAAATGAACTTTAAATATGGACATGAAGCTAATTGTTCTGGCATTTATTTCAGTGGGGATGAAACATTGACCAAACAAATTTCAAAGTGAGGAAGAGGATATTCTAGCATCATACGCAGGAAAATGAGCAGTAGCAAGCAACTAACTTGGAAAAGGAGGAAGTTCAATCTTTGAGGCCCCAAGGGAGAAAAGAGAATTTTTGACTCTCTCATAAGAAGAATGAAACATTATTTGAAAATAATGTAACTGTGGAAATAATTGGTGTTAAATCACTTTCAGCACTGAATTTCCAGTATGGCTCGCTTTTTAAAAATACAAACTTGTATTATTTAAGTATAAGGCATATACAGAGAAATGGACAAATTATAAGGATACAAGCAGATGAATTATCACAAAGTGAACAAGTTTGCATGACCACCACCCAGGTTAAGAGAGAGGAAAAAGCCTCCTTGTATCTCCTTCCAGTCACTCTACCCACTCATCCCACTTGTCCCCAGCAGTAACCATTAGCATGACTTATAAGTTTGGCCTTTATTTAAACTTTATATAAATGTAAATTCAATCACACAGTGAATAATTTTTTTCTGTGTCTGACTCATTTTGCTCAATACTATGTTTGTGAAGTCATCCTTTGTTTTTGTTTGAGGCATTACTTCACTCATTTTTATTGCTGCAGAACAATTCTATACATCTCACAAATTTTTTTGTTTTTTTTTTGTTTGTTTGTTTGTTTTTAACCATTCTATTGTAGATCAATATTTGGTCTCTTTCCAGTTTGGGACTATTATGCATACTACTATTATGGACATTCTTGTAACATTTTGGTGCAAGTAGACTGGATTTTCTGTCAGGTATATGTCTAGGAATGGAGCTTCTGGCTTATGGGATACATGCGTGTTCAGCTTTAGAAGTAAAGCTTTAGTTGTATCACTTGTCCACTCCCTCTAGAAGTATATAAAAATTCTATTTGCCCCACACCCTCCTCAACACTTGGCTTTGTGATTCTTGTTAATTTTGGCTATCTGGTATATATTAAGTGGTATTCCATTGCATTTCATTGCATCTTCATTTCCCAAATACCTATTAAGGTTGAGAAACTTTTCATATGTTTATTGGGAAACCTTTTGCAAATTGTCGAGTTGTGTATTTTGTATATATAATTATTATTGTATTACCTGTTTGTGCCTTATTAATATATATTTGATATGAGTCCTTTGTCAGTAATGTAAACTATCAGTACCACCTCCTACTCTGTAGTTTGCGTTTTTATTCTTCTGATGATTTCTTTTGAAGAGCATACAGTTTTATTTTAATGTAATTCAACTTACCAGTCTCTTATTTTATGGTTAGTGGTTTTGGTGTCCTTTAAAATAAATCCTTCTATACATCAAGGTGATGAAGATATTATTGTTTGTTTTCTTCTAGAAGCTTTGTTATCTTAACTTTCACATTTATGATAAGAATATCTCTGGAGCTGATTTTTAAGTCTGGTGTGAAAAAGGGAGACAAATTCTTTTTTTTTTTCCCCCTTTTCAGATGTTCAGTTGACCTGGCACCATTAATGAAAAAGACCACAATTTCCTACTCCTTTGTACTATCACTGTTGCTCTAATAGGTTAAGTGTTCATATATGCATGAATGAGTTCTGGATTCCATACTGTTCTATTAATCTGTTTGTCTATTATTGTGCCAATACCATACGGTCTTAAATATTGTACCTTTAAAATAAATCTTGATACCTGATAATTTAAATAATCAAATATATCCCTTTCTTTCATTGTCTTTGGCATTTTAGGCCCTTTACACTCATATAAATTGTAGAATCTACTTGTTAATTACCACAAAAACACTTGCTGGGATTTTTATTAGAAATGCATCATATACAGGCTGCTTGGGTAGAACTGACATATTCACAACAATGAATATTTTTATCTATAAATAAGCAATAGTACTCTATTCTTTGAGGTCTTCTTTAATTTCGCTCAATGATATTTTATATTATTCTACACAGAAGACTTGCTCATCTTCTGTTAGATTTATTCCCAGAAATTTAACGTTTTCTCTTTTGTGAAATGCTAATTTGAATGGTATTAATTTTTATTCGATAAGTTGTGTGTTTACAGAACAATCATGCATAAAATACAGGATTTCCCATATACCACCCTACTATTAATACCTTGCATTGATGTGCATTTGTTACAATTGATGAAAGCACATTTTTATAACTGTACTATTAACTATAGTCCATGGTTTAATTTAGGGTTCCTTGTTTATGTTCCATGGACTTTTTTTCAATTTTTATTCTGGTACCATGTATACAACCTCATAGTTCTCCTTTTAACCACGTTCAGATATGTATTTCAGTGCTGTTAATTATGTTTACAATGTTGTGCTACTATCACCACCATCCATTACCAAAACATTTCCATCATTAAAATAGAAACTGTATATTTATGTCTTAACTTCCTATTCCCTATACCTGCCCTGTCCCCTGGTAACCTGTTTTCTAGATTCTGATGCTACAATTTCACTTATTCTAATTATTTCATATCAATGAGATCATATAATATTTGTCCTTTTGTTTCTGGCTTATCTCATTCAACATGATGTCTTCAAAATTCACCCATGTTATTGCATGTATCAGAAATTCATTCCGTTTTACAAAAGAATAATATGTCATTGTTCGTACACACCACATTTTATTTATCCATTTATCGGTTAAGGGACATTTGGCTTATTTCCATCATTTGGCAACTTTGAATAATGATGCTACAAACATCGGTATGCAAATATCTGTTCAAGTCCCTGCTTTCAATTCTTTTAGATATATACCTACTATTACTGGGATTGCTGGGTCATATGGTAATTCTATACTTTGCTGTCTGACACAAACTGTCTTCCACGGCAGCTGCACTATTTTACATTCCCACCAGCAATGAACGATTGATATTATTTTAAAAATTTGTTTTCCTATTCATTTGTTGCAAGTTAATTTTTGCAAATTAACACATAATTAGTGACTTTGCTAAATTAGCATTTATTCTATTAGTGTGGAGTCTTTGGATCTTTTATGTATTAAATCATGCCATTTTCAAAAAAAGACTGCTTTGTTTCTTCTGTATGTGTATGAATATATAAATAGTTCATGTCTATATGTCAGAAAATGTTGTTATTCATGTATATATTTCACCAGATAAAGAATTCTAAGTTGGCAGTTATTTTCTTTCATCATTTTGAAGATGTTGTTCCATTTTCTTTGGTTACAATAGTTATTGTTAGAAAGTCTGCTGTTACTCTTTATTGTTACTTATTTAACGGTAAATTTCCCCATCCTAACTGATTTTAAGGTTTTATTTTTATTTCTTAATTTTCAGCAATTTTGTGTACCTGGGCATGGATTTTCTTTATATTTCCTATTTGGAGTTCAAAGTGCTTCATGAGTCATGGCTTCAAGTCTTTTTGTAATTATGGAAAATTTTCATTTATTATCCTTTTAAGCATAGTTTTCTGACCAATTCTTTCTGTCCTTTCTGGTGGATACCAGTTATAGTCATATTGACCTTTTCTCTGTATCCTATATGTCTTTTATATGATTTATGTGACTTCATCTTTTTGTCTTTGTGGTTCAATCTGATACTTTTTCAATGACCTATATTCCACTTCTATCATTTTTTTCAGCTGTGTCTAATATTCTATTAATTCCCCTCAACTGAGTATTTAATTTTAGTTAATTTACTTTTCAGTTCCAAAATTTCCTCTTTTCTATAAGTGGATTCCCATTCTAAAAGTCGCTTTACTGTCATATATTTTCTTGAAGCTAGTATATATTGTTATTTTGATATCCATGTCTGATAACAAATCTGTATCTTCTTGTGTATTTGTTTCTATTTTCTTTTTTATTCTCATAGTTTTGTTTTTTCAGTCATCTCTTGGCACACCTGTTAATATTTATTCAGTTTTGAACATTGGGTATAAAAATCTGGAAGTGAATTTGACCCTCTGGATAGCGTAATTGTCCTCTAGAGAGTATTTCCTTTTCATTGGGGTGGGAACTATTATGATGGTGGCAAATCCCCTAATTTTTTCAATGATTATCTAATTGCCTAACCCATTCTGTGATGGTTTATTTCTAATGCATGCCTTCTCTTAACATGTAGCACTCCAGCTGAAAGCTTGAGGGAATTACAAAGTTTCCATCTCCTTAGAGATCCCTGGACTCCAATTTTGTCCTCTATACCTGGCACTCTTCACTTATGAGCTTCTCAGTCACCTTTTCCTGCTCAATTTCTCTGACTCTCAGTTCCAGTTGCAAATCAGTAAGTAGTACCTTGAGGAAAAAGAATAATTAAAAATCAGGTTTACATTTTTGTACTTTCCTTCAAGTTTTCACTGCCTGAACAACCTTCTAAGGCCTTAAAACCAATGAATTTTGCACTCTGTCTAGTTTTTTCAGCTGTGCTCAGCAGGAGGGTTTGTCTACAACAATCTTCTCTTCATTGCTAAAATTTGAAATCCCTCTAGCATGAGTTATTTTGAATCATATAACTCTTTCACTCTTATAACAGAGAGAGTGCACAGCTTCAGAGATTGAAGACATTTCAGATGTAGAATCTTTCCCTTCAAAAAGAAGGAAAAAAAGAAAGAAAATCAGATGCATTTATGATATTATGTTTGGAATGAGAGATGTGTAAAAAAAAGAACTACAAAAATTTCACCTAAAATATTTGTGTTGGCAGCATTGTAAAAGAGACCAGAAATCAGTGGAAATTACCAAAATTATAATTCTAGTTAGGGTCTTTTAAAGGCTAGAGAATCCAAGACTAGTTCTAATTTGAAGCTCCCAATATTTTTTTTTATTCAGAAATGTCAAAATAGAGTAAAAAGTTGGAGAATATTTAAAATGTTAATGTTTAGCAAATTAACACTTTAAACACAAACTTACATACAACCTAATTATGTGACATACAAGGCAATCATAGCATTCATAAAATATTAATTTGTAGTGTCATATTGAAATTATATACAAGTTAGAGTAGGTTGAGGAGTTTACTTTTCTTTCAAATCTCTCATTGTATCTCTATGCCTGTGTATAACTACTTTTGGAGATAATATTAGTAGGTTAAAACAAGAGGCGATGGACAAATGCACTCCCTTCCCCACCATTCTAATAGACTCTGGCTCTAAATATTCTCTTAATTCTTATTAAATTAGCTGATTTGATAATTATTTAATTATAAACAGCATTGTGCCTTAGTCAATATTACCTTTCAATGGCAGAGCTAATTACCAAATTATATTATAGGAGCAGGAACCATAGACCCCAATGTGGTACTGAACAACTCTGTAAATTTTCTCCTTACTTAAAGGAAAAATTGTGTATATCATTTTGCCCTGAACTCAATGCACAGTTTATCTGCCCTTTCTGTTTTTAATAATATCACCCTATCTAGTTTTCCTATTCTCTACAAAATTCAGTTTCAATGAAATATTAGAAATATAAACTCTTTTAGTAGTCATACAACCTTTATAAATATTTCTTGTCAGTTGGTCTTCCTGTAACTTTGCAACTTGTACTTCTCTTCTTTAAGAGCTTAGTTTTCAATGCTGTTGTATTTGAAATGGTTTTTTGAGGTTTTGTGGTTGCTGTTGGCACTCTGAGGAAATTAAGCTTCCTTTTCCTTGCAGAGCCGTCCAGGGCCTTTTTGAATGCACACAGTCCACGTCAGTGTCATACCAGTCCTGCTGCCGGAAGAGGACCCCCTTTGGAAGTCAGACAAGTTGTCTATCTCTTCTCCTTCCCCTGAAAAATTTGGCTTCTCAAGGTATGTGCAAAAGGCTTGGGGGTGGAGTGGGCATATATATGAAAATTATACACAAAGAATGCATGCCAAACTTGTCATTACATTTCTAATACAGAATCTTCAGACAGCCTTATTATTAGAAAAACAGATTTATTCACTCTGACTACAACTTCATCTTTATACAGAGATTTCTTCTTCTCCTGTGAAGAACACAGTATTCTGAAGGTGAAACTCAGTTTTTATTGGTGGGTAGTATGGACAAAAATGGTTTCAGAATTTGTCAAAAAAGATACTCTGGCTAAAGCTATCATAAAGGTTCTGAGGTGATCTAGTATTGCATTTGTATATTGTTTAAATGCATTTAAATGAAGTTTTAATTTGTTTTCCATTATAAAAATCTTTAAAATCTATTACTGCTAATATTTTCATGTATAGTTTGAAACCTTCTGTTAGCCCTAATCAATAGAAGAAAAACTCAATAGCGATCAGGTACTATGAAATTTCTAAAAGAAATATATTCAAAATAACGAATGAAATAATGGTTATTATATTTCTTTACATTCTATTTTTAAAGCTCTATATGACAGATGCAATCTGAAGATAACTTTAAAAGTCACATAAGTAAAAGTTAAGGACAAAATCTGTTCAAATAATAACTTTAAGTGAAATTTCTTTCTAAACCATCATTTCCTATTTACAAGAAATTGTGTGTTTCCAATATGTGGAACCGAATGTAACCGCAATGTTTCAAAAACACAAGTCAGTAATCCAAAACCTCAGTTTGAGGTTTTGTGATCTTGGATGGGTCACAATTCTGTAGATTTCAATTTCCCACACAACTGCATTCTTATTTATCCAAATTATTTATTAAGTACTACAGATTTACAACCCCTTGTTTGTTTATTAAATTGGGTTTAAATCAATTAATCAATATTTTAATCAATCAATAGAAGTAATGGGAAGGCCAATGGTTTAGGAATCAGGTGGTACAAATTCTAGTCTTCTATCTTCTAATAATTGGCTGATATATTGGGGAAATATTATCCATCCATTCTAGGCCAGGGGTTGGCAAACTTTTTCTATAAAGAACCAGATGATAAATATTTTAGACTTTGCAAGCAAGAGACAAAATTGCAGATGAATATGTAGGGTTTTAAGTTACCATTTAAAATGTAACCATTTAAAAATATTAAGAACATTCTTTGATTTCAAACTGTATGAAATTACGAAATGAGCAAGATTTGGTCGCAAGTCATAGTTTGCCAACCCCACTTCAAGGGAATGATTTTCAGCAACTGTAAACTGGAAGTTGTAGACTAGATCAAAGAACTATAAGGAAAGTCCTGGGGGTCTTAAGGTGACCAAGCCCCTGATGTTATATACAAAATTTTCAATGTATGTCACTATATCCACAGATTTCAAGAGATTTTCAAAGGCGTTCAAAACTAGTTCAGGTCAAGAACCACTGGACTAGCTGATTTCTAAAAGTGGTTTCCAAATCTAAAATTCAATGCAACTATGAAATGTTTATTGGGGGCCAACTATGTGTAAGCCATTTTACTAACACTGTAAGAGACATGGCACATTATGACTAAAATAATGCATCAAAATATTTTTTTAAAAAACTTAAAAAGCCTATGTGAAAATCAATATCTCCTTCAAAGTAATAACCTTGAAAAAATTCCACCATTGGTTAAACCTTCCTGAGATGTTACTTTGGAAAGTATCTTCAATTCTAGTTTATGGGTTATATCAAATTATTTGCCAAATGTTCTTATTGTCCCACTTTGCTTTGGAATGGCAATGGTATTATTTGTGACAATTGTAACCAAACTGAATCTAAGCAGGTTTTGTCTCTCCATTAAAACTATTATTTCCTTAAGGGCAGGGAATATGCCTTTCTGCCTTTGCATTCTAGAACAATGTTTGGCACATAGTAAGTACTCAACATCTCTGGAATGGATATATGAATGAATGAATGAATGAATGAAAATATGAAGACACCATCATTGAGGTTATGTACCATAGATGCTGGTAGGCTTGAAACCCAAATGCTCTAAAAACAGTGATTGCTAAATTCAAAGATTGCTTCTCTTTTCAACTTGGATGCAACAGGGATTTCAAAATAGTTAGTCAACTAAAGATTGCAATTCCTGGGGACTAAGTCACTTTTTCAAAAGTAAGTACAGTTTGTTGAATTTAATTCACGTGGAGAGAGAAATATTTCTTTAAAAGTTGCCAGTAATCTACTTTCTGGCATGGGACAACTGAAGAGTGAAATTTTGTTAATGAATAGCCACACCCTCAGCATCTAAGCCCTTCCTATCCTGAGGCAGGATAGGATGTTGTTCTAGGTGGAACATTACAGAATGTGTAAATGGTAGTTTTTCTGGGGAATCCGAAAGTCAGATCTAATAGAATTTAGGATACCACTTTGCTCTCTAATAAAAAAGTTCGAGATTGAACTCCCTTGGCTACCCAGTTGATATGCAGAAATCCAAGCATTGTATGCTGGGATCCCCTCACAGCTACATGAGGTATGTATCTCCCTTTTTAACTCCTAATGATTCCACTTTTTCTAAAAAAATTCAGTCTATAATGTCTGGTTCATGGTTTCCAGGGCTTTTCCTCATTTACTTCTCAAGGAAAGTTTAAATTTTAATATTTAAAAATTTAAGAAATTTTAATGAAAGGTCAGCACATCTCTGTATATAGCTGTTGTTAGGTCAGAAATATCCTTTCTGAAAAGAGTTCACCTCACCTCTTTCCCTCTCCCACTCCTTCACCCTACAGTTATGGCATGAAATCAGCCATAGACAATACATAAACAAATGGGTGTGTCTGTATTCTGGTAAAATCTTTATTTATAAAAACAAGTGGCAGACCAGTAAGCCATCATTTGCTGACCACACCCCTTCTCCCCAACTACATTGAAGGCTTGAAGGCAACTTAAAAACAAAGTGTGGTAAAGGGAAACGTAGAGCTCAAAATTAGAGATTGCTCTGGAGGCATCAGTACTTCCGCTTTCTGGCGTTGCCCAACAGCCGTCTCTCCTTTTAGCCGTGGCCTGTGGCCATGCTGGTGGGACCCACCCCTCATGCCTGAACAGTTCTCTCTTCTCCCTGCCCCCTCTTCTCTGAGTTAATGTTCCTCCCTTTTGTATGTCAAGAACAAGTTCATATCATCATTATTTCTCACAATAGGGAGGCCCAGTTGAATAGAAATGTAGTCCATAGAGGTCTGAAGTGTATTCAAAACTAAGAGTGGGCACTTACCTTCCGTTTACACTACTAAAAAGTCTCACCAAAAATGTCCTTTCTTGACTAAAGGGAGAGTCTGCCCAAAAGACAAATTCTTGCTTCTATTCTTGGAGTCACATGAAAAAAAATAAACTACTCATCTATCCTGAGTTACAGGTACCTCTGATTTGGAAATACTGGGTTCTAGTCAGAGAACGTGCTGCTGTGTGCCTTCCCTGCATTCTCTCTCACTGTTCTCCAACTTGTTTTCCCTGCATCAGTTATTAAGGACAGGTTCCTTTCCCCTAACCACATGTCGACTGAGAAATTAAAGATTGAGCTGCAAGGGAACAAAATCATTTATTTGGGTTGTTAGGATTGCAATTCGGGGAGGAGAGATTCGGGTAGCAACCCAGACTGTGTCTCGTCTTGGGGCTTTCAAGCAAGGGTTTTTAAAGAAAAAGGTTACATACATTGTTTGTAAAGAATTATGATTGGAGGATGTTTGGGGCTTTCCAAATGTCCTTCAAGTTAGACAGTTTGCCAATTTATTTATCTTGTAGTTTGTTTCATGGTGTCCAGATATCCCCAGAAACATTGTTGCTTTTGGTTCTGTATACCTCGGTAGTTTGTGATATCTGGCTGAGACGTGCATGAGAGTAAATTTTTGAATGGCAGCCCAACTCCATTTTAATCTCTTAGCCATAATAAATCCGTTTTGTGTTACCTCTTTTCTCACACCCATTGCACATTCTCTTCTTTGAAATATTGTGATTTGTGACTAGAGCACCACTACCCAATGTTCCTCTGTGGGTTCCTACTCAGCAGACCCAGGAGAAAGACCCCTCCTTAGGGGCTTTCGGGGATATCTGCAGATGGAATCACTATCTCTTTATCTAACAGTACGATGGCATCACACCCTGCCCTGCACCTAAGATAACTTTATGGAGGTCTTATCTTTTTTAATAGGTTGTGATCTCCTTGCAGAACAGTAACGACATCTTATGCAGTCTTCATTCTATGCAAGGATGAGTTTAGAGACACCTTTCAGTTGAGATTCCAACACAAGATACAAGAATTGACACAACATAAACAGCAACAAATTTTCACCTTCATCTGATGCCTTCTTTCTCTCCATAATCTACCCTATAAAAGTATCTACCAAGAACAAAATTGTTGCATTGGCCTTCTCATGAAATAAATCTGACATAAACCTTTTTAGGTTCTCTTAATTAAGTTTTCAGAAGAAGAATGTAATTGTGAAATAGGGATTATTTCCCCTGCTTCACTGTTTATATTATTACAGATAGATAGACATAGCATCATATTCAAAGATGTTTATGGCCTCTGGTGCTCAGGAAACTAAACTTCAGTCAGAAAGACACAATTTATCCAGGTAAAAAAATGCAAACAACATGTATCATTATGAAAAATCTATATTTGTCAAATGCTTTATCATTTATAAAAAGGAGGTAGGTACCATAATTCCCATTTTACTATTATTTTTTCCCAGAAAATTTAATTAAGAAAATTTGAAAGTTTCGTGTGAAATTTGCTTCATGGGAAGAGATCTGAAACAGGTCATTTCAAAGACTTTGCTCTTGGCAGAGACATTTGTAGAAAAAAATGAGTGGTTAGATAACTTTTGTTAGATTGCATAAAAGGAAAAGGAGTGTCTAGTAAAGATCATTAGTCAAATGACTGGATGGGTAGCTTGTTTTCCAGAATAGGTATTAATGCCAATAAGATTTATTAAAAAAAAAGTTTAACGCATTTTATCAAGATTGTTAATTGCTTCCCAGTAGAATGGGATGAATTTCATTACGCCAAAATCTCTGTTCCTGGCTGGGTTTGAGACCCTTTTACCTTTTACATTCCAAAGGAAGAAATCAAGGTTCAAGGCCACCTGGCTAGTCTTGCAGCTCAGGAGAGTGAATGTGAATTCCAAGACCCCATTTCCCACCACAGCCTCCATGCTTCAGGTAGGCTTTGAGGGATAAAGACCGTGACAGCTGTGGTGGTTTTGGAAGGAGGGTGGTCAGTGAAGGTGGAGAGGTCAGAAGATTAAGACTCCTCACTGAGTCTTGATGTGTGGACGAAATTTGGATAAACAAGGAGGAGTCTGACATTGTTATATTAAAGCAGTGGTTCTCAAGGTGAGTCCCTATTAGAATTACCTGAACAAATTATGAACATCACCAGTTTTGAGGACCCCCTTGACTACACAAGTTGCAAGTCTGATATGCTGTCACCCTCTTCATCTGTGCTATTGGCACCACTGCAACACGTAACAAATTCCTGCCCGCCACTCTAAATCGATTGCCTTCAACTTTACTTACAATGGAAAGAAATCCTTTTTTGTAGAATCAGAGGTTGGCAAACTTGATTTTTGAAAATGTGTTTTTTAAATTGTGTCTGTAAAGTGCCAGATTTTGTGGGCAACACATCTCTGTCATGACTGCTCAACTGCCATTGTAGCAGAAATGCAGCCATAGATCATATGTAAGCAAATGGACGTGGCTGTGTCCCAGTAAAACTTTAATTAAAAAACAGGCAGCAGGCAGGATTTGGCCGTCAGGCTGTAGTTTGCAAATCCTAGATCTAGATGATAAACAGCCAGAAATCTCAGATCAACTTGGATTTTTAAAAAATGTATTTTACACTTTTGAAGATGCTTTGAATAATTAAATATGGTCTTTAAGATGCTGTGGTGTTTCATTTTTGCAGGGGTTTATTTATTTATTTTGAACAAACTGCTGATTTCCTAGCACAAAAAGAGAATAAGGATGGTGCGTCATACCATTTGATTCTCTGATCCTGTGGAGTGAGACCCGGAGCTTAAAGGGCAAAGGTTATATCTAGCAGTTATTCTGTGCTTCAGTTTGTCAGGCACTGTGGTTCCTTTGTTGTTACTTGAAGCATAACTCTTGTTAGCCAATTGCAAGCTCAGAGAAGTTGAATAATTTGTCCTTAGTCTTCCAGATATTGTGGTAGAGCTGCTGTTAAGAGCCACATTCTTTCCACCCACACTTTTCCTCAATTTAATAAATTATAGAATGATTATTTAGATCCATAGCCTTGGGACATAAGTAGATCCTGGGACTGGCTTCTGAATCATTACAGTAAGATTATGTGATGAGAATAACATTACTGCAGAGTGTATGTTGTCACAGTTCAAGTTTTTGTAAAATCAGGGTTAGGAAGCAAATGTGGAAACTGGAATTCAGTACCATAGCATTAGGGGGGCACTGCACATCCAACTTCAGCACCCAACTCCGTCCATCAGCAAGGCATAACATAATCTACCACCACCATTCCAGATTATTTTGTGACTCAACAGTGGAAAGATTAGGGGAAGCACATCCTGGGAGGAGACATCCTGCTCTGCCTCACTCCAACCATATGCTTGGCACTGTTCTCAGTTAAAAGGAACTCTTCAAATAACCAGAAACTTTCATTCTCCAAATATGCAGAACAAAGACAAGTTTGTGTGGATAACTGACATGTATGTTTGCATGATTTTATCTTTAAATAACACATTTATTATAATTTTTTCATGCAAGTTCATTAAAGCGGCTTCCAAGGTAGTTTACTTTATGCATTTTATGTGTATATCCAGCCCCCTGATATTTCTATGAGGATATCCCTTTAGGTGATATTCTCTCCTATAAAAGTCCAATGTATTTTCTTCCCTTCCTACAAAGCTTAGTTTATGCTCACCTGCTCCAAGAAATCTTTGATTAATCCCAGCCTAGATGCTTAATTCCTTCAGTCCAATCAGGATTTTTACCCACTAGTTTATACTGATGTGATGATACATGGTACTGTGCCATTGTAGTGGGACATTGTTATAATAAATATACATTTAAGAGTGCATTTTGTAAACTTAGGCACAGTAAGTCTCATGATTCACTTGTGATCTAGCAAGTAAAAAAAGTCTTCAAGTTCTCCAGATGGAATGTGGAAGTGGAAGCACTTTTCCCTGGGTCTTTTTCCTTTTCTCCCTTCTAACATTTTCTTGTATGTTATTTTGTGGCATAATAGTGATAATTAATATAAACAATAAGTAATAGGAAAACGGTAGTCTATATATTTCTTTTCCATACTTTTGTGTGGGTCACTGGGAGGGGAATGGAGGGGACACTAGCTTAATGACCTAAGGAGAGACCTTTGAGAGGCACTGATATATCTCAGCTCAACTCTGTCCCCTTTTATTTCACTCTCTACCTAGAGTTGTAACATTTAGAAAATAAAAATGTAGGACTCCCAGTTAAATTCGAATTTCAAAAAACAATATTTTTTTTTTAGTATAAGTATGTCCCATGTGACATCTGGCACCTACTTATACTAAGAAAATATTTATTATTTATCTGAATTTCAACTTTAACTGGTAGCTCTGTATTTTTTCTGGCAATCTTATCTCTGCTAGGTTTACAACATAGCTGTAGGATCTTTGTGTATTGAATATGATATAGACAGACGCCAAAAGAAAGAGGCATTGTTGGGTTTATTTGTTGCAAGAATTTATTGGAATCATGTTAATAGCATTGATTCTTCAATGTTGGGAAATGCCTCCTGGCAGGTATTAGAAATCCTGCCCTGGAATTCTGTGTATGTCACTCAGGAGTGGGCAAATGCCTTGTACTTGGGGATCTTCTTTTCCTTGATCAATAAACCAATGGTTAGGACTGTTAGAGCAGTTAATTTTTTTTCTCCTTGATTCCATTTTATCCATGATTCTATTAATATGTCTTAGCCACCCTAATTGAGACAACTTGGATTTCCCTAATACAACATTGCCTACCTTGAACAAGAAAAAAGAAGTTAGTTCAGAAGTGAATGAATTAACTCTGTGTAATGCTAAACTTTGCATTCACCCATAGCCACCTTCTGCCTGCCACCCCAACCTGGTAAATCCCACATGAATAGGTTTGCCAGATTTAGTAAATAAAAATACAGGTTGCCCAGTTAAATCAGAATTGCAGATAAAAAAATGAATCTTATTTAAGTGTAAGTATGTTCCGAATGTTGCACAGGTTACTTACACAAAAATAATCATTGACCCAATATTTCTCCCCCACTCCTTCCCTGACTTGGTGTGTGATTCTGTCTGAGCCTTTCTGTGACTGGAGCTCTGGAGAGTAGCCTCTCCAAGCGCTGATGACACCATTTCAGAGTCATCTCTCTCCTGCCACCCTCTGGTCACCTGTCAGTGAATCCCACTGTCCAGAGCCAGATGTAAACCAGGGCTAGGGACCCAGGGGATACAGCCCCAGGGAAGAGAGGGCAGTCAAATTAGAGCGCAGAGCAGGACCGAAAAAGGAAGAGAATAAATCTGGGTAGGCACTGGAGAATCATCAGCACATCCCATTTATCACAGTAACAAAAAATTGTAATACTGAGGAATCAAGTTAAGGTGACATACACAATTGCAATATGAAAAAAAATCATTTGTTGTTTATCTGAAATTTCAATTTAACTGGATGTCCTCTATTTTATCTGTCAACCCTACATAAAAATTCTTAAGACTCAGCATTTTCACATAGTGAATTTTCTAGTTTGATAGAACTGGATTCAATTTCCTGCTTACCACTTATGTGCCCTTGGCAACCCACTTAACTGGGGGATAATAATTCATATCACAGAAGGTTGTCATAGGAAATAAGAGAGAATGCAAATAAATACCTGAGGTTAGGGGTACGAATAAGCAACTGCTCAACAAATAGCAATCAAATGTTTACTTCCATTCTCCCTTCAAAATCTTTCTTTTCTTCCCTTAACTTCTCTGGGAAGAATAAGGGGTCACTACCTTTTCTCCCACAACAACCTGTACCTATTTCTAATACAGCATTTATTATCCATGGCTTAAGACCTGTTTTGTAATGATGGCAATATACACATATCTGTTCCTTTATTTTTTCTTTAGTGTTTTCCTGGTATAATTTTTTAATGTTTAATTTTAAAATAATTTCAAAATTACAGGATAGTTGCAAAAATAATACAAATCCCATAAAGAGAATTCTAATACCCCCAATCTCCCAGAGACCTAGGTCCACGAATTTTAACATTTTGCCACCTTTGCCATATCATTGTATCATTCACCTGTCTGTCTGTCTATCTATCTATCTATGATTCATTTTTTTGTGAACAATTAAGAGCAGATTGTACACATCATATTCCTTGAATATGTAATATTTTCATGTACATTTCCTACAAACAAGGATCTTTATAGGATATCTCTTTTGTAATCACCTTAAGTATAGTTAGCAAGTTAAAGAAAATTAGCATTGATATAAAGTTTACATTCTATATTCCAGTGTTTTCTTTTGTTCCAATGGTATCCCTTTAAGTGTTTCTCCTCCATTCTTAAACTCCATCCAGAATTATGTATGGCATTAATTCTCGCTATCTCTTCAGTTTATCTTTCTTGTTTTCTATTGTGGAAATATACGTAAAATGTACATTTTCTCATCTGAACCCCCTCCCAGGCATACCATTCATTGGGAAAATTTATTCTAGCGACATATATAACCTAAAATGTCCCTTTTTAACCACATTGAAATATATAATTTCATTGGTGTTAATTACATTCACAGTGTTTTACTGCCATCACTACCACCCATTACCAAAATTTTTCCATCATTCGAAACAGAAATTCTGTGCCAATTAAACATTCACTCACCATTCCCTACCGCCAGCCCAGCCCCTGGTAACCTGTATTATAGTTTCTGGCTCTATGAATTTGCTTATTCTTATTATTTCATCAGTGAGCACACAAAAATAAGTGCGGCTGGCTTATTCCACTCAATATGTCTTCAAGGTTCATCCATGTTGTCACATGTATCAAACTTAATTACCTTTTAAGGTTGAATAATATTCCATTGTATGTATATGCCACATTGTGTTTCTTCATTCATCTGTTGATTGGCACATGGATTGCTTCATCTTTGGGCAACTATGAATAATGTGAACATCAGTGTACAAGTATCTGTTCAAGCCCTTGTTTTCAATTGTTTTGGGTATATACCTACAAGGGAGATTGCCAGATCATGTGGTAATTCTATATTTAAAATTTGAAGAAGAGCCAAACTTTTCAACAGTGGCTGCACCATTTTACATTACCACCAACAATGAATAAGTGTTTCTATTTCTCCACATGCTCTCCAACACTTGTATTTTCCATTTTTTAAAATATAGCCATTCTAGTGGGTATGAAATGACATCTCATTGTAGTTTTGATTTTCATTTCTCTAATGGCTAAGGACTTTGAGCATATTTTCATGTGCTTATTGGCCATGTGTATGTCTTCTTTGGAGAAATGCTCATTTTTTAAAATTGTGTTGTTGGTCTTTTTGTTGTTGAGTTGTAGTATTTCTTTATATATTCCGGATATTAAAACCTTGTTGGGTATGTGGTTTCCAAATATTTTCACCCATTCTGTAGCTTGTCTTTTTACTTTTATGATGCAGTCCTGTGATCCACAAAAGCTTTTTACTTTGATGAAGTCCCCTTTACCAATCTTTTCTTTTGTTGCTTGTGCTTTTGCTGTATAGTCTGAGAAACTGTTGCCTAACACAAGGTCCTGAAGATGCTTCCCTATGGTTTTCTCAAGGAGTTTTATAGTTTGATATTCATATTTAGGTCTTTGATCAATTTTGAGTTAATTATTTTTATGTGCTGTGAGAGAGGGTTCCATTTTCTTTTTTTTTTTTGGCATGTGGATATACAGTTTTTCAAGTACCAATCGCTGAAAAGTCTGTTCTTTGTCCATTGAAAGGACGTGGCATCCTTGTCAAAACTCAATTTACTATACATACGAGGATTTATTTCTGAACCCTCCATCTCATCCATTTGTCTATATGCCCTGTGCTATAGTAAATGAAATTTTTCACTTGATATTCCATTCAGATTTTTCATTACTGCTAATTTTTACATGTTGATCATGTTCCCTGCCACTTGGCTGAATTTGTTTATTAGCTGAGGAAGCTCTGTTGTGGATTTTTCAAGATTTTCTATATATATGTAAGATCATGCCGTCTGCAATTAGGGAAAGTCTGACTTCTTCCTTTCTAGTTGAATGTCTTTTATTTATTTTATTTGCGTAGTTGCTCTGGCTAGAACTTCCAGTATAATGTTGAATAACAGTGGTGGCAGTGGACATCCTTGTCTTGCTCCTAATCTTAGAGGGAATGATTTCAGTCCCTCACCACCGAATATGATATTATGTGGATTTTTCCTAAATGCTGTTTATTGTGTTGAGGAAGTTTCCTTGTGTTCCTAGTTTTCTGTGTATTTTTTTTTAATCAGGAAGAGGTGCTGCTTTTTGTCAAATGCCTTGCTGCATCAAATGAAATGATTACTTTTTTCCTTTGTTTTATTAATGTAGTGTATTACATTTATTGATTTTTCTTATGCTATAACCTTGCATACCTGGGATAAATCCCACTTAACCATGGTGTGTACGGTTTGCTAGCATTTTCTGAGGATATACTGGTGTATCCTGGTAGCTCTATTCTATGTCTTAAATCCAGCAGTCCTTTGCCACAGGCTGCTTCAATTTATATGTTTCTTACTCTGCTTTAGTTGTTCACAAGTTGCTTCTGCTTGCAGGGCAAGTTCTGGGAGGGCAGACCGGATAGTTTGGCACTGCTACCCAGGCTCTCCAGTGTGCACGTAGGGCTTATTCTCTCCGGGGAATCACAGTGGGAGCACAGGTTGGCTCCACACTGAGCCGGGCAGAAGGTGGTGGCAAGGCCAGCCAGGGCAACACAGGCTTCTCCTAACCTTTTAAAGCTGCATTTTCTTTTTTCAACAATTGCTCAGTTACTGCAACCCTTTAACTGTTTTCTGGAGGTTTATACAAGATTGCTTTGCCAGTTTTTGGTAGTCATTCAAAGATTCTTTGGGGCCCCAGCAGCATGGAGCCTCTTACACTGCCTCTTGGTTGACATGTTCCTTCTTCTTTTTAAAAGACAGATTTTCTGGACATAGATTTCTTGCTTAGCAATTTATTGCTTTCAGCACTTTAAGTATATCTTGCCACTGTCTTCTTTTTTCCGATGAGAAATCGGCACTTAATCTTATTGAGGCTTCCTTATACGTAACATGTGTTTCTCTCTTTTTGCTTTTAGAATTCTCTATCCTTGGTATTTGACTGTTTGATTATAACATGGTATGGTGTAGGTTTATTTGGGTTTATCCTGTTTGGAGTTTTTTGAGCATCATGGATGTGTATATTCATGTCTTTCATTAAATTTGGGAAGATTTCAGTCACCTTTTTTTTTTTTTTTAATATTCTCTTTGCCCCTTTCTTTTTTCTCCTTCTGGGATTCCCACAACGTGTGTATTGATATGCTTGATGGTGTCCCACAGGTTCCTTAGACTCTGTTCACTTATCTTCTTTCTTTCCTCTTTCTGCTCCTTAACTGGATGATTTCAATTGTTGTATCTTCAGGTTCTCTGATTCTTTCTTCCGCCAGCTCCAATTTGCTGTTGAACTGTTCTAGGGAATTTTTAATATAGTTACTGTGGTCCACAGCTCTGTTTGTTTCTTTTTCTTAATTCCCATCTCTCTATTGACAGTCTCTTTGGGTTCATCTATTATTTTCCTGATTTCCTTTAGCTCTTTGTCCATATTTTCCTTTAGCTCTTTGGGCATATTCAGGACCATTTTTTAAAAGTCTTTATCTGGAATGGTTTAGGTCTTGTCCAACTCACTGAAGATTTCTAATGTTTTATTCTTCTTTGCTTGGGCCATGGATTCTTGTATATTGTTTCTTTGTATATTTTGTAATCTTTTGTTGAAACCCAGACATTTTGATATTTTAATGAGTTATCACTGGAATTTAGTTTCTGAGGTGTCTGTTCCTTAAGCTGGTATCCAGCAAGTGTTAAGACAGAGCTTTCCTTGATTTCCTGGAAAAAAAGAAGTTAGAAAGAAAACACCTTTCTCAGTCTCTGCAGATTGACCTGTGTGAGTACTGAGCTTATCCATAAAATAAGTTTAGAGAATAACTCCAGGCCAAAGCACAGAGGCTTCCCTGGTCCTTTCTATGCATGCATCTTGTCTTGAGCATTGGTGATTATCCTAGGAGTTCCCCCATTTACATAGACTCAGATTCAAATGTCCCCTCTTCCCTAGGATACAGTTTCCTCACAGTCCTGGGTTCTGCACTGTATGTCCTGCAGCCAACAATCCCTTACTCCAAGCAGCACAACTTGACTGCTGTCCCACAGCATTTAACAGGAGAGCTCTCTGAGCTGTCTTCTACACGCAGGGAAAGTTCTAGGACAGCAAGTCCCTCAGGCCACCACCAGGCAGATTGGGCCAGAAATACTTGCTTCCAGTATGTGCATGAGGGTTATTCTTCTGCCTCTGGAACCGGAACCATATCGGGAGCATGGGCTGGCTCTGCACCATGCCAGTGAAGGGTTGGGGAAGGGCCAACCAGCACAACATGATATCTAATTGCTTTTAAGTAGTCGTTTACTTGATTCAATGCTCACTTTGTTGAATTTCATGAAAAAGTGACTATAAAAGAAGAAAAACATATGTCTGATACCAAAGCTTATGTTCTTCATTCTTCACACCATTGCTTCTCTATGACCAGTGTGATTTCTATAGGCTTTTTTATTTTTTTTCATGTAAATTGTCGTGGCTGCCCATAAACCCTTGTGAAGAGTCTGGGCATGGATGAAGGAAAATAAAAGACACCTCCTTCTTATCTTGGTGGCTCTCCCCTTGCTTCCCTCCTTCTGAGAACTACCATCATCTGGGGTTCCTTACACCTCTTGCATTTCCAGTGCCTCTTACTCTTTCTCTTTCTTCCCAATGCTTCTCTAATCTTCTTCTCCACTTCCTCTTCCCTTTGTCTTCTTCCTGTTAAAATGCCCAGCTGGCATAGCTGGGGTCACACCTGTGTGGGATTGCTGAGCAGTAGTCACTTCAAGTGACTGTGCCCATGGAAAAGTAGCCCTGGAGGCAGACAGCTGGTCTCTGAATCTCCCAGACAGTCTCTTATCATGATAACATCGAACATTTGCTGCTTTCCAAGATGATTCTAAGTGCTTTTTAAATATAGTGCTTAGAACCATGATTGCACACATTTAGTACCACACTTTAGTACCATTACTGAAATTCTCCCAATTTCCTATGGTCTTACAGGATAGATACTCCTAATGTACCAGTTATATTGATGAGGAAACTTTGGGCTCTGAGAGATCAAATAATTGATCAATTTCAAATAGATAATATCTAGATCAAATGGTAAGCATTCCACTGTAATTTGAATTTTCCTGACTATGGAAGTGGCTGGATACTGAAGAAACATTCCTAAATTGAAATTGAATGTTGGAGTATATGACTTCTAAGATAATATATCACCTTTAAGTTGATTTGGATCTAGAAGTTAGCTCATTTAAACTATCACATCAGTCCAGCAGATTTAAAGATAATAATTTTATAGGTGGCCACATTGAAGCATGTGAGGAAAAATGGTTGAGCCCAGGTATGGAACTAATTTAGTCATTGAACTGAGCTCTGAATCTAATCTCTGATTCTGTCAGCATTTCTTTCAAACCGGCTCCTGACAAATTGCTTGGCCCAAAAGTTGGCCGACGGCAGTCTTTGTGCCAATTAAACAGGGCTGTTCTTCTTGATGTTATTTTTGTACTAAGACGATGCATTTCTTCATTCACATTTTAATAGGACTAACAAGATGGCAATAAAGAAATATTCCAACTCATAGTGCCATTTTTTAGGGAGTAATGAAAGCTAACTGCTGACCTTGTAAGACCTGGGAAAATGAACAATGATATCATGTCTGAAAGGAATGCAGTGAATTCAATAAAGCCATGTGTCCCTGCTGCGAAAAGGCAGGTTACTTCAGGAAATTGGTAACTTGCAGGGAAGTACTTCCAGGAAATGATCAGATATTGATAGGGTCCCTTACTTGCGTAACCAATGACTGCATTATGTAAGAGCCACCCCAAGGGTTATATCAGCACCAAGATGTGAAAGCCCAAATTCTTTGCTTAAAATGCCCATTCAAATAAGTAATAATGATGGCTGCCATTTTTGCAACACTTTATAAATTACAACGCACATTCACATATGGTATCTCGCCCAAGCCTTCTGAATATTTTACTTACAAAGGAAACTGTGAATGTAAAGGCTTATAAAGATTCCTTCATCTTTAGTGTTTCATCTATCTTACAAATGACTTTGAGATAGAGGTGTGATTAAGTTATACTTTCAACTGAGCAAAAAAAAAAAAAGAAAAACTATATATAAATGCACAAGCCATAGCATTTATTCTGTGTACCTAAGACCTTTGTTTTGTTTCTGTTATCAAAGTCATTATCTGCAGGTGATTCAGATAAATAGGGCAATTTTGTATGGTGGGAAATCGTAGAAGAAGAAATAGGTTAGAATATTTTTATGATTATGGAAATTGTATTCTTAGTATTGCATAAAATTTGGAAAACATTGAGAAAGAACAAAGAAAGAAATAAAAATCATCCATGATCCAATTGCCCAAAGCTATTTATCTTTAATAAATACACATATGCATATTATATAGTAGAGATCATAGTCATGGTACTTATACAGTGTTGTCTTCATTATTATAGGAATTTTCTATTTCATTTAACATTTCTTCATGAGCATAATTTTTATGTCATAAAGATATGCCATAATTATAGCATAATTTACTTAACCTATTGTTAACAATCGTCTTTCCATGTAATGCATACATATTTGTACATATTCCTAAAATGGTTTTCAGTAATGCCTAGAAGAAGAATTACTGCCTCAAAGAGCATGACTATTATTAGTGAACTTGCCACAGATTACCAAATTGTGGTACCAGTTTCCACTTTGAGCAGTGTCACTTCATCTTTGCCAGCATGGAAGAGTGTCACAATATTTTAATAACTAAAGATGAAAAATAGCTATTTTTATTTTCATTGATTTGAAAACCATTGATAGGAAGATCACTGTACCTTGCTAACACAAGGCATGGCTAAAAGAAGCACCTGCAAAGGGCAGTCCTGAACTCCTTGTTTCCATCCAAGGGTAAAGATCAATGAAGTAACTACCAGTGGGCTGTAGTAAATTCTTAAGTGTGAGGGAAATTTGGGCACTGATAACAAGAGCCGGGAACACAGCAGCAGGGACTACAATATGTGTGTTTGTCATCTTGCCTCTCTTTCTTGCATTTTGAGCATTTTTGTTGAGTGAACAGTCATGGAATGCCTGCTGTAGGCCCAGCATGCTTTGGCTAAGCATTCTCTGAACACTTGTTTCTCAGTGTGGATTCTCTGTTCATGCTGCTCCCTCTGTTTTATTCCCTTATTCTTTATTTCAGATTACTAATTAAAAATGTTATGATGGAAAATTTGAAACCTACAGCACAGTAGAGAGCAATGCATTCCTATGTACTCATCATCAGCTACAATGAGCTACATTTACCTGATTCAAGGCTGCTCTGATTTGACTTACTGCCCCTCCCCCTTCAATTGGATCATTTTGAAGAAAACTGCAGAAGGTCAAAGACATTCTTTTATTTTAGCCATAAATATTTTGGTATGTATCTCAAAAAGATAAAAAAAACTTTTTAAAAAGTAATTATACTTCTATTATCTTGCCTAAAATAATTATTTAATATTATCAAGTAGCCAGTTATGATTCAAATATTCCTTATTGCCTCGTTTTTGTTTTTTTTTTTTCAGTTGGTATTATCAGTCCAGGTTCTTCAGATAAACAGACCCAATGACAGAGACAGGGAGAGACAGAGAGAGAAGGAGAAAGGGATTGATTTAGTTTAAGGAATTGGCTCATGCAAATGTGGCACATGTTGGGGCTGGCAAGTTTGAAATTTGTAGGGCAGGCTGGGAGGCTGGAAACTCAGATAAGAGTTGATTTTACAGTCTTAAGGAAGGGTTTTTTTTGAGAAGCCTCAGTTTTTGCTCTTAAGGCCTTCAGTTGATTGCATAACACCTACCCACATTATGGAGGGCTGCTTCCTTTACATAAAGTCAACTGATTGAAGACATTAATCACATCTACAAAATTCCTTCACAGTGACATCTAGACTAGTGTTTGACCAAGCAACTGGACACCATAGGCTAGCCAAGTTGCCATATAAAATTAACCATCACAGGTTGATTGTTGGGTTGGGATCCAAACAAGGTCTGTACATTGGATTTGTTTACTTGTTTATTATATCTTTTGAAATCTATAATTCTCCCCTCCCTCCCAGCTTTATCCAGCAGGCATCTCTGGTTCCTTTTAGTGGTAAATGGTATTTAAAGCCCAGAATCTGGGTGATTGTGATGGTCATTATTTCTGCATAGTGCTAAGAAATGAGTAATAGGGTGGTATTTTTGCTCTGCCTATAAAATTTTAATTGCTATTTACTTATGTGTATAGCAGGATAACTTCTTTTTCTCCTGAACATCAGAATGCCAAACCTGCTTAATCAAGTACTCAGTGTGTTCACTGTTCCTAACAGTATTCTAGATTCTTTAGGGTGAGTGGGAGATGGCCCACCACATGATCTGGCATTCATGATCTTCCTTTATACTCTTCAACACCATGAATCAAAAAGAAAAATCAAAGCAGGGAAGAGACTTTTACTAGGAGTAAAATCACAGAATGACAGAGCTGCAAGGACTTACTGAGATTATCCAAATGGACATCTTTATTTTATAAACAGATGTGCCAAGGCCAGAGAGGTGACTTACTCAAGGTGACCTAAATCAGTGGCTCCCAAATATTAATATGGCCAAGAATCATCTGAGAACTTGTTAAAACACAGATTGCTGGAACTCACCATCAAAATTCTGATCCAGCAGACCTGAGGGAGATCTTGGTGAGCTGATGTTACTGACACACTGACCAACTTTTAGGGTTGTAGATCTAGAAGTTTCTAGTAAACAACCAAGGTGGGGGACCATCTTCTTGACTACAGCTATGTTGAAGTACAGGTGAACCTACTTTGACCTACCTGGGAGAAGATGCTTGAAAAATCAAATCATGGGGCCAGGACCAGATAAATTTGGGGTTGATGAGGTATTCACCTACCTGGTAAGATTTGTGGAAAGACATGACTGCCTCCCAAATCTACCTGGTATGTTGGTGTCTTCAATTTATCATTACGGATTTATTCTTCCTTTAAAAGAAGGTTAACTCCTCCTTTTAAAAAATCATGTCCTTTAAAAATTTTTCAACTCAAGACAAGAGTACACTGATTTGCTTGAATAGCAGCCTCCAGTCTTGATTAAAGTCAATAAGAAGTGGCAGAGCTGTAGAAAGCTTAGTCCTCTCTGATGGTAAAATAGATGACATATACCCAAAAATGCAGAATAGATACCTTCATTTAATAGGAATTTGGACTTTAAAGCTTCTGGAAGCTTTATCATTCTCTCTTGAGAACTATGTTCCTCATTTCTTGTCTGTTAATTTATTAGCAGTAAAATAAGAAAAAAATCTAGGTGCCAGGGAAACTGGATTTGCCCTAAAGAGAAGTACTGAGGAGAATAGTGGGTGGAGGATGTCACTGGGAGACTGAGACAATGACTGGCTTTTCGGATAGGGAAGAGAGTGATTTGGTTCCCACCTGGGGTCACCTTGATTGCAGTGACATCATCTCCCTGAACCCTGCCTACCTTGGACTCATCCTAATAGGTGGTATACAGCGTTGTAGGGGAGATGAGTCATAGGGTAATACTGGCAGTTAAGGGATTCATTATGTCTTTGTGTGTGGGGTAGGATGGGGACAGGTACTGAAGACCGTGAAAGAAGCAAAGAAAAGAAGAATAATACGGTGATCAATTTTGACTATTTAACTGTTTTGCTTTTGGGCTGTCCACGGATGCTAGACTTCCATTCATTCCTCACACCTGCCTCTGTCTCTCCAGATGATATCCCAGATCATGAATCAAAGGCCAATTTTTAACAGCATACCTGGTACCTGGAAAACTGTAAAGAGTGGTTGCCCTTCTGGTGGCAAGGCATGAGCAGATGGGGGCAGTAATTTAGAAAACAAGACTCTCTTTAAGAATACTGTATCTGGTTAGCTACTGCCAGAAAAATACCGTGAAACAAGTCATTCCCAGACTCAAGAGCATAAACCAGCAATCATTTATCCTCACAGACCTGCTTCTTGGCTGAGCTCAGCTGGGTGACTCTGCAGGTCTCAGCTAGGCTTGCTCTAATGTGTGGGATCTGCTCCCTGATGCTGGGCTTGACTGTGCCATGTGTCTCTTATTCCCCTTGAGATGTTCCTCTCACGATAATGGCATAGGCAGAGACGAATGTTTGGAAACTCCTAGGCTCTTAAGGCCTAAGCTCAAAAATGGCAAGTGGTGGCTTCCAGCTTAGTCTTTTAGCCAAGGAAAGTCACATGGCAAAACCCAAAGTAAAGGGTCAGAAAAACACATTTTGTTCCCACAGTGGAAGGAAATGCAGTCACATGTCAGAGGGTGTGTGTATTAATTAGGGATCTCTAGGGAAACAGAATCAGCAAGAGGTATCTAAATGTAAGATTTTAGTCTCATGCAACTGTGGGGATGCACTAGTCCAAACTCTGTAGGGCAGGCAACAAACTGGCAACTCCAACGAACATGTTCGATGAACTCCTCAGGAAATGAACTGGCAACTCCAATGAAGATGTTCAATGAACTCCTCAGGAAATGCTTCGCTGGCTAGCGGAAGAAGAAGTGAAGGTCCTCTATCTGTCTCACTTAAAAGTCTTCAATTGATTGGATTAAGTCCAGCTGATTGCATCCTCTCATTGTGAAAGATACACCCTTCATTGATGTCATCAGTCACAGCTGCAGCCAATTGACTAATGATTTAATAAACCATCCTTCTGGTTTATTAACCAGCCACAAATGTCCTTGCAGTAATGGTTAGGCCAGTGCTTGCTTGACCAGACACCTGGACACCAGCACCTGGCCAAGTTGACACATGAACCTAATGTTCACAGTGTGCATGCAGGGATAGGTGAACAATTGGGGAAGTAATGCCCTCTAACAAAAATATATGCAGTGTATAATCAATTACGTTAAACAATATTAAGTATAAGAAAATTCAAATGAAACACCACTGTATTCTGATGCTGATTTAAAATATGTTTTTATGGATAAAATGTTAAAAAAAAAAACTCAAGCCAGTGTGTCCAAGGAATATCTGTTTAGTCTTGTTCAGATTTTCCCCCCTCTTTTTCTGTCTAGAGTCTTCAAATTCTTTTTCTGTGTTCCACGTGTTTTAGTGCTACATTGATTTGCATTGAGACTTATTACCCAGTGGAAGTGCTCAGTCTTGGTATCTGTCGTTGCTTCATCACCTTAAATATACACTGTCTTCAGTGTTGTTGATAAGAGCCTCTGATTCACTCTGCAAAAGTGCCCACTATATGCTGATGTGACTGAAACCTTTTTTCTCTATTTGAACATGCTGTATAATTTCAGTTACCATTTATTAAGAACCCCCTATTTTGGGCCTCCATTTGTTGTATCATTTTACCATTACAACAATTCTGCAATATTAATAGTATAATCCCCATTACATAAATGAGGAAACTGAGTTCAGTGAAATTAAATTAATTGCTTAATGTAATGGCATCACTGCAAATACAGTTTTGTTTGGTTACAAAGCCAGTGGTTTTTGTATTATTTTCTGCATGTCTTCGTTTGTCATCCTTTTTTTCTTGGACCCTGATTCCTAGATTTTCTTCTGAGATATAGCAAAGGATGGGTTTTATGACAGGATTTCTGGGGCAAACTTTGGTGGTGTACCTTTTTACTATCTTGAGGACCTAAGGGTTTGGCTGGGTGTGTACTGTTATTATCCTCTATAAAGCTGACTGGCCTAATATGCTGAAGTGAAGAGATATACACAGCCAGTAAGTGACAGAGTTGGTACTCAGTTCTCAGGATTTTTTCCTCCTGTATCACTTTAATTGCTATACTTAATAATGGTAATTGAAGGAATAATAGTCTACAATGTTGCTAATGGAACGGCCAGTTACCTTGGAATCCAAAGGACTGTGTTTCCCATAAGGCTCTAGGAGAGTTTGAGAATAGTACCAGAGTGGGTGTTCTTCATATCGTAACATAAATAATAAATTGGTAGAGGACAGTTACTGTATCATATTACAATCATAAGGTTCTAGTGTGTTAAATTAGATTTATAATAGGATATTTTAGTAATCTGGAACTGTTAATAACTAGTTGCTAGTTACACAACTTCTTGGGCAATTGAAGTTAAAGAATAATCCAAAAAGAAGTTAAACTAACTTGAATTTATCTCAGTAACTTCTCAGAAAGCAAATTGGTGCTTCTCACCTTATATTCTCCTCATTTTCCAATAAGCACTTTTTTTAACATAAAGATAGGTCTAATTAATCAAACGTTTATTTTCCTATGTGTTTTGATATGCCATTTGTGAAGCAAGCACTGTTACACCATGGTTTGTAACTATGATGTGTAGAAACAGGATGTAAGCTATGTCCTTTGCAATGGTTTCCCATTATTTTGTATCTCAAGCCCTAAGAGTTTCAGAAACCCAAGAAGTCCTGATTTGGGTTAGTTTTATCCTTATGAAAGTTGGAAGATGAAGTTTATTTCCTAAGTATTATCTCTTTTTCCCAAAATTGTTCAAAACATGTTACTCTTTCCCCAAATTGTTCAAAACATGTTACTACAAGAATTATTGGTCACCGCTATATTTTAGTTTCTTTAAAGAAAAAGACCTCTAGATGGGGAGGAAAAGTAAGGGAAACTATTTTTATTTATGGAGTGACTACTCTATGTCCAGCCCCATGCTGGACCTTTACCTAATTTTCTCATTATTAGTTCCATGAAACAGATAAGGAAAAAATGGCATTTGGATTATTGCAAACCAAATTCAATGTAACTTAATTTTTAAAAATTTATCAGAATTAGATGGGTTGAAAATTGGTAGGGGATTTACCCTCCTGTTTTCTTCCGTATTAAAGCACCAGTACCTATACCAGATACTTAAACATCTATTGCCAAATGGTATTAGTTTCATGAGCTGAGTATTAGTTTATTAATTTGACTTCTCTTATGGCAGTAAAATGACTGCAGCATTTCTAGGCCTCAAATACACACACCCCATCACTCAAAACAGAATTGGCCTTTGTTCAGCTTTCCCAAAAAGAGTCCTGAAATTCATTCTGATTGGCCATCTTAGCTCATATATCCACTCTGAACCAATATTTGTGATTAGGGATGAGGGGAGTCGGGGTGGGGGGTGAAATGATCCACTCAGCATAGCTTAAGCTAAGAGTTTCATGCTTGGAGTTGAAACATGGAGTCAACTTTTTTAGAACAACATAGATCCTGAAATGCAAATTGCAGGCTTTGGAGAAGGCAGAAATGGAGTCTGGGGAGGCAGGCAAGCACATCTGTCCACAGTATTATCATTCTTTCAATGAAACATCTAAATAACAGTTAAGACTTGCTAAGAACTGTGGGGAGAACTGTGAAAGGAACTAGGCATAGTTTCTGCTCTGGGTGACTATATTTTATTAAGGGGAGTTTTCAATCAAAACTTGAAATGATGTGACACAAAAGTAGTGCAACTAACTATTAGGAAGGAAAAGATCATTTCTCTCTTTGAGCAGAATAATGGAAAATTCTTGAAGAAGGTGAAAGTTGACTTACAGCATGAAGGATTTGTTAGGGTTTGTTTTTTTTTTTTTTTTTCCTGGCCATCTGTGACATGTCACTGAGAGAAATTGGGACACAGGAAAAATGAATTTTGATAGGGCATAGGATGGGCAGAGAGATCGGAAGAATAAGTAATGAGTGGAAAATATAATCTCAAAGGACAGAAATTTTCCTGTTTCACTATTTTATTTGTGACCAGATTTTCCAATAAAAAAGGAAAAAAAAATTAGGAAATTGTGGACAAAAGTATCATTTCTTGTTGACTCAAAAGTGGTAACTTCTATATTCTTTGGTAAGGTAGTTCTGTTAGGTCGGGAAAACAGTGCACCACAAAGCTACCTTCTTTCATTTTATATGTGTCTCTCTTAAGAGTTTCTATTTCTGGATGAAGTTTGGATTATACTTATTTACTTATATCTCTTTTGTTCTAAAAGAGGCCATAAGATTGCTGAGTTTTCAGCTAAATATTCAACTCAAATGCTTTGCATCTACATATTAAGAGGGTGAAGGGTTCCTTCACAGACTAGAGATCTATAAAGTGCTATTGCTGACAGGGCGACGCAGGAATGAGACACGGACACAAAGCTAAGAGTTAAGGGAGCAGGGGGCCCACTCGCCTCTAGGGCGAATGGACGCCAATGCATTTTTGCTCCGGCTATTTATTAGAGCAGATCACATGCATATGCTAAAGATCCTCGGGCTCAGGAGAGCCCACCAGATACCTACGTTTACATCAGATGTAGTTACATCAGGTGTGTACATCTTGTTTACATCAGGAACGTCATAGTCACATATTACATCAGGTGTATATCGTTATCATAGTCACAAGGCTTACATCTTTACAGGGCGGGCCTGCATGGCATTCTATGCAGGCCTGCAGCTCAGCGTTCTAAGCCACCACCCTAGATATGCCTCAGGCAGCATGGAAGACTCAGTTTCCCACAAAGTGCCACCCATGAGGCCAAGGGTATGATAAGCATTTATGAGGCCCCAACTCTCTATTAGATGTCTAGAGGGCTATGTGGGATATTGTCCAGCCAACAAGCCTCAGTTTCCCACAATGGATATGATCAAAAGGGAATAAGGCCATGTCCAACCATGGATGCATCTGATTACAGATTCTGTGTGTCTATGGTTAAGATTTGTTTCAATTCTTAAACACATAATAACTATCAGTAGGGAATGTGTCCCAGAGAATGGGGATGAGGACTTGTGGGAAGAAGAATGAGAAGTTGCTTTCACATCTATGAACGGGAAAAGCTATGCTTCTCTTCTAGTCTGAAGCTTACAGTCTAAAACTGAGCACATAAAAGAGAGATACATATATGCCCCTTATTGTCTCCTGTCTCCCACCATTGGATTGGAGACAACTCTGAAAAATTAGAAATAGATCATCCGAGTTTACATGGAGGCTTCACATTTGCTGATTGACATGCTCATACCATAATGGAAAAGACAACGTTGTTCATTAACTAACCTTTCGATATTTGGTGTCTGTCCTTCGTGGCTCATGCTATCCCCCCACCCCCACCCCTGACATTTCTTTCTCCTCCTTCTTTCCCCCATCCCCTCTCACCAGCCAAATCCTTTCCATCCTTCAGTTCCAGTTCAAAAGCAGCCTCTCCATAAAGCCTTCCTGGATTCCTCCTTCCTCCAGCTTTGCTTGTTCTTCCACCACTGCCATGCTCTCACAACATCATCCTAGTCTACCATGATGCGTTTCTACCACATGCAGCTGTCTCTTTCCCTAGATTTCCAGCTGCTTGACTGTGCTACTTACAGGCTTTTAAGGGACTGCTTTTCCTTTTTCTTTGTGTCCCTCACTCATGTCTACACATCCCTTGGGCAAAACATATGCATCTTAAATTGAACAGAATTGTTGAAAGGTAACAAATATACCGGGAAAAAAGTCCCTTGGTCTCATAGTCTTGCAAAGTACCCCGTTCCTCCGGACTTAAATAAGTAAATTATCTTGAAATTTGCTATCAATAAGTTTCTAGCCAGTTAAGGAGATTAAAAGCCTTGAGTTCAACTAAATATGTATTTAGTATTTGCCATGTTTCTGGCATTATAACAGTGATGGACTCAGCAGTGATGACTCCTGCGCTCTGGAGGATTCTAGTCTCTTGAGGAAATCAGTCAATAAATATATAAACAAATACTTGTATGGTTAGGCCTTGTATTAAGACAGTGCTATGAAGGCAGTGAGTAGGGGATCGGTATAAAATAGAGGCTTCAGAGAAAAACATGGCTTTGAGAGTCATAGCTGTTGATGACCTTGATTCAAGACACAAGGAGTGACACCATCATGGAGCTTCATGAAAAAGCCACCAGTAGGCAAAAGGAGCTGACCATAATGTTTGCCCTGAGCTGCACGTGCAGGAATGGTGGATGAACTGGCACTAGGGCCCTGTCCACGTAAGTCTTGACTCTTCTGAGATCATACAGGTGATAGAGAAGATGAAGATCCCTCTGACTGAGATGCACACCAGCAGCATAGAATCTGAAGATGCAGTGTCTCAAGATTGGTTCAGATTTCTTTTCTTTCCAAAGTTCATATAGCCCAAATCTTTGCTTAGATCGTAAAACCATAATACACTCCTATTTTGGGCAGCCCTGATAAGTTCTGCATGTGAAGGTGGGGAACATTATACAGTCATGAAGAGTAGGCTTTGCTGTTTGCACATGGGGAGTTTCATTGGAGGATCTTAATGTCCTCCTGTAATCTGGAAATTCTCTGGTGTGGAGCGCAGCCAATTAGTGTTTGAAAATTTCCATGCAGATCTGATAGTTCTGGGTACTCTGGGTAGTTCAGAGCCAGAGGGCTCAATTAAGGCTTTGTCCTTCTGGTGGTAATTCAAATACCAAAATTATAACCACCCTATCTAGAAAATATGGGAAAGGCAAGGCATTTTTATTTCCACTGTACCCAGTGGTTATAGTTATAGATAAATGAATACAGAATATTAACAGTAATACTAGCTTGTCATCTAGAAAGACTTCATCTGGGGGAAAACTACTTAGACCAAATCAGTACCATGGGTTGGACACCTCTAGTGAATGCCTTTCTCCCTTGAGTTTGTCTTTGAGTTGTAAGGCCCAAGTCCCTTTCAAGTATTCTATTTTAAGGACCCTTCAACAAGAGAGCAGGGCTGAGGAAAATTCTGTGGCCAGATTCCAGAGAAGCTACTGGTATAGATGTTTGGTAGCTTTAAGATGCTGAAGGGTGAACACAGAGCGCAGAAAGAAATGCCTTTTGTTGCTTGGTAACCAGAAATATCACAAGATAATTCTGTTTGAGCTGAAGATGGAAATCTGGATGAGCTAAGAAATGCAGTAAGATAAACCTGTCAAATAGAATCTTAGAATTGGTCATCTTATCAGACCTTCTGAATCAGTGGTGAATTTTCTCTACAACAGCTTGCCAAGAAGTTTTCTGATCCACATTTATATATCTGCCGCCACTTCTCCCTTCCTACAGCATTAATGGTTAGCAGCTTTTCTTAAGGAGGTGGTATGATGGATCTCACTCTCTGTTTAATATTGGACAAACTAGTACTCACCCTCTCTTATAGAAGACCAAGATGCTCCTAGCAACTTAGCCTCTTTCCTCAAAAATATTGAAACTCGCTGTTATCCATACACATCTAAGAGGAACACTTGTAGGAAAGGACTAAATGTCTAGTCTTAGAGTCTACCTTGCCTGGGGTTAGAATGCACAGCTCATGGGTAGCTGGGCAGCAAGCCAAGAAAAGAAGGCTGAGAATAACATGGAAATTAATGGCTCCTTCCTCCACACACCTTGGGGATGTTTGCTGCGAATTACTTCAGTCTCTTGTGGGATGGGGCCAGGATAAGCTTTTGAAGAGAAGAGATGGGGGAATGAGAGAGTTAGTTAGGGCTTGGTTTTTCCCAGGGATTCCATTAGAAGTAAGGCAAGAATGAAGAGAAATAGGAGCAGTCCTTGGAAATAGTGGCCACCAGGAATAATGGAGGAAGGAGGCCCCTAGAGAACATCCTGGCTGGGCTGGAAGCAGTATCTGAGGGTTGGATGGGGCTTGGCAGCAGGGGCTTCTAGCAAGTGCGGGTTTTGGTCTTGGATTGCCAGGATCATCTATTGGGCATGGAGCTACATATAAACTAATGCACAGGCCATGAAGTGAAAGAAAGGAGTGTCATAGTGGAAGGGGGTCAGAAAGCTCTGGACCCAGAGGGAGCTGGGTGGAGAGCACCCAGAAGATGGCTGCACCCCAGATGTTCATCCAGGGTTCCCTGCCCAGGGGGCAGCAGGCACTTACAGATGCCAGTCGCTCGTTCCCTCTCTGGGCTGGGCCAGCCTGGCATGGAGCACTGGGAAGAACCCCCAGTAACAATCTTTTCAGTGTGATCGCCAGTCTCCAACTGGGGAAGTGAAGGACAGTGGGTCACAAAGTGTGAACGAATTAAGAAAAGGACTCGGGACCCTCTCTTCAGAACAAATCAAATTTTGGTAAATGTTTAATGCACTTTTGCTTTTTCTTACGTTGATACTTTATGAGCTGCTTTTCAAAATCTTTTTGGCTCTTGAGACTATTGAGTGGGCCTATTTTAATTATTTCTCCAAGTCTCCTGCTATTTATCTTTTATTCCACATTAATTGCCTTTAAAATATCTCAGTTACTGGTTGTAGAGATAAGAATAAGTGCAGTAGTGAAAAACCAACTGTCTAGGAGAATCCTCACCTCAGAAGGACAGACAAGGTGGAACAGGGAAGGAATGCCCATTTTCCCCATAGGAAGATGACTTTTGTGGCTGCAGCACTGTGATGTGGCACAGAATATTTGGGTCTCAGAGTCAAGCAGCTGAGATACTTGATGCTCTCATTAGTTAACTGAGTGAACCTGGGGAAATAGCTTAACTTCCCTACACCTCAATTACTTCACTGGACATTTGGAATAATAATACCCATGTCATGGAATCTTGGGAGGATTGTAAGTAATGTACATGAAATTTCCATCAGGGTACCAGTAATCGAGGGGGGTATCCAGAACCTGGTAGCTTCTGTTTTCCACAAATCCTGCTGGAATCAACTTACCTGTTGTTGATGAGTACATATAAACCCGGAGGTACCTGAAACTGAAGACCAAAGATAGGTGAGACTCGATAGATTTGCCTGGCTAATTTCTCAGTAGCTTGTACTTGAGCAAAGTCTTACTTCTTTGGGTGAACTTACATTACACAGTCACCTTGGAGACATGATGTTTTCCCACCAAAGATGCTGGTCAATTCTCCAAATAATATTCCACCTTTCCCTTAATAAAGAAAAGCAGCATTTCCAAAAATCATTTTCCATTCCAGGTTTCTGTGGCCATGGCATTTCAACTTGTTGGCAGATTATATTGGGCCCTGAGACCGAAGTCACTTATTTCTCCAGTTGGATATGAAGAGTAGGCATGATTTGAACAGGGGAATGGCTTTAGTTTTTCAGGGACAGTTTTCTTTGAAAGCATGGTATTTGTTTCAAGGGATGAGGAAAGTATTTACTTGCTCTTTTCAGAATTTTGCCTACAAGAACAGTGAGTAAAGGTTGCTGGCTGACTGACATCATCTGTATGAAATATTTTAGAACTACTTGATATGAATAGCCTAAATTGAAAAGCAGGAATATACTTTGACTTTAAATGAATATTTAGTATCTGTGAATATAAAGCCATTTGGCACTATGAGTCTATATCAACAAATATTTTCATGTCATATGACCCATTCTTTTCCTGGATATCATCTTCTGGAAATAAATCCAAACTGTGGAGAAAACTCGATTCACAAAAATGTTTATCATTGGGTTATTTATAACTACAGTAAGCCATTTCTCTATAATGTTGGAAACATTCACTTGATAGGATTTTATGCAATCATTTAAACTTGCAGAACCATCAAACCAAAGTACTTTGATATATCACCATGTGAAAAATATGGTCTGAAAATCAAAGTACAATGTGATTGTAACTCTCTAAAACATAGATGCAAAGAAAGGCACAGCAGAGAATACATTAAAATATTTAAAAGAGTAGAAAATTCTGTTCATCAAATTTTTCTTTTGTTCCTTTAATCTGATTGCCTTTTTGTAATAATAAAAAAGAAAAAAAAAACCTGAAACACAGAGAAAAAAAGAAGGAAGTAACAGCCCAGGAGTTATTATGAAGTAAAGAAGATAATGGAAAATAAGAATGAACGAGTGGATGGTTAAACATAAGAAATGATCAGGGTGCTAAAGAAGAAAAGATATTCCATCTATGAGATTCTCGATGAAACGCACTCAATGTGAATTGTGTGGAATGAAAATGTGCAAAGCAGCCTCCTTTAGCAATATCCTTTTCTTGCTTTCTTACATATTTGTGTTTCGCTGGACTATACGGAGGCTTGGAAGTGAGGAAGTTACTAGCTCTGCTAAATACAAAGGTTTGTCTGTCTGAAGCCCTCCTCCCTTAGCTACTATCTGACATGTTGCTTCTCTGCCTTTTGAAGTCAGGTGGATTAAATGGGCCAGATTATGTGGTGAGGGTGCAAGAAGGCCGTTGTGGCATAGGACACACACGAATTCCAGGAACACAATCCCTGGGCAACAGGATATTTCTGTGAAGCAAGATTCTCACTTAGGAGATGGTGGTCATACTTGAGGATCAGAATTCACTACTTATTTTGGTAGCTACAGACCTGCCTATCTGTGCAAATCTCCTTGAAATGGAAGAACTCACAGACTGCTCTTATTTGGGAGGAAGCAGGTAGTGAAATAGCATTCTTAGGTTCCTCATGGAGCAGCACCCTGGCTCTCTAAAAACACAGCAGCCGCTGAGTTTCAACTTCATGTATCTTGAACCTCAGCTTTCACTTCCTTAAACAGATGAGGTAAGCAGAAGTTGTATATCACCAAGTTATAAAGTCACGTGCAATTTTTAACTCCTCAAGTGGCTGGAGAAATAATAGCTCAAACTCAGAATGCTGCTGTTTGGTCGAAACTGATTTTTTTTTATTAGTGAGGCTGGCAGATATAATTTTCCTTGAAACTGCCTAAGCAAGCATTTTTTACAATGGTAGTTGAAGACCTAGGAGACTCCTTTCAAACTTCAGAAATAGGATGTGCAAAGAAGATGACTACGAGAGAGTACAAATTTGAAAAAAAGGAAACTTTTAAATATGCTACTTAGGCATTTAATTCTCTCAGATGGATTTCTTTAGAGTTGATATTTCTTTTTTATTGTTTTCCATAGTGCTTCTGATATTTTCAGATGGATTTTTTTTTTTTTTTTTTTAGCTACCCTGAGGTGGAGCTGTCATTCCAGAGTCTTTTCTCCATACATTTTGCATAAACGGCTTCTATTTGTTTCCAACAAAGGTAATGAAGTAAAATTTGTTCTCAGGATACCTGAAAGGCAGGGAAGCCACTTGTCCTCCAACAGCCTTCTCTGGCTAGATATCGGTCTTGGCTCTTAATTGGTATTCCAGAAGGAGGTTCCAAAGTGTGGGTTGAAAGCATTGCTCTGCCGTTTGGAAGCTCTCATTAAGCTCTCTGGGACTCTGGAGTCCTCCTGTGTTATTGCTGTGTCAGGGGAATAGCTCTGATGGAACACAGAGCCAGAGATTTAGCCCTGACTGTGACAGCTTAGGAAGGTCCCCTGTTGGGGCTGCAGTTTATTCATCAGTTAAATGGATGGATTTGACTCAGGGCCCTACAGCTTTCATTCAAAGGCTAAAACTTTGTGATTTTGCCTTCTGACTCCTTGTCCTTGGCATTTAGTGGTAACTCAGACAGCTCTTGTGGATCTTTCATTCTCGGGGACTTGGGCAGGTATGGAGGATGACAGAGAATGAGTGAAATGACAGGAATAAGTGCTATGAAGAAACTAGAACAGGCAGCTGTGATAAAGGGTGTCTGGGTTAGGGCTGGTTTTCTCAGGAAGTGGAATCCAATGGCGGGTCTGTTCAAGGTGCAGCAGGAGGAAGTGAATCCAGGGATGGAGTGGGGAGCAGAGGCAGGAGAAACAGAAGGTAGGAGGAAGGTAATAGTGAGCAGCCTTTCATGTGAGCGGGGTTGGTCACCTAGCACTCCCTGTTACTGACACTGTGTCCACAAAGTCATCCGACAAGGGAAACCTTGAGATGTCCTTCACTGCTCTGCTCTACCTTCCCGACAGCCACCTGGCCTCACTGATGCTCTGCTTGGTCTGACTTACCTGTCAGTCTTGTTTCTCCCAATCCTTTCTCATCAGTTCAGACACAATTTCTCTCTCTCCCCTTGTTTATTTCTTCATTTAAATAATAGCTTAATTGAGAAATAATTCACACATACTGTACACCCCTTTTTAGTGTACTAATCAGGTGGGGTTTGTATTTTTTTAGTATAGTCACAGAATTTTAGGCACAATTTTCCTTTTTTTGTATGTGGAAGAAGGAACAAAATATAAATTGTTTATAATGAGTATAATTTCAGATATGTCTGGACTTATTCTTGTGCTCTTTTTTAAATTTTTCTATTTACCATGTTTTCTTGTTTGTTTCCTGTTTTCTCTTTTCTCCCTGCCTCTGTTTGGATTGATTAGATTTACCATGCTCCAATTTTCTCTGTCAAAGTTGTAGGCAATACATCCTATTCTTATTCACCAAGTGATCACCTTAGACTTTCTTCAAGAGTTAAAACTTGTATTTTATTGTTTTTCTATGATTAAATAGAATCTTTGGCCACCTCCTCAAAACACAAAAGTCCTAGCCATAAAGCCCTCTCCCCATTCTTTTCCTCATTCCCATCATGTTGAAATTATTGGGTATTTTGATTGTGTGCAATTGTAAATTTTAGATTTAATTATGTTTCACTTATATTTTGGCTCACAATCATAGTTTTGTATTCCATCTATCCCCTTTTTAAATTCCTTTTTCATTTTTCTTGAATATACATTAGTAATTCAGGGAGGATATGAGCAATGTCAACTTTCTACGTATTCAAGGTATCAGAAAATGTCTTTTCTCTGCTCTCTCTCTCGGATGCTAGTTTGTTGAAAATGGAATTCTAAATAATTAAAAATCATTTTTCAAAACATTAAGATTGTTTTCCAGTATGCAATATGCTCAACAGACTGATGCCAATTTGTTTCTAATTATTTTATAAATTATCTGTGCTTGTCTCTCTGGAAACTTTTAGGATGTTTGGTTTCATTCATTCAACAATTATTTATTGAGAAGTTGCCAGCTGCAAAGCACTGTTCCAGGTGCAAGAGATAAAGCAGTGAGCAAAACAGAATTGTTTATCCTCAGGGTCCTTGAATTATAAAGGAAGGAGAAAGAAGACAAACAAACAAGTAAAAACATATGGTCTGTCATAAATGCTATGGAGAATAGTAGAGCAAAAAAAAAGGGGGGGGGGTGGTTATTATGCTGGGTAGGTGTTGAAATTTTAAATAGGAAGGTCAGGAAAGGCATCACTGAGGAGGTGACCTGTGCCCAGAGACCTGAAGTGGGTGAGGGAGCAAGCCACGCAGATATCTGGGAAGAGCATTCTTGAAGAGGGAATTTCATGTGCAAAGGCCCTGTAGCGGGAGGAAAAGCAAGGAGGCGACCTGTTAAGTTGGAATATGGATCAATGAGAGGGAGAGTTGTAGGAGATGAGATCAAAGAGACAGTGGGGAAAGGGCTCAAATCCCTCAGAGACCATTTTCCAAATTTTTGTTTTGACCCTGAGTAAGAAGAGAAGCCATTGGAGGGTTCTGAGAAGGGGAAAGACATGTTTTGACTCATATTTAGAAGGATCACTCTAGTTGCTGAGTTCAGAATAGACTATAGGGGAGACCAGAACAAAAGGACAGGAAATTATGAGTTTCAGACAGGAAATTATGAGTTTCTGACGGTGATCCTGGTGAGATAATATAGCTTGAATACACAGTTCTGGCAATGTAAGTGGCAAAGAATAGTCAGAACCTAGATTTATTTTACTTTTGTAATTTTTAGAAGTAATTATACACTTACATGAAACATTGTAAGAATGGTATAGAGAACTCCAATCTACTCTTCATCCAGATTTCCCAATTGTAAGTTTTATCAAATTTGTTTCACGTTTTCTATGCATAATTATTATAATTTTTTCAGATTCATTTGAAAAGTTGAAGACATGATGTCCGTTATCCTTAAGTACTTCAGTATGTATTCCCCAAGAATTCTCTTATATTGCTACATACAATCATCAAAATCAAGAAAATAACATTGATGCAATTCCATTACCATATCTACAGATTGTTAATATTTCACTAATTGTCCCAGAAATGTCCTTTATAGAAAAAATCTTGTCCAGGGTTGCTATTTTGATAATTATGAAGGAGAAGTGACAGGATTTGCTGATGGAGTGGAGATGAACTTTGAAAAAAAAGCGGGGGTGGGGATGCTAAGAATTTTAACTTAACTGGAAAATAAATTATCTATTATCTGAGATAGGGAGGACTTTGCAAGGAACAAGTTTATGTGTGTGTCTGGGAGTAGGGTGGGGAAAAGAGAAGGATTTCATCTTTGGATATACCAAGTTTGAGATGTTTTATAAACATCAGTGTGGATATGCAAGTATGTTCTTTGTGATTTGAAATTCCATCCAAATGTGTTTAAATGTTAGTCTTTTCTATTAATTCAGCTCAGCACTGGGTGGGACCTTTCAACATGAAGATGTGATCTGTTTTTTGTATAGGAAATGCTCTTCAGTTATTTCTCTGAATTTTCCACTCTTTCTTCTGTCTCCTTCTCTGATATTTACCAGCTGATGTTGGAACATCTAGATTTGCCCTAGGTGTTTTTGTGTGTGTGTGTGTTTTTTTTAAATCTTCCATCTCTTTGCCCATTTTAGTTCCATCTGGAAGAATGCTTGTGAACATTCTTACAAACTCACAAATTGTATTTTTCAGTACATTATTTTTAACTTCAATAAGAAATATAATAGATTATTTTTCACATCATCGTCTCTGTGAAGGCATTGATTACATTTTAAGTTTTTTTTTTCCTTTGCTTATTTTTTTAGTGAGCTAACTAATCTGTTAGTTCTTTTACCTAAGGAGTTTGGTGTCTCTCTTCAGTGACATTTATTTTCCAAAAATGTTGAGTGATTTCTCTTTGTCTTGTTAACATTGTATTTGGTATGAAGATATCATTTATACACTGATGGATGTATCTTAAGGATGGACCTACTGCTCCAACCGCAATTCTTCAATCTTTGTTTAGTTTGGGAGACAACTTTGCTGGGTGGTGCTAGCTTGCACTAACCCTTATAATATTTAAAGTTGACCAACATAACGTCCAATTTATGGTATTACTCTTTCTGTCTTCTCCTCCTCTAATCCACTCTCCATTCTGTTGCCTAAATAAGTTTTTGAAATTGAAATATTAAAATGCCACTTGATACACTAAAATTCCCTGCATCTCTCAGAATTTTCAGGATAAAATAGGAAATCCTCAGAGAAGCAACATACTGTATATTTAGCAAGCCTCATCTACTGACATGCATGTTGTGCTCATTTGTCCAATGTTCCAGGCACAGTACACCACTGGTAATTCCCTGAACATGTATCCATACCTTTGATCAGACTCTTGTCTTTACCTGAGTGTCCTACCTCCTCCTCTCTGTACCTGGAACTTCAGAGCCTCCCTCAAGATCCAATACTTTATATGGTGCCTCTTACACATCTGAAACCAAGTGTTCATTACTCCATTTTTATGCCTTCACTATCCACACTGTTAAATTACCTACTCCCTTTTGTGAATTCCTGTGACATTTTTTACATACCATACATGTTCCTGTAAAAAATTTATTTACCTCTTTCTTCCCTACCAGGCAGAAGGAAATTTAAATGCAGAGATGTGTTTTATTCATCTCAGAATCGCCACTACCTCCTACTCTATAGACACTTAAAAATGATGTGATTGTATAATAAATGACATGAGAAATCCCAAAGTTGATCATAGCTGCTCTTCTGTTAGAAAGAAGAGATCCTGGGGCTTGAGGTCAATACCCTCAAGAGGATGGGTGTTGTTTAGCATCATTTTGTAGGACTCTAAGGGCTGGGTTTTGACATTGACTCTGTGGAGGTTTCCTTATCAATCAGAGACATCACTGCATGTCTCACCTCTGACATCCGGGTAGTCCTCAGCTATGGGAAATAATCACCAATGCATGAGCAAGGTGATGAGCAAGGTGATGAGCAAGGCACAAGGAAATAGCCACCAACTATGCATCAGGCAAAGTTAGGGAGCTCACCTTGAAATTACAGCAGAACAGTGATCAAATCTTGTCTGCAGGATGGGGGAATCCTCGTGGTCCAGTGGGGATAGAAAAGGTCTGTATATGGAGCTGCTGGGTCTAGTACATCATGCAAAGGCATTTACAAGTTTCTTGTAGACAACAGGAGGCCAGGGAAAGTTGTTAAGAGGAGAAATGGAATCATTTATGATACAATTTGGACTTCAGTCTAGGTGCCTAGAACCGTACATCAGGAGTCTACAGAAAGAATAAAACAACCTGGAGCTATGAAAGTGGATGATCTAGGAATGGCAAGAATGTCTGTAGATCTGGGTCATGAGATAAGGATGAGGAAAGGCAGGAGATGAGCCTTGAAATATAAATTGGGACCAGATTGCAAAGGGCTTATATGAAATGGCAGGCATCTCAGTTTGCCAGGCTGCTATGACAAATACCACACAATGGGTTGACTTAAACTACAGGATTTATAGGCTCATGGTTTCAGAAGCAAGAAGTCCAAAAGCAAGGCTGTATTTCCCTCCAGCCCTCGAAGTCTATGGCTTTCTGATTCTGGCTTGCCCAATCCTTAGGGTTCCTTGGCTTGCATCTCTGCCTCCCACTACATGGTGAACTCTCTCTCCTGTGTCTGCTTTTCTGATTTCCAATGACTTCTGGCTCCTTGTTCCTCCCCATGGCTTTCTCTGACTCTTGGCTTCCTGTTTCTTCTCTTTATAAGGCTCGCAGCAATATGGATTAAAGCCACCTGGATCCAGTTGGCCACAGGTTAACTAAAAATAGTCAAAAGGTCCTATTTACAAATGGTTTCACACTCACAGGAATGGGATCAAGATTAAGATCATGTCTTCTGACATAATTCAATCTGCCACAGTAAGTGTTTGGACTTCCTTTTCTTCACAAAGGAGAACCAAAGAAGTGTTTTAAGTAGGGAATGAGAAAGGGCAGGAGGGAAATTTGAATATCAGGAATAGCTTCATGCTGGTGATCAGGGATCAGCCACAGATTAAGAAGAGAGCCCCTCTCAAGGAAAGGGGGTCCATAGAGAGCCAGAAAGGCAGCCATGCTTCTTGGGAGAGTTCTCTCTGAGCGTACAGTTTGTTTCTGGGTTCTTGACAGCTGTTATTGGACTAGATCACAATTGGGCCCTATCAAAGAAATGCTTAATAAAGCCAAGATATTTTTCACCATTATTTCATCTATTCAGTTAAGGACTAATGCCTACTATATTAAAAACAAAAACAAGAACAACAAACCACATTGTGCTAGTGCTGAAAGAAATTCAAAGTTAAAAAAAAGAATAAAATTTTTAAAAAGAGATACGAAGGAAAGAGAGGAAGGAATAATAGTCATTCATAGGTAAAGCATTTTGAGAGAGTAGATGAGAGTCTGTGGGGCTCAAGGAGGGGTCCTGAAGCCAATGGGATCTGAGGTTATTCCTCAAGGATGTACAAGAGAGTTTAAATGGAAGAGAAGACACAATGAGGATATCAGTGACATAGTTAAATAGCATCAGCAAATAAATATTGTTGATTTTTTAAAATTCCCTGGTTCTCTGCATTAGCAATGGATTGTTTCCATGGAAGCAGAAACTACATCCCTCACCTTCTTTCAGGTCTTACAGAGATCAGCAGTACTCTTTGGCAAACAGTTCATATTATATCAGACAATCCATTGGCTGAGAAGGCATTAAGGCATTGGCATCATTTCTAGGTGTAAAGAGCTTGAAGCCAAGAAGGATTACAATCAGCTCAAGGACTATGAGTGAGAAAATTACTGGCTGGGACCCTCCAATCCTCTCCTCTTTTCTTCTCTTTTCCTTCTCCTCCTCTTCCTTTTTGCTTGTTTCCTCTCCCCTTTCCTCTTTCTGTCCTCTTCCATCTCTCTCTTCCTCTCATCCATCTTCTTGATTTCTCTTTTTTTTCTTTCGTGAAATTCACCCAGTCATTACAGATATAACAATCACCTGTCCTATGCCAAATAATGGGCTAGTGCTCATGTTATTTTCTTCTACAAATAATTGGGTGTGATGTAGAGTCTTTAAAGAAAAATGTTAACTCACATCTCCCAAACATTCTACCCAAATAGGGAATCTTCCTGGTTTCAGATCTTTGACCTTTTCAAAGTGTCTGTGCCCCAAAGCTTTGAGCAAATTTAAAAAACTGAGCCTGAATATTGAGAAAGTCAAACTCATGTCATCTAAACTTGATATCCAGGGAAAGAAATAGCACCTCTGATCTACATTAAAGACTATATATTTTGTATCTGCAAGCATTTATTATATAACACACTTCACTATCATCAGCTGTGCTTGTCCTTGAACACTGTGACTACAGGTGCTGGCTCAAATGTTCCAGGTCCTGGTTGTGGTGTTTGTCTCTCAGACCAGTCTGTCAATAATCCTGCCAGCTCACTGCTTTCCATGCCTCTCAGACATTTTTCTGACTTTCCCACAGTCTCAGGGGCTGTTCTCATTAGCAAGCTATTATTCTGCAGTGAGGCATTGGGAGCCTTTCTGAACTCTCTTGGAAGGGTTTTCTTATTTTGTGTGTGTGCTCAAATTTTTTGCAATGACATTTCCTTCCAAGGTTTTTAAGCTTTGAACTTTCTGTTTTGTGTGAAAGCTTGATATTTCCTCCATTCTTTTTGACCCCTGACTCTAACATCCATATAAAATAATAGATAAGGAAATATCTAGCAGTCTGGGTTCAAATCAGTTAATTTATTTTGCTTAAATTCATGTTGCCACTAATTGCCATTGAAGTAAACCACTGTAAGAAGAAATTTTACCAAGAGAAATGTGACACTGATAAATTCAGAACTCAAATGAGAAATTGTAGAGTTTCAATGTTTCAATTTCAATTAGGGACACAATTCTCTCCTGTAATACTGACAAAATAATGTTATTGATCCCTCAAGTCCATCTTTCCTCATGAATCAGAGAACAGGCTGTTGTGAACATACAGAAATGCCCTGGCCCCTAAATAGGTGAAGTGAGGGTTCCTCCCTAATAGTATGGTGTTGGACCTGCTCAGTCAGGGGCTGCAAGTCACGTCCAAGGGCAAGAAAGAAGGAGAGGAGAGGTAAAAATTCCATAACAACAAATTAAAAATTTCTATCAATTTCTAGAGTCAAATTAATATTTAAGGGAGTGCATCCTGCATATCAACATCCTGTGTGCTCCCCCAACCCCGAGAATAAATTCCTATCATGCTTCCCTCACTACTATGAATCTCAAAAATGATTTGTGATTCATTGTCTTCTTCCTCTAGGTCCTTCTAGTACTTGCTTGGCTTTCAAAGGCTGGGAAGCCATCTTAACATGGGGAAATGACCCCAAGTCATCTTACCCCACCATTACATGAGATGGAGTAATCTGCAAGAAAACAATAAAAGAGCAATGCCATGTAGAGAGAGGCAAAAAGGAAGAGAAAGTAAAGGGCAGCATGGGGGGAGGGTGGTGAAAAACAAAGAAAGAGATAGAGAGAAACACACTCCAGGAAGAAAGAACTTTTTAACTTCTCCTCTTTTCTCATTGCATTTCCTTGGCCAGAGTCAGAGCCCTGCTCCTTGGATGTGATGTGAGGTGAGAAAATGCCCCCAGCAGGTGTGCTGAGAGAGCTCATGACCTATAAGGCAGGATTAGTTTCATTGTGATTGATGGGGCAGAGTGGAGGAGCTGTGATCTAGGGCAGACTATCTGGGAATCTTGCACAATATTGTCATAAACTTTGGATAGAGCACAGGGCCAGGACATCTAGAAACCGGCAATATGTGGGTCCAGGCAGGCACAGAAGGCAGCCCCTGGAAACCTACTGGGACCCAGGCACAGGGCAGGTGTTTGTAGGCTGGCAGGGTTGGAAGCTTGATCCTCCGGATGACAGTGCAGGGACAATGGATAGGTGATGGAGAGCATGAAGGCCTATGTATAGGCAAGCAGCACAACCAAGGGATCCCAGTAATAGAATTAGGACCAAGGAGCAGAGAAGAACTCATTGCAAAAATTGGGTGGGTCATCAGTACAGAGCTAGACCAGCAAATGGTCCATGCAGAATCCCCTGAGATTTCAATAAACCCTTCCTCATCAGGAGATGGGTGTTCAAAATCTGAGGTGAAGCTGCAGACACACAAAAAGGGTAGGAGGAAATGAGTGAGCAGAGAATTGGAGATGGCATTATCCAGAAGGAAAAATTGGGCTTCAAATCAGGCTGAGGGGATATATTGGCAGATGGGTTTGATGGGGCAACAGTCATGAGATCAGGAGAGCTGAGTCTAAGGCAGGGGATTGGTGGGGAGTACATCAAACTGGTGTCAGGTCTGGCAGAGAATCCAAACCAGATGTCAGGTGGCAAGTCCACAGCCAGTAACATGAAGTGGGTGGGGTGCACCTGGGCAGGGCTGGGCGGATGTGGGCTTGGCTCAGTGTGCCTGGCCAGCTGAATGATCTGCAACTGTGGCTATAGTTGCTTTTCTTGTCGTGCCATCTGGCAAAGGATGTCAGGTGCTAGTTTTGGGAACAGGAAGAAGCCCCAGTTTGGGGGAACAACTGTAAATGTCACCACAACACATGACCAGGGACACTGGTGCAGGAGGCTACAGAAAGATATTGGCATGATTAGCCTCCCTGGCTGTTACTGTTTCAACTATCAGTCATCAAACCCATTTTCTGTTACTCTCAGTAAAGCAGAAGCAAGTTGTGGGATTTTTGCAGCTAAGAGAGTATGGCTAGGAGATTCCTGGAAAATTTTTCTACCCCATACTTTGGGTTCATTCTTTATTTCATAGAGTAATCAACATTGATGATTAACTATTATTATTATCATGTTAGATAATGTTTTAATGTTTTAACACTTTGCATATATTAGCAAAATTAAGTTTCACAAAGGCTATGTGAGGTAAGAGGGATTATCCGTATTTTAGGTGAGGAAAGTAAGCCTCAGAGAGGTGAATTAAGTTGTCCAGGATAAAACTGTAAACAATGGAAGAAGCAAGAATTGAAGTAATATAATGTGCCTTAGTCACATTTATGGCCAGTTAGTTATTCCCATTAAATTTAGGGACCATCTTCTATGTGCAGGCCAGTGTTTATAGGCACAAGAATGGAATAAAATAAAAACATATGCAGTGCCTGTCCTTGTTGAGCTTATAATCTAGAGGGAGACACACCAAGCAGCCAGTTACCAAAGTAATTAATCACACTTGTAAGAATTCTGAAAGAGAATATGAGGCAGACCTGATCTAGACTAGAGGTCCAAGAAAGCTTCCCAGAAGAATGGATAATAGACCTGAGATCTGAAGGATGAGTACATGGCTAGATGATTGGTAGGGGAGAGAAGAGTTGGTAGTGCTAAGGCGAGAAGGAGCTTGGGGCATTGCAAGACCTGAAGGAAGGCTATTGTGACTGTGCCAGTTTGAACATTTTATGTCCCCTACAAAAAGTCATGTTCTTTAATGCAATCTTGTAGGGGCAGATGTATTAGTGTTGATTAGATTGGAATCCTTTGATTGAGTGTCTCCATGGAGATGTGACTCAATCAGCTGTGAGAGAAACCTTTGATTGGATAATTTCCATGGAGGTGTTACCCTGCCCATTCAGGGTGGGTGTTTATTGGATCACTGGAGTTGTTATAAAGGAATTCACAGACAGAAGGACCTCAGAGCAGCTGAGAGTGACATTTTGAAGAGGAGCTGCAGCTTACAGAGACATTTTGAAGATGGCTGTTGAAAGCTGACATTTTGGAGAAAGCCATTTTGAAACACAACCTGGGAGCAAAGGAGGAGGATGCCAGCCACATGCCTTCCCAGACAACAGAGGTGTTCCAGACACCATTGGCCATCCTTCAGTGAAGGTACTCTGTTGTCGATGCCTTAGCTTGGACACTTCTATGGCCTTAGGACTGTAACTTTGTAACCAAATAAACCCCTTTTATAAAAGCCAATCCATTTCTGGTATTTTGCAAAAGGGCAGCATTAGCAGACTGGAACAGTGACCAAAGCTCAGAGAATGAGGGTTTTATGGACTGTGGCTTTGTAATTTAGGGATTAGATAATGTACTTCAAGATTTACAAAGACCTTTACTGTAACTTACTCATTTGGTAATAGAAATTCTACAGAAGTTAGAAAACTGATCTTTGTACATAGCAGAGGGGAGGAGTTACCTTTGTCATTTTTTAGACATAATAAATTTCTGAACCATAAAATTTATTACACCACTAAAGCATTAAAAATTATATTAGCTTCTGTATCTTCATGGGACCGAATGACTATCAGCAAATCAGTGCTCCCACCAAGAGCACCTTAAACATCTAAATAAAATAAAAGTGTAGAAGTTATCTGTGTGAAGACTGGGAGTACAGCAGAGGCAATGAGTGAAAAGGCCAAGACTCTAGAGGAGAGAGAAGCTCAAATAGGTGAGCTGAATTGAGTAGGTGTTACCATAAGGGAATTTTCCAATTCAGGGCTGAGAACTCAGACTTTCCATGGGCTTGCAAGGATATTTTGCTGAATACTGGGGCTCTTTGGGTATAGGAGACTAAAAATCCTAAGCCAAAAAACCTCTTAAGAATATAGCAGAGGTTTCAACCGTTTTATAAACAAAGATTTGAGGTCATCCCAGATCCATCAGAAGAAAGGGTAATGAATCATACATTAGGCTCTTCTCGAAAATGCAGGGGGCTCTGGAGGAAAAGAACATGGTTTGCCAATGCTACTCTTTAAAAAAAAAAGCACCACAATATCTAGCACTTAATAACAAATTACCAGACATGGCTAAAGATAAGACCACATGACAGAAAACCAAGAGAAAAAGCAAATACCATAAATAGATCCACAAATGTTCCTGACACACTTAAAAAAAAACTATATTAAAATAGCTAAGCAATTAGAGAAGATGGGAAAAATGAAGTAGACGATAGGAACATTTCACAAGAAATAAATTAGAGAGATTTATGAAAAGAATCAAATAGCCATTCTAGAACTGAAATTCAATATCAGAAATTGAGAACTCATTAATTTGTTGAACCCGTAGATTAGACACAGCAAAAGACAGGAGTACTAAACTGGAATGATAGAAAATATTCAAATGGAAGCAGAGATAAAAACAGAAACAGGATAGAGGATTCAGACCAAAAAGTATTTATTAGAGACAAGTTGGAAGTAGTGAAAATGTCTATCATACCTGTAATTGAGGTCTGAGAGGAAAGAATAGAATGGGACAAAAAGCAATATTTCAGGGGTAGTACTGAGAATTCTCCTAAAACTGATTTTTAAAAAACTCCAAGCAAGATAAATGCAGACCATAAAATAAAATGAAATAACACCCAGGCACAAAACTACACATAAAAGCAAAGAAAATCTTAAAATAAAATTTTAAAAAAGCCAAAGGAGATAAGAAAGACATGCTACCTTCAAAGAAGCTATAGCATGACTAACAACTGAAATCTCAAATGAAGGAAGCCAGAACACAAGTGTAACAACATTTCTAAGTGTTGGAAGAAAATAACTGCCAGACTAGACTTCTGTGCTGTGCAACTATGTCCTCGAATATGCAGGTGTAATATAAACATTTTCAGATAAATAAAATCTGAGATAATTCATCCCTAACAAACTTGCTCTTAAAGAAATTTTATGTGAAGTTATTCAGCAAAAGCAAAATTATCCCTGATGAAAACACAGATTTGAAGGGAGGATAAAAAACTAAGCAGATAAAAATAAATAACTACTATTGAATATTGACTGTCCAAAGTAATAATAATACGTAGGGTTTAAAATGTGTAGGGTTTAAAAGGTGCATGTTATAATCTCTAGGTCTACCACACTAAAAAAAGTGTGGAAGAATTTGCACCTCCACTAAAAAAAGTGTGGAAGAATTCATAGCTAACAAATTAGTAAAGGAAAAAAATGAAACAATATAATTTATTTGAATATTCCAAAGGAAGACAAAAAAAGAGAAAAGGAATAAACAGATATTAAGATATAATTCACACAGATAAATCAGATATTATATGAAATGTAAATGGAGTAAACATATCAATTAAAAGAGTGGTTATTACAGTGAAATTTTTTTAAAAAGCAAGACCAAACTAAACGGTGTTTACAAAATACACATTTTAAATATAAAAACCAGAAAGTTTGCAAGTAAAAGGATGGAAAAATATAAAGTGACAAGATTAAACAAAAGAAAGCTAGGTTTTCTCAGGAAAAATAGACTTTAGGTAAGAATAAGCAGTAACTGTATAAAGAAGGCATTTTATAATGAATATATCACTATTCAAAATTTTGCGAATCTAAAAGCCTAGCTTCAAAGCATAAAATTCAAACCCCACAGAATGAAAAGGGATAATACACGAATCTACAGTAATAAGGGGAGACTTTAACATATAGCTCTCAATAGCTGCTAGATTAAGGAATGGAAAACCAGTGGTCATATAAAAGATTTGAATAATACAATTAAATTAAATTTCAATTAGATATATAGGAACCTGGAACTAATAATCACAATATGCACATTCTATTTAGGGATATGTGAAATATTTACCAATTTTGTCCTTATGCTAGGTCATGAAGCAAGTCTCAAAAAATTTCAAAGGATTGAATTCTTTCAGAGTATGTGTTTTTAACCACAGGAGAATTAATCTAGAAATAAGTAATTAAAATATAGCACAGTTATCAAGACTGTGTGGTATTGGTGAAAGAACAGGTAAATAGATGAATGAAACAGAGTAGAGAGCCAAGATGTTGACCCACACAAATATAATCAACTGATCTTTGACAAAGAAGCAAAGGCAATTAAATGGACAAAGGATAGGCTTTTCAACAAATGGTACTGGAACAACTGGATATCCATCATGCAAAAAATTAATCTTTGATCTTTCACCTTTCACAAAAATTAACTCAAAATGGATCATAGACATAAATGTAAAACTCAAAACTATAAAATTTCTAGAAGATAACATAGGAGAAAATCTAGGTGCCCTTTGGTTTGGTGGCAACTTTTTAGATATAACACCAAAAGCATGATTTATGAAAGAAAAAATAAATTGGGCTTCATTAAAAATAAAAATTCTGCTCTGCAAATAACCCTGTTCAGAGAATGGAAAGAAAAGTCACAGAGAAAATATTTACAAAACACGCGTCTGCTAAGGAATTTGTATCCAAAATACACAAAGAACTCTTAAAATTCAACAATAAGAAAACGAACAACCCAATTAAAAAAGGACGAAAGCTCTGAACAGACACCTCAACAAAGAAGATATTTCAATGAGAAATAAGCATATAAAATACAGTCAACATAATATCCCATTAGGCAATTGCAAATTAAAACTACAATGAGATTCCACCACATACATATTAGAATGGCTAAAATTCCAAAACTTAACAATATCAAATGCTGACAAGGATGTGGAGCAATCAGAACTTCATTAACTGCTGGTGAGAACGCAAAATGGTAAAGCCACTTCAGAAGACAGTTTGGCAGTTTCTTACAAAGTCAGCCATAGTCTTACATATGATCCAGCAATTATGTTCCTAGTTGAAAACTTATGTCCTCTCACAAACTTGCACAATAATGTTTATAGAGCTTTGTTCAAAATTGCCAAAAATTGAAGCAACAAGATGTCTGTCCCTCAATTGTTGAAGGGGTAAAAAAATACAATGAAATATTATTCAGAAATAAAAAGAAATAGGCCATCAAGCCAAGACCAGAGGAACCTTGGAATGCAAATTGTTAAGTGAAAGAAGTTAGTCAGTAAAAGTGATACACTGTATGGTTCCAACTATATGATATTCTGGAAAATGCAAAACTCTAGAGATAAAAAATCAGTGATTGCCTGAGGTTCAGGAGGAGGTGGGAAGGGATAATGGGTGAAACACAGGGGGTTTTAGGGCAGTGAAACTATTCTGTGTGATACTATAATGATGGATACATGACACACATTTATCAAAACATGTAGAACTGTACAGCAGAGTGAACCTTAATGTGAATTATGAACTTTTGTTAATAATGTATCAATATTAGTTCATCAGTTGTACCACACTAATTGTTAATGGTTAATTTTATATGTCGATTTGGCTAGGCTACGGTATCAAACTATTGGTCAAACACTGGCATAGATGTCGCTGGTGAAGATATTTTGTAGGTGTGATTAGCATCTATAATCAGGTTAATGTAGATAATGTGAGTGGGCTTCATCCAATCAGTTAAAGATCTTAGGAGCAAAGAATAGAAGTTTCCAGAGGAAGTAGAAATTCTGCCCCAAGACTGCAATATGAACTCCTCTCCGAGTTCCTAGTCTGCTGGCATCCCCTACAGACTTCAGACTTAAGGCTGCAATATCAACTTTACTGGAAATCCCAGCCTGCCAGCCAATCTTACAGACTTTGAACTTACCAGTCCCCACAATCACATGAGCCTATTCCTTAAAATAAAATACACGTATCTTGTTGGTTCTGTTTCTCTGGAGCACCCCGACTGATACACTAATGTTAGATGTTAGTAAGAGCAGAAAATGTGTTCAGGGGAGAGAGGATATATAGGAACTCTCTGTGCTATCTGCTCAATTTCTGTAAACCTAAAACTGTTCCAAAAAATCAAGTATATTAATTTTAAGAAGATAACTAGAAAACCTACATTTTGTGAAAATTAACCAATATTATTCAAAATAACCCATGAGTCAAAGAGGAAATCCAAATGTAAATTAGAAAATATTTTGAATTGAATGATGATGAATATATGACACATCAAAACTTGGGAAATCTGGCTAAAATAGTGGTTGGAGGAAAATATTTAGCCCTGTGTGTGAGTATATGTATATACCACCTCAAATTCAGTGATATGTTAAAAATAAATACATGGCACATCAAAATGGATTTTATTCCAGCCATGCAAGGGCAGTACATGTGATGATCTGTCATTGTAATTCACTTCATCAACAGAACAAAGGAAGAAAAATCATATAATTGTCTCAATCAATATAGAAAATGAATGTAGACCACCTGTATAAAGAAAACTACACAAATTAAAGAAGGATAGCGATAATTAAATAGAGGAATATATTATGTTCAGGATTAGGAGACTCCGTATTGAAAAGTGATAAATACTCCATAAATTGATCTATAAATTCAAGGCAAGTTTAAAAAACAGGAGTTTTTGTAAGCAGACTCTGAAGTTTGTATAGAAATGCAGAAGGCCAAGTATAGTCTAGGTAATCTTCACGAAAAGAATGCTGTAAGATTTACACTACTGGATATGAAAACTTATCATAAAGTATTAGTGATTTAGCTAGAGTGGCATTGCGTATGTATTGATCAGTAGGCCAGTGGAAAAGAATGGAGTCCACGATATGGACTTAAATGTAGTTACCTGATTTATGACAAAGCTGATTCTGCAATTCAGTAGGGGTAAGGGTGGTCTTTTCAATAAATGATTCTGGGTCAATTGGAGACTCGTTGCTAAATGTGAAAATTGAAAACAAACAAACAAAAAACAAGCAAGCAGAAGAAAACACAAGATACTATCTTACTATTTTTGCCTAGGCAAAAATTTCTTAAACAGAGCAACAAAGTGCCAACTATAAAGGAATTTGGGTCACATTGGGGTATATTAAAAATTAGAAGTTCTGTTTATCAAAAGAGACAATTAAGGAGTGAACAGGTAAGTTATAAAGTGGTAGAAGATATTTGCAATAAGGGTGTCCAACAAAGGAGTAATGTCTAGGCTACACAAAGAACTACTGCAAATCAATTAGAGAAAGGCAAACAACTAAATAGAAATATGCAAAAGACTTCAACAGGCACTTCACCAAACAGGATATCCAAGTGCCCAATAAACATGAGAAAGCACTCAACTTTATGATTCATCAGGGAATTGCAAATTAAAACTACAATATGATACTACCACACATCCACTACAACAGCGAAAATGAAAATAACAGAAAATGCCGAGTGTTTCTGAGATTGTGGAGCAATTAAAACATTCATCCACTGCTGGTGAGACCATATATTGGAAACTCTGCAATATTTACTAAAACTGAATATATGCATACCCTATGATCCACCAATTCCCTCTTATCTAAATACCCAATACAAACAAATACATATGTTTCCAGAAGATATGCGTAAGAATGTTCAGAGTGGCATTATTTGTAATAGCCCCAAACTGGAAATAATACAATGGTCCATTAACAATAGAATGGATAACTAAATTGTGCTATAGTCATACAATTGAATAATAAAACACAATAAGAATGAACAAACAACTAAACACATGAATGAATCTCAAAGCGTAATGTTGAGTGAAAGAAGCTGGACTCAAAAAAATATACATGCCTATGATTCAATTCAGTGAGATTCAAAGTAGAGACGGCTATTCTATTGATGTTGGCAGTCACGATGGTGATTACCTTCAGTGAGGGCAATACCACCTGAAAGGGGACACTACAAGATGTTCTGGTGTTATAGTAATAACTCTGTTTCTTTATCTGGGGTCTGGTTACAAAGGTACACTCACCTTGTTAATATTCATTGAATAGTATACTTACAGGTGTGCAACTCATGTATATGTATGCTATCTTTCATAAATATATTTACATTAAATTTAAAAAGCATTAAGTTCTGTGGATACAAAGATTGGTTAATTAAGATTCTACCCTGGATCACCCCTGGGATTCTACTCTGCTTACGGTCTTGTTTGGAAGGCAGAAGTATAAACTGATAATAAAGTTTCTGTGTGTTGAGTGACACAAAAGAGGCAAGCAGAGAATGTTCTGTGGGGCAAAAAAAGAAATGTCCCAGAGCCTGAAGCGAGAGTAGAGATCAGGGAAGACTTTCTGGGGGGGAGGAATGCCTTAGCTGACTCTTGAAGGAGAACCAGGAATTAACCAGGTGTATTAGAGTTATTAGTTGCAGGCAACAGAACCAATTTTAGCTAGTTTAAGCAAAATGTCTTTAAAAAAGGTAACAGCTTACAGAATTTCTGGGAATGTCCAAGAACTAGGCTTGAATGCTATATACGCATGACCCATGAATTTAGGAAAACTACCCATTAACACCATGAACCTAATTCCAGAAACATCATCAATCCTGACTCTTGCTTTCTGAAACCCATGATATATGGTTCTGGTGCCAGAATTTTGCCATAGGTGTCCCAGAAGAACCAGACATTTCCACTACTCTCTTGCAAAATGATCCAATCTCTCTGCACAGTGGCTCAGGTTTGCCTCAAAGGTTTGCAATAGTGCAACACACTAGTGCAAACTAAGTCACCTGCAAGCACTCCAGCTGTACAAATTCTGCATGGGAAGGCAGGCTGGAGCAGGTACGAATGGCTGTTGAATGAGCTAACCAATAGGATTTGCCAAACTAAATAAAAGGAACAGGAAAGTGAGAAATACAAAAAGAAGGAAGAACAGTTCTAAAGATATATTCGCAGACATGTGGATAGAAATTTCTTCGTGGACTCCCCTCCTTCTCATTTTAAGAGTTAGAAACTCGGACTTGGGGGACTCACAACATGCTACTCCATGATACACAATGAGGCGTTTGGTGTGTGTGTGTGTCTGAGTGTGTGTGTAACTTTGGAGACCTTGCTCAATTGATTTATCCCATCTTGGGCTCAGTTTCTGCATCTAAAATTCAGTACAGTACAGATACAACTCACAAGATTGTTGTGACAGTTAAATGAGACAATGGGCAGGCAAGCATTTAGCATAGTACTTGGCATATGGAAGATGTTTAATTTGTGTTTCTTGTATGTGAATGGCAGGGGTCATGGCAGTTTATAAGAAAAAAGAGACTCACAGCAAATGATTTGCCTATTATTTTTACTTTCTTCTTTCAGAAGGCCCTCGTACAAGGTCAATAGCCAAAGAAAGTGAGGAGCAGAACTTACAGTGGCACATTCGTCTTTGACTCAGATACCAATACGATGTAATTTCATGTCTACTTGATGGAACAACTTTTCTATGGCGAAAAATAAAAGGCAAGTACAGAGATTACACATTAAGTAAACAAGTCTTACATGGGACAACCTGTTGTGGAATGCCGTAGAAAATGCCCAGTTAATTAGCTCACAATTCTTTGAATTTGTATTCCACGCTCACAAAACCAGAGGGTCTCTGGGATCAGATTATTATTATTATTGATTTTTAAAATCAACTTTACTGAGATATATTTTACATACAGTTAAATTCAATTTTAAGTGTATAATTCAATGAATTTTAATAAATAAATATAGTTGTAATCAACTATAAAACATTTCCATCACTCCCAAATTCTTGCATGCTCCCTGTGAAATTATAAGACCACAAATACAGCATATATCTGCTTATGTACTCTTTGCATATCTGCTTTATGCATAAAAAGAGTAGAGATTTTTCACCCACCAAGAACAAAATCTTGCTCCTTTTGGGGACAATATCACCCCCATTGAAAATGCATGTTTTAGGATAATGCTTTGATGTGATTGTGTGAATGAGTAGTTGGTTCATTTTTATTTCTGGGTAACACTTGATAGTATGAATATCCATGATTTGGTTATCAATTCAAAAGTCAATGGATTTGGGGGTTGTTTCCTATTTTTTACTATTATGAGTAAAGCTGCTGTGGATATTCAAGATAAATTATTATGGGGAAAATGTTTTCATTTCCCTTAGATAAATACCTGAGAGTGGGACTTCTGGGTACAATGGCAAATGTACGTTTAACATTATAAGAAACTGCTTACCTCTTTTCCAAAGTGGTTATACTATTTTGCATTCTAACCAGGAATGTATGAAGGTTTCAATTGTTGGATTATTTTCCATTCACTCCATATTGTCAGTCTTCTGACTTCTGTCTAGTGGAAGTGTAATGGTGTCTTGTGGTTTTTCATATGCATTTCCTTAATGACCACTGACATGGAGCACATTTTCTTCTGCATATTTACGATTCATATATTTTGGTGAGATGTCTGTTCAAATCCTTTGCCCAGTTTAAAAAATTGGTCCCTTTGTCTTCTGTTATTGGACTGTAAAATTTCTTTTAATATTCTGTATAAAAATTTTTGGCCAGATGTATGTTTTGCAATTTGTTTTCTTGTAGTACAGGTTTTGATTTTTCATTTTCTTAAGAGTATCTTTTGTAAAACAGAAGCTTTGTAACCCAAAGTTACAAAGAGTTTTTCCTAGTTTCATCTAGAAGATTTATAATTTTAGTTCTTCCTATTAGATCTATGATCTGTTTTGCGTTAGCTTATATATATGGTGTGACGTAAAAATCAAAGATCATTTTTTGCACATGATTACCCAATTGTTCCAGCACCTTTCATCATTGAATTGCTTTGACATCTTCTTTGAAAATCAGTTGATGTGTGGGTCCATTTCTGGTCTCCTAAATCTGTCCTTTGTTCTGTATGTCTTGCCTGACACTAAAATCACATGGTTTTGATTACTAAAGCTTTACAGAAAATATTGAAAGCATGTAAATAAGTCCTTTATTTGTGTTCTTTTTCAAAATCATTTTGGCTCTTCTAAGACCTTTGTATGATCATATAAGGCTTAGAATAAGGTCTAAGAAAGAGGTCTGATAGGGTTTTTGTTCATGATTGCATTCAATCTGTAGCTCACTTTGGGGAGAATGACATTTTCTCAATATCGAGTCTTACTTTGCTGGGTACTGAATATTTTTGTATTCCTGTTAATATTCTTCTAGCTTATTATGGGACACTCTTAAAAATAGTATGAGGTTTTGCTTTTAAGTTATGTTACGTGGAACTAGGACAGTCACTGATCCAGAGTTAGTTATTTCCTTTTATTAAGACAAGAACTTTCTGTGTACTCTACACAATAGCCCAAAAATCTTGAGGTTTTCCACTCTGGTCAGAATAGATACTATTCCTGGCTCTTTATGAGCACCAGCTATTTTACTTCAAATCTTCGTGGGTGGCTCTTCACCCAGTCTCAGGTTAATTTCCTCAGATTCATGTGCTTATCAGTACTCAGCTGCATACTTAAATGGGACCCTCCGCAGAACTTCAAAGTTGTCTCTCTGTGCAGTGCTCTCCTCTCAGGTGCTCTGTTCTGAGAACACTAGCCACCATGTCTTCTGGGCCCACATCTTGCTGTCCCTCATTCGAGGAGGGTTTTTAAACTCATTCCCACTCCCTGCCACCATGGCCTGGAAACTCTCTCAAGACAATAAAGGCTGTCCTCATAGATTTTCCATCTTCATGGATCACTGTCCTTCGTTGCCTGATGTACCATTTCTTGCAAAGCATTGCTTTATATATTTTGTCTGGTTTTGGTTGTTTCGGGTGGGAGGTAAATCCTGTCCCTGCTACTTCATTTTGGCCAGAAGTCTATATTTGATTTTAAACACCTGTGGATCATCTCATTCTGTCTTTAAATTTCTTCCCAAAGAAATTAATGCTTGCTTTCCTGAATTTCCAGAATTGTTGAAATCCTATTTTTACATATATTTTACTATGAAATTCTATTTCTAAATAATTATATTTTTCCAAGCACCAAATTTCTCTTTTAATTCATCCATCAAGGTGTCATACTTTCAAAAGCCAAAGACGATCCCCCTTTCCACTGAATTCTAGTTGCCAGGGGGCTCCAGGCTCAGCTACATGTAGACACCTGGGGGGGGGGGTGTTTAGATTGGGAGAAGGCCAGCTCATCAGAGCATAGAATGGCGTTGGTGATAATTAATCTGGATGGAGGCACTGGCCACAGACTATCTGAGCAAATTCAGGAATTTCAGAAATCTCTGTACTGGGAAGTTCAAATATTCAGATAGGGCATGGGAGGGAGAAATTCTAAGTCAGGAATCATCATATATGTATGCAAGGACATTTCCAGAGCCAAAATGTAATAAGATTCATCTCTTAGAAGGAGAGTTGGAAGTTGCCAAATGGATGCTGGAGAATTTACTATTTATGAGGCCCTCTAGTCAGCCTGGAGAGACGGGATTAACAGAACAGATCCAATCTCTACCATCATTTCTGCCAAGTTCATTGGTATCCCGTATGAATTATGTATGGGTATTTTTGGGTCATTTGCTGATGAGCTAGAATTAGACAACGATAATCATACCTAATAGAAAAAAATTTGCATAATTAATGCATCCACTCATCTTTCCATCCATCCTACAAACTTTTTCAGTGGTTACTGCAGTACATGTATCCATGTATCAACTTCAGATGGTCTGCAGTCTTTCTGAAGTTTTATGCAAAATGTTTTGTCTATGTACATATATCTGCATGTCTCCAGGAGCATCTCAAAGAAGTCCTTAACCTATTAAAGATTAAGGATCACTGACTTACTGTGTTTTAGGTCCAAAGAATACAAACAAGCATATGATGTAGGTATCATTCTTAAGGCACAAAAAGTTTAAATTATGTGAACTGCTAAATGCAAAGCCACCTTGTCGGTGTCTGTCTCTTTCAGGTGGCTTCTGGAATATGGCCGACCACAACGTTTCCACGAATTCGTCATGCAGTCCTATACTGACCCCCTATTTAACCAGTCTCTATGGGATAGTGCTCATTGGAGGACTGGTGGGCGTCATCTCCATTTTGTTCCTGCTGGTGAAAATGAACACCCGCTCTGTGACCACCACTGCGGTCGTTAACCTGGTGGTGGTACATAGTGTCTTTCTCTTGACAGTACCTTTTCGATTGATCTACCTCATCAAAAAAACTTGGACCTTTGGGTTGCCCTTATGCAAAATTGTGAGTGCCATGTTGCACATCCACATGTACCTCACATTCCTCTTCTACGTGGTGATCCTGGTCAGCAGGTACCTCATCTTCTTCAAGCGCAAGAACAAAGTGGAATTTTACAGAAAATTGCATGCTGTGGCTGCAAGCACTGGCATGTGGTTGCTGGTGATTGTCATTATGGTGCCCCTGGTTGTTTCCCAGTATGGGTCTCATGAGACATACGATGACCAACATTGTTTCAAGTTCCACAAAGAACTAGCTCGTACGTATGCACAAATCATCAACTATTTCATAGTTGCTATCGTTATAGCCATCGCGCTGATTCTCTTGGTCTTCCAGGTCTTCATCATTGTGTCGATGGCGCGGAAGCTACACCACTCCTTGCTATCCCACCAGGAGTTCTGGGCTCAATTGAAAAACCTGTTTTTTATTGGAGTTATCCTTATTTGCTTCATTCCTTATCAGTTCTTCCGGATCTATTATTTGCAAGTTGTGGCACACTCACATCTCTGTAATGACAAAGTTGCATTTTATAATGAAATCTTCTTGAGTGTAACAGCGATTAGCTGCTTTGATTTACTGCTCTTTGTTCTTGGGGGGAGCCGCTGGTTTAAGCAGAAGACAATCGACCTATGGAATTGCCTTTTGTGCCGTTAGCCATAAACTACAATATTCATACTTACTTCCTTATTGGGAGTGAAGAATGGACATGGGGGGAGTTTCATGACTTGAAAACTATGCCTTTATGCAGCCAAACAGATGGCCATTAAAATGTCAAGAGCACTTTTTTGGTCCTTATTTGATCCTTATGGATCTCTGAATGACTCCTATACAAAGATCAGTGATGTTTGATACACCCAGAGTTGTAATACTGCATTATTTTTCAACACAAAATGTCTACTTGGCTCATCAAGACACCAGGGAACTAATGGTTTATAAAGTTTTGTTAAGTCCTTCTGGTTTTCTGATTTTGAACATGGTCTTTTTTTAGGCTTTTGGATGGTGCTCATCTATCTAGTTCTTTTACTCCACTTCATTTTGGGTAGCTTATCGTGGCCATGATCCAGCTCTTAAAATACAAACTCTACTTGGCTAAATGCATAAGATGGCCCAATCAACTCACAGTCCTGCCAAAACATAGGCAAAGTGATGTCATAAGAAACTGCTGGAACTTCAGTAGGAAGTCACTTATCTAGAAATCAAGAGAAACAAAACCTGCTGTCCTCTGCTATAACAAGATATTCTAGATTTGTGTCCTTTGAAAGGTCAAGTTTGAGGACGTGAGAATAAACTTCCTCTATATCACTGTTTTGGTTTGCTAAAGCTGCCACAGTGCAATATACCAGAAATGGGTTGGCTTTTACAATGGGGATTTATTAACTTAAAATTTACAGTTCTTAGGCCATGAAAATGTCCAAATTAAGGCATCAACAGGTGATACCTGGACTCTGAAGAAAGGCTACTGACAACTGGGACACCTCTGTCACATGGGAAGGTACATGGCTGGCATCTGCTGGTCCTCTGCTCCTGCATTTCATTGCCTTCAGCTCTGGTTCCAGTGGCTTCCTCTGTGGGTCCTTTCTTAGCTCCTCCGGGGCTTTTCTCACTGAGCTCTCTCCAAACTTCTCTGGGTGTTTCTCTCTAAACTCTCTCAGCTTTTTCTGTCTTTTATCCTCATAAAGGACTCCAGTAAAGGATTAAGACCCACTTTGAGTGGGTGGGTCACATCTCCATTGAAATAACCTAATCAAAGGTCCCACCCATAATAGATCTGCCTGAAAGAACATGGCCTTGGGGTACATGACAGCTTCAAACCAGCACAATAACCAGTTGCATTGTTCTTCCAAAAACTGTTTTAAAAGCTTACTGAACAATCTAAATAATGGTGAAAACGTAATTTAGGGACTATTCCTGACCCATGAGCTACTAGGCCTTAAAATGAGTTCCCAAGGAACATCCTGGGCCACAGTTAATTTATATTTTCTTTGGAGACAGAGAGTTATACTTAAATCTTTAGAATTCCCTTCCACACTTCAAATTATGTGTCTTTAAATAAAAACTAAAATTCTTTTAAAAATGAACTTTTAAGAAGTATACAGAGAAACCATTACGTTAGATTCTATTAGATTAGGTTATGTGAAGAAGATCCTCTGAGAATAACTGAGGAATGAATGAATAAATGTACTTGAAATTAATAAAATTTTAATACTAAAAAATATTAAATAATTTGGATTTTCTTTCCAATTTTGAGTAGCTTTTTCCAATTTTGTATCATAACTCATGACAATTGACACTTCAGTGATTTTCTTTTCAAGAAACTCTATTAATGGTGAGGTTGAATCCCGGCCTGTTATTTCTTGATCTTTGTGTTTTCTCTGTCCATACTTCTAATGTTGTCCTCAATGTTTCAAACAATTGAAAGTTTCCTAAGAACTGAGCCAAAATCATGTCAAATGTGCCAGAAAACTGAAGCAATTAATGGTGTGAATAGAAGTGAATGAATTAAGGGAAACTTTTTTTTCCACAGCAATGTAAACCTTTAGTAATTTGAAGTTTTTTGTTAATTTGTTATCATTTATGGGTTCACATTTTCATCATATGAATATGAAATACACATGTGAGTTCCTATGATCACTAAAATTACCGAGTCAGAGATTAATTTTGAGAAAGGAAAAGCAGCAGCATATTGCATATGCAACCTGTTCCCAATTTTTTTCCTGTTTCAAATTTTCTTTCTTTTTTTGAAGTTATACTTCTTTTATTTGTCATTTGTCTTCATTTCCAACTTAGTTTCTTAGTTTTCTTTTCCTTTCTCCTGCTGACCCTTAAAATTTGTGAGAACAAAATAAAAGAAATGTGGTAAAATATTTTTAAATTTTAAAAGTTATTTGTGAGAATCTAATCAAATCTTTTTCCTTATATGTCTATATCTTACTATCATAATGTCTTTTCACTTACAGACTGTATTATAATCTCTTCCTGATTTTGGATATGTCAAGGTCAGGCAATTATGCTTTTCTATATATTGTTATAAAGTTATAATACAGGGCCTATAAGGAATATTACCCAAAATACAGAAATTCAGTATTCCAAATTATTAATATCCTACTCATCTGTAGTTACAGAATGAACAAAAATATTTCAGTGTGCCTCTTCTTTATCTCTATGTTATAGAAATGACTCTCATGAGTAAGAGGGTGGGAGGTGGCACTGGCCCGTAGGACCATGTTTGAATGTCACAATTTTAAGAGCCCTACTGGCATTTGATGGCTGGGGCCAGAGACCAGACAACTTGTCTTTCATGCAACTGTCTGCACAATAAAGAATTATCAGGTCTTGTTCCATATCTGAATGTTCTGCCAGACATTCATGAAAGGTACAATCTACTCATAATAATCAGAGAAGTGAGTTAGGCCTTATTCAGTTTTCATAAACACATAGTATTTTCTTGGTATGGTTTTAATGTTCTGAATTTTCCAGAAATACAACTATCATGGATGTCGAGGAACGATTTTACTCTATCTTCCTCAGAACTTTACCAAGAGTTGTTCATTCTTTTGGAAAATCACGTCATCATTGGCAAAACAATTTATGGTATTAAAATACAACACCACATACCTATAAGCAGTATATGTAGCTTTTGCCTTCAGCTCAATATTGGATATAAGTGCCAACATCAGTCTGCCTCATTATGTCTCCTTGTGAGATAGTGCCTTTGGGGGGATTTTGGACAAGGTCCCTAGCTGTGACTGGGACCACCCCACATCATGTGAAAAATGAACCCCCTGAATTAAGAAGAGAAAGAGCCAAAGATGCCCCCTTGTGTTCTCAGGAGAGCATTATCTTAACTGTCCAGAGGCCACACTCACCAAACTCTAAATCTGCCTTCCTGGCAGCCCAACTTAAAGTCTCAACTTCCTTGTATTCTCAAGCCCAGGAGAATACAGAGAAACAGCTAGGCTAACTCTCTAGATGATGTTTAATTCTATAAACTACCACACTTTTTTTCACCAAGTCCAGTTGGTTATTTCATTCTCAGATTTCTCCTTTGCCTTTCAGAATTTCATTGCTTTAATAGTGTTTAATAGTGTTGTGCTTGACAGTGGGCACAAAGAAGAATTAGCAGAGGACAATACAGTGTATGTGTGTATGTGTGTGAAAGCTTTCCTATTAAAAGGATGCAGGGAAATAAATCACCAGACACATGAACTTGGTCAATAGGTCCAAGGAGGAAACCAGTGACCCCTTAGAGGTTACCTCAAGAACCTCAAGTACAAAAATTTAACTTTCCTAATTTGTATACTCAGGAAGATTTAATGAAATAGTGAACTTATGAAAAAGGAATAATCTAAGATTATAAAATATTGCTTTTAGAATTAAAAGGACAAAAAGTATATATAGAGAGGGAAATAGAAGATGTAAGTGGAGGCAGGTCTACCAGTTGAAAAGCTCCTAAAAAAATTCTCTTAGGATTCAGAGGAGGAACATAAAGCAATTAAACTGATGAACAAAAGGATAAAAAGACATTTACATCAAAATCAGGAGTTCAATATATCAATAAAAGGAACATTAACAGGTAAGAACTGAGCATATTGAGGGAGATAAAGTATTAAAAATAAAAATGCAACTGTGAGATATAGAAAGACTTCAAACTTTACATCACAGGGGCCACTGAGTACCAGGAAAAGCTAATGATAAAGACTTCACTGCTGGACATATCCTGGAGAATGTTTTGAATACTGTGAAAGCCAGGCAGGGGAAAAGTTTACCAATAAAAGAAAAAGAAGTAGGTGGGTATCAAGTTCTTCTTTCACAGCCTAAATGCCAGAGGACAGTGGGGCAATGCCTACTAGATTTTGATGGACAATATGATGACAAGGAACTCTGTAAACAAACAAAATACTGACACAGGGACTTCACGGGGAAACTCTTGCCAATCTCAGGGTTTGTCACCCCTGAGTCATTTCTTCTCAAGCTCCAGGGTCATCCCTGGGTTGGAGAGTGTCTTATTTATTTGTTGTGACAAAGTTTCACAAACCAGATGCCTTAAAACAACAGAACTTTATTTTCTCACAGTTCTGGAGGGGAGAAGTCTGAAACCAAAGTGTTGGAAGAGCCAGGCTCCCCACTGAAGTCTGTAGGGAAGACTCTGTCGACGTCTCTCTCCTGGCTTCTGGCGGTGGCTGACCAACGTCGATGTGCCTTGGCTTGTGGCTGCATAAATCTAATCTCTGCCTCTGCGGTCACATGCTGTCCTCTCCCCTTAACTGTCTGTGTCTCTTCTTCCCTTCTTATAAGGGCACCGGTCCTATCGAATGGAGGGCCCATCTACTGCAGTATAATCTTATTTTAACATAACCGATTACATCTGTAATGGCCCTATTTCCAAATAAGATCACATTCATGGGTACCAGGGGTTAGGATTTCAACATACCTTTTTTGGGGGGCTCAACTCAACCCGTAACAGAGAGCAACTCTTACTTACCTTGGGGCTGAATAACCTTCTCGGGAGGTAAGTCGCTGGCAGATCCTAAATTTCCTTTTAGAATATGATCCTTTAAGTTCTGAATCTAGCAAAAATTAAAAATAATTTCTTCGATGATTCTTTCAGCAGGATGGCAGCCTTCCCTAGCCTCTTGCCCTCATGTTCTATGTCCTTCTACTCCCATTTTAATATTTCCTTGGTATTTTCAGTTGGAATGGGAGACAGCAGATATCTGTCCTGAAAGAATTGTCTTTCATTCTCCTCCCAGTAACACTTCCAAATCCTTCCCTACATTTAAATTTTTACTGCAGGTTTATTTTCATAACATTATTTCCTAAAATGTCCCAAATAAAATTTCTGCCTCCCTCTCCATTTTTTTTATGATAATCTGTTGGCTTATTACCTTACATTTAAACTCTTGAGGCATAGAAAACACATATTTTGAATTTTATGGAAGGTTCAAAGTAGACCAGTACTGTTTAAATTTTCCTTTAGTCTCCTTCAGAAATTATTTTCAAATGTGCTATTTACCTGACATCTAAGGAGTTGAGGTTATTTGGTCTCACGTTATCTTTATTTTCTTCCTGTTCACATATCCCTCAATAAGAGATTGGCCAGATCTTGAATTTCCTTGTGAACTGTGTCAGTAGCTTCTCTCAGCAACTCTTTGTTATTGGATGTGGTTAGAAGCTGTCACTTAAATATCAAGATAGGAAAATTGATTACAGTTCCCAGGCCCAGCAATCTCAAGGCAGTAGAGAGAGTGTAAGGGTCATGGAAATCTCAACCAGACCTGCAGGTTCTTCCTCATGGTATAAATGCCATCGTGTAAAGTGGGCAGCCCTGTGTACCCAGAATGCCTTCAGGGTGAAGAAACTGCCTTGTTCTATGAACAAACCTTCTCCATCCAACCTCAATGAACCTATGAGTAACCTAGAGATCCACAAATTAGAGTCATTGGTCCCTAATAAAATCTTTACCTCTCCAGGGAAATGAGAAAAGTTTTAACAGTGCAGTAAGTTTTTCATAAAGCAAAATATATTCAATGTTACATTGTGAAATATATTTTACAGTTCACTTTATTTGTATTATATCATAATATAATAGAACTATAATCAGCACTAATTATAAGATATAATTTAGAGACCTACAAGATATGGTTGTGCTAAGAATCACACAGAGATAAATATTTTCTTGGCAATACTGGTAAGTTTCCAGTCTTTGGTCTTAGATGCCCTTTGGTCAATCTTCACATGTCCTGGAGGCCAAAAGAGCCCTTTATCTGCTGTTGTTACCAGTCAATGACACATTGACTCTTGAACACCTGACAAAGATTAAAAAGTAAATTTGTATTTGAGATTTAAGTTGTAGATTTTCAAGAAGTCAACACACACTGCATTGCTCTATAAATACTGACTTGTGATATATTTGATTTTGTATTAATTATTATATAGAGATATTAAAAGATTAAGAAAACCCCATTTTAATTATTATTTATAAATATTAACAGAATAAGAAAAACCCAATGTTTAACATATCAAAGTAAAATGTGTTTCAGTTGGTCTGTTTGAATGTTTTTAAAAAGACCTGACAGAGATAAAATGTGGTATGTTGTTTTGTGGGTAAGTTCACAGAAGGACATGACCAAGACAATATCTAGTCTGCCCAGGAAAGTCATACAGAATTACTAGAAAATATGAGTGTTCAAATATTCAATTCAGATTTATCAAACTAAATGAAAATGATCAGAGCAACTACAGTGCATAATATAAATGGATTTTCCCTACAGTGATGCACTGAATCCATAAATCCTTTTAGGACATTTAAAATATAAGACACTGACACAGACAATTTTTAATAACATTGCAGACAATTTTTAATAACAATTCTCCAAAATTATAAAAGCAACATTTTGCATGTTGGCATATAAATATCCACTTGTGTCAACCCCTCTATTTGCCCTCTGATCCCGTTCCTTCTTGTCTGCTCAAGGAGTTTACTCCTGCAGCTATGCCCTCCCTTCCCTGCAGTATTATCTTCTCTCTTTTCTTCTGAACCACCCACACCAGTGTAAAATGGATTATAGAAACAACAACAACACAACAACAACAAAAAATCCCCTACACTCCATATTTTCTGATAAATGCCACCTCATTGCTTTGCTTTCTTCTATAAGTTTTCTATAAGAAAACTCCATGAAAGAACTGTCCAAATTCTGTTTCCACTTCCTTATATCCCATTCTTTCCTTGGCTTGTTCCCATGGTTTATTGAGTTGCATGTTCTTTTCCAGGAACAAGTATTTCAAGGAACAAGCAACTAAGTAAGTTATTTTTGCTTCTTCTCAGCATTGACTAGTAAAGAAACAGAAAATATTTTGTCCCAGATGGTATTGTTTGCATGGGGCAGGGGTTTATTTCAGCCCCAGATCTCAAAGAAGATGATTACCCAACCAATATGGGCAATTCTGCAAAGCAGAGCAGATGCATATGAGAGTTGCCCTTCAATGAACAACAAAGCAGAGATTCAGATAAAAGTATCATATCTAGGCTTCTTTGGAAAGCTCTTCCCTTTAGTAAAATAGTTTTCCATCCCTTTTGGAGGGTTTAAAATTATTCTTTCAGAAATGATAAGTTAGTTTCTTGGAGAAATTCTATAAATTTGATGGGTTTGTAACTACTCTTTGACTTTATGAATTGGCCCAGTATTTAGTGAGGACTTAGAGTAAGCCTCAGTCCTTAATAGATTATGTTCTTGTTTTTAATAATTTTGAAAAAAAATTGTTTAAGACATTTTAATTGGACAGAAGCTCTCTCTCAGTGATTTCAATCATGCTTTAATATTTATAACATCTCCAGGCAAACAAAAGATAAATGCAAGTAAAGAGAGGAGAGAGATTATCCCTGATCAGTCTTCACATTAGAGGGGTTGATCATATGCTCAGGAGGTCCAAAAATTTTCACCTTGAGGGACAATTCCTTTTGAATGGCATTGTCTGCCCAGACCACTCTGTTGAGGAGGATTGTAAACTCTTTCCAAGATTGACTCAGAAAGAGAGAATGATATGGATATATCACACTGGTGCTGGCTTACACATGGTAAACATATAAGTCTTAAACTAAATTTTTCTCTTATTTTTTCTGGTTTTCAGAAAGAGGAATTTATATTATAGGAAAGTGAATTAAATTGAGAAAATGCAGTTCCATTTAAAATACTGATACATCCCCCACCATATTAGGTCATTAAGCCTTAAAGATTTAAGGGACTGGCTGTGCATTGTTGTGCATTGGAAAGAGTTTGACTAGGTGTCAAAAGACCTGGGGTTGACATATTAGTTACTTGTGTGACCTTGGTCAGACACTTTACATTTCTAGACTTAAGTTCCCTGTCTATCATGAAATGTTGCATATTGGGTGGGCTTGGCTACCATGGATACAGGCAGGTATAAAAATGGAGGATATGGGGACCAGGTAGAGGTTGTACCCCAACTCTGGGCTTCACCTGACTCCAAAGCAATAACATGATTTTCCATATTATCTCTCAAGGACCCTCCCTGTTGCACGAGCAACCCAGGAATCTCTAGCATTTTTTACGCACATCCTATGTGTCAATCAATGTACAAAGGAACTTATTTGATTTTTCCAAAGTGCTATGAATTAAGGGCTGATATTACTCCAATTTTTAAGGTATAGAAAGTAGGGCACATGTAGGTTAAGTAGCTTTCCCAAGGTCACCAGCTAGTAAACAGAAAAGCAGAGATTTGAAACCAAGAGATCTGTCTCCCGTGTCCATACTGTATCACTGTGATGTCCTGCCCCTCCATTTAGTGATGCCAGGGCATAGTAGATGAAGTACTTAGCAAAATCACACTTACTTTTACTTATCTCCATATTCTAACTTTTAGTAGTCAATTTAGTGTTAAACAGTCAAGGTTTATAGTATTTACATTTCACTTTGTGATCATACTGTTCCCTTATCCCTTTGCTAATACATGCAGCATTTATAACATACAAAGCCCTGCTCTAAGCACTTATTTATCTCATTTAATCTTTACAACTATCTTATCAGGTAGATACTATTGTTATCATCCCCATTTTACAAATGAGAAAACTCAGGCATAGAGAAGTTGAGGAACATGATGAAGGTTACTAGCTAATAAGTGGTGTAGCCAGGACTCAGGCAGTTCAGCTCCAGAAGCAATAGTCTTATTTACAAATAAGAGTCAACACTTATGAGTAGTCATTTGACCAAAGCTTCTTCCTTTACCATTTTGGTTAATGAAATTTTATCATCCAGTATTACTCCTTGAGTACTTACATATTTGAAGATGTTTGGGTTTGCGTTTAGAAGTGATGCCTCCAGACCTTTGTACCTGTGAGTTTGGAACTGACCTTCTGGGAGAAGGGATAAGTACTGTGTTTAACCATCAAGCCCACTCTTACTTGGAACCTGTGTTTGGATTGCTTGAGGGACATGATGACGGCTAAGTGCTAAAATGCCACGCTCACATGCCCTGTAGGCACAACCAGTTGGTTTTATTCCTGAAAGACAACATGAATGGTAGAAACTCTCCATTTACCCCTCAGAACTTGGAGGTAATCCACCACATTTTCCTGGAATTGAATATTGCTGTGGAGAAGAATTAGACCAATCTAAAGTTTCCCCCAAAATTCTATGTGACTTGAGTGTGAGTTGCACAAGAGAAGTTGTCCACTGAGACACCCATGATTTTTCCAAATTTTTTTTCAGTTTTTTAAAACACAGTTTTTTTTAGATATATTCACATACCATACAATCATCCATGTGTACAATCAACTGTTCACAGTACCATCATATAGTTGTGCATTCATCACTGCAATCTATTTTTGAACATTTTCCTTATACCAGAAAGAATAAAAATAAGAATAAAAAAATAAAAGTAAAACAAGGACACCCAAATCATCCCCTACATCCCACCCTATTTTTCATTTAGTTTTGTCCCCATTTTTCTACTCATCCATCCATATACTGGATGAAGGGAGTGCGATCCACAAGATTTTCACAATCACACTGTCACCCCTTGTAAGCTACATAGTTGTACAATCATCTTCAAGTGTCAAGGCTACTGGGTTGCAGTTTGATAGTTTCAGGTATCTACTTCTAGCTATTCCAATACACCAAAACCTAAAAAGGGATATCTGTATAGTGCATAAGAATGTCCAATGTCCACGAGAGTGACCTCTTGACTCCATTTGAAATCTCTCAGCCACCAAAATTTTACTTTATTTCATTTTGCTTCCCCCTTTTGGTCAAGAAGATACTCAATCCCGCGATGCCGGGTCCAGATTCATCCCCAGGAGTCATATCCTGTGTTGCCAGGGAGATTTACACCCCTGGGAGTCGGGTCCCACGTCGGGGGAAGGGCAGTGAGTTCACCCACCGACGTGGCTCAGTTAGAGAGAGAGAGAGAGAGAGGGCCACATCTGAGCAACAAAGAGGCACTCAGGGGGAGACTCTTAGGCACAGTTATAAGCAGGCTTAGTGTCTCCTTTGCAGCAATGAGCTTCACAAGGGCAAGCCCCAAGAGAGAGGGCTCGGCATACCAAGCTGTCAGTCCTCAATGTTTGTAAGAACATCAGCAATAACCCAGGTGTCCAACACTTCCACATTTTCCCCCAGCTCCTCGGTGGGGGGGGGGGGGGGGGGGCTGCATATATATTTTATTCTCTGCCCAAATTACTTTGGGAGACACTCACGATTTTTTAAACCTTCATTTCAATAGCTTTACCTGTATAAAGCTTAATATTTATTGTTCAGGCCTCTTCTTTTACCTTGAAGCTTATATGCTTCAATTTTCATATTCAAGCCTTACTTCAGAACTTTCCTTATTATATATTGCAATATGTTTTCTGTTCATTTTATTCTCCCCTTCGGGCACACTGATGATATGAATGTTGGATTTCCTTGTCCTTTCATATCTGTTATAGTCTCTTAATATTTTACCTTTATTCTTTTCCAATGCATTTGGTGTGATTTCCTTAAGACAGTTCATTCTTATACTTAATTGTATTTTCATTCATTTCATTCCTTTTTATTGATTCTAACATGGTCTTCAACTTCATAGTATTTAAATTTTTTGCCTTCCGTTTCTTTCCTAAGATCTGACAACTCTTTTTTTCTTCTTTCTACTTTATAACAGTATTTTACTGAAACATTGAATTTTCTTGGACTCCTTTTTAGAGAGTTTAAAATTCCTTTGGGACTCATGAAGAACTATTTATCTGAAATCTTCCTCTCTTTCTTTGGGGAATTCCCTCTTTGGAATTACGTTCTTCATTTGCATTTTGTTTAAATGCCTTTCCTCCTCTCTACCCACTTAGTGTTTATGCTAAAGCCTAATATTGCTTTCTTTCTGGTTATTATTTATCTTTGAACGAGGCCATCTATTTCTTAAAGAAAGATGTGGGACTGAGCTGGAACAGACGGCCATCTTAATTTTGATTCTTCACCTTGTAGATCAGATTCCTTATCAAGCAGTGTTCCTTGTCTCCTTGATTGCTCCAGAATATTGATTTGGAATTTTCCTTTTATGAAATATACTACTTTATATTCTGGGTGCATATGCCTCATCAGTTTTCAGGCTCTTAGCAAAGTTTCTGAAGTCATAATTTCTGTCTTGTGTTTTGATGATTACCAGTTCCAGACTCGCCACATCCCCCTGAATGGGGTAAAATTTAGGTTGTGCCAAGTAAATATGATGTGTCAGTTTAATTTCTCCTAAAGCTCCATCTTCCTTGCTATTCATCTGGCCAATTATTTTTTTTAAAAAAGTGTATATCAACGCCCATCAACTCTACCCACAAAGAACTCAGTCTCATGGCCATATCTAACTGCAAAGGAAACTGGAAAATATAGTCTAGTTGTTTGCCTAGGAGGAGTGTTTCATGGTTCTTAGATTATTGATCTTGTTATTTTGTTGCTTTGATGTTATTGTTGTTTCCTTGTTTCATTGATGGATGAGGAGTTGTCTTTTATAAATAGCTTCATGTACTGGTTTTACTCACATTCACAGGAAAATAAACCAGTATAGGCCTTGTTTTCCACTTACTTCAGGTGATGAAAGTGAGATTCAAGGTTAAATTACTAGCCTAAGGTCACAAAGCTAGAATACGAAAGAGGTGTGATTATATCCAGGTTTCAGTGGCTGAACACTTATGTCCTGTCCCTATGCCAGACAGGTGGAGAAAAATTTCTCATTACTAGAGGAAAAAAAAAAAAAAACACATAACAATCAGGCATAGGAAAGCAAAAACCACCTAGAAAATAAAGTCAAATCTCTCTCCCAATGAAAGCTGAAGTTTGCCAATGAATTGAGACAATTACCAGCTAGGATAAAGTGGTAGAGTTGGAGGAGTGTATTCTCTCCAAAGTTTTTTTTTTTTCCTTCCAAAAGCAAGAACCAATCCCTTTTCCCCTTTTGATGTTTCTCAGAGTGTTCTAGTAGGCAATCTATGAATATTCATAGAGGATAATGATCTCTAAAAGAAAAAGTTCTTGAATATACACAGAAGATGGAAAAAACAGGTTTAGACTTAGCATATCTGTTAAGTGTTTGGGAAAAAGATATTTCATAATATACATGAGTTTCTATTTTGTGAAATCATATCCTAAATGACAAATCACTATTATACAGAGTTATTAGTGGTTATATCCCATGATTGCTCTTCTCTTTTAGACAAAGTGGTTGGAATGGACAAAGGATATTTGTGGGACTGTGTGTAACCCAGCCAAGCATACACTTACCAGAAGCCGAACAGAAGCGAGTCTGACCTTTTCAGTCTCCTGCCTAAAATACCTTTCTGGCCTCAACTTCAGAGGCTTACAATTCTCCAGAATATGTTGACAAATATTTGCATTAACTTGCGCACATGAATTTTCGGGGTCTAGTGTCCATAGTCCTCACTATATTTTCAAAGTTGTCTGCAATCCGAAAGAAGTTTAGGAAGCATCGACATAATAATAGGATACATTTTACATCCTTATCATGGCCTGTGTAACTTACTGATCTGGCCCTTTACCTACATTTCTATCTTCATCTAAGTTTGTTTTACATTGATGAGCATTATGAATCTGCTTAGCCCTACCCACCCCAGCCACATCACATGTCACCCCTCAGTGTCCTTGTATACTGTCCTCTCTGACTGTAGTGCTCCTCTCCGTTGTTTGCCCAGCCAGTTGCTAGTTGCCCTCTAAAACCAGAACAGAATTCACTCCTACAAGAAGAGTTGATCATTCCTTTAACCTCTTCACGTTAGACTTAGGTGTTTTGTTTCATTATGCAGTCCTAAAACTGGTAATGTAGAATTACTAGGGAAAATGGTCATGACATATTATTGAAGAACATAAGCAGATGACAAATACAGTGTGTGTTTACCTTTGCATGTAAAGCCATCTGAAAGAATTTATATTGTGATGGTAACTGTTGTCATAGTTAACTCTGACTTTTTTTTTTTTTTTTTTTTTTTTTTTTGGTGGTTGTATTTATTTTTTTTGGAGTTTGAAATACTAAATTTGTATTACTTAGGTAATATTTTAAGGCTTAAGAAAGCAATTTGTTCAATCTTGGACAAGATGAATTTAATGGTGAAATGCCAGTTCTGGTGCACAGTTAAAAGCAGGGCAGAAACAATACACACCATGAGGTCATCTCTTCCTATTTACAAAAGGAGATTTTTGTGGTGAGGGCTGGGAGTTTAATGACAGTGAGCACTACACCGCAAATAAGTAAGGGGATGATTTTTCGGTTAGGAGGAGGTCTTGTGATGGCTTTCGTCTGCAGTGAGAACAGGGAACTAACTGAACCTCACCAGAAGGTTGGATTTTTAAGTGTAAGTATATGCAATACAGAGCCTTCATTTTGACATTCCTTCCTTAAATAAAATTTTCCCCAGGTGCTTAACTGAGCATTCTCAGAAAAAGGACAAATAACCAGGGTTCTTAAATTAGGGTGCTCAGATAGAGACAAGATAAGAGGATATTACTGGGGCTGCTGTAGGAATCACATCCTCTAGGGGAGTTTGCTGTGTAGCGGGGGGACACCCCTGGAGGAGTCTAGCAGTGGGGAGCCCTGTCTCCTTAGTCATGCACGGGGACAGTCTGGACCTGATTTTCAGTCGGTACTTCCAGAAGGGGCTGATGAGCTCCCACCCCAGGGATGTCATCACCTTTGTCAAAGCCAGTCAGCAGCTGGGTGGGACTGCAGGTCACCACAGGGGGTTCCCAGGCACAAGCCTGGCCACATCTTCTCCTTCTTTGGGGGTACTTGGTACGCTCGGCTGTTACATATTTGCTTACGTTTCCTTACCCTACTAGATCCTGAGCTCCTCAAAGGCAGGGACAGTTTCTGAACAATCCTTATACCATGAGCACTCAGCACAGGGCCTACCACATGGTTATTGCATTTAATTTAATTTAATTTAATTTAATTTAATTTAATTTAATGGATTCATAAGCTGGGCATCTACAATGTTTTAGAAGAAATACAATTTTCTTAACTTTCAAAAAGCCTTGATGATTTGCCCTTACTCCAAGATAATGGGGCTTTCATTGAGGGTTTGCAAGTATCACCTTGAGGGTGGGGATCCCCTCGGGTCTTCCTTTGTCCCCATTTGCATTCTGACTGTTTACTGGGAAAAACAGCACAGAGCCTGACAAGACTTTCAGTATGAAAAATACTCTTTCGGTATGAAAAGGCTAGTCTTCTCTAGAGGAAGTCTTTGAAGAGCAGTCAGTGCAAGAACTAGGAACACTGGTTCCAAGTAAAAGAGGAGGAAAAGTGTGTAAGAGTGGGAGGTTAGGAGGGCACAGTTTGAAATGGGCCTACTTTCAAAATTCAACTGTAGTCCCACTCTGCCGATGAGGATCTGGGAAACCTGTCAGACAGGAGCCCAATGAAGTCTTCTGAATTTGACTAGATTTGGGGATGCAACACGCTATTTGACAAATTACCTTGCCTTACTGTGCCTTAGATATAGTCACAGAGAACACATTCACATCACTGGTTGTTGGAGGTGGAAGGTACCTGTAATCTGGTAGAGTCATTCTCAAATATTTGTTCAATTGTTAATCACAGGGACAGATGGTGTTCATATAGTGGAAAGATCCCAGAGGCTGGAGGCTGGGGGTATTTCCTAGGGTGCAGCTGTAATTCTATACCTTCCTCCTCCGTTCACAAAAAAAGATTTCATGATAGTGTAACCTAAACAAATGCTGTAAACCTCAAATTTCTAAAGCAAGGTTCTCCCCAGGGCTTGGAAGAACTAGGTTATATATTTTTTATAAGATAGAGAACTGTGGTTTTCTTCACTTACAGATGTAAACCTTTTTGCTCTCAAATGATCGTTGAGTGGCCTCTCTTACTGATGTCCCTGTAGGTCGAGTTCTGAAAGGAGATGTTCTAAAAGAAGAATGTGTCAGAATTTTTTTGGCTTGTCAAGGGCATAGGACTCAGAAATCTTGTACAAAGTTAGGTGAAGTGAGTCCCTCATATATCAATTTGAATCTGGAAAAACTGTTTCAGGTGCCAAGGAGCTTTCTGGAAGGAAGGGAGATGGAACGCAAGTATCATCTTTTTGAGGTTTAAAGTCTTTGGATAAAACATCTCTGATGTATTGGAGAGGTCGTGAATGAAACTAGCTACCAAGAAAAGTGAATGGGGCCACTAAAAGGAAGCTCATTGTTCTGGTTTGCTAAAGCTGGTGAAATGCAATATACCAGAAATGGGTTGGCTTTTACAATGAGGATTTATTAGCCTACAAGTTTACAGTTCTGAGGCCATGAAAGATGTCCAAATGAAGTTATTAACAGGATGAAACCTTCTACAAGAAGACCAGCTACCAGTGATCCTCAGCTCCTCTGTCACATGGCCGGGCACATGGTCCTTCTCTCCCATGTATTGCTGCTTCCAGTTTCTGGAAGCTTCCGTGGCTTCCTCTCTTGGCTCTGTGGGTGTATCCTTGTCTCTCAGCTTCTCTGGGGCTTTTTCTGTTTAAATTTCTCTGGGTTTTCTGTGTGTCCTTTATCCTCCTACAAAGGACTCCAGTAAGAGGATTAAGACCGATCTTGAATGAGTGGGTCACAACACAATTGAAATAACCTAATCAAAAGGTCCCACCTACAACAGGTCTATACCCACAGGAAAGGATTCAAAAAACATGATCTTTTCTAGGGTATAGGACAGCTTCAAACCAACACACTCATCATCAGAAAGGGATCTCGAGATTGGTGATCTGGACAGAACACCAGAGCCAGATGTTCTTGAAGGGGGCCTGAATCAAGACACAATTTATGGGTGCATAATCCCTTCTGATGCAGATGTCAATAATCTTTCCTCCTATCTTCTAGTGGAAAGAGTCTGCATGTGTACGCAGTAAGAGAGCTGGTCTCTAAGAGCCTAAAGCAGTTGGATTTTCTTTACGGTTGTTGTTGCTGTGTGAAAGCCCTGACCAAGCATAATATTGCAGAGTGGAACATCCACATCTGTTTGCAGAGAAATATTGCAGCAGACAACACATTAAAAGGACTGCTGGAACCAAGGATGACTGGCCTTGGTTACCATGGTGATTCTTTGGGCAAGCAGAGCCTTGCCCTGGGACTGTGGGAACATAGTGGCTTAATGCACACTGAGCCTCAGCCAGCACCGCAGTCCCTGCAGGGCAGGGAGCCTTGAGCTCTGTGTACAGAAATCAGCAGTCATGATGGGGACTCAGCCGTGATGAGGACAGCTGGTTTCCGTGCTCTACGGACAGTGGGCAGCAGTAGGCAAGCTCCAGGGAGGACTAATTTAATACAGGAATAAAAGCTACTCCAGAGATTTTTAGATTCCTCCACCAGTGGAGGAATTTCAGAGTAAAATTTGACTTTCTGACAATGTGAGTGTGCCAGTCTGAAAATGTTATGTACCCCAGGGAAGATTATGTCTTTTAATGCAGTCTTGTGGGGGCAGACTTATTATGAATGGGATCTTTTGATTAGGTTGTTTACATGAAGATGTGACCCACCCAACTGTGGGTGAGAGCTTTTGATTAGATTATTTCCACAGAGGTGTAACCCTGCCCATTCACGGTGGATCTTGATTAGATTACGAGAGTTCTTAAGAGAGCACAGAGGCCGACACAAACTGAGATGCTTGGAGATGCAGACAAAGAGATGTTTGGAGATGATGAGCTAAGAGATAAAGCCCAGAGTTTGCCCCAGAAAATCTGAGAGGACCCCCAGATGCTTAGAGAGAAATGCCCTGGGAGAACAAGCACGGATGCACAGGAGCTGAGAGGGAGAAGCTAAGAGAGTCAGAAGCCCAGAGACATATTGGAGAAAGCCATTTTGAAATGCAACCCGGGAGCAAAGGACCAGCAGACACCAGCCACATACCTTCCCGCTGACAGAGGTGTTCCAGATGCCATCGACCTTCCTTTGGTGAAGGTATCCTCTTGTTGATGCCTTAGTTTGGATACCTTTATGGCCTTAGAACTGTAAATTTGTAACCTAAAAAATCCCCTTTATAAAAGCAATCCATTTCTGGTATTTTGCATAACAGCAACTTTAGCAAACCGCAACAGTGAGTATTTGGGTCTTTGTCTTCATAGGAGGAACATTAGAAGAAATATGACTGTGATTTTTAATCCGAGGTCGTGAAGTGGGACATTCTGCTTATAGAAAACAACAAAACAACAACAAAACCCCTTGCAAACAATGGTACTTTAACTGTTATTACTAACAATTTGATTTTTATACAGTTCAAAGTCTAACTCACCTGCAGTGGACTGCACAGCATGGATGCTAACCTGCTGCTCTAATCTGTTTTTCCCAAGTACTGGGGTAAAAAGTGTTATGGACTGAATCCCCTCCCCGACAAAGACGTTCAATCCTAACCCCAGTCCTGTGGCTGTGAACTCATCTGTAAATAGGCCCTCTGAAGATGTTCTTAGCTAAGGTGAGGCCAAACTGAATCCAGTAGGCCTTAAATCAGTCTGACTGGGGCCCTTATAAACAGAGGAAATTGGGATTCAGGGAAGAGGAGACAGCCAGGGAGACAGACGGCCACATGATGAAGGAAGAGATCGAGTTATACATGACCAATAAGCCACCGCCAGAATGCCGGCACTTTGATTTTGGACTTCCAGCCTCCCAAACTGTGAGCAACACTGTCTGTAGGAATGCTATGACTTCTGTTCTTATTTCACATCTTTAACTGGAAGTGATTTTTAAGTTCCCTTTTCTGCTTCTAATTATTCCTTGTGTTTCATTAGGTCAAGGATGACCAATTGTAGCAGAAAAACTTTTATTACCCAACTTTATGTTTCTGTGTGTGCATGTTAAGAAGGTTGAAGATGAAGATGGGAAAATTATATACTCTTTGGGAGCTAATGGAGTGCAAAAAGAAATGTGCAGATTTGGAGACCATGTGTCTTGTATATCTGGAAAGGGAGAAGGTGACAGACAACTAACAGAGAGCCTACCATGTTGGACACGTCGTGTTTTTTTCTTCAATCAGCTTAACTACCAAACCATTACCCTCCTTGAGGACAATGACCTTGTTTGTCTTGTTCATAACTTCTGTGCAGTTTGAGTTACATGGTAGGGGCTCAATAAATATTTGTTGAGTGTTTATTTAGGGATCTCAGGGTTGAGCCTTGAGAGATATGTATTGTTAATTGCATCTTATAGATGAGATAACTGATGCTCAGAGTAACGTGCCTGAGATCACACAACAAAAAAGAAACACAATGTAATTCTTTCTTCCTGATTGGTGCTTTTGAAACTTAGTACATTGCCTTGAGGCATGTCTAATTCAAATTGTCAGGGGATGCATTAAACGATGTGATATATATAGAATTGTGCATTACCTTCATGTGACAGTTTCTTTCAGTGAAAACAATCCAGTAAATAAAAGACTAAATGTGAATTATAAACCCATATAAGCATGCTCATATAAATAAGTTCTATGGTTCATAGAATAAATCTGTCAAACCATGCGTTTCTGTTTCGATTTAGAAAATAAGTTCATTGTAAAGGTAGATCCTGTTTTAACCAGAAAATTTCCCCCAAAAGGGAAAGTAGCAGTGGCATACTGATAAATGTTTTACAACTGGTTCCCTCCCTTCCACAGATTCCCCAAAATGTGTCTGAGTATATACTTTATTATATAACTTTATTATAAATTTTACTCATTTAATGGATGTGTAGCACCTAATTTACAAATAATAACAAAATATACAATTCACTATTGTAAGTTCCATATGGTCAATTGATTTTCACAGAATACTTCATTGATTTTTGCCAAACTCTTATATCCATCATCAACCTATGGTTGCAAGTGATGAATGAGGATAGTTTTGACATGACTGTTAGTTGATATGTTCATTTACATTGACAGGTAAGACAAAAGTGAACCAAATGAAGATGTGTGTCAGAATTTCACTCATTTGTCTGTGATGTGAGTAGATTCTTTGCTGAATTGGATTAATAAGGAAAAGCTATATTCTCAATTTTTGTGCGATTCACAATGTAAGGCTATAGACACAACATACTTGTAAGTTTAATCTGCCTTATTAACATTTTTTCTATCACTTTCATAAGTCTAGACAATCAACAAAACAATGAATTCAGCCCTGACCTATAGCATTTGCCAATTTCTGTGATGTAAAAACTTCCTCCAGATGAATTTCAAGTTATTAACATGATGCTACTGAACACAGAGTTGAGAACGGATGTGACAGAACTTCCAACATACAGCTGTAACAGACACAAGTGACTTCAAGAGCATAAATAATAGGATAGCAGAGTAAAATAATTAGTAATGATGAGTCTTAAGTGTTTATGACTTTTGTTAATATAATTTATTTAATTGTAAATTTATGTAATTTAATTTTTAATAATGGCTGGTTGGTAGGGAAAGTGGGATTAGTTTCTGCAGCAGGAATATCATATTCCAGCGAAGCAATCGAAAAGGAAGTGAAAAGGAGAAGGAAGGGAAAAGGCGAATGTCTTTGGGGCACATAATATAGGCTGGGTGGTTTCCTTCCTTCATTTCATTTAATCTATAAAGAAAGTGTTCTTTTTTCCCACTTAACAAATGAAGAAAATGAGCCACAGAGGGGTTAAGTGACTATTCCAAGGCCACCTGACAGTGAAGCTCATGCTTTTTCCACATTGTGCCGCCTTTGAAGGAGAAGCAACTAATTCCAGTCAATCGTGGTTACTTATCTTGGTGTCCCATGTGCTGGAGTTAATTGAAATTACTCTGGAGTAATCTACTTCTGTGTTGGTAATAGATCCATGAGAGAAATTTGGAAGGTAACTGGCCACTAAGGAAGATTGGCCAGCCTCGGTTCCTCCAGCTTTCCTGGCAGCAGGGTTAGTGCAGGAGACCCAGCCATGTCTGCTCAGACATCCATGCCCAGGACCAGGATGCAGAAGCCAGGGACTTGAAGAAGCAGGGATGGGGGAGAATTCATTCTGGGGAAGGGTGACTGTGCCAGTTTGAATGTATTATGTCCCCCAAACGCCATTATCTTTGATGTAATCTTGTGTGGGCAGACCTATCAGTGTTAATTAGATTGAAATTCTTTGAGTGTTTCCATGGAGATGCGCCCCACCCAACTGTGGGTGATGACTCTGGATAATTTCCATGGAGGTGTTGGCCCGCCCATTGGGTGGGTCTGAATTAAATTACTGGAGCACTATATAAGATCAGACAGAAGGAGCAAGCTGCTACAGCCAAGAAAGCACAGGAGCTGCAAATGAGAGACATTTTGAAGACTGCCATTGAAAGCAGACTCTTGCTCCAGAGAAGCTGAGAGAGAACAAATATTCCAAGTGCAACTAAGAGTGGCGTTTTTGAGGAACTGCAGCCTAGAGGGGAACGTCCTGGGAGAAAGTCATTCTGAAACCAGAACTTTGGAGCAGACGCCAGCCACGTGCCTTCCCAGCTAACAGAGGTTTTCCAGACACCATTGGCCATCCTCCAGTAAAGGGACCCGACTGCTGATGTGCTACGTTGGATACTCTATGGCTTTAAGACTGTAATAGTGTAACCAAATAAACCCCCTTTTATAAAAGCCAATCCATCTCTGATGTTTTGCATTCCAGCAGCATTTGCAAACTAGAACAGTGACCCACCATTCTGGTTTGCCTGAGACTGACAGGGTTCCCAGAATACGGGACTTTCTGTTTTAAAACTAGGACAGGCCCAGGCACACAGGGATGAGTTGGCCTCTGCTTCAGCCTTCAGGTTAGCAGTGGTTACAGGGCAGGCTGCACTATCTGATTGGTGTTCAACAGTAGTGGTATCTGCAACCTCAAGGTCAGGTTCTGCATCCTGACTTCAGTTGTGGTTCTGGTTATCCTGTGTTCATGTCTATTTTCAGAACCTAGTTCTGAAACTTCCATGCTATTCTATAAACAAACCAATAGACTTCCAATACTTCCTTTCCTGTTTAAAGTCATCCAGGGCTGATTTCTCTTGCTCACAGAGAATGACCCTGAATGGTCATACACCAGCAGTTCCATTTCCCAGCAAGAGCTGGCTTGGGAGTTCCATCTTCTCTCTGCTCTGCATGTATAAAAGACTCAAGGGAGTGGGGGCTTGAAATATCCAGAGGAGCTATTTGGAACAATGCGAAAGTTTTGGTAATGGATGGTGGTGAAAATAAAGAGACTCAAGAGAAAAGTGCTTCTTTCTAAGGTACTTTTGGATGTTGAGAAAAGATTGATTTAATATGAAAACTGAAACTGATGACTTCTAACCAGTTAAAACTGATTTCCCCCAGGTAAAACCAAAAACCTCTCCCAGTAATGTTAATTAGTCCCCCACGCTTAGGCATGAGGTGAAGGGTTTAAGCAGGACTAGAGAATGTTGCTTGTACCAAAACCATATAGGTGGTGGAACATTACAGCTAAAATTGTCTGACTTTTCATTGGTTCATGAGATCATCACATGAATAAATAATGAACAATGAATAAACAATGAATAAAAGCAATTTGGAAAGTAGCTCTACTGTACTCATCCAATAGGGTTAGTATTAAGGGACCAAACAACTGAGGGTCTATGCTAGCATAGTACAATAGGAATATAATTCAAGCCACATGTGCAAAGTTAATTTCTCTAGTAGCCATATTTAAAAATGGAAAATAAACAGGTAACATTAATATATTTAATTTAATCTAATACATCAAAAATAACTTCAACCTGTAATAAATATAAAATATTAATAATGTATTTTCAATTATTTTATCCATATTAAGTTTCCTATATCCCATGTGTATTTTATATTCCCAGCATGTCTCAATTAGAACTTACTACACTTCACTTGCTCAGCAGCCACTTGGGGGTCTTGGCTACCATATTGGACAGTGCAGATCCAAGCTATAAGCCTGAGGAAGTTGAGTTATCTCCACATACTAATTCAGCTGAGACTTTGGGCAAGTCTCCTTACCTTTCTGGCTCTGATTCCTGATTCCTCACAGTAAGATTAGGTGGTTACATTAGCTTATTATCAAGTTTATTTGAGCATTGATGGTTTTGTGATTCTTTAATTTTTTCTCAATGGTTAGTCTTCTGCAAAGTAAAAAAAAAATTCTAGCCATCAGGACTTCTATTTTTTACAAACTCTAGAAACAATGATTAATTGTTCTGCAATATTCTTTTTTTGTTTCTGCCCTCAAAAATGACCTGACTGTACTGTAATATTCAAGCTTAAAATTGTTTGATCCTAAGATCACATTTTAGTTTCCTTATTTTAATTTTGCCAAGGGAAAAGGAAAGAAGGAATAGAGCAGTAAATTAAGATATTCTTACTGCAGCTATCTATTCTATTGAAGTAGCTTTAAAAAGTATAAACTAAACAATAAAAATGAAACAGTGTTGGAATCTAGGAAGACATCCATATGTTTCTAAATTACATGATTTGCAGAAATCATTAGGCATATATGTTTTCATGGATTTGTAGAAAAACTTGACTTCATGTCACTTCAAAAACAGAACCCAGAGGAAAGGATCTAAGATAGCAGCATAGACAGGAGTGGAAGCTAAGTAGTCCCCCTGGAACAACTAAAAAAAACCAGAAACAACTAGTAAATAATCCGGAATAACTGCAGGGGGACAAATGTGACCGTCCACTCATCATACACCAACCTGAATTGGGAGGAATGTCCGAGATCACAGCATAAAATCTGTAAGTAAAAACTGCGGATCCAAACCGGGAGACCCCTCCCCTCGCAGTCTGAGCTACAAAGCCTCTTGGTGCCAGGGAGAAGCTCTCTCCCAGCAAGCGAATATAGCTCAGCTGAGCTCCAACTGGGGTTTTAATTAGCAAGTGCAAACTGCTCACTACGAGGTAAGAATCCCCAACAAGCAGGCAAAGGCTTTGGGTGACAACTGACCTTGGGAAGCTGGAGGGTCGCCTCGGACTAGCTCTGGAGGGGACTCTCTGTTCCTTTTTTGACTTGGTGGAGAGGGCCTCAGCCATTTTCAGTTCTCAGTTCTGTCACCCGGATAAGGGTATAGCACAGGCAGAGAGAGACCACTGAAATGCTAATAACCTCTGCGTAGGGGGTCCATCTTCTATAAGAGGAAAGGGGTGGGACCCAGCTCTACTACCTGCCTTTCATTCAGAACTTGGGGAAAAAGAGCCACACCTCCTTACACCAGTCAAGAATTATAGGCTAACAGGTGCCACCTACTGGGCAGAAAAGCACAGTGACCTGAGGCATCACAGGGTGTACCAATTTTCTAAGACACACCTTCAGGAAAACCGCATACTGAATATTTCTTCCTTCTGGGACCTTAGCCCATTCTGGTCTGGGGAGGCCTGATTGGGGTAACCAAGGAAACCATGCCTAGACAACAGAAAACTACAACCTACACCAAGAAAAATGAGGTTATGGCTCAGTCAGGGGAACAAACTTGCACTTCAACTGTGATGCAGGAATTGAAACAACTAATAATAACGAATTCAAAAAGTTTAGGGAAGATATGGCAAAAGAGATGAACTATATAATGAAAATACAGGATGTACATAAGGTAGAAATTGAAAGTTCAAAAACCAACTGGCAGAATCTATGGAAATGAAAGACACAACACACGAGATGAAAGACGCAATGGAAACATACAACAGCAGGTCTCAAGAGGCAGAAGAAAACACTCAGGAACTGGAGAACAAGGCACCTGAAAGCCTACACACAAAAGAACAGATAGAGAAAACAAGGGAAAAATACGAGCAACGTCTCCAGGAACTTAAAGACGAAAAGAAAAGCAAGAATTTACATGTCATTGGTGTCCCAGAAGGAGAAGAGAAGGGAAAAGGGCAGAACCAATAATAGAGGAAATGATCAATGAAAATTTCCCATCTCTTATGAAAGACATAAAATTACAGATCCAAGAAGCGCAGCGTACCCCAAACAGAATAGATCTGAATAGGCCTATGCCAAGACACTTAATAATCAGATTATCAAACATCAAAGATAAAGAGAGAATCCTGAAAGCAGCAAGAGAGAAGTGATCTATCACATACAAAGGAAGCTTGATAAGACTATGTGTGGATTTCTCAATAGAAACCACGGAGGCAAGAAGGAAGTGGGGTGATATATTTAAGATACTGAAAGAGAAAATCCACCAACAAAGAATCCTATATCTGGCAAAACTAACCATCAGATATGAGGGAAAGCTTAAAATATTCTCTGACAAACAGGCAATGACAGAGTTTGTGAACAAGATACTTGCTTTGCAGGAAACACTAAAGGAAGCACTGCAAACAGAAAGGAAACGACAGGAGTGAGAGGTTTGGGAGATAGTAGCACAGCAATGTAAGTACACTGAACAAAGATGACTGTGAATATGGTTGAAAGAGGAAGGTTGGGACCATGTGGGACACCAGAACAAAAGACGAAGGATAAAGACTGGGACTGTGTAACTCAGGGAAACCTAGGGTGCCCAATGATTGTAATAAAAGGTACAAATATGTTTTTACATGAGGTAGAACAAATGAATATCAACATTGCAGTGTTAAAAATACGGTGGGATTGGGACGAAAATACAATCAATGCAAACTAGAAGCTAGAATTAACAGAAACATTGTATTACGCTTCCTTTAATGTAACAAAGGCGATATACCAAAGCTAAATGCATATGGGGCAGTGGGAAATAGGGGAAGGGTCTGGACTCCTGGCATTGGTGATGTTGTCTGACTCTTTATTCTACTTTAAATTAATGCTATCTTTCCTTTTGTTATCTTCTAGCTATCACATTTTGTTTGTTTGTTTTTCTCTCTTTCTCTCGCCGTTTTCTTTTGCCTCTCTGCCTTCTTTGACCCTTCCTCCCTCTTTGTGGAAGAAATGTCCTTATATAGGGAGTGGCGATGGTGCTCAATACATAAATACGTGACTATATGGGGAACCAACGATTGTTTACTTAGGACAGACTATATAGTGTTTGAACAAAACCATCTTAAAAGAAATGGGTTGATGAAGAAACCTTGAGTGAAATAAGACACATAGAGGCAAATATTGCAGGGTCTCACTGATATGAACTAATTATAATATGTAAACTCATAGACATGTAATATAAGTTACCAGGATATAGAATGAGGCTAAAGAATGGGGAGCAGTTGCTTATTATGAGCAGAATGTTCAACTAGGGTGAACTTAAATATTTGGAAATGGACAGGGGTGATAATAGCATGTAATAAGAATAACTAACAGTGCTAAAAGGTGTGTGGAGATGGTGGAAAGGGTAAGCTCAGAGTCATGCATGTCACCAGAAGGAAAGTTGGAGGTTAAAAAATGGAAATGTATAAAACAGTGAATCTTGTGGTGGACAATGTCCGCGATTAACTATACAAATATTAGAAATCTCTTTCATGAACTAGAACAAATGTATGTTACTATAACTAGAGGTTAACAATAGAGAGGCTTATAGGGAAAAAATACATACCTATTGCAAACTGTATACTACAGTTAGTAGTATTTTAACATTCTTTCATCAACAGTAACAAATGTACTATACAAAAACTATGAATCAATAATGGAGGGGGTGTGTGGGTAGGGGTATGGGAGGATCTGAGTTTTCCTTTTTTTGTCTTTATTTCTTTTCTGGAGTAGTGAAAATGTTCTAAAAATTGAAAAAAAAATAATTGTCTTGATGGATGCACAGCTGTATGGTGGTTCCATGAGCAATTGATTGTACACTTTGGATCTTTGGATAGTTGTATGGTGTTCTAGTTTGCTAATGCAGAATGCAAAACACCAGAGATGGATTGGCTTTTATAAAGGGGGTTTATTTGGTGACACAGTTACAGTCTTAAGGCCATAAAGTGTCCAGGGTAACACATCAGCAATCGGGTACCTTCACTGGAGGATGGCCAGTGGTATCCGGAAAACCTCTGTTAGCTGGGAAGGCATGTGGCTGGCATCTGCTCCAAAGTTCTGGTTTCAAAATGGCTTTCTCCCAGAATGTTCCTCTCTAGGCTGCAGTTCCTCAAAAATGTCACTCTTAGTTGCAGTTGGGGTGTTTGTCTTCTCTTAGCTTCTCTGGAGCAAGAGTCTGCTTTCAATGGCTGTCTTCAAAATGTTTCTCATCTGCAGCTCCTGTGCCTTCTTCAAAGTATCCCTCTTGGCTGTAGTTCCTCTTCAAAACATCACTCACAGCTACACTGAGTTCCCGCTGTCCATCAGCTCATTTATATGGCTCCAGTGACTCAACTTAGACCCACCCTGAATGGGCGGACCAACATCTCCATGGAAATTATCCAATCAGAGTCATCACCCACAGCTGGATGGGGTGCATTCCAAAGAAACACTTAAAGAATTACAATCTAATCAACACTGATAATCTGCCCACACAAGATTACATCAAAGATAATGGCATTTGGGGGCCACAATGTATTCAAACTGGCACATATGGTATCTGAACAATCTCAGTAAAAAAAAAATATGTGGGAAAAGAAACAGAAAAACAGAACCCACAGTACATTCCTTTTACAGCATTTCCTGAGACCCTTTATTCCCTTGAAGAAGAAATTTGTTACAAGCAAAATTTCTGAGATGAGCCTTGATCAAAATGGAATGAAAAGGAGGTTGCAAGAAAGAATCTTTTGCTCAGAAAAAGGAAAGTGAGAAGACAGCACCCTTAAGAAATGTGGATAAGGTGTCTCAATCTAAGTGTTGAATTGACACAAAGAGATGGTCCATAAGGCCCTGCATGGAAGGGCATGTGCTGGAGATTTATCTGTGTCTCAAGGGAGGGCAGATCGAGGTAGGACTGGTTTATATTCAGGGCTTACTTACTTGACCATAACTTTACTGCCATCATTTGATAATGGTCAGACCGTCAAGAATTCATGCAGTAAATCCTGCATGGATCTGTCCTCGGCATTTGGAATCCCTTGATGGTGTTCCTGGGAGGACAGGTGAAAGCACTGTGGGCTCCTTCCTTGTTCACTGCCCCCACACTTTCTCTTCTGCACTGGGGGGCAGTAGGCTCAGGGACAGGACCCCTTCTCCAGACACAGGGTGTGAACCAGGCTGGTTCTAAGCTAGTCCTTGTCATCCTGTTCACCTTGCTAATGGGTTTAGGAGTCCTCACATGACCCACATGGCCAGAGGCCTTCAGAAAGTGTTTCCTCCCTGATAAAAAGAGGCATTAGGGGGCATGGTCACTTTTTCTATCTCTCAGTGAAGTTGGGTGAGGCCCTGAAAACTGAGGCAACAGCATCCTTCCTTAAGTCCGGAAAGGAAAGCCCAGAATCACAGGGAAACCAGCTTGGAATTCGGCCATTACTGACTGCTAAAGAATAACCTACTCTGGAGACTTCACCCTGGATATCATGTAACATGGGCTAAGAAATTTCTCATCTTCTTCAAGATACTTGCTTTGGCACTATGTTCCTTGCAGGCAAAATCCCTTGACTGCCAACACAGAGTGAGGCTAATGCAGGTGCTGTGTGTCCTCACACCCCACACATCTGTACGCCTGCACCGGCCTCGCAGCCCTGACTCTAGGACCAAAGCTCTTTCAGAGCAGCAAGCGTGATGGGACTTGTGGCCAATGTGTGTGTGTGTGTGGTGAGCACACCTGCCTGGCCCTGGAGTTGACATTTTCTGTTGCGGGGTCCTTAAGACAGTGACTCTGCTTCAGTTTCATCTCTGAACTTCAGCTTCCTTTCAAGGGCTATGGCCCTAGAGTGGAGTCCAGTTCATCTGTGTGCTTTCCTGACTCCTGGAAGGAAAAGGGCTGCTTCCATCCTTCCTTAGAATGGTCCTCAGGCCAGTTGCAACAGGATGAGCTGGTCAAGGTGTGGCCCCACCCGCAGACCACTGGGAAGGGCTGTTAATATGCTTGCAAGTGACTGTGATGTAGACTAAAGCTGCACACTCAACATAAACCTCTGACTACCCTCTCACCGCCCCTTACGGGAAAGAGCACAGTGCCAGGCTCACTGCCTCCATCTGCCTGAATTTGGGTTACACCCACCATATGGATTTCCTCTTGCCTTCTTCCCCTTCTCACCAGGTTGAGCCTGCCTGAGTCTGTCATTCCTTCTGAATATGACATTGGACTGTCCAGCTGTCCCTGGTTCAAGCCCCTTGGATGGAGTCCATTTCCTCAGTCCCTTCCTTCCTTGTTCAATCTTTTTCTCCTATGACCATAATTAATCCAGACTTAATTATGACACCCCCAAATCCCTATCGAGCCAACATCCTTATGTTTGAAACCCATTAATTAATCATAAGAAGCTCAGAGACTTTTTTAATTCCTTAAAAGGAAAAACCCTAGTTATAACATTCGTGAATGCTGGGAGCATGAGGTAGGGCCACACCGTACAACTATCATATGAAATCAGTATGCTTTTGATGTCTCTGTCAGTTTCGCATTTTGCCCCTCTGTCTTTTTTTTTTTAACTCTTTAGCCAGAGAAAAAAAATTATATGTTGCCTATTTTATTTTTATTAAAAATTTTATTTATCAAAAAATTGAAAAACAAAAAAATCAATCAAAACAAAACAAAGGAATAAGAAAAACAAATATCCTAAAATAACTACATCACCTATTTAAAAATACAGGGATTCAAAGATTCCGTGGCCTGCCAAAATCACAGATTTTGGGCTAATCTGAGCCCAACTCCAGTAATCCCACCAGTCCCAACAATCCAATTCAAGTATTGTCAGCTCGTTTCTGCAACCACATAATGCAGTGATGCAATGGTCTGTTAGCAATTTGGAAAAACCAAGAAGGCAATATTCTGAAAGTATCAGAGAGGCTACACTGCCCTGGGGAAATTAAGCCTTGTTGCCCTGGGGTTTGATGTGTGTCATTTTCCTTTGATGGGCTTTTCTGCAGCAGCAGGGGGAAAATGTAATCAGCTTTGCCTATCATCAAAGTTCTATTTTCTTTTGTATCTTTTTTTTCCCCTAATTTATTAATAATAGGACAATTCATATAATTTCAAGAATGTTATTTCCTTTAAAAGAAACCTGGTCTGTGCACTAATTAAATCTGCTTTTCACACCCTGAACAAGGTGTCAGGTTTCAGTTGGCAAAATCCTGTAGGGTTTCGCCTCTCCTTGAAAAGAAGGTTTATTTTGAAGGGTCTGGTGAGATTTTGAGTAAAAAGTGATTAGCGAAATTGCTCTTCATCCTAAAGAGAACTTGCAAAAGAGGGAATAGTTCTGTAATAAAAACAAAGTAATTATTTTCCTACTTAGCCAAAAGGAAATGTGAGTTTTCCTTGAAGGCAGAGAGCTGCTCCTTAGAATTGGAGCCTCCAAAATCGGTGATGGTTAATTAGAGTTTTTTGAACTGTCAAAGCACAGATGAGGTCACTACAGGGCCCAATTTGGCTTGAGAATTGAAAACCAATATATCCCAGTGGCCAGTCTCCTTTATGACCCAAGATACACATTTTCAAGTTTTATCATCTAAATAAGCAAAAATCTTCCACTTTAAATAAAAACCTTGGCTTTATCTTGTATTCCTCCAGCTACTGGTCTTTTACTCTCCCTACCCCTTCGTGGTCAATGAACAGTTTCAAACCTTGGCTTATTTGTCCTCCCAGCAACACTTGAATGGGTTAAATCCCTCTTGAACTCCCTTTATTTTGTGACTCCCATAACAATATTTCTTGCTGGTTCTCTTCAGCCCCCAGTTCCAAATATACCTTCTCATTGCACCAAGGTGTGCTGGTCTCCAAATAAAAGCTGTTAGTACTAGTTAATAAATTCTGCTTTCTTTCTCTTGCAAGATGATCTTCAGTGAGCAGTGTGTCCCATAGAACTTTCTGCAACTGAGCACTTGGAATGTGACTGATGGGACTGAGGAACTGAATTGTTAAACTTTATTTAATTTAAATTAATTAAAATAGCCACATGTGGCTAGTAGCAGCTACCCTATCCGACTATGCTAGTCTTGCTTCCCAAAGTGTGGTCCTTGGATGAGCACCTGGGGGCGCCTTAGGAATGCCGAATCTCAGGCTCCACCCCAGACCTGTCAATTCAGAACATGTGTTTCAAAGGTCTCTTAGTGATTCACATGCACAACAGTGTTTGAGAAGGGTTGCTCTAAAGGTTCAGTTTTAAAGCGTTACAGTGACAGACACCTGGTGTGTATCCTAGCACAGCTTCTGGGTATTATTTTACCCTTCAGAAGACTAGCTTTCTGTGAATTGTTACCAAGTGCTTGGCACATTAATCAGATTCATTGTTAATCACATCTTGGTTAAAGTCTCTCTGGATGTTAAAATACCAAGATAATTCTCATTTTGGAAAGCAGTTGAGTTTAATCTATTGATTTGAGTTACACATCAATCTTCAGTCTGTGAATCATTCATTAGTAAAAGCACCATTCCTTTCCTGTGCTCTGAGAATACAGGATCTGCTTTTCATAAAGGAGTAGAATAAAGATGAGAAAAAAAGTGTTAAACCACATTGTACAGTAACCTCCAAAGAGGTACCCTGCTTTATCTGTACTGAAATCAGACTGGCACTGATAGGCATAAAAGATGCATCACACACAGTGTTCAGAGATCTGAGGCTAAAAAGAGAATTATGAAAATAAAAGTCTCTGTTTAGTAAAATGTTTCCTCTTATTCTTGATGGAATGTATCCATGCTCTGGGATCCTTCCAAAGTATTAGAAAGAGATGCAGTCCCCTAAATAAAGGCAAGACCCATTGCAATAGTGGAAGCCTCCAGCTACAGCAGGCCCAGAGTGCGGGAAAGGAGCAGTGGGCTGGGAGGCTCAGAATAGGGCATCTGTGTGGCCTTGACTCCAGCTGCCTCCCTGCACCTCAGTTCCTTCTTCTGTAAGATGATGCACTTGGATTTGATAGAGACTCCTTAAGGTCACTTCCAGCTCTCACATTCAACCCTGGTCCCAGAAGACTTATAAGAATGAAATTTAAAAGGAGTAAATAAATTATCTCCAAAGAAAGGATTATTCCAGAAGCACTCTTAGAAAATGATGCATATTTACCCATCCATTCAACAAATATCAGCTGAGTACCTAGTTTGCACTAGGTGCTGTTCTGGGCATTCAGAAGCAAAAATAAACAATCCAGTCAGGATCCTGCGAAATATCCTTTGGAAAGTAGTAAATAAATCAGGAGTTGCTAATTCCCAAACCTGTTTTTACTCGCAAGTCACTAAGACTTTGAAATGCCAGATTTGGTGCCGTTTGATCTTGAAAAAAAAAAAAAAAAAAAAAAAAAAAATTCCAGAGGCTAAGCTGACTGCAATACTTCAGCAGGCAAGAAGGCAGATAATAAACCTATTACAAATACTGAAGCAATAAAAACAACTAGTGGTAAGTCATATGCAAAGAATTCAAACATGGCATTGTGATGGTGACTGGACAGTTGCTTTGCAAGGTGTAGTCCCAGAGGGCTTCCCTGAGGAGGTGGCATCAACACAGAGCACTGAATGACAAGAGGCAACCTGACATGTGGAAGTGAGAGAAGTCCTCCAGGCAGAGACCCATTGGTGCAAAGGACATGACATTCAAAGGCCTGGGGTGGGGGGAGGGATGGTTCAAGGAGCAAAAAGAAATCCCAGGGATGGAGCATGACATGGTATGAATCAAGCTTGAGCAGTCAGACAGGCCACAGATAACAGAGGGCTTTCTAGGCCAGTATAAATCTCTCTGCTTTCATCAGAGAGTTTTCCTTAATGTCGACTCTCAATCCCTCTTCCTCTATGTAAAATCAATTATCCTTTCAGCAAACATAGAGAGCACTCTATCAGGACATGATATATGTTTTTCATATCTGAAGACTAATATATTCATGACTCTCAACCATCCACAGCTTTTCTGTACCAAATTTGGTTTCATTTTCTGAGACAATATCTCTACTAGTTAATAAACGCCAGATAATATTTAATCTGATTTTTTAAAAACGTACAGGTGAAAATACTTGCGACATGCTTGTTTGATGCTCTGCAGATTGCTGAGCACCTGAAGAAGCTCTGTGTCATCTCCTTCCTGGGGAGGAGTGAGGGGAATGGCCTTCCCAGACCTCTTGTCTCCTCACCTGTAAAATGGAAGGAAGGAACAGTACAGGATCTCTGGATCCTTCCCAGTTCACATTTCATGTCTCTGTGAAAGAAAGTTATGTGGAGCCTGAGAGAGAGTGAGGCAGAGTGAGACACACACACATGCACACACATATACACATGCACACACACAAACACACACACAGAGGAACTGAACACATGAACCTAATGTAAGAAGAAGCCCAAATCCCCAGTTCTCCCTCCAGTACCTAGGTCAGCTTAGCCCCTGAACGTTTTTGGATCAAACGGGGCACTTCAAGCTCTTGGTTTATGCCCTATAGGTATTAAAGGGGTTCATGTTAACAGTTGCAGATTTTTTGACCATTTCCCTCAGGATATTTCACAGTCACAATTTAGCAACTCTAGAAAGACGAGATTCCCCCACCCCATTTTTTCAGGTGCAGAAGCTGTCAGCCAATGGGCAATCTGAAAAGTCCCAGGATGGGGCAGAAGCAAGAAAGATGGCAGCATCTCCAAGTCTCCGTCAACTTAGGCTAATCACCAATGTCAATGCCTTGCTTAGTCTAAAAAGAACTGTATTTAAAGAGGAATTTTAATTCTCTAGGGTTTAAAAATACACTTCTATTTAAAGATTAAGGCCAGTTCCCAAAATAAGATTACAGATATCACAGAGAAGAAGGTGAAAAAATTAAGCCATTGAGTGTTAATGTGTCTCACTCTGGCTATATCAAGTTCCTTGCAACATAAGCCTGATGGTGTAGTGGAAATGAAGGTTTGAAACAGGGACTATGGCTTTCATCCTTGTATGTTCCTACTTCACCCTAGGGCCTTGTGGTTATTTTCTAAACTCTCTAAATTTTGGTGGCTTCATCTGTATTGTATGAGGGCTTAACTCTTCTGGACTAGATGGTTTCTAAGCTCTCAGGTAGGCTTTGTTATTTTTCTTTAAAATCTTGGCACACCCCATGGAAAAAGAGCTGAATTCTGAATATAGTGGGAAAGTACAGAATATGTGCATTCTTCTAGCTGTGCTGTAAATATAATATACACGCATTTTAGTAGTTTGAAATCTTTATGCCATTTACGTGAACAATTAATTTGTGTGCTGGCCCTAGTTCTGAATTACGGTTGAGTTTTATTTTTACACTCCATTGTTGGTCACATCTAACTTATTTCCCACTTAGTCCTTCATCAGAGAAGCAGCCCTGCATATAGCATGGTTTCTATGGAAACATATTTTATCCTGCTGATTCCAGGAAAATATTTTATCTGCAAAATGAGGACTGTCAGATAATATGTCCAAACTCAGGCCTATAACCCAGATTTTGTATTTTTGAATTAAGTTGACTTCAGGAAGCATTTTTTTTAAAATTGGTGAATTATTTCCAGCTGAGGTGAGTTGGTAAGACTTTGCTTTTGATAATGAATTGAAATTTTATGTTTTATTGAGATCATTCTTGAAATAATTAAGCATATGGCTCTATTAAATTTAGATTCTGTTGTTTTCCAGCCCTGTGGCCACAAAAACTGTTTGATTATTGTGCAACAGATGGCACAGGTAGGGATGTTACTTACTTTTTTCCAAAGCAATGAGAACTTTAACAGGTGTTACCTAAATGGAAGCCATAATGAGCTTACACTACAGGTGATAGAGTTTTTGTCCTTTTGAATTCTTGTAGTTGAACAGCAATATCATTTGGGGAAGAGTACACCAGCAACTGTGAAATGTGAGTTCGTCTTTGGTATCTTTACATGTACTAAACCCAATACTTCCTTAAAATTATGCTTGGACGTCTTAGCACAGCTAAAGACGATTATGAAAGTAGGCCAGGAAGAGAGAAAGGTGATGTAAGACTTGAAAAAAATGAGTGCTCCGGTTGATGTTGCATCTCCAGAGGGTCAAGTTTCAAAAGGAATCACTTCTCCAAATGGCAGCTAATGAGGGAAGAGAGCTTTTGGAAATCGAAAGCCAGAGCTATAAATATTTTTCACATATTAAGAGAACATGAAAATCTCATAGAAAGTATTCCCTTGGGTCATTCTTACCAATGTGAAACACTTTGGGTGATACATAAAAGATTCATGAGAAACAGCACTGTAAAGAACTCCTTGAGTTTTTCTTTTTAATAGAAAAATTCCTGCAAAGAAGAAATTATAGTGAAAATGACAGGTTTTACCTCGGAATACTTTTGTGTCTGTTTAACCACTAGCTGTAGAGATAAACATCCGTTTGTGGCCTCCTCTGGGTGGTTTATCTGGGTCCTCCATCTTACTGTTTAACTTGGTGAATATTTGGTCTAAAACGGAGCTATTTCCCAGTTCATCATTCAATTCTTGTTTTCCCTTGAGTGATGTGGTAGCCAAGTCGCAGTTCTGGTGAAATACTCTTATCACCTCTCCTGAAGTAGACAATCAACAGATGACCACAGTGCCTCGAATTGCTACCAGAAGCAAATTATAAGGGGAAAAGAGCAAGTAAGTAGTTTGGGTAGCCTTTTGTTTCTAGGTGAAGTGAGGGTCTAGAAATTTCAGTACTTGGTCTTAATAAGCAAAAGGAAAAATACCTAGAAATTTCAGATGTTTGAGGGATAAATTTGGGGGTGAGGTCCTGAGGGAAAAGTGATCTTTTCCTCTAGAAACCAAAAAAAAAAAAAATAATAAAAATAAAAATAAAAAATAAGATCCTTAGTTGTGTTTATGAAATATCTTTGTGTACGTTAAAAGGGAGATATGGCATTAACACTGATGACTTATTATATGTCAGGGACTCTGTTAGATTCTTTATATATGCAATCCATCTTAATTCTTGCAAAAATCTTGCAAAGTAGAGATTATCATTCCCAGGTTTATGCTGAAGAGACAACCTCAGAGTTGATTAGCCAGTTAGAATATGGTTACCGGTTTCTATCACATTGCTTTATGAGATTTATTTAAATTGTGGGACTGAAAAATAATTTAGGTTTTTATTACTTTAAAATAATTACAAATAATTAAACTAATTACAAACTTAAATCTTGTCTGCTTAGACATGAGGATTGCCAAAATTTATAAGTTAAATCATCATCATATTTGTTGTTTATAAAGTGATATAAAACTCTTCCATATCATACAAAAAGGTTGTATTATATATTTTACATGTATTAGTTTATTAAAATGCATATTTAAGCACACAGAATTTAAATTGTTATACACATTGTAGTTATGTTTCGAAGTTACAATAAAATCTTATTTAAGGGTAGTAAATAAGACGGGTCCAAGATCATTTTTCAAAAACACAAAATTTATTTATTGTCTCTAAGAAGATGCTGTAGTAGCAGAAGAAAAACTCCAAGATATTTAGATTTCCACCATGGAATACCTTCTTGCCTACATACAAATGAACAAACCCTGCCTTTGGCCAGGTAGACAGGAGTTAAATGAGAAAAATGGGGATGGAAACTTCCAGAAAGGGAGGTCTGAACTGTTTGTTGGCCAGTCTTGTATTGGTGGAGCAAAGGTCCAAAAAGGATGTTTTAATTGTCATATATTTATTAAACACTTATCAATGCAACAATAATTTTATGTGACCTGACCACGTATTGGTCTCTATTTAGAGTAAGAAGGAAGAGATCAATAAAGTCTTTTTGTTGTTGCTGTTTTGACCCTAAGAATCGTAGTATTTACATGGCATTTTTTTCTCAGTTAAAAAGTGTCTTAAGTACATTAACTCATTTAATTTTTGAGTAACCCTTTAATACAGGCAGTAAGTACTACCTTCCTCATTTCACAGCCTAGGCTCCAGGAAGCCACGTGACTCACACCTGCTCCTCCAGTGATTGAATTGTAGAGGGGACCCTTACTCAGGCGGCAGGTTGTCAGTCTTTCTGTTCCACGCTCACTGCCACATAACCTCGCACACCTGAAAACCACAAAACCTAAACAGAAGTTACCTTCAAACTCTGACTTTCCCCCCAAATCCAAAATTCCAGTCCAGAAAAAAGACTCAGGGCTAACAAGCAGAGAACATGGTGCTCCCTGCCCCAGCGTGTTGTCTGATACATCCTCTTATAGTAACTATACTTGATGTATGTGGTTTTCTCTACAATATCCCAAATCGGATTGCCGGAAAATTGGAGGGGTGATATTTTTAGGTCTGCCATGAATGTGTACCAGGTGTATACCAATCCTGTCTTTATTGGAAATTTTGCCATTTTATTCATCATCAATTTTGGGCATTAATTTTGATTTTTGAAGTGTATTAAAATATTATTTATTTTTATGACAGTTTGGAACTTCCTTAAATTTTGCTGCGGTAGCTAACTTGTCTCCTGTCAGTCCCAGCCCTAGCACGTGTGCCTAAACATATCTGTTTATAGGATAGCTGGGTGCAGAGCTCGGAGTTTTATATTCAAACAAACTTGTTACTTTTGTTATTTTGTATCACTCACCTCTGTCTCTTCACTGTAGTTGGATAATTAAGTGGGGCCTCTGATAATACTTATTTCATTCAGTCTCAGGTTTGTAAACAACTTGACTGGGAGTGCAAAATTCAATACTATGTGTGCACAGTTGCTATATAGTTTCAATATATCCATCTTAATTTGTAAACTGTTTGATTTAGGATTCATGGTCTTCTAATAAGCTCTTTGTGGCAAATCATGGAGATGATCAATACAACCACCTCATCAAACACCTCAGACATGGACCTGGACCACTGTGATTCACGTTGTAGAATGATTTTGATCATACTCTACAGCCTGGTTTTGTTTGGAGGCACTGCTGGAATAATTTTGATGTCATGTATGATGTTCAAAAAGAATAGCCGATCAATTATTGCCACGATTGTCACCAACCTCATAGTGCTACACTCTATCCTCCTGGTCAGCCTTCCTTTCCGCCTCAGCTACTATGTCTTGGTCGTTTGGGAATTTGGCTCCTTTGCCTGCCGTGTGGTTAGCAGCCTCATATATGGTCATATGTACTTCTCCTTTGTTTTCTACGTGACCATTGTTGTACTCCGATTGCTCATCTATTTTAAAAAACTCCAAATGCAACAGTTGAAAAAGTACCACGTGACAGTTTTAAGCATTATTATCTGGCTGATGGGTGGCCTCATTTTTTTGCCAATTTTTTTTTTACAATATGGCATAAATCCAAGTCACTCAGAACAACAAAGATGCTTTGAGTTCTACAAAGACCTCAGGCGCCAGGAGCTCATTGTCATGAACTACTTTATGATTGCTGTTATGATAACAACTGTTCTGGTCCTCTTTCTGATACAGATGGCTGTTATCTTTCAACAGATCAAGGCTCTGTGGCCTGACATGTGGGCCCATCAAGAGTACAGAGCCCAGATCAAGAGCTGCTTCTTCCTCCTAATAATCGCTGTTTGTTTTATGCCCCACCATGCATTTAGGGTACACTTTATTCAAAATTATTCAGAGATAGAAAATTCCAAGTTAGTTCTTTATAACGAAATTTGTGTTGCTTTAACTACTGTCTGTTGCCTGGATATGCTGTGTTTCATAGGTGGAGTTATTCATTGAACATGCCTACCTCACTCGCTTTGTTATCCGTGTCCCCACCGTTGTGAATAAATGATTTCAATTGATAGGGTGAGATTTCAACTTTTTTTTTTTTTTTTCTAATTCTCTGCCCTTAATGGTCACCAAAATTATTTTTCCATGAAAAGTTAATGAGGATTGATTGTGTCCCTGGCCTCAGAGAACTGTTACCAGCTCACCATTGATCAAAGAATTTATTCAATCTCCTTAGCCCTACCCAACTTGGCCCCATCCAACCCTTCTAGACCAACTGCAACCACTTTCTTTCATGCAGGATTTCTCTGATTGACACAGCTATTTTGTAATCTTTAGGCTGTTCCTCTTTATGCATTTGCTTTCACTTAGCTCACATTCTAGAATGTTCTTTCCCTCGATCACTTCAAAGTCCAGAGAAATTAGAAGAAAGGACTAGATAAGCTGAACTCTAGTGAAGCATCAAACCATTCAACTTTTGCTCAACTTCAGATAGCTGCCTCTTGAAAACTACAAAACCAGCTGCTGGCTTTGACATTTGAAAGATGGCATTGGCTCAGATACAGTAGGCAACTGTGCCAGAGGAAACACTTCTGGGGAACTGATGTGGTTTCTTTCTGTTTGAGATATAGTAGGTACTTAGGAAGCTGAGGTAACTTCCTGGATCCATCCTCCCAGACATGCATCCATTAAGCAGGAAAAATAAAATCAGAGAAGGTAGAAAGCACCTGGACTTAAACTTAGTCTGAGCATGCCAGTACAATGCATTTGAACCCGAACTTTTGACACTGTTGGACTGTTCTTAAGTTTTTTCAAAGGACACCATATGACCAAGTAATGTTACTTCATTAAAATCAACACCAGAATTGACTAAACTAAATAAAAACAACCAAGACAGCCAACTTGGATTCTAATTATTTGACATAGAAATTACATGTTCTTAAACCTTGCTTATAATAATGCCACCTTTGAGACTTGATATTTAATGAGTCAAATAACCAAATAATGCCCCTGGTGGTTAAGAAAGCAGCATAGTTTATGCAAAAGAGTTTTGGAATCATCAGGACACCTGTATTCAAAACTGTGTTTTCTAACTATGGAATCTTGGATGAGATATTTATAATCTCTGAGCCCCAGCTTTCTGTGCTCAAGGGTTTTGGTGAGGGAAAAAAAAAGACAGCATGTGTTAAATGACTGGTGTCATGTCTGGAACTTGTTATTCAAAATAATATTAATTTTCTTTCCTAATTCAGTGATACCTTTTTGCAAGAAAATGTCAGTGCAGGCCCCAAAGCTCATAGTAGGCTTATCCATTTAGAAAATATATTTTAGAGGCTTGACTGTTATTGATCAGTGTTGATCTCATGCTTTATGTCATTATTAAATCCATTATTAAATCAGTAACTAAATGGATGCTTATTCCTATTTTTATCAATAAGAACTTGCCATTATTATTTTTACTATTATTATTAAGTTCGCTTTACAACACTACAGTAGAATCATTTGATAATCCTGCTGTCACAGAACAAGATAAATACCACTGTACTTAAATTATATTTAGTCAAGATTTAGGTTACTTGGTACATCTTAATTAATGGTCACCTCAAGATTGATGGTGATTAGCTATAGTCAGGACACAGTATTGAATGTACTGAGGCCTTAGGTTTCATGAGTCTGTTTTTACTATTATAGGCAGCCTCCAATGATTCTGCCTCCTAAAGGTCATGCCCTTGTGTAAATATCTCCTCTCATAATGAATAGAATAGTGTGGAGTGATGGGATGAGTGTGGCTTCCATCTTGGGCACTCTCTCTGTCTCTCTCTCCCTCTCTCTCTTGCACTGCTTCACCCTGGAGGAAGCCAGCTGTCATGTCTTGAGGCAGCCCCGTGGAGAACCGAGCCTGCAGAAAAACCACCCTGCCCAATCCTGCCTGAGTTCCTGATCCATACAATTATGATAGACAATACAATGGTTGTTTTAAGCCACTAAATTTTGGGGTAATTTGTTATGCAGCAATAGATAATTGGAACAACTGATGACTAGCTACGAATGAAACTCTAGCCCAGCACTGCCCAGTAGAAACATAAAGACAGTCACAAGTGTGAGTTAAAATGTGTGTTAAAAAATAAAAAGAAATAGGGACTGCTCAGCCTTACTAGCTATTAGGAAAATGTAAATCAAAACCACAATGAGATATCATCTCACACCTACTAGAATGACCGCTGTTAAACAAACAGGAAACTACAAGTGTTGGAGAGGATGTGGAGAAATAGGAACACTCATTTACTGCTGGTGGGAATGTAAAATGGTACAGCTGCTGTGGAGGATGGTTTGTCAGTTCCTCTGGAAGCAACTATAGAGTTGCCTTATGACCCGTCAATCTTGCAACTTGGGATAGACCTAGAAGATCTGAAAGCAGGGACCTGAAAAGACATTTGCACGCTGATGTTCATAGTAACATTATTCACGATTGCCAAAAGATGGAAGCAACCTGCATATCCATCAACAGATGAATGGATAAACAAAATGTGGTATATACATATGATGGAATATTATTCAGCAGTAGGAAGTAATGACGTCCTGTAGCACCCTACAACCTGGATGAACCTGGAGGACATTATGTTAAGTGCAATAAGCCAGAAACAAAAGGACAAATATTGTATGATCTTGCTGATATGAATTAATTATAAGACATAAGCTCATAGACCAAAATATAGAATATAAGTTACCAGGATATAGAATGAGACTAAAGAATGGGGAGTGGTTGCTTAATACGTGCAGAAAGTTTTAACTGGGTAGAACTTAAAGTTTTGGAAATGTATAGCAGTAACAGCAGCACATATTGTGAGAACAGTAATAGTCATGAATGGTGTGTAGATGTGGTGGAAAGGGGAAGTTTAGAGCCATGTATGTCACCAGAAGAAAATTTGGAGGTTACAATATGTAAATGTATAATCGTGAATCTTGTGGTGGGCAATGTCTGAGATTAACCATACACATATTTAAAAAACATTAAAAAGTTCTCTTATGAACTAGAACAAATGTACAACACTATTACAAGGAATTAATAATAGAGGGGTATATGGGAAAAATATACCTATTGCAAACTACAGACTAGAGTTAACAGTAATATTTTAATATTCTTTCATCAACAGTAACAAATGTACCACACCAATACTATGGGTCAACAATGGGAGCGGGTGAGTGGGTGGTAAGGAGTATAGAAGGATTTAGGTTTTACTTTTTCTTTTTATTTCTTTTCTGGAGTAAGAAAATGTTCTAAAATTAATCATGGGGATGTGTGCCCAGCTATGTAATGATACTGTGAGCCATTGATTGTATATTTTTGATGATTGGTATGGTATGTGAATATATATCAATAAAATTGCAAAACAAAGAAATAGTGAAATTAATTTTGATATATACTTTATTTAACCCATGCTACCCAAACTTTTATTATTTAAACATGCAATCAACATAAAAATTATTAATTAGATAGTTTACATTCTGTTCTTCACACTAAGTTCTTTGAAATCTAATGAATGTTCAATACTTGTAACACATCGTAACTCAGGGTAGCCACATTTCTGAAGCCCCACATGGCTTGTGGCTACTGTGTTGGATAGCGCAGGTCTAGGTAATCTGGAGATCATCTGGAGATGTGTGTTAGGGTCCTTCCCTTAAAGGCTAGAGGCTCCCCTTCTCTCTAACATTCCGTCTGTCTCTATATAGAATGGGAATAATAGAACCTACTGCAGAGAGTTGACATGAAAATTAAATGGAGTTACATAAGGAGCAAATAACAGCCCATAGAAAAGACTCAACAAATGGAATGTTGTTATTTGTTACTGTCATATATATTGGGAAAAGGAGGACAAATGACAGGCCCCTGCGTAGTCAGACCCTACAATGCTTCTGAGATGTTTTAGCTTGGACATCCCCATCAGCTACCTTTCTTCCCTCCTGCTGACACCTCCCAGTATCTCTCCATCCCACTGGCATCCCTGATCTCACTTTCCAGTGACCTCTGTTTTACAAAGTAAGAATTTGTCTTACTGTGTGGTCCCCGTAGGGAAAAAGGCTAAAATTGCGTCTCACTGGGGAATCCTCCCTTAATCTCCTTTGACTTCATCTATGTTATTTGTACTCCAGGTATTCTCTCACTCCCATGTGTGGATGGTTTCCAGGTATCAACAAACCCAGCTCACTTAAACTAAGAACAGGTATGTTAAACCTGTGTGACATAGGTCTCCTAGATATCACTAGCTTTTGATTATAGAAAAATGTCATACATGTTTTTATTGACCAACTTACAATTGCTCCAGGTGCTCAGACCTGAGGACTAAAGGGTCTCCTTCCTGTGAGTCCAGACTGGACTGGCAGCTACAGTTGCCTCATAGCCCAGATTCTTCTAGTTGTCTCGATCACCTCCTTATTCATATCTCAGCTTCTTTCTGTCTGACAAACAGGAATGCATTGGGCACATTTCTCTTTGCCAATATACAAAAATATGACATATATTCTGAGGACTGTTTAACCTTGTCTTCTCAAACTCCCAGATTCTCTGTTTTCAATGCCAACATTTCCACATATTTTAGTTTATATAGTTAGTGCCATTTTTCCTTGCCTACACTGTTTTTACAGAAAGACACATTAATTACCCACTTACCAAAAATCCTCCTAACTTATTCTGGATTTGGGAAGGCCTGAAAAAATTCACCAATAATTAAAGATGCATATATATCTTCAAACTGGTTTTCAAGTTCCCATTTTCACATGATTCTTCACTGGGCCTGTAAGGCAGAAATATCAAGGAATTGAAATAGAGAGAGAAAACAGCACTCCCTTAAGGATAAATGACCCAGGAGGAGCTAAAGTGTACCAGATCCCAAGGTAAATGTCATAAACCTATTGCACAGGGAAAAATCTTTATCCACTTACTATAGAGTAGTGGTCTTCAAGTGGGCTGTGTGCAAAATAATTCATTGGGATGCAAAATCAGTAGTAGTGGTGTGCCAGTTTGAGAATATTATGTCCCTCCAAAAGCCATCTTCTTTAAAGCAATCTTGTGAGGGCAGACAATAATTTTTTGATAGAGTGTTTCCATGGAGATGTGACTCAATCAACTGTGGGCAAACTGTTTGATTAAATTATTTCCATGGAGATATGGGCCCCATCCATTCAGGGTGGGTCTTAATTTAATCACTGGAGTCCTATAAAAGAGTTCACAGGCAGAAAAAGCTCAGAGCAGCTAAGAGAGACATTTTGGAGAAGGCCTTTGAAAGCTGATGCTTGGAGATGCAGACAGAGGGACTTTTGGAGATTCTAAGCAAAGACATGCTAGCCAAGAGTTTGCTCCAGCGAAACTGAGGGGACCCCCAGATGGTTAGATGTACAGGAGCTGAAGAGGCTAAGAGAGACAATCCCAGAGACATTTTGGAGAAAGCCATTTTGGAATACAACCTGGGAATAGCAAACACTAGCCACGTGTCTTCCCAGCTGACAGAGTTTTTCCACATGCCATTGGCCATTCTTCAGTGAAAGGGTCTTCTTGTTGATGCCTTAGCTTGGACACTTTTATGGCCTTACAACTGTAAATTTATAACCAAATAAACCCTCTTTATAAAGCCAATCCATTTCCTGTATTTTGCATAATGGCAGCATTAGCAAACCAGATCAAGTGGTCATTCTATTTATATTTATTTCATATAAAAATAATTACATTTTACTAATATTTGGTAAATGTATTATCAGTAGTGAGTGCATGGGTATAAACTATGAATAAATATATATTTAATGGAGGGGTATATACTAATATTTTTACCAAAAAAATGTACGATCAAAATAATCTGAAATCCGCTGTTCCAGAAGACTGTTAAAGCAATGACAACATTCTTTCTCTGAAAGATGAAACTGCTCTTTGTGTAGGGCAGTTTCTTGATGAAGCATTGTGATGGAGATAGCTGAGCAAACTCCTCCAACTAGTCCACATGGAGGAGAAGGAGGGAGCACCCCATGTGATCGGATATCCAGAATTAAGACATTGTTTCCTGGTGGTCTGAGGGGACCCAGGGACCCAGTGAAAAAAGAGCTGGAAAAGTGTGTTACCAGGGAGAGTGGGTGCCTGCTCCATTTTTAAAAGTAGACCTAGAGGAAATGATGAGCCTGAGACAAAGGATCAAGCACACCTTAAGATGTCAAATACTTAATTTGTTGTCATATATTTTACTTTGAGTTGTTTCTTGTTCTGTGCTGTGCTGCAATGCAAAAGCATTATATGCCCAACAGCCTTGGGTTATTGGTGCTTTGGGGGATAGATACAGATGGGACATCCTGAGCTAAGTGGATGGAAAGAGAACAGGTACCACTGGAAACAAAATGACAGTTCAGCTGACTCAGGAATCTAGGGCAAAAGCCAAGAAAATCTAAAAAATATATAAATGTGAGAGAATCTTTGGAAATACTTGTGAAGGCACTGAATGACCACAGGACAGAGTTAGAAAAGGGTCTGCATCAAATTCAAAGCTAAAATTCAGGGCAGGTACCACTCTAAGGACATCCTGGGGCAAATAGTTTGGGTCTACTCAGGACATGGTCTTTAGGATTCTCAAGTTCAAAGAATAGGTGTCACTCTATTTGAAGATAACATCATCAGGTTAAAAAGAATTACTTTAGGACCCCTAATATCCATTAATTGGTGGACCTTGGGCTGATGCAGAGACTTTCTTAGGTCCTTTAACCTTTTCCTTCCTTTCTGTCTGCATCCTCAGGGCAACCAATACCATGCCATATACTGTCTGTAAATCCATTTCTTATTTTCTCTGGCTGCTTTTAAGATATTTTCTCGTCCCTGCTTTTGAGTAATTTGATTATGATGTGTCTTGTTGTAGTTTTCTTCCTTTTTCTTGTCCTTGGGGCTCACTGAGATTCTTGGATCTGTGGGTTTGCAGTTTTCACCAAATTGGGAACAATTTTGGCCATTATTTCTTCCAATGTTTCTTCTGACTCCTCCTTGCCTCGTGTGGGAACATGTACTGATCCTGAGTCTGTGAACACTGGGCACAGGACCCACGAATCCTTCCCTGTTGTTCTTTCCCCAACCTCGGGTAGTTTCCCCGTGAGCACGGGCTGATCACACTCTGTTGAATACTCAAGAAGGCCCTTCTGCGAGTCTCTGGAATTATCTCACTGCACAGCTTTCTCCTATTTGTTACCTGGCCCTGCAAATTCCAGTTGCCTTGGTTTCCCTGGATTTGAGGAACCTTAACATCTTCAAGCCAGGGATTCTGCCTGGCTCATCCTGGGTTCCTCCTCTAGAAGTTTCCATGAGGCCGTAAGTAGGGCAGCTCTGAGGCTCATCTCATTCTGTTACCTATCCTTCATTGATCACTGTCCTTCTTTGTCTGATGCCCAATGTCTTGGAAACCATTGTTGAATGTATTTTGCCAGTTTTTTGTTGTTTCAGGTCCCTATTACTCTATCTTGGCCTGGACCATGGGAATTTAATACATATAACAACAAGCCATAGATATTCACAACCTTCTTTTTTACTCTGTGGACTAAGTGTTTGTTTCAGATAACATAATAATGTTAAGATATCCTCAATACAGATGCTGTAATCAAATTTTGTTTTTCTCATCTAACAGTTGATCACTAAATCATCACTATAAAAGGATATCAGCATCGATCATCTGAAAGCATTTCAGTCATGTACTTCTTCTCCCTTCCCATGACCACTCTTATCTCTCCCACAGTCTTTCTCCTCCATCTCCCAATCAATTCTTACTGAACAGTGATAGGATATTTTGTGAAAAGATCATTTTGCAAGTTTTGGATAGACTGGCATTTCACACAGGAATACTAATCAAACTATTTTAGAGTGAACATCTTTGCATGACAATAGGTAACATTTATTGAATGCTCACTATAAGCTAGAGACTGTTCTAAGCTTTTTCCATATTTTATTAAATCCTCAGAGAAGCCATTAAGTAGTTTCTATTATTATCTCCAGTAAAGACATTAAAGTTCAGGGAGGTTAGGAAACTTGCCCAAGGTCATCAAGTCCATGACAGAACGTGCAGGGGGTGGGGAGGTTGACTAGAGAAAGTTTCACCATAATAAAATTTATTTATTGACAAATTACTGATCACATACAGCAAGGCTGACCCTGAATATACTTTTATTCAAGCCTAGTGCTACTGTGAAAAATGACTTTTGCCCTGATTATTTGTTCCCTGGAGATTCCCCATATTTGTGTATCACAGTCATCCTGGTTTGGCCGTCAACAGTGGTGCTGAGTCCTCTCCTTCCATTTTGTCATCCCCAAATCCTTAACTCATGGTCTTCCCTCTAAATATGTTTTTCCTTTTACATTCCCCATTCTTGCAAAAGGTATCATTCATTCGCCGTTCTCATCCTCCATGTCCCATTGATACTAACCCCCAAATACCTCACAAGTCGGTCTCTTTTCTCCTTATTTCTGGGCTCTGCCTTAGCTTTGACCCTTAACCCAGCTCTCCTGGATGGCTGCAGTAGTCCAACTCATCTATTTCATTCTCCCGACCACTTTTACTTCAATTGCCACACTGATATCAGCATGGTTTTTCCAAAATTGAAACCTTTTCATATATCTGCTTCTTTTAGATCTTCCTGCTTTAAACCTTCAGAAGCTTCACACTGTTTCCACATAAAGCCCAAATTCATTAGCATGCTTGCAAGGACTTCTGTGGTCCTGCCCAGCTCGCCTCTCCAGACTCATCACATCTCCATGTGCATCATTCAGTCCAGGCAGAGCAGCCCATTCACAGCTCTCTTGCTGACAGGCTCTGTCATCCCTCTAGGACTTCTCACATACTGTTTCCTCTACCTTGAAGTCACTCTCCTCCTTGTCCTTCCCTTATCCCCAAATGCCTCACTCTATGCTCCATGCTTAGCTCTACCTTACCTTCTCTTAGTCTCACTTTCATTCCTTTATGGAGAGAGGAAGGGGGAAATTAATTATGCCTGTTATCTTCTGAAAAGGCTCAGGTGTCAGAGTTTCTTGATGCCCCAGTGTTATCTCCAGGCTGACTTGGGCACCTCCTCTTTAAGCATCTCCCCTGTGGCCCATGAGAACCCCTGCTCCGCTCATAGTGCCTTTCATTTGGTATGCTGTGACTCAGTAGCAAACAGTGAGATCATGGAAAGAAGAAACTTTAGGCTCTGGAATGAAACCTAGCTGTTCAATAAATGTTTGCCACTGAATAAAAGAATGAAATAATAAGTTGATCACTTTCCTAACATTTTCTCCTTCAGACAAAAGAAAAAGAGCAAGGGTCTGAAATATGACCTTAAGTTAGCCCAGTTGACCATTTTCTACTGGTGACACTTGTGTTTCCATACAATAGTACAAAAAAAAAAAAAAAAGAAAGAAAGAAAAGAAAAGTTAGTGAAGGCGTCTTTGATAAACTATTAATAGAGATATAACCTCATGGAATAAAACCTGGATTAAAAAGACAGGAACTTGAGAGGCCAAAGTACTAAACATGGCAGGAATGTGTAGATCTCTTTCTATTGAAGTCTGAAACCATTTGACTGAACAAGGACTATAAATGAGATGTGTAACTCTTATCTGGGATATTTACCTGAGCATCAACTGGATGTTTCATCTTTTAATTTTTTTCCCAGATTTTGTAGAAATTTTTAAATAGTTGGGCATACAGATTGGATAAAAACATAGCCTATGGAAATAAAATTTTTAAATGCTAACATCTTTGGATCCTAGGGATCCTCCAAAATACTTGTCATGAAGATGCCAGAAAAGTCATTGGAAAAGATAAGGCATTTAAATAAAATGGAGAAAAATGGGAAGCAGAAAGACATATTTTTCCCGTCATGCTGGTTGGAGGACTCTTCTCTCCTCCGAGGTTATTCCCGCTACTTGGGTCCTCCCAGCTCTTCAAAGACTACTCCTTTTCCTTCAATCTCTCCCTCTCCTGATTTTTTTGTTTTAAATTAGCATTTAATTACAGCATTGTCAAAGCTCTTCGACCGTATTAAAAAAGAAATAAAGACAAGCCCTCCACCAGCCCATGTTCTTTTGGCCACCGTCCCTGCTCTTCTGACCTTCTTTCATCCTTTGTCTCCACATCCTGACTTGACATTCTGTCCTCCAGTGACTTACCCAGACCACTCCACTGAAACACCCCCGTAGGGTCAACACTGGCCACATTGTGGTTCAGTCCAAAGGAGCAACATTTTATTGGGCCTTTCCTTGTTTTGCTTGAGCACACTTTAACATATGACAATATTGACTTTTGCTGCCTCAACCCTTGATTTCTCAGCTATCACCCCTCCTTGTTCTTCGTCTACCTTTTTGGCTATTTCTGCTCATTCTCCTTCATGAGATGTGAACTGCATCTACCTGTCCCTAGATGTTGATGTCCCAAGGGTACCCTCCTGGGCCTACACTTTTTCAAACTACACACTTTCCTTGAACATCTCCTTTACTTCTATGACCTTCATATGCTGACTATGATGTTTCTCCTGGATATCTCGATGTTATATCCACTAGTCTCCAACGTGTGTAAAATAACCCATAAGGTTACAGGAAGAAAAAAAGTTATGCATTTCTAATTCTGCTTATTTCTTTATCTGAAAATCTGAAAGATGTTATACTTTATTAATGTTTGTTATTTGCATCATCAGTGGTGTCCTCAGTGGATTCCTAGATGATCACACATGCCTGATATGGATAAAATGTATCCTAAGGAAAGAGCCGGAATTCTACAACTTGGCAGGCTCTTACTTGTTTCTTTGTTTTGAACATATGTTGCATTAATTACAAGTTAACTACTTTGTTCAATTGCTGAAAGGACTCACAGGACTCAAAACAGTTTACGTTCAGGGAACAGGCAAAGGATCTAGTACAGCAATTGTAGGAGAGGAGTATGCATGGCAAAGGGTCTCAGTGGCAGAGTTCTTTGTCCTCCCAGCCGGGTCATACAGGTCTTTGTCTCCAGGCCTGCAATCACCGCCAGCCTGTGCTGCAAAGGCACCAGGAAGCAAGGACATTGGGTGCCCTTTATTTGAGCAGGGCACACGTAGGCACATCCCAGCTTGGTGCGAGTTAACCATTGGACCTCCTCCCTTCCCTCACCTGAAGCAACAGCAAAACCAGGTAGAAATCCTAAGCCAACTATTATCATTAAAAATGCTGACAGACCTGTATGCCTGCTCTGTAACAACTCACTGGCCCAGGGTTACAGAACATCATTTATCTTCAGTTCAGGTGTCCGCAGTGTTGGCCAGTAGCCCCTGCAGTGACCCAGGCATGCAGTCAATCCACACCAGTGGAGATTAACCTGTATGATACACATGTCACATGATGTGACATAAGATGTCATCCAAGACTTAATGTCATATATAAAAAAAAAAGACCTTAATATAGCAGAATCTTTGCAATGCTTTGTATGGGATGGAGAGTAACTAGGAACATATTTTGTTCCATATAGAATTTCACCAGTTATCTCATGGGAAAGTTCACTTGTATTTTGCAAAAAGAAAGTGCTTCAAATCTGAGACACATGGTTGCCAGTGTTTTCATATCTAGCAGATATATTTGGAAAAAAAAAAAAAAAACCCAACTTGTCATTATCTCTCCTGTCAAGATTAAAGTGATGTTTTAAATCAATGTGAAAATTACTACTTTTTGAAACAACTCAGGGTAAGGAGAGAGACCTCTGTGAATATTGATAGTTTGAAAATTTTCCATAATTAATATATTTTGATGCTGAAAATGGGCGTCACCAACAAATCCTCCTAAACTTGCATTCTTAAAGAAAAACTAGATTTATAATTTTTTGTTCTGTTTAAAATTTTTACCAAAGAATTGTTAAAAATAATAAAGATGCAAAACCTCCTGAATAATTTGCCTGGAAAAAAAAATGGACATTTTCTACAATAATGAAAAATTACAGAGTAATTGTAGCAAAAGTGTTTGTGAATTTTCTGGATAATATTTAACTATGAGTATTACAATGGAGTAAGTATAGCCTTTTAAATGATTCATTCATGAGGAGGTATTTCTAGTATTGAAAGAAATTTAAAACATAGAACCAGAGATTTAAATCACTGTATCACAAAATATTAAACAGGGTTTTAAAAATAGTCATAGTCTATTCAATCACATTTCTCACTAAAAGTTAATATTAATATTTCAATGAGGCCATAGAGTTTTGAACTAGCAATTAATACATAAGATAAAACAATTATCTAAAAGAAAATGTTTATTTGATCAGGTCCTAGCCATTTAACATTTCTGTTTTTGTCTAAGCTTTATTAATGTAGAGAATTTATCAGTAATAGAAGTGCAAAATCTATAAATATATAAATATTCTTAATTGGGGGTGCAAGCTTAAATTATTTTACTGATGTAATTTATTGTCAAGCCCTTCCTAGGGATCTTTTAAATCCATTTATCTTTCTACTTAGATTGCCCTGGTGGCGTTCCCTGGCCTCTGTTCTCCCATCCTGGCCCCTTTCCTCCTACCCATTCTCCTCTCCAGCCAGAGTAGCCTTTCTAGAGTGCAAAAATAATTGGGTCTCTCCCCTCTGTAGAACCTTCCATTGTTTCCCTTGCCTCCAGGGCTCCTGCAGAAACTGCCCCTAGCTTGCCTACCCCACCACTTCTTGTACCCTGGTCCAGCAACGCAGATTCACTTGGGTTTTCTCAAGTGACAAGGTCCCTCTCCAGTCAACACTTTGACAAGCGTTCTCTGTGCAGGGGACATGACTCCAAAGCCTTCCTTCTCCCTCGGGAGTCATCTTAAACACTCTTTCCTCAGGAAGCCTTTTGTCACCCACAATTCCCCATTCCTTTGTTTTCCACATGTAGCCCAGCACTTACTGTGCTATATTTGATTCAGATTTTTCTGGATAATTACTCAAAGGTAAAGTCATTGGTAACAGGCAATCCCCAGGAGAAACCATCAATCAGCAGGAAGGACATATTTTGAATTCTAGTTGTCTACAACCTTGAACTGCCTCATTCACACATCTTTCAACCCTGAAAAAAATGAATACCTAAACTTTTAAATCATTGTTATTTAGGTTTCATGTACCATGCAGCTAAATGCAAATCTTGCAGATAAAATGTGACCTGATTTTCACATATGCATATATAGAAAATATGAGGCAGGATATACTGAGTAGCAAAATATTTTTTCCTTGTTCGAATTTGCTATGATGAACATGCATTTGTCTATATAAATGACTAACGGGTAGGATTGAACATGCTGAGGTAATAAGTGAAATGCCACATCTCAATGGTGTAGCCCAACAAAGGTTTATTTGTCCCTCACACAAAGACCAGTGCAGCTCAGCTAAGGCTCTCCTTTGGCTAAAGAACCAACAACACAGTTTCGCTTTGTCTTATACTTATTGTGGGATGGGAATAGAGCACGAGAAGGTGGTATACCACCATCCAAACACCCTTAGCACAGAAAGTAAATATGTAGTTTATATAATATAATATTATATCTTGTATAATATGTACTATATAAATATATATTATATTATATATAATATAATATTCATATTAATAAATCTATAATAATAATTTCCATATATTCCAAAGTACATCCTGGATTATTTTATTAATTCATACCTAGCAGGAGGTGTGAGTATTCAATCAATGACTCAATTTAAAGCAACACCTTCAAAATAAGCTAGTAATGCTTAATTCCTCAGGGATAATGAAGACATCAAAAAGGAATTCACAGAACTCAAGGAGCTGTTGAATTCTAGTCACCTTCAAACATATCTCAGTATAGGTCACTTTTGATTATTTTAATTGAATGAATGTGAATCTTTAGAGACCATGGGCAACAAAATGAATGCATGCTTAGAAATTCCTGCCTATGGGCGATTGCAACCTACTTATATGCACAGTTTAAATAGAGGGAAAAAATGCTAAATAGATGCAATATAATTAAGTGTTAAATTGTGCAACTTAATTTGAGAATAAAAAGAGAGAGGGCACAAAAAGATTATGCTGATATGAAAAGTCAGAAATAAAATAGAATCACTGTAATAATAAGGTTCCCTATTTCAAAGATGTGTGTGTGCCCAGGTGAAAGTATGCCTATTCGTAAAGCATAGGGACTGAAAGTAATTGGGGCCACGTTCATGGGCTTTGTCACTTTGTTTAACACCAGAGTTAAAACGTTTTTCTACTGAACAAAAATGAATGTTTGGGCTAAATTTTTTCATAGGAACTCAGTTGCAAAGGGGTCCAAAGATTAAGGGAATTTTGAAAACATGCTACAGGAAGTAAAAATTGCAACATATGATAACTTAAAAAAAAACAATTCAGTTAGATATCACATTAAAGTAAAGAAGAATTTAGAAATAATATCTGGGTATGGAGCACTGCCTGTTGGTTTTTATCATTTTCCCACTTTGGAGTTGTCAGCATTATTCATTGTGAGGAATAGTATCTTTCTTTATAATGACCATAGGTACATATAAACATGCTTCTTCTACCTAATATTAAAATCACAACAGTTGAAATCTTTCCTGGGACACAATGGGAACAAAACTGATGGGATTTTATTGAGCCTCTGCCAGCCAAATCCTATCACAGGTCCAGCTCTTTGAAAGACCAGTGTATTAGTTAGGGTTCTCTAGGGAAACAGAACCAACAAGAGATAACTGTAAATATGACATTTTATAAAAGTGTCTCACGCAACTTTGGGGATGCACGGGTCCAAATTCTGTGGGGCAGGCTGCAAACTGGCAAACTGGCAACTCCTGAGGAGTTCATTGAAACTCTTTGCTGGCTAGCCAAAGAAGAAGTGAAGGTCCTCTCTCTTCTCCCTTAAAAGCCTCCAACTGATTGGATTAAATCCAGCTGATTGAATTCTCTCCTTGTGGAAGACACACCCTTCATTGATGTAATCAGTCACAGCTGCAGCCAATTGACTGCTGTTTAAAAAAACCATACTTCTGGTTTATTACCAAGCCACAAATGTCCTTGAAGTAATGGTTAGGCCAGTGCTTGCTTGACCAGACACCTGGACAACATCATCTGGCCAAGTTGACACAGGAACCTACCATCACACCCAGCTACTTCCTACACAGGGGCCTCATGTTCTTGGCAGAGTACCTGAGGGGCTCTGTGTCAGTTTGAATGTATTATGTCCCCCAGAAAAAAACCACATTCTTTGATGCAATCTTGTGGGGCAGACGTTTTAGTGCTGATTAGATTGGAATCCTTTGAGTGTTTCCATGGAGATGTGACCCACCCAACTGTAGGTGACAACTCTGATTGGATAATTTCCATGGAGGTGTTACCCCACCCATTCTGGGTGGGTTTAAATTAAATCACTGGAGCCATATAAATGAGCTGACAAACAGAGGGAACTCAGTGCAACTGAGAGTGACATTTTGAAGAGGAGTTACAGCCAAGAGGGACACTTTGAAGAATGCACAGAAGAGAGAGTAGCTGCAGATGAAATACAGTTTGAAAACGGCCACTGAAAGCAGATTTTTGCTCCAGAGAAGCTAAGAGAGGACAAACAGCCCAAGAGCAATCAAGAGTGACATTCTGAAGAGGAGCTGCAGCCTAGAGAGGAACATCCTGGGAGGAAGCCATTTTGAAACCAGAACTTTGGAGCAGACGCCAGCCACGTGCCTTCCCAGCTAACAGAGGTTCTCTGGACACCATTGGCCATCCTCCAGTGAAGGTACCAGATTGCTGATGACTTACCTTGGACAATTTATGGGCTTAAGATGTAACTGTGTAACCAAATAAACCCTCTTTATAAAAGCCAATCCATTTCTGGTGTTTTGCATTCCAGCAGCATTAGCAAACTAGAACAAGCTCATTAGTCCTCTTTGCTGCAGCTGTGTCCCTGTTGGGACAACAATGACTCCTTTTCCTCTCACGGTAGGCTGGGCACCACTTCTCCTGATGGCTGTGGCTGCTGGCTCTGCAGTGATCCTGCCACCACCTCATCACTGGGTGTGTTTGTTGCCTCTGCCATCAGCATGCAACAGCCTGCACCTCTGCCCCAAGTCAGGGTTGCATCCGAGGTCAGGGCTGCTTTTGCCAGACCTAGATGCCATTCTCAACTCAGGAACATATTACCAAATTCTTTTCTTGGAAGAAAGCAAAATCGATCACCATGAACTGTCAAACTTTCTTTCTTCCTCTCTTCTCCCTACTTCTTTTACTACAGTGTGATGGGCCTCCTTTCCCACTCTGGATGGCAGATCTCACTCCTAGAAATATCTTCCAAACTGAAACTGTAATTTGCTTCTTTCAGGAGTTTCATTTCGGGATCCTTTCAAATCAAATCCTAAATTCACTTTGGAGGAATGTTAAAATTTTGACTATATAAGAGAAACTTTTTCGACCACTGAGTTTTCACAGATAGAAATGCTATGGGAAGGAATTCAAAGAGGCAGAAAAGTTGCTTACAGTATAACCAGATGATATAATGCCAAATTTGGCAGAAAACAAAATACAAGTCTGGGATACTTGTGGGTCACCAGAGAGGAAGCGGTGATATTAATGCTAGGGAAGAGAAGTCCCTGCTCTGTGCTCAGAAAATGGACACAGAGGGCCAGGATGAGCCTGGAGGGATTGTTTCTAGTTGACATGTGGCACCTACTTCCAGATTCATGTTGGAGTCCCAGGCGCATCTGGGGTTAGGCCTCCAGGTCTAACTCCATGGAAACTCCTATATAAAAGCCTTTGGAGGTTTGCTCAGAAAGTTTCTGAGACTGAGCAGGAAAAAATATTGTGATTGATCAGTAATGCCTGCTACAGAAGTGGGAGGTTGGGCACTGACTCAGGTGCAGTTTATCAGCCTTGCCCTAGCATGCTTTCTGGCTTGCTATAGGCTGCTTATTTGCTTGCCAGGCTGCTAGGAAGCCCTGCCCATCCCAGAGCAGAGTCTCTTTAAAACGGGGAAAGCCTGAACTGCAGGACCACTTGGGAAGCTGTGAGTCCCAGAACTTGATGGTACATCTTATAAACTGTGGTGTCACTTCAGAATTTGGGTGTAAGATGATGGGCAACAGGAAAAGCAATGTCAAGTCCTAGAATATGAGCCCAGAGCTCTTTATATCCTTCCTTCCCAGGCTAATATTAATCTACCAAATGATTATGAGCAGAAAGCTTTAGAGCCTTGGAAGTAGGATATGGTCAGAGAAGTTTGATTTCGTATGTGCCACTTCTCGATTGCCACCACAGTAGTGCATACTGCCCCCAAGTGGCCATCTGGAGAAGCTGCACCTAAACGTTGTTAATTACAAAATTCTAATAGAATAAACAATAAATAATATATGGGTTGTTTTTATTAAAATATAAAAATGGAAAATCCACATACGGGCTTCAGTGAGAGTATGTTAAAATTAGAAGGAGTCTTGATTTTGATTTCACTGAAATTAACTGTAGTGGGTGGGAATTCTGAAACTTCATAAGCATTTCAGCATTTTAGGAATTAGGGGTCTTTTTAAAAATAGGATAACATGAACTTCTGCCAAATTCTTCTTAGAAAATTCGTTTTCAGCTGTCATACTAGTCGGGACAACTGAGATCTCTTAAACTTCTATAATAGTCATCAGGTTCTGTCTCAAAGAAAGTCACCAAGGAAAATACAGCACTAGAGAACACGTGCTTTTCACATGCCATGCTCTCCATTAGGCACTCTTTATTTAGATTATTGATCTCACAATTATTCTACTATAATCCCCATTTTGAAGATGGGGAAATTAAGGTTTAAAGGTTATATAACTTGTTCTGAATCAGATGTAGGGTAAAAGCAAAGCCAGGGATTAAGCCAAAATTTTTAGACATCAAAGTCCATGTACTTTCACATCAAAGACTGAGGGGAAAGTTATCTTTGGAAGGACACTGAATTATCTAGCATAGATAAGGTAGGGCAGTGTCAGGATGTCTATGAAAAACAAACCTATTAGCTTAGAAAAAAGACAGTACTCAGAAAAATAAGTGAGACATGTTAAAGTTTATTAAGGAAAGGAAAGTAGTAAGGAAAACCAGATAAAATGAAAAGTGATCTTTATTTTTAAAGGTTTAACAGTTTTCAGAAAAGAACTCAAGGGCAGTCAAATAAAATCTGCTGTAAAAATAGTAAGGAAAACAGATTTAAAAATTATACTTAAAAAAAAAATTATACTTAATGCTCATTCTGATACTAAAACAATTGCATAAAATAGGGGAAATATAGAAAAGTATACAATAAAATAAAGATCGCAAGTAATTTGACTATCCAAGGACAGACACTTAAAATATCCTTTCAATGTGTACATCATATTCATTTCGTTTAATAATCCTTTAATATTAATATCGTTTAATTTAACCATCTCCTTTTTTGGGTGATTTATGTTGCTTTCAATTTTCATTCTAATAGATAATATTGCTCAGATATCAGTAATTATTTCTTTAGAATTAATACACTTTAATTATACAAGTAATACTTGACTCTTTTCAGTGTTAATGTCCAAATATTGCAGATAAACTAATGTCTCATTTGACTCATAACCCAATTCTTGTCACCACTTTGATAAAAACCACTGCTATCTGATATGTCTGAATTTGGGAACTTTAGATATGTTTAAATGCATACAACATTTAGATTTTATAATAATTACATTCATAAAAATGGTGAGTCATGGGAGACATTTAATAAACATTAAGTGAAAAAATGAATGAATACATGAATAAATAAATATAAATATTCCTAGAGAAATACTCAGGTGTTAGAGTATAGGGATTTCCTTGTTAATAAATGGTGTAATATGACCCATAACATTCTGCCATCTGCTTTTTCCATTAAAATTTACTTTGGCGGCATTTCAATGTTAGTACATATATCTATTATTCTGTAGTGTGTTAATAGTATATAACCATCTGTGTAATATTCTACAGTATAGGTAAACTAAATTTTATTTAACCTTTCCCCATTGTTGAATTAAGTGGTTTACATACCTTTGCTTTTACACACAAAGCTGGAAGAAACATCTTTATAAATGCCTCTTTGAGCTCACTGGTAAGTGTCACTTCAAGGTAGGAACCAATAAATGGAATTGCTGTATCAATCTACTTTCCTAAAAGAAGTATTTGAAAATACCCTCATCCACACTTGATGTTGCTGTTGCTCATTTCAGTTTATTCATGCTTATTCTTTCCATTATGTCTTTTCCCATACTTTGACTTTCAACTTGTCTGTATCTTTATATTAAAAAAGCGTATTTTTTATTCAGCTGCTGCATACCATGGGGTATTCAAATTTTGTACTCTGGGTCCAGGCAAGTAAGTGAATTGCCTACTAGAACAATTAAATAACAGTGTTCAAAATAAAACAACAGAATTCAGATTTGTTATAAGACTGAAATTATCTATAATGTCCAGTTTTTGACTAAAATTACTAGATATGCCAGCAGACTTGCAGGACAAGTAATGCTAGACAACATTGTTCAGGCTGAAAGAAGATTATATTGGGTGGCAACTCTGACACAGAGTAAGAAATGAAAAGGACAAAAATAATAAATATGTAGGCTAACGAATATAGGTATGTTTGCATATGACCACTAGCACCAAAGATGGGGAAGGAATAGACAGAAATACACCATAGCAAGCATCTTATTTTTTAACCTATATTATTTCAGTGTTAATTCTAGGTAGGTAGCAATAACTATAGATGCATAATTTAATTCCTAAATTAATCCGTGAAAATAATGTTTAAAAAGACAGGCAGAAAACCAATAGCAGAATTTAAATGGAACACTAAAAAGATGTGATTAAATAAAATTGGCATCCAAGGAACAGAAGACAAAAACCAGATCAGACAAATAGAAAAATGGCAAACCTAAATATAGCCATATCAATAATTACATTAAATGTAAATGGATCAAAAGCTCCAATAAAAAGGCAGAAGTTGAGATTTTCAAAATGTATATAAAATACAAGAACCAATTAATGCTGTCCACAAGAGATGTACCTTAAGTATAAAGAGACACATGGAAAGCTAAAAGGATGAAAATTGGTAAGCAAAATAAAGCTTGAGTGACTATATTAATGTAAGCCAAAATAGACTTCAAACTTCTTCAAGACCAGAAATACACTGTAGATAGAGGGACACTTTAAAATGACAAACATGTCAATTAAGCAGGTATATATAACAATTAGAAAGTATATATGCATAGTAGCAGAGCTTCAAAATATGTAAAGCAGAAAATGACTGAAAAAAAATCCACAGTCATATTTGGAAACACTATCATACCTCTCCAAGCAATTATTAGAACAACTAGACCAAAAAAGAATCACTAAATATTGAACAACAATATCAATCATCTTAACCTAAACAACATATATAGAACAATACATCCAACAACTATGTAATATACATTCCTCACATGCATGTAGACAAGTGTTAGTAGTTTTCAAAAGTTTGAAATTTTAACAGAATATGTTCTCTGACCACAACACAATTAAATTGGAAATCTGCAATGATAAAACACTTAGAAAAGCTTCAAATGTCTGGAATTAAACAGCTCATTTCTAAACAACCCATTAGAAAATAAATCTAATTGAAAGGCAATAAAAACACAATATATAAAAATATGTAGGATGCTATTAAAGCAGTGCTGAGGGAGAAGTTTACAGCTAAATTTTTTATGTTAGTAAAGAGGAAACCTTTGATTCATGAAGATAATATTCACAATTCTTATTGGTAATTTCCCCCAAATGCCTCATATTGGGTTTTGTTGTTGCTATTTTGTTAAATTTCTTCATTCATATGTGAAGGAAGATTTACCTAGAACTGTTAGTTGCCAAATGACAAGGTACTAAGTTTTCCTGGTTTTATTCACCTACACATGGTTGCTGATTGAAAGCACTTCAAAAACTATATCTGCAAGGCTAAATGGGAAAGGTCTGTACTTTCTGAACAATTTTTCTGTAGTAACTGATCTAAAAAATAAAAACTGATCTAAAAAATAAAGTCTATTTAAAAAAAAAAAAGAAATGGCAGTCATCCTGGTGCTGCCCACACAAAACACACATATGAATGCTTATAACAGCTTTATTCATAATTACCAAAGCCTGGAAGCAATGAATTGTTCAACTGGTGAATGGGTAAACAAATTGTGATACATATATACAATGGAATATTATTCAATGACTAAAAGAAATGAGCTATTAGACTGGGAACAAACACGGAAGAGCTTAAATGCATATTGCTAAAACTGAAAGAAGCCAATCTAAAAAGGCTACTACTGCCTGATTCCAACTATATGATGTTCTAGAAAAAGCAAAATTATAGAGACAGTAAAAAGGTCAGTGTTTGCCAGAGGTCTGGGGTGTGGGGGGCAGGGAAAGAAAAAGAGGAATGAATAGATGAAGCATAGGGGATTGTTATGGCAGTGAAACTATTCTGTATGATGCACTAATGGTAGATGTATGACATCATATATATGTCAAAATCCATAGAGTTATATTACACTAAGAGTGAACCCTGATGTAAATTATGGACTTTGATCAGTAATAATATATCAACATTGGTTCATCAATTGTACCAAATGTGCCACACTAAGGCAAGATGATAAAATTTGAATGGGAAGAAGGGAATAGAGGAAATTTCTGGTCATTTTTTCTGAAAACCTAAAGCTGCTCTAAGAAATCAAAGTCCATTAATTTATAAAGGCAAAAAATCAATTATATAACTTACAATTAAATTATTCATATTAAAAACAGAGGCAATAAATGCCCCAAACTCATCACTTCCTTATTTTATTGCATTTTATTATTTTCTGTAGTTTTAAGGTTATTTATGAATATTGTATCTATATAGTGGAAATATTCATCTAATGGTGTGAAAGTGATAGCAGAATAAGTAGGAAAAAATACTCAATATAATTCTTTAGCTGGAAAATGCTTATTATAGTCTTTAATAGACCAAAGAAAAAAAACTGCTTATTAAGATCACTTCACTCAAGCAGCCTTGAGTTATTCTAAGCATAAAAAGCCCCTATTAAAATAACCTGCTGTTGCTCTAATCTCAACAACAACAAAATCTTGCTCTCTGTTCTTGGGAACTGTCCATTTGCCTACAGGAGGATGCAAGGGATATCACCAGATGGTATGATAAACAGTGCTGCCTTCTCCTTGAAAAACAAGCTTGAATCAAGATAACATGAGATTCTCACCAAATAGCTTTTTCTCTTCTATTTTTTTTTCCCTTCTGCTTTCTTCTGAATCTTTGCTATTTCTTTGTCTGTCTGGGGTTATAAAAAAAAAAAGGGTTACAAAATCACTTTTCTCACTGAACTGGCCTTGGAATGTTTTTTCCTCCAGTTCCTTGTTGATGCGTCGTCAATAAACTCACCTTCTCACCAAAGCAAAGAGACTTGTTTTTCTGTTTGATGTGAGATCAGGCGGGCCTGACTATTTAAGGCCATGTTTTCTGAGGGTAACAATTTGGCGACTGCAGCAGGACCCCTGCTGCCTGTAGTGCAGCCCTGATCCGTGTCTCGTCAGCTGCGGGGCTCCCCTGGACCCCCCCTCCCCCCCGCTCTGTGCCTAGCAGCTGCCTGGGAATTTTTCCTGGAGGGCTGGGACTGGGGGTTCCAGGTGGAGGCACCTGCTGCAGACAGACACCAGGTGCTGCTGTGTGAAGGTACTTTTGCAATCGAGACTTTCCCTGTGCTGGGTAAGTGTGTGATCTTTTATTTGTTATACTCACTTTGCTTCCTTTAGTTTCAATTAGCCTATTGTGTGAAAAGGCTAATTGAGTTGATCCAGGGGTCGTGCATGCTGACTCAGTGGGTTTGAGCCCCACTATCCATGACCCTGGATTTGTGGTTCCCTTTTTGAATTTGTGCAGTTTGTGCAGTTTGCAGTTGTGGGGAACCGGTTGTATTTGAGGAACTCCTACTCCAATGCATTATCTTTGTGATTTCTGCTGATATTGCCCAGCCATGGGAAACTCTCAAAGTGTGCTGGCTACATCTTCCTTCGGAACTATTGTTAATAAATAATCTAAATTTAGAGAGTGCCATTTAAAAAAAATGTGTTAGTACATTATTGCAAATCTGTGTGTCCACAATATAAATTAATTAAAGGGAGGAGTGGCCAGAAGACGGGACTCCTGACCTTCAGGTAATTTTCCAATTAAAAATGTATTATAAGAACAAAGATTATGAAATTTAGTAAAGATAACAGATGTGCTGCAGCTGCAGTCAGCTGGCCAATATAAGTGGTACGGCTAGCTATAGCAGACTGTCTCAAGAAAGAGAAATCTGCAAGTTAAACGAAAACTTATGATTAGAAAAGATACACAAACTTCCACCTCTGCCTCAGTGGCAGGCTTTCCAGAGCAATTAAATAAGAAAAATAATTATATACAAGTGCTGGCCTGCCAGTTTTTAAAATTAGGAAATCAGAAAAGAAGGACCCAGCCAAAAGTTAAAGCTATCTTGGCTAAGAAGGATTGAGATCCAAAAATCTGAAATCCCTGGGAGGACATCAAGAAATAACTAATACAATTTAAAAATTAGCAAAAGTGCAAATTGTTAGACCAGTGCAAAGTCCCTTTAACAACCCCATTTGGCCAGTAAATAAAAGTATGTTTACTCTGCAGGGTAATTAATTAAATTGGAAAAAGTTCTCCTAGTAACCAAGAAGCAAATGCTTTAGCCATATCTTCCTAATATGTCCCATACCTGCTGAGGAGGCTGTCTTATAATATATAAAAATGGTGGGCATAGAGGAGCAGCTATGAGGTGGCAAATGGTAAAAATATTAGGTATCCTCCTCAAATACTCTGATTTAATAACTGTTATACAAAATTGTGAAGCTTATTCCAGGTTTCACCCTCATTCAGTACCCTACAGCAGTGGATATATACATAAAGCCAATATGCTTCTAAAGAATTTCACAAAACTGTAAAAACAAAATACTTTCATAAATTTCAAAATTCATGCAAAATTAAATCATTGTGGGTTTTTTTTGGGGGGGGGGAACAAAGTCATACCTATACATTCCATTAACCCTTATAAAAATTAAAAATTACTATTTAAAAATGCATTGACTAAAGTGTTTTAAATATTTAGCATTATTCTAACAAGTTTAATTTTAATGGTAATTGTATGTTGTAAGATGTTTGCTTGAAAAGAGTTTTCAGAATCATTTTGCTAACTTTTAATATAAAATATTTTTAAAATGTGTTTTTATTAAAAGGGAAAAAGAAAGTAATTTTGTCCAGGAAAGATTTGATGGGTCTATCTTAAAAAATGTTTTTAAGTCTTAATCAAACAAAAATTTAGTTCTCTCTCTTAAAAGTAACAGAATTTTCTTAAATTATTGATCTGTTTTTAATAAGAGGTTATAAAAATTTTGTTCTAAATAATCAGTGCAAAAGGCAAGAAATCTGTGTTTTATCAAAATAACTTCTTGTACTTTATGCTAACTTTATCATGTTCTTGGTTGTTTAAGAATATCAAATCTTCTCACTTTTAAAAAAGCTAAATCTTTTCCTTAACTTTAATTAAATAAAAAAACAAATATTGTTTCAAACCTAACAACTTCTAACATTTTGCTTTCTCAAGATCAAGCCCTAAAGAATCTTTTTATTTCCAACAGTTGCAAAGGATTTGTTCTTTCACCTTAAAAAAAGAAAAATGAAGTGCTAAAAATGGTTAAGTTCAGTTTCTGGGGGAGAATGCAGGGGTGTTGGGCTTCCCCATCTCGATTGTTGCTGATGTGCTCACAGACACCAGGGACTGGTGGTTTGATGGGCTGAGCCCTCAATCATGGGACTTGCCGTTGTGAAGACTATTACTGCAAAGGAGAGGCTAGGCCTGCTTATAATTGTGCCTAAGAGCCTCCTCCCGAATGCCTCTTTGTTGCTCAGATGTGGCCTCTCTCTCTAGCTAAGCCAACTTGGCAGATGAAATCACTGCCCTCCCCCCTACATGGGATCTGACACCCAGGGGTGTAAATACCCCTGGCAACATGGTCTATGACTCCTTGGACCTGGCATCGTGGGATGGAGAACATCTTCTTGACCAAAAGGGGAATGTGAAATGAAATGAAATAAGTTTCAGTGGCTGAGAGATTCTAAAAGGAGCCGAGAGGTCACTCTGGTGGGCACTCTTACATACAATACTGACAACCCTTTTTAGGTTCTAATGAATTGGAATAGCTAGCAGTAAATACCTGAAACTATCAAACTGCAACCCAGAACCCGTGAATCTTGAAGATTATTGTGTAAAATGTAGCTTATGAGGGCTGACAACGTGATTGGGAAAGCCACGTAGATCACATTCCCCTTTGTCCAGTATATGGATGGATGAGTAGAAAAACGGGGGGGAAAAAAAAAAAGCACCCAGTGATCTTTTTTCTTTAATTGTTCTTTTTCACTTTAATTATTATTCTTATTACTTTTGTGTGTGTGGTAATGAAAATGTTCAAAAATTAATTTTGGTGATGGATGCACAACTATATGGTGGTACTATGAACAATTGATTGTATGCTTTGTATGACTGTATGGTATGTGAATATATCTCAATAAAATTGAATTATTAATAAAAGAATAAAGCAATAGATGTTCAAAAAATGGTTAAGTTCATTTAATATAAGTTGCATAAGAAATGTTTAAACAATGTTATAAAACTTTAAAAAAATCTCTAAATTTCTGTTGGTTACTGATCTTTATAATATTAAACAACAATATAATGCTGTTAGTTATGGTTTTAATTATTTTAAAAATTTTATATGTCACAGAAACAGCAAAAATTCCTTGTTAGTTAGATTGTTTACTCTGATGCTTCTCTGAAAATGCTTGTAATCAACAAGTCACAGTTTCATCTTCAACAAAAAAGACTTCTAAAAAGAAGCAAAGCAAGTATGGAATTATACTCTACCCATTAACTAACATAACTCTAGTAAGAATGTAAAGAAAAAGAATTAGACCTCTGTTTTAATTACTATGCTTAAATGTTTAAACAAAGTTCCTAGAACTGTGCATGGTGTCTCCCCATCAGAGTTATTGGCTAGACCCGTTTCTGTGGTCCCTAAAACTGTAAAGATGTCAATCACATCACATGGACATACTCCAGAAGTAAACAGAAATATGCTGTTACTGAAAACACTTTTTACTACGAACACGTTTGGCTATGCTTGCCAGAAAAAACTGAGTCGCTTTAGCTCTTCAGTGAACACTGTCTCCAGACTGGCTGTATTGCACAGTGCCACAGGGTGCTATGAGATGGTCTGACGAAACCCTAAAGCCCACTGTCCTGTTTTCCACAGCTTGTTCTATTTTCTTTCCCCTTCTTCTTTCTTCTAAATCCTGTCCATTTCTTTGTCTGCTTAGGATTATAAAAACCCAAACCACTCTTCTCACTCTGAACTGGTCTTGGAAAGTTTTTTTTTTTTCCTCCAGTTTCTTTTTAATGCATCTTCAATAATCTCACTTTCTTACCAAAGCAAAAAGAATTGTTTCTCTGTTTGATGAGAGATAAGGTGGACCTGACTATTTAAGACTGTGTTTTCTAACAGTAACAGAAGTGCACAGTTTTTTGTTCAGTGCCATCCTGATAGTGAGTAACTTGAAATCAGCAATAATGGGAATGTTTATACCATGGAAATCTGTTAATGTTACAAACCAGGGCTTTTTTTTCTTTTTTTTTATTGTTTTGGTGATTGTTAATGCAGATTACAATTAAAAGTGGGTTATATCTGTAGCTGCTACATAGTAAATGGGATGACAAAATTGAGAAAATATTTTTCCAGTATTTGAAAACTATATTTGATGCAGCAAGAAGTCTTTCATCTCACTGATGAATGAGTCAAGTTCTGAAATACATCTTCATTGTTTCATTTTTGTTGAGCTGATTAACATAAACAAAAATATCAACCAACATTCCTGTTGGAATTGCACACATTCATCAATTACATGGGCAACTTCTTCGATGAATCAGTAAAAAGCAGTTATTCATATTTTGTATCTGTCAAATCACAGTTCTGTCCCATAAATTGGCTATGGGTACAGGAATTTCACAGAAATCAATGAAAGCATTCTATAAAATCAAATTATGGAATTTGCTATAAAGAGTTTTGCATATTTTATTTGTATCTGCTATACATCATTCAGAGCAATAAAATTTATATTAATTTATTATATAGATAAACATTTTTCCAAGCAAAAGGTCATTAAACATTTACCACCATACACTGATTACAACTTCCAGGATGTCATGAACTAGTTCTTCCATTGTCCCACATCTGCCTTTGTGTCTTGTTGCCTTATTTATTAAGAAGTGTAGTCTTCAATGAGTATAGCAAGAAATATAGTGGTGGATAGAAAATAATACTCAAATATCTTAAACTGTCTGCATCTTTGGGTCAGGAGGCAGATGGGGGATTAATTTCAGGCCAGCAAATTTGCTCTGATTCAGAGACTGCACAGGCATTCTTTCCCATTCCAAATCCATCCATCTTCTAGTTCCCAATAGATTGCAGTAATGATAGGTCCTTTCAGTCTAAGCTTTTAATATTATGAGTTTTCATTATTCTCAGAGCCTTAATTTTGTATTCAATGAGAAAAGAGAATGTCTGCTCTAGCATTATTATTCAGGTGACATTTAGAATTGGAATTCAGAATCTGGCATTTTCAATTTCAAGGAGGTAGAGGAAATTAACAACAAAATTGTATAAAGGTCTCCTAGATAAAAGACAAGTTTGCTTCTGTCTTTAGTAGAAATGATGAGCTTAAAGTAAATCCCTAAAAATTTCCCTACTGTCGACGTAATTACCTGGTCAACCCTAACCCTGATTGCTTGAATTTAAAAATAGGATTTTTCTTTTCATTATGCAGTTCATAATATGTCAAGAATATCTGCTGTTCCCAAATGCACTAATTTGCCAAAGTAATTTTTGAGTGTTTATGTACAAATGATGATGCTAGATATTAGAGGGAGATTCAAGAGGAAGAGAGTAAAGTAAAAATAATTCTGCAACCAGTTCTTCTTCTCTGGGTTCTCAGATATATTTAGAGATCCAGAGAATATACAAATTAAACAGGTGCTAAAAGACCTATGATCTATGAGGGAAGAACAGAGCACTATAGATAGCAGTGTGTGAGCACACAAAAAAGGCAGGTCAGTGTATGAAGGAGCACATCAACTGGATCTCTAAAGATGCTGTCAAATATATGCAAGGACAAAACAAACTACTGGATCCCTTCAGGGGTAACATCTCTCATAGGCTATAACTTATACTCTCCTATGTAAAAAAAAAAATATGTTTTCTTATAACCAACATTTTCAGTGTACCTTTGTTCTTGAAGTCAATTCTGGGAAGACCCACATCAAAAGCTCATCAGGTTTATGTTTCAAAGCTTTAGCAATCAAGTTTATTTTTTGCAATTAGAAGAAATGAGTTTAAAAATCTGTTTTCACCTTTTGCCTTGCATGTCTTTATAGATTAGTGTTTGTTCTCATTTCAGAATAGACCAACACCTTTTTTTTGTCCAACAATGTATTCCCTTAAACAACAAAACCATTATGGGAAGCATTTGCAAGGAATATATGCATAAAAATTGGTGGCACCTGCCAAACTCTTCCCATAGGTGCCTGCATAATAATATATTTTTGGGTTAACAAGAAAATTTTCATTTAAAAAAGTCTCCAGCTGCAGCACATTGGTTGGGATAAGGGAAGCAATCATAGGATAAAGGACACAATGAATCTTTGTAGAAAGATCTTCATCCCTGCAGTGGACCTAACAGATGAGCAGAATTACCTAGAGAATGATTTCTGAATAGGTCCTTATTCTATTCAGGCAGGTCATATATTATCCCTTTATTTCATCTGTTATTTTCAAAAGGAGTGTTTTGTTTCCTATACCTACCATTTCACCAGGGTCAGGTTGGCAGTGAATTGATTCTTGGTTATTCTTTGGTTCAACTGAACAGTTGCCATAGAGAAAGCGGTTCCTGAAGAGAAAAGTTAGCGGTATCTGTAATGTCAATATGAGCCCAGAGGAAAAGTTTGGCTCACCAGAGGATTACCAGATAGTTTTCTGTTGGACCCAATGAGCAAAACGGGATTATAAATGCTGAAGCTTGTAGAATAGGCTCTAGAAATTAGACAACTGACATTTAGCCTAATAACAAGAAACAACTATGCACATTGAAGGACAATCTGCTAGTGGTTCAGTGCTTTCTGGGAGGTATGTTCCCAGGCTACTCAGAATCAGGAAGAATGCAAGAGGGAATATTGGGAATTACAGCTATATTTTGTTTTTTTTTCCAGCAATCACGGAATAGAAGTTGTAAAAAAATATGCTATCTCAGTAGAATAGACTGACTCATATGAAGCTTGCTAAAAACATGGAATTGGACTAGAAGTTAGGCACATAACATGTTCTTCAGCTATAGATATTACTGGGAATCCCATCCCAGTAAATGTGGACACAAAATTCCAGGGCTGATTCAGCCACTCACCTTTTCTATCAAAATAAAACAGGTCTTACCCTGAGGAAAAGTGAAGAGGAAGAACAGCATTGTGTTGGCAATGTGAAAAAATAAGCTAGATCAGTGGAAAGATAGAGGCAAAGGAAGGCTCAGAAGAAAAGCATCATCCCTGAAAACCATCTATGGCAGGAAACTAAAGAAAACTCAATGGAAATTTAATTTTCAAGCAAAATTAAGAAGCATAGTCATAGGAGAGGCAAGGCTGAGACAAATAGCAGATTGACATCCAGCCAACATGATTGACTGAGCTAATATAGAAAAATGCCCAGTCTAGCACCAAACGTGGGGTAATACTGAATAAAATAACTCAAATATTTTTTATTTCAAAAATTTTTAAGTAAGCTCAAAACTAAGAGAAGAAAAGACCTAGGGAAGAGAAACAAAGCAGGAAATCAAAACCTGAGGGGTGAGCATGATGCAGAAATGACTCATTGGAATAAAAGAATGGAGAACACCCCTTCATAGTGGGGCCGGGATTCTGATTACTACACCCCATATACCCACATACTATCAGGTTAACAGTCCTGGAGTCAACCTCCACACTCACGGCTGGAACTAATTGTGTTCAGCTGGAAATAAAGATAGTTTGCCCCATTTCTAAAACAGGATGAGAGAGCAGGGGATGTAAGATGGTGGCATAGAGAGGAGTGGAAGCTAGTTAGTCCCCTTGGAACAACTAATAGACAACCAGGAACAACTAGTAAATAATCCTGAATAACTGCAGGGGGACAAAAGTGACCATCCACTCATCATATACCAACTTGAATTGGGAGAAATGCCCGAGATCGCAGCATAAAATCTGTAACTAAAAACTGTGGATCCAAGCTGGGAGCCCCCTCCCCACACAGCCCAAGCTGCAAAGCCTCATGGTGCTAGAGGGAAGCTCTCTCCCAGCAAGCAAATATAGTTCAGCTGAGCTCCAACTGGGGTTTTAATTAACAAACATGGACTGCTTGCTATGAGCTATGACTCCCCAAAAGCAGACAGAGGCTTTGAGTGACGACTGACCTTGGAGAGCTGGAGGGTCACTGCAGACTGGCCCTGAAGGGGGCTTTCTGTCTCTGTTTCAGCTCAGTGGAGAAAGCCTCAGCCATTTTCAATTCCCAGCTCTCTGACCCAAAGAAGGGTGGAGACAGCACAGGCAGAGTTTATTCAAATGCCAATGACCTCTCCCTAGGGGGTCTATCTTCCCTAAGAGGAAAGGGGTGGGGCCCAGCTCTGCTACCCACCTTCCATTCAGAACCAGACCCCAGAGCCTGGGGGAAAACAGCCACGGGCCACACCTCCTTATACCAGTCTGGAGTTATAGGCTGACAGGCACCACCTGCTGGGCAGAAAAGCACAGTGACCTGAGGCATCACAGGGTGTACCAGTCTTCTAAGACACACCCTCAAGGAAACCGGATACTGAATATTTCTTCCTTCTGAGGCCTGAACCTGTTCTAGTCTGGGAAAACCTGCTTGGGATAACCAAGGAAACCATGCCTCGACAACAGAAAACTACAACCTACACTGAGAAAAATGAAGTTATGGCCCAGTCAAAGGAACAAACTTACACTTCAACTGAGAAACAGGAATTGAAATAACTAATACTAAATCAATTCAAAAAGTTTAGGGAATATATGGCAAAAGAGATGAACCGTATAATGGAAACACTGGGCGTACATAAGGTAGAAACTGAAAGTTCAAAAAACCAACTGGCAGAATCTATGGAAATGAAACAACACAAGAGATGAAAGACACAATGGAAACACACAACAGCAGATCTCAAGAGGCAGAAGAAAACACTCAGGAACTGGAGAACAAGGCACCTGAAAGCCTACCCACAAGAACAGATACAGAAAACAATGGAAAAATACAAGCAACGTCTCTGGGAACTTAAGGACAAAATGAAAAACAAGAATGATGTGTCATTGGTGTCCCAGAAGGAGAAGAGAAGGGAAAAGGGGCAGAAGCAAATAATAGAGGAAATAATCAATGAAAATTTCCCATCTCTTATGAAAGACATAAAATTACAGATCCAAGAAGCGCAGCATACCCCAAACAGAATAGATCTGAATAGGCCTACGCCAAGACACTTAATAATCAGATTATCAAATGTCAAAGATAAAGAGAGCATCCTGAAAGCAGCAAGAGAAAAGTGATCCTTCACATACTAAGGAAGCTTGATAAGACTATGTGCGGATTTCTCAATAGAAACCATGGAGGCAAGAAGGAAGTGGGGTGATATATTTAAGATACTGAAGGAGAAAAACCACCAACCAAGCAAAACTATCCTTCAAATATGAGAGAGAGCTTAAAATATTCTCTGACAAAGAGACAATGACAGAGTTTGTGGACAAGATACCTGTTCTACAGGAAACACTAAAGGAAGCACTGCAGACAGAAAGAAAAAGACAGGAGTGAGAGATTTGGAACGTAATTTTGGGAGATAGTAGCACAGCAATGTAAGTACACTGAACAAAGATGACGGTGAGCATGGTTGAAAGAGGAAGGTTTGGAGTATGTGGGACACCAGAACAAAAGATGAAAGATAAAAACAGGGGGAGATGGGGCAAGATGGCGGACTGGTGAGCTGTATGTTTTAGTTACTCCTCCAGGAAAGTAGGTAGAAAGCCAGGAACTGCGTGGACTAGACACCACAGAGCAATCTGACTTTGGGCATACTTCATACAACACTCATGAAAATGTGGAACTGCTGAGATCAGTGAAATCTATAAGTTTTTGTGGCCAGGGGACCCGTACCCCTCCCTGCCAGGCTCAGTCCCGTGGGAGGAGGGGCTGTCAACTCTGGGAAGGAGAAGGGAGTACTGCAGTGGCAGCCCTTATCAGAAACTCATTCTACTGATCCAAACTCCAACCATAGATAGACTGAGACCAGACACCAGAGAATCTGAGAGCAGCCAGCCCAGCAGAGAGAAGACAGGCATAGAAAAAAACAACACGAAAAACTCCAAAATAAAAGCGGAGGATTTTTGGAGTTCTGGTGAACATAGAAAGCGGAAGGGCAGAGCTCAGGCCCTGAGGCTCATATGCAAATCCCGAAGAAAAGCTGATCTCTCTGCCCTGTGGACTTTTCCTTAATGGCCCTAAGTGCTTTGTCTCCTAGCATTTCAATAACCCATTAGATCTCTGAGGAGGGCCCTTTTTTTAATCCTTTTTTCTTTTTCTAAAACAATTACTCTAAGAAGCCCAATACAGAAAGCTTCAAAGACTTGCAATTTGGGCAGGTCAAGACAAGAGCAGAACTAAGAGAGCTCTGAGACAAAAGGCAATAATCCAGTGGCTGAGAAAATTCACTAAACACCACAACTTCCCAAGAAAAGGGGGGTGTCCGCTCACAGCCATCATCCTGGTGGACAGGAAACACTCCTGCCCATCGCCAGCCCCATAGCCCAGAGCTGCTCCAGACAACCAAGTGTGACGGAAGTGCTTCAAATAACAGGCACACCACAAAACTGGGCGTGGACATTAGCCTTCCCTGCAACCTCAGCTGATTGTCCCAGAGTTGGGAAGGTGGAGCAGTGTGAATTAACAAAGCCCCATTCAGCCATCATTTCAGCAGACTGGGAGCCTCCCTACACAGCCCAGCAGCCCAGAACTGCCCTGGGGGGACGGCACTCACCTGCGACATAGCACAGTCATCCCTCAACAGAGGACCCGGGGTGCACAGTCTGGAAGAGGGGCCCACTTGCAAGTCTCAGGAGCCATACGCCAATACCAAGGACTTGTGGGTCAGTGGCAGAGACAAACTGTGGCAGGACTGAACTGAAGGATTAGACTATTGCAGCAGCTTTAAAACTCTAGAATCACCAAGGAGATTTGATTGTTAGAGCCACCCCCCCTCCCTGACTGCCCAGAAACACGCCCCATATACAGGGCAGGCAACACCAACTACACACGCAAGCTTGGTACACCAATTGGACCCCACAAGACTCACTCCCCCACTCACCAAAAAGGCTAAGCAGGGGAGAACTGGCTTGTGGAGAACAGGTGGCTCGTGGACGCCACCTGCTGGTTAGTTAGAGAAAGTGTACTCCACGAAGCTATAGATCTGATAAATTAGAGATAAGGACTTCAATTGGTCTACAAATCCTAAAAGAACCCTATCAAGTTCAGCAAATGCCACGAGGCCAAAAACAACAGAAAATTATAAAGCATATGAAAAAACCAGACGATATGGATAACCCAAGCCCAAGCACTCAAATCAAAAGATCAGAAGAGACACAGCACCTAGAGCAGCTACTCAAAGAACTAAAGATGAACAATGAGACCATAGTATGGGATACAAAGGATATCAAGAAGACCCTAGAAGAGCATAAAGAAGACATTGCAAGACTAAATAAAAAAAATGGATGATCTTATGGAAATTAAAGAAACTGTTGACCAAATTAAAAAGATTCTGGACACTCATAGTACAAGACTAGAGGAAGTTGAACAACGAATCAGTGACCTGGAAGATGACAGAATGGAAAATGAAAGCATAAAAGAAAGAATGGGGAAAAAAATTGAAAAAATCGAAATGGACCTCAGGGATATGATAGATAATATGAAACGTCTAAATATAAGACTCATTAGTGTTTCAGAAGGGGAAGAAAAGGGTAAAGGTCTAGGAAGAGTATTCAAAGAAATTGTTGGGGAAAACTTCCCAAATCTTCTAAACAACATAAATACACAAATCATAAATGCTCAGCGAACTCCAAATAGAATAAATCCAAATAAACCCACTCCGAGACATATTCTGATCACACTGTCAAACACAGAAGAGAAGGAGCAAGTTCTGAAAGCAGCAAGAGAAAAGCAATTCACCACATACAAAGGAAACAGCATAAGACTAAGTAGTGACTACTCAGCAGCCACCATGGAGGCGAGAAGGCAGTGGCACGATATATTTAAAATTCTGAGTGAGAAAAATTTCCAACCAAGAATACTTTATCCAGCAAAGCTCTCCTTCAAATCTGAGGGAGAGCTTAAATTTTTCACAGACAAACAAATGCTGAGAGAATTTGCTAACAAGAGACCTGCCCTACTGGAGATACTAAAGGGAGCCCTACAGACAGAGAAACAAAGACAGGACAGAGAGACTTGGAGAAAGGTTCAGTACTAAAGAGATTCGGTATGGGTACAATAAAGGATATTAATAGAGAGAGGGGAAAAATATGACAAACATAAACCAAAGGATAAGATGGCTGATTCAAGAAATGCCTTCACGGTTATAACGTTGAATGTAAATGGATTAAACTCCCCAATTAAAAGATATAGATTCGCAGAATGGATCAAAAAAAATGAACCATCAATATGTTGCATACAAGAGACTCATCTTAGACACAGGGACACAAAGAAACTGAAAGTGAAAGGATGGAAAAAAATATTTCATGCAAGCTACAGCCAAAAGAAAGCAGGTGTAGCAATATTAATCTCAGATAAAATAGACTTTAAATGCAGCGATGTTTTGAGAGACAAAGAAGGCCACTACATACTAATAAAAGGGGCAATTCAACAAGAAGAAATAACAATCGTAAATGTCTATGCACCCAATCAAGGTGCCACAAAATACATGAGAGAAACACTGGCAAAACTAAAGGAAGCAATTGATGTTTCCACAATAATTGTGGGAGACTTCAACACATCACTCTCTCCTATAGATAGATCAACCAGACAGAAGACCAATAAGGAAATTGAAAACCTAAACAATCTGATAAATGAATTAGATTTAACAGACATATACAGGACATTACATCCCAAATCACCAGGATACACATACTTTTCTAGTGTTCACGGAACTTTCTCCGGAATAGATCATATGCTGGGACGTAAAACAAGCCTCAATAAATTTAAAAAGATTGTAATTATTCAAAGCACATTCTCTGACCACAATGGAATACAATTAGAAGTCAATAACCATCAGAGACTTAGAAAATTCACAAATACCTGGAGGTTACACAACACACTCCTAAACAATCAGTGGGTTAAAGGAGAAATAGCAAGAGAAATTGCTAAATATGTAGAGAAACATGAAAATGAGAACACAACATACCAAAACCTATGGGATGCAGCAAAAGCAGTGCTAAGGGGGAAATTTATAGCACTAAACGCATATATTAAAAAGGAAAAAAGAGCCAAAATCAAAGAACTAATGGATCAACTGCAGAAGCTAGAAAATGAACAGCAAACCAATCCTAAACCAAGTAGAAGAAAAGAAATAACAAGGATTAAAGCAGAAATAAATGACATAGAGAACAAAAAAACAATAGAGAGGATAACTATCACCAAAAGTTGGTTCTTTGAGAAGATCAACAAGATTGATAAGCCCCTAGCTAGACTGACAAAATCAAAAAGAGAGAAGACCCATATAAACAAAATAATGAATGAAAAAGTTGACATAACTGCAGATCCTGAAGAAATTAAAAAAATTGTAAGAGGATATTATGAACAACTGTATGGCAACAAACTGGATAATGTAGAAGAAATGGACAATTTCCTGGAAACATATGAACAACCTAGACTGACCAGAGAAGAAATAGAAGACCTCAACCAACCCATCACCAGCAAAGAGATCCAATCAGTCATCAAAAATCTTCCCACAAATAAATGCCCAGGGCCAGATAGCTTCACAGGGCAATTCTACCAAACTTTCCAGAAAGAACTGGCACCAATCTTACTCAAACTCTTTCAAAACATTGAAGAAAATGGAACATTACCTAACTCATTTTATGAAGCTAACATCAATCTAATACCAAAACCAGGCAAAGATGCTACAAAAAAGGAAAACTACTGGCCAATCTCCCTAATGAATATAGATGCAAAAATCTTCAACAAAATACTTGCAAATTGAATCCAAAGACACATTAAAAAAATCATAAACCATGACCAAGTGGGGTTCATTCCAGGCTTGCAAGGATGGTTCAACATAAGAAAATCAATCAATGTATTACAACACATTAACAAGTCAAAAGGGAAAAATCAATTGATCATCTCAATAGATGCTGAAAAAGCATTTGACAAAATCCAACATCCATTTTTGATAAAAACACTTCAAAAGGTAGGAATTGAAGGAACCTTCCTCAACATGATAAAGAGCATATATGAAAAACCCACAGCCAGCATAGTACTCAATGGTGAGAGACTAAAAGCCTTCCCTCTAAGATCAGGAACAAGACAAGGATGCCTGCTGTCACCACTGTTATTCAACATTGTGCTGGAAGTGCTAGCCAGGGCAATCCGGCAAGACAAAGAAATAAAAGGCATCCAAATTGGAAAAGAAGAAGTAAAACTGTCATTGTTTGCAGATGATATGATCTTATATCTAGAAAACCCTGAGAAATCAACAATACAGCTACTAGAGCTAATAAACAAATTTAGCAAAGTAGCGGGATACAAGATTAATGCACATAAGTCAGTAATGTTTCTATATGCTAGAAATGAACAAACTGAAGAGACACTCAAGAAAAAGATACCATTTTCAATAGCAACTAAAAAAATCAAGTACCTAGGAATAAACTTAACCAAAGATGTAAAAGACCTATACAAAGAAAACTACATAACTCTACTAAAAGAAATAGAAGGGGACCTTAAAAGATGGAAAAATATTCCATGTTCATGGATAGGAAAACTAAATGTCATGAAGATGTCAATTCTACCCAAACTCATCTACAGATTCAATGCAATCCCAATCAAAATTCCAACAACGTACTTTGCAGACTTGGAAAAGCTAGTTATCAAATTTATTTGGAAAGGGAAGATGCCTCGAATTGCTAAAGACACTCTAAAAAAGAAAAACGAAGTGGGAGGACTTACACTCCCTGACTTTGAAGCTTATTATAAAGCCACAGTTGCCAAAACAGCATGGTACTGGCACAAAGACAGACATATGGATCAATGGAATCGAATTGAGAATTCAGAGATAGACCCTCAGATCTATGGCCGACTGATCTTTGATAAGGCCCCCAAAGTCACTGAACTGAGTCATAATGGTCTATTCAACAAATGGGGCTGGGAGAGTTGGATATCCATATCCAAAAGAATGAAAGAGGACCCCTTCCTCACCCCCTATGCAAAAATTAACTCAAAATGGACGAAAGATCTCAATATAAAAGAAAGTACCATAAAACTCCTAGAAGATAATGTAGGAAAACATCTTCAAGACCTTGTATTAGGCGGCCACTTCCTAGACTTTACACCCAAAGCACAAGCAACAAAAGAAAAAATAGATAAATGGGAACTCCTCAAGCTTAGAAGTTTCTGCACCTCAAAGGAATTTCTCAAAAAGGTAAAGAGGCAGCCAACTCAATGGGAAAAAATTTTTGGAAACCATGTATCTGACAAAAGACTGATATCTTGCATATACAAAGAAATCCTACAACTCAATGACAATAGTACAGACAGCCCAATTATAAAATGGGCAAAAGATATGAAAAGACAGTTCTCTGAAGAGGAAATACAAATGGCCAAGAAACACATGAAAAAATGTTCAGCTTCACTAGCTATTAGAGAGATGCAAATTAAGACCACAATGAGATACCATCTAACACCGGTTAGAATGGCTGCCATTAAACAAACAGGAAACTACAAATGCTGGAGGGGATGTGGAGAAATTGGAACTCTTATTCACTGTTGGTGGGACTGTATAATGGTTCAGCCACTCTGGAAGTCAGTCTGGCAGTTCCTTAGAAAACTAGATATAGAGCTACCATTCGATCCAGCGATTGCACTTCTCGGTATATACCCGGAAGATCGGAAAGCAGTGACACGAACAGATATCTGCACGCCAATGTTCATAGCAGCATTATTCACAATTGCCAAGAGATGGAAACAACCCAAATGTCCTTCAACAGATGAGTGGATAAATAAAATGTGGTATATACACACGATGGAATACTACGCGGCAGTAAGAAGGAACGATCTGGTGAAACATTTGACAACATGGATGAACCTTGAAGACATAATGCTGAGCGAAATAAGCCAGGCACAAAAAGAGAAATATTATATGCTACCACTAATGTGAACTTTGAAAAATGTAAAACAAATGGTTTATAATGTAGAATGTAGGGGAACTAGCAGTAGAGAGCAATTAAGGAAGGGGGAACAATAATCCAAGAAGAACAGATAAGCTATTTAACGTTCTGGGGATGCCCAGAAATGACTATGGTCTGTTAATTTCTGATGGATGTAGTAGGAACAAGTTCACTGAAATGTTGCTATATTATGTAACTTTCTTGGGGTAAAGTAGGAACATGTTGGAAGTTAAGCAGTTATCTTAGGTTAGTTGTCTTTTTCTTACTCCCTTGCTATGGTCTCTTTGAAATGTTCTTTTATTGTATGTTTGTTTTCTTTTTAACTTTTTTTTTCATACAGTTGATTTGAAAAAAGAAGGGAAAGTTAAAAAAAAAAAAAAGAAAGAAAAAAGACAAACAAGGAAAAAAAAAAAAAAAGATGTAGTGCCCCCTTGAGGAGCCTGTGGAGAATGCAGGGGTATTCGCCTACCCCACCTCCATGGTTGCTAACATGACCACAGACATAGGGGACTGGTGGTTTGATGGGTTGAGTCCTCTACCATAAGTTTTACCCTTGGGAAGACGGTTGCTGCAAAGGAGAGGCTAGGCCTCCCTGTATTTGTGCCTAAGAGTCTCCTCCTGAATGCCTCTTTGTTGCTCAGATGTGGCCCTCTCTCTCTGGCTAAGCCAACTTGAAAGGTGAAATCACTGCCCTCCCCCCTACGTGGGATCAGACACCCAGGAAAGTGAATCTCCCTGGCAAGGTGGAATATGACTCCCGGGGAGGAATGTAGACCCGGCATCGTGGGATGGAGAACATCTTCTTGACCAAAAGGGGGATGTGAAAGGAAATGAAATAAGCTTCAGTGGCAGAGAGATTCCAAAACGAGCCGAGAGATCACTCTGGTGGGCACTCTTACGCACACCTTAGACAACCTTTTTTAGGTACTAAAGAATTGGGGTAGCTGGTGGTGGATACCTGAAACTATTAAACTACAACCCAGAACCCATGAATCTCGAAGACAGTTGTATAAAAATGTAGCTTATGAGGGGTGACAGTGGGATTGGGAATGCCATAAGGACCAAACTCCACTTTGTCTAGTTTATGGATGGATGTGTAGAAAAGTAGGGGAAGCAAACAAACAGACAAAGGTACCTAGTGTTCTTTTTTACTTCAATTGCTCTTTTTCACTCTAATTATTATTCTTGTTATTTTTGTGTGTGTGCTAATGAAGGTGTCAGGGATTGATTTAGGTGATGAATGTACAACTATGTAATGGTACTGTAAACAATCGAAAGTACAATTTGTTTTGTATGACTGCGTGGTATGTGAATATATCTCAATAAAATGATTATTAAAAAAAAAAAAAAAAAAAAAAAAGTATTTGTAAAAAGCACCAAAGAGGAGCTATTGACTGAAAAAAATTTAAAAAGAAATTTGAAAGTGAAATGTAAAACCAAGAGGAAAAGAACTTGAACATTAAAAAAGCAGAAAACAGAGAAAATGGATCGAGGAAGGTAAATACAAAATACGAAAGAGCAAAAAAAAAAAAAAAAAAAGGTGAAGAGGCAGCCAACTCAATGGGAAAAAAATTTTGGAAACCATGTATCTGACAAAAGACTGATATCTTGCATATATAAAGAAATCCTACAACTCAATGACAGTAGTACAGACAGCCCAATTATAAAATGGGCAAAAGATATGAAAAGACAGTTCTCTGAAGAGGAAATACAAATGGCCAAGAAACACATGAAAAAATGTTCAGCTTCACTAGCTATTAGAGATATGCAAATTAAGACCACAATGAGATACCATCTCACACCAATTAGAATGGCTGCCATTAAACAAACAGGAAACTACAAATGCTGGAGGGGATGTGGAGAAATTGGAACTCTTATTCATTGTTGGTGGGACTGTATAATGGTTCAGCCACTCTGGAAGTCAGTCTGGCAGTTCCTTAGAAAACTAGATGTAGAGTTACCATTCGATCCAGCGATTGCACTTCTCGGTATATACCCAGAAGATCGGAAAGCAGTGACACGAACAGATATCTGCACGCCAATGTTCATAGCAGCATTATTCACAATTGCCAAGAGATGGAAACAACCCAAATGTCCTTCAACAGATGAGTGGATAAATAAAATGTGGTATATACACACGATGGAATACTATGCGGCAGTAAGAAGGAACGACCTCGTGAAACATATGACAACATGGATGAACCTTGAAGACATAATGCTGAGCGAAATAAGCCAGGCACAAAAAGAGAAATATTATATGCTACCGCTAATGTGAACTTTGAAAAATGTAAAACAAATGGTTTATAATGTAGAATGTAGGGGAACTAGCAATAGAGAGTAATTAAGGAAGGGGGAACAATAATCCAAGAAGAACAGATAAGCTATTTAACGTTCTTGGGATGCCCAGGAATGAGTATGGTCTGTTAATTTCTGATGGATATAGTAGGAACAAGTTCACAGAAATGTTGCTATATTAGGTAACTTTCTTGGGGTAAAGTAGGAACATGTTGGAAGTTAAGCAGTTATCTTAGGTTAGTTGTCTTTTTCTTACTCCCTTGCTATGGTCTCTTTGAAATGTTCTTTTATTGTATGTTTGTTTTCTTTTTAACTTTTTTTTTCAAACAGTTGATTTAAAAAAGGGAAAGTTAAAAAAAAAAAAAAAGAAAAACAAGGAAAAAAAAAAAGATGTAGTGCCCCCTTGAGGAGCCTGTGGAGAATGCAGGGGTATTGGCCTACCCCACCTCGATGGTTGCTAACATGACCACAGACATAGGGGACTGGTGGTTTGATGTGTTGAGCCCACTACCACAGGTTTTACCCTTGGGAAGACGGTTGCTGCAAAGGAGAGGCTAGGCCTCCCTATGGTTGTGCCTAAGAGCCTCCTCCCAAATGCCTCTTTGTTGCTCAGAGGTGGCCCTCTCTCTCTGGCTAAGCCAACTTGAAAGGTGAAATCACTGCCCTCCCCACTACGTGGGATCAGACACCCAGAGGAGTGAATCTCCCTGGCAACGTGGAATACGACTCCCGGGGAGTAATGTAGACCTGGCATCGTGGGACGGAGAACATCTTCTTGACCAAAAGGGGGATGTGAAAGGAATTGAAATAAGCTTCAGTAGCAGAGAGATTCCAAAAGCAGCCGAGAGGTCACTCTGGTGGGCACTCTTATGCACACTTTAGACAACCCTTTTTAGGTTCTAAAGAATTGGGGTAGCTGGTGGTGGATACCTGAAACTATCAAACTACAACCCAGAACCCATGAATCTCGAAGACAGTTGTATAAAAATGTAGCTTATGAGGGGTGACAATGGGATTGGGAAAGCCATAAGGACCACACTCCACTTTGTCTAGTTTATGGATGGATGAGTAGAAAAATAGGGGAAGGAAACAAACAGACAAAGGTACCCAGTGTTCTTTTTTACTTCAATTGCTCTTTTTCACTCTAATTATTATTCTTGTTATTTTTGTGTGTGTGCTAATGAAGGTGTCAGGGATTGATTTAGGTGATGAATGTACAACTATGTAATGGTAATGTGAAGAATCGAAAGTACGATTTGTTTTGTATGACTGTGTGGTATGTGAATATATCTCAATAAAATGAAGATAAAAAAACGGGGACTGTATAACTCAGTGAAACATAGGGTGCTCAACAATTGTAATAAAAGGTACAAATATGTTTTTACATGAAGTAGAACAAATGAATGTCTACATTGCAAGATGTTAAAAATAGGGTGGAATTGGGGAGAAAATACAATCATGCAAACTAGAGACTATAATTAACAGAAACGTATTATGCTTCCTTTAATATAACAAAGGCAATATACCAAAGCTAAATGCATGGGGGGAGGGGAATAAGGAAAGGGTATGGGACTCCTGGCATTGGTGATGTTTTCTGACTCTTTATTCTACTTTAGGTTAATGCTGTCTTTCCTTTTGTTGCCTCTAGCTGTCAAGTTTTGTTTTGTTTTATTTTGTTTTCTCTCTCTCTCTTTTCTTTTTCTTTTGTCTCTCTGCCTTCTTTGACTTTTCCTCCTCCTTTGAGGAAGAAATGGAGATGTCCTTACACAGAGAGTGGCAATGGTGCTGAATACATAAATACATGACTCTACAGGGAACCAACGATTGTTTACTTAGGACAGAAAGTATGGTGTGTGAACAAAACCATCTTAAAAGAAATGGGTTGATGAAAGCTTGAGGGCACTATGTTGGGTGAAATGGGACAGACACATAAAGGCAAATATTGCAGGGTCTCACTGATATGAACTAGTTGTAATATGTAAACTCATAGACATGAAATATAAGTTACCAGTATATAGAATGAGGCTAAAGAATGGGGAGTGGTTGCTTAGTATGAGCAGAATGTTCAACTAAGGTGAACTTAAATGTTTGGAAATGGACAGGGGTGATGGTAGCATGTTGTGAGAACAACTAACAGTGCAGAAGGGTGTGTGAAAGTGGTGGAAAGGGTAAACTCAGAGTCACATATGTCACCAGAAGGAAAGTTGGAGGTTATAAGATGGGAATGTATAAAACAGTGACTCTTGCGGTGGACAATGCCCGTGATTAACTATAGAATATTAGAAATCTCTCTCATGAACTAGAACAAATGTATGACACTATAATTAGAAGTTAATAATAGAGAGGCATATAGGAAAAAAATATGTTCCTATTGCAAACTATATACTACAGTTAGTAGTATTTTAACATTCTTTAATCAATAGTAACAAATGTACTATACCAATAATGGAGGGGGGTGTGGTTAGGGGTATGGGAGGATTTGAGTTTCCTTTTTTTTGTCTTTATTTCTTTTCTGGAGTAATGAAAATGTTCTAAAAATTGAAAAAAAAAGTTGTGTTGATGGATGCACAGCTGTATAATGGTACCATGGGCAACTGATTGTGCCCTTTGGATCTTTGGATAATTGTATGGTATGTGAACAATCTCAATAAAATACACATATATATATAGGATGAGAAAACTTTCTTCTACTAGCTTAGGGGTTGGAGCAAGGAAGCTCTCCATCCCTACAGAACTCTACGAGGATAAAAAGTAACTGTGAGAAATTCAGTTCCCAGGATGGTGCCTTCCATGTATTTGGCTATGTATTTTCAACTGTTATGTGAAATAGAACACCTAAGCTGAGTAATTAAAATAAAACTGGCCTGGTATTCCGGATACCCAAGCGGCCAGGGAGAGTCACAGTACATCACCGTGCAGGTATGCTTACACAGTCCCGGTCATAGGGGCTCACAAGAAAAGCAATCCCTGCTAAAGATTAGCTCACAGCCAAAAGTTACAAATATCACAAGGAAAGGACTCACCACAAGGGAAAGTCTTCAGACCCAGTAAATGTGAGGACTTGTATACCAAAAATAAGGAAAGTAGAGCAAGCCAAAAAAGATATTAAATAAGTGTAAAGTATAGAATCCATATGGCAGAAATAGGACAATATGTTAAGAAAAAAGTTACTTTCAAGAAAGATTCTTGATATAAATTCTACTAATAACATAAACAATGAAATGAGATAAAAACTACATGTGGCAAGGTTATGAAAGACAGAGATAGATGGCCCAGAGGAGCTGTCACAGATGGGAGGAGACAAAGGAGACATGATAACTAAATGCAATGTGTAATCCTTGATTGGATATCAGACAGAAAAAGGACATTTCATAAAAAACAAACAAACAAAAAAACACCTGAAAAGATCTGTGTAAGACAAGCAGAGTGGTTAAGTACCATATCAATGTTAGTTTCCTGGTTTCCATAATTACATCAAGATTACAAAATACAGTAAACCTAAAGGAACCTGACAGAAGGGTGAAACTCTGTGTCCTATTTTGCATTTTTTTGTTAGACTCCATTTATTTCTAAACAGAAATTTTAGAAAAGAGAAAGAAACACAATGGCCCAGGCTGTCAAGTGGAAAGAGGCAGGAAATGAAGTGGGAAAGACAGCCGGGGGCCGGATTTCAGAGAGCCTTCCCCTCCAATTTGAGAACACCTTTTATCCTTTAATGTATGGTCAGCTGTAGGAGGCTTCAAAGCCAAGGAGCACATGATCAAATCCGCACTTTGGAAAGTGCACCCTGGGAGCTGAGCGGAGCTCCCCAGACAAGGTGAGTAGAGGAGGCAACCGAGGGAGGGGAGGGGCCTTCAGGAAGGAGGTAGAAACAGGACCTCAGCCTCTTTTTGGTGCACAGGGGGAACGGGTAGGCGATTTTCAGAGCCTGACGCTCTGTAACCGCCTCCTCCGTGTACCCTGGGGCTGGAGGCGGCGTCCTCGAGCCGCCACCCAGGGCAGGGGCGGGACCCGGCAGGAGACGTTGGCGCCCTTCCTGGGCATCCCTCTTCCTCTTCCTATAACTGGACCAACGTGGGAAGAGGCGCTGCGGGATTCCAGCCGCTGTATGAGCGTCCCAGGTACTGGGACTTCCCAGAGCTCACTGCCATAGCCGCCAGGCCTCAGCAAGAGGGTCGATTTAGATCCGGGGGCGTGTTCCTTCCTGTTCTTTAAACGGCCCCATCCAGCTTAGAGGAGGAGCTGTTTTGTGTTAGGCTTGTTGGAGAATCTGCTGCCCTTGGATGGGAAAGAGTCTTGTTTGTGGGCCTCCCTTTGTTTATAATAATATCTGTCATCCCACACCCAGACAGGCGCACATCCAAACCTTGTTTGAGAGTGGGGAATAGGGAGTTTGGGCTTCCGTAGATTTCGCACTATGGAAAAGTTTATGTTATCCTCCAGAGCACACTAGTGACTTTATTTTTAAAAATAAACATCTTTGAAGTGGGCAGATTTTATGAAGGACCTTAAGTGTTTTTTTAGACAAATAAAATGTATGCAAATTAAAATAGAACATTCCATAACACTTAAGGAAAACAAAACTATTTTCAAAAACCCAATAGCTCCTAACATTCCTAACTTTCTTCAGGATTATTGGGAGAATAAGATAGTACTGCAGCCATACCTTTATTTAACATAGAACCCAGCATGTAATAATCCTTCCTTATTAGCTACTTTATCTCCAGAGAAGGTAAGAGTCCACAATCCAGTGATTTTTGAAGGCAGCTGTCTACCATACATTAAGATGCTGTTTGAATACATGAAGAGAAGAATGTTATTTAAATTTCCTCTTAAATGTTTTCTGTTTTTCTTCCCTTTTTCATGTGATGTAGATAGATGGCAGGCAAAAAGCGGGAAATCCAGTTACAGGTGAGCATGAGGTATAAACGATTCTTTATTCGGTGCATTGGTCCTTGAAGACCACTGGCAGTGCCTTCCTTTTTGCAGACAGTCATCAACAGCCAGAGCCTGTGGGATGAGATGTTGCTGAACAAAGGCCTAACAGGTACTGGGGCTCCCAGCTGGTGGGACCATCCAAGGATAGGCCCAGGGCACCTCATCACATCCAGGGTGGAGTGCAGCTTCGTCCTTGAAGCTTGAAACTTCTACGTCTTTGCCTTTGCCCCTACCCTAGCATTGGGGTGGGCTGCTATTCTAGATTCTTTGACTCTGCTCTTTTATAAAATTATCATATTCTAGTGATTGATGTGTACCAAGCTTGGTGTGGACCTTGCAAAGCAATGCAAACTCTATTCAGAAAACTGAAAAATGAACTGAACGAAGATGAAATTCTACATTTTGTTGTCGTAAGGATTTCCTTTCCTTTAAACTCTTACTTTCTTGTTGCTTTGAGTGTTTCCTTTAAGTACCTTCTAATACTGTAAGTATTGTCTTAATTTAAGCAATCTGCTAATAGTTGAAACTAGACAATGTTTACTCAGCAGTTTTACTCTGTTATTTACTCCTACCTATCTGAGAACACACATGATTTTTATTCCTTTACTGTAATGTTGAGGTTCTTGACCATGATTGTGAATGTTAGAAAAATTTAAAGATGGACTTCTGGCTACTGCCCTGTTCCTTTTTACATGAGTACATGTTGAGAGTGTGTCTCTTGGAATAAGGGCTGCATTGCTGTTTCCTACATATCACTGGGTAGTGCTCTCAGCATTTATCCAGTTTCCAATTCCCAATGGCAGTGGTTCTCCCCTCACTGGGATGTTCCACCCAAACGTGAGAAGGGATTAAAATATTGCAGTTGAACTCATTTGACTTCATTGTATTGATTATTCAGTGTATCCACATCAAATTATCAACTGCTCATAGCTGTGTTGTCCAATACAGTAGCTACTAGACCCAATAGTTATTGAATGCTTGAGCTATGGCTAGTGCAACTGAGGAAGTGAATTTTTAATTTACCTAACTTTAAATTTAAAAACTGATATCCAAATTCGGTTACTGGAAAACTTTTAAAGTTGTTTGGGACAACTTGGGTATGTGGATCTACTTTTTAACTGCGAATTTTATGAAATCTCATTGAAGATCAAGTATTTCTGATTAAAACAGCAGACAAATTGAAATGTACTCTAACTGTAAAATACACTCTAGATTTCAAATACACTATGAAAAAAAGAATGTGAAATATCCCCCTAAAATTTTTTACATTGATTACATGTTGAAGTGATAATATTTTGGATATGTTGGATTAACTAGAATATATTACTTTATGTTCACTGTTTCTTTTTAGCCTTTAAATGTAGCTACTAGAGAATTTAAAAATATATATGTAGCTCACATTATATTTTTATTGGACAAAAACACATTCAAACCAGCTAGACCTAAGACGCAGAAGCATATATAGCTGATTGTGTATCTTTACTCCTTGTCCTTAAACATATAGTCCCTGATACAGACATGAAAGCTCAACCCACTGCACATCCTTCTATGTACAGGCCTTCCATGACCCCTCCCATCCCAGCCCTTGGGATTAGTTTGCTTACTGGCCTTACCTGTGTTCCTTGATCCATACCCTTCTGCAGATGCTTTCTTTATTGGGTTCCTTTTCCTTAGTTCAAGGTTACAAATAAACACTTTAACACCTAGAACTCACCTCATCATTTTTCTGTTATAGGTGGCTATGCATGGTAGTTAAAACTTTATGTCCTAAGCAAAGGAATTGAAGTTGTCTTCTGATAAAAGGGCCTTGTAGTTTTCAAGAAGGCAGGACTCCATAACAACCTACTTCACTCTGAAGAGTCAGAACTGCTGGAAAGGAGCTTGGATGTGCTTCTCAAATTGATCAGTGGAAGGAGGACAAACCAAATTCAGAGAGCAGAGAAGAGGGCCTGAAGGATATAGCCACATGCGATAGACAGTGGGTTGGTATAAGAAGTTAAAAGACAGTATCAGAAGGGTCTAATAGCTGGCAGATGGATCACAGGGAATACAGGATCAGAAAATTCTTGTGACTCCTGGCAGTCAGTGTTGGGGAATTTTGTTTGGAAGTGATAGAACCTTAAGTTCACAGACAAGCGTTCATGGAAAAACTCCAGTATCTAATAGAAAATTTGGGGGCAACGGGAGAGGCCAGTAATAATGTGGACCCTCCTGTTCACCTGTCTGCTTACCTGGAAGGGAACTTGGGGATAAGGAAGTAAGGTAAAAATCCCTAGATCAGCAGGTGGTGTAAGTTCCCTGGAGCCATTGCATCCCTCTTGTTGATCAGAGTCTGGGTGGGAGCAAAAGAATATGTGTGTGGGGTGGAAGTGGTGGAGGCTGAGGAGTAGGTGAGTAAGGAGAACTAGACTATGGAATCTGTTGGATTCTCATTTTGCCACAGCTCAGAGCAACTCCTAGAAGGGAGGGCCAGACATGGTCAAGATGCTTATGGAGGATACAGGTCAAATGGTGCTTTCTCCCTAACCCCAGAGACCTCAGGCCTGTGGAGGCCTGGGACAGAATTCCTCAACTTCTTCCACGAGGAGTCAGCTCTACTAATATATCTGCCCCACTGGGAAGTGCTGGTAAAGTCTTCCCAGTTATGTCCTGTTCAAACTTCTAGCATGTGTTGAATCTAATAGCAAGAAAACTTGTGTGGTGCCCCTGAATGGGTCCTCTTCTGCTCTGTTTGAGCTCATTCAACACTAGTGCCTTCAGTAGATTGGTGCTGTTTTATGATACCACTGGCCTGTAAAGGGTGAAAGAAAAGTCTCCAAACTTCCATGGTGAGCAAGAAAGGGGGAGCTCCATCTGCTGGACCTTTTGATTTCTGCAGTTAACCAGAGAAAGGAACCCTTTCTGCACTTGTAAATCTAAGGACAGAATTAAAACTTATGAAATTGATTATTTGCTAAAGTTACCCTCATCTGACTCATCACTATAAATTTTTTCTTTTTATGCACATTTTTAAAAGACTTGTACTAACATCGGGCATTATGTATAGAGAGAGAAGAGAGATATATATGATAGCATTGTGCTTATATAAAAATTCAAGGATATCATTTATTGTCATGATTAAATATTTTAATTTTGAAATACTTTATTGTAATGTAAACATTGTAGCAAAGATACCTAGAGAATTTTTAAATCTTTGACCCCTGTGCTTTAAGATGATGGATTAGTGCCTTGTAGCCCCTTTCATTTTTTTTTTTTAAAGAAGTAATACTTTTTTCTTGTGAAGATAAAATTAGAAAAAATTGCTGGAACCCAAGATGCTAATAAAAGATTACACTGCAGCTGCTCTTACAGAGCCTTGCTTGACTTCCCTATCACTGTCCTTGGCAGCTCTTGAGGCACCTCCAGAAATCCCAGTTTGAAAACTATGACCTTAGGGTACAAAAACTGGTTCTTTTGAAGACTCAACCAAGTCCTCTCATTCTGACTGCTGGATCACCTGATGCTATGTTACCATGGGGGAAGACGCCATTATTTAATAAATACTTTTATAATCCATTTAGGACAGCTTGAAATTTGTGAGACAATTTTAAGAAGATTACAAACATATAAAAATCAAAGACTTTAAAAAAATTTGACAACCAGTTAATTCAGGAAGCATTAGGAAGCACCTTTTTGTGGATGGTCCTGAGACTGGCACAGTTTGGAGGAGAGAGGTAAAAAGATGACTGTGAGCCATGCCCCATCTGGGCACATGGCTTTCCTTCTCATGAAGGAGATGAGCTGGGCCCCTGCAAAACTGAGCCACAGCACTAAAGGGGACGATCAGTCCCTGGGAGATGCAGGAACGGGCTCTGTGCAGGCAGGGATGATATGCAGCAGGAGGGAGCAAGGCAGGTTTCTTGGGGAAGACCACTTGAGCTGTGTTGGAAAAGGAAGGGCATTGCCCCAGGCTGAGAAGCTGTGGGTGCCCAGGCCTGGCAGGAGGAAAGCAGAGGTGGAGCACAGGGTCTGGAGCTGGTTGAGTTTGACTGGCAGTTGGGTTCCATAAAGGGGAACTGTAAGAGGAAAGGTTGGGGCCAAAAGCTGCAGGGTCCGAATTGTCAGGATAAGCACTTCGACGCTACAACCAACTATAACATATTCAGAAAATGTTGCGGAAAACGTAAAATAAAAGTTGTGTGTACCTTTTTGGTTCAAGTCCATCCAGTTACTTGGATGTCATTTCCTTTATTGTTATTAGAAATATTTACATTTATTTCAGGCAGAGGCTGACAACATTGTGTCTTTGCAGTCATTTAGAGATAAATGCGAACCTGTTTTTCTCTTCAGTCTTGTAAGTATCTTGTCTATTGTCTCAATTGTGTTATCAGATTCCAATTTACAGTATAAGGGCAAGTTGCATTGTAAAATTACCATGGAACTGTTTGCTGATGATAGCATCTGTATATTTTTGGCATTATCTTTTCTTGTCTGTTAATATACTTTATAACATCACCTCCAGGAGCTCATAAGAAATTGAGGAGGTTAGGCTACCACAAACTGAGTTGGCCAATGAAAAGAAAAATAAGATGGTATTTACCTTCCTAAGGAAATAATCAGAGATTTGTACGATAAGTTATTATTTACCAAGCAAAAAATTGGAAAGTTCTTAGTTACCCAGGAAAAGACAATTGGTTATAAATATCCCTGTATAATTATAGAAGGAAATATTCTGCTCCATTAAAAATCATGTCAGAGAAGACTATTTAAAGACACAGGTTAATGTCATGATGAAATATTTAGTGATAAGAGCAGGGAGCAAATAGTTATTTGTAGTATGTTGATACACACACACACACACACACACACACACACACACAAATGCATAGAAAGAGATAGGAAATGTATCTAAGTGTATCCACCAAAACGTTCATAGTACTTTTCAGTGGAAGGTGGAAGGCTGCTGTGTTAGCTTCCCAGGGCTGTTATAACAAAGTTCCACAAACTGGGTTGCTTAAAACAATGGAAACATTCTGTCAGTTCTGGAGGCCAGACGTCAGAAACCAAGGTGCCATCCTCCCTCCTAAGATTTCTAGGGAAGGCTGCTTCCCTGCCTCTTCCAGCCCCTGGTGGTCCAGGTGCCCTTGGCTTGTGGCAGCACAACTCCCATCTCTGCCTCCACCTTTGCTTGGCTGTCTTCTCCCTGCGTGTCTCCACCTTCACAAGGTGTTTTCCTCTCTGGCATGTGTCTGCCATCTGCATCTCTTCTCTTCTTACAAGGACACCAGTTATATTAGATTTGGTCCCACTCTAATTCAATTTGCCCTCATCTTAACTTGGTTACAGCTGCAAAGAGCCTATTTCCAAACAAGGTCACATTCACAGGTACTCAGGGTTAACTCTTCAACATATCTTTTTTTTGCATCATTTATATTTTATTCTTTATACTGTTATGTAATTTCTAAATATCCTGTGATAAACACGTAAGTTTAATAGTCAGAGAAAGGCAACAAATGATGTTTGTTAAAATGAGTCTATATAGTTATGTAATAAATTGTATGACCCAGACTCTAGTTGCTCCATGATTAGAGAATTAGATTAGGATAGCAAGGAAAGGCTTCACAGAGAAGATTGGACTTGAGTTCTGCCTCTACTTTTGGATATTTTGATTTGTCATTTTTGATACTAGGAATAATTATTTTAAAAACATTTATTTGATATCACTTCTTGCTTCTGCTAACCAGTAATCTTGCAATTATTTCAAAGAATTGAAGTTCTGACTCAATTGAGTAAAAAAAAATTGTGTTATAGACCTTACTTTAAATTAGAAGCTTAGATTTGATGATTTAGATCAGGGGTTAGCAAACAACCCTTTAAAAACATATAACTTGTTCTTAGCTCATGAGCTGTGCAAACAGGTCATGGGTCCAATTTGGCCCATAGGTCTTAATTTGCCAACCCCTGGCCTGGAGAGAACCAGAATGAGAACCTACCCAGAGGCAGAAATGAGCTTGGGGGGCTTGTGGAACTGTGAGGCATTAGCAGCAGATAGTAGTTAGGAGCATGGGAGTGAGGTAGAAAGACTGGGAAGGTAGATTAGCATGTAGTGTCTGGAGCTCTGGCAGCCATCACCCCACCAAATTAGTCAGATGTGACCAGGGCACTCATGCCCACCCTTCTTATCTGGACCATCTGGTCCAAGTACGCATATCTCTGCAGACAGTGCCCAAAGTATAAGCCCCAATCTTCCCCCCAGCCAGGTACCACCATTCTTCTGACGCTCAAATTTTTTTTTCCTTGCCCAGTTCTCCAGTTCTGCCCCATCTCCCAAACCCTTTCACTGTGTGACATCTGGAATTGATATAGGCCGTCAGCACGCTTCTCAAGATCTCCAACCATTCCCCTGACCTTTCTCTCCTTCTCCTTGGCTTACCTTAAATCTGATCCTTGCTGAGCGTGTTTTCTCAGCAGCCCAGAGGTGGTGACTATTTCTCCAACTATGTTTCTCAGGGCCAGGAGTGGAATTGGTATTCCCTTTACACCTTCTTACTCCTTCTCTTCCCTGCTTACTAGAGGTCCATCTATTTGATGAGACCTCTTTCTGCCCATCTCACTCCAGTCATTTACTGACCTTATAATCTCTTATCAATGACTGCAGACTTGGCACCTTGCTCAAAACCTTCCTCTCATACTCATCCCCTCACCTTGAGGACTTCAGTATCCACATGGGTGACCCATCCAATATCCTGACCTCCCAATTATTCATTTCCTTACTGGCAGTGAACTTTTTCTTCCAGTGCACTTCATCCAGTTACTCTTGCACAATCATTCCTCAGACTTTATTATCACATATTGCTCCATTTTCAAAATCACTAACTAAAGAATCTCAGTCTATGACCACAAAACTACCAGTCATAAAACCTATTGCTTGCTTATTCAAATAGTCCCACAATAGCCCTTTGTATTAGTCAACATTCTTAACTGACAGATTAATTCTAGCAAGTTCAAGCAGGAAAGGTTTTATCGAGGGACTTCAGAAAGCTCATGGAATTGTTGGAAGGTTCCTTTTATTAGGAAATGGTAATTAGAGTGTCAAGATTCATTTAAACCATTCTTTTTGATCCTTCTCATTGGCCTTTGTATATAATTAAATGTTCTCAATTAAAAGATAGTACTTATTTTTGACACCAGGCCCCCACCAGCCTAACACCCAGTTATTCTCCTTCATTTACAGCTAAATTTCCCAGAAAAGTTTTCATATTTATTTTTACTCCATTTCTTCCCCTCCCATTAACTTCTCAACACATTCAATCTAACTTCTGTTGATTATTCCACAAAATGGCTGTTGCTCAATATAATGAGCAACATTATATTTATTATATAGCCTGATGCTAAATATAATGGTCATTTTTAGGTCTTCATTATTCTGTACCTCTCAGATGTATTGAGTATAGTGACCATGCCCTCCTTTTTGAAACATTTGCTTCTGTTTACGTTTGAAACTTGGTTTTCCTTTTGCTTTTCTGGATGCGACTCCTCTCCATCTGCTTTGTGGGTTCACCACTCTATCCAACCATTAAATCTTGACCTTATTGTGCTATATACACTCCTTAGATAATTACTCCCACACACAGTTTCAGTTGTCACCACTTATATATGAATAACTTAAGGTTATATCTTCAACTAAATCCTATTCTTTGTGCACCAGAGTTTTTTATCCAACTGATGACTTGATATCTCCTCTCGGTTGTTTCACAGTCATCTCAAAATGAATTGGTCTGATACCAGACTTCCTGCATGAAATTTGGGCCTCCAGTGTCTCCTCATTTGGGGAATAACATCAAAATTCATCCTGTTTTGTAAGCCAGAAACAGAAGACACTTCCTAGTCATTTCTCTTTACATCACACCCAGTCTAAACCAACCCTTGAAGCTGTCAATCTCAAATCTTCTCACTCCCATCTATTTCTTTTCATTTTCATCTATACTACCACTGCCGTAGACTGACCCACCATTGTCTCTCATCCCCACCACAAAACTAGCTCCTAACTGAGTATAAACATTCTGTCTTCTGCCTCTAATCTGTTCGCTGCACTGTAGGGAAATTATCTTTATGAAAAATCACTCCTAATTGTGATTACTGCCTCCACTTAAACATTCAAAAGCCTTGCATCTGTATTTAGGATGATGACTGCATCCTTACTTGGCCCACAAGGCTTTGTAGGTTCTAGCTGATGGGCTGCCTCTTATACCAGGCTCCCCCTCACTTGCTCTTCCCTCCTCCTTTCTCCTAGTTATCTCTTGCTGATCCTTCATATTTTAATGCAAGAATCACTTCCTGGTATTTAGAAGTACCTTCTCTGACCTCTTTGACCAGGACATTTTCTTGTAGATGCTTCCAGCACTTTGTGCCTCTCTTGGTGGCTCCTGCTGAGGTTGCTATTTCACTTGTTTGTGTTGTTTGTAATTTGATTTGGTAAGGTACCACATCTGTCATTCCACATCATCATGCCTGGCGTGACACCCAGTAACCAGGTGCTCAAAACTTATGCGTTGAAAGGTAGATGAAAGAGACAAGTGTCAAAAAATATTAGGGGAGAATGTGAGAAGGCCTATTCAGAATTGTGCAAATTTAATCCAAGGATACTTCAGAAGAGATTCCATCCAAGTGCTCTTGTAGGGCGAGACTTGCTGCAAGGTGCCTGGGGTTGGTTGTAGGAGGCCAGATAAATTGGAGGTGAAACTCGAGGAACTGAGTTTACCAAATACAGACATACTTTCACGTCACTAATATCCTATTATAAAATGGCTAATTACAATAACTAAAAGATGATTAGGTTGGGGGTGCAGGGAGGGCAGCTTAGTCCATTAGTGTTACTTCTTCACTTATCCTGAAAATGAAAGTTTCCTTCGTGTATTCTTTTCCCTTATAGAATGGCAAAATTATTTCAAAGGTTACGGGTGCAAATGCACCACTTGTTAATAAAAAAGTTATTAACTTGATTGAAGAGGAGAAAAAAATTGCAGCAGGTGAAATGGTTCGTCCTCAGGTAATACACAGGATTAAGGATTATTTTAATCTAAAACTTGACTTACCTGTTTTTGTTTTCCTAAAGCATTTTTCCTAATTTTATAGCCATCTGGGTGTCCAAATGGTGCCACCTTTCTGGAAAGCTTTTGACAGTATGAATCAAAGGCCTTATAATATGCATAGATCCTTTTCAGCAATTTTACTCCAATAATTTGCTGTAAGATAATGAGAAAAATATAGAAAAAGTGTTATCTATATTATTTATGTATATCACATTATATGTATTATTGCAGTGCTATCTATATTATTAAATGTTTGAAATCAGCCTAAATGCCTAGCAACAGTGAGTCAATTTCATAACATGTATATGTAACTTATGACCTAAATTATGCAAATCCGTATAGTGGAATATTATGTAGTGTGTCCCAGCACTGCATTTATTGACATGGAAAGGGGAATAGATTGATTAATGAGAAAGAATTCTCTATAAAAGAATATATATGGTAAGATCCTGTATGTGTGTGTGACATGTAGTAACCATGTAATGTTAGAATTACCTTTATAGTAAGAAATAAAACATTTAAAAATTATGAAATGAACCATGCAGCATGTAGAAGCATGGCCATAGCAGCCTAAGAAAGAAGCAAGGTAAGAAAGTGACTAAAAATATAGGTAGAGAAACGAGAGATTTATGCTGTTTCTCTGTCACACACACACACACAAGCACACACATAGCAAGGGAATGTATGACTTCAAGACAGACAAAGTAGAGACTAGTAGACTAGTCAACAAATATTGCAAAATAAAAATAATAAGATATAGGCTCAAGCATATACAAGTATTTGCTCTAAGAAAAAGTGTCAGTTCATATCAGGAAGGGATAAAACATTCATTAAACAGGGTTAGGAATATTGGGTTAACTATTTAGAGTAAAAAGTTGTATCATTTCTTCATATCATAAACATAAATAAATTCCAGATGAATTGAAGAGCTGAATATAAAGAAACAAACCATAAAAATATTGGAAAGAATTATTGGCAAACGTATATTGTCATAGGTTGGGGAAGGCCTTCTAAGGATAATATAAAATAAAGGAATTAAAAAGGAAAAAAATTGACAGACTTGATTATTTAAAGCTTTCAAGTGCACCCTATAATTTAAAAAGAAAGCAATAAACTGGGAAACATTATGTCAATGTGCTAATATCCATAATCCATACAAAGCACTTTATGATCATTAAGAAAAAGAGGAATTTTCAATGGTAAAGTGGTAAATCACATGAATGGGAATTTTACATTTATAATATTGATTTTTCTCATCCACAAAATTTACTTCGTGATATTTTAGAGGATTTCAGGGAATCTTCTCACTCTTTCTCTCTATTCCCTTTTTTAAAAAAATTAAAACAATTAGCATTTATTGAGGGCTCACTATTTACTAAACTTCAAACAGATCTCCTCATTTAGTCCTCACAGCGATCATCTGAGGTACTAATAAATGAAAAAGACCAGGCTTAAAAATTTAAGTCATTTGTCCAGAAACAAGAAACCGGTAGGTGGTAAAAACAGAATTTGAAGCTACATAGGATAATTCCCAAGCATATTCTCCTAACTGCCATATTCTGTTGAGCTTTCCTTATGTGTATTCTGTTTGTGGTTTTATTGTTCTCACTGTTTTTGCAGAATAATATCCTGTTTTCATTAGTAACTGTGGGTATATAAGGAACTGATTATTATCTTTCTTTATATTATTCTATTTTGTTAGATACTCTTGTTACTTAGCTATCTTGTCTAATTGCATTGTCTAGAACATCCCTGTCCAATAGTAACATGATGCAAGCCAGAATGCTGTGATTAACATTTCCTAGTATTCATGTTAAAAACAGTAAGAAGAAACAATGAAATTAATTTTAAAAATATATTTGTCAGCATATTCAAAATATTTTATTTAAAGGTGTTCTCAATATAAAAATTATTAATAGGGCATTTTACATTCTTCTTTTTCATACTATGTCTTTGAAATTTGCTGTGTATTAACACTTCATAGCACATTTTAATTTGCACAGCCTCATTTCAAGTGCTCGATTAGCCTCGTGGTTAGTGGTTGCTTTAGTGGGCTACACATGTCTAGCAAACAGAAAGTCAGATCAATTTGAAGTTATAGCTAATAGTGTTCTCTTGTTCCTGATTATAAGAAAGATTTCTTTTTTTTTTTCCTTCTTTCTTCCTTTCTTTTTTTTTTTTTTTTTTTTTGCATCTTCATTCCATTGAGAATCTGAACTCATGCATTCTGTTGCAAAATGTATATATATATAGTTTTGTGACTGTATGAAACCTTTCAGGTAGTTCAGAGTCTTGGAAGTGCATTCAGGGCTTTCCTAGAAGCTAAGAATCTTTATCCTTCCCAGTGTTTTTTACATAACTGGGGTATTGGCTATTGGTTTGAGAAAACTGTTTTGTAAAGGTTGTAGAGGAATCCTTTTCCTAAGAGTTATGGTCAGGAAGGATCTTGAAACTTATCAGATGCCCTTTTGAACATTAACATGATAATCATGTGTTACTGCCTTCTTATTTGTTAATCTCTGCTTCTTTCTTATTTTCGCCCTCATACCCTTCTTAAGTTTTAAGGTTTGTTTCTGGTTCTTATTATCATTATGATTATTATTTACCATTTTCCATGTGGCACATATGCATTATTTCTGATAGTCTCCCCCACCACCAATTTAAAAAAATTCCTTGTTTTATTTCAGTGGAAAGCTGGGAAAAGTAGTGTTACATAAATGCAGGCACATTCCCACCTAACCTTCTGTTCCCTGGGTTATGTATATTTGCTAGAAACAAAATTTCTAAAAGCAGTTTCACCATCATATTAAAACATAACTATGTTTTACTTGCATTTCTCTTCCATAGTATCATGAAATCGTTTTTGTAGACTCAGATGCAGAAGATGCAGGGGAAGTACAAGATGAAAGTGCTGGTAAGTAAATATACTTTAAAATAATGACAAGGGTTTTCTGTACATGGGTGTTCATTTCAGCATTGTCTGTCATGCCAAGGAGCCGTTAACATTAGTGTTGATCAGTAGAGCACTGGTCAGATGAATTGTGGTGCACTCATGCGGTGAAAGCTCTCAGAAAGCATCCTCTTTTGTTCCCCCTGCCTTACCTTTGGACCGTCCTGAAGCTGCTCAGAAGTTACCCAGGAACAAGGGCCCTCAACTCCCGTGACTAATCTGCACAGCAGCACCTTCCAAAAACTTGTTAAAATAATTTCTCCCATGTGATGGGTCACACTTCAACCTGCCTTGCAGTTAACAATTGCATGCTTTTGCTGTAATTGTGTGTTGTAGGTGCATGAATGTAGTGTTTGTCTAGAAGAGGGAGCAGAGACGAATAGCCATGCTCAGTGGGCTATCGTGAACTAAAATCTCCTGATATGATTGTAAATAAATTCATAGATGACAATTCCATCTTACCTGTGAACTTATATGTAATGTTTGCTTGCATAATGGAGAATTGAAATGCCAGTCACCAGTGACATTGAGCTGGATAGATGAGTGTGATTCTTTGTGTATTTCTAATGAATGTGAATTGTGTTAAAATCCAAGTAATAACTCTCCAATGCCTACCTATTCATCTTTTTTGTTTGTTTGTTTAATCGACCCGTAAAAACTCCTGTGAAAATTTCCCCTCTATGCAAAAAAAAAGGAACTGTTTTGATTCTAAGTATAAAATCTTTGGTTGTTGAAATGCCATTGTAAGATACAAAGATATCAGTGGGCAAAAATTCTCAGGTTGTTAGAAACGTACATTTCTAATTGGTAGACTTGGTGCCAAGAAAATAAGATTCTTTTATTTTTTTCCAGAGGATTTATACAGTATTGCTATTATCAAACCAGATGCTGTGATTAGTAAAAAAGCTCTAGAAATTAAAGAAAACGTAAGTAATATTTTCCAACAGTAGTTTAAGTTAATTACAAAATAGCCTCTTAAATTTCACTTTGGAGATTAACTTATCACTTAGTGAAACAGAACATAATGAACTGCTGGTGATAATTACCTCTAAAAACTTTGAATGTTTTCTGTCTCTACAAAGCTTCCATCTACTCATGAATCCTTCTTTAAGTAATCCCGCTCTCACAACATCTGATATAAATTGTAAAAATTACGTTTCTCAGTCTCTGTGTTACAGGATTGGAGGGGGACCTCTTATGTTCAGAGTTATGAAATGCCATGGAAAGAAGCATAAATGATTAAATATTAAGCATAAATTATTTTGTTTATTTATTCATTAAACAGTTTTTTCACATGTCAAGAAATATGGTGCTTACATTAGATTGTAATAACTGATCTTCATGTTTAATTATTAGCAATTCAATCTTGTTATAAGCTTATATTAGCTTGATTTCCTGTATGCTGTCACAAATGAGTAGTACTTTTAGATACCTGATCAACTTAAGGAAACATTTAATGTTTTTGTCTTAAGGCCAAAATAATTTTTTAAAGAGAAAAATTACATTCTAAGCCAGAGTTTGCATTCACAGCAAACTTTTCCTGTAAAGGGCCAGGTAGTAACTATTTTTTGGCTTTCCAGGGCATACAGTAAGTCTTTATCACAACTACTCACCTCTGTGATGGTAGAAGGAAGCAGCTGTTGACAGTATATAAATGAAAGGGCATGTCTGTGTTTCAATAAAACTTTGTTTACAGAAACAGGTGGTGGGATGGATATGATCTGTGGTCTCTAGTTTGCTGACCCCTGAACAATGTTGTGTTGAAACAAGCAAATTATTCTGAAATTTGGAAGAATGTTGCATGTGCAATAGAAGAAGTCATATGGGGAGCTATATCAGCTGGGCTGGATACCTCTTGACGAACTTCACGTCATACATTCCTTCTTTAGCTGTAGCAGTATTAGCATTGCTCAAAGTACAGTTCATGGGACATATCCTGCCTCTTCCAAAAATATGTTGATTTATTAATATTTCTCTGAGACTGGCCCTTTTTTCCAGATGCTGGTATGTAAGTGTGCAGGGCATAGGTACCAAACTGCACCCACTTTCCCATGTTTTGTTTATACTTTATGAAGTATACCTTTATAAAGCATACCCCAGCGGTGCTGCAGGTTTGGTGCAGGTTTGGTTCCAGACAACTGCAATTAAGCGAATATCACAATAAAGCAAGTCACACAAATTTTTTGGTTTCCCAATGTGTTTGCTCTATACTATAGTCTGTTAAGTGTGTAATAGCATTGTCTAAGAAAACAGTGTACATAATGTAATTAAAATGTGAGACAGAGACACAAAGTAAGCATATGCTCTTGCAAAAATGGCACCCGTAGACTTGCTCAACGCAGGGTTGCTGCAAACCTTCAACTTGTAAAGAACACAGTATCTTCTAAGCATAATAAAGTGAAGTACAATAAAACTGGGTATGCTTGTAATATCATATAGCAAGGGTTCTTCCTTAGAGTATGTGTTACTAGCCACTTTGGTGAAGGTTTTCAAAATTGTATAGTTCTTTTAGTTGATGCAACCTTAATGTTTTTGTTTTGGAGTGATGCACAACATTTCAGAGATGGTATGAGTATCTACTAAGGACCTGACCTCGCTGAAAGACAGTAAAAGGCTACATAGCAGGACAAGAAAAAACGAGGGATGTTTTGAATAAAAAGAAAATGAACATGTATTTTTCAACTCTAGTAAAAAAGTTTAAATGTTACTTGAATTTTGTCTCTTGTTGTCAGGCAGTAAGTAATTAACAAAGACCTGATTTGGGTTTTCAGAAATGCTTCAAAATAGAATATCAGTTAGTTCACAAAGATATAACTAACAATATCAATTAGATTCATGAAGCTATAACTAACAATCTGCAATGTTAACAAAGCCAGTGGAAGCAGTGCAGTGCTTGTCTTCATAATAGAAGAATAACACAGCTGGGGCTGGGTACTCTCAAGTCAAATTGAGCCCACATTATTGGAATTGTTTGATGTAATTATTGAGTTGCTTTGAATCCAGTTTCCACTTAAGGTTAGTTTGTTCAGTACCTCATCTGGCTTGTCATATTTACCCATAAAACTTCTCTTGGTTGCGTTTCATTATACTTGAGTGCCATGCAAACTGAACTTTTTGGTTACATTAAATTTTCATTAAAATATGTAAGGCATGGTTAAATCTTAGATTTTATCATTCTTATTAATTGGGATATTTTTGTTGCTGTAGTATATGCTACATTAAGTGTTCTAGCCATAACAAATTAAAGCCTAAAAAATGTTTAACAATTCTGAAAATAGATAGTTACCATGGGCTTGTAAATTTATCCTTTACAAATGATTCAGAAAGCCTCATGTCTTTCCTTGGAATTCAGTTAGTTTCTTCACATTTTGAGGCAATTCATTTAAATAACAGATATTACTGAATCCTGGTAGAAGTCTTGGAAACTCTAATACCTAGGGGAGATAAAAAGGGCCTTCCTTGTTTATATACTTTTGAGCAGCATCGAACTGGATGGATCACACTGAGGTCTTTTCAGTGAAATACATTCCAGCCTGGTTAGTTAGTTAAGCCCAAGAAACAAACATCCTTGACTGCTTTTATATGTCATCCCATGATGCTTCTGGATCTGACCTTACTCTTTCTTTAAAGGTTACGAAGGCAGGATTTGTCATAGAAGCAGAGAAAAAGAAAGTGCTCACTGAAGAGCAAGTTAGGGACTTCTATAGTCAATTGGCAGACCAGGTAAGGAAGTTTAAAAAAGAAAAAAAAAAAGTGTGACCCAAATATGGTGGGTTCCTGGAGCTTTAGATTCTCAATATGGCAAAGAAAATCAGCCTCATGTGTCCCTGTAGGTGTCGATATCAGGGTGGTGCCAGTGACAGTGGCTATGGGGAAATCCCCATAGAAATAGCAGCAGCCAAGCAAAACTAGATGGTCTAATTCTTATCTGTTGTTCTGGTCTGTTGGAATGAAGACCTCTTTATGGCATGTCCTCCAAGACTCCCTGCATCACCACTCTGGAAGGGGATATCCAGTCCTTTCCTATAGATTTTTATCCTTAGTTGAAGGCTCCTTGTCATAATCTACACAGGAATGCTTTGCCCTTTCTGTACCTTTAGGCCTTTATCTCAAGTTATTTTTAACTCACCTTTACCTGGGAGAATATAATACAGACAGTGCTGTGCATTGGAAAGTGCATTGGCTTGGGGGTGAGGAGATGATGCTTCTAGAACTGCACTGACTAATACGATAGCCATTAGATGCAGGTGGCTATTTGAATTTAAATAAATTAAAATTAAATAAACTTTAAAAATTTAGTTTCTCAGACTAACCATGTGCTCAATATCTCCATGTGGCTACGTGTTGGACAGTGCAGAATATTTCTGTAGTCACATTTCTGCTGGGATACCACCTTCTGGAATTAGCTCACCATTCAAATAGTATCTCTTGGGCTCAGTTTCCACATATATAAAAGGCAAGTGTTGGACCAGCTGCATCAGCATCATCTGGGAATGTTTTTGAAAATCCAGTCCCTGGCTTCCAGCTGAAACCTACTGAATCAGAAACTCTGGTTGGCCTCCAGCAATCTGTGTTTTAATAAACTCTCCAGATGATTTAGATGCACACTAAAGTTAGAGCACCACTTTATTAGACCATCTTTAAGGCCAGTCCCTGCTAGCTGTGAAGTTCTACCTTCAGTGGTTTCTTTGCTGATGGGAGACTTATCAGGATAACATTCCCTTGTCCAGTGATCCTGAAGGGGAAGATTCCATTTGGCTTTAGTAATGGTCACCATTTAAATTCATGCATTTCAGGAGCACAGGACAAACAGTTTATAATTTTATTTCGTAGCCTGACTTTGAAGATTTTGTCTCTTTTATGACAAGTGGCCAAAGCTATATTCTAGTTGTCTCTCAAGGAAAAAAAGAGACTCCCAAAGAAGAACCTGAAACAGAGGCTGAACCTGATGAGCTGTCTGAGGACCAACCTGAGGTCAAAGTCAAGGCCACATCTGCAGGGATGAAGGAGAAGCGGAACAGGTAGCTCAAGACCAGAACATTTATCATTTACAATGTGTCATTAAATAATGAAGTGCATTGTTCAAATATCTCAAAATCTAAGGGCAAAGCATTTTTATGATGAACCCACAAGTATTTTTTCTAGTTGATTTAATAATATTGTATATTCAGCAAGATTGGGATTGCCATGAAAGTTACGTCAAGAGGATTAGAGAGGGAAGAATTTTCTCTGCTTGGCTTCTATAGCCTGGCACTCCACTCTGGCATGATGGCTTGGGGTTGAGGGGTAGATTGGGACCATTCATAATCTCCCTAACCTAGTTCACCTCTCAACCTCCATATCCCGCTTCCACCACTCTGATCCCCAAAGACAGCAAACTTAGTCTACTTTATTACTTAAGGCAGTTAGCAGTTCTAAGTCTCTGAGAACAAATGGCCGTGTATTTTTGTTAATGGGTTTTTAAAATTTATTATATTGGAAAATTAACATAATTAATTTGCAGAATGTCAGTTTTATGCATTGCCATTTGTACCTTTTATTTCTCTAAAGACTGAGAAAATTTTTAGTTTAACATAAGAGTTGTCAGAGCTATGCCTGAAAAGAATGTGGTTGACTAGGGGCATATATCGAGAAGCTGAGTCTTGAGGCTTCATGGTTTATGTCTGCTCCTGCTTGACAGCTCATCACTGCTGCATTATATGAGTGGAAATCTCCAAAATATTCCTCGTTTCCTTATTAGTGAATTGTAGTGGCTCTTCATGAGTAATTGCATCTGCTGGCTCCTAGAGATGGAATGCTTTTCTAGGTGGTGGGGAGACCCCTAATATATTGTTAGTTCCACATTTTAAACAGGATAGAGGGCTCTTAAGGGAAATGAGCAAACTGGAAAGGGCTTTGTAAACAGTAGTTACTTTCAGGGTTTTGAGGAAAAATGATAATGGGTTGGCAGGGGGAAGGTTTGGGTGGGGAGTGTTGGGCATTAAAACATACCATTTTCACACCATAATTGCTGAGCCATTTAAAAAACTGTGTTCTGTGAAATGTTCTTTAATACAGCTGGTAAAAGTCAGCATTCCATTGGTGCTATTGTTTAGGTAATAAATCTCCATTGCATCCAACTTTGAGAAGCTACTATCCCCAGTTGTTCAATAGCCACATAACAAAATCAGCAAGTTAGGCTTTTAATTGATATGGCGGTGGTCAGGTGAGATGTGTACATATTGCTTTGGCACAGTCTGCAGTATTTTCCTCCTAACCTTGGAGATCCCATTTGCCTTTGACCCTTGTTTATTCTGTGCAGTGACCACAAGCAGGCAGCATAGAATGGAATGGTGTAGCTGGTTTGTTACAGCTGTTGCTCTGGAGACAGGGCTTCACAGGTGCCTTGCACTTCCACCTGACATCTTTCAAGTAGATCCAGAACCTAAAGATTAAGGACAAAAACCCTCATGGTTAATTTACACATTTATTCACTTTGATTCTTTATTGCCACCCCCTCTCCTCTACCTCAATGTATCCTCCTTCTCTCTGAAGAGGGAGAGAGGTGGGTTGAGGCAGAAGAGAAGCTAAAAACAGAACACTTAGACTGGGAATGATAGGTGGCCCCTTCCAGGAACATGAGCCATGTCCAAAGCGGCATACAGGGCTTTGTCTGGTTGGTTATTCCTGCAGAGACAGTAGTTTGTGAACCCACATGGCATGGGGACACCGTTCTCCATGCCCACCAACAGCCACCTGTTCCAGTGATGGCCGGGAGGATGGAGATCCACAGATTGCCATTCAGCCAGAAAAACAGGACACGGCACTCACGTCTTTTATACAGATTCTCGATTCCTTCATGATGGTTTTATCATTTTAATTTATATTATCTGTTTGCACATCTTTCTCTTTAATCTGCCTATGTGTTAAAAAGTCAAAGGATAATGCCATTTGTCTTTGCTTTGCAGTCATTCTACAGATGAAGAAGTTGTAGTTCTATTAGGTACATTGTCCAGAGCACTACTAGTAGTTACTGGCAGAGTCTTCACTCAGTCATTCATTTCTTCTCTTATGCATTCATTCATTCATTCATTCATTTAATTTATTAAAGTCCTACTAGGTGCCAGGTCATGGAGATGAATTAGATGATCTCTGAGGTTCCTCTCAGCTTAAATCGTTGACTGAGTTAAGATGACAGTTCCTACTTACTATAATATATTGTATTCCTTTATCCAGAGCAAGTGTCTGTTCTATTCTTGGTAAACTCTCTGTTTGTTCCCATACATGTCACAGCTATAGAAAACTAGATTTTTTCTTTTATGAAATTCTCATTTAAATTAAAGATAATAGATACAGTTCTTAAAATTATCTTTAAGGATGTCTCTGGGATCAGGGCCATCAGAATTCTGCACCTTTATCCTTCACTCCTATCTCAGGGCTTTCTTGCCTCTCTGTAAACAAAGGGAGCATCATTTATAGCAGGGTCCTGGAGCTCTGCTAAAGTCCCCAATAAAAGAGAAGGCAAAGATGGTGTGGTGTTTTTTCCAGTGAGTGCTTGGCAAGTGCCTGAAGAACAGAATCTGGAGATGGACCACAGATCATGGGAAGAGCTAACACGGGCTTGTGGTTCTGCAGGGCAGGCATCATGTTGGATATTGCTGGGTCTTCCTGATTCCCGAAAGGGCAAGATGGAGCTGAGTGGAACTACCGGATCTCCTGCCTTTGAACCCCAGCACTCTGCAGGCTTTATTCCAGTTGTTCCTGCAGGTGAAGAACAGCCTGCTGCTGCTACAGCCCAGGCCTGCTGCCTAGAGACCACTTTACATTTCATCCACAGGATTTCCACCGTCTCCCACCTCAATAACTAGACCTAAGTCCAAATGAGCCAACAAAGAGAAGAGGAGAGAAATAATTACCCACCTGAGGAGCCCTAGCAGCCAGACAAAGGCACCTCTACACCAAAATCAAAACACAAGTCCAGTGAGATAGAACAAAAAAATCCCTAAATTAAAATAATAATAAAAATAGTAACAGTGCTTGAGATCCAAGTGAAACACACACATTTAAAAAAAGACTCTCTAATTTGAACTGTAAAAATCATAATTTGAACTATAAATTCAGTGGAGAATTAGAGGGTGTGACAGTCATTTGAGACTCAAATTAATGGTTTGCAAAACCAGATGTGAGAAACAGCACAAAGTACAGAACAAAAATGAGACAGAAAGCTTGAGAGCAGAAAGTAAGCAATCTGGAGACACCTAATGTCCTAAAGAGAGAAATTCTATTTGGAGAAAAAACATCAGATGAACAGCTTGCACTTCAACAAATAACAGAAAAAAACTCCCCTGAAATGGAGAAATGTGTGAGTCTGCAATTGAAAGGATTTACAGTGGCTCAGCCTGAACATATGGGAAAAAAACCCCCACAGATATGGGCATGTCCTCGGTGGAAAAAACCCCAACACACTAAGAATAAATATAAAATCTTGAAAGCCTGTAGGCAGAAAGAACAATAGTGGTATACTTATTATATCTGAAACCTAGAGAAGAAATTTTTTTGCACTCCCCTCCTCTATACAATAAAAGTTTATCGGTACTAATTATGAAATGAGCCAAAAATTATATTGGCCAGAAAAGAATCTTAGACTGTGAAAAATGTTCTTTTATGGAATTTTGTATATATAAACATGTAAAAAAATAAAATAAATGTTATAATGAAAAAAGGAAAAAAGCAATGGATCCACACTTCTTTTGAATTCCATTAATATGTTTTTTTTCCCTTTGGAAAACATAGCCTGTGTTTATACATATATCCACACACACACCACAGAACTGAAGTATGGTTTATGCTTTTGAGCCTTAACTTCTGAAAATGTCAATGATTTTCTCGAAATTGATCTTTTATGTGTATTCACCTTTAGTGGATAATTTTGCCAGATTTATCATTCTATCTTCTCTCATAGTTGATTGAAGGACACGTTTTAATTTTGAAAATTTTTGTTCACATAAAATAACAGTTTTACAAATACAGGAAAGCCTTAAGCATGAGGCTATCTTTGGCAGCAATGCATAAAATTCCCATTTTACAATAAATTCCAAAAATTGCAATCTGCCCACCAACAGCTTTATTACTTTGGGATCAAGTCTTCTATGTAGAGTACAATGCTTATTAAAGGATACAATAAAAATGTGCTAACTTGAAGCTTACCCACGTAGTATTAATTTATTATGAAAATTCGACACTAACCACAGGGATTGTTTAGAATGTAGGCCAATAGAAGATTTTTCGAGGAGAAACACTTTGTCATTAATATTGTTTAGTACTCCTGGCGCATGATGATGATGAAGAACAGCTTGACTTTAGTTGGGTTTATTACTGGTTTTAAATCCTCTACTCCCATAGCACCTGCACTTTCGGCAGCTCTCTTCCATCAACGCCACACTTGGCAACTGAGAAGTTACTTAAAAGGGAAAATCATGGGACTTGTCATCAGACTTCAGAGAGAAAAAGACTTCAACCCCAACATTCCTTACTCAGCCAAGATGCCATTTACTTGGCCAAGCAAAGGAAGATTTTCAAGGATGTGTTTAAGATTGTACCTCTTTTATGGAAAACATTTGAGGAAAGACTAAACCAAACACAAAATGAAAAGAGGCATCTCCATATGAGGAGAAAAGAGGAAAAGCAGTTGTGATCAGTGGACCTTAAGAATATAGGGATACCCACCCTCTCACCCACATACATATATGCACATACTCACAGATTATTATGCAATAAAATGACTAACAAAGGACTCTTGTAATATAATAAAATTTCGATAGGTTCTAAATTATCTTAAAAAAAACCTAAGAGTTGCTGGTTGAGTGTGGCAGAATGGTTCTAGAAAGTTTCAGAGAGGGAAGGGTAAAGATGAGATAAGGAGGGTAACTGAAAATATTTTAAGGCTATTATCTTATTCAAGTATAGAAAAAGGGAGAAATGTTAATGTTAGGAATGAATGTGCCAGAATGCAAGAAATATTTGGGATATATTTGATTATGAAAGCAAGTAAAAGAAGGTGAACATTAGTAGAGTGGAAGAGTATTCAACTTCCACATTAAAAAGAGGAATAGCATGAAATGAACAGCAACTTGATCAGACCAGCAAAATAAGGAAAAGAAAAAAAGGAAGAAACCACAAGGTAAAATCAATAGTATATGTGAAGTACAATGGAAGTAAAAAACTCAAGCATTTAGCTATTATATTAAATATGTAAAGATTAACTCTCCCATCAAATGTAGAAATTACCTGATTAAGTTTAAAAACTGATTTAAATTTAAACCATTATAGTAATAACTGATTCAGAAAGTCATTAATGGTAATAAAACAATTGTGTGAAAGATATTCAGACTGTTTCAAATAGTGTCCCAAAGGATTACTTATTCATTATAATGGGGATTGATAACTTTTCACTGGAGAAAACTGGGAAGTAGTACCTTAACTACATCAATATCACCAATAAAGGGAAAGACTTAAATTGTCCACCTCCTATTGTGATGTACCAAGAAGGACCCAGCATCACTTATATTGTCCTGCCCAAAATTTATAACCTGCATCTAATCTTGAAGAAATTGTTGTGCACATACAAAATGAGGACAGTTTCTCCCAAACAGTGGCCTGGACACTTCAAAAATATCAATATCATGAAAGACAAGTAAGGCCAAAGCACTTTTAGAGATTAAAGAAGACTGAGGAGAAAGGGCAACTAAATGCAATGTAAGATCCTGGAATAGAGAGAAACTACTAAACAAAGGACAGTATTGGAAAATTGGTGAAATTTGAATATGGATTGTTAATTAGGCAATACTTTATGTCAATGTAAAACTTCACCAATTTCACCAGTGCATTCATCTGTATTCTGATTCTGAGAAACACACAAAAGAAATAAAAATCAAAAGATGGAAAAAATAACCAGGGAAAATAAATATATTGGAATTGAACATTAAAGGTGCTAAATTTGATTTTTTTTTTCTTTTCTTTTTTTTTTTTTTTTTTTAAAGAAAGGACCCAATGTAAAAAGGTAGTGCTTATTGGGAAATTACAGAGTTACAGTAATCCAAAAAATTATTCTCCCAGTGTATCAACTAAAGACATAAAAGTTGAAAATGTTAAAAAATAAGAAGAACTGGATGAAAATACCATTGTTTTGAAAGAGCTCAGTACCCTTCTAGCAGACAAAATAAAGATAAAGAGAAATGGGCCATATATGTAATAAATGATCTATAATATATGATATAAAATAACTATATATTCAACCTTAAATCACATAAATAAAAACTTGACATTTTTATGTGTCCATTGATTAGCTACAAAAAATGATAGTTTTCCTTGTGAATAAAGAAAATCTTCATTTTTTTTAAAAAGTAAAATTTTTCCATGTATATTTTCTGATCATAACCTGATAAAATTGAAAGTAAATAATAAAAAGATGATCAAAAATGTCTGAACTATTTGAAAATACAAAATGTGCTCCTAAATAGCCCGTGGGTCAAAAACAAAATGAAAAGGAAAAATAGAAACTGGCTAGAAAGCTCCACAAAGAGAAGAGGTAAACTTTTAAAAACACTTTATCTTGGTCTTTGTTTGTCTTCTTAGTAAGTCAAGTATAATGATATCATATAACTGATGTTTTTAGAGTGGTTCAACAAAAAGTTGAATTAAATACCTCTTTCTTGGGTATGATAAGAGTGGTAGAACTTTTTCTTAAAATTCAATTTTTGTTTTACCAACCTCCAAGTTATTTGTGACTATATAGGAGTTTTAATTTGTTGGCATAGTTATTAAACTTGATCTTATAATAATTTTAAGTTCTATTTTGGATTTTGATAGTTTACAAGAATATCTGGAAAGACAACATATATCTCAATTTTGTGATGTTGAAGAGAATGCAACTAACGTTAATAAATTCATTGATGTCTTCTTCCCTGAGTTTAAAAAGATGAAAAGCATGAAATTACAAAAGACACTGGCATTAATTAGACCAGATCTCTGTAAAGGAAATAAAGGTAAGAAATGATGTACAAATCATTTAGTTATTTTTTAGATAGGTTTGAATTAACCCCACTATAAATACATTAAAAGACATTATTTTAAAATTTAAAATTGAGGAAAAGTTTCCTGAAATAAGAACTTAGTTACTGTTAATCTACTGATTTCTCAGTAATAATGAATGAAACATTTTTGTAGTTAAGGAGTTTACCAAGTATTTTCTAACGAGTAGATTTTAATGTAGGAGGAAGTATTACATAATAGTAAAGATCAGAAGTAAATAAGAGAGTAAATATGAACACATCCTTGCTTTATTCCTGGTCCTAAAGGGAAGTGAGCTAGTGTCTTACCATTAAATATGATGTTATCTGTATCTTTCTGTAGATGTTCATATTAAGTTGAGGGAAGTCCCCTCAACTTTTTATCATGAATGTGTTGCATTTTATTAAATGGTTTTTCTGCATGTATTGATATGGTTGTATGATTTTTTTCTTTTTTATCCTGTGAATCTAGTGGATTGTATTAATTGATTTTCAAATGTTGAACCAGCCCTACATACCTAAAATAAATCCCTCTTGGTCCTGGTGTATAATTCTTTTTCTTTGTTTTGGATTTTATTGGCTAATATTTTGTTGAATATGTTTGCATATATGTTCATGAGAGATATTGGTCTCTTATTTTTTCTTCTTGTAAGTCTTTTTTGATTGTGGTATTAGGGCAAGGCTGATGTCACAGAATGAATTAGGAAGTGTTTCCTCAGCATCTGTTTTCTGGAAGAGATTGTAGAGAATTGGTATCATTTTTCCCTTAAATGTTTGGTAGAATTCACTAGTGAAACCATTTGGGAGTGGTGCTTTATTTTTTTGAAAGTTGTTAATAATTGATTCAATTTTTTAGTAGATATAGACCTACTCAGATAACATATTTTTCCTTGTGTGTGTTTTGATAGTATCTTTCAAGGAATTTGTCCATTTCATCTAAGTTGTCAAAATTATAGAGTTCATAATATTCCTTTATTAATCTCCTAATTTTTAATTAAACTTTTAATAATCATTTATTTCTGATAGTAATAATGTACTCCTGATATTATTAATTTGTGTTCTATCTCTTTCTTTCTTTAAGTCTGGTTAGTGGTTTACCAGTTTTATTGATTTTTTTCAAAGAGCTAGTTTTGGTTTCATTGGTTTTCTCTACTGATTACCTGTTTTCAGTTTCATTGATTTATGCTATAATTTTATTATTTCTTTTCTTCTCCTGCTTTAGGTTTATATTGTTCTTCTCTCTCTTGTTTCCTAAAGTGGAAGCTTGGGTTATTCTTTTTAGATTATTATTCTTTTCTAATATGTGCATTCATTGCTATATTTCCCTCTAAGCACTACTTTCATTGCTCTCTACAAATGTTGGTAAGTTGTGTTTTCATTTCCATTTAGTTCAAAATATTTTTTAATTTCTCTTGAGACTTCTTCTTTGGCCTATGTGATATTTAGAAGCGAATTGTTTAATCTCCAAATATATTGGGATTTTCCAGCTGTATTTCTTTTGTTGATGTCTAGTTTAATTGCTTTTTGGTCTGAGAGCATACTTTGTATGATTTTTATTCTTTGAAATTTGTTGAGAGGAGTGTTTTGTGGTCAAGAATATTGTCTCTCTTGGTGAATGTTCCACGTGAGCTTTAGAAGTAAATGTATTTTGCTATTGTTGTATTAAGTATTCTATAATTGTCAATCTATCAAGTTGATTGATAGTAATCTTCAGTTTAACTGCACCCTTATTGAATTTCTGCCTACCAGATCTGTCAATTACTGATAGAGGGGTGTTAAGGTCTCCAACTGTAATAGTGGGTTTGTCTATTTCCCCTTGCAGTTCTATAAGTTTTTACCTTCTATATTTCTATATTTTTTTTTAGGTGATGCACATTAAAGATGTTATATCTTTTGGAGATTTGACTCCTTTATCTTCATGAAATGTCCCTATATAATGTCTCTCTTATCTCTTATAACTTTCTTTATTCTCACTTTTGCTTTATCTGAAATTAATATAGCTGCTCCAGCACTGATTAGTGTTATCCAATCAAAAGAAACTGTGACCATTTACTTTTAATTTATCTGTCTTTATATTTAAAGTGGGTTTCTTGTAGGCAACATATAGTTGGGTCTTATCTTTTTACCCACTCTGATAATCTTTGTATTCTAACTGGTATATTACAACTGTTTGCATTTAAAGTGATTATTGATTTGGTTGGATTAACATCTACCCTGTTTTTAACTGCTTTGTATTCATTGAGCTTTTTCTTTTTTCTCTATTAGGTCTTCCCCTCTTCCCCTCTTTTTATGCCTTCTCTGGTTTTAATTGAGCATTTTACATGATTCTATTTTCTTTTCTTTCTTAGCATATCAATTATACGTCATTAAAAAAAAAATTAGTGGCTGTCCTACACTTCGCAATATCCATTTACAACTAATTTAAATCCACTTTCAAACACCACCATACCACTTCATGGATATTGCAGGTACTCAAAACAGAGTATTAATGTATTCCTAATTCCTTCATCCCATCCCTTATAAAATTGTTGCCATTAATTTTACTTACCCATATGCTATAATCACCTAATACATTGTCACTATTATTACTTTGAGAAACAGTTATCTATTAGAGCAATTAAGAATAAGAAAATAAGATTTTATTTTATCTTCTCTGATACTCTTCCTTTCTTTAGATGTGTCTGAGTTTCTGATGTACATTATTTTTCTTCTCTCTGTAGAACTTCTTTTAAAATTTCTTTCAAGGGAGGTGTACTGGAGACAGATTCTCTCAGCTTTTGTTGGTCTAAGAAAGTCTATTTCTCATTCACTTTTTTTTTTTTTTTAATCATCATTTTATTGAGATATATTCACATACCACGCAGTCATACAAAACAAATTGTACTTTCGATTGTTTACAGTACCATTACATAGTTGTACATTCATCACCTAAATCAATCCCTGACACCTTCATTAGCACACACACAAAAATAACAAGAATAATAATTAGAGTGAAAAAGAGCAATTGAAGTAAAAAAGAACACTAGGTACCTTTGTCTGTTTGTTTGCTTCCCCTACTTTTCTACACATCGATCCATAAACTAGACAAAGTGGAGTTTGGTCCTTATGGCATTCCCAATCCCACTGTCACCCCTCATAAGCTACATTTTTATACAACTGTCTTCGAGATTCATGGGTTCTGGGTTGTAGTTTAATAGTTTCAGGTATCCACCACCAGCTACCCCAATTCTTTAGAACCTAAAAAAGGTTGTCTAAAGTGTGCGTAAGAGTGCCCACCAGAGTGATCTCTCGGCTCGTTTTGGAATCTCTCTGCCACTGAAGCTTATTTCATTTCCTTTCACATCCCCCTTTTGGTCAAGAAGATGTTCTCCATCCCACGATGCCGGGTCTACATTCCTCCCCGGGAGTCATATTCCACGTTGCCAGGGAGATTCACTTCCCTGGGTGTCTGATCCCACGTAGGGGGGAGGGCAGTGATTTCACCTTTCAAGTTGGCTTAGCCAGAGAGAGAGGGCCACATCTGAGCAACAAAGAGGCATTCAGGAGGAGACTCTTAGGCACAAATACAGGGAGGCCTAGCCTCTCCTTTGCAGCAACCGTCTTCCCAAGGGTGAAACTTATGGTAGAGGGCTCAACCCATCAAACCACCAGTCCCCTATGTCTGTGGTCATGTTAGCAACCATGGAGGTGGGGTAGGCGAATACCCCTGCATTCTCCACAGGCTCCTCAAGGGGGCACTACATCGTTTTTTTTTTTTTTTTTTCCTTGTTTGTCTTTTTTCTTTTTTTTTTTTTTTAACTTTCCCTTCTTTTTTCAAATCAACTGTATGAAAAAAAAAGTTAAAAAGAAAACAAAGATACAATAAAAGAACATTTCAAAGAGACCATAGCAAGGGAGTAAGAAAAAGACAACTAACCTAAGATAACTGCTTAACTTCCAACATGTTCCTACTTTACCCCAAGAAAGTTACATACTATAGCAATATTTCAGTGAACTTGTTCCTCCTACATCCATCAGAAATTAACAGACCATAGTCATTTCTGGGCATCCCCAGAACGTTAAATAGCTTATCTGTTCTTCTTGGATTATTGTTCCCCCTTCCTTAATTGCTCTCTACTGCTAGATCCCCTACATTCTACATTATAAACCATTTGTTTTACATTTTTCAAAGTTCACATTAGTGGTAGCATATAATATTTCTCTTTTTGTGCCTGGCTTATTTCGCTCAGCATTATGTCTTCAAGGTTCATCCATGTTGTCATATGTTTCACCAGATCGTTCCTTCTTACTGCCGCGTAGTATTCCATCGTGTGTATATACCACATTTTATTTATCCACTCATCTGTTGATGGACATTTGGGTTGTTTCCATCTCTTGGCAATTGTGAATAATGCTGCTATGAACATTGGCGTGCAGATATCTGTTCGTGTCACTGCTTTCCGATCTTCCGGGTATATCCCGAGAAGTGCAATCGCTGGATCGAATGGTAGCTCTATCTCTAGTTTTCTAAGGAACTGCCAGACTGACTTCCAGAGTGGCTGAACCATTATACAGTCCCACCAACAATGAATAAGAGTTCCAATTTCTCCACATCCCCTCCAGCATTTGTAGTTTCCTGTTTGTTTAATGGCAGCCATTCTAACTGGTGTTAGATGGTATCTCATTGTGGTCTTAATTTGCATCTCTCTAATAGCTAGTGAAGCTGAACATTTTTTCATGTGTTTCTTGGCCATTTGTATTTCCTCTTCAGAGAACTGTCTTTTCATATCTTTTGCCCATTTTATAATTGGGCTGTCTGTACTATTGTCATTGAGTTGTAGGATTTCTTTGTATATGCAAGATATCAGTCTTTTGTCAGATACATGGTTTCCAAAAATTTTTTCCCATTGAGTTGGCTGCCTCTTTACCTTTTTGAGAAATTCCTTTGAGGTGCAGAAACTTCTAAGCTTGAGGAGTTCCCATTTATCTATTTTCTCTTTTGTTGCTTGTGCTTTGGGTGTAAAGTCTAGGAAGTGGCCTCCTAATACAAGGTCTTGAAGATGTTTTCCTACATTATCTTCTAGGAGTTTAATGGTACTTTCTTTTATATTGAGATCTTTGGTCCATTTTGAGTTAATTTTTGTGTAGGGGGTGAGGTAGGGGTCCTCTTTCATTCTTTTGGATATGGATATCCAACTCTCCCAGCCCCATTTGTTGAAAAGACCATTATGGCTCAGTTCGGTGACTTTGGGGGCCTTATCAAAGATCAGTCGGCCATAGATCTGAGGGTCTATCTCTGAATTCTCAATTCGATTCCATTGATCTATATGTCTATCTTTGTGCCAGTACCATGCTGTTTTGGCAACTGTGGCTTTATAATAAGCTTCAAAGTCAGGGAGTGTAAGTCCTCCCACTTCGTTTTTCTTTTTTAAAGTGTCTTTAGCAATTCGAGGCATCTTCCCTTTCCAAATAAATTTGATAACTAGCTTTTCCAAGTCTGCAAAGTAGGTTGTTGGAATTTTGATTGGGATTGCATTGAATCTGTAGATGAGTTTGGGTAGAATTGACATCTTAATGACATTTAGCCTTCCTATCCATGAACATGGAATATTTTTCCATCTTTAAGGTCCCCTTCTATTTCTTTTAGTAGAGTTATGTAGTTTTCTTTGTATAGGTCTTTTACATCTTTGGTTAAGTTTATTCCTAGGTACTTGATTTTTTTAGTTGCTATTGAAAATGGTATCTTTTTCTTGAGTGTCTCTTCAGTTTGTTCATTTCTAGCATATAGAAACATTACTGACTTATGTGCATTAATCTTGTATCCCGCTACTTTGCTAAATTTGTTTATTAGCTCTAGTAGGTGTATCGTTGATTTCTCAGGGTTTTCTAGATATAAGATCATATCATCTGCAAACAATGACAGTTTTACTTCTTCTTTTCCAATTTGGATGCCTTTTATTTCTTTGTCTTGCCGGATTGCCCTGGCTAGCACTTCCAGCACAATGTTGAATAACAGTGGTGACAGTGGGCATCCTTGTCTTGTTCCTGATCTTAGAGGGAAGGCTTTCAGTCTCTCACCATTGAGTCCTATGCTGGCTGTGGGTTTTTCATATATGCTCTTTATCATGTTGAGGAAGTTTCCTTCAATTCCTACCTTTTGAAGTGTTTTTATCAAAAACGGATGTTGGATTTTGTCAAATGCTTTTTCAGCATCTATTGAGATGATCAATTGATTTTTCCCTTTCGAGTTTTTAATGTGTTGTAATACATTGATTGTTTTTCTTATGTTGAACCATCCTTGCATGCCTGGAATGAACCCCACTTGGTCATGGTGTATGATTTTTTTAATGTGTCTTTGGATTCGATTTGCAAGTATTTTGTTGAGGATTTTTGCATCTATATTCATTAGGGAGATTGGCCGGTAGTTTTCCTTTTTTGTAGCATCTTTGCCTGGTTTTGGTATTAGATTGATGTTAGCTTCATAAAATGAATTAGGTAGTGTTCCATTTTTTTCAATGTTTTGAAAGAGTTTGAGTAAGATTGGTGTCAGTTCTTTCTGGAAAGTTTGGTAGAATTCCCCTGTGAAGCCATCTGGCCCTGGGCATTTATTTGTGGGAAGATTTTTGATGACTGATTGGATCTCTTTGCTTGTGATGGGTTGGTTGAGGTCTTCTATTTCTTCTCTGGTCAGTCTAGGTTGTTCATATGTTTCCAGGAAATTGTCCATTTCTTCTACATTATCCAGTTTGTTGCCATACAGTTGTTCATAATATCCTCTTATAATTTTTTTAATTTCTTCAGGATCTGCAGTTATGTCACCTTTTTCATTCATTATTTTGTTTATATGGGTCTTCTCTCTTTTTGATTTTGTCAGTCTAGCTAGGGGCTTGTCAATCTTGTTGATCTTCTCAAAGAACCAACTTTTGGTGATATTTATCCTTTCTATTGTTTTTTTGTTCTCTATGTCATTTATTTCTGCTTTAATCCTTGTTATTTCTTTTCTTGTACTTGGTTTAGGATTGGTTTGCTGTTCATTTTCTAGCTTCTTCAGTTGATCCATTAGTTCTTTGATTTTGGCTCTTTCTTCCTTTTTAATATATGCGTTTAGTGCTATAAATTTCCCCCTTAGCACTGCTTTTGCTGCATCCCATAGGTTTTGGTATGTTGTGTTCTCATTTTCATTCGTCTCTATATATTTAGCAATTTCTCTTGCTATTTCTTCTTTAACCCACTGATTGTTTAGGAGTGTGTTGTTTAACCTCCAGGTATTTGTGAATTTTCTAAGTCTCTGATGGTTATTGACTTCTAATTGTATTCCATTGTGGTCAGAGAATGTGCTTTGAATAATTTCAATCTTTTTAAATTTATTGAGGCTTGTTTTATGTCCCAGCATATGATCTATTCTGGAGAAAGTTCCGTGAGCACTAGAAAAGTATGTGTATCCTGTTGATTTGGGATGTAATGTCCTGTAGATGTCTGTTAAATCTAATTCATTTATCAGATTGTTTAGGTTTTCAATTTCCTTATTGGTCTTCTGTCTGGTTGATCTATCTACAAGAGAGAGTGATGTGTTGAAGTCTCCCACAATTATTGTGGAAACATCAATTGCTTCCTTTAGTTTTGCCAAAGTTTCTCTCATGTATTTTGTGGCACCTTGATTGGGTGCATAGACATTTACGATTGTTATTTCTTCTTGCTGAATTGCCCCTTTTATTAGTATGTAGTGGCCTTCTTTGTCTCTCAAAACATCCCTGCATTTGAAGTCTATTTTATCTGAGATTAATATTGCTACACCTGCTTTCTTTTGGCTGTAGCTTGCATGAAATATTTTTTTCCATCCTTTCACTTTCAGTTTCTTTGTGTCCCTGTGTCTAAGATGAGTCTCTTGTATGCAACATATTGATGGTTCATTTTTTTTGATCCATTCTGCGAATCTATATCTTTTAATTGGGGAGTTTAATCCATTTACATTCAACGTTAAAACCGTGAAGGCATTTCTTGAATCGGCCATCTTATCCTTTGGATTATGTTTGCCATATTTTTCCCTCTCTCTATTAATATCCTTTATTGTACCCATACCGAATCTCTTTAGTACTGAACCTTTCTCCAAGTCTCTCTGTCCTGTCTTTGTTTGTCTGTCTGTAGGGCTCCCTTTAGTATCTCCAGTAGGGCAGGTCTCTTGTTAGCAAATTCTCTCAGCATTTCTTTGTCTGTGAAAAATTTAAGCTCTCCCTCAAATTTGAAGCAGAGCTTTGCTGGATAAAGTATTCTTGGCTGGAAATTTTTCTCACTCAGAATTTTAAATATATCGTGCCACTGCCTTCTCGCCTCCATGGTGGCTGCTGAGTAGTCACTACTTAGTCTTATGCTGTTTCCTTTGTATGTGGTGAATTGCTTTTCTCTTGCTGCTTTCAGAACTTGCTCCTTCTCTTCTATGTTTGACAGTGTGATCAGTATATGTCTCGGAGTGGGTTTTTTTGGATTTATTCTATTTGGAGTTCGCTGAGCATTTATGATTTGTGTATTTATGTTGTTTAGAAGATTTGGGAAGTTTTCCCCAACAATTTCTTTGAATACTCTTCCTAGACCTTTACCCTTTTCTTCCCCTTCTGGGACACCAATGAGTCTTATATTCGGACGTTTCATATTATCTATCATATCCCTGAGGTCCATTTCGAGTTTTTCAATTTTTTTCCCCATTCTTTCTTTTATGTTTTCATTTTCCATTCTGTCATCTTCCAGGTCACTGATTCGTTGTTCAACTTCCTCTAGTCTTGTACTATGAGTGTCCAGAATCTTTTAATTTGGTCAACAGTTTCTTTAATTTCCATAAGATCATCCATTTTTTTATTTAGTCTTGCAATGTCTTCTTTATGCTCTTCTAGGGTCTTCTTGATTTCCTTCATATCCCGTACTAGGGTCTCATTGTTCATCTTTAGTTCTTTGAGTAGCTGCTCTAGGTGTGTCTCTTCTGGTCTTTTGATTTGGGTGCTTGGGCTTGGGTTATCCATATCGTCTGGTTTTTTCATATGCTTTATAATTTTCTGTTGTTTTTGGCCTCGTGGCATTTGCTGACCTTGATAGGGTTCTTTTAGGGTTTGTAGACCAGTTGAAGTCCTTATCTCTAATTTATCAGATCTACAGCTTCGTGGAGTACACTTTCTCTAAGTAACCAGCAGGTGGCGTCCACGAGCCACCTGTTCTCCACAAGCCAGATCTCCCCTGCTTAGCCTTTTTGGTGAGTGGGGGAGTGAGTCTTGTGGGGCCCAATTGGTGTCCCAAGCTTGCGTGTGTAGTTGGTGTTGCCTGCCCTGTATGTGGGGCGTGTTTCTGGGCAGTCGGGTAGGGGGGGTGGCCCTAACAATCAAATCTCCCTGATGATCCTAGAGTTTTAAAGCTACTGCAATAGTCTAATCCTTCAGTTCAGTCCTGCCACAGTTTGTCTCTGCCACTGACCCACAAGTCTTTGGTATTGGCGTATGGCTCCTGAGACTTGCAAGTGGGCCCCTCTTCCAGGCTGTGCACCCCGGGTCCTCTGTTGAGGGATGACTGTGCTATGTCGCAGGTGAGTGCCGTCCCCCCAGGGCAGTTCTGGGCTGCTGGGCTGTGTTGGGAGGCTCCCAGTCTGCTCAAATGATGGCTGAATGGGGCTCTGTTAATTCACACTGCTTCCCCTTCCCAGCTCTGGGACATTCAGCTGAGGTTGCAGGGAAGGCTAATGTCCACGCCCAGTTTTGTGGTGTGTGCCTGTTATTTGAAGCACTTCCGTCACACTGGGTTGTCTGGGGCAGCTCTGGGCTATGGGGCTGGCGATGGGCAGGAGTGTTTCCTGTCCACCAGGATGGTGGCTGTGAGCGGACACCCCCCTTTTCTTGGGAAGTTGTGTTGTTTAGTGAATTTTCTCAGCCACTGGATTATTGCCTTTTGTCTCAGAGCTCTCTTAGTTCTGCTCTTGACTTGACGTGCCCAAATTTCAATTCTTTGAAGCTTTCTGTATTGAGCTTCTTAGAGTAATTGTTTTAGAAAAAGCAAAAAGGATTTAAAAAAAAAAAAAAAAAAAAAACGGCCCTCCTCAGAGATCTAATGGGTTATTGAAATGCTAATAGACAAAGCAACCAGGGCCATTAAGGAAAAGTGCCCAGGGCAGAGAGATCAGCCTTGCTTCGGGATTTGCATATGCGCCTCAAGGCCTGATCTCCGCCCTTCCCCTTTCTGTGTTCACCAGAACTCCAAAAATCCTCTGCTTTTATTTTGGAGTTTTTCGTGTTGTTTTTTTTCTATGCCTGTCTCCTCTCTGCTGGGCTGGCTGCTCTCAGAGTCTCTGGTGTCTGGCCTCAGTCTATCTATGGTTGGAGTTTGAATCTGTAGAATGAGTTTCCGGTAAGAGCAGCCACTGCAATTCTCCCTTCTCCTTCCTGGAGCTGACAGCCCCTCCTCCCCCGGGACTGAGCCTGGCAGGGAGGGGCGCGGGTCCCCTGGCCGCAAAAACTTACAGATTTCGCTGATCTCAGCAGTTCCACGTTTTCATGAGTGTTGTATGAAGTATGCCCAAAGACAGATTGCTCTGTGGTGTCCAGTCCACGCAGTTCCTGGCTTTTTACCTACTTTCCTGGAGGAGTAACTAAAACATACAGCTCACCAGTCTGCCATCTTGCCCCGCCTCTCTCATTCACTTTTGAAGGATAATTTCACTGGATACAGAATTCTAGGTTGGTGGTTTTTGGTTCAACACTTTAAATGTTTCACTCCACTATCTTCTTACTTACATGGTTTTTGATAAGTCTGATGTCATTTTTGTCTTGTCCCTATATATATGTAAGATACTACCTTTTTCTTGCCTCTTTCAATGTTTTCTCTTTGTCTCTGTTTTCTTGCAGTTTGAGTAAGCTATGCCTAGTTTTAGATATTTTGGTATTTATCCTTCTTGGTGTTCTCAGAGCTTTCTGGACCTCTGGTTTGGTGTCTTGTCATTAATTTTGGAAAATTTTCAGCCATTATACTTCAAATATTTCTTCTGCTTCATCTCTTCCTTCTTTTTTCTGTTATTTCCTTTATGTGTATGTCCACCTTTTGTAGTTGTCCCACAGTTCTTGGGTATTTTGCTCTGTTTCTTCATTATTTTTTTCTCTTTGCATATCAACTTGGGAAATTTCTATTGACATATCTGCGGGCTCACTGTTTCTTCTGCTGCCGTGTTCCAACCGCTGATGAACCCACTGAAGGAATTCTTCACCTTTGTAACAGTAGTTTGATTTATAGCATTTCCTTTTGATTCTTTCTTAGGGTTTCCGTCTCTCAACTTACATTACTTGTCTGTTCTTTCAAGTTGTCTACTTTTTTCATCAGAGCCATTGACATATTTATTAATCGGGGTTTTAAAAACTTCTGTGACCTGGTAATTCCAAATTCTGTGTCCCGTCAGAGTCTGGTTCTGATTCTTGCTTTGTCTCTTTAGACTGGGTGTTTTCTTACCTTTCAGCATGCCTTCTCAATTTTTGGTTGAAAGCCAGACATAATGTACTGGTTAATAGAATTGAGGCAATTAAGTTTTTATTGTGAGTTTCTATGTTAATCTGACTTGGGCTTGTAGTGTGTTAACTATTTGCTGTAGTTGCAGGTGCTCTCCTTGTATCTTTGGGTTTCTCTAAAAACTTCTCCCTAAGTTGAATTTATGTCTTGCAGTTCTCTATGTTGTTACTCAATGTTTTTATACTGGAGGCCTGCTATTGAGCTGGTAAGATGTTGGGGAAGAGAAGCCTTCTATAATCTTATGATTGAATTTCAGGAATTAGTGGGCCTGAGTCCCTGGGCTATGACTTTCAGAAGCGTGCATTAGCCTTTTTTTTCTCTCCGCAATATGTGTGACTTTAGGCTAAAAGGAACTGGAGTTTCCTAATTTCCCTTCCCCCAGGTCAGATAAGGGTCTGATGAGGTCGTTTACCATAAAGGGCAAGTTTTTGTTCTGTTGAATAGTCTGGGTGTGTTTCAGAATGGTTACTTTACCCTCCCCTTACTTGAAATACGAGGGGATTTTTCTTTGATCTTCACCATGAGAATCTGATGGGGCTCCTGGAGATGAAACCCAAATGAGTGTGGGCTCCCTAAGACTGGACCCTCAGGAGTTTCCGTCTCTCACGCTCAGCCACACACATGCTTCAGAAAGTCACCAATGCTACCGTTCCAGTGCTTCTCCCCAGGTACTGGTGCCAGTGGCTTCTGTTCTTGGTAGGCTGATCTTTGATGTGATTGTCTGCATTCACCTATCTCTCTAGATTTTGGATTGGCAGTATATCTTCTTACGTTGATTCTCTGATGGATCTAAGAAAAGCCATTGATATTCAGTTTGTTCAACTTTTTCCTTGTTGGAAGGATGGGAGAGTGACTTACGAGCATTTATGTTTGGAACTGAAACCGGAAGTCTGTTGGAAGGTTTTTCACGAGCAAATTGATTTCTTTAATACATAAAAGACAATTCAGTTATCTATTTCTTCTTGAGTGAGTTTCAGTCATTTGTGTTTTTCAAGGAATTAGACCATTTCAACTAAATTGTCAAATATGTGAGCACAGAGTTTTTTGTAGTATTCCCTTGTGGCCGTTTTAATACGTTTGGTCACTAGTTGGGTCAGGATGGGTAATTCATGTCATCTACCATTTTTTCTTGGTCAGTTTGAATAGAGATTTAGCAGTATTATTGATCTGTATTAATTCTTTTTAGAAATAATAAAGACTTGGATTTTTATTAATAAAGTAATATATTCTGCTTATGTAAATTTTGCATCCCCTACAGAGTGATAACTTAACTAAAAACTAATATTTTTTTGCCCATTTTCTAATTGGGTTGTTTGTCGTTTTGTTGTTGAGTTGTAAGATTTCTTTATATATTCTGGATATTAAACCCTTATTGGATATGTTGTTTCCAGATATTTTCTCCTATTAAGTAGTTTGTCTTTTCACTTTTATGATAAAGTTCTTTGATGCACAAAAGTTTTTAATTAAGTTGTAGTCTTAATTAATTGTGCATGAGTTTTTCATTACTTTGGCTGAGAAGTGACACACAATACTTCCTCTTACAGTTCATTGGCCAGAACTAATCACTAATCACATGGCACAATTTGAATGCAAAAGGCTAAAAAGATGCCTCCTGCACAAACTCAGTACCATGCTGTTTTGATTATTGTAACTTTGTAATAAGTTTTAATTCAGTAAGTGTGAGTCCTCTAACTTCATTCTTCTTTTTAAAGATGGTTTTGGCTATTTGGAGCCCCCTACCCTTCCATATAAATGCGATTGGCTTTTCCATTTCTGCAAAGATGGCTTCTGGAATTTTGATGGGCATTGTATTGAATCTGTATATTGTTTTGAGTAGAACTGACATCTTAACAATATTTACTCTTCCAATCATCTGTGAACATGGAGAGTCCTTCCATTTATCTAGGTTTTCTTTGATTTCTTTTCGGAAATGTTTTGTAGTTTTTTTGTTCATTAATAGTGTACAGAAACACAACTGATTTTTGAGTGTTGATCTTGTACCCTTTCCCTGTGCTGAATTCATTTATTAGCTCTAGGAGCTTTGTTGTAGAGTTTTCAAGATTTTCTATATATAGAATCATGTTATATGCAAATAGGGAAAATTTGACTTCATCCTTTCCATTTAGATGCCTTTTATTTCTCTTCTTTTTTTTTTCTCTTTCCTCCCCTCCCCTCCCCCTCCTTGTCCTTCTTCTCCTTCTCCTTCTTTGCCTGATTACTCCAGCTACAACTCATAGTGCAATTTTGAATAATAGTGGTGACACTGGATATCCTCATCTTGTTCCTGATCTTAGAATGAAAGTTTTCAGTCTTTTACCATTGAGTATGACATTAGCTGTGGATTTTTCATATGAGTCCTTCATCATTTTGAGTGTCTTCCTTGTTTTTTAAGTGTTTTTATCAAGAATGGGTGCTGGATTTTGTCAAATGTCTTTATAAATTGAGGTGATAATTTTTTTCTTTGTTCTATTAATGTGGTGAATTCCATTAATTATTTTCTTAAGTTGAACCACCCTTGCATACCTGGAATAAATCTCACTTGATCATGATGTATATTTCTTTTAATGTGCAGTGGGATTTGGTTTGCTGGTGTTTTGTTGAGGATTTTTGCATCTGTTTTCATAAGGGCTGTTGGTCTGTAATTTTCTTTTCTTATAGTGTCTTTATCTGGCTTTGCTGTTAGGGCCAGGGACTTGCAGTAGGAGTGCAGGCTAACTCTGCACCGCATTGGGGCACAGTGGGTAAGGAGCCACCAAATGTGCCATGAGTATCTCCTCCCATTTTTAAAGCTGTTTTCTTGATTTGGCACTCACCTAGTTACAGACACCCTTTAACCATTTTGAGGCAAATGACTCTGCCAGTTTTGCTAGTTTTTCAAAGATTCGGAAGGAGAACAGCCCCCTGACGTCTCTTATGCCACCATCTTTGTTGACTGGAAGGCAATTCTCTCATTTTTAATATGATTAGTACTTCACTCAGTGTTTCATTTGAATTTGAATTTTGTTTACTCAAATCCTTTATCTACATTTGAGACTTTTCTAATTCTTTTTAAAATGCTTTAAAATAACTTCTTTATTGAGATATCATTGCCATACCACACAATTCATGCATTCAGTTTTAATTCTTTAATGCTTAGAAAGTCTTTGCTCATTCAATTATTTATTCATTTATTTAAAAATATTTATGAGCACTTACCATTTGGTCAATAATACCATCCTAGCTATTTGGAAATATAATACTGAAAAAAATAAGAGTTACTACTGCACATAGTGAGACTAGCATTATAGTAGGCATTGCCAGTGTTCTGCGTTATTGGGTTTCTCCCCCTACTTCCCCCAACTGGGCAAATGGAAGATTGCACTTTTCAGTCACTTGTCATCCCTTTGCATTTGAATTGCACCATGTGGTTAGTTCTGGCTAATGAACCGTAAGAGGACATGTTGTGTGTCACTTCTGGGCCAAAGTAATGAAAAGCTCATGCACAGTTATTCCCATTTCTCTCCCCCTGCTGTGGTGACCAAGGAAAACTTGCATTCCAGCTGATGCAAATACAAATTGTTTAGCCTACTTAAACCTGATGAGTCGCAGTGACGGGCAGAGCTACCCCTATGGATTTATTATGGAAATATAACATAATAAATGTATCTGTTGCATTAAGCTACTAGGTTTGTAGGTTTAATTTGTATGCAGCATCTTCTAGTTTATCCTGAATAATGCAATAATCTGCTCCAAAATATAATTAAATAAACTGGCAATTAGAGTAGAGTGTGGAAAATGCTATGATGGGAGGTGGTCACGAAACTGGGTGAGCATTAGGTGACCAGAAGGATAAGTAGGGCTTAGCCATGCAAAGAGAAAGTTATGTAAAACTTCCTGGAAGAAGCATTGTTTATGCTGAGCCTGGAAGGCTAAGTTTGAGTTAGCCTAGTCTCACTATGTGCAGAAACTAGATGACAAACTGAGGTGAGAGATTATAGACAGTGAGAGTGATCCATAGTAGACGAGGTAAGTTTAGCAGATCATATTTTATATTATTTGAAGTTGGAAAAACCTGATCATGTGTAAATGCTGATGGGAAGGAAACAGTAGAATAGGGCCAGTTGAAGATGCCAGGAAGAGAGGGAAGATAAGGATAGGACAAGGTCTCTGAGAGGAGGGAAGAGATGATTTCTGTAGCAGAGGTGTAGCACTGGCCGTAGAGAGAAGACGAGAAGGAGGGCTGGGTAGATACAAATCCAGTTTATGGGTTTGGTGTCAGGAGGTTGAGGGAGCTTCTGTCAGGTGATAACTGGTTTCTCTAAAAGTAGGGCACAATGTCATCGGCTGGGAGAAGGGGCAGCAACCCTCTTGTGTATATGATTGATCAAAGGCCAGGCCTGCTTCTTGTTCCATGTATGATAGCTCTGCCCACTTCTCTTGCATGATCACTTTCTCTACTGCTACTGGTTTTTTTTCCTATTAATGCAGAAACATGTTCCAACATATTAACAAGCATTTTTAATGAAATAAAAACAAAACCAGAAAGTCTTCATTGAATCCTAACACACCCTCAGTTAATGTCCCATTTCTCTGATCCCCTGCAATGAAAAATTTGTCTTTTGAATTGACTTCTTAGCCCTTATCCTCTCCTAAACCTACTCCTACTGGGCATCTGCCAAAACTATTCTAGTCAAGATCTCCAGTGACCTCCAGATTGCCAAATCCAAGTTTCAAATGGCCAGCCCTTCGTTTTTTGCCCTCAGCAGTATTCAGCACAGTTTCTGCGTCTGTATTTCCAGTGGATCCTGGCTCCCATTTCTGGGAAACAAACACATTGTTTCCATTTTTCTCAGCAGAGCAAATCTACCCACAACCAAGTTCCAAAATCTTACCTTCTACCCTTAATAATTTGTTGAAATATTTTCCCCAAACAAATACCACTATTTTCCTTTGAAGAATTTTGGTAGTATAATAACATTTCTTATTATGATACACAAATCTTATTAATGGTTGAGGATTACATAAATATATTAATTAAAGAGGAAAAAGCAAAATTTAAAACTGATCATCAGGTACATACCACTCTTGCACTGATCCATTGCTTAACTCTAGCCTTACACATTATCATTTTAGTTTTACTTTTGTTTACCGTCTGATAGTAAGTGGTAAGTCATTTCTCTTCTCTTGCAATAACTTTTTGGCTATTTTTGATATTTTATTGTTCTGTGTTACTTTGTGAAATTCCAAAGTAAAGTCCATATGGATTAATTAATTTAGGAAAATTGACATCATTTCTCATTTGTATTCAAGAAATATGGTGTACCTTTATTCAGCTCATCAATTATGTCTTTTATTCATTTATAATACTTTTTAAATATAATTTTTATCTTATTTTTAATTAAACAAGCTAATATATTTAAAGTACTTTGCTCTGTGCCTGATATTGTATGCATGCAATACTTATAAGTTGTTCGCAGTTCTTGTTGCTGTTTTAATACACAGATATTTATTTTAAGAGTTATTGCTAGAATTTTGTTTTCCTGTGATGAATAACATCTTTTTCCCCTAATTTTATTTTCTCACGTAAGAAAGGTAGTGACTTCTTTATATTTTTTCTTACTGAACACCTTACTGAAGTATATCATTTCATTACAAATATTTTACCTTTTTAAAAATAGACTCTTGAATTTTCCAAACAGCTTATGTGCAAATGTAATTTTACCCATTTTGTTCAGTTTTCTTATCTTTATGAATTGTTTAGGACTTCCAGAAAAATGTTAAATAATTTATAGTAGTTATTGTAACAGCTTTCCTTTTTTTCCTCTTGACTGCTGTTAATAACTTTGGTGTTTTTAATTATGTTGGCTTTTGATTTTGATTAGGAAAATAGTTATTATTATCTTAAGGCAATATATTTCTGTTCCTAATTTGCTACAAAGCGATACAAAAAGATTTTGAATGCAGTCCAATGCTTTTTGGGGATATTTACCAAGATATTCATAAGCTATTATTTCTCCTCTTATCTAATGACCTATTGCTGTGACTGTACCAGATTTTCTAATGTTCAGTGTTCGTTGGGTCATGGGATACACCATGCTATTGGAGTTGTTTTGCTAATCTCTGTTTTAGTTCAAATAGTGTTCTTTAGTCTTTCCCAGATATTATTTTCGCATTATTCTAACTTTCCTTTATGATGAACACACTGGGAAAATTTTAAATGGAGGAGGAACTATACATAATCTTATAGATTTACTGATAAAGCTACTCACAGTGATACCCATTTGAGGGGATGGTTATTTACCTGCTCCAGCTTTTAAAACTTCTTTTTGGGTCAGTTTGACAGTTGGTGCTTCTCTTGAAATACTTCCAGTTCTTGGCTTTAAATGTACAAGCATAGGGTCCACATAGCATTCCACCAAAATTGTTTTAATAGTATGATTGGTTGTTAAACCCATTTCTCATTCATAATATCACATTCATAATGTGGTTTATTCTTGTGTTACCAATTTTTGCTTTATTAGATTTGCTGGAAGCGCACTTAACAAAAACAACAGTAGGATCTTTTTTAAAAAGCAGCTGAATTGTTTCTTTCATAATTACTTTTTGTTTTTATCTATAATAATTCATTTTCATTCATGTTGCTATCTTACATTTTAATTTTTATTCCTTTTATAACTTCTTGATTTGGATTTCCATCCATTTATTATAATTCTGTTGTTTAATAAGGAAAACATTCCTATAAGTACAACTTTAGGTTTGACTTATAATTTTTAGTATTCAGTGTTCTACCTGTACAATTTAGTTGGAAATTGTTTTAACTTAATCTGAGAATGTTATTGTATTAGTGGGGGATTTTAACTCATAAATTTTAATATTACAACTGTTTTTATTATTTCTTTTTTCTATGCTTCCTTAGTTTCTTTGGTTTCTGTATTTTGCTATAAAGACTAAGCATTTCTCACTCTGTCTTTCTAACATTTTGGAAGATGAATATCATGCTTTCAGATCTAATACAATTGCTTTTACTTTTTTAAAGTATGTTAAAACTTATATTTGATTATTTTTCAAAATCAAAAGTGAATCATTCATTTTTGAGTTTAGCATGCTTTTATTTCTATCCCCATTCTTAACCCCACCCCACTTCCAATTTCTTAGGCTCTTAGTTTTTGTTAATGTTGGTTGAGGTTTTAGGACACAGCTGGTGGTCCTAAAATGAACATTTTCAGTTCATTTCCTATGTTGAGATAATGTCGGGCAATTACTGTTTTGTTTGTAATCAGATTCACAACAGTTGTATTTAGAATTTTCTTTATATTAACTGTTCTTAGTGCTTCCCACATTTCTTAAAAGATCCGTTAATTTCTCACTTTTTGATCACATAATTTTTTAAAATTTTATTTTGAAATAAATTCAAAGTTATAGGAACAGTTGCAAAAACAATACAAACCCCATACACAGAACTCCAGCATACCCTGACCCCCCTCCCCCGATACCCCAATCCACCAACTTTAACATGCTGTCACACCGCTATTTCTTTCCCTCCCTCCCTATCTATCATCCATCATCTATTGGTCTGTCTTCTGAACATATGAGAGCTAGCTGCACGCATCCTTGAATAAACACTATAATTCACATATACAATTCCCATGAACAAGAACATTATTTTATGCAATCCCATTAAACACAGCTAAGAAGTACAAGAGATTCAACATTGATACAAAGCTTACATTCTATATTTCCTTTTTTTTTTTTTTCCCTTATGTCTCAACTGTGTCCCTTTGAGCCTCCTGTCCTCCATCCTCAGATCCCATCTAGGGTCATCCTTGGCATTCAATTGTCATCTATTTAGACTGTCTTTGTTTTTTTTTTTTAGTTAATTGTGGAAACATATATACAGCCTAAATCTTCCCATTCCACCCTCTCCCTAGCATTCCGTTAGTGGGATTAATCACATTTAGAATGTTGTAATGCTATCTCCTTCCCACCATCCATTACTAGAAATTTCCCTTCACCTCAAACAGCAACCCTACACTCATTTCTTAACTCCGCATTGCCCCTTCCCCCACTTCTTGTAACCCATATTCTACTTTTCATCTCTATGGTCATATTCTCTGATAATTTCTTTGTGTTTACTGTGGGGCTTAAAATTAGCCTCTTAAATCCATAACAATCTTGTTTTTCTTTGATACCAACTTAACTTCAATAGGACATATAAACTATGTTCCTATACTCCTCCATTCCCCCACCTTTGTATAGTTCTTGTCAAAAATTACGTATTTTACATTGAGTTCAAAACCACTGATTTGTCATTAGAGTTTGTGTATTTTATATCATGTAGGAAGTTAATAGTGGAGTTACAATTAAAAAATTATTGACTTCTATTTGTATTTCATTGTGGTCAGAAAATGTGCTTTGAATATATTCAATTTTTTTTTTTTAATTTATTGAGACTTGTCCCAGCATATGGTCCCAGCATATGGTCCCAGCATATGGTCCATTCTGGAGAAATATCTGTGATCACTAGAGGAAAATGAGTGTCCTGGTGATCTGGGATGTAAGGTTCTTTATATGTCTGTTAAAATTCTCTATATCTCTTTCTCCTTTCTTTATTTCTCTGTCAATATGGCTCCCTTTAGTATCTGAAGTAGGGCAGGTCTTTTATTGGCAAAGTCTCTCAGCATTTGTTTGTCTGTGAAAAACTTAAGCTCTCCCTCAAATTTGAAGGAGAGTTTTGCTGGATAAAGTATTCTTGGTTGGAAATTTTTCTCTCTCAGAATTTTAAATATGTCATGCCACTGCCTTCTTGCCTCCATGGTGGCCGCTGAGTAGTCACAACTTAGTCTTATGTTGTTTCCTTTGTATGTGGTGAATTGCTTTTCTCTTGCTGCTTTCAGAACTTGCTCCTTCTCTTCAGTATTTGACAGTCTGATCAGAATACGTCTCGGAGTGGGTTTGTTTGTATTTATTCTATTTGGAGTTCACTGGGCATTTATGCTTTGTGTATTTATGTTGTGTAGAAGGTTTGTGAAGTTTTCCCCAACAATTTCTTTGAATACTCTTTCTAGACCTTTACCCTTCTCTTCCCCTTCTGGGACTTAATCACATAATATTTTATCTCTCAGTTATTTGGAGAAAATATTTAAGCACATTTTCTTAAAAATATGCATCCAATTGTTGTTTCCTATGTTTTTTGTGTATCTGAGAATCTATTCCTATTGTTTTCATATATGAAATCTTGTGTGGTTGTACAATTTTTTTGTACAGTTCTCCATCTTCAATCCTATAGACTTTGGTCCACTAATTTTTGGCCTTTTTGTTGTAGAGGAAAAGTCCGCCATCTGCCTGGTTTTTGTTCCTTTGTAGATAACTCTCTTTTTTGTTGTTCTTTGGTTTCATTAATTTTCCATAGGTACTTTGGTTTCATTTATTTTCCACAGATACTTATAGAAAATTTTCCCCTTCTGTTTCTTCAAATTTTTTGCAAATCCATGTAGACACATATGAATAAACTGAGTTTTACATATTTATTTTATTACTAACCACCTTATTGAAATTTGTTTGCAATTGATGAGAGGTAAGATACCAAGGTGTTCAGGCTTTGAAGTATGATTTTTATAGACTAGGTTATTCCATGAAACTTCCTTATTTCTACCAGAGTTCTTTGTCTAGAACCAGCAATTCCTTCTATCTCCAGACCTGTCACTGAATATTTGTATCAGAGGGTATCACTGGAGTGCTTGAGATGGTGTTTGAAAATCCTCATGGGCACTGTGTGTCTTAGTTTGCTAGGGCTGCTGTAACAAGTAGTACCACAAACTGGGGTGGCTTGAAACCATAGACATTTATGATCTCACAGTTCTGGAGGCTAGAAGTCTGACATGAAAGTGTCAGCAGGACCAGGCTCCCTCTGAAACCTGTAGAGGAAAATCTTTCCTTGCCTCTTCCTAGCTCCTGGTGGTTTGCAGCATTCCTTGGCTTGCAGCTGTAGCACTTTAATTCCTGCCTCAGTCATGATATGGCTATCTTCTCCGTCTCTGTCTCTTTTCCCCTTCCCATAAGGACACCCATCATATTGGATTAGAGTCCCACCCTACTCCTGTGCGACCTTATCTTAATTTAACTAATTCCATCTGCAAGGATCCTATTTCTAAATAAGGTCACCTTCTGAAGTACTGGGGATGAGGCCTTTAGCTTATGTTTTGGAGGGGACACAAGTCACTCCATAACACTATGCAAATAAAATAAAATGCTTATTTTATCTATCACATAATTTGAAGTGAAAAAAACTTAATCCTCTAGTTGTGAGGTCAAGGACATTTAACTCCATCTTGTGAGTAGTAGTACTCCCAAAGGCCTGAAAATACTCCTGTATGCCTTGTATAGTTTATAATTTTTGTGATCATCTAATTGAGAAAGTGCAATGAGGAAAGACATTTTCAAGGGAAGTTAATCTACCCACTCCTCTGTTAAGTCTAGGTTCTAACACTCATTCAACGACACTACCCATTATTGGTTCACATTAGCTTAGCTTTATGCAGGCTTACCTTCCCTGAATATTTGTCCTCAGCTTTTATCATGATGCATTACAAGAAGCCATCATGTGCCAACTATTTGAGGATTAGTTGTCAATTTTAAACTGCTGTCACTGGGTATCCTCATATGAGAAATATTTTTTTTAAAATTCCATAATGCAAAAAGTTAAAAAAACATTTTAGAGTTCTATAAGAATTGATATGATTCCGCCTTTTTAATCAAGAACTATATATATATATAATTCTGTTTTTATTCTTTTTCTTGTCTATGAGGTACAGTTCTAAAGCAAAGTAATTATTGCTTAAACTATACTAACATGCACAAATACCTTGTTTGTTGTACTTTTTCCTTACAATGTTTGCTTTTTTCTGGTTTATTAACTTTGTTGCATGTCCAGCAGGGAAGAGGTGATATGTCCTTCAGGATGCACATTTGGCCTTGCTCAGGGGCTGAGTGATGCCAGGGCTCCGGGACAGCCTTTTTGCTGTTCTGTAACCCTTTTGTTACAAGATCCCTTCGCAGCCCCAGGGATCATACCACGCAAATGTTCAAAAGCAGGGAGCAGAAGGTGGTGCGGGGCAGAGAGGTTGCCTCCCTTAGAACCATCCCCAGCACATTTCCTTCATATCTCACGGACCCTTTGTGGGTCACATTGCCTTACTAACCAGGAAGGGTGGATAAGCGAGTAATGGTTTTTCTAGGCTTTGTAATGGGAAGCAGACAAGAGAGAAGGAGGTTGGGAAATACTGTTGGATATCCAGCTAACTCAAATCACCTGAATTCTGGTAAATGAAATAAAGGATATTAAATATAAAAGTTATTTAGAAATACTTGCATATTTGTGCTGATTAGTTATTTTGGTTACTGGCTATACACACATACATAGAGATATCTATTAGTATTTTCTTTGAGTGTATTTGTTTATGTATATCTGTATGAATTTTACATGTATTTATATATAATTCCTATATGATGCAAAATTAGAAATAGCATTATAATTTTATATATTAAGAGTATTTTCATCTTAAAACTTAATCTGATTATTTTTGCAAACTATCTCATTTAAAAAAAATACAGTATATAGTCTCATGATAATATATTATGCATTGTGCAATGTATCTGACAACCTGGCACTTTGGAACTTACTGTTACTCTTTTTATTTAGAGGATGTTTTAAAGGTTATTCAAGATGAAGGCTTTAAAATACTGATGCAACAACAAATAGTATTATCAGAAGAAGAAGCAAAAACGCTTTGCCAGGAATATGAAAAGGATGACTATTTTGAGCAAATTATACAGAACATGACCAGGTCTGCTTTATTTCTGAAATTTAAATCCTTTAAAATCCTTTAACCCTGCTTTCTGTTCAAGTCGCCAAACTTCTCAATTCTGTAAACATGTGCTGAGTCCTCTTCACATGATTCCCTTTCCTGATTTTCTGCTCAGCTGTGTGGCCTCTCCAATACTCCTGGAATGTTACTGGAGCAATGAGAAGGTTTAAGGTGAAGTTGCTGCCCAGATGAGCTGAATGCCAGAAATCCAGCGTGTGCATCATTATTAAGTCCAATCAGAGAACTTACTGACTCTCAAGGATTGTGATCATTCTAAAAATCAGTAGCACTAAGAGAGGAAAGAGTTGTTAGAAATCTGTCAAGTTTCTAGAAGAGTAAGTGAAATAGCAGCTGAGGTAGAACCCAGAAAGGGTATAGAAATTGGCAGGAACTTGGGAACAATCAAGAGTAAGAACCGCTCTATCAGAACTAAGGCCCTTCTCTCCCCTAACTTTCCTTGCTGTCAGCCTTTTATAAACATGCTCTTGAAAGTATACACTGGAAGTTAATTTCAGACCCCTGACAAAAGGATTGTTTTGACATGTTTTTAATCTACTTAACTTATAGTTGGGTTCCTTTTATATATATATAATTAGCTATTGAGTCATACTTTTTTAAACCTTTTTTCTTCTCTAACAGCAATCCATCGCTAGTTCTTGTTCTATTAGGAGACAATGGTGTGAGCCGCTGGAAACAATTACTGGGACCAAACTACGTTGAACATGCCAAAAAATATTTTCCAGAGAGGTAAGATTCCTGTAGTGGGTCATCGACGTTTTCCATGGGATACATTTTAATGTCCTTTAGATAATGGTGTGCTGGAAACCACAGCTCTAGTCCAAAAGAGCATCTCAGTAAAGCCAGTTCTCCTGGGGAAGTTATGACCTACCTATGATTGGAAGCCCAGTGCAGTGCCTGCCTGCAGATGCCCAAGGTTTTGCAGGAGAAGGTGGTGGCTTGCTTGTTTGGGGGCTGGGAAGTAAGGGGAGGGGATACCCAGCCCAAGGGCTATCTCTTGGGAGAAATATTGGCCACATCCGCTCTGGAGAAATTCCTTTGAGGAGTATAATGGCAGCTCCAGGTCCTTCAGTTAATCCTAAGAGTTTCAAAACAATGATGACTAACTGAACTTTTAGTCTACAGTTTGGTGGGAACATTTACTAAGGTAGTTTAACAATGAATCTTAGAAATTGGCTGAACTTTGAGCACAAATCAGCTCATCGCCCATTACCTGACACATAGGAGACACTAAGTATTTTCTGATCTAAACTGTTGGGCCTGGTATCATTCGAAGGATGAGAATAGTATCTCATGCATCTCTATACCTGGCAGCTGGCTAATGAAAAGCAAACTGAATTGAAATTCATTTAAATTCTTTGTGCCAATTTAGCCCTATTTGTTTGTCTTTGCTCCTCTGCTAGACGATTGTTGTGAAGAATAATATGGTTGAATTTCCTGCAAATGGTCTAAGCAGAGTGCCATAGAACTTCTTATTAAAAGGTAGCATAGAATGCAATGTAAGACAACAGAGAGTTGATTACTATCAACACAAGGCATCTGTAGCTGCAGGCATACTAGTCTAGAAGTTATGATTGTTGAGGCAGATGGCGTGGAGGTCGTGCATCCCTAAAGAGATCAGTATTTACTATGTGTGAAGTCACTTAGTGACTGCCCCTCCCCACCATTACAGTCAGTGTTCCCAACCAGACCACTAAGTTCACAAGTAATCCAATCATTTCTTCAGATTTGTCCTCCCTTCTCCAGTTTCCTTGGCTCCACCCAGCTCTTCCAGGCTGCTTTGGAAATAACCCTGATCAGCAGAGTTCTGCACCTTTCTTACACTTGCTATTGGTTTCTGCACTCTGCATTATTGTATCTCAAATCTAGTTATTTGCATAAAAGAGAAATCCCTCATTAGTTCCTGCCCCCTCACCACACACGCACTTTTTACAATGGTCATTTTATACAGCATAACAAAGGGGCTGGTTGTTGTGCCCCGCATTGACTAAGGCAATCTAAAGCTCCAAGGGTCTTGAGCTGGAAGTATCTCTAAAGTAGAGGTGTGAGAATAGTCAAGATTGAAGTGGGAAGGTCAAATTGGATAAGGCAAAAGAGAAATCTGAATGGATCACTGAAACCAGAGAGGCCAGATGCGGGTCTTGAAGATGAGGACACTGACAACCAAGAGTCCAGTGGTGTGAATCTGTTGAAAGGAAAGGACATTATTCACCACAGTCGGATTTTGTGACTTACCTGCTCAGTTCGTTTTTAATGAACGGGAAATGAAATGGGCAGTGAACATCTCCTCTACTGAATTATACATAGATAGATAGATATAAAGGACAACTGGAAAACAACAACAAAAATAACAAGCAACAACAATTGATTTAGGAGATATTTATTCATCTATACTAAAGGAAGCAGAACCAGAATAAACTCTCTAATCTGACATAGATTTTCCAAAACCATCAGCTCTACTCCTGCTTCTACACACAAAGCTGTTATGGATGTTACTCTTTTATTGCTACTCTTGCTCCCCTGAAGGGCTCCATTACAGTATCTCCTGGATTCAGAGTTTATAATTTGGAATGGTTGGTATATCAACAAATGCCATCTAGTACTTGAGAACATTTAATGGTGAGAGAGAAGGAAGGAATATTTATTGAGAGCTTAATATATGCCATATATTTCAAATACCTTACCTGATTGTGTTTTCAAATAACCTATGGATACAGGCTTTATTATTTGTATTTGAAACATCTAAGGCACAAGGAAGTTAAGTAGTTGCCCAATAACACATAGCAAGCAAGTAGCACAACCAGGATTTTGTAGTCCCAGCCTTTTCACTATACTGGGCCATTATTTCTTTTTTCATAGTTATCTGTCATATCCATTTCCATGATAATTTAAATATTCATGCCCTTTCCTCCTAATGACTATTAACATCTTGAAGGGAAGTAGCATGACCAAGCTACTCAGTAATTACTTCCTTTTGCACAAAGCCTAGATCAGGAATGAATTTCTGCCAGTTGGTAACTTTTGAACACTTTATATAAACAGTGTTTGTTGTTTTATTATGTTTTATGCTATGTAATGTTGTGTTTTATGTTATGTTCAACAACATTTTTTGAACTTGACTTCTTTTTCAAAGTTTATGTGCACGGTTTGCAATGGAAGAGTCACCTATCAATCAGTTGTATGGAAGTGATTCTCTGGAAACTGCCGAAAAGGAAATACAGTATTTCTTTCCTCCTCAAAACACTTTAGCAGTGATAAAGCCTCATGTTACTAATGAGTATAAAGGTAAATATTTAAAAATAAAAGCCAATGTTTATGTTTTTCTCCAAGTTTTTGTGAAAATATTTGAACTATAGAAAATTTGGAAAAATAATACAAGGAACACTTGTGTCCCTCCTTCTAGATTCAATATTGTTGAGTTTTGCCATATTTGCTTTCTCTCTCTCTTTCTCTCCCTCTCTCATTTTTCTTTCTGTCTCGCTCTTAATCAGAAATGTGTATTGTATTTTGTTTAAGTACTTTTTAGAGTTGATGGGTATAAAGATATATTTTTTCTCTGTAGATATATTAATATAGAAAAATGTATTAATGGCCTTTCTAATATTGAGTCCTCCTTCCAGTCCTGTATAAGTTCTACTAAGTTGTGATGTATTTTTTCTTTACAAACATTCTATAACCAATAAGCAAAAATTCCCCTTTCCCCCTGCCTCCATTCCCTGTTAAACTCTAATCTACTTGCTGTCTCTGCAAATTTGCTGTTTCTAGATATCTCATGTGATATCATACAATATTTGTTCTTATGCGCCTTGCTTTTTTTACCAAGCATGATACTTTCAAGGTTCATCCATGTTGGCGCTTGTCTCAGAACTTCATTCCTTCTTATGGCCGAATAATATTCAGTTGTGTCTGTATACCACGTTTTGTTTATCTGTTCATTTGCTGATGGACAGTTGGGTTGCTTCTACATTTGGCTATTGTGGGATAATAATGCTGCTATGAACATTCATGTATAAGTATTTGAGGCACTTTTTTCACTTTCTTTGGGTACATACCTGGGAGTGGAGTGGCTGGGTCATATGGTAATTCTCTATTTCACTTTTTGAGGAACTGACATACTGTTTCCACAGTGGCTGTACGATTTTACATTCCCACCAACAAAGCACTACAGTTCCAATTTCTCTGCATCCTCTCTAACACATATTATTTCCATTTTTAAAATAATAGCCATACTTGTGAGCATGAAGGGATATCCCCTTGTTGTTTTGACTTGCATTTCCCTAATGACTAATGATGTTGAGTATCTTTTCGTGTGTTTATTGTCCAATTGTATATACACTTTGGAAAAATGTCTGTTCAAAATCTGTACCCCCTTTTAAATTGGATTATTTATCTTTTTGTTGTTGTCTCATAAAAATTATTATATTCTGGATATTAAGCCCTTGTCAGAGATAACAGTTTGCAATGATTTTCTCCTGTACTGTAGGTTGGCTTTTTACTTTCTTGATAATGTCCATTGATGAACAGAAGTTTTTAATCTTGATGAAATTCAGTCTATCTGTTGTTTCTTTTGTTGCTCAAGCTTTTTTTTTTTTTAAATTAAATTTTATTGAGATATATTCACACACCACACAGTCATCCAAATTGCACAATCAACCATCCACAGCACCATCATACAGCTGTGCACCCATCACCCCAATCCATTTCTTGAACGTTTTCCTTGCACCAGAAAAAGTGAAAATAAGAATAAAAAATAAAAATAAAAAAAAAACCCACCCAATCACACACACACCCCTCCCATTCTTCATCTTGTTTTTTGTCTCCATTTTTCCACCTGTCCATCCATACCCTGGACAAAGGTAGTGTGATCCACAAGGCCTTCACAATCACACTGTCACCCTTTGGAAGCTACATTGCTATACAATTGTCTTCAACAGTCAGGGTTACTGGCTTTCAATTTGACAGCTTCAGGCATTTACCTCTAGCGATTCCAATCATTAAAACCTAAAAAGGGTTGTCTGTATAGTACATAACAGTGCCCACCAGAGTGAGCTCTCAAGTCCATTTGGAATCTCTCAACCATGGAAACTTTATTTAGCCTCATTTCACATCCCCCTTTTGGTCAAGAAGATGTTCTCAATCCTACAATGTCAGGTCCAGATTCATCCCTGGGAGTCATATCCTGCGTTGCCAGGGAGATTTACACCCCTGGGAGTCAGGTCTCACATAGAGGGGAGGGCAGTGAGTTCACCTGCCGAGTTGGCTTAGCTAGAGGGAAAGGCACATCTGAATTGCTCACGCTTTTGGTGTCATATGTAACAATCCATTGATGAAGACTTGCCCCTATGTTATAAGTTTTATGGTTTTGGCTCTTATATTTAGGTCCTTGATCCATTTTAAGTTAATTTTGTGTATAAGACTTGGGGTTCAGCTTCATTTTTTCTTTGCATGTAATATCCAGTTTTCTCAAAACTATTTGTTGAAGAGACTATTCTTTCCCCATTGAGTAGACTTGGCATCCATGTCAAAAAAATCAATTGACCAGAGATGTCAGAACTTTTTTTCTGAGTTCTCAATTCAATTCCATTGGTCTGTAAGTCTGTCCTTGTGCTAGTACCACACTGCTTTGATTACTGTGGCTTTGTAATGAATGTTAAAATCAGGAAGTGTGAGTCCTCCAGCTTCATTCTTCTTTTTCAAGATGGTTTTGGTTCTCTGGATCCCCTTATGCTTCCATATAAATTTGATGATGGGCTTTTCTATTTCTGCAAAGAAGGCTGTTGGAAATTTGATTCGGATTGCATTGAATCTGTATATTGCTTTGGGTAGGATAGATATCTTAACAATATTTAGTATTCCAATCCATGAGCACAGAATGTCCTTTTATTTATTTAGGTCTTTTTTTCATTCTTTCAGCAATGTTTTGTAGCTTTCAATGTATAAATCCTTTACATTCTTGGTTAAATTTATGCTTAAATATTTGATTCTTTAAGTTGATACTTTAAAAGGAATAGTTTTCTTGATTTCTTCTTCAGATTGTTCATTACTAAGATACAGAAACAACACTGACTTTTGCTTGTTGATCTTGTGCCCTACCACTTTAATAAATTTGTTTATTAGCTCTAGTAGCTCTGTTGTGGATTTTTTTTTGCATGTGATTTTCTATATATAGGATTATGTCGTCTGCAAATAGGAAAACTTTTACTTCCAATTTGGATGCCTTTTCTTTTCTTTTCTTGCTTAATTGCTCTGGCTAGAGCTTCCAGTATAATGCTGAATATCAGTGGTGAGAGTGGATATCCTTGTCTTGCTCCTGAAGTTGGGGGAAAAGCTTTCAGTATTTCACCATTGGGTTTAATTTTCACAGTTGAGTGTGTGTATGTGTATGTGTGTGTGTGTGTGTGTGTGTGCATATATATTTATATATCTCCTTTATCATGTTGAGCAATTTTCCATCTATTCCTAGTTTTCTCAGTGTTTTTATCTTTGATTCCCAGTAGATGCTGATGGTAGTCCTCAAAGACCTGCTGCCCAGTGGGCCAAAACTGAGGCTAGCATCCAAGCTTGTCTCTTAGGTTTACCCTAGACCTACCGGACCTCTGACCCCAACTTTTGGAGGACAAGGTTTCCTCTGCCCACCATGGCCCCCACTGGCCACTTCTTATATCCATGCTGTGTTTCTGCTGCTGCTGCCATTTCCACAGCTGCAGGGCAGAGGAATGCAGGCTGGCTGGTGGTTCAGGCTTGCATTCACTTACAAAAGCTAAACTCTCGGCGACATCCCCTCTTTTTGTCTGGCCCTCCTGTGGTTGTTCTAGATGTCCATTCGGGTTCCAGAGTTGTCATCTAATTAATTCCAATCTCTTTTTCCAGCTCATTCATTTTTCTGGTGGAGGAAGTGATCTGTAACACTTCCCATTCTGCCATTGTGCATCTCTGCCGATGATGCATTTTTAAAATGTGTTTGGATTCTATTTGCTTACACTTAATTTGAGATTTTTTTTTGTATAGAGGCTGTGCCAGTTTGGATGTATTATGTCCCCTCAAACGCTGTTATCTTTGATGCAGTCTTGTGTGGGCAGGAAACGTATTGGTGTTGATTGGGTTGGAGACTTTTGATTGGATGTTTCTGTGGAGATGTGATCACTCAACTGTGGGGAGATCTTTCTTTGGGTAATTTCCATGGAGGTGTGGCCCTGCCCATTCAGTGTGGGCCTTGATTAGTTTACTGGAGCACTATATAAGCTCCAACAGAAGAAGCGAACTTGCTATAGCCAAGAGGGACACTTTGAAGAATGCAGAGGAACTGAGAGATGAGCTTCAGCTTGCAGAGACATTTTGGAGATGGTCTTTGGAAGCAGACTTTTGCTTTGGAGAAGCAAAAAGAAGACAAATGCCCCAAGAGCAATTAAGAGTGAGATTTTTGAGGAGCTGAAGCCTAGGGAGGAACGTCCTGAGAGAAAGCCATTTTGAAACCAGAACTTGGAGCAGACTCCAGCCACATGCCTTCCCAGCTAACAGAGGTTTTCCGGACACCATTGGCCATCCTCCAGTGAAGGTACCCGATTGTTGATGTGTTACCTTGGACACTTTATGACCTTAAGACTGTAACTGTGTAACCAAATAAACCCCCTTTTATAAAAGCCAATCCATCCTGGTGTTTTGCATTCCAGCAGCATTAGCAAACTGGAAAAGAGACTTAAAAGTGATTTTGGTCTGTTCATGTTTTGTGCAATTTTTATCACATTTAGATATCAATGTAATACTTCAATAAACAAAAAACAAACGTTTTTTTTCAGTGCTCTAAAAGAGTTGAGGCAGAACTGGGATTGGTAGTTGAAGGTTTACTAGAATGGTGCTGTGAAAACATCTGGCCCTGTTGGTTTTTGTGTATGATACTTCTTTGACCACTTTCTCTGTTTCTTCTATAGAAATTGATCTAATGTAAACTTTCTATCTCCACTAGAGTTACTTTTATTAAGTTGTTTTTTTGTTGTTGTTGGTTTTCTTTTTGTTTTAGGAAATTATCCATTTCATCCATCTAGAGTTTGCAAGTAATCTCTTTTTTTTAATCATGTTTAATTTTCTGTTTCAGTGGTTGTTTCTACCTTCCTATTTCTTATTTTGTTGTCTTTCAAACAACCAAAATTTCATTTATTTATGTTTTTCTGGGGTTTTTGAATCATTACTTTCTGATTTTATCTTAATTATTTCCTTTCTTGTATTTTTTAGTAGTTTTGTTTCATGTTCTTCCTCTAGCTTTTTGAGTTGGAAATTTATTTCATGTATTTTGTTTCTTTCATTTTTATTGATATGCCTTTTTAAGGTTACACAATTTCCTCTTTTCACTGCTTTAATTGTATCCCACCAATTCTAATGCATAATGTTTTCATTATATCATGTTTTTAAAATTCTGCAGTTTTAAAGGAGAGGCTAGGCCTGCTTATAATTGTGCCTAAGTGTCTCCTCCTGAATGCCTCTTTGTTGCTCAGACGTGGCCCTTTCTCTCTAGCTAAGCCAACTTGGCAGGTGAAATCACTGCCTTCCCCGCTGCATGGGATCTGACACCCATGGGTGTGAATCTCCTCAGCAACGTGGAATATGACTCCTGGGAAGGAATCTAGACCTGGCATCATGGGATGGAGAACATCTTCTTGACCAAAGGGGGATGTGAAATGAAATGAAATAAGTTTCAGTGGCTGAGAGAATCCAAAAGAAGTCAAGAGGTCACTCTGGTGGGCACTCTTACACACAATATAGATAACCTTTTTTAGGTTCTAATGAATTGCAGTAGCTAGCAGTAGCTGAAACTATCAAACTACAACCCAGAACCCTTGAATCTTGAAGATGATTGTGTAACAATGTAGCTTTTGAGGGGGACAAAGTGATTGGGAAAGCCATGTGGCTCACACTACCCTTTGTCCAGTGTATGAATGGATGAGTAGAGAAACGGGGGCAAAAAAATAATTAATTAATTAAATTGAATTAAATTAAATTAAATTAAAAAAATTAAAAAAAAACTAAAGGAAGAATGGGGTACAATTTGGGTGTTCTGTTTTTACTCTTGTTTTTTTAATTCTTGCTTTCACTTTTTCTGGTACAAGGAAAATGTTAAAAAAAAATTGTTCAGGGTGATGAATGAACAACTATATGATGGTAATGTGATCAATGGATTATATACTTTGGATGATTGTATGGTATGTGAATGAATCTTAATAAAAACAATTCTGCAGTTTGATTTGTATTTCCCCTTGGCCTTAGAATTGTTTAATAAATAAATTTATTTTTAAAAATAGATCTTTTGAAAATAACCGAGTGAAAGAGCCTGATTTTGTTATGACTCTCTTATTTTAGGGCCTGATTATTATAGAATTTGTTTGCATTACTTTTTCTTTAATGAAATTACTATTGTTTTTTTTTAATCACTCTGTGCTAAATTTTTGTGATGGTTCTATGTGTAAGAAAAAGAAATATCTTTTATGAAGATAATATATGTATTTTATATGTATGAAGTTTCAATGTATATATTCAAAAGATCTGTCTTACTCTTTGTTTTGTTCAAGTGTTTTACGTCCTTATTTTGTTTTTTGCCAACTTGATTTATTTTAGACTGTCAGTAAGTGTTCCTCACTTATTCTTAATATGTCCTGTAGTTTCTGATTTATCAAGGTGGCATTCTGTGTTATTTGATAGTCATATTATAGCTAGTTATATTATGGTTATATATTATAATGTAGTCATATTCATAACTATAAATTAGTCATGGTGAATTTTTGGCTTTTAGCATTGTATAAGGTCGTCTATTTCTCCTTTAATACTTTGGGACCTGAACTTTATCTTGTCTGATAGCAAGACCAACCCACCCCTGCTTTCTTATTATATTCATTTGGTTGGTACTTTTTGCTTATTTAATTTTTTTAGCCTTTTGAATCACTTTGTTTTAGATATTTCTTCTGCACAGAATAAAATTGGGTTTTTATTTATGACTTTCTGAAAATATTTTTAATAGGCGAGACAAACTCATTTACAGTTATTGAAATGGCATGTTTGTCTCGACTCTGTCTTATCATTTTATGTTATATTTACTTTGTGGATTATTTTTCATTTATAGTTGTTTTTAAGTGGGTGGTCTTTTCTATTTCTTCTGTGTTTGAGAGTTTGTTTTTTCTAATAGTTGCTTTTATAGAAATAGCCAGCTCTTCTCTCCTTACTTGAGCTTCTATTTGTTCATTCTCCGTTAAATTACATCATTTGGCTCTCACCTTTTATTACCTTTGTAACAATTATTGAGCTTAATATACTTTCTCTTTTCTATGTTCTCCCAGTTTTTAAAGTTGTGTTAAATCTACTTTGTTAGAGCATATTTTGTTTATATATGTGGTAGATAGCAAACCCTTGCCTTACATTTTTTCCCTTGAGTTTCTTGACACCATAGCTCTATTCTTGTTTGTGAATTCTGCTGCTGAGAAGTCTGCTTCCATGCTGATCTTCTCTCCTTTGCAGATGACCTGGTGTTTTTGCCTGGAAGCACAGGATATTTTCTCTTTCTCTCTAAAGTCTGGTAGTTTTGCTAACATACATGTCACAGTTGAGCATTCCTGGTTTATTGTCCCTGTTCGTCCATTCCAATGCCAAGATTCATATCTTCTTTTATTTCGTGGAGGTTTTCTTGGATTAGAATTTTAAATGTTAGTTCTGTTCCATTGCTTTGCTTTTCTTCCCCAGATGCTTCACTGGCAATAACAGGGATTCTCTGAAGTTTATGATGGCTTGGATTAGTTTACTCATTTCTTAGTTCGTAATGTTCTCTTCTTTTGGTATGTGGAAGTCCAATTTCTGTAATATTATATATATATATGTATATGTGTATGTATATTTATATGTGTATGTGTATGTATGTGTGTGTGTACACACACACACACACAAACTTGTCTTTGCCTAGCTTATATCCATCACTTCCCCTATCACCAACTTGTTTTTATTTGGCTTTCCATCTCTTGACTATTTTTATTTCTATTCTCTATGTTCTTCACTGTATTTTAAATCATATCTATTTTCTTTTGGCATCTTGTAATTTAGTATTTATTATATGTGATAATTTTACCTTTTCCTTTAATTTTTTTTTCTTGAGTGCATTCAGCTCCTATTTCACATCTGGTTATTGCTTGACCATTTCTACCTTTGTGTTTGAAGTTCTGATTCAGGATGTTTTCTGTGTCCCACAGCTTGAGTAAAGATATTTAATTTGTATTGGAGTGTTGTGTTACAGTTTTCTTCAGCCTTGCCATTTCTTTTCTTTTCCTTCTTTCTCTCTCTCTCTCTCTCTCTTTTTTTTTTTTTTTTTTTTTGTGGGTGAACTAATTTTAGTTTTAATTTTTTGGTTTTTTCTTTTTATAATAATTTAGTATGGGTTTCAGATACCTTGCTATGTTTATTTTATTTTAAAATGTGTTGGATTTTCTTGCCCACATTACTTAACAGATGATTCAATGGAAGTGTAAGAGGTTTTGAACTGGCTTGATGAGTGTCTTAGTTCAGAATGTTCTCTTTGTTTTTTGTAACCAAGTACAATTTCTTTAATAAACAGGACCTTGGCAGTGGTGGTGATGGATCTATATCCTATTTCTGCAATGTTCTCTGCTTATCTAGAACATTAACCTCAGCTGATTGCATCCTTTCCGTTCATCCCAAGCACTCCAGGGTACTTCTGGTTTCCAAGCTGCTTCCTTTTCCTGGAGAGTAGTACCTTCCAAAGTCTGCCATTTCTGCTCCCACACACTTCCCAAGCCCACCCTCTTATTCCCCAGTACCTGTGCTCTGATCCATTGAATCCCAGACTTGTTCTCAATATTTTCCTACTCGGGGTGGGTCTCTCTTTATGGAGTTGTCCTCTATCTGATATTGTCTGTGCCACCATGGATGGGACCCTGTTCTACTCTCCTTCCTCTCACTTAATTCCTTTTTGATTCTCTGCTCTTGCATCGACCTGGAACTGTTCTCTACTGTTTTCAAATATGTATCTCCAAGCTCACATGTAAAGTAAAGTTTTTATTACTGTCTCTTACTTATGCTATAGGTGTGGATTATGGAGGTTTTATTTACTTTCCATATTGATAAGAATAGTAGTTGGAAGATATGAGGACACATTCACCTACCAACCCTTTTTCAAATGGGTGGAGTGAATTAAGCTTCTGCAATATGTAAATCCTTTATCATTTAAAATAATTTAATAATATTAGTGATCGTAACCGAATTTGTATGCTTGATGGTCATGGCAAAATATATTTTCCATTAAAAAGTAATGATGAACTGGGAATGGGTATGAATTAGGCTTTATTTGTTCAATATTAAGTTTTATCTATCCAACTTTGTAAAATCTCTGAGTCCATCACAAAAAGGGCCCTCCCCATTGGTATATGAGAAACTGACAAGATTTTTTTGAGATCTATATGAATGGGAACCACTGCCAGCCCGGACTAAAAGGGACAGAAGATAGACATATTGAAGGAAAAGTGACTTTAAAGGAAGAACCATGGAAACTGAGGTCTGGGGCTGAGGCATCACTTGGGCCTTGAGAGCAAGTCCACCCATGTGTGTAGAAAGGTTGAATTTGCCCCAGCACTTGAAATGGACAGGCCTTCCATCCAGTTGCTCAGAAAGAATGTTACCACCCCAGTGTTATCAGATGCCTGGGGGATTGCAGAGAATTTGGCTGCCACTCCAGTGTTTGATGAGGGTGGATCCTAGAGTCTGGCTGTCACCCTGATGCTTGAAGATATTGGAGCCTCTACCCCAGAGTTTGGGGAGAGCATGGCCACTGCACAAACACTTGCAAAGGGTGGGGCTGCTGCTCCATCAGGCCTGGAGGAGAAGTTGTAGTTCCACAGATGACTCTCAGACCTTGAAACCTATGGAGAATGCCCTGCAGGGTTTCGTAACTGTTTGAGACCTGTGACCCCTCTTTTCCTTCCAGTTTCTCCCTGTGAGGATGGGAATATTCCTCCTATGACAGTCCCTCCATTGTGTATTGGAAGCAGTTAACTTGTTCTCTAGGTTTCACAGGTCCACAGCCAGAGGGGAATTGTGCCCCGGGACAGACCACACCCTTACCTGATTTTGATGAGATTTTGTACTTAGCATTGTTACTGATATGATTTAAGGATTTTGAAATATTGTGATGGAATGAATGTATTTTGCATATGGAAAGAATAAACTTTTTGGCGGACCAGAAGTTGGAGTGTGGTGATTTGAAACTGTATGTGCCCCAGAAAATCATTTTCTTAAATCTAATCCAGTTCTGTGAGTTAAACCTCTTGTAAGTATGTTTTCATCAAGTTACTTCAGTTAAGGCCCAGAGTGGGTCTTAATCCTCAGGCTTTCTATGTTAGTCTTCAGATGGTCTCCTTGCCTCCAGTCTAACTGCAATGTCGCATCCACCCAACCCCATGGTAAAGTCCATATTTCTGTACAACAAGGTATAGCCCTCGTTTTAGTTTCCTCATTGTTAAAGAAAATGCCATGCAGTGGATTGGCCTAAGCAATGGGAATTTATTAGCTCATGGTTTTGAGGCTAAGAGAAATCTAAAATCAAGGCATCATCTAGGTGATGTTTTCTTCCTGAAGACTGGTGTTCTGAGGCTGGCTGCTGATGATCCTTGGTCCTGGACTCCTCTGTCCATGACATGCACGTGGTGCTGTCTTCTCCTGGCCTCTCCCTTCTCTTCCAGGTTCCACTGAATTTCAACTTCTTACAGATTTTTCTGCATCTGAATTTCATTCTGCTTATGAAATACTCCAGTAATAAGATTAAGACCCAGCCTGATTGCATTGGGCCACACCTTAACTGAAATAACTGCATCAAAAGGTCTTACAATGGGATCCCCCTGCCCCACAGGAGTGGATTACATTGAAGAACATGCTTTTCTGGGTTACGTAGCTCCAAACCACCACAGCCTTTTATAATCCTTCCTCTATTCCCTTCTCCAACTTCATCTCTAGTACGTTTCTACCCTTGTCATTTTCTTTCTCACCTCTGGACTTGGTGTATGTTGCTCATTCTGCTTGGAGTTCCTTTCCCTTCTTGTGTGCTTGGTTACCATCTTATTTTTCCGCACTTATCACAAAAGTAAGCTTCTTTGAAAACATTATCCCTGACCTCCCTAGAGAGGGTTCAGTTTCCTCTTCGAGTTTCTAGGAAATTTGTATATTACTCTTGTAATAGTGATCAAGGTTGGTTTGCTCACCAAACTGGAGGGTTTATGTTCTAATCTCCTTTGTTTCTCCAGTGCCTAGTTCTCCATCCATTGTTTAAGCATCTTCATGTTCTTTCTGGGCCTGGGGTGGGCATGATTGGATAAAGTGATAATCCCAAGTCATACAGGAAGTCACATCCAAATGGGAAGATAGAAAATTAAACAAATTATTACAATACAATAGTGCAAGTGTTAAAATGAACTCTGACATCCACAATATTAAAAATGTTTGGTAGAACTCTCGTCCCATTGTGGCCACCCATTTTCAGCATGGTTTCAGAACTCCTATGGCAAAGTGTCAATCAAGGCACCTTTTTACAGTTTATGAATGCCTTTCTCATTCCAGTATTTTATGCATGTGTCTGTGTGTGTGTGCACTTTCCTAATTTTTAAATTCCCATTTTATTTTTTCATATAACTTTTTGATCAATATGAAATTTATTTGGGCTTTATTATGAGGTTATATTACTCATTTTTCAATGAATTTAAAAATATTTCTAGCCATTGATTGAATAATTCACCCTTTCCATTGACTGATTAATTCATCCTTTCCCTATTGATCTGATATGCCTTCTACTCATACAATGAACAGGACTATATATCAAGGCCAGCTTCTGTGCTTTCTCTCCTAGTCAATATACCTAGATGTCTCATTGTATCAGTACCTTCCATTTTAAATGTAGTGTCATAGTACATTTTAATAACTGGCAATATTGTTTTGACTGTTCTGGACCACTTTTCATGGCCAGCTTTCTGTATTTTTTTTTGTACTGTATCCAGCCTTCATTCTAGATTCATATTGTACTTTGAGTGACCTTCTTTACAAAGATCTTGCACTATCCAGGCAAGGCCTGTCTCAGGGAAGTGATCTCTGACCACTTGCCTTCTAAGGAATCCACACTTCGGATTATGCCTGTAGCTCCCAGCCCAACCACTCGCAATTGCCTTTGATCTAGAGCACAGAAAGGGCTGTTTTACCAGAAAGCTCCCAGTCTCATATTTGTCTGCAGAAAGTGGCCCTCAAATTCAGGGCATCAGTGAGGTTCTGACAAGATTTCCTTTCTTTATTTCCCCAAAAGTGCCCTTCTTATCCAAGAAGAAGAGTTAATATTGGCTCTCTCCTTCATTCCATATCTAGCCTAAATTCCTTGCTCTGTACCATGGAGATTACAATATGCCTTCATTCCTAGCTTGGGAGCAGAGCTTGCCCCACTTTTATAGTCCACTAGATATTTCATGTGGTTTCTGGAGGGGTGGGTCTCAGAGAACATCGTCATTAGTTAGGTTTTTGAATGTTCAAGTGCTTTTTTACTCTTAATTTTGTTTTTAAATCACATTATGCAGGTAAAACTATTCCTTTCTTTAGTTATTCCAGTCGACTTGAATGTAGAACCGAAGTGGAGGTAATCTAGATGTGACAAATTATCTGTTTTCCCTAGAGAAGATCTTGAAGTGTATTGATGATGCTGGATTTCAAGTGACACAGATGAAGGAAATGATCCTAACTCAAGAAATGGCAGAAAGAATTTATAGAAATATAAAAGGAAAAGACTTTTATAATGATTTATTGGAAATGATATCTGAGTAAGTTTCTGATACATAGTTCTTTGCATTATAAAAGTAATAAATGTTCACTATAGAAACTGAAAAATGCATAAAATAATTAAAATTTTCCCTGATAATCTTAACCATGAAAAGACACACTGTAAAAGACACACTGTAAACATTTAGGGCATATAGAGTTCATTTCTTTTCTATCTCATTCCTCTGTGTGTGTGTGTGTGTGTGTGTGTGTGTGTGTGTGTGTATTTGTGTTTCTTTAGGTCTTCACATTACATTTGGAGGCTGTCTGGATTTAAATCTCTGCTTTACCAATGTACTTAATCTATGCCTCAGTTTTCTTATTTGTAAAATAGGGACAATTGTACTACCTACATCATAGGTTTGTTGTGATGGATAATTAATTGATACACTGAGTTCCTGGTATGTAATAAGCACTCAGTAAATGTTAGATATTATTATATACATCTTTTTTCCTCTAAAATGTGCAGACACCTTGCCAAACTCTTTATGTATACATAATATGTATTTATAGTTATGTGAACATTACTAAACATGCTTTTCTGGAAATTTCTTCTTCCACATTATGGATATGTGTTCTTGCTTCTTGTACCTTTACAACCACTGCTAGGAATTAAAGGCTAACATTTATTGAGTGCTTACGAATTCCAGGCTTCATGCTGGGCTCCATACACTTTATTTCATTTAACATTCACAACAGCTCCATGAACTAGTTTTTACTGTAATTCGCACTGTGGTTATGAGGGAACAGAGGCAAAGAGACTTAATTTGTGCATAGTCATAAAGCTGGTGTTTGGCTGGGCTCTATAGTGCAGGGAGTCTGTGATCTTAACTGCTGTTTCCCAGAACTCCCTTTGTATATAGCTCACAATTATTTAAGTACTCCTACCAATTTACTTTGAGTTTGCTTTTAATTTTATGCTATTTTATATATGTAGAAAGTAACCTCTTTATATGACATCTATAGGTCCCTTCTCAGTCCCTGACCATTTCTCAATGAGGCCAGGAAAGCAAAATTTATGGAGTTCAAACAAAAGATTGCATGGAACTGAGAAAGAAGTAATAATTCCTTAAACTCTTTGAATACAGTAGTAATTACATATAAATAATAAGCAGAAGCCAGGGACTTTCAGTAACTGCTCCATGACAGCTTAGAAAACTTACTTTCTTACCTGTTGCAAGTTGCATTCCCTGGAAACAGAATTTAGAGTGCAGGATCTTTATTAAGGATGCCTATCAAAGAAGCAAGATAGGAAGAGAGAGCAGTCAAGATGCGATTCAAGCCCAGCAGGTGTCTCTGCTGACCAGAGCTTGGTTGGCCCTTCAGAGTTGCCCTGTATTGGGCAGAGATGAACAGACCTCCATACCCTTGCACCGATCATTGGTCATAGGCTATCCTGGGAATGGGTGTGACCTTGAGCAAGGGCAGCTGTCTGCAACAGAGGTAATGCTGGGAGGGGCATATAGCTGGAGAGCAGATTGGGCAACAAGTCCTTCATTGAAGGAAGATCTAGCTGGTGCATCACATTGCCCATGACAATGTCTATATTTGTGGTCCCTCCAAATGAGCAGAAATATTAAGATTCCATTGGCTAACATTCCCTAGAATTAAACTATAGCACCCTTCTAGCACAACAATCTGCTAGAAAAGGGAGAAATGAAAAACAAAACAAAAAGCACAAAATTGCACAGACAAGAGCAAAGAATAAAGAGACTTCTTAGACAATGCCGTGGCATTCTATCTTTAGCCACATATGCAGTCTTTGCTGTTATAAATATCCCAAACCTTCTGAAAGAGCCCTTTTCTTGCAGGGGTCCATCTGTGGTCATGGTCCTGACCAAGTGGAATGCTGTTACAGAATGGAGGAGATTGATGGGCCCAACAGATCCAGAAGAAGCAAGACTACTGTCCCCAGACTCCCTCCGAGCCCGTTTTGGAACAAATATTTTGAACAATGCACTCCATGGAGCATCAAATCTCTATCAAGCAGAGGATACTATTGCAAAATTATTTGGAGAGCCTGATCCTGAGAATCCTGAGGAAAACTCATGTACGGTGCATTCTTAATTATTAGTTCTCTTTTCTTTTCCGTTCCAGTGAATGGCCCGAGGACAAAGCTGGTTTGGAAAGAGCCGCATTTTTCCTGTATTCCTTGATCAAACTTTATTTCCTGCCAGATACACTATGCTGTCCCATGGCAGCCTTGCAGCCTCAAAGCTGATCTTCTAGGGCCCAGGGACCTGGAGATTCTAGTGACATGTAGCCAGGCTGAGGCAGCTGCATCCAGGATCCAGGGATGGAGACAGAGAGGCAAGGAGGTACCCCTGGGTTTGCAAACCTTGGTCTCAAGCTATTTGTGTCATCTTCCATGTTAGAAATCATAGAGTAACAGATAATCATTGCTAGTCTTTGGCAAAGAGGTACTTATTGGATAGGAGTAGCAACTATCATGTACTTGATCTTTGAGTCTGTCAAGTTGCCCCAAACTTTTCTATCCTGGGCAGTGTGGGAGGTGGTGTAGATGTTGGTAACATTCCTTCTTTATTTTCCTTCTTTATTTTCATAACCAGAAATATAGAGAGCAGGCTCATAGTTGTCTACCCACATGGCTCTCCTTGCTGACTTGAATATGACTGTGCAGCCTCTTCATGCATGCAAGTTTGCCCCACCCCGCCCCCGGAGGAGCTCAGTTGAGAGTCAGTGACTGGACCATAACAAAGCAATGTGAAGCAGAGGGAACCCTCTGAATCCAACGAGATTCCTTAGGGGCAGAAGAGAGTACATTGTTACCATAGTCAGATAGGATATGATTTCTCCAGGTATAAGAACACTACATCAAAATATTTGATGTATTGAATAAGAATAATCTCTGGTATAGTATGGTTCATTCCAAAAATTTGACTCAATTGTAGACCAAGATGCGATGGCGCAATCCATGGGCATTCTTGTTGAGAAACTATTTATTGTATGTCTGTTAGAACTCTGGGTTCTTGTTTAATCCAAAAATGGTTGAAAAATGGTTATTACCTTCAGGGAGATGCAAATTTAATGGGGTGAAAAAACTCACAGACACAGGATGATTAGAAACCACCCTAAGAGGCTACACTCTTTAAGCATGTCGGTGATGAATGGCCGGGATGCCGGGGGGCCAGTGGGGCTTCTTCTTGGTTATAGCTTATGTTACCCATGTGGTGTGGAATCCTTTTCCTAATGCCTGGTGGAGGAAACATTATGATTGATAAACAGGACTTTGAATCTGTGAATAATTTGGTGCTGAATTGACAGGTTTATGTTTGAAGGGTAGTAGCTGGAGAAGGTTAGGAAAGAAGTGGGCCTTGAAAAAAATTGGTAAGGTTTTCAAAATCAGATGTAAGGAAGCTGGGAAGAGATTTTAGAGTTTGGACAATTTCTGAACAGTTTTACATATAACTCTTAATGTGCTATTAGCCCTTCTTTGAAACTCCAGAGTTACAAAGACATTTTGCTGACTGCTGTTTTACTTTGTCTACAATACTATGTCATATCATTCTGAAAGCTGGTATTGTGAGTATGTTCCAGATACTAAGAAGTATTTGATCAGCTCCTGCTATGTGCCGAACACTCTTCTGGGACTGGATGTGTACGTATCTGTCCTAAAGGAGCTGAAGGCTTTCTAAGAGCAGGAGATAGAAAATTAACATCTTAGAGGTTGTAGGGTGAGCACAGAGTGCTTTGGGCAGATGCATATAGGAATTGAGAAAGAGAAGCTAAAATGCTAACTATCCAGGTAGAAGCTGTTGCAATAATCAAAAGATGGAAACAGCCTGACCTGTTATAGAAACAGTGAGCTTAGTGATCAGTGGAATGACTGGAGAATTCTTAGAAGGCTGCATCCACAGAGCTTATTGAGGGAAGAGCTAAAGATGACTTCTAGCTTCATGGCTTGAGGAACTGAGAAAATGGCCAGACCATCCTCAAAGAGGAAACCCAGAGATGAGAATCAGATTAGAAGGAAATATCATGAGTTCTGTTTTGGTCATGTTACCTAGAGGACCATGTTACACTGAGTCAAGAACTATGTCTGGGTCAAGGAGGTTCCATCAGGAAAGCATAAAAAGTCCTTGGAACAGAGTTCTCCAAAGCCCCGCCCCAAATAACTCCTAAATAGTCCAGTCTTATGATACATACACTACCCAATTCTGACACCCAAAGCCTTAAATAAAAGCCAACCTTTAATAAATTTTCTTGAAGAGGTAGCAAAAACAGGAATTATTTATTTGAAGAGAAGGGACCATCTCCCAAGGTCTGTGATTATACCATATGTCAGGGTTTTTGTGTGCAAGATTCTAATATGAAGCTCAAAATTGCTTTAAAATTAGCCTGTAGCAGTGTAATTTATTTTATCAAGTGTATCCTTTTTTTTTTTTCTTAGACCTTTGAGAAGATAATGCATAAATTCACATCCACATGTAATTATGTGGCACAGCTTGCTGGGAGGAATGATGAAAGAGACATTCTTTGGAGGAAAACTCAATGGCACCTCAAGTTAAAAACTCACCTCAAGGTGAAAAACACATGATTATGCATAATAACAATAAAAATGGAACTCCCAAACAATTCCTATATATCTCTTTTTACCAAACCTTCCAGAAAGGATTTAAGATGCCTTATATAAATACACAAAACAAGATGCAATACAGTAAGGGGGGAGCAATGGGGAATATGGAGAAGGGAGTAGGATAGATCAAGTGAAACCACAAGTAGAGTTGCATACAAAAAACATGCTGAGGTGAACTCGCTGCCCTCCCCCCTACGTGGGACCTGACTCCCAGGGGTGTAAATCCCCCTGGCAACACAGAATATGACTCCCGGGGATAAATCTGGACCCAACGCCGTGGGGTTGAGAACATCTTGACCAAAAGGGGGATGTGAAATGAAATGAAATAAAGTTTCAGTGGCTGAGAGATTGCAAATGGGGTCGAGAGGTCACTCTGGTGGACATTCTTACGTACTATATAGATAACACTTTTTAGGTTTTTGTGTATTGGAATAGCTAGAAGTAAATACCTGAAACTATCAAACTGCAACCCAGTTGCCTTGACTCTTGAAGTCGATTGAATAACAATATAGCTTACAAGGGGTGACAGTGTGATTGTGTAAACCCTGTGGATCGCACTCCATTCATCCAGTGTACGGATGGATGAGTAGAAAAATGGGGACAAAAACTAAATGAAAAATAGGGTGGGAGGTATGATTTAGGTGTTCTTTTTTACTTTCATTTTTTATTCTTTTATTTTTTCTGGTATAAGGAAAATGTTCGAAAAGATAGATTGGGGTGATGAATGCACAACTATATGATGGTACTGTGAACAGTTGATTGTACACCACGAATGATTGTATGATATGTAAATATATCTCAATAAAACTGAATTTAAAAAACAACAACTGTGCTGCAAGGCCTGACGGTAGACTTAGAGGTTGGCCAAAAAATTTGACTCTGAGCCTTTCAGCAGAACACCTGCAGAGGCGGCATATCAGTTTACATATTTGTCATTTAACTACAGGACAGTGTGTGCCATGTAGCTCTCTGGTGGTAAGATAATGTGAATTTCTCCAGGGAACAGAGATGGTAAAAAGCCAGAGTCTTCATTGCTTTTTTTTAACTGCTGTCAGGATGTCATTTGAATCATGTTTACTGCAATGATAAATTCGTGTGCTTATAACCAGGGATAGATGCAATTCCAGCATGTTAGCTGTGATTCCTCTTTTCTTCCACTCAAGTGAACATACTGGAATGCAAGTGAGCTAGAATGATGCTGTCATATGGTTAACTTTCTTTTTTTATTCTTAAGAATGATTAATTTTAATTGCTCATTTTAAAACTCTAATATTAGTAAAATTAAGATACAAATTTGGATCTCACTTTAAAACTATTGTTTCACAACACGGTTTGGGAAACATGCCTATGGAGGAGCATCTGTGTTGTTGTACCAAATCCAGTTGGGTGTGAATTATCAGTAAGAATATTGCACAATTTTCTTCAGAATACATTTTAATAAAAAGATAATGTAAGTCAATTATTGGCTTTATTTGGATTGTACAGAGAAGTAAGTATAAAAATCTTCACCTACTTAACCCCTTTCCACCTCCCCATCTCCTTTAAATGAAAACTATTACCTGCTCCTTAACATGGTCTGATAGCATTTGGATATTACTAATACAATTGTTTTAAATGGCACACTATTATTGCCTCAAGAATTGCCCAGAACTCTTAAGAGCATTAAAAAACAAGAGAAAAAAACAAAACACAATTTCTAAAAGTTAACACTGCATTTCACCAGTAGATGGCAGACATCACTCAGTTTTGTGTGTGTGTGTGTGCATGTGTGTGTGAAATTTTATACATATATATTGAAAGGCCATTTCGTTAGCGTTGTAGGATTAGCTTTTAGGTAGATAGGTATAACCTAATAATCAATGTCCAACTATACATATTTGATTAAATAGTAATTTGTGTTGATGTTGTCTTGAGAAGATTGAATTAAATGAGTTGAAGGCAGCAGTAAGAAGTAGGCATGTGGGGGTCAGGGTATGGTTGGCAGTGCTGGGAAATACCTTCTAGCCCCTGTGGGGGAAAGGTTAGAAAAGGCTAGCAGGTTGTCAGGGCCCTAGCTAAGTGGGCCAAGCTTGAAATTTACCTGGGGTTTAGGCAGGAAACACATGCCATGGCCCACTGTGGCTGTGGCAGGTGAAGACTGCAAAGGCACTGGGCACAGCTCTGCTCTGGACTGAGAATTGTCAGTAAAATGAGATGCCACATATTGGTGGGGTTGAATCTGAATAAAGGGATTGGCTCAGAAAGTAGGCGAGAGTATGCCTGTGAGGGAGGTGCCTCTATCCCAACAGCGAACAGAGCTGGGGTGGGTTCTGCAGCTTCACAAAGCTCCCTGGGTAGAACAGACCCCATTCTTGGTACTAGTCAGCTCCCTTCCAAGCAGAGATCTGAGAATTCCTGGTTGGAGCCTAATGCTTTCCAGCATCCCTTCTTCCTGGATCCTGTTCCCTGTAAGCAGATCCATTGCAGAAAATTAACAGATGTCCTAAAATATGATAGACTCTATTTTGTGACCCTCTGCCTGGATTCTTTTGGTGCTCTTTCTGCTCACTGGAATGGTCCTCAGTACTGACAATTGCCTGAACTGTCTGAACTCGCTCATCCCTTGGACATTACTTTGGTTGACCTCCAAAGACTGTTTTTCAATGCTTTCAATAAAAAGAAACAGTTGACTCAGCAAATATCTGCATGATTTTCAACTGCTGAAATATTTCAGTGACATAATATATGAACATACTAAACTACAAATGTTAATGGATTTTCAAAATCATCAGATTTTTTCCATTTTTTATTGTGAACTTTAACATATATACATAACAGTGATCAATGTACAATTTCACAAGTAGAGAGAAAATCTCCAAGAATGTGATGGGTCACAGTTCCACAACTTCAGCCATTTCCGTTATTGTAAGATATAACATACATACAGAAATGTGTCATCTCTTGATGTACAGCTCAACAAACAGTTATATAGGTAATTTCAAAACTTGTTGTTACAGTTCCACAATTTCTATTCTTTCCTTATAATACAAGGTATATACAGAAAGGTGAAGACCTTCAAGGCACAATTCAGTGAGCATTGTTCTAGTTTGCTAATGCTACTGGAATGCAGAACAACAGAAATGGATTGGCTTTTATAAAAGGGGGTTTATTTGTTTACAAAGTTATAGTCTTAAGGCCATAAGGTGTCCAAGGTAAGGCATCAACAAAGGGTACCTTCACTGGAGGATGGCCAATGACGTCTGGAAAACCTCTGTTAGCTGGGAAGGCACGTGGCTGGCGTCTGCTCCAAAGTTCTGGTTTCAAAATGGCTTTCTCCCAGGACGTTCCTCTCTAGGCCGCAGCTCCTCTTCAAAATGTCACTCTCAGTTGCTCTTGGGGCGTTTGTCCTCCCTTAGCTTCTCTGGAGCAAAAGTCTGCTTTCAAAGGCCATCTCCAAAATGTCTCTGTAAGCTGCAGCTTCTCTCTCAGCTCCTGTGCGTTCTTCAAAGTGTCCTCTTGGTTGTAGCAAGCTCGCTCCTTCTGTCTGAGCTTATATAGTGCTCTAGTAAACTAATCAAGGCCCATGCTGAATGGGCGGGGCCACACCTCCATGGAAATTATCCAATTAATCATCACCCACAGTTGGGTGGGTCTCATCTCCACGGAAGCACTCAAAGAATTACAATCTAATCAACACTGATATGTCTGCCCACAGAAGTCTGCATCAAAGAATAAGGCATTTTGGGGGACATAATACATCCAGACCAGCACAAGCAGCTATAGAGCAAATCCCAAAGGATGCTATAGGCTACAGTTCCACTATGTCATTTACCTCCTTCCAGCCATTCCAACACCCCAGCATCCAAATATGTGTGTGTGTGTGTGTGTAAAGTTTCAGTATTCATAGATGTTTGTTCAATCTTATCTTGTTTGTTGCTACTCCTTCCTCTCACTTAATCTCTGTCTCCATCTTCAGGCAAAATCCATCAATTTTGATTAAAGAAAATGGTATCTTAGATTCCCCTCAATACCAGAATGGAATTTTATTCATGGTGCCATTACTTGTTGAACCTCAGTTCTTTGTACATCATTATAATACTCAGTTTCTTCTAATTTTGTGAGACTTGGGAACTGCCCTCCAGTTATGAATCATCTATGTTAGCTGAATTTAATTGCTACTACAGTATGCTCTTTTCCCTTTTGAAAGTATGTCACTAAAATGGTCCAAACCTGCCATTAAAAAGTGGTCCTTATCTAGATATTGCAGCTAAGTACTTTTAAAGTATCCAGTTATTAAGCTGTTAGCATGTATGTATCACACCTAAATATATTAGACATATGTTTGTGCTTTGTTACTGCCACTAGGCACCCCTTAAAAGGCTATTTCCTTGAACTTGCATCTACTAGTTAGAGATCTCCCTCACTGTAACATAAGCTGTTGTGATCAGCACATCCTCTCCTCACTAAATTCAAAATAGAACAAATTTTATAGACAGATACAAGTTTTTGGGGTTTCGAGATTCATAATGTATGACACCAATTGCAGAAAGTGACAGAGAAATTATGCAACTCGACACCACTGCATTTTAGATTCTATTGAAAATTATAGTGGTAAGTTTTGATATGTTAATATTGTTGTATTGTGATGCACATGAGAATAAATCTCAGACCTCCAATTGGCTAACGGCCCCAGCTGTTGTACTCTGATATCCTTTTTTTTTTTTTTAATTTAGTTTATGAGATATGTTCATACACTATACAGTCATCCACAGTGTACAATCAGTTGTTCACAGTACTATCACATAGATGTGCATTCATCACCACAATCAATTTTTGAATATTTCCATTACCACACACACACAAAAATAAGAATAAAAGTTAAAGTAAAAAAGAACACCCAAAACATTCCATACTCTCCATCTCTCCCTATTATTCATTTACTTTTTGTCCTCATTTTTCTATTAATCTGTCCATACATTGTATAAAGGGAGTGGGAGCCACAAAGTTTTCACAATCACATGGTCACACACTGTTATACAATCGTCTTCAAGAATCAAGGCTACTGGGTTGCAGTTCAACAGTTTCAGGTATTTCCTTCTAGCTATTCCAACACACTAAAAACTAAAAAGGGGTGTCTATTTAGCACATCAGAGTGCCCTCCAGAGTGACCTCTCAACTCCATTTGAAATCTCTCAGCAACTGAAACTTTATTTTGTTTCATTTCACTTCCCCTTTTTGGTCAAGAAGATTTTCTCAATCCCATGATGTTGGGTTCAGATTCATCCCCAGGAGTCATATCCCGTGTTGCCAGGAAGATTTACACCCCTGGGAGTCAGATCCCATGTAGGAGGGAGGGCAGTGAGTTTACCTGCTGAGTTGGCTTAGCTAGAGAGAGAGAGGGCCACGTCTGAGCAACAAAGAGGCACTCAAGGGGAGACTCTTAGGCACAGTTATAAGTAGGCTTAGCCTTTGCAGTAACAAGTTTCATAAGGACAAGCCCCAAGATTGAAGGCTCAGCCTTCTAAATTAGTAGTTCCCAACGTTTGCAAGAATATCAGGAATTCCCCAGTTGGGGAAGTTTAATATTACCACATTTTCCCCTAGTTCCCCAGGGAGGCCCTGCAAATATATTTTTATTCTCTGCCCAAATTACTTTGGGATGCCTTGGGATTTCACACTAACCTGTACAAACCTACCAGATCCCACTTCCTATTCAAAGTTCCATGTAATTACGGTGTTTGAATAAACTGATCGTATGAGTTAAATTATTTAGTGTGCTGCAGAAAATATAAATCCTGCACCAAATAAACATCTCTTCCCTTAGTCTCACACAGAAGTTCAAGTTTTAAAACACAGTCAATATCATTCTTTACCCTTTGGCCTGATTTGCCTTAGTCCTAACCAGATCCACTTCATTCATATCTCTAATTGAAGTCTGAACTCTTTTTGAGCCTTTTTAACAGTTGCTGTATGAGGTAATACTGACATTCATAGCTGCTGAGCTCTAGCTCTTGAGTTTCAGATGTCACACAGATACCCGAGATTACAGAGACTGACCAGGTTATACACAAAGAGCTCAGCAGCTCTGATGTCCTTTGCACTGAGACCCCACTTCCAGCTTCCCTGCTAGTGACTGAGCACTGCAGGATACTAAGGCAGACCTATTCCTTGGAGGTAAGGGTCTCTTTGGTGGCTGACATTTGCTTGAGGACTTGCCAAACCTTCCTTAGACGGTGCAGTCCACCAACCTTCCTTCCCTGTCTTCTTCACTCAAGGCAGACTCACCTAGCAGTCTGTGTCTGCCACCAATCCCAGCCTTTCCCAGCAGTCTCTCCACTTTCTCTCGAGGCATTTCCTTTCCTCTAATAGAATACTTACATATTTACTTCTGTTTTGGTGCTTGCTTCTCAGAGGACCCACGCTAATACAAATAAAATCAATGAAATAATTTCCACATTTACATGTCTATGTGGCTTAAAAACCATACTACAATTCATTCTCTCTCCCTCTCTCTTCCTCCCTCTCTCTCCCTCTCCCTTGCCCTGATGTTCCCCCACTCCCTTTTCGCCTTCTCTCTCTCATAATATTTTTGTAATATTTCCTGAAAAATTGTACAAAGTAAATACATGTTCATTATACAAAATGCAGAAAAGCATATATGTCTTACACTCTTTTGGGTCCAAATTTTTTTCTGGTCCTGAGAATTCAATAATAGTGGGGAGTTATACTTGTTTGCCACACTGGCATGCTTTGTGAACCCCATTTTGTCCATTCTCAAAAGTTATTAGGTGAAATAAACTCTGATGCATCTATGCTATGCTGCTGTGAGAGGTGAAAATGCAGGTATGTTGTTTTACGCAGAAAGATGTCCGTGCTGCATTATTAAATTCATATATGCACAGGGGAAGTCTGGAAGGACTTGCACCAAAATACTAATAGTAGTTATTCTGACATTGTCGGTGCTTTTCTTTTCAATTTTCATTTTGCCTATCTCTATTGTTTAAGTAATAAAAGTGGAGAGGCAGGCAGATATTTCATTGCCATCCTAGGGCCAAGCCTCTCCTTTGGTCTGTTGATAAGCTAGATACCCTGTACTCTGTCTGGAGACCATGGCATGGCTGCTTATTGATTAAATCACAAAGTTGACAGTTAACTAAAATTTTTGGTTGGCATGCTGTCACTTTTATAGACTGCATCACTCAGGATAAAATACTTTTAATACTTTTTTTAAAAAAACTATTTTCCCATTAGGAAATATGGTCAGATTGGCATGTATCAAACAATAAGCAGGAATTTGTTGTCTCATTTCTTTCTCTGGTCATGATTGAATATTTCCTCTCATAGCCCAGAATTGTATTTCAAAATAATGCACTTTGGCCTGATAAACTAAAATTCAGGAACTCTGGGGCATGATCTTTCTCTAACTACGTGGGAGACATCAGACAAGCCCCCATGGAGCCTCTCTCCAAAGTGATAAATTCCAATTTCTAAGTTCCCGTTCAACTTTGTCATTCCTTGATTCTAAATACCACTTTTGCTTTTTGAATTGGTGATAACAGCAGTTAGAGAATTGTGGTAAAATTTCGCCCCTCTCTTTTATGCTTTTACTCTGTTCTCCAAAACAGAAATGCCCTCAAACTAGCTGAAGTGAAGGGACTTTATTGTGAGAACAAAATAGACAATGTTAGAGGCATCTGAGGATGGAAAACAAAAGTGTGATCAGACTGCATTGGATGAGAACTGGAAAGTAAGAAACTAAGGCTATTTACTTCTTAAGATCTTATGTATCTTAAAAGGAGGCTGGGCAGAGAGGAAATCTGTTGGCCCTTCTGCTACACCTTAATTCTTTTGTTTTTCTAGCTGACTGGTTATATTATTAAATTTGATTCATTAAGATTGAGGGAGTTGCATAGGCATTTCCTAGCAGTCAAGAAATACTGCCCATCACCTCTATCTGTCATCTATCTATCTATCTATCTAATCTACCTATCTATCAATCATCTATTTATTATCTATCTAGTGACTACATCCCCAACCCAGGGCTAAACTGAACAACATATACTACAGTAGATGCCTTAATGACCACTTAAATCCCCCCTCAGAGGCTCTCAATCACACATTCTGAAGCTGGCGATGGAAATGTTGAGAATGTTGTCAGCTGATGGTTCACACATGAAGCAAGGAACTTTACATCCAGTCCAGGCTAAGATTTATTTAAAAAAGCCATGAGGCTGGGGCAAGAATCTTGATCAGGGGATGGAGAGTTGGTGTTTTCATGCTCCTTTGACCCAAGTACTCGGAGGAAGATTGACAAGCTGCTCAAGAACCTTCCTGGCCCTCTCTCTCTGGCTAAGCCAACTCGGCAGGTGAACTCACTGCCCTCCCTCCTACGTGGGATCTGACTCCCAGGGGTGTAAATCTCCCTGGCAACATGGAATATGACTCCCGGGGAGGAATGTAGACCCGGCATCGTGGGACGGAGAACATCTTCTTGACCAAAAGGGGGATGTGAAATGAAATGAAATAAGCTTCAGTGGCAGAGAGATTCCAAAAGGAGCCGAGAGGTCACTCTGGTGGGCACTCTTACGCACAATATAGACAACCCTTTTTAGGTTCTAATGACTTGGAATAGCTAGCAGTAAATAGCTGAAAGTGTCAAACTACAACCCAGAACCCTTGAATCTTGGGGATGATTGTATAAAAATGTAGCTTATGAGGGGTGACAATGTGATTGAGAAAGCCATGTGGATCACACTCCCCTTTATCCAGCATATGGATGGATGAGTAGAAAAACGGGGGGGGGGGGGAGGGCACCCAGTGTTCTTTTTTTTAACTTTAATTGTTCTTTTTCACTTTAATTTCTATTCTTAGTACTTTTGTGTGTGTGGCAATGAGAATGTTAAAAAAAAACAAAAACCTTCCTTTGTGGCCAAATGCTTTCTTGGTCCACTAATGCTACTTAAAGGAATTTATCTTAGGAAACTAATTAAGAAGGTGCACTAATATTTAGCTACCAAGATTTCTATTCAGAGTTCAGTTAGGATAACTGATAACATAAGGGCTTGTTGTGTAGTGCATACCATGGGATGCAATGAAGGCATCATAAGTGAAGTTGCATTAGCTTTGTCCACATGAGAAGTGATCCCAGTAAAGAACTGAGTGGAGAAAGAAGAGTGTACAACAGCCTCCTATTTTCATTTTTTCAGATCATTATAGAAATGTATAGAAAACACCTGAAAATTACATAGTAAAATACAGCAATTACCTCTATATGGTGGTAGGTGGAATTAGGTCGGATTTTAATTCCTTTCTTCTTGATTTCACACACTTATTGAATAATTTATAGAGAACATGTTTATTGTGTTACTAAAGGACCAAAAAAATTATTTTAAAAGAAGAAATGCCTCCAGTTGTCCTTCAATTATGAACTTAAGAAATTTATTGATAAAATATTGCAAAAAATTTATTTTTTCCAAAGTAACCCAAGTCTCAAACAATTCCAATTTCAGAGATAAACCTTCATAATATATTTATGTGAAGAAAATGTATTATGGAGATCCTCTCCACAATATATTTAAGTGAAGAAATATTAGTGAAATGAGAAAAAGAAATCTCATGGTGCTCTCACCGGAAGGCCATTTATTACATTCTCTCCATTTGGACTGATGTTCACTTTCAAATTTTCATCACAAACAACCAGAGGTCCTGGTTAATCTTTCCTCAGTTGTTCAAACTGATAAATGTGTATATTTTAGTGAAGATTTTGTGTAATAATCAGTGGCTTTTCTTAGGACTCCATAGTTTGAATACTGAGCTGAACACCTATCTGAACTTCCTGACGGGCGAAAGAGATTTGGCTTTTATAGAGCAGGAACAGATGCCGAATATTTTATCGTTGCACTTGCTGGGCCCCTTTAATTCTGCTGGCCCAGGTATCAATGCAGGTAAGGTGAAGCTTTCCGGAGGAGGTGAGGGCACAGAACAGTGTTCCGTTAGCCCTGTTTCTTCACTCTCCCCCAGCTTAACCACAAACCTCCCTCCCATTTCCCAAAGGTTAGAAGGATGAAATTAAATTATCTGTTTAATTATCTCGTGTAAATGCAATATGTAACCTACTCCCTGTCCTAGAAGATGGGGCCACGAATAAGGGCTGTGATAGATCTAAAGGAGAATTTACTCTTAAACTTTCCAATTGTTCCTCTACCTCCATGAATACTGGTGGGCACGTGAGCTGAGTCCCTTTCCCCAGGCTCAGGGCGGGTGTGTGGCAGCTGTGTGACAGCAGCCTGAGAACCCAGCCCTCGGACCCCAGCCTCCACCACAGTCCAGCCGCCGGCAGAGAGAAAATTCACTACGGCTCGACAGTGAAGATGCCTGGGCTATCCTGGGAAGTGAGATGAGCACAAAACCTCTTGTGGGTTTAAATATTTGAAGGTTGACTCATTGGTATCTAAATCATCATGGGAGAAACAAATTGACCATTTCTGGTAGTGCTTAAAGGGTATTGGTGAGAAGCACCCTTTTATATCAGAGCATCTCCACCAGGACATGGTAACCAGAATGCAAGAATCCAGATGCTTTCTGACTGCCTTTCCTTTTTATTTTCCATTACTTTACTTTTTAGCATTCCTAGCTAAAGGGCAGAAAGGCTTCTTTGTAAAAACCCTTTACAGTTTCCCACATCCTTCTTTCCTAGATTTTTCAAAGATCTTTCATGACAAGCACCTTTCTGTAGACTGTAAAAACATAAACATCTTTTAAACATTCATTCCTCTTGCTTTCTTATATTTTAAATCACATTTTTAAATATCATTAACATTTTAGCAACAGAAGTCAGCCTGAAATAAAAATATACTGTAAAAAAAATTTAGTGTTTTGTTTGAAATATGGTATTTATTTCACAATGCACATAATAGGTCAAACTGTAACAAAAAAGCATTTTTCCCGCAGACTGCGATCCCACAGAGTATGCACACAATGTGATATGCTTTGTCAACCGGCTTTAATACATCTCCCAAAGTGCAAACCTACCACTATGGTTTGTGGTGGCTACAAAAAAAAAAAAAAAAAAAGCATAACATTAAAGAAAAATGCTGCACGATGTGTCTACAAAGAGTACTGCAGTGAGTTTTTAAGGCAAGGGTGTGTGGCCTTCCTTACTCAGGCTGTCCCAGGCAATACCTGGCCTTATCCTTTAAGCAAGTCTCCTTTAGGGAAGCAGTCAGCTCACACTTTTTTCGGATTTGTTCTCTTTTGGGCGCTCCTAGCTTGGACGTTCTTCTTGGGGCTGGCTGTTTTGGGAGCAGGTGGCTTTCCCTTTGGTTTCGGTGGATTACTACGGCTGGCACGCTTCGCTGGAGGCTTCTTGTCCTGAACCGTTCTCTGCTGTTCCTGCAGCCTCTCCTCCCACTGCTGGGAGACAATTTGCAAACATGACTGTCAAATACATCTTACCCCTTTAATGCTGCTAAACTAATACCAGACTCAATGCGGTTATCTCACTGTAATATGTTAATCAAGACAACAGCAATAATAACAGCTATACTATATTGAGCAGTTATCGTGTGCCAGGCAATGTGGCAGGTGCTCAATACATGATGAACTCCTCATATGCAAATTCATTTCACTGAAACTCGCAACAGCCCTTCTGGGTAGGCCCTAGTGCCATGAGCAGGTAAAAAGCACAGGAAGGTTATTAGCAGAAGGTCACACAGCTGGTAAATGTCAGAGATGGAATTCATGTTTGCCCCATCTGATTTCCCAAGATCCTCACACACGCACTTTTGTCCATGGGTCCTATAATTCAATATACCTACATAGTAAAACCTTTTGAAATCTTTTAACCTTTTAAAATAAGGTTAAAGGCAGCTATTTATCCAGCCTCACTAGGAAATCAAGACTTCCTTACCACACTTACAGGCTCACCTAATTCTCCTACCTCCAAAGGAAGACCTATATATAATAATCCACTAAACTGTTACTACCCAGAACCATTGCCATATGAGTCATTCTGGATAAAGTTTCCTTTTAGTAAAGGATTTACTCCTTAAATAGCTGCATGTAAGAAAAAAAATTTGTTAGCCCACTTGAATAGATCCTTTTTTTTAAAATTGTAACATGCATGTCCTTGCTTTGTTAGAGCATATTTCATTCAGTAAAAAGTTTTGAGCACTATGAAAGGTCAGCCATTGTTCTAGACACTGAGAATATAATCAAATGAAAAATATCATTCCTGCTCTCATAGGGGTGCAATTCTAGTCTCTTCTACAATAATAAATCCATTATTGTTCATTGCTAGGATATGGTGATGCTTCACATTTGTACTGAAATATACTGTAATATTTGCTGCAAAGGGAATGGCTCAAATGGCTATGAATTTTTAAAGCTTCCTTTCCTCTCAGCAATCTCAGGTCTTTATGGGTGATTTGTCTTCTACAATGATACTTCTAATCTACTGTAATCTTGGAATCCAGATAACCAGTCTTGCTAGAATTTTCTGTTGAGGCAATGAGTTTTTAGCTCAGATTTAACACAGTAGGGTTCAGTTCTGTTATTCAGAAATGCACTGAGCAGAGGAGGCTGTTCTGAAACTACTCCTTCTCAGTTATTAATATACCTCTTTCCCCTGCCCAAGAATTTTTACTGATGCAAACTAAGCACAGGCAGTAGCAGTAAAATATAAATATATAACAGTATTTATATAAAGAATAAATAACACAAAAATATATACAGGTATAAAAAGTACCTTTAGTGAACTTGAAAATATAAATTCTCCAGAATATCTCTAAAAGTATTTTCTGAAGAGAATGTACTTAAAAAAAATTTAAACCCATGACCCCGTTCCTTAAATTCTGATATGATTTCACATCTCTGGGCAAAAATTAGTCAAATTATAATTCCCCTAATTGAATCACCAATACTTCTATGATGTTACCACTAGAACCATGGATTTGGCCACAAAAGGATTACTTTTTGCATACTATTTATTTTGACAAAAGTTTTAAAACTTATATACACAGGAAGATGTCTGTGATGGGAGGAGTTTTAGAAATGGATATTCACAGCTCTACAAATCCCAATGGGTAATAACTCTGCTCAAGTAAGTATCTGACTCTTTGACATAACAATGAAATGTTATATTTAATGAGACCCAAAAAATGAATTTAATCTGGAAATATACAGTAGATCACTACTGAAAACTCAATCAAGTCACATTTGAAATTGAATGATAAGAGGTTTGATAAAAATTCCAAGTGAGAAAAGCTATACCCTTTTGAACTACCCACTCAGAAGTCCAATACTGTTGGAATTGCTGGCTCCTCGGAGACCCTGGAGGTGGGGAATGTGAAGAATTCCCAAATTTATAGAATTTCTCTGCTTGCACCTAAATCCATATTCATAGTGCTGTCAATTATACTTACTACAGATCTTTTACTAAGTTGATCTCTCCATTTTTCAACTATGCAATTTTCAAGAAGCATCATCCTAAAAAGAAAAGTAATTAGTCTCAATAAGCAGCTTCTGCTTATAATATAAAAAAATTTAATAACATAGAAAATTATTTTCAAAATTTCTCCAGGAACTCTGAATTTCTCTGTCCAGATAACACCATCTATATTTTAAATTTTCTCTCATTCTTCTTTGTACCTATATATATTTTTATACCATACTATATATTTAGATTATACTGTACATTTGCTTTTATCATTACATTATATACAATTTTAGGTACAATTAAAACTATTCAAAAATATAAATTTAGTAGTCATATACTACTATTACCAGTGCCATATTCAATATTCTTGTATAGAAATTAGTGTGCACTGTATTATCATTTCCTTAGGACAGACTTCTAACAGCAGAATTCTTGGGTTCAAGAGTATGGGTTTTTGTTTGGTTTGGTTTTAGATTTTCAATGCCTAGTGCCAAATTCTTTGCAAAATGGTTGCACTTTCATCCAATGTGCTAACATTAAGAATTAGGTACAAATGAAATCTTCTTTTTACTTGAATTTATTAAGGAGTTAAAAATTTTGTAGTGTTTATTTACTATTTGTATTTCTTCTGGAATTTGTTCAGATTTATGTACACATCTTTGTATATTGTAGTCTTAATGTTTTAAACATTAATTTGTATGAATTCTTCATAGATTTGGATTATTATTCCTTTGTCATATCTGCCGCAAGTATTTTTTACAATTTTTATGTGCCTTTCCATTTTATTTGTGATCTCTATGTACATAATATTTTTAGGTCAAATATATGTATTCTTCTTTCTCTTGTAGTTTTTTACATTACTTTTATGTAATGTAATTTGCCACTCAGATAACATATGTATTCACCTAATTTTGTCCTCTTTGTTTTTTTTATATTTATCTCTTTAATCAATTGGAAATTTATTTTACAATGAAATGAAAAATGCACTATTTTTTCAAATAAAAACTTCCATCACTTATTATGTAATATTAATATATTATTAAATTGATAATAATATTAAATTAATATATTAAATCTTATTGATTTGCAGTATTTATAAAATATAGTAATATATTTTTATATGTGTTAGAATCTGTTTCAAAAAATTTTCCTGTTTTATCTATGTCTATTCTTGTACCACATGGTTTTAACAATTGTAGCTTTATACTGGTTTTGCATATCTCACAGGACAGATTTCTTTTCATCCCTCTTATTTTCAAAATTTCTTTTACAAGCCCTGCCAGTTTATTCTTCAAAGTGATCATTGGTTTGATCTGCGAAGATGTTACTCCCAGTCATCCAAAAAATTTTTACTGGGATTTTGATTAGAGTTACATTAAACCTACAAACTGACTTGGGAAGAACAGCATGAAAGCTGCTGTTTAATTTATTTATAATCCATTCATCTATCCAAATAGAATTTAATGACTAGCAGTCCAGTACATCTCCAGGACTGCATTTAGTACTACAGCAGATATAAACCCAATCCAGAGGCTGTGATACGTTCTTTAGAGAGACAGGAAATAAATAGAAGAATGCATCTGAAGCCGAGAGCACAAGGTGGTATACACAGTGTGAGAAGGACACCCCAATTTTGACAGAATAAGAGATTATCCTAGAGGAGTCAGTTTCAAAACACACTGTGTGTGTGTGTGTGCATGTGCGTGTGTATGTAGAGAATCTTGGGCCAATCCAGAAGAAACAGATGAATGTTAAAATTAACGGCAGAGAATCAATGGGGGGATTTGTTACATAAAATGAGTGATACTGCTGAAGTTTATTGCAGCAAGCAAATCAGACTCTGGAAACTGGGCTGAAGATTTTGACTTCTATCTTATAAGGAATGCACAGATGTATAAAAAGGTGCCAAGGAAACAGATGTGGAGAGATGTGTATGTGAGGGTGTGTACGTGTGCATAATGCGCTTATCAAACAAATATTGCAAACTATGTGTAGATAAGGAATGTGTGGAACTGTAGTCAAATGGCCATCTTTACTTGACATAAGTTATCAGAGTAAGGAGGCTTTTTAAAAATAAAAAGCAAAACGCAGTATTTGCCACACTAAGATTGATTTGAAAAGAATCGTTTTTACTTATTTACTCAACAAAATTTACCTGCCTGTAAGTTTAATTTATAATTTTATTAGAGAAGGTGTAGGTTTACAGAAAAATAATTCAGAAAATACAGAGTTCCCTTATACCCCCCTCCCACCCACCCCCACTTTTCTCTATTAACACTTTGCCTATAAGTTTTGAAATCACTTAATGAATTCTAAAATTGATTTTTGAAGTTTCCATTCAAATACTCATATTTCTATTTTTTCCTTGATTCTATGAGTAATTACTTGCTATTTGGGATATACAATATCCCATCAGAGGCATCTATTAACATAACTTTTTTTAAACCATTATTGGCATTTTATTATTATTTTTTTAAGCCACGAATGCTAAACGGATTCACGTTTTTGTAGGAAGTGTGCCGTTTCTTCTGCCCCTTCGTGCCTACCTGGAGCGCCACTCGTAACACATGATGAGAACATCTTGGTGGGGGAGAATGTTTGGACACTGGCAGGAGGAATTCGTAATGAGCGGTACTTGGGTTCGAGGGATGGGTGATGAGGACTTGAATATCTCTTTCACGTCCACCACCGTTGTTACTTCATTACAGCCGCTCCTCTGCACGGCTTTTATTTTGGCATGGATCACTACGATTTAAAAATCAAAAGATGAGGGACGGAGAACATCTTCTTGACCAAAAGGGGGATGTGAAAGGAAATGAAATAAATTTCAGGGCTGAGAGATTCCAAAAGGAGCTGAGAGGTCACTGTGGTGGGCACTCTTACACACAATATAGACAACCCTTTTAGGTTCTAATGACTTGGAATAGCTAGCAGTAAATACCTGAAACTATCAAACCACAACCCAGAACCCTTGAATCTTGAAGGCGATTATGTAAAAATGTAGCTTATGAGGGGTGACAATGTGACTGGGAAAGTCATGTGGATCACAGTCCCCTTTGTCCAGTGTATGGATGGATGAGTAGAAAAACGGGGGCAAAAAAAAAACAAAAACAAAAAACCACCCAGTGTTCTTTTTATACTTTAATTGTTCTTTTTCACTTTAATTTTTATTCTTATTACTTTTGTGTGTGTGGTAATGAAAATATTCAAAAATTAATTTTGGTGATGGATGCACAACTACATGGTAATACTGTGAAAAACTGATTGTATGCTTTGTGTGACTGCATGGTATGTGAATATATCTCAATAAAATTGAATTATTAAAAAAAAATCAATAGATGTGCTGTTGAAGCCTTTGGAGAAAAACTAGGGATGATGTATTTACATCAACTCCTGAGTCTCTCGGGAAGAATCACTCCTATCATTATGGTCATGTCCAAACAGCCCAACTGAAGGCAAAAAGCCCACACAATCATATGCTAAATGTAAGGCCAAAAGCCAACATTGTTTTAAAACTTCTGCATCATGCTGCAAGATGTCAAGGCAAATTGACAAACATGTTTTCATCTGGGCTCTGCCTCCGCCTGCAGATTGGATTTAAACAGAGGATCCCATAGAGCTTCTCAACCCTAAAATTCTATAGTTCCCAAATTAGCTTTTTTACCAAAAACCTATCAAGAAATTTAGTTCCATAGAATGCCATTTATTTGTTTATACTGTACCTTGTGACGATCTGAAAGGAGATACTTATTTTCAGTTTCAGACCCCCTGAATTTTATATGTTCCACTACCCATCTGATGCTTGAACTTCCTCTGTTTTACAGAGAAAGATACTAGAGTCATAACATTTTCGTACTGGAAGGAGTCTCTGGGAATTACTGTACTCAGTATTTTATTTTCACGAACCAGCCCGTGTTGAACAGAGGGGAGGCAGACTCGTATTACAAATGTTTGTTAATGTCACTATTTCAGATATTTTCTTTGTCCTCTTGCTATTACTCCTTCCCATGGAAGTGCAATCAATTTAGTTTGAGTCTGTCTTAAATTTCATCCTAGGAAAATGGTTCATGAAGGAAGTAAAGGCCTTGAAGAGAAAATGGTTTCATTATTAAAGAAGTTCCGAAGCAATGACGCCCCAGAAAATAGCACGACAGTGAAACTGTGATTAGTAACCTAGGCTGAATCTTGGCAGAAGATGGGCTAAGTTGATCAAAGACAATATCTACATGGAAAAGGTTTTTTGAAAACTTATTGGGAAAAAATAGTTATTTTTTATTTTGGTTGAATTATCCACATTAACTGTAAAGGATTCTCGAATCTGACAGTCCCAGTAAGAGGTTATTGTTTCAGATTTTTATATTGCAGTGATTGTTCTACTTTCACTTGTGATTTATAATCTGCAGTTTCACTTTGATGTTAACTTTCAATTTGAAATATGGAAAACTTAGCACATGAATTGAATATTTTTTTGTCCAAACAGTTTTCTGTTACATCAGCAGGAATAACTTAAGAAATGCAAAGAAATATAAAATAGCTCAAACATATTTTAAAAGAAGATATTTTTAATTAAACTTACTTTCAAATGGTGATAGTACAATTATATTTATTTAAAAAATTTAAAATATCATGAGTGACTTATTCTTTGAAGAAAATGCTGAATGTTTCCTTCAAATAAGAGAGAAGAGGGCATTTAAACTATGTCAGTATTGCAGCCAGAGGGTTCTATGATTAACACACTTCCCCACACTTTCTTTCAGAGGTTAAATATTCATAGCTGTTTGTAAGCAAAAAGATAAGTAGGCAGATTTTAATGCTCTGGGCCTCAGATAACCAAATCCATGCATCAGTCACCCAAACATCCCTCACCATCCTACCTGCAGCAAAGAAACCTAAAGAAGTGAGCATGTGGGATGCGCCATCCTGCCTGAGAAGTGCGTTTTCCCAAGACAAGAAGGGTCATGTCAAACTTTTAATATGATCTACATCATTCTTCTCATATAGGCAATTTACTTTATTTTTACTTGATTTATTCAGAATAAAGAGAAGTTTTTACACTTAGTGCCATGGTGCCATCCAGAACCCACACAATTAACTAGAAAAGTCCACCGACTCATGGCTAGCACCTGGCTCTAGCAGGGACAACCCTATTGCAATTCTAGCTTTTTTTTTTTTTTTAATAAAAAAAGCAAGGTTTATTTTGATGTAGGGAATAACTTTATAAGCTTTCAACAAAATATAAAATGGAGCCATTGTAAAATTACTGATATATAATTCTTTTTTATTGTTCTTTATTTAGCACCTATGTAGCAATTAAATTGCAAGGCCTGAAAGGTCTAAAACATCACTGTTGTCAACAATCTGTCCGGCCCAGCTTAATGAGTCCAGTCTCAAAAGTGAATGACTTCATCAAATGACTTACCGTAGCTGTAGTTTTTGCTCAGATACGTCGCCAGAGTTGGTTTCACTTTTTTACACTTGCACCGGTCTAAAGAAGACAAGAGAGGCAAAAAGTTGGGAAAAGGTGCAGAAATCACTTTTGGGGGAGGAAGGGTAGGGAGCTAAGAACCTGAGGAACTAAGAACTCACCAGGGCTTAGGCGTTTACAGTCAGCGTCCAGAGGCCTTTCCTGCACCATCATGTCTGGCGTGATGTCTATCCACTTAACGTCTGAAATACACACAGGGCCACACGGGCACATCAGTGATTTGGTCTGGACTAAGGAACCATCTGGAGACATAAACTAACACAGTATCACAAAGAACAATAACAAATAGCAAATATGTCATGTGATTGTCGACTACTTCTTTTATACCCTGCACCCCTGGGTTTAGAAAAGGAGACCTTTGGGTGGGACTCTGCCTCTCCAGTACAAATTGATGTGAATGAATGTCCTTTTATCCTGGCTGATATGACAGCCAAAGTGGATAATTCCAGCCCTCCTTCTCCAAGCTGACAGTTTTACACTAATCAAAATAACCAATATATTTCCAGATCCCACCTAATATTTTGCATTGAGAAACAGTCCACAGCTACATAACCAAAACCAAGCATAACCTTTTATCATCTATAGAATTTAAGTAATAAACACATATTTTTCTAAAACTGAATTAGAAGGGGAGTTTCAATTTTCCCCTTTCTTAACCGCCACTCTCCTTCATATTCTTGGCAGTGCTCTGAAGCGTAAACCGTGCTAAAGCAATACCATAATCTCTAAATGTGGGGTAACCTGGGTCAGGGAAAGCCTGGATAAAAGAAAGCAAAAATATTCTTAGGTTTCATTTCAAGAAATGGATTTAAATCTGCGCCTTCTTCCTAGAAAAGCCGCAAAATGGCCAAAGAGAGAAAAGATCAAGTTAATTATGTTGCCACAGACATCACCTCCAGTCAATGGCCATAAAATAGACATTACAATTTTCCAGGGCAACTAAATTTATGCATCCACTCTGGTGGGAAGTATGACTGCCACTGCTTTTTCAGAAAGAATTTTCAAGAAATAGCACTAAATGGAAAGAGTATTAGCACCTGCCTAGTGGGAGTGTTTAAAGAATTAAATGACTTAATTCCCGTAAAGTGCTTAACACTGACTCAGACAGTTTCCCGGCTGTTTCCTGCAGCCGCCGCTGTTATTTCTATTATTGTAGTAAATGAAAATATTTCTGTCTTCCTTTGTAAGTAAAACCTTTCTTTTGCTTTCTTTTTTCCTTTTCTTTTTATTCTTTATGGGACAAAATCTTTTTCCTCGGCTCCCGAAATTCCTTTGGGGAAACCAACACTTCCAGAAACAAAGTCTTCCCCCATCCCCTCCCACCTCCTCCAACCCTGGCAAGGGGATGGAGGGCTGATCACCCACTGGCAGCTATAGGTGTGGCCGCCCGGTTCTCATGTGGCTTCCACAGTCCCGGGTGCCTTCTCGGTCCCCTCCTGCCCTCCCTTGGCCTCACCTTCCGGGAGGTCAGTGACGATGGCCTCGGGCGAGATGCACACGCCGCGGTCGTAGACCGGCAGCTCGTCGCAGGCCAGGCTCTCGGGCCAGCTGTGGTTGTACATCTTCATGAGAGGCTCGCAGTCGTCGCGCGCGCGCTGGCACACCGACTTGCACGGCTTGATGGGGTCGTGCAGGAACTCCAGGGTGCAAATGGGCGCGTACATGGCGCAGAGGAAGAAGCGCAGCACGGCGCTGCAGTTCACGTCCACCAGTTCCTCGTACTGTTCAATGGCCAGGATAGCGTTCTCTTGCGTGCTGTGGTGCAGGTGGTTGGGCATCCGCGTGATGTTCCAGGGCATGTGCCGGCACATGGGAATGCGCACCGCCTCGCAGGGCGCGCCGCGCACGCCCAGCGCCAGGCGCAGCCACAGGCAAAACGCGGCCAGAATGGAGAGGAACATGGTACTCCCCTCCGCGCTGCGACTCCGGCAGGCAGAAAAGGCTCTTCTCCCGCTTCCCTACTCTTTGTCTCTCGCTTTTCAGAGAAGGAAGTCCTTTGGGACACAGGAGAGGTTCTCTTTCCAAACTTCTGTAGCCTGCAATGCAATGCCCCAGGGTCCGGCCGTGGATAGCCACCGTCCAGCGCACGGAGCAGGAGTAACGCCAACCTTTAGCCTCCGGAATCGAACCCCGGAGCTGGATGCGCAGCCAGCCACGGCCATTGCGAGACCCTATTTATCCCCTGACGTGGGCTCGGAACGCTCCCTTGGCAGCTGCAGGCGCGGCGCGGGCTCCCCCTCGGCTGCCCCACCCCCCAGCCCTCTTTGCAGAAGAGGTTACATCATCTCCTCCGGGCCGCAACCCAGGGCTGGAATTCTGCATTCCCCCAAAGTCCCTCCTTTTTAGTCTGGCCAGTCTTTTTTCTCCGGACCAAGAAAAAGAGCCCCTGGCAATCGTTTTGGACGCCAGATCCAAGAGGGCGCGAGAGAGGATTTCAAAGGAAAGAAAGACGTTCTTTGGGGTTAAAGTTGGACTTTCTGTCTTTTTGCCTTGTAGGTTCCCCAAGTGTGAAGTTGGAGGAAAATGGGAACTTCTGCTGCCCTTTAATGCTGATGTATATTTGCTTTCTCCAGCAGGGGGCATAAATAACACTGAGGAGTAAGAATATTCTGTGGAGCCCAGGGAAAGTGAAGTAAACTCGTGAATAAGATGCACACGTTATATAAACCACCCTTACCTCTGCCCCAAGTTGTGTGGAGTTTGTTTTTGTTGTTGTTGTAGCTAGTTTGTAGTTAGTTGTGGCTCAAGTTCCTCCAGAATAGTACTTGGTTTGTACCTGCTGTAGGAATTTAACAGAACTGTCTGATGTCACAATAGCATCTTCTAGTTTGAGAATATTTTCCATCTACTAGCATTTCCCTTTCTTCTAACTCCTGATTCCTTTCTCCAACATGAACAGAACCCGAGAAAAAAATTAAACAGCATAAACTGAGAGATTTTTTTCTCCATGTCAAGAAATCTGCAATCCAGCTGACTAAAATCTTGATTTTTGATGTGCTTGGGGACTGTTATTTGAATGAGTAAGAAGCTGTGTACCATAGAAAGCAAATATGTGTTTTTTGCTCTTTTATTTTTATTAGGAAGAGATAGTAAAACCAACAGCTGGCTCAATTATTCACAGAAAAGGGAGGCTTTAATGTTGCAAGTGTACGTCAATCTTCATGCAGTAAGATTTCAGATATATGATATTTTCCTAGGGCTTTAGCAATATGGAAGAATGTTCTTTTAAAATCATGATTTAATTGGAAATCTAACAGACAGATTTATCCCTTCAAAGCTTAGACCCACAGAAATTAGTTTAGTTTTGACCCTGACCAGGACTGAAGGTTGAAATAGCCCAGGGAAGAACAAAAACAATGGACTAGGCATGGTGATAAGCACTTGTAATTCACTGTCTTATTTTGGGGGGATAATGAGTTAAGTATGGTATAACTGTAAGTAAAGAGGAGAAATGAGACAAATACATTCCAGGATTTACTCATGGAGTCAGGTCCCATTTAAGAAAAGCCCAGTGCATCCAAATACAGCCAGCCCAACTGGAGAGAGATTCCAGTTTTCTATAGAACAGATCTCAAGCTCCAAAGATGCCAAAGCAGGCAAGAGAAGTATCAAGCAAGAGGATAGCCCAGATGACATCTCAAGCCATTTCAGGTGGTAAAATCCAATGTGTCTAAACCCTTAGCTTCATGAAGCAGATTTTCAGCCTGAGTTCCTACAAGAGGAGAAAATACTGTTTAGGGAAGGTGGAAACACCCACCTTTTTCCTATTAACTGGTGGAGGAGGGCAGTCTTGGAGAGTGCTGGAACTTCGGAATCTGTTTGGACCTGCTGCTTTAGTTTGTGCAAGTTCCAAGTTACATTTCATGTGCTTCCCTGATCTTCTCTGATTGTGTGTCTTTTAGGAAACAGTGGGGAGGAGGTAAGACTCCTTCTTCATGAAGCTGTTTTCTTACCCCATGAGGCCCACTGGTAGTCTGTCCCCAGTGTTCCCACAGTGAGGAGACCACCAGGGAGGAATTAATTAGGATTCAATCCATCACCTCATACCTTACATTTATTTCCCAAAGCTTGTGTAACTGAGGAAGTTCCCCAGGGGCAGTGGCTTCTCTCTGGCCCCTCTCTTTCAGTTTCCTCCAGTGCCTCCTTCTCTGCCCATCCTTTAAATGTCTGGAGTTCTCTAGGGCTCCATCCTCAGCCCTCTTTTCACTCACCACACTCCCCTCTACTTCAGGGATTTTCATCCTCAGCACTATTGATATTTGGGGCTAGATAATTCTTTGTTGTGGGGTGCCTTTCCTGTACATTGTAGGATATTTAGCAGCATCCCTGGCCTCTGCCACAGTCCCCCCCCCCCCAATGTCTAGATATTGCCAAAAGTCCCTTGGGGTACCTGGTGTGAAACCATTGCTCTACTCTGACAGTTTGGCTCCTATTACCACCCACAACTTCCAACCAGATCTGCAGCCTACATTTCTTTCCTGGTTTCTGGATGTATTTATCCAACTGTCCCCTAGGTATTTCCACCTGAATATCCCACAGTCCCGTCAAACCCAATCAATCCTAAATTGAATGTCTTCTTTCCTCATTCAGGACTGAACTCCCAGTGTCCCAAACCAGAAACCTCGCCCTCTCCGAGTCTAAATCCTTGTCAGTAGTTCTGAACTGTGCTCTACCATCTCCCTTCCCACTGGCACTGCCCTAGCTCAGTCAGAATCTCTTGTCTGGAATATAATAATAGCTTCCTACTTCATCTCCTTGCCTGCTGTCTTGCCCTACTGCTGTCTACACTGACCAGAGTGAGGTTCCTGAAGCATCTATCTGATGATGCCCTCCCTAGCTTTAAATTAACCAACAGCTCCCACTGTCCCCAGTATTAATAACAGAATCCTTAAAGTTGCTTCTAAGGCCCCAAATGATTGGCTCAGATTACTCTTCTGCCTCACACTTGAACCCCAACACTGCACCCCATTTTCTCTTGTCCCAGAGCATTTTGGAATGCTCTCTCTCCCTTTCACCTGGTTTACACCTCCTCATCCCTGAAATTCAGTTCAAATAAAAATACACTATAAACTTGGAAAGCAAGGATCATTTCTTAAAAAAAATGCATTATTTTTCTTTACTCAATATTGTAGATCCTAACATCACACATGCAGAAACCCAAGTAATTTTGTTCTTGAAGATGCCAGTACCACCCTCCCTCCCCCCACCCTGAAACCTGCAGGGGAGAAGAGCAGTCTTAACTGGAAGTGTGGGCCTACTGGCAGGTGTCTGAGCCCTAAACCCAAGGTCAAAGGCCAACTCCTGGTTCCTTAGACTCTATACTGGGAGTGGTGATTGGGAAGTGGCCATAATGAATAGGTGATATAATTTCTTTGGGAAGGGCCCCTGCTTCCCCCTTTAATCTGGAGGCAGAAGATGGCAATTTTAAGAAGTGGAAAGGTATGTGGGGTCACAGCAAGTGCAGCAGCATTGCTTTCCTGACCTTTGACCTTGAAATTGACCCCCAATGTGCGATGACCTCCTGAACACTGCAGTTCTTGGAGAACATTTTCCTTTCAGCACACCCTCCCCGCCTCCGCCTTTAAAATGCCTATGCCCTTCAGGATGCAAGTGGCACCACTGCCACTGCATTTCCTGTTGGCAGCAGAGAGCAAGTGAAAACAGCAGCTGCTGCAGGCAACGGCCAAGGCAGAAATAGCTTCTGCGCGATTCGCGGGAGGCTTCCCAGGCCCCTTATCCCAGCCTTCCTGTGCCCCGATCTCAGCTGCAAGAGGCCGCCGGGGGGACAGGAAGCAACTTTCACCAGACCACACTCCGGGGCGGCAGAGCTCCGCGCCGCCACCCACACCGGTCCAACCTGCGCCCGCGTGCCTGGGCGCCCCCTTGGGCTCGGACTGACTCCCGGGAGACCGCAGGGGCTGCAGACAGCGATGCCAGGACGAGCTTCCCTCCGCGGGGCCCGGGGGGCCCAGGCGGCCTGGCTGCTGGGCGGTCTCTGGATGTGGGCGCTGGGCGGACTCGGCGGCCAAGGGTTGGCGGCGCCGCGGGCCGGGGGCTCCCCCGGGGCTTCGCACCCGTGCCAGGCGCCGCAGCAGTGGGAGGGCCGCCAGGTTTTGTACCGAAAAAGCAGCGGCTTCAACAGCCGCGCCCTGCTCTCCTACGACGGGCTCAACCAGCGCGTGCGGGTGCTGGATGAGAGGAAGGCGCTCATCCCCTGCAAGAGGTACACTGGGGCGCGCGGTGGGCCGCCGGGGTGGGCAAGGCGAGGGCGCGAGAGCGCGGCGGCTGGCGCCGGGCTTTCAGTTCCAGCCCCTGCCCTCGTGGGCGTCAAGGTGCTTGACAGCTGCCGCCTTCTGCCAAAGAGGAGAATCTTAGCAAGGCGGGTCGCTAAGGGACAGCATAGTCGGGGGCTGGGGAGAAGCCTGGACCCACCGCGGGCGGCCTGCCGGCGGGCCTCCACAATTCCTAATGAGTCCATGGCTCGTAAAGAATGAATCGAGCTACTGTAGGGGAATCGCACTGCCAGGCGCCCCCATGCCCTGCTCCCATCTCCACAGGCTGCTGAGTCAGGGCCGCAGAGCTTGAGAGCCTCCTTCAGCCCAGGGCGTGTCTTCTGCACTATCTACTGCCTTCCAGGAGTCATCTGCAAAGGAGGTGCACAGGAGATATATATTTTTAAGAATTACTTTTTTTAAAAAAACCTTTTAAGAGAATTTGACAAACTACAAAAAGTACCATTACCTTGTTACAACTTTTAAAATTTCTGTCTACTGCCTTAAACTTTTTATAAGTTTTACATTTTTGTGCTCAAAAGGCAGGCATTACTTGTATCCTTTTTCACTTAATATGGTCTCACATATTTTTATTTTCCAATTTAGTAGTTGACCCCCTATCTATTTGTAACACTGTGGGAGGTGTGGGAGGGGAGAGGAGGGTGTCACAAATATCCCCAGAGAGTGGCTATGTAATTTTTAAACCGATGGTCTGATAATTCACCTTTCCACACCTGTGGTGGCAGAGGACACCCTCTTTCTGAGCCCTCATCTTGCATCTTGCCTCTTTAAGACCTGATTTCTATTCTGGGATCACCACTTGTCTTCTTTCCAGCACCTTCCTGCTGTGTTCCTCTCCTGGTCATGTGGACCTTTGTGTACAGCCTTTGCATCACTATGAGGTGAATATCTGGGGTGGGAGGATCCAGTGTGCAGTAAGACCTTTGGCAAAAGAACACACCACTCAAGTTTCTAGAACCAAAGAAATCTTGATAATACCATTGCATCTAAAAGCATTTGTTGGACTATTAGGCATCATAAAGAAAAGATAGAAGTAAGAGAACCATTCAAAGCAATTTATTCAAGAATGCAAGAGAATGCATTATGAGATGTAGTCACATGTACCCAGGAAGCAGAGTCCTCTTGCTGGACGGTGAATATCCATAAAGCCTTGCAAGAAGATGAATGATGTTGGTTGGGTCTTGGAGAAGAGAGTAGTAATAATAACTACCAATGTTCAAGCACTAGTACTAGGCATGGCGCTGAGGGCTTTACACATATTATAGGATTTAAACCTCACAACAACTTGACAGTGTAGGTTTTATGTATTTCTATTTTACAGACAATCTGAAGTTAGGGAGATTATTCAACTTTCTCAGGATCACACAACTGGGTATTAATGAAGCTGGATAGATTTTGACACCTGTGATGTACCAAGCTCACCTTCATTTTTCCATTCATTCATTTATTTATTCATTCATTCAGCAAGTATTTATTCAGGTTAGACATTGCCTATAAACAAAGTGGATCTGGGTTTTCAGGAAGGTCAAGGTCTAGGGGTGGAATCAGTTAAGTAAAAAATTCCCTTACAGTGAGATTAGGGATGAGCCGGGGTGTGATGAGAGCACTTCAAATGGGTTCCTAACCCAGGCATCAGGAGGACGTGAAACATGAGCAAGTCCGAAAGCACCTGTTCGAGCTGAGCAGGGAGGTGTAGAGAGAAGAGTGGTCCAGGAGGATGCGGCTATGTCCAGACTTGATATATGTGCCATCCTGAAGTGTACAGAGCTGAATATATTCTGAGAACTGCAGCCCAATCACTGACGGGTCTGAAGCAGAGTATCACCATCGGTTTAAAAATTACATAGCCAATCTCTGCGGATATTTGTGACACACCCCCTCCTCTCCCACACCTCCCACAGCATTACAAATAGATAGGGGGTCAACTATTAAATTGGAAAATCAAAATATGTGAGAAACCGTGTTAAGTGAAAAAGGATACAAGTAATGCCTGCCTTTTGAGCACAAAGATGTAAAACTTATAAAAAGTTTAAGGCAGGGAGTGGAAATCCACTGGAGGATTTTTAAACAATGGAACGCCATGATTAGATTATATAAAAATCACTGTATGCATCATGGAGAATGGAGGAAAGATTGGAAGCAAAAACATAGCTTAGGAGGCTGGGGTGGCAAGATGAGTAGTGGCAATGGGGATAATGAAAGGGGACATATAAGGGAACACTGAAGAAGTTTAATTGAAAGACATGTAAATGATTAGATGGCATGTGCCATGGGTGACTACGAAGGGGGAAGAGTCAGGGAGGAGACCCCCATTTTTGGCTCCATGCAGATGACATGGAGTGATGCTGCTCATTGAGATAGGCTAAGGCATTCTACACTTCCGTTTAAGGGTGGATGGCTATTATCATGTGCCGCTATGTGAAGGTCTGCATGGTAGTGGTGTAGTGATGAATAGTCTTGTTGAAGATGGACAAGAATGACCCAAAGCACACTGCTGAAGCAGGGGAGTATGGCCAGGAGAAAGTTAAGTGCTCATCCTCCCAAGGTAGTATTTTGTATATTGCAAGAGATTAAGCTTTAGAGTTAGACAAACCTAGGTCTGAATCCAGGTTCCTAATGTGGGTCTTTGGGTGAGTAGCTATAGCTTTCTGAACCTCAGTTTTCTCATCTACAAAATGGGAATACTAATAGTGCCTAATTCACCTGATTGTTGAAGGGATTAAATGAGTTCATGCATCTAAAGCACACAGTACAGTGTCTGGCACATAGAAGACACTCAGCACAAGGCAGTGGTTACCCCGTCATTACCCCCACCCCCATCATCATCATCTTAGCAAACTTACCATGGCCCAGAGACTTGCTGTCAGCACTGTGGGCTCAGAAACTTGATCCATCAGTACACACGAAGGACCTTCCCTTGGGAGCAGTTTGTAGTGAGCAAGCACAGATGCTAAACTTTGTATTTCACTTAGTTGTATAGCTGGCATGAGGACCAGAATTTTCAAATCCACAAGACTAGGTCATTCTCTCCCCATAGAGGAGCCTGATTATAATCAGGAGGTTATTGATTGAGCAAAGTCTGAGCAAGGGAAAATACACAGTTCTAATTCCTTGAACAAACTTCTAATGATCACCTGTTCTAGACTAAGCTAAAGCTCAATGAGCTTTCCACTATGAGCAAAACAGGTGAGCCCCAGATAATGTTTAATGGCAGTTAGGCTAAGGTAAAGTGTTGCTTTCATGCTTACAACAGGGATTTCTCTTAGATGGGTCTGTACTACCCCAAATCTACTGGGCAACTCTACTGTTACTCTAGTGGAGTAACAGCCAAATCTTGCTGACCTTGAAACTCTTTTGTCCCCTTATATTGATTTCTCATTTTGCTACCCTAATGGATTAAGTGTTGACTTCACAGTTTAACATTTTTTTAAAATTTTTACTGAGATTGTTCACATACCATACAATTATCCAAAGATTCAATGTACAATCAGTTGTCCCTGGTACCCTCATACAGCTCTGCATCCATCACCACACTTAATTTTTGTTCAATTTTTAGAACCTTTTCATTACTCCAGACAAGAAATAAAGCAAAAGACAAAAAAAAAAAAAAGAAAAAGAAAAGAAAAGAAAAGGAAACTCGAATCCTCCCATATCCCTAACCAACTCCCCTCAATTGTTGACTTGTAGTATTGGTATAGTACATTTGTCACTGTTTATGAAAGAACGTTGAAATCCTACTAACTGTAGTATATAGTTTGCAATAGGTATATATTTTTTCCCTATATGCTCCTCTATTATTAATTTCTAGTTGTATTGTCATACATTTGTTCTGGTTCATGGAAGAGTTTTCTAATATTTATACAGTTAATCATGGACATTGCCCACCATAGGATTCAGTTTTATACATTCCCATCTTTTGACCTCCAACTTTCCTTCTGGTGACATATATGACTCTAAGCTTCCTGTTTCCACCTCATTCACGCACCATTCAGCGCTGTTCATTATTCTCACATCTTGCTACCGACACCTCTGTTCGTTTCCAAACATTTAAGTTCATCCTAGTTGACATTGGTGGTGTTGTCTAACTCTTTACTCTACTTTGATTTAAGGTTATCTTTCCTTTTGCTGCTTCCTAGCTGTCATTTTTTTTTCCTCTTTCTTTTTTCTTTTTCTTTTGCCTCTCTACCTTCTTTGACTCTCCCTCCTGCCTTGTGGAAGAAATGTAGATGCCCTTATACAGATAGTGGTGAAGGTGGTGAACACATAAATATGTGACCGTACAGAGAACCATCGATTGCTTCCTTAGGATGGAACATATGACATGTGAACAAAACCATCTAACCACTCCCCATTCGGTAGCCTCATCCTATATCTTGGTACCTTATATTTCATGTCTATGAGTTTACATAACATAATTAGTTCCTGTCAGTGAGACCCTGCAGTATTTGTCCTTATGTGTCTGGCTTATTTCACTCAGTATATTGCCCTTGAGGTTTCTTCATCAACCCATTTTTTTTGTTTTTAGATGATTTTGTTCACATGTCATACGTTCCATCCTAAGGAAGCAATCGATGGTTCTCTGTATGGTCACATATTTATGTGTTCACCATCTTCACCACTATCTGTATAAGGGCATCTACATTTCTTCCACAAGGCAGGAGGGAGAGTCAAAGAAGGTAGAGAGGCAAAAGAAAAAGAAAAAAGAAAGAGGAAAAAAAAATGACAGCTAGGAAGCAGCAAAAGGAAAGATAACCTTAAATCAAAGTAGAGTAAAGAGTTAGACAACACCACCAATGTCAACTGTCTAACATGCCTTTCCTATCCTCCCCGCCATCTGCATTTACCTTGGTATATCACCTTTGTTACATTAAAGGAAGCATAATACAATGGTTCTGTTAGTTACAGTCTCTAGTTTACGTTGATTGCATCCCTCCCCCAATGCCTCCCCATTTTTAACACCTTGCAAGGTTGACATTTGCTTGTTCTCCCTCATAAAAGAACATATTTGTACATTTTATCACAATTGTTGAACACTCTAGGTTTCACCGAGTTACACAGTCCCAGTCTTTATCTTTCTTCCTTTCTTCTGGTGTCTCACATGCTCCTAATCTTCCTCTCTCAACCACATTCATAGTTATCTTTGTTCAGTGTACTTACATTGCTGTGCTACCATCTCTCAAAATTGTGTTCCAAACCACGCACTCCTGTCTTCTCCTATCACTCTGTAGTGCTCCCTTTATTATTTCCTGTAGGGCAGGGGTCTTGTTCACAAAGTCTCTCATTGTCTGTTTGTCGGAAAATATTTTGAGCTCTCCCTCATATTTGAAGGACAGCTTTGCTGGATATAGGATTCTTGGTTGGTGATTTCTCTCTTTCAATATCTTAAATATATCACACCACTTCTTTCTTGCCTCCATGGTTTCTGCTGAGAGATCCGCACATAGTCTTATTAAGCTTCCTTTGTATGTAATGGATTGCTCTTCTCTTGCTGCTTTCAGGATTCTCTCTTTGTCTTTGACGTTAGATAATCTGATTATTAAGTGTCTTGGTGTAGGCCTATTCAGATCTATTCTGTTTGGAGTACGCTGTACTTCTTGGATCTGTAATTTTATGTCTTTCATAAGAGATGGGAAATTTTCATTGATTATTTCCTCTATTAGTGCTTCTGCCCCTTTTCCCTTCTCTTCTCCTTCTGGGACACCAATGATACGTACATTCTTGAACTTTGTTTTGTCCTTAAGTTCCCGGAGACGTTGCTCACATTTTTTTCATTCTTTTCTCCATTTGCTCCATTGCGTGTAGGCTTTCAGGTATTTTGTTCTCCAGTTCTTGAGTGTTTTCTTCTGCCTCTTGAGATCTGCTGTTGTATGTTTCCATTGTGTCTTTCGTCTCTTATGTTGTGCCTTTCATTTACATAGATTCTGCTAGTTGTTTTTTTGAACTTTTGATTTCTGCCTTATGTATGCCCAGTGTTTCCTTTATAGCCTTTATCTCTTTTGTGAAATATTCTCTAAACTTTTTGAATTGATCTAGCATTAGTTTTTTAAATTCCTGTATCTCAGTTGAAGTGTACGTTTATTCCTTTAACTGGGCCATAACTTCGTTTTTCTTAGTGTAGGTTGTCGTTTTCTGTTGTCTAGGCATCTGACCTCCTAGGCCACCCCAATCAGGTTTTCCCAGATGAGAACAGGCTCAGGTCACAGAAGGAGGAAATATTCAGTATCTGGTTTCCCTGATGGTTTTTCTTAGAGGATTGACACACCATGTGCTTTTCTGCCTGGCAGTTGCACCTGTCAGCCTGTCACCAGCTGGTGTAAGGGGGTGTGGCCTGTGGCTCTCTTCCCCTAGGCTTTGGGGTCTGTTTCCGGTAAGGCAGGCAGTATAGCTGGGCCCCTCCCTTTCCTCTTGGGAAGCTATGCCCCCTCCAGAGATTTCATCTGCATATCAATAAGTTCTTTGCTTCTCTGACTCTGCTGGCCAAAGTGCTGCAATTTTAAAATGGATGAGGCTTTCTTTACTGCAAAGTGCTGTGGGATAAAAATGGCTGAGGCTTTCTCCACAGAGAGAAAGGGACAGAAAGCTCCCAGATTCACCCATCAGCCAGAGATAGCACCCGATCCTCTGGGCACCCTGCCCTGAGACAGATACGTCCCCTGACTCTCCCAAGTTCAGTTGTCACCAAAAGCCTCTGTCTGCTTGTTGGGGATTTGCTGTCTGTATTGAGCAGTTAACATTAAAACCCCAGTTGGAGCTGGGCTGAGGTACACTAGCTTGTTTGGAGAGGAGTGCTGCTCTCTAGCACCACGAGGCTTCTGAGAGGGAGGGGCTCTTGGCTCTCGGCTCTCGGTGCAGGTCTGCAGATTTTACTTACAGATTTTATGATGCAATCTCGGGCATTCCTCCGAATTCAGGTTGGTGGATGATGAGTGGACAGTCACGTTTGCCTCCCTGCAGTTATTCCAGGTTATTTACTAGTATTTTGGTCATTTATGAATTGTTCCAGGGGGGACTAACAGTCTTCCACTCCTCTCTATGCCGCCATCTTAGCTCCTCACAGTTTAACACTTTAAAGGCAATTTTTATTCCCCTTCTTTCCAATTTCCTGGCAAGGTTTGCCTTCCATCTCTGATCCTAAATTGAGCACATTTATGCATTTTTAAGCTTTTAACTGTAAGAGTTTGTTGGGAGAAACCCAAAACCTATTTCAGGTATTAGTAGTTTGGCCAAGAAAACAGATGTTATTTGAAGGAAATATGGATGAGTTGTCTCTTCATATTTGTTAGTAATTTGAGAAGTAAGTTTTAGAATTGGCTCAACTTCTTAAGATTTTTATTTTGCATCCAGATAGCAATGGAAAAATCCCACTGGTAGTTACTGTGGCATGACCAGGATTTTCCAGGCTCTCTTTTCCCTGAGATGATGGAAAAGATTAAATAATTTTACAAGCTTGAGATAAGATAAGCCTTCACAGAGAATGGGAAATCTCAGCAACTGATACTGTTTTGTTTTCTGGTTCCAATTGTCTTTTCTCACTTCTTGATTAGACTCATGAGTATTATGTTTGGAAGACTGAAGGAAAAGCAAGACGATTATTTTCATCTTTCAGTCAACATTAAAATTTTGAACTGTATGGAGGAAGCAGTGTAGACACTGAATGAGCCCAGTTAGGTCTTTGCTCCTGCTTACCAAATGGTGGTTTAGGTGTTGGAATTGATGAAGCTAAGAATGTAGAGTGAGCAGAGAGGTGTAAAGAGAATATATATCTGCAAGTTAGGGATAACAGCTTAGAAGACTATTCAGTTACCAATTCTAAATATTTGATTGGATTTTTAAAATTCGTAATGGAAGAAAGGTTGCAAATATTCCTTAAATGGAGTGGCAAGTGGATTCTCATTCAAGTTCTGATTAACTCCTGTCTTTCTCAGTTTTCCCAGGGCATTTCATAATTTGGAGAGCAGAATAGCATTTCTCTTCTCTATTTTTACAGGAAAAACAGCTTGTGTGGTGGAGAGAGCATGGACAGCCGTGTTAGAGAGTCATGGGTTGCAAACGTGGCTTCTAACCCTGGTTCCATTGCCACAAGGCCCTTAGCTTCTAGGAACTTCCTTTTTGTCATCTTCTGATTTAAGTTTAGTGAAACCTACAATGTTGATATTAGTAATTTTTAGGCCATCTTCCTTATAAACTAGGTGCAGATAGGATTAAATGATAATTTAATGGTTACACATGTGAGAGGGAGATGTTAATCCAATACCCCCATCACCCTCAAATACTTCACTGTGTATTTCTACAAACAAGGTCATTCTCCTGCATAAAAATCAGGAAACCAACATTGATTCACTTATTCACTTCTACAACCTGAGATTCAGAACCCATTCAAGTTTTACTGTTTGTTTTCTTTATGTTTTTATGTTCTTCATAATTCTTTAAATGGACCCAGTTTATACTCAAGCGTTGCATTTAGGCATCGTGTCTCCTTGGTTTCTTTCTGCCTGGAATGGTTTGTTTGATGTTTCCCCATGATTGGAGTGAAGTCATTCACCTTTGTCAGGAATCACAGAAGTGAAGCTCAGTTCTTCTGATTGCATCCTGAGGTCACTTGATCACTTGATTAACATGGTGTCTGCCAGGTTTCTTCTCTGTGAGGTTCACTTTTTCCCTTAGAAATTGGTAAGTATTTTGTAGGGAGATATTCTGAAACTATGTACATCTTCCACTCTTCATCAAGCTATTTGTGTATGTATGTATATATGTATGTATGTATCTGTATCAAAATGGACTCAAGGATTCTCATTTCATTCAAGGGATTATAATCCATTGCTCTCATTATTTATTTAAATGTTAAAATGTCCCAAATTTGGCCAGTGAGAGCCTCTTCAAGTTGGCTTCTATGTTCTTTTGACATGTTCCCATTAGTCCTTGAGCACGTCCTTGCTTCCTTGCTTTCCAGAACAACAGGATGTTGCAAGATCCTTACGCAGTCCTGGAATCTGCTGTTTGTCCATGGTGCTGGTTACTTTTACTGGAGAATAATATTTGGAAGCAGTGATCTGTGTTCTTGTGTGTTCATCGCTTTTGGGTGACCTTGCTCCCAGGGTCACTCAGTGGACAAAGCAAGGGGATATAAGTTTAAATGCATGCACACACACACACACACACACACATACACACACAGAGAGTTACATCTATGTTTATTTACATACCTCCAATTCAAATCCATTCCGGTATCTCTACTAATGCCTGCAATTCTAATCCAATATCACACGATTCATTCTAGTTTTCTCCCTTTTAATTTTGTATCCATTCTCAGACAGTGAGAAAACTGGCTCCCGTTATTCAGTTACAGTAGGGAATCAGTCTTTCTCTGATGTGATGCCCTTGGCTCTGCACCCTGTGTAGGATCCTGCGTTGCTTGGCTCCACCTGATCGTTTTAGTCTAAATTGTTTTCTGTTGGATGGCTCTGAGGCTGTAACATGCTAAAACTTTATTGTAAATCCTGTGTGTGTTTGTGTGTGTGTGTGTGTGTATGTGTTTCAAGGGGAGGGAGGTATAGTAGGAAGTTTTAAACAAATTTATTTGATCTTGAACCCTGTTTTGCCTGGATTACTCTTTCATTTTAGGAAATCATGCCTTCTGGAATTTCCAGAGAATGAATGCTCCTTTTACCTTTACTGCCTGCCCTTGATCTCTGATGACTGGAGCTTGCATTCTCTTTTATTAGCTTAGGACGTCTGCCTGATTGTGGCTTTTTGAGCCTTGAAGAATAAACCATGCTTATTTGTAATATTGAGTTTTTCTTCAAAAAAAATAGTTTAGAAACTCAGTAAAATCTGCTTTTAGAGTCTTAACTCAGTGGGTCTGGGGACCTGAATTTCTGGGGGGTGGTGTTGGGATGGGGAAGGAGAAGAGGACAGTGTGTAAAGGGCAGTGAGGAAAAAGAAGTGCTGTAGAAGATAATCCTCAGAGGAAGAAGGCTGGTGGGGCATAAGACTAACTTAAACTTAGAAACCAGAGGGCTCACCATGCTGCTCTGAAGACATCTTTACTTGTCTCCAACAACCTTGACAACATTTTTCTTCCTAATTCTTACCTTAAAGATGGTTAGAGGTGGTTGGAGAAAAGTGCCCAAAGATCTGAAAGTATTCCACCATTAGTGGCTTTTTTTCCTGGAATAAATGTGATAGCCTTATAATTCCCCAATTCTAGTAAAAATCTTCTGTTTTCCCATCCTTTGTAATTTATTTTATTTTACTCATCCTTAAAAAATAAAAAAAAAGTGGGAATTAACATAGTTTTAACCAACCAGTGGGTTAAGGAGGAAACCACAACAGAAATTAGGAAATAACTTGAGACAAATGAAAATTAAAATACAACGTATCAAAACTTAGGGAATGCAGCAGAGGAAGTGCTGAGAGAGAAATTCATAGCTCTAAATGATTACATTAAACAAGACAAAAGATTTCAAATCAGAGATCTAACCTCAAAACTGGAAGAACCAGAAAAAGAAGAGCAAATTAAATCCAAAGTGAACTGAAGGAAGGAAACAACAAAGATTAGAATGGAGATAAAATGAAATAGAGAATAAAAAACAATACAGAGAATCAACAAAACCAAAAGTTGTTTCTTTGAAACACTCAATAAAATTGACAAACCTTTGGCTAGACTGATGAGGAACAAAAGAGAAAGGCCACAAATGATTAAAACCAGAAATGAAGAGGGGGACATTACTACCGAGCCCACTGAAATAAAAAAGACTATAGGAGAATACCATAAATATCTGTACACCAACAAATTAGATAACATAGATGAAATGGACAAATTCTTAGAAATGTGAAGTACCTACTCTGACTCTAGAAGAAATAGAAGATCTCAACAAACCAGTAACTAGTAAAGAGAGTGAATCAGTAATCAAAACCTCCCAACAAAGAAAAGCCCAGGACCAGATGGCTCACAGGGGAATTTTGCCAAACATTCCAGGAGAAGTAACACCAGTCCTGCTCAAACTCTTCCAAAAAATTGAAGACGAGAGAACACTCCCTAATTCATTCTAAGAGGCTGTGATAGTTTGACGTTGTATGCATGCCAGAAATGGACATGTTCTTTTAATCCATTCCTGTGGGTGTAGACCTAATATGGTAGGACCTTTTGATTAGGTTATTTCAATTGAGATGTGACCATCCTCATTTGAGGCGGGGCTTAATCCTCTTACTGGAACCCTTTGTAAGAGGATAAAACACATAGGGATGAAATTCAGAAGAGCACACAGAGAAGCTGAGAGATGGAGCAACCAGAAGCTGAAAGCCATGAAACCTTGGAGAGAAAGACCTGCAGACACCATCATGTGCCTTCCCATGTGACAGAGGAGCCCAAACTCACTGTTAGCTGGCCTTCAGAGTCCAGGTGTTGTCCTGTTGATGCCTTGATTTGGACATTTTTCATGGCCTCAGAACTGGAAATTTGTAAGCTTATAAATCCCATTGTAAAAGCCAACCCATTTCTGGTATATTGTATTCTGGCAGCTTTAGCAAACCAAAACAGAGGCCAACATCACCCTCATACCAAAGCCAGTTAAAGATGGCACAAGAAAAGAAAATTATATACCAATACCTCTTATGAGTATGGATGTAAAATTTCTCAACAAAAATTCTGGCAAACCAGGTGAAGCAGCACATTAAAAACAAAATCATGATCAAGTGGGATTTCCCCCAGATATGCAAAGGTAGTTCAACATAAGAAAATCAATTAATATGAGATGCCACATTAACAGAATAAAGGGAAAAAAACATATGGTCATCTCGACTGATGGAGAAAAGACATTTGACAAAATGCAGCACAACTTCTTGATGAAAACATTTAGAAAACTAGGAATAGATGGAAACTTCCTCAACATGATAAAAGGCACATATGAAAAATACCCAGCTAACATCATACTTAATGGTTCAACACTGAAAGATTTCCCCACTAAGATAAGGAACAAGACAAGGATGCCCACTGCCTTCACTGTTATTCAAAATTGTAACGTGAGCAATTAGACAAGAAAAAGAAATAAAAGACATCCAAATTAGAAAATAAGGAGTGAAACTTTCCTTATTTGCAGATGATATGATTCTATATACATAAAAATTTGAAAAATCCACAATAAAGCTCCCAGATGAAAGTTAATAGATGAATTCAGCAAAATGGTGGGGTACAAGATCAACACCCCCAAATCAGTAGTGTTTCTATACACTAGCAATGAACAATTGGAAGAAGAATTCAAGAAAACAATTACATTTACAATAGCAACTAAATGATCAAATATCTAGGAATAAATCTAACCAAGGTTGTAAAAGATTTGTATACAGAAAACTATAAAACATTATTTAAAAAAATCAAAGAGGACCTAAATAAATGAAAGGTCATTCTGTGTTCATGGATTGGACTAAATATTGTTAAGATGTCAGTTTTACCCAAAGTGATTTATAGATTCAAAGCAATCCCAAAATTCCAAGAATCTTCTTTGCAGAAATGGAAAAACCAATAATCAAATTTATACAGAAGAGTAAGGGGCCCCAAGTAGCCAAAGCCATCTTGAAAAAGAAGAATAAATTTGGAGGGCTTACATTTCCTGATCTAAAAACTTATTACAAAGCCACAGTAATCAAAATGGCACAAGAACAGACATATAAACCAATAGAATTGAGTTGAAAGCTCAGAAATCAACCCTAACATTTATGGCCAACTGATTTTTGACAAGGAGGCAAATACCACTCAACTGGGAAAAAACAGTCTCTTCAACAAATAGTGTTGGGAAAAGTGGATCTCCATTTGCAAAAGAATGAATATGGACCCCTACTTCACACCATATACAAAAAATCAACTCTAAATGGATCAAAGACATAAATATAAGAGTCAGAACTATTAAACTCTTAAAAGAAAATATAGGGAAACATCTTCAGGACTTTGTATTAGGCAATGGTTTCTTAGATTTTACACCCAAAGCACAAGCAACAAAATAAAAAATAGATAAATGTGACCTCATCAAAATTAAAAGCTTTTGTGCCTCAAAGGACTTTATCATGAAATTAAAGTAACAACCTACACAATGGGAGAAAATATTTGGGAACTACATATTTGATGAGGATTTAACATCCAGAATATATAAAGAAATTCTTCAGTCAATAACCAAAAGACAATTTAAAAATGGGCAAAAAACTTGAATAGATGTTTTTCTAAAGAAAATATACAAATGGCCAAAACACAAATGAAAAGATGCTCAACATCATTTGCCTTTAGAAAAATGCAAATCAAAACCACGAGATGCATAACTATGTAGCTTACATGGTGTGACTATGTGATTATGAAAACCTTGTGACTCACACTCTCTTTATCCAGTGTAAGGATGGATGAGTAGAAAAATGGGGACAAAAAGTAAATGAAAAATGGGGTGGGATGGGGGGATGGAATGCTTTGGGGCTTTGGGTGTTCTTTTTAACTTTTTATTTTTTATTTTTATTTTTATTCTTTTTGGAGTAAGGAAAATGTTCAAAAGTTGATTGGGGTGATGAATGCACAACTATATGATGGTATTGTGAACCGTTGATTGCACACCGTGGATGATTGTATGGTATGTGATATATCTCAATAAAACTGAATTTAATAAAAAAAATATTGTCCAACATCACATCTGGGATATTGACATTGATAACATAGTACAGTCAAAGTACAGAACTTTTCCATCACCATGAGGATCCCTGACATTGCCCTTTTTTTTCCACACCAACTTCCTTCTGCCCACACCACCCCCATAATCCCTGGCAAATGCTAATCTGTTCCCTATTTCTATAATTTTGTCATTTCAAGAATATGATATAAATGGAATCATACAGATAAAAAACCACAATGAGATACTCTTGCATACCCACTAGAATGGCTACTATTAAAAAAATGGAAAAGTACCAGTTTTGGTGAAGTTGTGGAGAAATAGGAACACTCATTGATTGCTAGTGGGAATGTAAAATGGTACAGTCACTATGGAAGACATTTTGTCAGTTCCTCAGAATTTAAGTATAGAATTACCACATGACCTGGCAATCCCATTTCTAGGTATATATCCAAAAGAATTGAAAGCAGGGACTCAAACAGATATATGCACATTGATGTTTTTAGTGGCATTATTTCACAATTGCTAAAAGTTGGAAGCAACCCAAGTGTCCATCAACCTATAAGTGAGTAAACCAAATGTGCTGTATACACTCAATGGGATATTATTCAACTGTAAAAGGGAATGAAGTTCTGATACATGAGACAACATGGATGAACCTTGAAGACATCATGTTGAGTGAAATAAGCCAGACACAAAAGGACAAATATTGTATGATCTCACTGACATGAAATAATTAGAATAAGACAACTCATAGAGTTAGAATCTAGAATATAGGTTACCAGGGGACAGGGTGGGGTTAGGGAGTAGGGAGGTAAGGCTTAAAATGTACAGTTTCTATTTGGGATGATGGAAATGTTTTGTTAATGGGTGGTGGTGATGATAGCACAACACTGTAAATGTAATTATTAGCATTGAATTATAGATTTGAATGTGGTTAAAAGGGAAAATTTTAGGTTAAGTCACTACAACTAAAATTTTTAAAAACTCCATGGAACTGCACAACACAGTTAACTCTAAGTTAAACCATGGACTATAATTAACAATACAATTACAAAAATGTGCTTTCATCAATTTTAACAAATGCACCACACCAATGCATAGTGTTAATAATAGGGTGGTATATGGAAATCTTGTATTTTATGCATGATTGCTCTGTAAACCCACAGCTTCTCTAATAAAAAAGTCAGATGTGTCACCAAAAAAAAATAAATAAATAAAAGTAAAAACCAAAACAAACTTCCATTCTTATTAGCTATCACCTCATTCTCCCCTTCTATTTAAAGAAAATCTTGTGCCAATTAATTCCTGCCCTCCCATTGTCTATTGAACCCACACCAATCATTCTTTACCACCACAACTCTACTGAAGGTGCTCCAGTCAAAAGAAATAAGCGTCACGTTAGTAATCATATGATCTTTTATCAGTCCTCATTTTACTGTTAGTCATTTCTTCCATCTTGATACACTTCCTTCTCTTGGTTTTCAGAACACCACACTCTTCTGGCATCCCTCCCTCCTAGCTCATTAACCTCTTCTCAGTCTCTTTTGCTAATCCCTCCTCTTCTCTGGGACCAATCGTAGGGGAATGTCCCGTGTCTCAGGCTTTCCATCCCTTCACTTTTCTGTCTGTACTCACTGTGGTGGATTGAACTGTGTACCCCAGTTTGGATATTCTCTTGGTCTTGGTCCACATTCTGTTGGGTATAGTCCCATTGTAAATTAGGTCTTTTCAAGATGCTACCTCAGTTAAGGTATGGCCCAACTGAATTAGGTGAGGCTCTAATCTCGGTTACTGCAGTCCTTTATAAACAGACAGAGAGAGAGAGAGAGAGAGAGAGAGAGAGAGAGAGAGAGAGAGAGAGAGAGAGAGAGGAGCTCCAGGGAGTACCCAGGAGCTGGAAGTCAGTAGAACCCAGAAGGGAAAGGAGAAGATGCCGCCATGTGCATTCCCATGTGATAGAAAAGCCAAGGAACCCCAGCATTGCCTGCCAGCCAGAAGATACTGACCCAGGAGGAAGCAAGCCTTCTAGGTTCTGAAATCGTGAGTCAATAAATCCTGTTTTTAAGCCAAGCCATTGTATCTATTTGATTTAGCAACAGGAAACTAAAACAGTCACTCTTTGCAATCTCATCCAGGTCATGACTTTAAATACTGTATCTACACTGAGGACTCCCTAAGGTATCTTTAGTCCAGAGCTCACCCCTCAACTCTGGACTCATATATCCAACTGCCCACCTAACTTCTTCATTTGGGTGTTTCTCATCTCCAACTGCAATATCCACAAATAAGTGCTTGAATAGCATCCCCTGCAAATAAAAACAAACAAACACACAATCTTACTCCTCAAGTCCCGTTGCTCAGACCAAAATCCTTGGAGTCAGCCTTGATTTCTCTTTCTCTTACTTGACACGACTAATCCTTAAGCAAATCTAATTTCGATATATATCCAGAATCTGACCATGATTCTACCATCATTCTGGTCCAAACCTTCATCACTTGCCTCGATTTTTGCAGTAGCCTCCTAATGGGTCCCCTGCTCCTGCCCTTGCCCTCTACATGGCAGCCTGAGTGATTCTGTTGAAATTCGTCATGTCAGTCCTCTGCTCAACACCATCTGCAGTGTCTTTCCATCTCTGAGTAAATGACCTTCCAAGGGCCCCAATGACCCTAGGGGATCTGCCCCTCCCACCACCCCTTGCCTCTTTTACCTCCCTCCAACCCACAGCCTCCTTTCTGTTCCTCACAGACATTGGGCATGCTTACCCCTCTGGATTTTGCATTTGCTCAGTCTGGAAAGCCTTTCCCTCGGAAAACCGTGTGCCCCCACTCCACCCCAAATGTCACCTTCTCAAGTGTGAGGCCTTCCTTGACCACCCCATTTTAAACCATATCTCCCCTCAGCATTCCTATCCAACTCACCTCACTGCCTTTTATTTTCAAGGCACTTACCACTAACATACTATTTAAAGTGTCTCTTCTCATTCCCAGAACCTATCACCCAATGTAAAGTTCCAAAGGGACAAGGATTTTTGTCTCATTGCTGCTGTATCTCCATCACCTTCATAAAAGTTCTGACTAAAATTTTCGAATAAATGAATGAGGGAATGAGTAATAATGATAACATATATTCATTGTAGAAGAATATCCAAAATATAGACAAACAAAGAGAAAAAAAGTAAAAAAATTATCTCTAACTGCCCAACCAATATAGCTATATGAACATCTTCTGAATATCCTAGGAGAGTTTTAGATGCACAACAAACAGTCTCTAGTACATACTGTTTCATATTGTGTCCTTTTCACTTAATAATTTATTGTGCATGATTGTCCATTCAGATTGGACCTTCTCATTCAGGTCTCAGCTCATTGTCCCCTCAGAGTGGCCTTCTTTGATCATCCAAGGAGCTCTTCTTTCCTACAAGTCACTCTCCAACACATTTTGCTCCATTTTATTTTGGACACTATCATAATTTCACGTTGCCTTGTGAGTTAATTTGTCTGATGTTTGTAGTCTGTCTTTCTCCCCTGGAGTGAGAGGAGAACTTTATTGATATGATTGACCACTGGATCCCTTGCACCTAGAACAGTGCTTGGCACATTGTACATCTCATTAAATATGTATTGAATGAATAGTTGAATAAAAATAATTTTATGACTTTTGCATCACTGCCATTATACTTGTTCATGATGGAAAATCTAGATAACTCAAAAGAACAAAATAAAGAAAGTAAAGTTTGCTCATAATCATGCTATCCAAGAATAAGAACCCTGATACGTGTACTTCTGGATCTTTTTTTTCTTTTCCTGCATATTCACTTTTAAAATAAAAATGAAAACATGTTCTGCATTTGTTTTCATTAAAAAATATTTTGTATGTTTCTCATGCCACTAAGTCATCTTCAACAAAATCATTTTTTAAAGACTGTGTGGTATTCTAGCTAATGGTTTAGAACATGATTTATTTAGACAGTTCCTTATTAAGAGACAGTTATGTTTCTTCTCCCTCTATTTTTCACAAGTATAAACAAAAGTACAATGTACAGCCTTATATTTGGGTATGATTATACGTGTGTGACTTTTTAATTTATTTTGGATAAATTTCCTTCATAAGAATGTGATAAGAAAGGAATTTGCATATTGTTAAGTTTCTGACAACTACTAAATTTTTCTGCAGGGAGAATGTTCCTTTCCCCTGGGAGAATACAGGTGTCCATGTTTTCCCACACTCACACTTATAAGGACTATAATTATTTTTGGTGATTTCTAATATAAATAAGAAGTGGAAGGACAAAATGACATCTGCAATGATGTCACACTTACTTGTCTTGATTCTCACTGTAATGTGAATGATTGTAGTCTGTCTTTCTCCCCTGAGTGAGAGGAGAACTTTATTGATCTGATTGACCACTGGACCCCTTGCACCTAGAACAGTGCTTGGCACATAGTACATCTCATTTCACAGTTAGATCTCCAATGGGCTGTTGATTTAACAAAGACATTCTTTATCATATTCAGTAAATATTTTTTCTGATCCTATTTTATAAAGAATTTATTTTAATCAAGTTGGATATTAAACTTCACCAACTTAGTGATTTTTATTAACAGATTGCCTAAAATCAAACCATCTTTGCATTCCTGAAATAAATTCTAATTGGTCCTTATGCATTATTCGTTTAATAGTCTGCTAGGTTCAGTTTGCTAATATTTGATTTAAGATATTTTAAATCCATCACTATATGTTAGCTTGATCTGTAATTTTTATTTCTGTGCTTTTTTTTAGTGTCAGGTTTTTTGTAGCTTTATAAAAAGAATTGGCAAGCTTTCTATAGTTCTCTGTATAGTTTCTATAGTTCTACAACTTCGTAGCCTGGAAAAAACTAATCTGTGAAATCACTGGGTCCTAAATCCATTTAGAAGAGTAACTCTTTGAACTCTTTGTAAGATCAAAGATATAAAATTTCTTCAGGCCACAGTAAGGCCTTTAGTCTGGTTATTGGTCTATTTAACTTTCGGTTTCATTCAGAGTCAGTTTTGGTTATTTATATTTTCCTGGAAAATCTTCCAATTAATCAAGATTTTAATATTTATCATCATAAAGTTATACATGGTATTCTCATAACTTTTAAACAACACTACCTTATCTGTTTATTTTATTCTCGATATTCTATACTTGTATTTTCTAACCTTTTTTCTCATAACTGGATTCAATATTTTAGTTTTCGTAAATAGTAAGCTCATGGGTTTATGTAATGGTTTATGGTCTTTATTATTCATTTCTATTTTACGTCACATATTTCCCTTCATTAAGAATAAATTTTGACATCAAATTACACTGCTTAACCATATTTTAAGAAGGTTTTTAAGCAGGGTTGTATTGGAGCCCCCCTAGGAAGGTGTACCACAGACCTGCAGAGAATGGATTTCCCAGCCTTCTTTTGTCTGTGAGCCACTCCCCAGCTCTTCTCCCACCAAACACTCCTCAGTGTCTCTTGCTCCTCAATTTCAATTTTGGAGAATTTTCCCCATTACAAGGCATTGGAAGTTTTCACAAGCACCACTGTTTTCATTCAGAAGCTGTGCCACTTTGAACCAAGGGGCTTCTGAAGAAGCATGAGACCCCTATCCAGGTGCCTGGGTTGCATTCTGATCCTCCAAAGAAAGGAGAAATTCTTTGGACAGAAGGCCCAACAGAAGAAGACAGCTGCCCCTGGACATAAAGTCTATGGACTGTGGTGCCTTGGATGTCCCCAGTCCCTTCAGAGAAGGCTACTTCTGTTGTGACTAAAGTTACATTTATGAGTGCCATCAATCTGTTCCAGATGGGACACCCCTAATGTACCCCCCCAAGCTCACCTGGAGAATATTCTGCTCTGAAGTATTTCAGAAGTCACCAAGGAGGATATGGGAAGGCGAGAACATGACGGCACAGAGCTAAAGGGCACATTGTTTCCTTGTTTGGATGATGCATTGTCAGCTGCAAGTGAGATATCATATATAAGGAACACAGGCAACATCATGGACTACAAGACCAGGAGGCATGGCTTCCTAGCTTGAAAATTCAGAGAAAACTGTGATGAGCCAGGCCATCTGCATCAACCCCAGAGCTTCTAAAACATTTCCCCAAGTCCAGTATGGAGAAACTGCTTAGATTTTCCAGGATTGTAAGGCCCACTGGCTGGAGTATCTTACCAAGAAGCTGTGAACCTGGACATCCAGGTTGGGGAAAGCAGACATTCCTTGGAGGAAGATGCCCAGGCAACCGTAATGCCATAAGAGCTGGTTGAAGTCGAGCAGGAGCAGCACCTGCTTTGGAATGCCCAGGAACGTTCTTGGCAGGGTGACCCTTGCTGAAGTGGGGGAGGCAGAGGCAGCAAAGGTACGGAAGCCAAAGAACCAGTGGACAATTCTACCAGCCCATATCCTTGGGAGCAAGGGATGCTGGGGAGAGAATCTACCCCGGACTTATTATTCATTGAAATGTCATGTCAGGTGTTGGAGTGTTTCTGCTGGGTGTGGGAGTCCATCATCTCTGAAGCCGGTCTTCCACCTGTCCCCGTGGTCACACACCCTGTCCTTCTGGGTAGCTATTACCTGGCTTACCCTCCTGGCACCTGCAGGAGGCATCCTCGTGAGAGCTGTTTGAGGAGTCCAGAAAATGAAGCTTGGAAATCAACTGTTATGTGATGTTCAGAACACAGTGTCTTTGGTAATATGCAAATATTTGCTTAGGCCCCACTTAATATGTCAAAAAGAATTAAAATGCTTTGGTGGTTTGTAGTCTTTCCTTTTCTCTCCATTCTGAAGCAAACTTCTAAAAGGTCAACTTCTTCCTTTGTTTAAACAGAGGAATTTTTATAGTGTATGTTTGTAATAACTTCTAAATATTTTGTCCCAAGATCTTTTGTTAAATCTTTTATTTTGATTCATGTTTTCATCATCTAGAGAACTTATTCAAGTAATTGTCTTCAGAGAGGGTACTTGTACTTTCAGAGCTTTTGTATGCCTGAGAATATTGACTTACTTCCATTTTATAGAATGCTAGTTTTTTGGGGTGTCTACAGTTCATTGTATAATAATGGCTTTTAGCATAAACATTTTCACGGCATTTAGAGTTGTAGAAGAGATGTCTGGTACCAAACTTTTTGTCTGATTTGAATAATTTTTCTTCTGCCCAAGATTTGTAGGTTGTTTCTGATCCCTGAGCTTTAATAACATCTTTAGGCTATGTCTAGCTCTAGGGAAATTTCATCTACTGTCTGGAGGTTTGATATTCTGTCTTCTCTCTTTGCTCCTTGCAGAGACTCTCTCTACTTATACATTGGCCTTCTTACATCTGTCCTCCAAGCTTCTTATCTTTCCATTAACCTTTCTCCATTACTTTGTATGTTTTTTTTCCTGAGTTCTGGAATAATATTTTCTAATTCACTACTTCCATTTTTGTTGTTTTTTTTCCCACAGCCAGTCTGCCTTACACTGCCCCCACTGCATTTTTTTCTGATAATTATGTTTTTCACTAGCAAACTATCTTTCTGACCACATATTATTCCTTTTTCCCTATATGCAGTATCATCTCAAATCCAAGTGAAAGTGAAAAATAAAGTTTATGTTTTGAAGTCCCAGTAACTGCTTGCATGTGAGCTGGAAGGGTGTGTGTATTTATTTCAAAGTGGGTGGGAATTGATATGTTTCTATTGAAAAGCACAATGTTGACTGTATGAACCCACCTCTGTACCCTCTCCACTCTATGTATCCCTGTTACCTAGTTCTTGAAATCACAATGCATTGTGACAACATGGGTATCTCGGTGCTAATGAGGCCATTATTTAGTGGTGGTTAATAAAAAGAATCAGTTTGAATTGTTGTCTCATAAGAAGTTTACTGTTGGTGTTTTTTCCTCTTCTTTCATCAGAATTGAAAGAGTATCTGCCTACACATTGCTAATATTCATCCTGGTATATTTATGGAAAAAATTTTTTTCCTCAATTTCCTGACCCCTCTTTTCCTCTTTTGAACCAGAATCCAAATATTGGAGATGTATCGTCTTACAGCTGCTTAAATTGCTCACAGTGTTATTCTTTAATTTTGCTTTTCCTAGGGCTGCATTCTCAAGTAACATTATTTAAATTTTCCTTTTGTTTTTTTGTGATTGGCATCAGCCTACACAAGAGTTTGTGTCTAATGTGACAATTTTGAAATAATGTTTTTCTTTTTATGTCTCATTATACTTTAGGGTGTAACTCAGACTTTGCATCTGCCAGAATGGCAAGTGACCTCAGCTCACCACCTCCTCCAGGGAGTCAGAGAGTCAGCATGCATTACTAATCTATTCTATTGCATATTAAACAATTTTTTCCATAAAAGCTGAAGTCCTTTTGTAATCACAGTATGATATTTGTCTACTCCCTTTTCTGTAATTTAATATATCTTGGATGGCCAAACAGTTCTGTGGGTGGGGGAGAAACACTGGTGATCGAAAATTCCAGTGCATCTGATAGGAAATCAGATCTTGGGTCCTTTTCTGGACACCATTTACTATCAGTTATGTTCTGATCCTCGTAGCTCCTCAGCTGTTTTAAACAAAAAACAAGTCTGGTAATATGTCAGGCAGCTGGATTTGCCCATCTGTAACCTTTGTCTGAGACTTTTAGTTTTTCCCTGACTTTTCCAATTCAGGACAGAAATACAATTGCCCCTTGGCCATAAAGCCAGTTGCTAGCCAGACTTGCCTATGACCAGAGCCTGGCTTTGGTATTTTTGGCTCTAGGATTAGCCAAATCCTTGGGCTCTGCTCAATCAAGAAGGGTACATTCGATCCAGAGAAGATGGCGGCATAGAGAGGAGTGGAATACTTAGTCCCTCCTGGAACAATTCATAAATGACCAAAAAACCAGTAAATAAACTGGAATAACAGTGGGGAGACAAACATGACTGCCCACTCATCATCCACCAACCTGAATTGGGAGGAATGCCCGAGATCACAGCATAAAATCTGTAAGTAAAACTGCGGACCCGCACTGAGAGCCCGAGCCGAGAGCCGAGAGCCGAGAGCCCCTCCCTCACGGAAGCCGCGCGGTGCACTCTCTCAGTCCAGCTCCAAGTGCGGTTTTAATATTAACTGCTCAATATAGGCAGCGAATCCTCAACAAGCAGACAGAGGCTTTTGGTGACAACTGACCTTGGGAGAATCGGGGGACATTTCTGTCTCAGGACGGGGAGCCCAGAGGATGGGGTGCTATCTCTGGCTGACGGGTGAACCTGGGAGTTTTTATGCCTCTTTCTCTCTCTGTGGAGAAAACCTCAGCTGTTCTCAGCCTGCAACGCTTTGCAGTAAAGACAGCCTCAGACATTTTAAAACCAAAACACTTCGATCAGCAGAGTCACAGAAACAAATAACTTATTGATATGCAAATGACATCTCTGAAGGGGGCGTAGCTTCCCAAGAGGAAAGGGAGGGGCCCAGCTCTACTGTCTGTCTTTCAGTCTTTCTGGAACCAGACCCCAAAGCCTGGGGGAGGAGAGCCACAGGCCACACCCTCTTACACAGGCAGTGACAGGCTGACAGGTGCATCTGCTGGGCAGAAAAGTACAGGTGTCTCAATCCTCTAAGAAAAGCCATCAGGGAAACCAGATACTGAAATATTACCTCTTTCTGTGACCTGAGCCTGTTCTCATCTGGGAAAACCTGATTGGAGTGGCCTAGGAGGTCAGATGCCTAGACAACAGAAAACTACAGCCTACACTAAGAAAAACGAAGCTATGACCCAGTCAAAGGAACAAACGTACACTTCAACTGAGATACAGGAATTTAAACAACTAATGTTAAATCAATTCAAAGAGTTTAGAGAATATTTCGCAAAAGAGATAGAGGCTGTAAAGAAAACACTGGGCATATATAAGGCAGAATTGAAAGTTCAAAACAACAACCAGTAGAATCTATGGAAATGAAAGGCACAACACAAGAGATGAAGGACACAATGGAAACATACAACAGCAGATCTCAAGAGGCAGAAGAAAACACTCAAGAACTGGAGAACAAAACACCTGAAAGCCTACATGCAGAGGAGCAGATGGAGAAATGAATGAAAAAATATGAGCAACGTCTCCAGGAACTTAAAGATGAAACAAAGTACAAGAATCTATGTATCATTGGTGTCCCAGAAGGAGAAGAGAAGGGAAAAGGGGCAGAGGCAATAATAGAGGAAATAATCAATGAAAATTTTCCATCTCTTATGAAAGACATAAAATTACAAATCCAAGAAGCACAGTGTACTCCAAACAGAATAGATCTGAATAGGCCTACGCCAAGACACTTAATAATCAGATTATCAAATGTCAAAGACAAAGAGAGACTCCTGAAAGCAGCAAGAGAAAAGTGATCCATCACATACAAAGGAAGCTCAATAAGACTATGTGCGGATCTCTCAGCAGAAACCATGGAGGCAAGAAGGAAGTGGTGTGATATATTTAAGATACTGAAAGAGAAAAACTGCCAACCAAGAATCCTATATCCAGCAAAGCTGTCCTTCATTTATGAGGGAGAGCTCAAAATATTTTCTGACAAACAGACAATGAGAGACTTTGTGAACAAGACACCCGCCCTACAGGAAATACTAAAGGGAGCACTACGGAGTAATAGGAGAAGACAGGAGTGCATGGTTTGGAACACAATTTTGGGAGATGGTAGCACAGCAATGTAACTACACTGAACAAAGATAACTAAGAATACGGTTCAGAGAGGAAGGTTGGGAACATGTGAGACACCAGAAGAAAGGAGGAAAGATAAAGACTGGGACTGTGTAACTTGGTGAAACCTAGAGTGTTCAACAATTGTGATAAAATGTACAAATATGTTCTTTTACAAGGGAGAACAAGCAAATGTCAACCTTGCAAGGTGTTAAAAATGGGGAGGCATTGGGAGAGGGATGCAGTCAATGTAAACCAGAGACTGTAACTAACAGTATCATTGTATTATGCTACCCTTAATGTAACAAAGGCAGTATACCAAGATGAATGCAGATAGGAGGGGGGGATAGGGAAGGCGTGTTGGACACTCGACATTGGTGGTGTTGTCTGACTCTTTACCCTACTTTGATTTGTGGTTGCTTTTCCTTTTGCTGCTTCCTGGCTGTCATTTTTTTCCTCTTTCTTTTCCCTCTCTACCTTCTTTGATGCTCCCTCCTGCCTTGTGGAAGAAATGTAGATGCCCTTATATAGATAGTGGTGAACACATAAATATGTGACCATACAGAGAACCATCGATTGTTTACCTAGGATGGAATGTATAGGGTGTGAACAAAACCATCTTTAAAAAAAAAAAACGGGTTGATGTCAAAACCTCCAGGGCAATATACTAAGTGAAATAAGCCAGACACATAAGGACAAATATTGCAGGGTCTCACTGATAAGAACTAACTATAATATGTAAACTCATAGACATGAAATATAAGGTACCAAGATATAGGACGAGGCTTAAGAATGGGGAGTGGTTGCTTAGTATGAGCAGAATGTTCAACTAGGATGAACTTAAATGTTTGGAAATGAACAGAGGTGTCGGTAGCAAGATGTGAGAATAACTAACAGTGCTGAATGGTGCGTGAATGAGGTGGAAACAGGAAGCTCAGAGTCATATATGTCACCAGAAGGAAAGTTGGGGGTCAAAAGATGGGAATATATAAAACTGAATCCTATGGTAGGCAATGTCCATGATTAACTGTACAAATATTAGAAAACTCTTCCATGAACCAGAACAAATGTATGACAATACAATTAGAAGTTAATAGAGGAGCATATAGGGAAGAAATACATACCTATTGCAAACCATATACTACAGTTTGTAGTATTTCAACATTCTTTCATAAACAGTAACAAATGTACTATACCAACACTACGAGTCAACAATTGAGGGGAGTAGGTTAGGGATATAGGAGGATTTGCGTTTCCTTTTCTTTTTCTTTTTTTTTTTTTTTTTTTCCATCTTTCATGTTATTTCTTGTCTGGAGTAATGAAAAGGTTCTAAAAATTGAACAAAAATTAAGTGTGGTGATAGACGCACAGGTGTATGAGGGTACCAGGGGCAACTGATTGTACACTTTGGATCTTTGGATAATTGTATGGTATCTGAAAAATCCCAATTAAAAAAAAAAAAAAAAGAAGGGTACATTCTCAAAGAATTGTTGTGAGGAACCGAACAGAGAATATATGTAAAGCGATGGCTGTTACTTATTTCATTAAAGGTTCTTTTCAGCTGCAGGTTTCAGAAAGCCTGAATAACAGAGGCTTAAACTATAAGGATGATTGTTTTTTACTTCAGAAATCTTGTGATTCATATTCCTAGGTCTGTCACAATTTCATCAAGGGCCCAGGATTTTCTCCATCCTTCCTCTCTGCCATTCTTCGAATGTTGGTCCATAGTTGTAAGATGGCTTGCTAACTTGTTGCCTCATGGTTCCAAAAGGGCTGCCTCAGCTCCAAGCATTATGCCTTTACCCAACTCCATTCTAAGACAAGAAATGAGGGAGGTGAAATGAGATGAGGACTCACCTCTCATTTTTGAGAGAAGTCCCCAGAGGATGCTCTCTCTTCTGCAGACTTCCCATTAGTTCTCCTCGTCCAGAACCTATCACACCCCTAGCTACAAAAGATACTGTAAAAATGAGTATCCAATGTTTTCAGCTCCATATTAAAAGGCAGGAAAAGAGAAAAGGTGTAATACCTGTCAAGGCTTCTACAAAGGGATCCACCACAGCACTCCATGTTCATTCCCCCTTCATCTCTCCATCCAGCCTGGATGAATTAGTCCTTCTTTGTTACATAGTAGATCAAGACCTATGTTTACAAGTTAAGTGGCTAGTTGGCTTGCTAAATATTAACTGATGACAGTAAACGCAAATATTATCAGGCTGCATTATAATAGCTATAATTCTTTTTTGTTTGGATAACAATTTTATATCAATTTTCTGAAATCATCTTCTATCGATATTAATAATAATGCTGTGACCTTCAAAATTCTGGTCTCCATTTACATATGAAATATAAGAAAATTAAAATATATTAAAAGTTATGATCATTTAGCTCACAGTGGTAGACAGGGAACCTTGATTCCTTGACCTAAGCTTTTTAAAAATGCTTTTTACATTGGTCTGTAAACATTATTCTGAAGTAAGAAATCTATAAGGAAAGATTTTCTTCCTTTTCTTCATAGCAGGATAAACCTTTAATACCTTTCCTTATGCAAAGAAATAAAGGAGGTGTCACATCCATTTAAAACTTCCAGTGTTCCTTTCTGGGAAGCAGTTGGTAGTAGCTATCAAAATATAAAATGGGCATTTCCTTTAATTCAACAATCTCAGTCTATACATTTACCGTAAGGATATAAACACAAAAGGCAAAAGGGCTTGTCTTCAATTTATTTTCAACATTGTTAACAGTAACAAAATCATGGAAATAAATCCAGGTGATCATGAATAGGGGACTAGTGACATACCAGGAAATTATTATGTATCTGTTAAAATGACTATAAACCAATTTCACTTGAGAATGTCAATTAGAAATTCCAAAATAGCATATATTGAACCCAACAACATATTTAAAAAAAACTACATTATGACTAAATAAGGTTTATTCCAGGCATGCAAGGATGATTCCATTTTAGGAAACCATAAATGTCTAAGAAAATAATCATGTGATTATCTCCATGTTCTCCAGAAAGCCATTTGATCAAGTTTGACATACATTCTGGATAAAAGCATTCAATATGAATTGACAAATGCTTCCTTAACATGACAAAATCTTCATAGTTCTCAGTTTATTTATGTTGAATCCCTAGCCCCTTTCCCTCTATATTCAGGAAGGTGGTGAGGATGTCATTCTCTCCATTCTATTTAATTTTGTTTTGAACTTATTACCCATATTATTCATGAGTTTTTTTTTATTAAATTCAGTTTTATTGAAATACATTCACACACCATACAATCATCAATGGTATACAATCCACTGTCCACAGTACGATAACATAGTTACGCGTTCATCACCACAATCTATCTCTGAACATTTTCCTTACATCAGAAAGAACCAGAACAAGAATAAAAAATAAAAGTGAAAAAAGGACACCCAAATCATCCCCCCATCCCACCCCATTTGTCCTTTAGTTTTTATCCCCATTTTTCTACTCATCCATACACTAGATAAAGGGGGTGTGATCCACAAGGTCTTCACAATCACACTGTCACCCCTTATTCATGAGTTTTTAAAAATATATAGGAACCACTCTCCACTGAAAGTTTCCCCAAACAGTCGCATCTCGATGACAATGTGCATATCTAGTGTCCAGATCTTGATTTTCTAAATTCTGTTACCCCATTAATTATCACCAGTGTTCCCCAGAGGAATGATGATTTCAGATCCGAAGTGGGAAACTACAAGGTAAACCTGCAATATCTTATTGTCCCAGAAAGCCAGGAAGCTCTCAAAGACTAATGGGATCATGTCAAAAGTCACAGATAACAGCTACAAGGAGATCCTGCTGACCAAATTTGTGACAATTTGAACATCAAAAAGAATTATGGGTTTAACTGATTGCAACACAGTGAATAAACAAAAACCCATGATTTCACAGTGATATTCCAGAGAGAGAGAGAGAGGGTAGTCATTTGCCATATCACGGAAGGTGACCATTATACCAAATCCTTACTTTGAAAATCGATAAGGAGAAGGTATTAGGCATTTACCATGCTTTTTTATTAGGAACTGTAGTTCATCCCAGGTGAATGAAGAACAACTCTTCTTTACAGAAGAATGATGTGAAACAACATGAAAAATGAATAAGGAATAGCAACATGAAAATGCCCAATTTCTAACCCTCAGTGAAATATTGATTCAGGGAATGGTTTTGCCTAAAACCGTTAGGTGACATTTATTGGGGAACAGGAAATTCCCACTACCACATAGCATTACCCACAAATTACTTGCTAATTGCATAGGGACACACCTTTACTTTATAGCAAGACAACTTGAATCACCACATAACAGTGATCCAAGTTAGTAGTATTCATAAGGGGATGAGACTTTACCTGTGTCTCTGAGGTGATTGCAGCATGAAATACACAGCCTCCCCAGTTCCAAAAATCTTTAACCTGAATCTAATCATGCCTTTGGACCTCATGACCACTTTATAAGAATGATGAGGAGCTAGAGGAACAAATTAAATGACACCATGAAAAAACTGTCAAAGAAATCCAGAATGTAAATTATCTGCAAACCCAGACTCTTCAAAGTGTAATTGTCATGTTAAAAGTTTAAAAAGTAGTAGTACTGTTTTGAGTTTTTAAAAGAATAGAGACATAATAACCAATATACTGCTTGAACCTGGATTGGATTCTGATTTGAAAAATCAGCTATAAAATACATTTTATGGGTCAGTTGGATATGGACCAGATATTCAGTGGCATTAGGGAATTACTTTTAATTTTCTTAGGTGTGACAACGGTATCATGTTCATGCAGCAAAAGCTCCTTATTTTTATGGGCAAAGAACTTGAATAGTCATTTCTCCAAAGAAGGTATAAAAATGGCCAATTAGCACATGAAAAGATGCTCAACATCATTAGCCATTAGGGAAATGCTGATCGAAACCACAATGAGACACCATTTCACACCCACCAGGATGGCTATTATAAAAAATATGAGTGTTGATGGAGATGTGAAGAAATATGAACCTTCATGCATTGCTGATGGGAATGTAAATTGGTACAGCAACTGTGGAAAAGATTTGGCAGTTCCTCAAAAAGTTAAACATAGAATCACCATATGATCCGGAAATTACACTCCTAGGTGTATATGCTCAAAACAATTGAAAATAGGGACTCAGAAAATTGTACACCAGTGTTTATAGCAGCATTAGTCACAGTAGACAAGAGGTGGAAATAACCCAAGTGTCCATCAACAGATGAATGGATAAACGAAATGTGGCATATACATACAATGGAATATTATTTGGCTGCAAAAAGGAATGAAGTTCTGATACATGCTACAACATGGATGAACCCTGAAAACATTATGCTGAGTGAAATAAGCCAGACACAAACAGACATGTATTTTATGATTCCACTTATATGAAATATTTAGAATAAGAAAATTCATAAAGGCAAAAAAAAAAAAAAATAGATTAGAGGTTACCAGAGGCTGGGGGCAGGGGGAATGGGGAATTACTGCCTAAGAGATATAGAGCTTCTGTTTAGTTTGATGGCAAAGTTTTGGTAATGGACGGTGGTGATGGTGGCACATTGTGAAGGAAATTGGTTAGAATGGCAGATTTTATGTTAAATAAATGTTACCACAAAGCAATTTTTTAAAAAAGTAACCCAGCAAGCTTTTTAACTTGACAATAAATTGGCAATTTGAAATGAGAAAAAAATAGTCTTTGTTTTAGGAAATATTTAGAAAGCAGATAAAGCAAATGTGATAAAATGTAAACACTTGTTGAATCTATGTGGTAGGCACAAAGGTGATCATTGTACTACCTCTTCTCTTTTACATGTTTAAGATTTTTATAAAAAGTTAGGAAAGAATGACACACAGACCTGTATTTTTTTTTTTTAACTTAAAAGGATACTGAGGACAATTTTGATTAATTGAAATTCAATTTTAAATGCAGGTTAGAAAACAAATACATAATATTCACTCAGTAAAATGTGCATAGTACACGTATGTTAAAGTATTTATGTGCATAGAGAGATATCTAGAAGAATGCATGTTTAGAATGCTTAGACACTGTTTTAGTTTCCTTGGTTGCTCAAGCAAATACCATGCCTAAGGACGGCTTACACAGTGGATATGTAATGTCTCACAGTTTTGAGGTTAGGAAAAAAGTCTAAATGAAGGCGTCATCAAGGAGTTGCTTTCTTGCCAAAGACTGTGGTGTTCTGGGGCTTGGCTGCTAGCGATCCTTGGTCCTTGGCTTGCCGTATAGCAAGGCACATGGCAGCATGTCCACACTGTCCCTTCTCTGCTGGGTTCCACTGATGTTCAGCTTCTGGATGCTTCCTCTGTGGCTTTCTCCCTCATATCTGAATTTCATTCCACTTAAAGGGATTAACACCCATCCTGGTTGAGGTGGGCCACACCTTAACTGAAGCAACCTCATCCAAAGGTGCTACTTACCATGGGTTCACAGCCACAGGAATGGATTAGGTTTAAGAACATGTTTTTCTGGGGTGCACACAGCTTCAAACCACCACAGACACTCAGGCACACAGTTGTTATTTTTGGAAGTCAGAGTTTCTGGGTAGTTTTTACTACCTTTCCCATTTCCATATTGCTTGAATGTTTTCATTAAACGCGGATCATCTTTACAAAAACAATAAGCCTGTTTTCAAAAGCAATAAAATTTTTGTAGGTTTCCAATGTTTTGGAAAACTTAACGATGGTAGAGCTTAATTTTCAGGAAAATGGATTTTCAAGAAACAACGAGATTGCCAATGCAGCCTGTGAATTTTGCCGACAGCAACAAAAATCCTCTTTCCCACTTGGGGAGAGGCAAAAACGGACCCAGGGTACCCTCTGATTTGTACTTGCCTTGGAGAGCTTGGCCTTGGGACCCCTTGGCTGGGGGTGGGGCAGGGGAGTGCTGGGACGGGGGCTGGAGCCCGACCTGCTCACGGCTGTGGTGCAGCTGGGCACTAGGCCTTTGGGGAACTGTTGTCTGCCCCACCCTGGAAATCGCTTTGGTTGGCATGTGGCCAACCAGAAGGCCAGAATTTCCATGCTGTTGCTGTCCCAGGGTTGCCCTCCTCACCTGGCTTGACTGCACCCCCAGGTAGTGCTTTGTGATTCCAGTCCTCTTAACTATCTCCACTTCAGAGCCAGGCTTTGATCCTTTCTCCTGGGATCCAGTTTCTGTGTAAGTCCTGCAGGCCTTTGGGTCCACAGGTTATTACCTGCACAGCATCCCAGGGCTGATTACTCATTTCAACCTTGGCTCATCTCTGCCTTTTGACCTTCTAGCCCCATCAGGCTCCAGGTCCAGGATCCTATTTGTGCTGGAGAAACTTAAATCTTAGCAATTAATATGTTCATATAAATCATACCAGCCACAACAACATCATTAAAATCTTCCTTGCCAAAATTCCTCATGGGGCAGTACTAGCATTTATATCCACATGGGATTTTGAAAAAAAAAAAAAAGATTTATTCTGTTCTATTTTGTTTTCCATTAAATTATTATTTTAGTTTTATGTAAGGCACAGTCAACATAACCTCAATATCAGATTATGCATTCTTCTTCCAAAATTATTTCGAAAACTGAAAAGTACAGAGAATACCATCACAAACACCTGCATTCAGACCACCCAGATTTAACAAATGTTAACATTTCATCATGATTGTTTCAAGTCTAGCAGTCTCATTTTCAAATTAAATTCTATTTCTGTATATGGGCAGAGCTGGCCTCCAGAAAACAGTGAATTGGCAGAATTCATTTCCTGCTGTTCTCCTTCCCTTCCCCGGAGGGTAACTGAGCAGGCACCTCTTTGACCCTTCGTTCCACAAAATGCCATGTCTCCCCCAAGATAACTGTGTTAGCAGCCATCACCCAGGGTTCTAGATGGATCAGGAGTATCCTAACTATACTAAAAACCATTCTCTGGTCACAAGTAGCACAAAAAGTCATAAGCAAAAAAGGAAGAAGATAGGGAATCTGCAATCATCAGGCCATCTTTATTTACTTATGAAAAATGGATCCAGGAAGTGAATGCTTTTGGAATCTCAGCTTCTTATTTCTTGTCTCTGCTTCTCTCTGCTTCATTGTTTTCTCTTGCTCAGTTCACGTACTGGAAAATAGCCACCAAGGCTACTGAGTTTACCTATGACATGCCCAGTCACGTGAAGACGTATTAGTCGATGTTGAGTTGTAATCATACATTTTCAGGGGAGAAAATCTGATTGTCCAGCTTAGGGGCAGATGTTCACCTCTGGTCCAGTAAGCTCCAGTGAGAGTGGGAAGGCAGGTCTTAGAAACATGGCAGCCATGTCCTACGTCTGTGACCTTGTGGATTTTGGACAGAGGTGGCTATTGTCAGATGTGGACCCCTTCATCCTTTCCCTCCCCAACCCCCACACATGGCTGCATGTTCTCCAGGACACAATTGTTGCAGAACTAGAATATCAGCAAAAGCTAGAGATGACTATCTAGGCTAGAGACCTACAACTTGGGAAAACACCATATGGTGGTGGTGATGATGATGATGATGATGGTGGTGGTAGTGAGGAGGAGAGCTATGAAGATAGCTTTCCCTGGGGATATACAGTGTAAGTGTATCGTGCATGGCTCACTGTCTGAAAATATCACAGATCAGGATTTGTGTCTAGACAAAGATTCCCATTTTTGAAATAGAGTATGTTTAGACTGATGTGTCAGGGATTTAACTGAGAAAACAGTGACCATCCAACCCCAAAGGGCTTACACTTTTACATGAAGACTGCATGTATATTACAAGAGGTTAACTTCAGTTTTTGAACAGCATTTCATAAAATGCACACTTTTCTTTCTCCCACTTATAAAGATAGGTGCTTGGTTTTATCCATATAAGCTATTTCAAATCTTTTCTAGAATAAGTAGGATATATCTAAATATATAAAATGAGGTCATGTTTATTTTATCTTCCCATACTTGCTTGTGGAAACCCAAAACATGATACTAACCACGGTACTATTTTCCCCATATAGACAGTACCATTTATAGCATCTTTTTCTGAAGATAATAATGTTGAAGCTCAGACGAGGTATGGCAGGAAATCTCTCCTTCATCCAGGCTCCAGCAGAGGGAGGGAGTCCCACATACCCATCTTCACTTATGAAGAGCCACCTCTCCAGGCTCTTCTGCAATCAGGTGTTATGAATTTCACTTTTTGAGGTTAAGGCTGCAATCCCCACTCCACTGGACCAGCAGCAGTGGCTGAGTTTTGAAGTAACAATCGAACCTGGAAAAACCCAATGAACTTTCCTCAGCACCAAGACTGTTTACCTTTAAGAACGATACAGGACTAGCAACAACGCAGCCTACCTGGCCATGGGAGAGAGAAGCTCCACTTGCAGACTTCTGGACACAGCCTGTGAGCATGTCATCCTCACTCCAGGTGTAGGGCAGGCGCGTGGCAAGGGGGCTGTGGGTGTGTACACAGATGCAATGTGGGGAAGCCAGGAGCTCTGGGGTCCTTTCAGCCTCTACCCTGCCTGTCATACCTCCTCAGCATGTGTGAGGTGTGCCCATCCTGCAAAACCTTTACTCGTGAGTGTAGTCAGGACAGGGAGCCATAGCCCTCAGTGGAGCTCCAGTTTGCCCTGGACTCAGTGTACCCCATGCATTCCCTGACTTAGTGCTATAAGGAGAATGCAGCCAAAGATCAGCTCCTCCGGTGTCCCTGAGGCTAAATGAAAATCACAAACCAACCAGCTCTTCACCCAGGGCCTTATCTTCTTCCCCATTTTTGTATCCTAAGCACAGATCTGTCATAATAAGTACTTAAATATTTGTTCAGTGCATATTAGATTTTGACCTCTGAAGTTTGGTTATTTCATATGCATAATCTTCATATGTCTCATGTTTATGAATAAATAAAGGATTACCTAATGATCAAAAATTTTTTTCTACTTTAAAATTTATTTATATCAAAGGCCTTTGGCCTTTCGAACAGCCTCAAGTCATAAGCTATTTTCATTCCATTTGTCTTCCAGATTATTTGAATATATTTTCCTCTATAAGGAAGGAGTGATATTTCAGATTGAACAAGCCACCAAGGAGTGCTCAAAGATCACCCTGACAGAGCCCTGGGATCCGCTTGACATTCCTCAGAACTCCACTTTTGAAGATCAGTACTCTATAGGGGGGCCCCAGGAGGAGATTACCGTTCAGGAGTGGTCCGACCGAAAATCAGCAAGATCCTGTAAGGATATGTCTTTTGGGATTAAAAAAAAATATTCAAGCTTTGTATCTCAGGAATCACAGTGGGAAAAATGGTAGTTGTTAGGGAAATTTATCAGCTTAATTAAATTATTTAAACCCACATTTAGCCCCTCTGTGTCCTTTGCTGGTTGCCTGTCACTAGGATCGAAGCTTCCTATTTGAAACACCTCAGCTTTCCCATGTCATCTGTACCTTTCTACCTCTTTGGCTTTTATGGACTCAGCCTTGGTTTTTACTTTGCACAATGATTCCCAAGATCTGTGACATGGGAGGCATTTTTCTATGGCACAATTTTGAATCGGTGCCTCCTTCTCTTCCCCCACATCACTACTTAAAGTCACGATGACCAGATCAACACCCATTGTTCCCAGGGTCAGCCCAGCCTGCTTTATACATAGAGATGAAGATATTCTCTGCCCTACTGCAAATAGGCTAGCCCAAGATTGTAAAAATGCAGGCATTTTGCCTGTCTTCTGTATTAAACAGTCAACTTTTCTTCCTGTTACAGATGAAACCTGGATTGGCATTTATACCGTCAAGGATTGTTATCCTGTCCAGGAAACCTTTACCAAAAATTACAGTGTGATATTGTCCACCCGGTTTTTCGACATACAGCTGGGCATCAAGGACCCGTCGGTGTTTACTCCCCCGAGCACTTGCCAGACGGCCCGGCCAGAGAAGATGAGCGAGGACTGTGTCCTGTAAACCTGGAACCCAGAAGTGACCACACTGGCCTGCAGTGCCAGTGAGCCCAGCTGGATCCCGACTGAGATTTGAGGAGCTGAGGATCTTCATTGAAAATAAATATAATTTTAGGAAGATAAACATGGATGTGTGCTTTGTTTTGTTTTGTTTTATATTTTGACTACTCAAGCTATGTTTACAAAATGAATGTCAAATAGATGGCTAATATGGATATTTTAGACATTTCTGAAGCCTCGTTGGGTACTGATTCTTATGCATGTGCAAGCTGATACTAAATGAAGTGGCGAACAAGGGGTAAGGGGTCCATAGGAGCAGTTTGCACTGGCAGGGAGGGGTGTTTTACTACTGACATTGTGGAAAATTGCTGGGACGTGGTGATAATTAAAGCAGATTGATTTGGGTCAGTTTTATTATTAATTTTTAAGTTCTTTACAGAAAATGAGCCCTTTATTGTCTGCACCAGAGTGGTGGACTGCTCCCACTGACCTCCACCTCTGCAATTAACTAGCCACTAACAAAATGATCCCTTACAATCCCTTCCAGACTCAAGAGCTTTATGGCATGCCTCAGTGGACATAAAGATTTTAGGAGGAAATTAAAGGCTAAATTAAGAAGTAATTATCCCTCTCCAGAAACATTTTAATCAAGAGGGTTTGGAAATCTTGTCTACAAGATTGTCTACAAAATGCCTACCCCTGGGTATGCATGAGCCATGTCTGCTTTCCTTTTTTTCTATGCAAAAGTACTAATATATGTGCTGAATCACCAAATACATGTCAACAGACCTAGAAAGGCAGGTGGTATTTTAAAAATAGCCCTGAACTGGAAGTCAGGAGACTATTGTCTCCTAAATCCAGACTTGGAATTCCCTCGTACTCTCATGCCTTTGGTCAACTAAATGCACTTCATTTTCCTCACTTAGCCTTCATGGGTGGTCCTGTGTTCTGGAGACACTGTTCCAGGACCTCTGTATCTGACCTCTGCTCCTCCTTCCCTGCTAGTTTACATGTGACCTTCCCTGACAATCGCCCCCAAGCCTGAAAAGCCTTGCACCTTGAGCATGCTCTTCTCACCATACTGAGCTCCTGAACACTGTCATCCGCTGTCCTGGCTATGAGCTCCTCAACTACGGGCACCACATTCTGATTACCTTTATATTCCCAGCACCAAGCAAGTGCCTGGCACGTGGGCAGTGCCCTACACATTTGCAGAGTGACAAAAGCTAGTTTCTCTGGTCTTTAAATGGTATGGCAGGGTTTCCTGGCCTCCAGGGAAACTTTCAGTAATAAAATGTGTTATTCTATCTCCTTCTCCTATAGCATTTTGTCTGGCTACCTATCTTCTTTATTTACCAGGAGAAATGTGTGGCACCTATGTTATGCTGAAAACAATTGTATTACTCACAGTTTATCTATATTATTTCAATAAAAATGTTACTGCATTTCAAAGTGTTCTTTGATTTATTTGCTTTTGAAATGAATATGGATTGTCTTGGTTGTAAGGAAGTAAAAACTCATCTGATGAAAATATAAAGTGATTCACGTACTCAAAACCAAATTCATTGTCTTCTCTCAAAAGCCTGATGTCCCTCTCACCTTCCCTAAAGTCCAGTTACCTTTGTTGGAAGCCTCAGAGTCACTCTTGACCTTTTAATCTGCTTCAATTCCTGTAGGCAATCAGTATCCTGAGCCCCTTCGAAATAAGCTGCTACCCCATCTCCATTTGCTCAGCCCACACCAACATCCAGCCTCTTAACATCTCTGGCCTTTGCAAGATCTTTATAACCTGTGTCCTCACCTTGTTCTTTCCTTCTAGAATCTGTCCACTCATTCAGCCACTCAGTCATACACCAGTTTCAAAGCACCTGTCGTCTCCAGTGCCCGTGCAGGTGGCTGAGGTCACAGAGCAGGTGTGAAGCTTGGCCAGGTGGACATTTGGAAGGCACAGCCTAGGAAGAATTTCACAGTTGTGTCCCAGGTGTTCCAGTCTGATGAGGCATTTGTGACAGTGTTTGCCTCTCCTCCCACCAAAGGCCCCATTCCTCACCAAACTAAGAATCTCACCTTTGCCCCATTAAACTTTATCTCTGCCCACCCTGATCCACATTCCTACTTTCTTTCAAAGACAGGAACTCTTTTTATTTTGTTCTGGGACATATAAAGTGGTGACCTTTAGTTTGTTAGTTGAGGTCTGTTTTTATGAGTTGAATTGAATCCTCCCAAAATATATGTTGAAGGCCTGATCGCCAGAACCTCAGAATGCGACCTTACTTGGAAACAGGGTGATCGGAGATGTAGTTAGTTAGTTGAGATGAGGTCATATTGGAGTAGGGTGAGCCATTAATCCAACACAACTGTCTTTATCAGAAGTGGAGGAGAAACACAGACACACAGAGGAGCCCTTGTGAAGACAGAGGCAGAGACTGGGTGATGCAGCTAGCAGCCATGGAAGGCTAAGGATTGCTGGCTGCCACCAGCAGCAAGAGGGAGGCAAGGAAGGGTTCTTCCCTAGAGCCATGGGGGGGAGCATGGCTTTGCCAACAGCTTGACTTCAGACTTCCAGCCTCCAGAACTAGAAGTTTCTGTCGATTTAAGCCACCAAGCGTATGGTAATTTGTTATAGCAGCCATAGGACACTAATATACCCATTTTGGTAGTTAACCCACTTCCCAGAAATGAATATAGTCTCCCTTCCAGAAGGATTTTACACCTGGCAGAGACCCCAACACACATCTGATGGTGCCATGGCCTGTGGTTCTCCATGGCCTAAAAGTAGGGACAGGCTCCTGAGCATGATGTACAGTGCCTTTTATAATCAGGCCTGACTCTTTCTCCATCTTCACCACTTGGCATTTCCCTCTCTTTTCCCAGCTGCCACCAGAGCCTAGGAAGTGAGGTATGGCTTATCTCTGGGTAGCAGGCAGTTTTCCTTAGTCACCAGTCCTGTGTAAAAAAAAGCCTGGTAGTCATCATTGTCAAAATGAAGAGGATTATTAAGGAGGGAAGCAGTTTGTATCTATTAATGAAGAGGTGCAGTCCAGTGTCTCATGTGTCTGCAGACATGGCATTGCCAATCATGGCCATGGCCTAGGGCTGGGTACCATTATGTGGATCCCCTGCCTCTGCTGTCTCTGACCCTTCGTGCTACACTGGAGCTACTTACTTTCACCTCTTCCAAGGCAGCATTTCCACTTCCAATTTGCTGGAACCTGTGCATGTGCTGGGGTGTGCTCCTACCCTCTGCCTTCAACTGGCCAGGGTGGAGAAGCCTCCTCCCTGTGATACAGCCATCAACCCCTTTTCCTGTCTGCCCACGTGCAGTCAAGGGGATCTGGCCCTCCTGCCCACAATTGCTCTATCATCAGGGTGACTTTCCTACAAGAAGCTTTGCTGAATGAGATAATATTGGACTTCCTCAAATCAGAACTCATTAAAAAGAAATCTTTAAATATTTAAAGCAGGCCAAAAAGGTTAGGTCTCCGAGGAAATTTTCCATGACATTTTCCATTACGTTTCCAAAAAATGTTCTCAATTTTCTGCCAAGACCAATCCAACCCTACTTTAAAATTCCATTTAATACTCACCTCTTGCTGGATCTCCTTTACTCTCACCTCTCAAAGTTCTCTCTGTTATTTTAAATCACTTACCCTGAGTATTCTGTCTGTACCACACTAGAGTGGGTTTTTTTTCACTTTTTCCCTGTGTGTTTATCTTGTTTTCCTCCATCTACTAAAAACACCTCAGATGCAGTGATGGCATCCTTGTCTTTCCCGTTGAATCAAAATAACTTCAATTAAACTGGATGAGAGACAGCCCTCCCAGCCAAGGACTTGGGGAAAATGTATAAGAGATTCAAATGCCTTGGAGGTAAACACCTCTTTAAAAGCCAATCTTAACTTTATTTATGGACATTCTACCATCATAACCTTTTTAATGAATTCTATGAAAATAACAGATAAATTATATTTTTATTTGTCTTAAAGCAGAATTATTAGTTCAGCTATATTAGTAGAAAAAGGTTTTGTTCCTATAATTTGTTGTGTTTTTATTTAGGAAGAGTGATATTTACTTTTATCTTATCCCAAGCATTAAAGTCATATTTTCATTAGAGGAAAAATTAACATCATCTCAATATATATTTCATAGTTAAAGTTGGAAAATGTTAACATAGCCCTATCAATCAAGGAGTGGGCTATAATTATCCTATAGTTAGGAATAAGTTGCAGTGAATACAACATTTGCAGTATTTAAGTAATCCGAGTGTGTGTGTGTGTGTGTGTGTATGTATGTGCACGAGTGCATATGCACTAGGCTTTGGTTACAGTTATTTGATTCAGAATGGCATATTTATTTTAACCTTCATTTGCTCAAATCACATAGCTAAGCATTCTTTTTCTCCATCGGTAATTTTTGATGGCTAAATGTGTATTTTTCTTATTAAAACATGACTACTATCATTGCAATTTTTACTTGAGTTCTATAGTTTTGATAGAGAAAATTATCAAAAAACACAATAAATCAAGGGGTTTTCTGTTATTGTCTGGAATGGTTTTTCAGCCCTAAAGTGCCCTAGTTAATTAGTTTTCTCTGTCAGCCTAGAGGAAGGCAGAGATTAGGAGAACATTGACATTAACTTTCCAACCAGGAGACACCAACCTAAACTATCACAAAATTCCTGTTATCTAATTACACAAACCTGTTTGGTTACCAGTATAACTCCGGGCTAGACTTGTGGGTAATTATACACATATCATAGAAATTTAGGGTCTCTTGGTTTTGTTTCACTTCCAGTGGCAGAAATGGGGCCCTTCTTATGGCCTCATGATGCATCTGTCCTCTACTATGCAACACATACTTTTCAGCAAAATCTAGTTTCCCACTAAACTCCATCATAAGGTAAGCAATTCTCTTCCAGGAATATAAAAACTAAACTGGAAACTTCTGAAGAGGAAAAAAAAAACTAAGATAAACAGTATTTCTGAAACATTCTGCAATCACATTAGTGGATGGGCAGGGATGCTCACAATTGGAATTTAGTTTCTTTCTAGTGGGGCTCTTTGCTTTTGCAGCGCTCTCTGACTTTGTGGTGTTAACTGACCCTTCCGCAGTAGCCCTGACTTCCTTAGGGCTCAGGAATAATAGAGAGAAGCCACAGAATACTCTGTTTGATGCAATCTTAGGAAATTTAATCAACTTATCATGCAAATGAGCATAATGGAAGTAAAAAAAGTGATATCCTGGCCCAGCAAAGTTGTATGCCTTTATGATGTGCCTTCTAGGTCACTTCACTTATCAACCCCTGTCATCATCTCCTCCCAGTTACTTTCCTATAACCATAACTGATACCACATAAAAAGCAACCAATAGCGCTGCAAATGTTTCCAGGTAGATCCCTATATTCCTGATAGCACAGCACTAAGGATGTTGCTTAGATTCTACCTAATATCAACAAATATCATAATACCCTAAGAATTCTAGCCAAACTGCCTAACTATACCCCAAATAGCAAAGGAGAATATTTTAAAAGAAAGAGAAAGAGGAAAAGAAGGCACCACTGCAAGATTTATCACCATAAGTTCTCAGCCAAAAGAGTGGATGCATATTGGTGAAATAAACTTGAGAAAATGCAAGCCACACCAGAGCAGCACATTAAAGATTTTCATGCAGTGATCTCCCTTTTAAGTTACCATAACATACAGATTTCCAAGTTGAATGTTCTTTCCTAAACCACTGACCATTGGCCTGTTCCACCATTGAGAATTGTTCCCAGGGCTGTGGATCTATGAACATCATATTGCATGCTGCCATTTAATAAGGAAGGAAAATAGCCTTAAAAGAGAAAGCCTTTTGGTTTTGGGAATAGCATCCTTGTTTTTTCAGCTATACAAATTTAAAGTGCTTTTTATTTTAAAATAACAACAAAAGTTCAGTAGTCTAGTGATTCAAGTGTGTATAAATTGAACTTTTTAGAACAACTTTCAGTTTAACTTTTATGAAAATTATATTATTACATAATAATCCTCAGATAATAACAGGTTACCATGTGATTTACTTTTCCTAAACCTCTCAGCTTTCTAGTTCAGTCCTCCTAGCACTGTATTTCCTAGATCAAGAGTTAGGAAGACAGGTAATGAGTTCAGAGTTTCTGTTTAAGGTGATGAAAAGTTGGAGGAATGGATGTTGGTCTTGGTAGCACAATGCTTTGAATACAATTAATACCACTAAATTGTACACTTAAACATGGTTAAAGTGGGAAATTCTGGGTTGTTTATATGTTACTGCAATAAAAAGTTAAACAAAAAAAGAGGAAGACAGAGCAGCAATTTCATTTGTATAATTCAGATAGTTCAAATCATACAAGAATGATAAAGTCTATTATGGTACTTGCTGTGGATGCTTCTGGAATGGAGATGAGGAAAAATTTCCCAGATTTTTGCCTTATATAATCATTCAGTACTACCAGTTCTTTTCAGAAAGAAGTTTGCTAATAATTTTCCACTTAAGATTAATCCATATGTCTCTAGAAGAGGGATCATCAACAAATTTTCTTAATGAAATCAGTTAGATATTCCTAAACTTGGAAATAAGGTTAAGTTCTGTGATTGAAGGAACAGGGCCAATACACAAGGGATAAATGAACTATTTAGAGAATTAAGCCCCAAGAAAAGAAGTCATGCAAGTTCAGGCTAAAAAGCTGGAGAAATTATGATGTCCAATTAAAGCAAGACTGCCACTGGAAGGGAGTCTCAGCTAGGTACTACAGGAATGGAATTGAAGTTAAAAGAAAAACCAGAATGCTATCATTTTGTTTGAGGACAAAGTGTTTTAGCAGGAGGTTGTTTTCATGGAGTTTATTAGGGAATGTAAGATTAAGGAATAGGCAGTGTTTATCTAACCATGTCCATGAGGGGAAAATATAGAATCTTGCAGACATATAGAGAATGTTGGGGACAATTATGAGATTAGTCACGTGTTGTTACTTTGTGGAAAAGATCCAGGAATGTCCAGATTTTACTTTGCTCTTCCTGTCAAAGATCCATAGAGAAACAAGCTCAGAAGACAGAGCCAAGCAAATCATCGTTGTTATTTAGCTGGGGCTTTCACCCCGAATACTTTAGAATGCAAGTGAACCAGGCTAGACCAAGTGGAGGAAGTAGAGGCCAAAGGAGTCATTGTATACATTGGATACACAGTGTCCATTGTATGGCAAGTCTGAATCTGAGGAGAGTGCACCACTCCCAGTTCAGCAAACAGGCACAGAGAAGATTCATTGGCACCACAGGAAGGAGCAAGGGACACTGGAAGAAAGCATTTGTCCCGATGCCTAACACTGCCTTCCCCAGACCTTGGCTGGGCAAGGCAATAGTCAACTTGCACGACAAAAAACATCCAAAAGAGAAAGAAAGATTTGGCCTGGTCTATGGGTCAATGAGAATTCAATAGACACTATGGCCTGGAAGAATTACCCCTCAAGACTAGCCCAAATCCTTAATGATAAGAAATCTCACTTCTCAAGTAATTTCTTATTAAGGGTAAGTGCTCTAAATGGCAGATAAAATATTCAACTCACTGGAAAGGTTACAAACACCATTGCAAAATGATGCTTTGTCATTCTGGCATACGTCTCTTAACTAATTTGCTCCATATCTATCAGTCTCTGAGGGAGATGTGTAGCGTAACAGAAAGGACAAGGGTTTGAAATCATACATACCTGGGTTCAAATGTCGATTCAGTTGCTTATTGCTACTGTGTGACCTTTGACCAGCTATTTAAATTCTCTATGAGCCTATGTTTCTTACACTCCCTCCTTAAAAGGGTTCTTGTTAGGATTAAATTCAATAGTGTTTATAAAATGTGTAGCACCTGGCTTTGCAAGGATTAGGCACTCTAAAATGTTAGAAACCTTCTACCTTTGGTTTCTTTCCCATGAGAGTCTGACAAATCCTGTGTGGACCAACACAATCAAACCATTATGACTGTAACCTGCTAAAGATTAGACTAGGGTCTAATTAGACATATTAGCTGTTCCAAATGATCAGGAATCCATTCACTCATGAAGCACTACTGAGAGTCTTCTTTATGTAAGGCACTGGAGATTCAGTGGAGGACAAGACAGACAAGGTCCTGCCCTCAGGGAGCTTCCAATCTGTTGAGGGAAGAGGCAGACAACAAACAGACAATTTAAAAAGCCAGAAGGTGGCAAGAACTCCACAGAGAATGAAAAGAGAGGGACGAAGCAGAGTGAATAAATAGCTACTTTAGATGGGGATGGTCAGAGATGGCCTCTCTGAAGAGGTGCCCCTACATCCTTTAACTGGAGATGTCAATGACAAAAAGAATCTAGTCTTGAGATGATCCAATGAGTAGCATTCCACCAGAGGGAACAATTAAAATAAAAGCCTGGGACTGCAATGAGTTCATCCTTTTTGAGGAAATGTAAAAGGTCCATGAGGCTGGAGCTTTGTGGCCAAGTGTTTCTGAGAGAGTGGTCCTAAATGAGGCTAAAGAGACAGGGAAGGGCCAGATCCCACAGAGGGATATGCCAGAGCAAGGGATCTGGATTTTATTCTCAGGACAGTGGGAAGTTGTTCGTGGTGATTTGAAGCTGTGTGTACCCAAGAAAAACATATTTTTAGGTCTAATCCCCCCCATGTGTGTGGACCCATTGTAAGTAGGACCTTACAATGGTGGGACTTTCAGCTAAGGTGTGGCCCAGCCCAATAAGGATGGGTTTTAATCCTATTACTGGAGTCCTTTAAAAGAGGAATGAAATTCAGAAAGAGAAACCCACAGGAAGCAAGAAGCTGAACATCAAGGGAACATGGAAGAGAAGGGAGAGACCAGGAGATGCCACCATGTACATTGCCATGTGACAAGCTGAGGCCCAAGAATCATTGGCAGCCAGCCCTAGAACACCACAGACTTTGGGAAGAAAGGACCGCCTGATGATGCCTTGATTTGGACTTTTTCCCAGCCTCACACTATGAGCAAATAAATTCCCATTGTTTAACCTGACTCATCCCATGGTATTTGCTTGAGAAGCCTAGGAAACTAAAACACTATTGAAGGATTTTTACCAGAGGAATCACAAAATATGATTGATATTTTTTAAAGTACCCACTGTCTGCTGTGTGGAAATATGGAAGAAGGAGAGTGAGAAGAAAAGCAAGAATAACTGTGAGGGGGCTACTGCAGTAGTCCAGGTGTGGGATAACGGTGGCTTGGCCGAGGTTGGCAATAATGGAGGCAGGGAGAAGAATACAGAGTCAGGATATGCTTGGAAGTAGAACCAGTGGGAAACGTGGAAGGCAAGGGAGGAGAAAGAGGAATCAAAGAAATCCCAGTTAAATGTTAGTCATGATTAAAATTACCACATATTCAGGTAACTAGATAATAGTAGCTGGAGAAAACCTTGCCTTAGTCTAGTAGCTAGTCCTGTGTGTGTATGTGTGTGTATATGTTTGTATGTGCAAACTATTAGAAATATGGAGGAAGTTCATTATTTATGGAAAATGGTCTATATTCATGTCTGTGTCTGCCTGAGATGCTGTGTAATAGGACATTAGATGAAATTGTGCTAAGGACCAAAGTGCAGGATAACTTTTAGACAGCCACCAGTAGAGCCAGTACCTGGTGCCAAACACTTCCTTCTTTTACTGAGAGGCATTAACGGAAAAATAACTCCACCATTAACCCCTGCAGGTCCCCTGCCTCATATAAGAAGAGGACTGGTAAGGAGGAAGAGCCATTGGAAATGTCAAGCTACCAAACAGAGGTTGTTCCCAACCCTTGCCCACACTGGTCCTGAAGTTGAACATGTCCACATATTGGGGGACTGGCATTTTGTGACTCAGTTGAATTCCCATTTAGACAGAAGGATTTTTGAAGGTGATTTAAAAAAAAAAAAAAACAGTTTCTAAGTACCAGAAATAATCAGAAATTAAATGCAAGCAAATATGTTCATAATAATAGCAGGAAAACATAAGCACCAAACAAAACCCTCACAAGAAAGTTGTGGAATCAATATTTAAAAAAATACATAAACTTCATGAATTTTACAGCAGTATATAATGAAATGTAGTCAGTGTCTGAATTTAACTACTATCATATATAAATTCAATTTTTCCAATTTAATTTAGTGGCTAAAAATACCTAAAACTAATCCCAAAGAGATTTCCTTTGCAATCTGACAAAATAATTATAAAGTTTATCTGGAAAAATAAACAACCGAGACTATAAAATAAAAATAAATTCATTAGGGACCATCCACATCAGATGTTAGGTATATAATGAAGTGACAAAAGTTTGGACAGACCCTAGAATTCAAGATAAATCATGGGTGCTATAGCGTTTTGTAGAAACTGACCCACAGATTTAATGTTTCATAAAGAAGTATATAAGCCTATGTAAGAGATGGGTTTACTTATCAAAAAGTATTGGGAAAATCATCCAAATCTTATAGAAACAAAATCTATTTGTAGTCTTACTCCTACCATACACTGAAATAAATTGTAATGCATAAAAAATATGTATGTAAAAACCACTCCAGGATTTTTGTAATGGTACTAAAATAAACAGTAAACATTTCCTGGTGTTGGCTTGAAAATGTTAAAGAAAAAAAAAAAAAAGAAAAAGAAAAAAGAATCAGAAGAAACCACATAGGAAAAAACAACAATATATAGAGCTATCTAGATATATTAAAAACACATAAAATATATCATAAAGGAGATTAAAATAAAACTGAAAACCCGAGGAAGCCATTTAATAATATACTTCCTACATAAAGTGACATTTTACTAATTCATTAAAAATATTTTAGCTCATTTGAAAAATGGGTAAAAGATACAAGTAGAAATTCACAAAAGAAGACAGATCAATGGCTAATGAACAATTTTAAACATCCAATATCAGTAGTAATCAAAGAAATGCAGGTTAAACAGCAATCAAATACCATTTTCACTCTGAAATTTGTAAATAAAACAAAATTTATAATTCCTCATGATGCTAAAGGGTTTATAATGAGCTAAGTACTCTCAGACCAGCTGCTGGGCTGTACTTTGGCACATTTCTGGGGAGCATTTTAGTGACATGAAATTGAAATCCTTATAAAATATCTTATGCAATCAAGCCTCCACCTCTACCTCCAAATTACTGAGGTGGGCATTTAGCATCACCAACTTTAAACATAATTTCAACTAACTTCTTGCAATCAGAATGAATGCTGTAGAAGAACTTCAAGTTTTGAAGAATCATTTGACCATTTCTTGGAGTAAGCTCCACATTACCTTTTACAGAAAACATCAGCATTCCCTAGACTCACCTTTCAAGAATTGAGGCATTCCATCATTTGTTTGTCTTTTATAAAAGAACGTTTATTCTTTCTGAGAGACCATTAAAACCTAGGGTCTTCCCTTTCCTGGCTATGGAATCTTTGGGTCCTCCTTTCTTCAGAGAAGACACCTTGTGTCGCCCATAAGGCTTTAACCCAATTTGGGGCAGCAATTAGAAGAAAACTCGTAAGCGATGGACCTCACACGGTAGCCCGCTCCATCAGAATCACCGGAAGCACTGGCTTGCTGGCCCCGCCCCCAGAGTTTCAGACGGACTAGATCCGGGGTATGGCCAGAGAACTTGCATTTCTAACAACCTCCCAGGTGATGCTGATGCTGTTGGAAAAATATTTGCCTAGAGGAAGTAATTTCCAAGGTGAGCAGGACAAGTAGGCATTTGATGTTTTCGTGGGGGCTAACAGCTCGAGTTAAAGTAATGAAACTGTAAAGGAACGATTTCAAGCCCATTTCAGCCAGTGTGTGAGAGGTATTTTGTGCCATCCTAATACCTAGTCCAGACTCTTAACTACTTTTTAATGTAAGACCTGTTCTTTGTTTCCAGCTAGACTTTATTTTCCTCAAGGGCAAGTCCCCTGTCTTAGACTTGTCTTGAGTTTACCATAGTTATTTGCACAAAAGTGTTCAGTATAGATTTGCTGATTGAACTGAATTACAAAGACAAACATCTAAGAAGAAAGAACCTATAGAAAATTCTGGGCACATGATCGCAGCTACAGCCTAGGATTTTGTGCTTAGCCCAATGAAAGAATGTTACTAAATCTCAGTTTACATGATCTCAGTTGCAGTTGAGGATAAGCTGAATAAACTTTGAGGTTGAAGGTTTTAATGACCGTAAATCTCCTCTAAAAGCCTCTGGATGGGCTCTACTTGGGGATGCCAATAATAATCGTAGATAATCATGGGACAGAGATGGTATTATTCATTTCATCCAGGTCCTTAATGAAGTTGAGGGGAAATGATAGGGGCTGTGAGGGACTCAAATAGAGGAATTAGCTCTTACTGGAAAACTATTTTTAAAAACCAACAGTTCTCATGTATCTGCCTCGAAAGGTTCTTTTTCTAAGGGAAGGTTTCTTGGAATGAGCTGTTGAGGTTGGGTATTGAGTATTTTGTCTTGTTCTTTTTTGTGTATTCATTTGGTTTTATATGTATTTACCTTTACCCTATAGACCTCAAGCAATATCCTATTGATGAGGTTGAGACTTTTCTACCCTATCCAGACATTATAATGATAATAATGGCTAACTTGTAGGTAGAGCTTCATAATCATCAGGTACTGTCATAGTTCTTTGCAAGTATTAATTCATTTAATTCTTATAGAAGCAATATTAGGCAGATACTTTTATTATCCATTTTGTAATTCGGGAATCTGAAGCACAGCAAGATGAAGTAACTTGTCCAAGGTACACAGAGCCAGGAAGTGATAAAGCTGGAATTCACCCACAGGCAGTCTTGTCTCCCAAGGCATGCTCCAACTACTAGGCTGAGCTGCAGGCACAAAGCATGGCGCTGACAGGCAGTGGGGCTGGGGAACCTCAGCCTTCAAGTCAAGCTGACCCAAGTGAAGTTCTGGTCCTACGGACAGGTTCCTCTGGGCTGCATTTTCCATATGTGTGGAACTGAGAATCATCATAATTACATCACAGGCTTAATAGAGTAAAAGTGATCATGAACCACGAGCAAACAACTAGAATGGCTCCTTGAGCACGGGTACTCAGCCAGCACGCGCATCCATCATTCATGGGAAGAAATCCTCAGGACAGAGTCTGCCTTCCGTGGTGTGCCCATACACCTGAGTGTCCCCATCCTCAGGGACCCAGGAGCTGGAGATGGGAACAGTGCAAATGGGATACTGACTCTCACGTCCCAGGGTACTGCAGGTTCAGAAGAGATGACACACATATTTCGACCCCAGTCTCTAAAATTCCACCTGAAAAAGACAAGAGAGAACGGCGGGCCAGGCAGGTTGATATCCTGCAGTACTTCTCATGTGTTGCTCCCTCTTCTCTCCCCGACAACTGCTGTGTTCTCTTGCTGGTGCCAGGAGGCCTGTTGGTCCATCCCCCAAGTCTCACCGAATCAAAATAAAATACTTAAAGAAGCCATGCAACAAAGATGTGTGTGGCATAAAATTTCAGATGTGTGCTTCCAGGGCAGGTCTGCCCCACCCTGTGGCAACCCCCAAATGAGATAAGCCTGGTGAGCTCCAGGCTGAGATGAGCACGGGAGTCCAGAGGCCACTGGCCAGCCACTCAGCCATCGAATGCCCCTGCCTGACATTGCCTGTAGGCAGCCTGAGTTCCCACACTCCTGGAGACTTGCATCTCTGTCTGAAAATGGTGGAACGGACAGCTTCACTCCCTTTCCAAGCAGGGGTAGGATAAACCCCTAGAAAACTTCTCTGTGATCCAGGGAGGCTGTGGACACGGCACCCACTGCTGTAACTGCCACCTGGGAGGAATTATAAGGGCTGTGGAAATGAAAGGAATAACTTCCAGAATACCATGTCTGATTACAGCAAGTCTCCCTACCTTACTGTTATAATACAGAAGTTGATGTTTCCTGGGGCACTGGTCGAAGAGTGTTACATGTCATTACTCACTTATTCCTCACAACAGCCTTTATTCCTTACGATGAGGCATCTGAGACTCAGAGAGGTTAACTTGCTTGATTCCGCCAGCCAGCCATAAGTTCCTCATCACAACTCACTCTTTTGCAAATCTTTATAGACTTGCCACTGCTCTCAGAAGAAAATCCTAGCTCCATCACACAACTGACAAGGCTCTTCATGATCTAGCTCCTGCTTACTTCGTCAGTGTCATTACTCTTTTGCCACTTCCCATTCCACACCCAGATGGTGATGAATTGCTTTCAAGTCTTCAAGTGTATTATGTTCTCTGTTGCCTCAGGACTTTGCACATGTTCTCTCTGCCCAGAACCTCCTACCTCCCACCTGTGCCACCACCCCCACTTTCTTCCTGATTATAAGTGGGTGGTTCTTCCTATTATTTGCTTTGTGTTACACTGTTCCTTGCTTATCATACAACATTTTATTAGACTGGTTTATGTAAGTGTCCGTTTGCCCCTCCAGACTTGATGTTTTACGTGGCCAGTCTTTGTCTGCCTCTTTCACAACTGAGTTCTCAGCACAGAGCTTGGAGCCTGCAGCCAAGAGGGTGACCAATAAATATTTTTTTGTTGAATGAGACATTGAATTTCCTTTGCTTTGCTATCTCATCCATACTACTGTGCCACCCCTAAAAATCCTACTTTAAAGTTCCCATTGCTAATTATCCTCAGTTTGACTTAACTGATCTTCTGTAGTCTCAATCCTTACCCAGCAAGAGCAAAAAATCCTTCTATGTAAAAATTCTTACAATGTTCAAAAGAAGCTATAATAATGCCAAACAATAAAAAGAGAACAGTCAAAAGAGATGGTCACTTTTTTTTTTCCTCTTTAACTTTATTTCTTTTTTTATTTAGCTAATCTCCTGTTTCCTTGAAGCCACTGACACACACATGACCCTGGTCTCTCTGTAACCTCGCAGCCCAGGAAGCCACATGTCATGTGCTTTGGATCTCACATATCGCTCCTGCTCCCAGGCAGGGAAAGAATGGAAAAAGCATTGGTTTCAGGGTAAAACAAACTCAGGCCCTATTCCCAGCACAACCACTGTCTAGTTGTGTGAATTTGTGCAGGATACTAAATCTCTATTTCCTGCTCTTTGAAATAGGGATGATAATATTTACTTAATAGAGTGGTTATAAGGGTTCAATGAAGTAATAAATGTCAGGTGCTAGCCTCATGCCAAACATGTAGTAAACAGTCACAGATGACAATTTTCTTCTGCTTTCTTTTGCCTAATCCCAGCATCTGTGTAGGAATTATCACTCTGGGCTTCAGTGGACCTGTGAACCCTGTGAATTATGTGCAGAATTAGTATGCCCATAAGAGCTTTTATTTCTAGAGAGAATATCCATAACTACATTGGATTCTTAAAGGAGTCTGTGGCCCTTCCAATGACTGAGAAGCAGTGACTATAAAATGTACTTTATGGCTTATCCTGTATCAATTTAACTAGTGAGTGTGTAGGCGTGAGATGTGCCAGGGTATTTCTTGAATGCAGAATCATGGAGCAATACCAAGCTGAATTTGATGGGGTTGTTTAGGCATGTACTAACCAGTACAGTATACAGAAAGTGTCTTTCTACACCAGTCTGGATTCTGGCTGGCAACCATTGCTGTTTGGCTAAAATCCTGATGACTGTGCCAAGAATTTCTCGAGTCCTACTTTAATAAAGTTCACAGTCTGGGGTTGGGGGTGGCGCTTCATCAAATAGTAACACAAATGATTGTGTAATTATAAATTGATAGAAAGAAACATAGTTCTATAAAAACTTGTAATGAAGAAATTTGACTTGGCCTTTGGAGTTTAGGGAAGGCTTCCCCGAGGAAATGGCGCTTTTTTTCTGAGGTTGGAGAGATGAATTTAAGTGCATTTAAGGGGGAAAAAAGCATTCCAGAAAGAGCATATAAATGCCTTGGGATAAGAAGAACGAGATACATTCGAGTAACCAAAAGAACAGCCAGTGAGGCTGGAGCAAAAAGTAGGAGGAGGTAGAGGAGTGAGATGAGGCTGAAGGGCATTTGGGTATTGCAAAGAATTTGGGAACTTATTCTAGGTGACATGGAAAACCACTGAAAAGCTTCTCCATCTTACTTGACCAGTTCATCAATCCATACACTTGACCCCCTACCCCTCTGACTTCTTGAAGGTCTTAACCTTGATTCTCTAGACAATAGTTTATTTTGATGCATTCCTGTCACTCAGGCTACACTTTCTCAATGTATTTTTCTGTGTCTGCTCCTTAAATGCTGCTTTCCACTCTCGCCCTGAATGAGCTCATCCTGTTGCATGATTTCAGCCATCACTCTTCTGCAGATGCCTCCAAAATCTTTTCTAGGCTGCAGTCACTTTTCCTCATCTGCTTGCAAAATAAATGCTGCATGATTTTGGTAACATGTATTTCTATATGATCTGCATGAAGTTTGTTTTGTAACTCTATGGGCACATCTTTTTAGAGACTATTACTCCCAAATCCCTATCATTTTGGCTATTAGCATGGATTTGCCAGAGGCTGAGGGGAATGAGTCAGCTCTGGGGAGCCATGAACAGGGATTGGCGGGGCGCTCCCAGCAAGGCCGCCTGAGGCAGCAGTGGAAACAGCTGACAGTTTGCCTTGTGATCTGCCCTGATATATATAACATATGCTTTGCGTTTGCTGAGGTTTCTGTTCATCTTCCCTGAGGGACCCTGACTCAGGGTTACACTCGCCCTCTGCTGACGTCCATGTGGGCACAGAGCATCAGCCTGGCAGAGACGAGGTGGGAGGAGCAGGCATTCAAAGGTCACTGCCACAAGGGGCTATGTGAGCACTGAAAAATCAGGATTAATTGGAAGGCTTGGTGGGTCTGAGTCCCAGGGAATGATGCTTTTATGGTATCTGCTGTGCAAGAAAAAGAGGAAGGAGAGAGAGTGCATGGAAGAGGGAGGGAAGAAAGAAGGAAGGGGAAAAAAAGGACCAAACTAGTATCTATTGAGCACTGCAATAGCTACTTTCACAGAGGTACTTTATTTGATTTTCACAAACAGCCTAGCAACATAGGCATTTTTATTTATAACTTTTAGAGAAGGAAACAGAGGCTCAGAACCATGAATAGGGTCTCCTAAAAAACAAACAAACAAAAACTAGTAATTTGCCAGACGACTTGGGAATCAATCATTGCATATTTATTTATTTACTTATTTATTTGTAATTGATGTTCTTTGAACTATGCTACAAAACCTTGGTCATGGATTTGGTGAATTAACCAGAACTGTTGAGTAATACTAAATTCTGTCACTGTTATGGAGACTTAGCATTGAGTTGTTGGGTTCTTTTCTTGAGATACCTCATTCTGAACCTGTACATTTAAGTCAAACCAACTCCGCCAGAAACCCCAAACCACATAGCTGACAGCAAATACAGACAAGCCAGGGGCCTGTCAGTTCAACTGAGACAATAACTCCTGTTGTATCCCCTAAATGTCTCCCATTTTATTACAGTTCTTCCTGACTTCTGGTCCTAGGTTTTTCTTTCTGATTTGGCTCAATTTATTCTCTTTGACATTTGAACATATTTTTTTACTGGATTTAACCCAGTACTAATTAAGGATTTTCCTTGAGGGCCACGCTTTGGTAATACTAGACTTATGTCAAGTTCATGAATGCATCATTCTCTTATGTGAAAGCAAAATTCTAATATTTGCCTAACTGGATGCTCCAACACTGAACCCCTCTGGGACAGGTGAGAGTCAGAGAGCACTATGTACAGGAGAATCTAATTATAAAAAGGGCCGTTGGACACTTCCAGCAACAGGTTGTACCTGTTCCTACAACAGGAAATGTTACATTGGGAATTTTAAGGAAAGTCTGTCGAGCAAGAACTATCTGTTCTCAACAGCACTAATGGAAACTATTGGGCAAGTGCTCATTCAATTAAATCCAAGGACATAGGAAGTCCTTACTGTCATTCCATCCTTTGAGATAGAATCAAATTATCAGTTATCAAATGGCAGCTCTCTTTTTACCCCTTTTTTTAAAGAGGTATATTCCATTTGGGGAATTAACTCTTTCCTTAACAGAAGCATACTTATGTTGCTATACCAACTCTGGCTTTTGATCAGTGAATCTGGAGTGCAAGATTCCGGCCCCAAGAGGAAAAAAAAAAAAAAAAAATATATATATATATATATATATATATATATATAGTGAGAGAGAGAGAGAGAGAGAGAGAGAGAGATTGTTCACATACCATACAACTATCCAAAGATCCAAAGGGCACAATCAAATGCCCATGGTACCATCATACAGATGTGCATCCATCAACACAATTAATTTTTTTTCAATTTTTAGAACATTTTCATTACTCCTGAAAAGAAATAAAGACAAAAAAAGGAAACTCAAATCCTTCCATACCCCTAACCACCACCCCCTACATTATTGATTCATAGTTTTGGTATAGCACATTTGTTACTGTTGATGAAAGAATGTTAAAACACTATTAACTGTAGTATATAGTTTGCAATAGGTATATATATATATATATATATATATATTTTTTTTTTTTTTTTTTTTTGCTATGTGCCCCTGTATTATTAACTTCTAGCTATTATGTCATACATTTGTTCTAGTTCATGAGAGATATTTCTAATATTTGTGTAGTTAATCATGGACACTGTCCACCACAAGATTCACTGTTTTATACATTCCCGTCTTTTAACCTCCAACTTTCCTTCTGGTGACATATGTGACTCTGAGCTTACCCTTTCCACCAACTTCACACACCTTTCAGCACTGTTAGTTATTCTCAGAACATGCTACCATCACCTCTGTCCATTTCTAAACATTTAGGTTCACCCTACTTGAACATTCTGCTCATAATAAGCAACCGCTCCCCATTCTTTAGCCTCATTCTATATCCTGGTAATTTATATTTCATGTCTATGAGTTTACATATTATAATTAGTTCATATCAGTGAGACCCAGCATATTTTCCTTTATGTGTCTGTCTTATTTCCCTCAATATAGTGCCCTCAAAGTTTCTTCATCAAACCCATTTCTTTTAAGATGTTTTTTTTCACACACCATACATTCAGTCCTACGTAAACAATCATTGGTTCCCTGTATAGTCATGTATTTATGTTTTCAGCACCATCGCCTCTATCTATATAAGGACATCTCCATTTCTTCCACAAAGAAGGAGGAAGGGTCAAAGAAGGCAGAGAGACAAAAGAAAAAGAAAAGAGAGAGAGAGAAAAAACAAAACAAAACAAAACTTGACAGCTAGAAGGCAACAAAAGGAAAGACAGCATTAACCTAAGGTAGAATAAAGAGTCAGACGACATCACCAATGCCAGGAGCCCCACACCCTATTCCCCACCACCCCATGTGCATTTAGCTTTGGTATATTGCCTCTGTTATATTAAAGGAAGCATAATACAATGTTTCTGATAATTATAGTCTCTAGTTTGCATTAATTGTATTTCCTCCCAATCCTACCATATTTTTAACACCTTGCAGTGTTGACATTCATTTGTTCTACCTCATGTAAAAACATATTTATACCTTTTATTACAATCGTTGAGCACCCTAGGTTTCCCTGAGTTACACAGTCCCAATCTTTATCCTTAGTCTTTTGTTCTGGTGTCCCACATGGTCCCAACCTTCCTCTTTCAACCATACTCACAGTCATCTTTGTTCAGTGTACTTACATTGCTGTGCTACTATCTCCCAAAATTGTGTTCCAAACCTCTCATTCCTGTCTTTTCCTTTCTGTCTGCAGTGCACCTTTAGTGTTTCCTCTAGAACAGGTATCTTGTTCACAAACTCTGTCATTGTCCATTTGTCAGAGAATATTTTAAGCTCTCCCTCATATTTGAAGGATAGTTTTTCTGGATGTGGGATTCTTGGGTTAGTGGTTTTTCTCTTTCAGTATCTTAAATGTATCGCCCCACTTCCTTCTTGCCTCCATGGCTTCTATTGAGAAATCCGCACTCTTATCAAGCTTCCTTTGTATGTCATGGATTGCTTTTTTCTTGCTGCTTTCAGGATTCTCTCTTTACCTTTGACATTTAATAATCTGATTATTAAGTGTCTTGGCATAGGCCTATTCAGATCTATTCTGTTTGGGGTATGCTGTGCTTCTTGGATCCATAATTTTATGTCTTTCATAAGAGATGGGAAATTTTCATTGATGATTTCCTCTATGATTGCTTCTGCCCCTTTTTCCTTCTCTTCTTCTTCTGGGAAACAATGACACACAAATTCTTGATTTTCATTTTGTCCTTAAGTTCCAAGAGATGTTGCTCATATTTTTCCATTCTTTTCTCCATCTGTTCTTTGGTATGTAGGCTTTCAGATGCCTTGTTCTCCAGTTCCTGAGTGTTTTCTTCTGCCTCTTGAGATCTGCTGTTGTATGTTTCCATTGTGTCTTTCATTTCTTGTGTTGTGCCTTTAATATCCATAGATTCTGCCAGGTGGTTTTTCGAACTTTCAATTTCTACCTTATGTGCGTCCAGTGTTTTCCTTATACAGTTCATCTCTTTTGCCATATCTTCCCTAAACTTTTTGAATTGACTTATTATTAGTTATTTCAATTCCTGTATCTCAGTTGAAGTGTAAGTTTGTTCCTTTGTCTGGGCCATACTTCATTTTTCTTAGTGTAGGTTGTAGTTTTCTGTTGTTGAGGCATGGTTTCCTTGGTTACCCCAAGCAGGTTTTCCCAGACCAGAATGGTCTCAGGTCCCAGAAAGAAGAAATATTCAGTATCCGGTTTCCCTGAGGGTGTGTTTTAGAAAATTGGCACACCCTGTGATGCCTCAGGTCACTGTGCTTTTCTGCCCATCAGGTGGTGCCTGTCAGCCTGTAACTCCAGACTGGTATAAGGAGATGTGGCCTGTGGCTGTTTTCCCCCAGGCCCTGGGGTCTGGTTCTGAATGGAAGGTGGGTAGCAGAGCTGGGCCCCACCCCTTTCCTCTTAGGGAAGATAACTCCCCTAGGGAGAGGTCATTAGCATTTGAATAGACTCTGCCTGTGCTATCTCCACCCTTATCTGGGTCAGAGTGCTGGGAACTGAAAATGGCTGAGGCTTTCTCCACTGAGCTGAAACGGAGACAGAAAGCCCCCTTCAGGGCCAGTCTGCGGCCACCCTCCTGCTCTCCAAGGTCAGTCATCACCCAAGCCTCTATCTGCTTGTTGGGGATTCATAGCTCATAGCGAGCAGTCCATGTTTGTTAATTAAAACCCCAGTTGGAGTTCAGCTGAGCTATAGTCACTTACTGGGAGAGAGCTTCTCTCTAGCACCATGAGGCTTTGCAGCTCGGGCTATGGTGGGAGGGGTCTCCTGGCTTGGATCCACAGTTTTTACTTACAGATTTTGTACTGCGATCTTGGGCATTCCTCCCAATTCAGGTTGGTGTCTGATGAGTGGACGGTCACATTTTTCTCCCTGCAGTTATTCCAGATAATTTACTAGTTGTTCCTGGTTGTTTATTAGTTGTTCCAGGGGACGTAACTAGCTTCCACTCCTCTCTATGCCACCATCTTAGATCCTCCACAGCTACAGTTTTGACCAGCCTAGAGCAGAAAGTAGCTGGTAGCTCAGTTTTGATCCTGCCCCTGGCAGGGGTGGAAGTGGGGCTGATTGAGACACTGTAACTTCTTGGAGTAGCAGGGAACAGGGTACTGAAGGGCAGCTCATCCCCAAGAAAAAGGGGAAGGGCAAGGCCCAGGGCAGTTTGTGGCTGCTGATTAAAGAATTCAGATTCCAAGGTCAGGGATGTGAGTAACAGTTTCAACTAACCCTGGCCAAACAAAGAAAATTAAAGCAGCTGGCAACTTCTGTCTCAACCATGCACCTTGTAGGGGCAGAGTCAGCTGAGAATTAAAGGCACAGGTCCCCCTTAGGACTATGGGGAACAGCTGGCTGAAGAGTGCTGGCTACTGGGCAGGACAGAAAAGCACAGAATCAGGAAGACATCAAAGAGAAGACTAGTGTCATTCCAGGTCTCCTCCCCAGGGCACTTTAGAAGTGATCTGTGACCTCTTCGTGGGTCCTGAGCCTGTTCTGATTGGGAAAACTGATTTGGGTAGGTCCTCTCTGGGGGGATCCTCCTCCCAGACTTAGCCTTTCAGGTAAAAGCAGCTAGAGATAATGAAAGGAGTGTTAAAACATATAGAGGCAAATAAAAAACAAACTGAACAGATAAACATTCCTAGAGAAGGAAGAGGAAAAAGGAAGCTTTTCCATGGGGATGAAAAAAATTGTACAAATAGTGCAGTCTCAAAAATTGTACCATATATTCAAGGCAAGAGTCAGCTGAATAAGAACTGAAAAAAATCTCATTGATTAAATACAAGTTATTCTAAAGGTCTAGAAAGAGTTGACAAAAGTGTCAAAGAAGAGCTATATCAACAAGAACTAATCAATAAGAAAACCCTAGACACGAAAGAGAAACTGACCTCTAGAATAAACTCATCAAGAAAATCATATGCCTAGACACCAGCAAAAAATCACAAGCAACACAAAGGAACAGGAAGATATGTCCCAGTCATAGAAACAAACAAGAGTTGAAACAACTAATTAATGATGTTTAAACAAACTCCTAAATCAATTCAAGGAGATGAACAAAAGTGTAGCAAAAGTAATAAAGGATATTAAGAAGACTCTGGGTGAGCATAAAGAATAATTTGAAAGCATGCAAAAAATACATAACAGAACTTATGGGAATGAAAGACAACAGAAAAGATAAAATATACAATGGAGAAATACAATAGTAGATTTGAAGAGGCAGGAAAAAAGATAAGTGAACTAGAACAGGTAGGGAAAAGAATGGAAGAATTTGAGCAGGGTCTCAGAGAATTGAATGACATCATGCAGCACACAAATATACATGTTAAGGGTATCCCTGAAGAATAAGAGAGGGGAGAGGGGGCAGAAAGAATACTTGAGGAAATAATGGTCGAAAATTTCACAACTCTTATGAAAGGCATCAATATACAGGTCAAAGAAGTACAACACATTCCAAATAGAATAAATCTGAATAGACCTACTCCAAGACACTTACTAATCAGACTGTCAAAAGCCAAAGACAAAGAAAGAATTCTGAAAGCAACAAGAGAAAAGCAGTTCATCACATATAAGGAAAGCTCGATAAGACTAACTCCCAATTTCTCATCAGAAACTACAGTGGTGAGAAGGCAGTGGTATGATATATTTAACACACTGAAAGAGAAAAACTGTCAGCCAATAATTCTTTATTCAGCAAAACAATCATTCAATAATAAGACAGAGTTTAAAATACTCACAAACAGAAACTAAGAGAGTTCTTTAACAAGAGACCTGTCCTACAAGAAATACTAAAGGGAGTGCTACAGGCTGATAGGAAAAAACAGGAGAGAAAGGTTTGGAGGAGAATGTAGATGAAGAATATCAGTAAGGGCAACCAAATGGGCAAAAAGAGAGATGAAAATAAGATATGACATATAAAGCCAAAGGTTAAAATTGTTGAAGAAAGTATTACCTTTACAGCAATAACATTGAATATTAATGGATTCAATTCCCTAATCAAAAGACCTACACTGGCAGAATGGATATAAAAATATAACCCATCTGTTCCAGTTTGCTAATGCTGCCAGAATGCAAAACACCAGAAATGGATTGGCTTTTATAAAGGGGGTTTATTTGGTTACAAAGTTACAGTCTTGAGGCCATGAAGTGTCCAAGGCAACAGGGTACCTTCATTGGAGGATGATCGAAGGCATCCATAAACCTCTGTTAGCTGGGAAGGCACGTGACTGGCATCTGCTGGCTCCCAGGTTGCATTGCAAAATGGCGTTCTCCAAAATGTCAGTGTCAGCTTCCAACGGCCATCTTCAAAATGTGTCTCTCAGCTGCAGCTACTCTTTCAGCGCCTGTGTGTTCTTCAAAGTGTCCCTCTTGGCTGTAGCAAGCTTGTTCCTTCTGTCTGAGCTTATATAGTGCTCTAATAAACTAATCAAGGCCTGTGCTGAATGGGCGGGGCCACACCTCCACGGAAATTATCCAATCAGTTATCACCCACAGTTGGGGGGTTGCATCTCCATGGAAACACTCAAAGAATTACAATCTAATCAACACTAATATGTCTGCTCACACAAGATTACATCAAAGATAATGGCATTTTGGGGGACACAGTACATTCAAACTGGCACACCATCTATATGGTATCTACAAGACTCACTTTAGACCCAAGGACACAAATGGGTTGAAAGTGAAAAGTTGGAAAAAGACATTCCATGCAAACAGTAACTAGAAAAAGCTGGGGTGGCTATACTAATATTGGACAAAATAGACTTTAAATTCAAAACTGTTAAAAGAGACAAAGAAGGACACTATATATTAATAAAAGGGGCAATCCACCAAGAAGAAATAACAATGTTAAATATTTATGCAGCTAACCAGAGTACCCCAAAATATATGAGGCAAACACTGGCAATGCTGAAGGGAGAAATAGACGGCTCTTCAATAATAGTTGGAGACTTCATTTCACTACTGTCATCAACAGATAGAACATCTAGACAGATGATCAACACAGAAAGAGAGAACTTGAACAATGTGATAAATGACCTAGACCTAACAGACATCTACAGAACATTGTGCCCCACAACAGAAGGATATGCATTCTTCTAAAGTGTTTATGGATCATTCTCCAGGATAGTCCACATAGTTGGGTCACAAAAAGGGCTCAATAAATTTTAAAAGATTGAAATTATACAATTATCCTTTTATCATAATGGAATGAAGCTGGAAATCAACAACAAGTGGAAGACTAGAAAATTCACAAATTTATGGAGGTTAAACAACATACTCTCAAACAATCAATGGGTCAAAGAAGAAATTACAAGAAAAATCAGTAAATATCTCAAGACAAATGAAAATGAGATCTCAACATATCAAAACTTATGGGGTGCAGCAAAGGCAGTGCTGAGAGGAAATTTATTGCCCTAAACACCTAAATTAAAAAGAAAGAGCTAAAATCGAAGACCTAACTTCACACCTGGAAGAATTAGAAAAAACCCCCAGCAAACTAACAAACAGAAGGAAAGAAATAACATAGATTAGAGCAGAAATCAATGAAATTAAAAATAAAAAAAACAATAGAGGGAATCATGAAACCAGAATTTGGTTCTTTGATAAAATCAACAAAACTGATAAAGTCTTAGCTACACTGACAATAAGAGAGAAAAGATACAAATAAAATACAAATACAAATAAAATTGCTACTGATTCCACAGAAATAAAAATGATCATATGAGGATACTATGAGCAAACTCTATGCTGGCAAACTAGACAACTTAGCTGAAATGTACAACTTCCTGAACACACATGAATAACCTACACTGACTCTAGAAGAAATAGAAGAACAAACCAATCACAAGTAAAGAGATTTAAATAGCCATTAAAAACCTCCCAATAAATAAAAGCCCAGGACCAGATAGCTTCACCTGTGAATTCTACAAATCATTGTAAGAAGAATTTATACCAATCCTGCTCAAACTCTTCCAAAAATTTGAAGATGAGGGAACACTAGCTAACTCATTCGTGAAGCCATCATTACCCTAATACCAAAGCCAGACAAAGAAATTTCAAGAAAAGAAAATTACATACCAATCTCTCTAATGAATATAAAAGCCAAAATCCTCAACAAAAGCATTGCAAATTGACTTCAACAGCATATTAAAAGAATTATACACCATGTTCAAGTGGGTTTTATGCCAGCTTTGTAAGGGTGGTTTAACACAAGAAATTCAATTAATGTAATACACCACATTAACAATTTGAAGGGGGAAACCACATGATTGACACAGAAAAACATTTAACAAAATCCAGTATCCTTTCTTGATAAAAACACTTTGAAAGGTAGGAATCGAAGGAAACTTCCTCAACATGATAAAGGAAATATATGAAAAACCCACATCTAACATCATATTCAATGGTGAAACACTGAAAGCTTTCCTTCTATGATCTGAAACAAAACAGGGACACCCTCTGTCACCATTGCTATTTAACATTGTGTGGAAGTTCTTGCTAGAGCAATTAGGCAAGAAAAAGAAATAAAAGGCATCCAAATTGGAAAGGAAGAAGTAACACTGTCACTATTTGCAGACAGTATGATCCTATATTTTGAAAGTCCCCCAAAAATCTAAAACAAAGCTGTTATAGTTAATAAAGGAGTTCAGCAAAGTATCAGTGGGATAGAAAATCAATGAGCAAAAATCAGTAGTGTTTCTATGCACTAGTAAGGAGGAATCTGAGGAAGAAATCAAGAAAAAAATTCCATTTACTACAACAACTAAAAAATCCAAATATCTAGGAATAAATTTAACCAAGGATGTAAAGGCTCTATACACAGAAAACCACAAAACATTGCCAAAAGAAATCAAGGAAGATCTAAAGAAATGGAAGGACATTCCATGTTCATGGGCCGGAAGACTAAATATAGTTACGATGTGAATTCTACCCAAATTGATTTACAGATTGAACACAGTAGCAATCAAAATTCCAACAGCTCACTTTGCAGAAATGGAAAAATGAATCATCAAATTTATTTGGAAGGGTAGGGAGCCCCAAATTGCCTAAAACATCTTGAGAAAGAAAAATGAAGTGGGAGGATTCACACTTTCTGACTTTAAAGCATATTACAAATCTACAGGGTTCAAAACAGCATGATACTGGCATAAGGATATATATATATATATATATATTGACCACTGGGATCAAACTGCGAGTTCAGAAATAGAGCTTAACATCCATACTCAATTGATTTTTGACAAAGCAGCCAAGTCCACTCAACTGGGACACATCAGTCTCTTCTACAAATGGTGCTGGGAGAACTGGATATCCATATCAAAAAGAATGAAAGAGGACCCACATCTCACACCTTCTACAAAAATTAACTCAAAATGGATCAAAGACTTAAACATTAGAACTAAGGCCATAAAACTCCTAGAAAAAATGTAGGGAAGAAGCATCTTCAAGATCTTGTGTTAGGAGGTGGTTTCTTAGACCCAAAGCAAAAGCAATGAAAGAAGATAATAGATAAATGAGAGCTTCTCAAAATGGAAAACTTTTGCTCTTCAAAGGAGTTTGACAAGAAAGTAAAAAGGCAGCCTACTTAATGGGAGAAAATATTTGGAAACTACATATCCAATAAGGGTTTAATAAATCCAGAATATATAAAGAAATCTTAACATCAACAATACAATGACAAACAACCCAATTAAAAAATGGGCAAAAGACTTGACTAGGCACTTTTCCAAAGAGGAAATACAAAGGACAGGAAAAGATGTTCAATAATACTAGCTATAAGGGATATGCAAATCAAAGCCACAATGAGATATATCATTTCACTCCTACCAGAATGACCATTATCAAAAAAACAGAAAACTATAAGTGCTGGAGAGGATGTGGAGAAATAGGAACATTTATTCACTGCTGGTGGGAATGCAGAACGGTGCAGCTGCTTTGGAAGGCAGTTTGGTGGTTCTTCCAGAAGCTTAGTATAGAACTGCCATATGATTCAGCAATCCCATTACCAGATGTATACTCAGAAGAACTGAAAGCAGAAATGTGAACAGACATTTGCACACTGATATTCATAGCGGCATTATTCACAACTGCCAAAAAATGGAAACAGCCCATATGTCCATCAACTGATGAGCAGATAAACAAACTCTGGTATATAGATATGATAGATTATTATGTGGTTGTAAGAAGGAATGAAATCATGGTGCATGCAACAACATAGATGAACCTTGAGGATGTAATGTTGAGCGAAATAAGCCAGATACAAAAGGAGAAATATATGGTCTCACTAAAATGAACTAATTATAATGAGCAAATTCTGAGAGTTAAAATCTAGATTATAGGTTACTAGGAGACAGAAAGAGGGTTGAGAATGAGCAGATGAAGCTTGAGGTGTACAGAATTTTTAATAAACTTGATTGTAAATGTTTGGAAAGGCATAGCAGTGATGGTAGCACAAAACTGTAAGCGTAATTAACGGTGCTGAGTTTGAGTATGGTTGAAAGGGGAAGTCTAGGTTTGTGTATGTCACTAGAAGAAAAGCTAGAGGATAAAACTTTGTACTATAGAACATAGTGACTCCTGTTGTGGATGATGATGGAGATTAACTATAAGAGGAAAAATGATTCTGGATCACACTATTTCCCATTTCTATTTGAATTCTCCCTCAAAATTCTCACAGTACAGTACTATAGTCTAAATATTTACTGATTAAATATTGTTATATTTGATACTAACTAGAAACTATTTGAGAAAAAAAAAGCCAACTGGTAGTTTATCCTCATTTTTCTCTCTTCCCTTTATCTCTCTCATTTCTTCAAAAGTCTACCAATAAGTATAAGCACAAAAGAACCACCACCTAACCACAGGGTCTAATTCATGGAAGATGGAAATTTCAGCTCTGAACTCCACAACAGTGAAACCAGTGATTCACTAAAGGAAAATAAAATAACATTCTCAGGGGAAAAATTTACCTTGTAATGCAGAATCACGGTTTCTCAATTTAAAGTGGACTGAAGCCTTGATAGGGACCCGGAAGGGCTGAGTTCCCAGGTAGCTTCCAGAAGAGTAGCTGTATTTCACATGGTCACAACAGAAAGTCAAGCCTATGGATGGTCTTGAACTATTTGACCCTAGCCTTTTTGAGTTGAGACACAGCTCTGAGCCTCTCCTCTTGGTCCTCTTTGGCCACTGAATTATCATGTGTGGTGCTCTCTTCTTGGCTCTGTCTTGGGCACATTTTAGGACAGATAAAAAGCAATACTTAAAATGTCAGAAGACAGTAAGGCATGTAGGAAGTCGAATCTTATAGGGACATCTTTCTAGGCCTTCCTTTTCAACAGCAGGGATAGCAACAATTTCAACAGCGGTACCATTTCTGGAGCTTTTACATTTTCTCAGGTACGGTGTTAAAAGTTTTATATGCACCATTTCATGTGGACTTCACTGTTTAAGGAAAAGACTGTTACTATTGCTATTATACAGAGGGAAGACCTGATGTTTACACGGGTTGGTCAACGTCCCCAAGTCAGTAAGTAGGACATATCATGACAGAGTTGTATGTAGTATGGAGCCAGCCTGTTTGCTTAAAAAGCCTGAGTTCTTAACTGCTGCACAATATTATGCATTTATTCAAGAGAATATTTTTTTTCTGAAATCATGTATGAACGTACATAAAGCCCTCTAAAATTTAAAGCCCCCACCCCCCATGTTGTTGTTCTGCTGTCGCTGTTTTGAGGCTAACAAAACTTTAAGACCTCTTCGGCCCCGCCCAGGCGGGGATCATCCCGCTCTGCTGCCGCCCTCCTGGTGGTCGTGGGCCGCCGTGTCCAGGCCCCGATGCTGCGGAGCCCGCGCTGCAGCGCGCTGCAGAAGAAGCACACGGTCTTCTCCCCTAGCCCGGCTGCGGCTGCGCGGTCTCGGGGCCGGCTCCTGGGATCCCTGGGATCCCTAGGATCCCTAGGATCCCGCGGGCGCCCCCGCCGCGGGCTCTTCCCCGGTGCCGCCCTCGGCCGCTCCTGCTCCCTCTCCTCCTTGGGGCCGTCGGTGAAGGGGTTCTCGCCCTTCACGGAGCGCTCCAGCGTTTTGCTGATGAGCTCCTTGTTGAGGATGCTGCGGGCCACCATGAGGGAAGACTTCTTGGATTGCTCCGTCAGGAGCCTGCTGTTACTGTTGTGATCCAGGGTCGTGAGGTATTTCTGGATGATCCCGAACTGCTTGGGAATGAAGAGGTCACAAGCTGCGCAGTGAGCCGCCTCCACCTTCTACACAGAATGCTCCGTGGCGATCTCTTAGGTCAGGTCCTGGTGTCTGTAGATCTGCTGGATCAGACGGTCAGTGTCTTCCACAGTATTGCAGAGCACTTCTGGGTTCTAGGTCTTGTTGGTGACGTACTCCTGCAGGAAGTCTGCTGTCTGCTTGAGGAGCTTGGTGCCCACCTGCTTGAAGTGCTCCTTGGGGGACCTGCTGTCCAGGCCGGCCACCTTGTCCTTGTAGAAGGTCCGGTGTTTGCAGAGGAGCGCAGAAACTGGATCCCTTCCACCAGGTGGGTCTCGCTGCCGCCTCTTCTGCTTGTTCTGGCTCTTCCTGCTCTGGCCACTCTCTTCCTGGACGGTCACGCCCTCCTTCTCTGCAGCTTTTCTGCCTTCTTCCTACCCATCCTCTTTGCCCATCTCGTCTTCTCCTACTTTGGAGCTTTTCTCCACAGCCTCGGAGCCCTCGGCGTCCCCCCCCCCTCCGCCATGTCTTCATATTTGTCTGAGTCACTGTTGTCGGAGCAGAGCAGTCAGTCCTGGTCTCTTTGCTGTCGAGCTCGCCCGGGCTGCCGGATTCCCTTCTCTTCCTCTTGGTCCGGCAGTCGGCGCTGGTTCAGGTCTTCCAAGTGCTCCTCACCTGCTTCACGCCTTTGCCAAACCCGAAGCCCAAGCGGGAGCCTCCCAGGAAGGAGCCCCCGCCGCGCATGCCCTAGAGCACGCTGTACTCGGGGATGATGTTCTGGGAGAAGAGGGAGGGCAGCCGGGAGGTACCAGGCAGGCCCTGGCTGCGGGCCCCCATGGGGTTTTCCCACACGCGTCCATAGCTCTAGGCCATCGGCCGGCCACTCCCGGTGGCCTGGGCCCAGCGCTATCATGGGCCTAAGGTGTGGCTGCCGCGCGTGCGGAACTGGTCGCGGTAGCCGTCGGACTGGCCCTCGGAGGCCACTCTCATCTTGGGGTCAAGCTCCCCGTAGTCGTAGCCCGACCCACACAGGGTGCACCCGCCCAGGACGGCCCTCCAGTCACAGGCCTCGGAGGAGTTGTACCTTTCTCCACCTGAGCCGTGCATTCCTCCTTGCATCATGGCTGTTTCCAAGTGTGACACCGTATCTAAGTGTTGGTTAATTTTTGATGAAACGGAATCCCCTTGGCACTAGGGTTTGCATTTGTTTTAGAGCTAGGCCTTTCTTAACAGTGTGAAGTGGCCATACCGTACCCATAGTTGCTGGTATTATTGTGACCACAGCCATAGCCATAGCTCTCAGAGCCTCTGTTTGCTCCACAGCTCCAAGTTCAATACTCATAGTCACAGGTGGGCTGAGTGTCGGTGTCTGAGTACGTCGACTGCAGAGGGGTTTCGGATCCCTGGACAAAGCCTGTGTAGCTCATGGCGACCGCCAACCTGGTGCCCGGGAGCCTGGGCAGCTGCTCCGCGCTCCCAAAGTCGCGATGCCCTTGATTTTTTTTTTCAGTTGTGCTTATTATCATGAACACTGCCTGCTACGGATGGTCCCCAGTTACATTTTCAGTCCTATTTCTAGCTACACCCCCTACCCTTTGCTATAAACCACCCAGGACTTTTCATATTCCCAGAACACACATTCTGTTTCTGTTAGAACTGTGCCATCTGCCTTAAACGTCCTTCTTCTCCCTTTTCCACTGCTCACTCTTGAGAGTCTAGTTCAATAGTTACCTTCACTCAGTAACTGGGAATTAGCAGGAAGTTGAAGTAAGGGAGGGGAATTGAATTCTGAGCCTAGAATGTGTTTTGGTGTAATTGATACTGGTTTGAGTAAAATTATGCTGACTTAGGAAGTCCTAGTATTTTCCAAGCTGTAGTTTTTGACACACACTGCAATTCAGTAAGATAGAATAGGATTTCTTTCTAAAATAGGGAGAGACAAGGCTGCAGAGCTGTCATGGTGCAATTCCTTTATATTCAAGAGAAAATTGAACCATAAGAGAAGCTGGTGAGTTCTTACACATAAATGGGAAAAGTAGTCAAAATGCCCAAGAGAACTTTGATTCCTCAGGAAATTGTTTATACTCTGCCCCTCTTTTTGCTGTTGAGGTTTATTAGAATCACCTCATTGATGGCATATTGCATTTCTTTGTCTTTTGCAAGGAAAGATAATAAGCATATTTATTTTTTGTCATTGTAATTGGTTTTCATATTAAATAGCTTTGGTGCAATAATAAACAATCCCCCAAATTTCTGTGGCTTAAACCAAAAACCTTTACTCCTCATGTACATATATATACATTAGCAGTTGTGCATCATCTATGCATTCTGCTCCATTATCTTACTCATTCAGGGCCCTAGACTGACAGAACAGTCCTTATTTGGGACACTTGGTTCTTGCTGCTGAAAACAAGCAATGGCTCTTGAAGTTTCTGCTTGGGAGTGGGGAATATCACGTGCTCACATATGGGTCAAGTCAATTCACGTGGCCCAGCCCGAGGTCAGTGTGACAAGGATGTTTATTCCTTCCATTGGAAGCACTGTAAGTCAACTTGCAGAGGGGGTACATTATCCTCTTACAAGAAGGGTGAGTGAGTAGTTGTTGATTAAGCAATCTCCCATAACTATTTAGATATTACTTATAATGTGTGTTATGTCTGTTGTTGGTGAACAGATTAGCATATTTGATGATACTGATTTTTCCACTTTTATTTTAGGGATGCATTTGTTCAACTCACACCTGCAATAATAATAATCTGTAGCAAATATTAAGCATTTATGATGTGTTAAGTACAGCATTTAGCACCTTACATATATTATCTGTTTTATTCTCTCAAAATAATTGCTTGTTGTAGGAAGTGCTACTATTATCCGTATTTTGTATTTGAGAAAACATTATATGTGCAGCTTGGAGGGTTTGAGAAACTTGCCCAGGTTTACCCGATAGGTAACTTGGGGAGCCAGGATCTGAAACTGGGCTGTTTGGTTATTAGAACCATTCATCTCACAGCTTCTTGCCATGACCATCAAGGATGTTAGCATATTTCATAGTGTTGATTGAACACCAGAAAGTTAAGTGAATATAAAAATGAGTGAGCCATGATGCCTGTCATGAGAAGCTCACAATCCAGTTGACAAAACAAGACATAAAATAACTATAATCCAAGGGAGGATCAGATAGAAGTCATGGAAAGGGCCCTGTCCAGAAATGTTGTTTATAACTTGGATGAGGAACTTAGTGGCGTGATAATAAATGTTGCTGATGATGAGGCTGGAAAGGACAACCTATTCCTTAGGTATCAGACCCAAAATAAAAAAATAAAAAAAAAAAAGAAAGAGAAGAGAAAATAAAACCATCTTTTCAGGCAGGAATGATTGATGAGATCTAAAGGAATGATGTACAATGAATAAATAAAATGAACTTCTCTCGAGTCCAAAAAATGGTTGGATCAGAACAAAACAAGGAGCATGGCCTGTGATGTGAACAAAGGGCATTTTAGTTTTATTAGTCGGCTGGGTCACTCCATGTGGTCTAAGTCATTCAGCAAACAATTATGGAGACCCTCCTGTGCTTCAGGCACTGCTCAGAGCCAGAGATAGTAAGTCAAATCCAAGTGACCCCACTCAAGGTGATCTTGTTACAGAAGGAAGTCAAAGTCATAAACCAATCATTATAAAACAATCTGATAAATGCTTTTATAGGCACCAGAATGAAGCACTTTCCGTACACAGAAGAGAGTACATGTAACTTTTCATAGGGTCATGAGGAGGAGAGTGGGGGTGACATTTGGGTTGTGAAGGGAAAAAGGAGCTTTCTAGGCAGAGAAGGCACATCATGGAAATCTAGGAGCAAAGACCAGCATGTGAAAATCCAACAGTAGAGAAAAGGCCTAATGCACTGGGAAAGGCTGGCATAAAAGTTCATGCAAGTGGAGAGGCATACGATGAGGCCGAAAACCTGGCCTGGGGCTGGGTTTTGAAAGACATTGTAACAATTCTACAAAGTTTGGCCTTTGTTTTATATGTTACAGTAATAGGTAATGGAAATTTCTAAGCAAAGTAGCAACATGATAGCATTTGATTTTTTGAAAGATAATTGTGACACTGAAGAATAAAGACTGGAGGGTGGAGAGAGTGGTTTCAGGGAGAACAATTAAATGGTTGTTATAATTTTCCAAGTAAGAAAAGATGAAGCCTGACCTATAAGTATGTTCTATTAATATTCATATTAATGTAACAAAAGTAGGTCTCTTGTCGTGGCTCAGAGTGAAGATATGAGCTGTTTTGAGTATTTTTTTCCAATCCCACCCAAATTCAGGTGCTGGGGTATTTTTCTTCCATGGCACGACTATGCCTTCATATGTCCAGGGCTCCAGCCTCTCTCTTAGGCACCTTAAAAAGTTCTGGGCTACTAAACAGAAATGTAGCAGAATTAAGAACCTAAGCAAAATACTAGGATATATGGGGGGTGACACTTGTGCTGGGTGATCAGCGGGTGAGTTGCAAGCAGCCATCAGTGGAAGACCTTGGCTGGATGATGACAAAGAAAGATGCTAACAATACTCCTTGGCAGAAAGACATGCAGCATGGCTTGGCTCCCATGCCTCCCTGGATGGGCCATGATATTCTTTATTCAGTCAGTGACTGGGTTCTTTTTCAATAGGATCTCTGCTCTTGCCTGTGTTTTCTCTCCTGGTCATCCAGAAGGTCAACCTGACCTGTATCCTTGTCAGGTTCTCCATCTTCCTATGAACTCCCTGGAACACTGAAGTGTTCGTTTATTATTTATAGTATAATTTTATATCTTTATCCTGCAACTTTATGCTTTTTGATATTCAGAATTCATTTATTCTCTCAAAAAGCTTGGTTCTTATAAATCGAGAGCTTTCAAAATTATCATCATTTATGTGGACTTCAAAGAAATTAACTGTTTTTCTTTGGTTTCCAACTAAATAAATCTCAACCCCTCCTCTTTAAATGGAAGGATATCTTTAACAGTCTGCATCCCTATATAGAGAAATGCACTAATAGGCAATTGTGGAAAAGAAAAATACGTTAAGCATTTTTTTTCAAATATAATTTTATTACAATAGTTGTTTTAAATCTTGCTGAAATATATAATGTCCTAGGAAAATAAAGATTAGTAAAATTGCCTCAAGAAGGGACAGAAATAGAATAGGCTAATAACCATAGAAAAAACTGCCAAAGATGTCAAAGTATTAAATTATCTCCCAATAAAGATGCCTAGTTTTATGTGTGATGTCTTCAAGGGTCATATGTAATTCTTACGATTTAAAAAAAAAACATTGCTCTGAAGCACTGGTTCTCAAAATACCTAGGAATGAGAATCACGGGGCATTTGTAAATGTATAGACACCTGCCTCCCCTTCCCTATCTTCTCTTGGAGACTTTGATCTAGTAATTATGGAATGGGAACCGGGAATCTGAGGTTTTAAAGCAACTTGAAGAACTACACTGTCCTTTGAGAAACATTTTCTAAAGCCATGTAAAGTTTGCTTGAAAAATCCCATAAGGTGAGGGGAAAAAAATAGAACTTTTATTTATGTTTTTTTCTTAAAAAATGAATTAAAATGTATAGAGTTTCTATTTGGGACTATGGAAACATTTTGATAGTGGATGATGGTGATGGTATCATATCATTGTAAATGTAACAGCACTGCTTTATATATTGGAATGTGGTTGCAAGGGGAAGCATTTGGATGTATATATGCTACTAGAATAAAAATTAAAAGAAAAAAAGAAAATCTGTGCAACTGCACAACCCAAACAGTGAACCTTCAGTTAAACCATGAAAAATAAAAGAGAGAAAGAAATTGCACTTTAATGATATTTGTGAAGCTGATTGCTCTGGGCCCTTGGCTGAGTCTGTGTGTCACAGGGCCAAGCCACACACACAGTCCAGCAGGCATCCTTGAAGCAGAGTGGTGGAGCCACCTTGTCCCCTGGCTGGTGTGTTTGCCCTTATATACTGCATTGCAGTTTCCCTAGGGTACAGCATATAGTTGCCACTAAATGAATCCTCACATAATAGACAATTAGCATGAATATATTCCTGAACAGAAGTCACAGATGGAAGAGAGCGCTACTGATAAGGCAGTCCCATGGAAGCAATGGGGACCAGGCAGCACTGATCTTTTCCTACTCTTGTTTAGTCTTCATCAGTCACATTATGAGACAAAAACAAGGATGATCTCTCAGCCCAAACAATTTAAAATTATCAAAAATATTATTGGAAAATATTGACCGGCACACTGTACTAGTAAACAATAAGTAAACCTTATCCTAAATGTATGTTGTGCCTTGTGTATTAACTAATAAAAAAATGAGATAATTAGGATGTAGGACATTTAAAATCTAAGAATTCAGACTATTATAATAATTTTAGTTACATATATAATTACATATATAGTTGATAAACGAAAATACAAATATTGTGGTTATATACTAAAGCATATTTTTGCTGATAGGTGTGCATCAGCAGAAATATCTGGAGGCCACTCCTTTGGAGCAGGGATATTCAAAGTGTGATCCATGGATTGACACTGGCCCATGAACTATTTGTTACAGGTCCACAATAAGTACAGCAATTGAAAGTCAGCACTTAAAAACTTTTACAGCAATCTGACAGAGTAATTTCATGTCTTTTGGAACTAATGATATGGAAATTGAATTTTAATTTTTATTGGTTTTGGTTTTCTTATTTTCTAGTAACTCCCTTTTATTGTGTTCTAACAAAAATATCATTGCATAATGATTGGAAATTTTTTTCGTAAGTGGTCTTTCTCCACAGGTAATTTGGAAAATACTGTTCTAGATCATAGAAAACATATGAACTGTTGTAATTTACTCTTTAAAGCTAACATAATCCTAAAACCAAAACATGACAAAAAATCTACAAGCTAATCCCAATTATGATGTAAGTACCACATTATCAAATCAGTCCAGCCTTGAATGAAAATACTCATGCCATGACAAAGTAGAATTTTGCTTTTGTTTTTTCTTTAACTTTAGAACTTTAAGGATGGTTCAGTGTTAGAAAATCCATTACTGTATAAGTTATCATGCTAATAGTTTAAAAGAGACCTTGGTAGATAGTCATGAAAAATTATTTCATCAACAAAGCAGTTTGTTGAACAGTAACGAGTACAAGTTTTCATAATTATATATTTAAATATATTAATGTATTTATATGAATGAGTAGAAAAACATCTGGAGTAATATACCAACATGTTTACAGTGGTTGTTTTTGTTTGAATTCACATTTTCTTTTTTTGTTTATAGCCATTTTCTAAACTATCTATACTTCATATATTTTCGTGTAGTAAGTAAAAACAGTTATAAATATTAAACTTTGCATGTAAATGGAGTTTAAATTCCTGTAAATATGTAAAGAATTAATTTTACACAGGCTTCTTTTGGAAGATATTTACTCAGTGGCTTTAATTTCATCTTCAGGAATAAGCCAATTGTATTTGACAAAGAAAAGAAATAGAAATCACTGTTAGTGCCTCTCAAACTACTGTTTTAAATGCATTCACATAACAAGTCTCAAACTACTGTTTTAAATGCATTCACATAACAAGGACTACCTTTTGTTCTCTCTAAAATCTCTTTTGCCTAGTTTGGGGCTCCTACAAAATCCAGCTCCTTCCCTTTGTAACCGTATCTGTTTTTCTCAGGCCATTTGGCCCATCTTTGAACTTTCCCTTCACCTAATGGGAGCCAGCTCATTTCTGCCTTGAATCTTTGCTAATGTAATTTCTCTGAATTTTCTGACCCTTTTTTGTTGCCTACCAGCCAATGTCCTGGCCAAATGCCATTTCTAATAACTCTAGTCATCACTAATCAAATTTATCTTTTTTGTTGTCCAATTAAACCACATGATAACAATATTTATCATAAAATCACTAATATTCTCTGTCTTGATTAAATAATTTGTCACAGTGGAACCTTTACTTTCATGTATATTTATATTAGAGTCCACAAAAAAACTATTTCCTTTAGAATAATATTTGTCACATAAAAACAGTAAAACCTATTGTGTGGAATGAAAAGAATCGTGACTATATCAATGAGTCACTCCTTTCAGTAAGAAAATATTTGCTGAATGCCCATTATGTGCCAGCCATTACTCTAAGAACTGGTGATATAACAATAAACATAAAGATGGGGTCTTTGCCATCAAGGAGAATACATATATACATACATACAAACATATGTCCACGTAATAAAAGATGTTTGCAATAAAAAGGAAAAGTGGAGTAAAAACATAGGGTTTTCTGGTTATTCTCCATGTGTCCCTATAGATCCACTCCTGCCCTTTTCTGTCCTGCTCTGCACCCTGAGAGGCTGCCTGCTAGACTTTCTGCTGGGTTCAGCCAATGGGAGGCACCAGTGGGAATTTGAAGCACAGGAGGAAAAGGAGGTTAGGTAATTGATTTACTTCTCTAAATCCTCCCCCCCCTCCCCCCACTACATGTCTCTACCAATGGCTATCTTAACTCTTGTCAGTCCTTATTCTACTGCTGTAGCTCTTGCCAGGTTCTGGTGCTGCCACCATCTCAGCTTGCCTTTTCAGCCATTGCTAGTCTCTGAGTCTTCACCATGTCTTGTTGCTGCACCTCACACTGTCCTCATATGTGTATATGGTCCCTTCATTAAACTCACTTCAGTGAAACCCCATGTGTATGCCATCTGTTGGGTACATTAGCTCTGCATATAGGGCTCCTCTGGCAAGGCAGCAAGAAGGCACTGGACTTTAGGATACTTTGGTATCATCCATACAATGAGAAAGGAGGAGATGTGTCTGCATGGCTCCCTCATTCTCTTGTTTTCCATGGTCACAAGGAACTAACTCTTCTGCTCTTCAGGAATCCATCATCTGGCCTTTACATGGAAGGACAAGAAGGCCTGAGAAGACTTTGCAGATTCCTGTCAATTCTGGGAGCTCAACAAAATGTGAGTGGTATGGCATGGACAGAAGCTGGGCTGAACCTTTGAAAAAAGGAAGCAGTCAAGGGAATCTGAGGAGACACACAATGTTATGTTCAATACTGAGGACTGTTTGAGGAGATGTTGTTTAAGAAATCTGACTGAATTAGGAGAACAAGTCATCCAAGTATCTGGGTAAAAATGATTTCAGGGAGAGAAAACCACAGGTGAAAAGGAAGGTTGGAGGAATAGCAAGAATAGTCATTGGCTGAGTGAAGAGACCAAGGAGGTAGTGACAGGAGATGAGGTTGGAGAGGTTGCCAGAAGCAGGCTACAGAAAGCCTTGTAGGCCATTACAATGACTTTTTTTTTTTTAGGTGAGATAGGAAGCTGTTGGAAGCTTTCAAATTTACCATTTGGGAGTTGCAAAGTATGACTAGTATTCTAAAAGGGTGGCCAATAGCCATGTGGAGAACAGACAGTTAGGGGCCAGAAGTAGAAGAGAGGAGACCTAGGAGAGTGTAAGAACAGGTGCGTTATGATGGAAGTTTGCACCGGGGTTGCAAGCAGTTGGAGGTCCTGAATGGCCATATTTGGAAAATATTTTGAAGGTGACGTTTATAGGATTTGCTGATGGATTCAGTGGGAGCTGTGAGAGAAAGTGTGGGGTTCAGTATGGCTATGATGATTTTGGCCTGAGCAACTGGAAAAATGAAGTTCCTGTTTACCAAAATAGGGAAGGCTGGGGGAGGGATTTGGGTAGGAAATGAGAGTACCATTTTGGACATGTTAAACTTGAAATACATTTTATATATCCAGTGGACACAGAGAATAGGCACTTGAATATTTGAATTTGGAGTTAAAGGGAGAGGTTACGGCTGAAGATAAAATGTGGAGTGTGTTGCTGTAGGCAGTATCCAGAACCGGTTAGACTAGATGAGATCCTGTAGGGAGTGAACACGAACATGAGTACTGAGCTATAAGGCACTGTGGCCTTTGAGGATGGGAACAGGGCCAGTCTTATGGGTGCTCAGAGTGGTCCATGCTTAGAATGACCCCATGCTTGGTGTAGTGCTCTATGTTGCTGCCTTGAAGTTCTGATTAATTTTTGAACAAGGGGCCTTGCATTTTCATTTTGCCCTGAAAATTAGGTAGGAGGTCCTGGTTGGGAACATAAGGATCCAGCATAGTCAAGAGTCAAAGAAGTAGGCTGAAAATCAAGCAAGTGTGTGGTGGTTTCATAAAAGCCAAGTGAAGAAACTATATAAAGATGGACAAAGTGGTCCACTGTCTCAAGAGCTGATGCGAGATCGGGTTATCTCAGGCCTAATTGTTAACTATTTGGTTTAGCAACTTGGATATTGTGCTCATTTGAATCTGTTATATACCCCCAGATAAGCCACGTTCTTTTAATCCAATATTGTGGGGGCAGACCAATTGTGGGTGAGACCTTTTGATTAGGTTATTCCATGGAGATGTGACCCTGCCCATTCAAGGTAGGTCTTACTCCTTTGCTAGAGTCCTTTAAGAGAGCTCATGGAGACAGAGAGCTCAGAGAAGCTAAGATAGGTAATCCAGAGTTTGCCTCTGGGAGAAGCTAAGAGAGAAGCTATGACAGAAGCCCAGAGACATTTTGGAGAAAGCCACGGAAACCAGAAGCTAAACCCAGGAGAGAACCAGCAGACTCTGCCATGTGCCTTCCCCATGTGACAGAGGAACCCCAGAGGCCATAGGCCTTCCTTCAGAAAAGGTATCATCCTATTGATGCCTTAGTTGGGACATTTTCATGGCCTTAGAACTGTAAATTTATGAACTCATAAACCCCCATTGCAAAAGCCAATCCATTTCTGGTATATTGCATTTCGGCAGCTTTAGCAAACTGGAACAGATTTGCTCATTGCCAAGGTTTGCCTGGGCTGAAGACAGAAGAAGAAGAGAAGAGGTTAAGAAAAAACAGTGAATATGGACAACTCTTTCAATGACATTCCCTGGGAATGGGAAGCTTAAAAATGAGCAGGAATTGAAAGGGTTATCTAGGGGGTGGAAAGAAAGCTTTTCTAAGATGGAAGTATTATGGCGTATTTATTCCCTTGGCAATGGCCCGTTGAGGAATAGAAAAAAATGATGAGGCAGAACAGGAAATAGTTATAGGAGCAAATTCCTTGAATAGGAGAGGGTAATGGGATCTAGTGCCAAAAGGATGGTTGCCTTGAATTTTGTAATGTCGGCAATTTTGTAATGTTGATTGGGGAAGATCTGTTCTGGTTGCTTCCTTAGAGGAGACAAAGTCTTTACCTTAGAGTTAGAATCAGGGAAGGGACATTGAGGTTTGATGATAGAGAAGAGGGTATGAAATGCTCCTCTAGGAGGATTGGCAAGTGAAGGGCCTGGAATTGACAGCCCACACCATGGGCCCATTTAAGGCTGAACTATGGAAAAATCATAGAGACTGGGAAGATATGCTGAAATGTTGACATCAGGTATCTCTGGATGATTGTTTCTTTTCTGCAGTTTTCTGACTTTCTATTTTCCCCACAGATATATATTGCTTTCATAATTAGCCTTTATGAACCACTATGGAGGGAGAAAGCAGGATATGAGAGCGTATGAGAGAGGTGCTCACAGTTTGTGAGTGATGAGTGGAGATCTTTGAGACAGTGCTTACACAATAGATGAAGTCCAATTTTCTGATTATTACAGTCAGACGTGTTTCTGAGCCTAGGGCAGAAATTAGAACAAGACAAAATATTTTTGATCCTTTTTTCAGGCCATAAGATTTATTCTGTTTCTAGGTCTGAGCCATGGATGTGTTTCTTAATCAAGTTTGATTAGCCTAATGGTGGAGGTTGTTTCTGGGTTCTTCCACTATGTTGGCTGCCACTCCTGGTTTTATGATGGAGATGTGTGTTGAAATCGTTCTGGGGGTAATAAGTCTCAACTCTCCAAACAAGATGTGGGAATCAGAACTTGTGATTACTAAAATACCACATGGGGATCAGCTGTGTGGACACAGAGGCGGTAACTCTGCATGGGGTGTGAGGTTGGGTGTGTGGGCAGCTGCAGAAGCCAAGTCCAGAGTTTTACATTAGGACTAAGGGTGGGGGTGATGGGATTTTCCTCTTCTGGTATTAATAATATTTAACTTAACAATATGTATTTGGACTGTGTCACACTTCTTTCATGTGATGCACAAACACATGGATAGATTTACTTCATCATTTATCTCTTTCATAATAAAACTCTCTGATAAATTTATCCATTCTTGGTATTCATATAACAATGTAGATTCTTAAAGGGACAACACACTTATTTTAATGTTTATATATATTATTACTGTTGAGGATAAAAGGTAAAATAGATGAAGAGCACTGTATGCATATGGGTTCTAATTTGAAAATGTAACTGAAACATTTGGGACATGTTAATTGAGCTATCTGCAAGTCAGTTGAAGGCAATTACTTGCAGCTAGGCTCTTCTTACATTAGGTGGGCTGAAATGGGGAGGTGGGGGTGAGCCTCAGTTAATATGGATGAAACCCTAGGATTTGATTAGAAACAGTTTTTTTAGGATTTCATGAGAAAGGGAGTAAAGAATAGTATGAATAGTATGACCAGTAACCAGACAGACAATGATTAAAGCAGGATTGTTTTGGTATCTGGAAAGATGATAAGCCAAAGATAAGTAGTTCTTAAGGAATCTGAATTTCAGTGCCTGGAACTCTTGGCAATCAAGCAGACTTAGATAGGCTTTGAGAAAATCATTAAACCTCATTTATCATATTTGTGCAGTGAAAACAGTACCTTCATTATGTTTGTAGAACTCAAATAAGATATATATGTATATGGATATGTATGTGTTTATATATGGGTTTATTTTCTGGATATATTCGAGTTTAAAGCATTGCAACTGTACTTGATTAGCAGGTTTCCTGATACATGGCATCTATGGCAAAAGGGTTGCTGAGAGTAGCCCTTTAGAGTTAGAAGACAACCCCAATTTCATGGACATATAACACCAAGCATCTGTGACCCTGTCCTCTCTTCTTTTTTCAGGAACAAAACTTGAATTCTGTTGTGATTTAAGAACCTTCTACCCACACCTTGATATAGATGCTTTGGGATACCTGCGTGGAAGTTGCAGACTTCTTCACATTCTGATAGAACAAAAGACTGCAGTTACCTTGCCCTTCTCATAGCTAGCAAACAGAACTGACCTACAGGCTTTTGGGGAAGGGTGGTGATTCTCATCTGAGGATGAGTCTACATAGGTCATAGAAGAACTTGCAAGTTTGGTTTGACTGTAGACCCTGGAAGATTGCTCAGGGAATCATTTGGTGGCTCTACTTTGCCATCTACGACTCTTGCATTTGGAGGGAATCACAGGGTGATCAGATAGAGAAATGGGAAATGGGCAAGGGGAGGGTCAAGTCAACATATTCTAAATTCATTACAGTCCCCTGAAGCATTAATGACCTTTTTGTCTAATAAAGATACAGGGAAAATTTTAGTCCATTGGCCTTACAAATAATTACAGCTCTTTGGAAAGCTTTTATTCATGGAAACTGGCAGCACTTCCAAACACTTTAATGCTGTTTATTATCTCAATATCTTAGTAACACCTGTCCTTTATCCTTCATACACACTCCAAAGAAAAGTTAACTCAGAAAGAGAATGATTAATTTTATGTCTAAAGTTTTCTTATGACCACAGCTGTGGCCACTTCAGTGTCCAGCACAGTATTTCTTTCTTTGGCGAGTGATTTAGGGAGGGGTAGAAAGTGGAATGGAAGAAGTCTCTGGAAAGTCTTTCACTCTTGGGCGTATTCTGTCCCTATCTGACTCCAAGGAATTCTCACTCATGGAATCTATCCTATCATAAAGAACTTCTCTTTTCTGTACTTGAATCAACTTAATAAATCATATCAGTCAACAATGGTGGATGAATAGTTGTCTTTACACTACAAAACAACAGCCTTCATAGTTCAACCTCTGGGCTCTAGCAGTTACAGTTCCTTCTGCTGGATACAGTTTTCTGTCTTAGCTGGATCCGGTCCTCTTGTTCATAATTCTTCTAGACAAAGTTCTTCTTTTTTCTGACCCCTAGAAAACCCTGGTATGCCTTCCTTTCTTAACTACTTTTCTTGGCTTATATTCTGAAATAACATCCCTGAAATAACATCTTTTTAAGGAGCAGAAAGGTGACATTTGTCAAGGGCACAAGAGGGAAATCATCAGTGAGGACAATTCATCTTTAAAATAGTCATGACTAATCCAGCAAGATGTGGATATCACAGTTTTGTTTTTTTTTTAGCTTTGTATAAGCCGGTTTTCTCCAGAAACACACATACACACACACACAAAATGTTTTTATATATAAACATATATATTTAAATATATATGTAAATATTAAGAGATTAATTATAGGGATTGGCTCACATAACCATGGGATTGAGCAGACAGCAAGTTGGAAACTTGATGAAAGTGATGCTGAATTCCCAGGACTAGCTGGCTGGCTGAAGTAGAGATGGAAATTCTTTCTGACTGATGAAATCCTCAATTCTTGCTTTAAGGCTTCCAACTGATTGGATGAGGAGACTCCTCTCATTGCTGAAGGCAATCATCTTTGTTGATTGCAAGTGTAATAAGTCATTGGCTCAATCAACTAATGATTTAAATCTATCTACAAAATACCCTCATAGTAACAGGCCAGTGATTGCTTGACCCAGCTACTGGACACTATAACTTAGCCAAGCTGACACATGAAATTAACCATCGGATACTATCTAAAGGTAGACTTTTAAAATCAGGTTCCTCCACCAGATTAATTATAACTGAGGAGAATGGGAACTATTCCTATTTCTTGTACCAACAGTGGTTTATGTGCCTGTTCTTCGGGTCATATTCACAAAGTGTCAATCATGGTGTCCTGTCATGTCAGATATTTTGCATATCTGAATATTTCCTGAATAGTCATACTGTTTCAAAACTCATTCTTTCTCTAAACCAGACCACTTCCAGAGTCTGTCTCCCCACAAGGGTGCCCTTCTCAATTTTCTTCTAATAACTTTGTGCTTGTTTTTCTCTCTACTAAGCACACCCTCCGTCATATCCAACCTTGTTCCTCGTAACTTCTCAATCAAGGTCCTTGTAGTTGTGCTTCATGTCATACCTACCATTTCCCTTCTCTTCCCACTGCCAACACCCTATCTCAGACATACAGGCATTTTATGAGGGATCATAAAAATGAACATGCAAGCTGAAACCAAATAAAGTGATCTTGTTAATCAGTGAGAGAATCACAATTGTTCCATGACCTTTAAATATTTTTGTTCAGGATTAAAAACTCTCTTTCTCTGTTGGTTATAAATGTATAGGGAAATAAAAAAATAGTAAAATTAATATTTATTTAGTACACTGTACTATAAAACACCAAAAACATTGAGAATTGAATTGTTTTATTTCTTTATAAAAACCTTATTAAGAGTCATCCAAACAGTGCTTGCTTCCTCTTCTTGTTATATAACTTACAATATGGAATGAGCATCTCTGTTATGCCTTGGTGAAAGATGATACTTCTTTCTAAGATTGGATCAGCTTCCAACTATTTATCCTTTGTGCTTTCAATATCATGAAATAGCACTCAGAGTTCTTTTAATGTGAAGTGTTTTGCCAACATTGCTTCTTCTGGGGCATATTCATTCTTTTCTCACAACCATTTTGAACATTTATGTCTCTAAATTTGCCTTCACTATGTTCTTCTGGTTGCACTGCTGGAGTAAAATAGTGGCAGTGTCAATATTCCCACAGTCACCTATTTCTTCTTTAATTCTTTTGGCATTCAATTTGAATTTCATTTCAGTGTTATGAATTTTTGTTTCTTTGTTGCACTTTCATCTTTGTTGCACTTTATATGTCAACTCGTTTCCTCTTGATTATCCATTTTTGTAAAATGTCATGTAGGTTTATCACTGGGACACAAGGAGGCAACACAACTACCTCCTTTGCTGTCTATGTGTGACATGAATAACAGATATGTAATGACCAAGCACTGATGGACTTATAAAGAAGTCACTGATTGGTCATTGATCATGGTGCCTGTTATCTATGTAGTGATTTGTGGACTGAAGAGCTAGCAGTGAAGTTTGTACTTGGTGCAATTGCTCACATTTTATATACCAAAATCTGAACCAATTTTGGGACTGGTGTTACTTAACTGAACCATGGTAACTAAAATCTTTACAATATTGGAACAGCCCAAAGCAAGGCCAGCCTATATATTATTAGGATTGTGTTCTGGCTTCTCTATTTACCTTTAGTGTCCCTAATCCATCTGACATTTACTGGTACATAATTTCCTTTCAGGATGAACTATTGCCTTATTCATCATTTTGACACTCAAGGACCTCACAGTATCTTACATGTAGTTTTCACTCAAACCCATATATGACATAATTGTATTTTCCTTGTTGGCCTATGCATCTATATCCATATCTGGAGATTTCATCTCTTTGAAGCCCCCAAGGGGTAGTAGGAATTCCTGAACCCTGCTGCAGGATTAAAGAATTGAGGCTGCTTTGTTGCTTTTGTTGTTTTCTTGCTATTCACAATATCATCTGTAAGGAGAAAGTTGGAAGATTAAGTGCCTTTGTTAAACCTGGACCCTCTGGGTGCCTTGTCTGAGTGATATCCCCTGTAAGGTGGATCTGAAGAGCTAACCCTTTGATTTCTTCGGTCTTCTCTACAAGACTTGCCTTCCAAATACCCCCGAAACTCTGACAGTGACTGCCGAACTCCCAACCGGAAACACAGACTTTGTCATGTAGGTGACACTAATAGAGGCACTTCTGCTTGGGGTCCTATCTGCTATCTCCCAAGTCAGCATCTGCGAAGAGCAATCTTGGCTTGGTTTTTTACTGAATGATACTCCTCTCCTTGGTACTGCAATAGTGAGAGGTCAGTGCCTCTTTCTTCACAGTCTACTTTTTAGTTCCCAGAAAGTAGAACAATATCCATTAATTTTTCTTTGTATTTACCATAATTCATCCTCCAGAGAATATGAGGTGAATGGGCAGAGGGGTTTTCTGTCTGCTTATTCTGAGTCCTCAGAGGGAAACCAGGCATGAAACTGTGGGGAGTTTTATTCCAAAAACAGCCACACCAATATCTCATATCCACATGTTCTTATTACATATGAGATGACCTCAAACTCTACTCCTATCAAGAGAACCTGGGCACACCTTTATGAGTACCTCAACTAATAGAGTATAATGGAAGTTATGCTGTGAGCCTTCCAAGGCTAGATATTAAAAACACCTTGCATGTCTGCCTTGTCCTCTTAGGACACTTATTCTCAATACCCAACATCTATGTGTGCTATGAGGAAGCCCAAAATAGCCCATGTGGAGAAGCCATATATAGGTGATCTGGGCACTAGCTAAGATGAGGCCCCAGCCAGTAACCAGCATCAATTGCCAGACCTGTGAGTGAAGATTCTTCCAAATGGTTCCTGCCACCAGCTGTGGAACTATGTATATTCCATCTCTGAGTTTTCCCAGCTAAGGCCCCAGACAGGTTCCCTCTGTAACCAGTCCAAATTCCTCACACCCAAAAATCTGTGAATACAATTGTTATTTTTAATACAATTGCATGCCACTGAGTTTGGGGTGGTTTGCTATGCAGCAATAGTAATTAGTGTAACAGGAATGGGTGACTCTTGCCTAAATGGTGAGATAAGTGAATTTATCTTTTCTTACCTATACTTTCTAACATTTCGACAATGCAAACAATGATTTGTGCGGTTAATAACTGCATGCTGATGTGACATTAGATGTGGATGAGAGAGAAAAGAGTCTTGGGGTGCTGCCTATATTTCATGTCATTGGACTCTAGCAAGAAGAGACAGTTATACATTGATTGTTCCCTTTATAGCATCCATATAAAGGACACTGGTAGCATTGCCTTCTTGTGAAAGTGTTGCTTTAAGCAACTTTTTAGCAATAACCCCCAAACTATAGTAAAATGTTATTTGATAAATATTTTTCCACCTTCACCAAATATTGCCAACATAAAGAAGTAACCATACCCCTTGTGGCCAGATGGTTAATCCTGGGAGAGTCCCATCCAAATTCTTTAGACCCCATTCAATGCAGTGGCCCATTGTGGACCACTTTTCCTTTTCCCCATCTCATCTCCTGATTTTGTGCTGGAACTGATGTACTCAAATATTTAGGACCTTTCTGACAAAAATCAAATAAGGCAGCCAGGTTGTTTGTGTCCTTTCACAAGGATGGGAGGCAGACTGACGGACAAGAAAGGACAAATTTGACTACAATTTCAACAAAGACAAAGCACTGGCATCAGTGCATAGACCAGGAGTTGTTTCAACTAATTAAATTCAATGCATCATCACAACTAGGTGATCCTAAGTACTTAAATAGCCTTAGCAGGCCATAGTACCTTACTTTTCTGCCTGTTGGAGATGGGGAAAGGGGGAGTGATTTGACATCTCCAGAATGGGTTGAGCTGGGTTAGAAATAGGCACCCAGGGTATCATTAAAAGCAAATTCTATAAACAAATCCCTCAAACATAGAAATCTAAGATTGCTTCTTAGGGAAAAAAAAGGAGTAAAGGTTTCTTCACCTGGGGGAAAAGTTAGCAACTCCATGGTTACTTCCTACCTTCTTGTAATCTTAAAGGAGATATTCTCTGAATCTCAAAAAATTTTGTCTTGACCACTTTGGCATAAAATAGTTGAAGATTGCAGGGAGAAATGAAAAGGCCCTTGGAGAGATAACAGATGAAAATACCCAAATTACATCTTTGTTACTTGAGTGGCCAAAACCAGAAAGCTTCATACAACCCTGTGTCTTGGCAGCAAGCATTGCCCTTACACCATCGAATGTCATTACAATCATGTGGTATCAATAACAAATGAATTATGGTCAGAATGTCCAAGGCTTGTTCTTGTAGGCTTTAGATCTGAATTCCCTTTCTCTCAAATCTCAAATTCATGTTCATTCTGAACTCTGGCCAGTTTTTTTGGTCTTTCTGCTGACCTCCAAAGGTTATATAGTTAGGGTAAGATTCAAACTTAGTGCCTGGAACATCATTCTGAGTGGCCAAAATATTTTCTTTATGACTGTGAGGTAATTTCCAAATCATATTGCTTTCTGTAGCAGAGCTTCCCAGACTATTGAGTATTTCCCGGTATAATCGTTGCCAATTTCTGTTTCAAGTCTTGAGTTAAGCTCTTTCAATATGGTATAAATATTCCAACAATTGATAGCATTCTACTGGGACTACTGAATTTGATCTTGATCCCAGATCCCAGAAAGGGAGATCTATGTTTATTATTTAGACCATTTCTATTGTCCTTGTGGTCAGTATGGACAAGACATAAAAGCTTTAACTAGAGTGGTAGGGAAGGAGAAAATAAAGTAATGAGAAGATTTGTTGACAGTCTGATTGTGGGTTATAGAGAATAAAGAAGCAAAGATGACTAAGTCTTCTGAGTAACTGAGAAAGTAATAATATGCCTAAATGAGGTGATAGGGATGATTTAGCTTTGGATGGTCACTTGCTAAGCTAAAAAGTAATGTATTAAAGTAAGATGAAGTATTTTTAAATGTTATCTTAATTTGATAAAAAAATTATTAGAAGCCTACTTCAAAAATCATACTTAATGGTGAATTACTAAAGGAATTCCCATTGGTAAAAGAAAAAGCAAGACTAATTTTACTCCTGTTATTCAATATTGTTCTGGCTCTATTCCCAATGCAATATGACAAGAAAAACAATGTATACATATTAGATTTGAAGATAAGTAGTTTGCCACTGATATGATTTGCATAAAATGAAATAACTAATTAATAACAATGATAAGGGGACAGATAAAAAATAATAAGCAAAAATTAGTAGCGTAACATGGCCCAGCCCTAATCAGATTGAAGTATAAATGTAAACATTTCCTATTCACATTGTGAACTGTAAAATTCATGAAATAAACTTAGAAAGAAATGAGCATAACATACATGGATAAATCTACAAAATGTTACTTATGGACATAAGATTTAAATAAATGGAGATAAATCATCTGACCAGATGAGAATATTCAATATCATTTCTATGTTGATTATCCCAGTCTCCCCCAAACTAAGTATGTTTCATAAAATGTTTATTGTTTTTTGTTTGTTTGTTTAATAAAATTTTAGTCAAATTTTCTCAATTTCCCTCAGCAAAGCTGGTAAAAAGAAAATTATGATTTGGTTATTGGTCCCTTTGTTTTATTTTGCTTTGATTTTTTTTTTTAATTTAACAGGTTTGGCAAATTTATATCTATTTTGTTTAAGTAGGAAATGTTGCTATAATGTCAGTGGGAATGTAAGTGGGACATTTTGGAGGAATATTTGTCAGTATCTATAGTTTAAAATGTTCTTAACCTTTGACCTAGCAATTCCACCTGTAGTAATTTTTTTCTAAAAAATAGGCACATGAAAATATAAAGATGTATGGGAGGATGTTCACTGCTACATAGTATATAAAAGAAAACCTTGGAAACTAACTTGTAGAAGTTGGAATTCACTTCATATATGAATCATGGAAAAACAACTGTAGCTAAAATAATATGGATATTCATTTCTCACTGATGTCAAATTCTGGATAGGCAAACCAGGGTAGGTTTGACACTTGATTATATCTGGGCTCAAGCTCCTTTCATCTTGCAGCTCATCCTCTAGGTACAAGATAGAAGCTTGTGCCTACAGCTAGGAGAATGGAAGAAAGGAGGTAAAAGGGCATAAGGTGTCCGTATCCTGTCTCTTCAGGAAGGATCCTGGAATCTGCCACATGATGCCGCTACTTAATCTCATTGTCTAGAAATTAATCACATGACCAAAACTAGTTGCAAAGGAGACTGGAAAATGTAGTCTTTATCCTGGGCATCCTTGTGTCTAGCTAAATAAGTGGAGAGTCTATTACCATAGACGGAAGGGAGAATGAATACTGGGGACCCAGTTAGCAGGCTCTGTCACATGACAAAATGACCAACCCTGGGAACTATATTACAGAACATCCCTATAATCGAATACTTTGCAGTCATTACAGACACATGGACTGACATGTATCTGGTTTTCCAGAGCTGCTATGAAAATACCACCCAATGGGGTGGCTTAAACAACGGGCATTTATTGTCTCACGGTTTTGGAGGATAGAAGTGCAAAATGAAGGTCTGGACAGACCATGCTTTCTCCTGGGGTTGGTTGTGTCCTGGTGCTCTTGTTGCATTCCTTGGAGTTGCTCCCTCTCGTGGTGATCTGCCTCATTCTCTGGCTTCTCCTACTACTGTGTGCGGAATTCCTCTGCTTAGAAGGACTTCAACCATATGAATTAAGACCCACCCTCATTCAATTTGGCCTTATCTAAATAGGATCTTTGAAGGTATTTAGAATCACAGATGATTCCATACCTTAACTAATAGTAGCATCTTCAAAGATTGTATTTACAAATTGGTGCATACTCACAGGACCCAGGGTTAGGACTTCAACATGTCTTTATGGGGGACATGATTCAATTCCCAACAATATGGAAAGTTGTTGCAGATCAGTGTTTATTTAGTTCCACAGTTTCAAAAAAGCATGTGTGAGAAATGCCTTTATATATTCATCAAAAAAATGTACTAAACATTCCTTTCTGCATTATTTATAACAGCCCCAAACTGAAAATAATATACCGTCTACCCACAGTAGATTCAATAAGTAAAGTATGTTATATTCATATAGTGAAATACTATAGATCAATGGGAATGAACATGGTGTTGTCATATGCAACAAAATGGATGATTCTTAAAAATATAATGTCAAGTGAAAGAAGCCAGGCATAGAGCACAGAACGTATAATTCCATTCATATCAAGTTCAAAAACAGGGAAGATTAATTTATGTTAGAATCCAGGATACAGTTACCTTTGAGGGGTGATAATTACAGGAAAGGGGCTTGGGGGAACTTTCTGAGGTGCTGATAATGTTTTATTTCTTGAACTGAGTGCTGATTATATGGTGCTGTTCAGTTTGTGGAAATTCATCAAGCTGTACACTTATAATTTGTGCAATTTTCCATATGCATGTTATATTCTGTAAGTTATTTTAAAGCCTATGCATATTTGTACATATGTCAAAAATCTGGAAGCTATATACTCTGTTAAGTCAGGGGTCAGCAAACTTTTCCTATAAAGGGCCAGATATTAACTATTTTAGGCTTTGTCCTTGTTGCAGCTATTCAGCTCCCCTGTTGTAACAAGCAAGCAGCCATACACGATAAGTAAATGAATGAGTGCAGCTATGTTCCCATAAAGGTTTATTTACAAACACAGGTAACAGGCTGTAGTTTCCCAATCCCTGAACTAAATTTTTCAAAATGGTTCCCTCTGGGGCTAGGGTGAAGGGGAAGGGTGACTTTTACTCTTTATATGCTTCTGTAATACTAACATTTTTAAATTATCATATTTATCAAAATATCTACTTTTATTAAAATCTCACTGTCACAAATTTTGCCCTGAATTGAAAAAGGGGATCTAAGCACAATCATAATTGATACAATTCTGATGCAAATCAGATGGCAAAGTATTCATCATATTATCTGTCACCCAAAATACCTACAAGAGTACAGCAAACTTTTTGCCAATCAGTAAGAGAAGATTAACATCTACTAACAATAAAAAAATCTATTCACCAAGATTCTTTATAATAGTAATTTTTCACTTAGATGCAGATATTAATTAAGACATACATGGTGTCAACTTTCCACATTACAACAAGAAAGTCATTCCCCTTACTATAAACATGGGGGATGCATTTTGATCAAGGACAGGCATTCCGGTAACATAGGAAAGGAAAATTATGATTCATGGGCTGGAAGAGCATTCACAAATAAGCTGGCATTTGCCTCTGAACTTTGCTAAGATTTCAACTACTTTGCCTTAGTAATAGGAAAACAAATGTAAGTCAGGGTCCGTGGCCTCTAGTGATTTAAAATCTACTTGTAGACCCAAGATATACACAGACAATAGACAATTAACCTTAGACAACCTGTGCCTCTTAGTTTGGCAGGTATATTCAAGTGCTATAAAAAAGGAGAAGGAAGAAATATTGTGGCTCAGAGTAGAGACGATAGACTTTCAAGAAAACACGATGGATAAGATTTAGAAAAAGTGCAGAGGGAACAGCTGGGGGAAAAGCAGGAGAAAACAGACAACAAAGTTCTAAATGAATATGAGCTGCTCAAAAGACAGGGAAACAGTTTGCTTTGGGGAAAAGCCAGTTTAAAAAGGACAGACTTTTTCCCGAGTTCAGAGAAAAGCCAGTGGGAGATTGAGCATGAAAGTAATGGGTTTTTAAGACGACTAATTTTGAGACCATGTGTGCAGCACATGACCTTCTCCCCTATTCCTTCTAAATATCCATCGCTGCTATTGCAAAAATTCAAGCCAGGATCCGGAGGCTCCAATAAGGTAACAGCAGTATAAATGGTTAGAAAGGGCAGACAGTTTACTTTCCACATCTGAATGACCAATGCTTTTAGCAAAACTGTGACTGGAAAAGGCAGTAGTCTACACTAATGCCGTTTTTTTTGTTTGTTTGTGTTTACGTTATTCTTTTATCTGTATGATTTCTACCAACATATTTCAATTTCAACCAAGCCCAAACCCTGAGAACTCCTGAAAGAAGATCTGATCCCTAGCCAAAGCATTTCTTAAGTATTACAAATTTTTGAGAGTGGTGTATTCTTTCATTCCCATTACATCTAGACTCTGACTCAAGGCTTCTGGGCCTTGCAAAGTGTGAGACTTAGTATGATTGTGGTGAGGCCTTTTGCCTTCTCTCATAGGAATAGTAGGCTTGTTTTATTCTTTGTTTCTAATGTTGGTTAGAATTCTTGAATCAGGCAAGACCTTAGTCAAGCCAGTTTGGGGAGGAAGATCTAAAAGGATCTTGTCGGATAGAGAACATCTTCTTGACCAAAAGGGGGATGTGAAAGGAAATGAAATAAGCTTCAGTGGCAGAGAGATTCCAAAAAGAGCCGAGAGGTCACTCTGGTGGGCACTCTTACGCACAATTTAGACAACCCTTTTTAGGTTCTAAAGAATTGGGATAGCTGGTGGTGGATACCTGAAACTATCAAACTACAACCCAGAACCCATGAATCTCGATGACAACTGTATAAAAATGTAGCTTATGAGGGGTGACAATGGGATTGGGAAAGCCATAAGGACCATACTCCCCTTTGTCTAGTTTATGGATGGATGAGTAGAAAAATAAGGGAAGGAAACAAACAAACAAACAGACAGACAAAGGTACCCAGTGTTCTTTTTTACTTTAATTGCTCTTTTTCACTTTAACTGTTATTCTTGTTATTTTTGTGTGTGTGCTAATGAAGGTGTCAGGGATTGATTTAGGTGATGAATGTACAACTATGTAATGGTACTGTGAACAATCGAATGTATGATTTGTTTTGTATGACTGCATGGTATGTGAATATATCTCAATAAAATGAAGATTTAAAATAAAAAAATTAAAAAAAAAAGGATCTTGTCTTCTCCCATTAATACAAGATAATATTTCTCCTTGGAAGATAGAACTGTAAATCTGAGAATGGAAAAATAGAACCTTGAATATATAGTGAAAGGAACAGAGGCAAATCATGGCAACAAAAAACTTCTCTAAAGAGGTAGCTTCAACAGACTTTCAGTCTTGAAGTCTTTGGTATGCTATTTAGGATGAGATTCATGCACGTGCAGTACAGCAGTGAGCCCAGGAGTTCATACACTATTTTATAGGGCTGCTTTCTTTATTTCCTTCCTTTCTCTGATCTCCCTGATACTTTTTACATGGCTTCTCATTTGGTCCTCCAGCCAGAAAGCTAGGACTTATGTTACCCCCACTCTGCTGTACACTTCTGGCAACTGCACCTGTGTTTGGGCTCTGGCAGAAGGACAGAGAGTAAAAAAGCAATGGGAGTTCACTCACTCTCTTGAACAACTCTTGAAAAGAAAGGTCCCCTTACCTCAGAGTTTAAGGCACCTGTAGATCTCTGCTGCTGCTGCTATCTCTGCATTGGGTGGGGATGCAAGGGAAACAAGAAAAGAAAAGAAATATAAGGCATTTTCACCACTCTTCCTGGGCATGTGGAGACCTCTTTTCATGTCGTGTGCCAGATCTAGAGGGATTTTCCAGGAGCTATTTCTGTCTGGGCCAGTAAACACTTATGGGTTTCAGGCTGCTTTGTGCCCAGGCTAGAGGGGTACTGAAGGGAAGAAAATGGTAAACTTGTCACTGGTTCCATAGTACTTTGAATTCTGGTCTTCTTTTCCAATATGCTTGCTACTGTTAGCTTTCAGAGTCTTTACATAGCTTCTCTAGACATTCTCCACAGATGTAATAGGAGAATACAGTTGGAAAAACAGGATGAAATGTGCTTATTCTGTCTTACCCCAGGATTTATTTTTTTAAATAACTAATATCACACATCATAAAAACAATAATGAAGTGAACAATTTTGCATGTCAGATTTCATTGCATGTAGATTTAGTTGCACGTGCAGATTTATTTCTAAATGTAAAACATTGACATATTAGTTCTAGGTGCTAAAACTTTTTCCTTATCTTGCTCTTCACACGGCAAGTGGTGACAGATGCCAGAACTGAATTCCTTAGTTCCATAGAGCATGGTTCCCAGTAAAAGAAAGCATTCTTCACTTGGACTAACTTATTGTTTTCCTGATCAGTTTAGTCCCCCTTTAGATTTGCTTGGTGCTGGGTATTTTCACATAACCAAAAATCACTCAGTAATCACAGCCCCTGATTAGGTGGTGGGAATTATCTTCAGATTAAGTGACCAGATTGATGGCTGACAGATACTTCCAGATGGATGGGGGTATATGACTAGTCTGTTGAGTAGAAATCTGCTGGGAGCTAGTGGGAGTAAGAGAGTAACTAACTGTCTTTCTAACTCACTAAATGAGGTGAGATTTACTCGTCGGACATCATTTTCTATGCGCATGGGTTGTCCAATGAGTAGATAACTGACTACCTCTAAGATCACAGTGCACTGACCTTGCTCACCAGTCCAATTTTTCCTGAAACTTCTCTACTCTAAACTCTCCCTGTCTGCCAGGTTCTCTCTGCCTTAGCTCAGTCTTCCTTTCTAGGTGGCCTAAGTCTCTGACACTGTATCTTACTCTTACTTAATATTTCCCCATGGTATTTTGTGCTTAACATTTAATAAGAAAGAACATTCCAAGTTAGAATTACTCAGAGTTTGCTGCCACCCAGAGTCAGAAACTTACAGGAATTTGCTTCAGATTTCATAATCTTCCACAGCATGTCAGAAGATGAGTAGCAGGGGAATGCAGAAACTGCCACAAAAACTTACCTCTGAGAAATCCACACCTCATCCATTGTCACAGGAAAAAGGAGATGGTTTCTTATTTTTCTGCCATGCAAATTGTGTGAGAGCTCATCCCATTGGTAGGAGCCCAAACTAATTCAAAAACCTATTGGCAAGGGAGTTGAGGAAGTATAGCTCCCAGGCTTCTAGCCCTTGCAATACAAGAAGAAAATTGGATGGGTATAAAAAGTTCTGAATGCCAGCAGTTAATATGTAGAAAAGTGATAATGTTACATTCTGATAAAAAATATGTGTTTAATCTGGCAAGCAAGTCTTGGTTGGTTCTTATCCCTGTGAAACAGAATTTCATTAAATCATCAGATATCTGATGATCATACAGATACAGTTTTAAGCTTTGATTTTGCACATTGTCTGAGGTTAGTGGAAACAAATGAGAGACTACCTCAATTGAAATTAAAGTTCAGTTGAAAAATTTAAAAACCTTCAGTGTAAGTTTTATCTTGTAGGAGGGGATGCAGAATTCTGCTCTTAGTGTTGATTGATCTGTTTGCTACAAATTCTATTGTAGAAAATCCCTCCAAGTCTATAATTGGAATGAAGTTTCTGGAAAACATTGGGAAACATAAATGAGTCATCTGAAATCACTGTAAATTGGTTTGTGATAAATATTGTTACTCAAACTAGGCTAAAATGGAATGTACCCAAAGTTCATAGTAAAATATGCTTATTGTAGAATTACCATTGTGAGAATGATGCATGTATTTTTCTTTACATGTATAGAGACAGTATTTTTTGAACTTTAAAAATATGAGCAAAAAATAACACTCATTTCACACTTGAACTAACCCATTTAAAATCTATCATTAAATTTGAAATAATTCTAGTAGTGTCAAAATGAATCTTTAGGTACCTCCTTAATCTTCCAAAATAGAACAGTACCTCATTTTTTATCACATGTGAGAAACTGAGAATTATAGACACATTTAGGACAGTGTGGAATGTATATGTAGAAAAAAAAAAAAAAAAGCATGCAAGTGAAACATTTTCAAGTTAAAACAAAAACCAGTAGGCGGAACATTAATGCTGAAAGTAAGATGGATAAATTCCCTGACTTCATCAGAACAGTATAAAATAATGTTTCCAAAGAATGGATACCATATTTCCAACAGTATATGGATATTGATCAAAACAGGATTATAACAAAATGAAATAATATTTGTCACTATAGAACAAAGTAAACTAAGCAATGGCCAAACATATGTGAAAATTGTGCATTTGATGCTAATATGATCCCAGACTTCAATTTTAACAAAACACACAAAGCTTGACTTTATCTAGTATGTCAACTTAATTGGTCTTGGAAGTCTGTTCAACATGATCCTCACAGTAAAATCCCCTTATACCTTGGAGACATTTCATATACTTATTCTGGCCATCTCTTCAGCTCATACTGAATGACCATTTTCTACTCTGCATTACTGAAAGACTAGGTGTACCATACTTGAGCAAAGATGTTGATGGCCATGAAATAGGAATTGTTAACCAAGCTGTGAAGGCCTCAGGAATACAGTGTGTCAACGAAGAAAGTACCAACTAAATCTGATCTATACATTTTTTTCTCTCAAGTTATGTCATATATCACACTTTGAACTTCAGTTTATACTTCCTAAACCTGGCTGTAATTATACTGTGGTTATAATTTGGAAATGGAGCTGACCCAGTTGCTAGATAGGATGGCACAATGAAAATTTACATGTTAATTGAAAATCATTTCATGTTCAAAACAGTGATGTATTTAACTGGAATGATTTCTAACCTTCGTGCTTCTTTAGTTGTCCCAAATATCATACCCAAATAACTTGTGCTCTGCCTCTACTCTCCAATTTCATTAGACGATCAGAATCTGCCAGGAGTTTTAGCGCATGAAATTTGGAATTGAAAGGCTGACATCTGAAGCTAAAAGTTCTTGAAATGAACGGTGGTGGTTATTTTCATTAACATCTTTATTTCTCTAAGGATTTTTGGACCTCGGGAAAAAATGTAGTATAGGCCCAAATTGTGAGTTTTGGTGTCATTTTCTCCTCCTATATAAAGAATCCTTTGCATTATGCCCTTTATTTATTGCTGAACTCAAAGACCTTCTTTCATTGGTAAATCATAGTTCATCCACATAAAGGGAGACACTATGGCCTTGCATTATAGACTTCTGCAGCCTTAGCTGTTCTAGCTCTGACTCAGACCTGTCAGATGCTTGAAAACCTCTGTTAGCCTTTGTGGTAAGAAAGAACAAAACATCATGTGCAGAGTCTCCTGGTTTTTCATGAGCATATAATGTTTCTTGTAGAGGAGTTTTTATTTCCCACTGGATCCTGAAGATCCTGTGAGTCAATGTTTGCTTCTCTAACAACTCATCTGAGAAAGGGGCGCAATTCACTTATGCAACATTAGACAGCAAATAATGAATGATCTTGAACCCAGAGCTCCTGACTCAGAAATCTCATGATCTGTTCACCACTGATAGTCATTCTCAAGTCTTGTTTCATTTGGCTAACATCTCATATTTAAATCCATTGAAAGAGGCGCTGGGATTTCCCTAATTTACCTCAAAATTCTTCTAAAATTTTCTTCCAAGAATCCGTGACAACAATCCATAACTAGTTACAATCTCAATGAGGACTGCCTTTCCACCACATGGGGGAACATCCAGTCATGCTCTCAGTAGCTCCTGGGGAGTGTCTGGAATGCGTGTGCAAAATCAACAATTATCACAGAATTACTGTGGCTAGGCTCTCAATCTTGACTTATGAAGATCTCCCGCTTGACTGTGTGAACAGCTCTTAGCTGAATTGCTGAGTGGTTGCAGCACTCCCTCACCCCTTTCCTCTGCACTTTAGAAAGCCCTGGAGAATTCACAGAATTTGCTTCAATGGAAATGGAACTTCTTAACAATAATGTATTTACGTGATCAGAAGGAGTTGGCTCTGGTAGGTGTTAACTTTCTAGTACCACCTTCAGAATGATTAAGAATCTATGAGCTCTTCATAATTTCCAGACCAAATTTAAGCTATGGTGGTAGCTTGCATCCATATCTTTTTCCCCAACTTTAAGGAGAATGCCTCCAATATATTCTTGCTAAGAGTGATACTGAATGTTGGTTTAAGAGTGGTCCACTATTATGGTAAGGACAGAGCTCTCTATCCCAGCTTATGGAGTTTATAAAAGGAAGGGATGCTTTGTCAAAAGGCTTTTTAGGATCTTGATTGACCGTAACATTTTGTTAGTTCCCTAATCTTAAACCATTCTTGTATTCTGGTTATAAATCCTTACATTATCAGGGTTTTATTATTTTAATATCCTGACTTCTTTTTGTCACTTTCGCTTGCTTTACGAAATAAGTAGATTAATTAACTTTATAAAGAATTCATCACTTCACAATGAATTCTTAGTGTTATAGGGTGATTGTTGCTATTAATTGTCTAATTTATATTTTTATTCTTGATTACTGTTCTCCCACCCTCCATTCTTGATTCTCCTGACACTTACTTTTGCTTCTTGAACATTGTGGTTATTCCTTTGTCACAGGCTTTTCTTCTGGAGGAACCCAGGCTAAAAGGTCTCTTTCAACTTAACAGAAGACTGGATATTTATTTTCTAGAAAGGATGGGTGAGATAGATTTTGGATTGCAACCACAGAGAAGGGCAACATGAGTTGCCACTTACAAAATAGAGGCATTAACTGAAAGTTGACATGATGGACAGTGAAATTCCCAGATCCTCTTCTTCTATAGGTCCCAGAGTCTGTCACCTAGGCTTATACACTTACACGGAAGAGTGAGGATTTATCTCTTAGTGAGGATTCATTTCTAACTAGCTAAAGGAGAGATGCCTACCGAAATTGACACTGGTTCCCCAACAAACTGGCCAGATCCTGTTCAGTCACCCTACAGAAAGATCAACCTGTTACCAAGCAGTGCCCTTGCACAAATAGCTTCCCATCAGCATCTTAGTGAAATTCTTAGACAGAGGTGGAGAGGGACAGACAGCCAGGGGGCACCAGAAAGCACCTAATGTGAACAAGAAGGAGGAAAAAGGAATGTGGAGGACATAGGATAAACAGGGTGCTCATGGGGAAAAATCCAAATAAAATTATAGAATTCTCAAAGACAAGAATATGCTGCCTTTGTGAAAGAAGAAGTAGATGGTATATGTGTTTTAAGAGAATAATCAGAAAACAAATAAGATATTCTGGAAATAAAAATATAGTATGAACAGAGAAGGAGCAACATAGAAAGGGTGAATAGAGAGCAAGATGGAACAGATATGGGGGTGGGGAAGGGAGAGGGAGAGGGAAAGAGAGAGAGAAGTCAGGATCAGAGTGAAGTAGTGAAACAGGAGGAGAAAGGGGGAATCCAGAGAGGAAGAATTAATGAGAGGTGTAGCTAGAGAGGAAAGAGGAAAAAGACTTAGTGATGTAGAGAAATAGAGGAGGCAAGACACAGATAGATGGGGAGGAGGAGCAGATGGGAACACAAAGAGAAGGGAAAACAGTTACAGGGAGAAAAGAAAGTGAAATAGAAAGGGCGAAGAAGCAGGGAACAGAAATGAAGGGAGAGAGAGAAAGAAGGGCAGAAACAGAAAAAAGGCAGACATCGGGGAAGATTGGAAGAGGGAGTATTGAATGAGAGAAAGGCATGGTAACAGTAAGGGAAACAAACAGTGGAAGGAGTCAAAGAGGGGAAGAAAATGAGCAAGGAAAAGAAAAGGATCGGGAAATCACGGAGCAGAAGCAGATTAAGGGGAAAGAAACAGCAAACTGGAGGAATGGAGTGAGGAAGAAAATTTTACACACATGCACATATTATACATATTCATTTTAGATTATATACTAGCAGACTATAGATATAGATTATATTCTTCATTTATCTCTATATTTATATAATTTCTACTAATATATTAGAGTTTTTTGATTAACAGAGGGTTAGAAGATGAAGCTTCAGAAATATCCCTGAATGTTCAACAAAAAGACAAAGGAAAATAGAAGACAAGAAGATTAAAAGAGCAACCCATAAAGTTCAACATCTCAATAATGGGAGTTACAAAAGAAGGAATGAAAAAAGGGGACAGGCAGAGGAGATTATCAAAGAAATTATACATAAATTATCCCATAATTGAATGACCTGAGTTGCCAAATTGAAAGGATTCACCAAGTGCCTGTTACAATAAATGAAAAATGACTCACAACCCTTAAATCACCCAGTGAGGTTTAAAAAAAAGAAAGTCACATATAAAGGATCGAGACTCAGAATGATTTTGAACTTAACAACAACTTTGGAAATAAGAAGACAAGGGATGAATGCTTGCAAAACTGCAAATCATCTCCAATGAAGAATTTCATACCCAGCCACACTGGGTACACTGAGTGTAAAATGGTATCTTGAAACATGCATGCTTTGAAACATTTACTTAACATAGACCTTTTTAGCAGAAAGCTATTGGATAATAAATTTCACCAAGGTGAGGGAATAAACTAAGATAGAGGAAGATAAAAAATTCCAAATGGAATTTCCAGGATGTGAGCAAAGGGAAGCCCCAGGACAACCCTATTTGGTTTCTGGTTGAATCCCCTCTCTCCAACACACTATTCCTAACAGACTATTTTTAGAACAGTTTTATACTTACAGAAAAATTGAGAAAATAGTACAGAGGGTTTCCATATACCCCACACCCAGTTCCTGCTATTGCTAACATTTTATGATAGTATGGTACATTTGTTGCGATTAATGAACTAATATTAATATGTTATCATTAACGAAAGACCATGGTTTATTCAGATTTCCTTAGTTTTTACCTAATTTCTGTTTTCTGTTCCAGGATCCTATTCAAGATGACACGTTACATTTAGTTGTCATGTCTCCTCAGTTAGGCTCCTCTTGGCCATGGCACTCTGAGACTTTTGCTGTGTTTTGTTTGTTTGTTTGTTTGTTTGTAAGAGAACTGAATCAAATAGATTTTATTAAACTTTTTAGGATGAGGAAAACAAATGGTAGAATATAAGTCAAGAAATGTTCTCTTGTACTACTGTCTCAAACCATTTTCAATATTTTACAAAATGTACACAGCAAATATGAAGAAATTCAGCACTTCTTTTTTAACCTCTGCTGTAATAAATGCAGCATTAAAAAACATACAGATTTCTCTGTACCAATCTTGGAAGAAGAATTACTGAATTACTAATTTTTATGATGTTATTCATACATATTTTTATTCATGTACTTGGAAAAAGATCATTGCCTATACATACATTATTTATTCATATACCTAGAAAAAGACCATTGCCAATACATACATTATTTTCCTTAACTTTATTTTTATATCAACCAATGTCTGTCATGCAACCATCAAAAGCTTTCCAGTAAAATTACACAGGTTTGTAGTCCCATTTAGACTCTAGCTTCTTAGAATCAGCCACTTTTCTGATTGCTTTCATGAAGTCTTCCTGTACTACAAAGTCATGATCAGCATGAATTGCAAACATACCTGCTTCAGTACAAACATTTCTCAGGTCTGCTCCTTTAAAGCCAATTGCTTCATAATCTATTTCACCATGCTTTGTAATGGGACTTGTGTGGATTTTCAGTGTATCTAATCTTGCTTGTTCTTCTGGTAAAACAATACGTATTTTTCTATCTAATCTTCCTGGATGCAGTAAAGCAGGATCAAGAGTATCTGGTCTGTTTGTAGTCATGATCATTTTAATTCTATGCAGAATAACAAATCTATCCATTTGATTCAGTAACTCCATTAAAGTTCTCTGAATCACTCTATCAGCTCAAGTACCCTCTGAAAACTGACGACCACCAGTAGTATCTATCTTATCCTTAAAAATGATGCATTTCTGTTTGTCCCTGGCATAATTAAACATTTCTCTGATCAAAAGATCACTTTCCCCCATGTACTTGTCTACAATAGAACTAGAAACAACCTTTAAGAAATTGCAGTCTAGCTGGCTAGCAACAGCTCATGCCAAGAGTGTTTTTCGTGTACCTGGTGGTCCATATAACTAACAGCCTTTTGGAGGTATAATTCCTGCACACTGGAATGATTCTGGATTTGTAAGAGGTTCTAGTACCTCTCTTAATTCCCAGATCTGTTCTGATAGCCCTCCAATCTCAGAATGGGAAACATGCCCAGGGTCCTCATGAGACATATTGTAAACCAGTGGATCTACCTGTCTTGTTTTATCATTTATATCAGTATGAACTCATAAATATTTATTTTATACTTCAGGTTATAATCCAACACTAATTTTTTTTGTTTTTTTTTTTTTGCCTCAGATTGTTCTGGGTTGGTCATTGGGAGCATTTTCAGTTGGTTCCTGTATTTCTTTGATAGATCTTCATCAATGTGTGTGTGTGTGTGTGTGCGCGCACGCACGTATTTTAGCACCTCCTTACTTTCTGGCGTTACAAGTTTCTTAGGTTCATTCTGGATATTTCATGCCTCGGTTCTAGAATCTTCCATTTCTCTAAGCAGCCCTGGCTTCTTTAATTGGATAGTAGTATTAGAAATCAAGATCTGGGTTCTAGGTGCACTCGCAGCTCCTGGGGTGTAATTCTTTTAGGGCCTCTAAGCTGACAGAACACAGAAATATGTATGTGTACTAACCAATGTATACTCACACATATATATTTCTCTATTTATCCAGATGTATCTATATTAAGCTAAATATAACTTAAGTTATATTAAGTTAAAATATTATTCTGACTGTTGTCCCCAACTGCTAACAATTATCACATCTGTCATTCTACCTTCCTTCACTTTCTTATCTATAAACTCCCACTCCAACAGCTACAAACTTGGCTCCCACTATCAATCATCCATTTAATTAATTGTTCAATTCCACTGTATGTGTATGGAAAAAGCATAATTGTTAACTGTATCCCTCTGGGAAACAACTTTATCAATTAGAGTACCATGCTTATATGCAGTTACTTTGGCCTTTAGTCTTATAGACTCCACTTATTTTCAGAGTTATTTAGGTAAGCACCTTTCCCTCACCAGCATTTGGTATAGTCATTGTTTTTGAATTTTTGCCGTCTGAATAGGTGTGGAGTGGTATCTCTAATAAGTATGGAGTTGTTTTAATTTTCAATTCCTTGATGATAAATAATGTTGAACATCTTTTCATATGGTTATTTTCCATCTGTATATCTTCTTTCATAAGGCATCTCTGTTCAGATATTTTGTCTATTCCTTAGTTGGATTGTTTGTTTTTTTGTTAAGTTTTAAGGTTTGTTTGTATATTTATTTTGGATTCAAGTCCTTAATCAGATATGTAGTTTTGCAAATATTTTATCTCAGTCTATCACTGGTCTTTTGATTACCTTAACAATGTGTTTGACAGAGCAGTTTTTTTTTTTTTATCTTCATTTTATTGAGATATATTCACATACCACGCAGTCATACAAAACAAATCGTACTATTGATTGTTCACAGTACCATTACATAGTTGTACATTCATCACCCAAATCAATCCCTGACACCTTCATTAGCACACACAGAAGAATAACAAGAATAATAATTAGAGTGAAAAAGAGCAATTGAAGTAAAAAAGAACACTGGGTACCTTTGTCTGTCTGTTTCCTTCCCCTATTTTTCTACTCATCCATCCATAAACTAGACAAACTGGAGTGTGGTCCTTATGGCTTTCCCAATCCCATTGTCACCCCTCATAAGCTACATTTTTATACAACTGTCTTCGAGATTCATGGGTTCTGGGTTGTAGTTTGATAGTTACAGGTATCCACCACCAGCTACCCCAATTCTTTAAAACCTAAAAAAGGGTTGTCTAAAGTGTGCGTAAGAGTGCCCACCAGAGTGACCTCTCGGCTCCTTTTGGAACCTCTCTGCCACTGAAGCTTATTTCATTTCCTTTCACATCCCCCTTTTGGTCAAGAAGATGTTCTCCGTCCCACGATGCCAGGTCTGCATTCCTCCCCGGGAGTCATATTCCACGTTGCCAGGGAGATTCACTCCCTTGGGTGTCTGATCCCACGTAGAGGGGAGGGCAGTGATTTCACCTTTCAAGTTGGCTTAGCCAGAGAGAGAGGGCCACATCTGAGCAACAAAGAGGCATTCGGGAGGAGGCACGTAGGCACAACCATAGGGAGGCCTAGCCTCTCCTTTGCAGCAACCGTCTTCCCAAGGGTAAAACCTATGGTAGAGGGCTCAACCCATCAAACCACCAGTCCCCTATGTCTGTGGTCATGTTAGCAACCATCGAGGTGGGGTAGGCCAATACCCCTGCATTCTCCACAGGCTCCTCAAGGGGGCACTACATCTTTTTTTCCTTGTTTTTCTTCTTTTTTTTTTTTTTTTTTATCTTCATTTTATTGAGATATATTCACATACCACGCAGTCATACAAAACAAATCGTACTTTCGATTGTTTACAGTACCATTACATAGTGGTACATTCATCACCCAAATCAATCCCTGACACCTTCATTAGCACACACACAAAAATAACAAGAATAATAATTAGAGTGAAAAAGAGCAATTGAAGTAAAAAAGAACACTGGGTACCTTTGTCTGTTTGTTTCCTTCCCCTATTTTTCTACTCATCCATCCATAAACTAGACAAAGTGGAGTGTGGTCCTTATGGCTTTCCCAATCCCATTGTCACCCATCATAAGCTACATTTTTATACAACTGTCTTCGAGATTCATGGGTTCTGGGTTGTAGTTTGATAGTTTCAGGTATCCACCACCAGCTACCCCAATTCTTTAGAACCTAAAAAGGGTTATCTAAAGTGTGTGTAAGAGTGCCCACCAGAGTGACCTCTCGGCTCCTTTTGGATTCTCTCTGCTACTGAAGCTTATTTCATTTCCTTTCACATCCCCCTTTTGGTCAAGAAGATGTTCTCCGTCCCATGATGCCAGGTCTACATTCCTCCCCGGGAGTCATATTCCACGTTGCCAGGGAGATTCACTCCCCTGGGTGTCTGATCCCACGTAGGGGGGAGGGCAGTGATTTCACCTTTCAAGTTGGCTTAGCTAGAGAGACAGGGCCACATCTGAGCAACAAAGAGGCATTCGGGAGGAGGCTCTTAGGCACAACCATAGGGAGGCCTAGCCTCTCCTTTGCAGCAACCGTCTTCCCAAGGGTAAAACCTGTGGTAGAGGGCTCAACCCATCAAACCACCAGTCCCCTATGTCTGTGGTCATGTTAGCAACCATGGAGGTGGGGTAGGCGAATACCCCTGCATTCTCCACAGGCTCCTCAAGGGGGCACTACATCTTTTTTTTTTTTCCTTGTTTTTCTTCTTTTTTTTTTTTTTTAACTTTCCCTTCTTTTTTAAATCAACTGTATGAAAAAAAAGTTAAAAAGAAAACAAACATACAATAAAAGAACATTTCAAAGAGACCATAACAAGGGAGTAAGAAAAAGACAACTAACCTAAGATAACTGCTTAACTTCCAACATGTTCCTACTTTACCCCAAGAAAGTTACCTAATATAGCAACATTTCTGTGAACTTGCTCCTACTATATCCATCAGAAATTAACAGACCATAGTCATTCCTGGGCATCCCCAGAACGTTAAATAGCTTATCTGTTCTTCTTGGATTATTGTTCCCCCTTCCTTAATTGCTCTCTATTGCTAGTTCCCCTACATTCTACATTATAAGCCATTTGTTATACATTTTTCAAAGTTCACATTAGTGGTAGCATATAATATTTCTCTTTTTGTGCCTGGCTTATTTCGCTCAGCATTATGTCTTCAAGGTTCATCCATGTTGTCATATGCTTCACGAGATCGTTCCTTCTTACTGCCGCGTAGTATTCCATCGTGTGCATATACCACATTTTATTTATCCACTCATCTGTTGAAGGACATTTGGGTTGTTTCCATCTCTTGGCAATTGTGAATAATGCTGCTATGAACATTGGCGTGCAGATATCTGTTCGTGTCACTGCTTTCCGATCTTCCGGGTATATACCGAGAAGTGCAATCGCTGGATCGAATGGTAACTCTATATCTAGTTTTCTAAGGAACTGCCAGACTGACTTCCAGAGTGGCTGAACCATTATACAGTCCCACCAACAGTGAATAAGAGTTCCAATTTCTCCACATCCCCTCCAGCATTTGTAGTTTCCTGTTTGTTTAATGGCAGCCATTCTAACCGGTGTTAGATGGTATCTCATTGTGGTCTTAATTTGCATCTCTCTAATAGCTAGTGAAGCTGAACATTTTTTCATGTGTTTCTTGGCCATGTGTATTTCCTCTTCAGAGAACTGTCTTTTCATATCTTTTGCCCATTTTATAATTGGGCCGACTGTACTATTGTCATTGAGTTGTAGGATTTCTTTATATATGCAAGATATCAGTCTTTTGTCAGATACATGGTTTCCAAAAATTTTTTCCCATTGAGTTGGCTGCCTCTTTACCTTTTTGAGAAATTCCTTTGAGGTGCAGAAACTTCTAAGCTTGAGGAGTTCCCATTTATCTATTTTCTCTTTTGTTGCTTGTGCTTTGGGTGTAAAGTCTAGGAAGTGGCCGCCTAATACAAGGTCTTGAAGATGTTTTCCTACATTATCTTCTAGGAGTTTTATGGTACTTTCTTTTATATTGAGATCTTTGGTCCATTTTGAGTTAATTTTTGTGTAGGGGGTGAGGTAGGGGTCCTCTTTCATTCTTTTGGATATGGATAGCCAACTCTCCCAGACCCATTTGTTGAAAAGACCATTATGGCTCAGTTCAGTGACTTTGGGGGCCTTATCAAAAATCAGTCGGCCATAGATCTGAGGGTCTATCTCCGAATTCTCAATTTGATTCCATTGATCTATATGTCTATCTTTGTGCCAGTACCATGCTGTTTTGGCAACTGTGGCTTTATAATAAGCTTCAAAGTCAGGGAGTGTAAGTCCTCCCACTTCGTTTTTCTTTTTTAGAGTGTCTTTAGCAATTCGAGGCATCTTCCCTTTCCAAATAAATTTGATAACTAGCTTTTCCAAGTCTGCAAAGTAGGTTGTTGGAATTTTGATTGGGATTGCATTGAATCTGTAGATGAGTTTGGGTAGAATTGACATCTTAATGACATTTAGTCTTCCTATCCATGAACATGGAATATTTTTCCATCTTTTAAGGTCCCATTCTATTTCTTTTAGTAGAGTTATGTAGTTTTCTTTGTATAGGTCTTTTACATCTTTGGTTAAGTTTATTCCTAGGTACTTGATTTTTTTAGTTGCTATTGAAAATGGTATCTTTTTCTTGAGTGTCTCTTCAGTTTGTTCATTTCTAGCATATAGAAACATTACTGACTTATGTGCATTAACCTTGTATCCCGCTACTTTGCTAAATTTGTTTATTAGCTCTAGTAGCTGTATCGTCGATTTCTCAGGGTTTTCTAGATATAAGATCATATCATCTGCAAACAATGACAGTTTTACTTCTTCTTTTCCAATTTGGATGCCTTTTATTTCTTTGTCTTGCCGGATTGCCCTGGCTAGCACTTCCAGCACAATGTTGAATAACAGTGGTGACAGCGGGCATCCTTGTCTTGTTCCTAATCTTAGAGGGAAGGCTTTCAGTCTCTCACCATTGAGTACTATGCTGGCTGTGGGTTTTTCATATATGCTCTTTATCATGTTGAGGAAGTTTCCTTCAATTCCTACCTTTTGAAGTGTTTTTATCAAAAACGGATGTTGGATTTTGTCAAATGCTTTTTCAGCATCTATTGAGATGATCAATTGATTTTTCCCTTTTGACTTGTTAATGTGTTGTAATACATTGATTGATTTTCTTATGTTGAACCATCCTTGCATGCCTGGAATGAACCCCACTTGATCATGGTGAATGATTTTTTTAATGTGTCTTTGGATTCGATTTGCAAGTATTTTGTTGAGGATTTTTGCATCTATATTCATTAGGGAGATTGGCCGGTAGTTTTCCTTTTTTGTAGCATCTTTGCCTGGTTTTGGTATTAGATTGATGTTAGCTTCATAAAATGAGTTAGGTAGTGTTCCATTTTCTTCAATGTTTTGAAAGAGTTTGAGTAAGATTGGTGTCAGTTCTTTCTGGAAAGTTTGGTAGAATTCCCCTGTGAAGCCATCTGGCCCTGGGCATTTATTTGTGGGAAGATTTTTGATGACTGATTGGATCTCTTTGCTTGTGATGGGTTGGTTGAGGCCTTCTATTTCTTCTCTGGTCAGTCTAGGTTGTTCATATGTTTCCAGGAAATTGTCCATTTCCTCTACATTATCCAGTTTGTTGCCATACAGTTGTTCATAATATCCTCTTATAATTTTTTTAATTTCTTCAGGATCTGCAGTTATGTCACCTTTTTCATTCATTATTTTGTTTATATGGGTCTTCTCTCTTTTTGATTTTGTCAGTCTAGCTAGGGGCTTGTCAATCTTGTTGATCTTCTCAAAGAACCAACTTTTGGTGATATTTATCCTCTCTATTGTTTTTTTGTTCTCTATGTCATTTATTTCTGCTTTAATCCTTGTTATTTCTTTTCTTGTACTTGGTTTAGGATTGGTTTGCTGTTCATTTTCTAGCTTCTTCACTTGATCCATTAGTTCTTTGATTTTGGCTCTTTCTTCCTTTTTAATATATGCGTTTAGTGCTATAAATTTCCCCCTTAGCACTGCTTTTGCTGCATCCCATAGGTTTTGGTATGTTGTGTTCTCATTTTCATTTGTCTCTATATATTTAGCAATTTCTCTTGCTATTTCTTCTTTAACCCACTGATTGTTTAGGAGTGTGTTGTTTAACCTCCAGGTATTTGTGAATTTTCTAAGTCTCTGATGGTTATTGACTTCTAATTGTATTCCATTGTGGTCAGAGAATGTGCTTTGAATAATTTCAATCTTTTTAAATTTATTGAGGCTTGTTTTATGTCCCAGCATATGATCTATTCTGGAGAAAGTTCCGTGAGCACTAGAAAAGTATGTGTATCCTGGTGATTTGGGATGTAATGTCCTGTATATGTCTGTTAAATCTAATTCATTTATCAGATTGTTTAGGTTTTCAGTTTCCTTATAGGTCTTCTGTCTGGTTGATCTATCTATAGGAGAGAGTGATGTGTTGAAGTCTCCCACAATTATTGTGGAAACATCAATTGCTTCCTTATTTTTGCCAGTGTTTCTCTCATGTATTTTGTGGCACCTTGATTGGGTGCATAGACATTTACGATTGTTATTTCTTCTTGCTGAATTGCCCCTTTTATTGGTATGTAGTGGCCTTCTTTGTCTCTCAAAACATCCCTGCATTTGAAGTCTATTTTATGTGAGATTAATATTGCTACACCTGCTTTCTTTTGGCTGTAGCTTGCATGAAATATTTTTTTCCATCCTTTCACTTTCAGTTTCTTTGTGTCCCTGTGTCTAAGATGAGTCTCTTGTATGCAACATATTGATGGTTCATTTTTTTTTGATCCATTCTGCGAATCTATATCTTTTAATTGGGGAGTTCAATCCATTTACATTCAACGTTATAACCGTGAAGGCATTTCTTGAGTCAGCAATCTTATCCTTTGGTTTATGTTTGTCATATTTTTCCCCTCTCTCTATTAATATCCTTTATTGTACCCATACCGAATCTCTTTAGTACTGAACCTTTCTCCAAGTCTCTCTGTCCTTTCTTTGTTTCTCTGTCTGTAGGGCTCCCTTTAGTATCTCCAGTAGGGCAGGTCTCTTGTTAGCAAATTCTCTCAGCATTTGTTTGTCTGTGAAAAATTTAAGCTCTCCCTCAGATTTGAAGGAGAGCTTTGCTGGATAAAGTATTCTTGGCTGGAAATTTTTCTCACTCAGAATTTTAAATATATCGTGCCACTGCCTTCTCGCCTCCATGGTGGCTGCTGAGTAGTCACTACTTATTCTTATGCTGTTTCCTTTGTATGTGGTGAATTGCTTTTCTCTTGCTGCTTTCAGAACTTGCTCCTTCTCTTCTGTGTTTGACAGTGTGATCAGTATGTGTCTCGGAGTGGGTTTATTTGGATTTATTCTATTTGGGGTTCACTGAGCATTTATGATTTGTGTATTTATGTTGTTTAGAATATTTGGGAAGTTTTCCCCAACAATTTCTTTGAATACTCTTCCTAGACCTTTACCCTTTTCTTCCCCTTCTGGGACACCAATGAGTCTTATATTTGGACGTTTCATATTATCTATCATACCCCTGAGGTCCATTTTGATTTTTTCAATTTTTTTCCCCATTCTTTCTTTTATGGTTTCATTTTCCATTCTGTCATCTTCGAGGTCACTGATTCATTGTTCAACTTCCTCTAGTCTTGTACTATGAGTGTCCAGAATATTTTTAATTTGGTCAACAGTTTCTTTAATTTCCATAAGATCATCCATTTTTTTATTTAGTCTTGCAATGTCTTCTTTATGCTCTTCTAGGGTCTTCTTGATTTCCTTTGTCTCCCGTACTATGGTCTCATTGTTCATCTTTAGTTCTTTGAGTAGCTGCTCTAGGTGCTGTGTCTCTTCCGGTCTTTTGATTTGGGTGCTTGGGCTTGGGTTATCCATATTGTCTGTTTTTTTCATATGCTTTATAATTTTCTGTTGTTTTTGGCCTCGTGGCATTTGCTGAACTTGATAGGGTTCTTTTAGGATTTGTAGACCAATTGAAGTCCTTATCTCTAATTTATCAGATCTACAGCTTCGTGGAGTACACTTTCTCTAACTAACCAGCAGGTGGTGCCCACGAGCCACCTGTTCTCCACAAGCCAGTTCTCCCCTGCTTAGCCTTTTTGGTGAGTGGGGGAGTGAGTCTTGTGGGGTCCAATTGGTGTACCAAGCTTGCGTGTGTAGTTGGTGTTGCCTGCCCTGTATATGGGGCGTGTTTCTGGGCAGTCCGGGTGGGGGGTGGATCTAACAATCAAATCTCCCTGGTGATCCTAGAGTTTTATAGCTGGATAGAGCAGTTTTTAATTAAAAAACAGAGAGTCTCATTTATCAAATTTTCTTTCACATATTACGCTTTTCATGTTGTTTGTAAAAACTCATTATCAAACCAAGGTCATCTACAATTTCTCCTGTATTATCTTCTAGAAGTTATATAGCTTTGCATTTTACATTAGGATCTAGGATTCATTTAGAGTTGATTTTTGTGAAAGGTGTAGGATCAGTGTCTAGATTTTCTCTCTGTATCTCTGTCTCTATCTCTAACTCTAATTCTATCTCTGTCTCTGTCTCTATCTCTGTCTATCTCTTTCTCCTCTATCTCTATCTCTCTCTTACATCCAGTTGTTTGAGCAGCATTTATTGAAAGGCTATTCTTTCTCCCTTGAATTGTCTTTGCTCTTTTGTCACAGATCAGTTGACAATATTTGTGTGGGTCTATTTCTGGGATCCCTATTCTGTACCATTGGTCTACATCTCTATTCTTTCACTACTTCCATGCTGTCTTGATTATTGTAGTTTTAAAGAAAGTCTTAAAGCCAGAGAGTGTCAGTCCTCTGCCTTTGCTCCTCTTCAGTGTTTTGTTGGTTATTCTGGGTCTGTTGCCTTTCCATAGAAAGTTTGGAAACAGGTTGTCCATATATGCAAAATAGCTTCATGTATTTTTGAGGATTGCATTGAATCTATAGATCAAATTGGGAAGAACTGACATCTTAACAATATTGAGTTTTATACTCTATGAAAATGGAATATCTCTTCATTTATTTAGATCTTTGATATATTTAATCAGAATTTTATAGTTTTCCACATACAGCTTCTGCACATATTTTCTTCAGTTGTATCTAAGTATTTCAGCTTTCCATGCTAATGTAAATGGTCTCTTCTTTCGAGTTTTCTACACAATCATGTCAACTGTGAACAAAGAGTTTTATTTATTATATTTCCTTCCTAATTTTTGTACCTTTTATTTCATTTTCCATCTAATTGTACTAACTTGGACTTCTAGTGTGATATTTATTAGGAATGGTGAGAGGATGTCATCCTTGCCTTGTTCCTGAAGTTGAAGGAAAAGCATCCAGGTTCTTACCATTGAATAATATGTTACTTGTAGGTTTCTCTATGGATATTCTTTATTAAGTTAATAAAGTTCTCTCTTCCCCTAATTTTCTGTGAGTTTTTATCAAAAAAACCTGCTGGATTTTGTCAAATGCTTTTTCTGTATTTGTTGATATGATCACATGATATTTCTTCTTTAGCCTGTTTATGTGATGGATTACATTAATTAATTTTTGAATGTTGAACCAGCCTGGCATACCAGGAATAAATCCCCTTTGGTCATGGTGTGTAATTCTTTACTACATTGTTGGATTTTATTTGCCAATATTATTTTGAGGATTTTTGCATTTATATTCATGAGACGTATCAATTTGTATTTCTTCTATCTTGGAATGCCTTTACCTGGTTTTGGTATTGGGGTAATGTTGGCCTCATAGATTGAGTTAGGAAATGTTCCGTCTGTTTTTATTTTCTGGAAGAGATTTTAGAGAATCAGTATCACATTTTCCTTAAATGTTTTGTAGAATTTGTCAGTGAAACCATATGGGCCTTGTGCTTTCTTTTTTGGAACGTTATCAATTATTGATTCAATTGATTCAATTTCTGTAATAGATATAGGCTTATTCACTCCTGTGTCAGTTTTGGTAGTTTGTGTCTTTTGAGTAGTTGAAAATTATATTTATGAATATAATATTTATGAATAAATCTGGGGGCATAGTTATTAATAATATTATTTTATTCTTTTACTGTCCATAGATCAGTAGTGACCATTACACCTTCTTTTCTGGCATTGGTAATTTGTGTCTTCTCTCTTTTATTCTTAATTCATTCATGTTAGAGGTTTACCAATTTTATTTATCTTTTCAAAGAGCCAGATTTGGTTTCATTGATTTTTGTCTATTGTTTTCCTGTTTTCAATTTTACTAATTTCTTCTCTAATTTTTATTATTTCCTTTCTTCTACTTGCTTTAGTCTTTTCTAATATATGTGTTCAATGCTATGCATTTTCCTCTAAGCACTGCTTGAACTGTACCCCACAAGTTTTGATAAGTTGTATTTTCATTTTCATTTGTTCAAAATATTTTCAATTCCTTTGAAACTTATTCTTTGATGCATGTGCTATTTAGTAGTGTATTATTTGATTTCTAAGCATTTTGGGATTTTCCAGCTATCTTTCTGTTACTGACTTCTAGTTCAATTCCTTATGGAATTAGAATCCTTCTGTAACTTCTATTATTTTAAAATTTTCATGTGTGTGCTTTTTGTCCCAGAATGTGGTGTATCTTGGTGAATGTTCCATGTGTGTTCTACTGTGGTTGGATGAAGTATTCCATAAATGTCAATTAGATCGACTTGATTGATGGTGCTGTCAGATTGATCATATCCTTACTGATTTTTTGCTGGCTTGATCTATAAATTACTAGAATAGAGGTATTGAAGTCTCCAATTACAAAAGTAGATTTGTCTGTTTCCCTATGCAGTTTTATCAGTTTTCCTTCACATTTTGTCATGCTGTTGTTCCAAACATACATGTTAAAGGCTTATTTTGTCTTCTTGGAGAATTGACTCCTTTTCCATTATGTAAAGCCTCTCTTTGATAATTTTCCTTGTTTTGAAGTCTGCTTTCCCAAAGATTTATATATCTTCTCCAGCTTTCTTTTCATTAATGTTAGCATATTATATCTTTTTCCATCCCTTTACTTTTAACATATCTGTGTCTTTGTATTTAATGTGGGTTGCTAGTAGACACTGTATACTTGGGTCTTAATTGTTATCCATTCTGATAATTCTGCCTTTTAACTTGTGTGTTTAGATCATGCACATGTAAAGTGATCATTGATATTGTTGTATTAATATCTACCATGTATTTTTAAAATTTTAAACTGTTTTCTATTCATTGCAGTTGTTTTATGTTTTGTTTTATTTTTATTTCCCCCTCTTCTGCCTTTTCATTTTATGTTATTCTATTTCTCTCCTCTCTTAGCATATTAATTATGCTTTGAGTGGTTGCCCTAGACTTTACATTGTACATTTACAACTAATCCAAGACCGTTTGCAAATAACATTATTGCACTTTATAGTTAATACAGGTAACTTATAGTATTCCTGATTCTTCCCATCCCTTATAATATTGGTGTCATTCATTTCACTCATTCATATACTGTAATAACTCAATACATTGTTAATATATTTACTTTTAAAAGTTATCTATTACATCATTTATGAATAAGAAAAAGAAACTATTTTATTTTACCATTCTTTGATACTCTTCCTTTCTTCATGTAGAACTGAGTTTCTGACTTATTTTCCTTCTCTTTGAAGAATTTCTTTTAGGAATTTTTTTCAGTGTAGGTCTGATGGTGATGAATTCCCTCAATTTTTGTTACTCTTAGAAAATTTTTGTTTCTCCTTCAGTCCTGAAGGTTAATTTAACTGGATATAGAATTCTAGGTTAGCTGAATTTTTCTTTCAACACTTTAAATATTTCATTCCACTCTCTTCTTGCTCACATGGTTTCTGATGAAAGGTCTGATTTAAATATTATTCTTGTTTCTCTGTACATAAGACTTTCCTCCCCTTTGGCTGCCTCCAAGAATGTTTCTTTGCCTTTGGTTTTCTGCTGTTTGAATATGTCTAAGTGTAGATTTTTTTTTTGGAATTTATCCTTCTTGGTCTTTCTTAACTTCCTGGGTCTGTAATTCTGTGTCTGCCAGTTGTTTTGGGAAAATATTACTTCAAATATTTCTTTTGTTCCACTCTTTCTTTCTTCTCCTGTTATTTCAATTATGTAAGTACTATACAGTTTTTAATTATCCTATGGTTTTTTAAATATTTGAAATTTTTGAAATTGTCTTTTTCTCTTTGCATTTGAGTTTGGGATGTTTCTATTGACAGACCTTCAAGCTCATTAATTCTTTTCTTAACCTTGTCTAATCTACTATTGAACCAATCAATGCATTCTCAACTGTAGGTGAGACCTTTTGATTAGATTATTTCCATGGAGGTGTGGACCCACCCATTCAACGTAGGTCTTAATTGGTTTACTGGAGTTCTTAAGAGAGCTCAGGGGCCAACACAACTCAGATGCTTGGAGATGCAGACAGAAAGATGTTTGGAGATGCTGGGCTAAGAGATGAAGCCCAGAATTTGCCCCAGAGAAGCTAAGAGAGGACCCCCAGACACTTAGAGAGAAATGCCTTGGGAGAACAAGCAAGGATACACAGGAGCTGAGAGAGAGAAGCCAAGAGACACACAAGCCCAGAGATATTTTGGAGAAAGCCATTTTAAAACCAAAACCCAGGAGTAAAGGACCAGCAATGCCAGCCACATGCCTTTCCAGATGACAGAGGTGTTCTGGATACCATTGGCCTTTCTTCAGTGAAGGTATCCTCTTGTTGATGCCTTAGTTTGGACACTTTTATGACTGTAGCCTAATAAATCCCCTTTATAAAAGCCAATTCATTTCTGGTATTTTGCATAACAGCAGCTTTAGCAAACTGGAACAACATATTAATCATAATTATTTAAAAATATTTGTCTGATAATTCCAAAATCTGTACCATATTTGAATCTTGTTCTGATGCCTTGTCTCTTCAGACCATGTTTTCTCTTGCCATTTAGAATTCTTTGCAATTTTTTTGTTGCAAGATGGCCATAATTTATAGGGTAATAGGACCTGAGGTAAATAGTCTTTAGTGTGAGGTTTTATGTTTATTTGACTAGTAATTAGGCTGTGTTTAAAGTTTGCTATTGCTGTAGGTGCCAGAGGCTTCAATTTCCTCTAGTGCCCTTGTTTTTGTCTCCCCTGTTGTCTTTAGGTTTCCCTAAAAACTCCTTCTTAAATAGAATCTGCTCCTTGTAGACCTTTCATCTCTAATCCACTGTTATTATACTGGAGCCCTGTGGTAGTGGTGGTAAAGTGTGGGAGGATGAGATGTATCCTGTAATCCTGTGATTAAGTCCTAGAATTTTAGTGGGTGTATCCCCTGGGTGTGACATTCTCAAGTATTTTGTAGCTTTCTTGACCCTCTTCCAGCCTTGTAGGTGAGACAGGAAGGCTGCAGAAGGTTGAAGTTGGGTAATTTCTCTTTCTCCAGTTAGATAAGGCTCTTAAGAAGTCTTTTCCTCTGCTGACTGGGCCTTTAGGCCTTTGTTGTAGAAAATGTTCTGAGCATATTTCAAAGTAGCTACTTTTCCCCTCCTCCTGCTATAAACATTTTTTTTTCCCCTTGGTTCTTCACTGTGAAGACTTGGTGGGAGTCTTTGAATTAAAACTCAAGAATTTATGGGGCCCCCTCCAAAACTTGACCCCCAAGAGTTTTTAACTCTCAAGTTAGTACACACTCAATCTGTAGCAATTCGTAAAAATTAGCATTTAAGTGCTCCTACCAGTTTATAGCTTCAGTGGCTTCTCCTCCCACTGAACTGATCTTGATTATGATTCTTTGTAGTCACCTGTCTCTACAGAATTTGATGTGGCAGTTTATCCTGTGACCTGAATTCTCTGACAGGTCTAAGGAAAGTCATGGATTCTCAGTTCTGCTTCCTTCTCTTTGTGAGGTTGGGAGTGACGACTTCCAAACTCTTTACATGTTGGAACTGAAACTGGAAGTCTACCTGAAGCCCCTTTCATTGCTACATTGGACAACAAGTTTTACTCACCCTCACTTTCTATCAAAAAGCTCACGATCATTGATTAATTGCTAAGGCACTTGTTATTTCTCTATAAAAATAAAAAGTTCTCAAAGAAACTTAATCCTGTGTTCATTAGCAGGGTAGGTGTGTGATCAAATTTAGGCTTACATCTTTGCTCATTTTTCCAGTGCCTTTGGAGTTGATCATTTTGATTCAAGCAATCGCCTTTACCTGATTGTGAGACATACCTAAGAGAAAGTATAAACCAGGACAGATTTCAGCCATTCACATAACAATTGTATGATTCTTTTAGGTATCTGTACACCATTCGTATTATTATTTACCTATTTCCCCACGTGCACCCTCTATTAAAACTCATCATTATCCTAACCATTTTTTTTAAAGAAATCCAAAAGCTACTGTAAAGCATTATTTAAATATTCACAGTTCTAAAGGATTTTCTATCTGTAGGCACAATAGGATGCTTTGTCAGTAATTTGTTTTCATTTCCAGTAGCCGACCATGAAAAAAAGATTTCATCGTCTCTCATGGGTGACCATAACTTTCCCTGTCCCAGTCTCCAGAGCTGATTGTCGTGATGTTTCTGGGACTGTATTATAGTGAAAATTACACTGTTGGTAATGAACAGTCAGGAAAACACTGAAGAACCTAGAAATATATGTTTTCTCAGACTCAGACCTCTGGAGGTTCCTCCTATCTCTACAATGTGGTGATTATTGTAATCACCCCAAAATGCTAAAATCTCTGCCTAAAGGGGCTGGAGGCACATGGTTTGCATGCCTTGATATGTTTCTAGAAATTTCAACTTCTGATAATCTTATTTAACTCATTCCAAATGTTAATATATTTTCCTGTCATATCTTTTATTTAAAATTACATCACTGTATTTTCGGCTTATTTCCTTCTCTAAATTTTTGTCACTCAGTGTCTAATACATTTTTATCTTGTTCTAATCCTGTAGGAGAAGTTGAAGATAACTCCTACCACTATAGACATTCCCAACATATAAAAATTCCACATAACCCTAGGAATCTTCATAGAAACTTAACTCACAGTTGTTCCATTTATTCCCAATGACCCAGATTTGGCTTAGATAGTAATTCCCAAAGATTTGAGTAAAGGCTTTCTAATTCTAGGTAACACCTGCAATCTGTTGGCTCAATTTGCAGCATTTGCACCTTATTCTAAAGAACCAATTATGGAAGTTTGATGAGATACATTTTAACAAATCCCAAATACTATCCTGTTGCATTCTAACATCATACCTAGATAAATGCCAACTCTGACCTAACTATAATGAAGAAAATGGACTGTTACTGTTTTTTCTTTCAACAAAAACTTGACATTTCCAACTCTTTATCTTCTCTGTTCATTTCCAAAATACCTCTATGTCATCTATTCACACACATAACTTCTTTTGGCAAGCATAATGTCACTAGTTGATTCTCTGCTAAGATCCATCATGCATATCATATTTCTCCACATTTTACACATTTAAGTGCTAACGTTCTAGCTACAAATTTTCGGATATCCAGAATGAGCCAGTTATTGTGGGATTTTGAATTTCTTTCCTTAAGTGTTTGATGTTCTATTGGCCATCTGGCTCAGTGCGCATGATGCTTTGTTAGTGTCTCAAGTTATGCTTGGAGAAGAACTTGTCCAAAGTCTCCATTTCACCTCCATTTAATGCAACTGTTGGTGAGTATGGACATTCTCTTCAAGATCAACATTGCTATGAAGAAGCCCTAAGAAGACAATATTGCCCTTGAATTGGAGCAGTTACCTGGCAATTACCAATTGTAGACTTCTCTGTGTTGATAGGAATCATTCAACAGGTTCTTTTTTAAAATAGGTAATTATCCTTTAAAGGATGAAACTCTGTTTCATAGCCTGCAATTTTGTTAACCACTCTGTTTAGAAAACCGGGCTCCCTCTGGTTTCTCAGTGCCGGTAGCTCCGCTTGACGCATGAGCTTGGGGCAGCGTTGGTCATGCCACTTCAGATTACTGGATCTCACAGGATGCTGTGAGACAGACACACCCCAGGGTGACTCACTGAGTGGGAAGTTTAAGAAGATGGTTTTCCTCAGCCATCAATTAGATGAACCACATTTTCCAGGAGAAAAACAGCATCTTGAAAAGTTCTTTACAAACAAAACTTTTTTGCTCATAATGCTTTGGGTCATGTTTTCTTGTGAAGGGAAATAGGACTTTAACCTTAATTGCACTTACAAATTAGCAAGTAAAATAATGCCGACCTTTCTCCTCTCCCTTCCTTCCTTTCCTTTTTTTTTTCTTCTTCTTCTTTTTTTTTTTTTTTTTTCCTTAGAAGGAGACACTTTCATGATTTTAGGTCTGGTAAAATTAGAGCATCCTTCCTCTTTGCCTCTTCCTTCAGACCTGTGGTTTTGATGAACCACATGGTGAATAAGTTGTAGGTGCAAGACTGAGTCCTGTTTCCTCTGCCCCTGGTTATACTTTATACACTTTCTTTCTACCTTAAATTGTTACCTCATTGAAAAGAAACTTGGGAAAAAATATTTACAGGTTGTGCCTCTTTGAAGATGGCAATTTGGATTTAAGCTGTAAGTCAGGAGGAATCAATTACTGTATGAACGATGTAAACCTCCTTGCCTTGTGATTTTCTGATTTTCTAGTGCTGGCTGCATGTTTGGTAAGTACAGAATAGGTTTCTTCCTTTGTATTGTAAGAGTCCCAAGGCCAAAGGAAATGTCTGTGATTTCTATCTTCGGGTGTACTGGTGCACCTAATACACATTCAGCAATGTGTTCAAAAGCAGACCTCTTCATCATGTAAAAGAGTAAATAAGAGAAAAAACATGCAATAAAATCTTTTGTACAGAATATCTCATTTCCAAGATTATACTCATTACCCTAAACTTGAGGCCAAAATGGCAATGACTAATAGCTGGGGGTCCCGCTAAATAGAGTCTCTGGATCTGGGGATCATCTCATGCATATTCTTCATATAAACATCTCTTGGATCAGAGGAGGATGGTCAATTATCACCTCTCGCTACCTGCACTGTCTTGTGATGGTCGCCCTTGGGTTCTGTGAATTGTAGGGATCCAGGAACATAAAGTATCTCCCTGCTGGTTGGTCTCTTAGCATTTTGTCTCCATTGGAGCCAACTTAAAGTAGCCAAATATAACATGTGCTCAGTAAATGCTGATGAAAGTAATGACAACGGAAGTGACCAGTGTAACAAGGTTTACTGTATGATTTTATATGAGGGTGTGTATATATAATATTCCACTTAGGTCTCTTGATAATTGAAGAAGGTGCTATCTCCATTTCACATATGAGAAAATGGAGACTTTAATGCGTGGCTTGCTCAAAGTCAGAAAACTAAGAAGTTGTTGATCCTGGCTTTAAAATGTGAGTTCTTAAATATTAAATAATGCTGCTTCCACAGTTATATTTCCTCTCTATATCAGATATTCTGCCACTTGTTTCCACTTCAGTTCTCTTCCTATTTTTTGAGACTTAATTCACAGTACAGTGGTAGGATAACAGATACTAGGAAGAAACAAGAAAGTCCATCATCTAAAGTTTAGCTCAAGGGAACATGGAATCCTGATGAGTGTTCTAGAATCTTGAAAAGCTAAGATCACTGGCTGTATAACTTTTCTTACTGTGTATTTAGTGGTTAACTTTTCTTCCTAGTGAGTTACCCAACTAGGATTCTAACTCAGTTTGTGTTGGCTATAGAGTAAGTTGTCATTTCTTTCAAAAACAGAATTTCAAGGTGTCTTGAAAGGCAATACTGGGTAATAAAATGAGAAGAATGAAACAACTGACTGCACACATCTTCCTGGGAGTTTCCTATAATAGATCCTCACCCTGCCCACTCCACTATTTCCAATCCCAGCTCTATCCAGTTCTTTGCACCTGGAAAACCTCACAATTCAAGACAACTCAACTCTCTTAAAAGTTGGTTGTGGAGAACCTAAGACAGTGGCTAGGAGAGACAGGGCAAAAAAACACCTCCATGAAAAATACTAGATAGAGGCCAGAAAGTGACCCAGAAAACCAGTTCCAGCAATGCACCAGCTGGTCAAGGTCTGCTAAATCCACAGGGACCGTGCACTTGGTGAAACTGGGAGTCTGCATTCTGAAACGAGTGAGTGAGCCTGCTGAATGTCCAGCAGCCATGCTGTGGTGTGGGGAAACCATGGGTTGGCATTTGGAGGTGGACTAGTTCTTTTTTAAAAAAACCCAAAAGTGGCTGCAGATACGGCAGGCAGAACCACACAGTGAAATGCAGCAAGAAAGGGCTGTGTGAACACCTCAATATCTGGCGTGGAAGATAGCCTTTCGCACACCCACTGCTAGTCATCTCGGAGCAAAGAGGGTAGAGGTGAGCCAAAAGGGGAAAAAAACATGCCCCTTGCAGCCATCTTCCTGGCAGGCTGGGAACACTCCTACCCAGCACCAGAGCCACAGCCCAGAGCTGCGCCAAGGGACCCAGTGTGATGGGAAGAGTTTCCAGAAACACTGCGCACACGCCACAATATCAGGCATGGACAACAGCCTTTCACGAACCCACAGCTAATTGTCCTAGAGCTGGGAAGGCAGAGCTGTGCGAAAAGGGGGAAATTAACACGCCCCATTCAGCCATCTTTACAGCAGGCTGGGAACACCCCTGCATGGCCCAGCAGCCCAGGGCTTCCCTTGAGGGACAGTGCGCACTTGTGATGTAGCACAACCTTCCCTCAGCAGAGACCCTAGAAGGGCACGGCTGGGAAGAGGAACCCACCCAGAAATCCCAAGGACCCTATGCCAATACCAAGGACTTGTGGGTCAGCAGCAGAGACGATCTGTGGCAAAACTGAACTGAAGGTTTAGACTCTTGGAACAGCCTTAAATCTCCAGGAACACCTGGGAGGTTTGATTATTAAAGCTGCCCTGCCTCCCTAACTGCTCAGACACACGCCCCACATTCAGAGTGGATAGCACCAACAACACACCCAAACTTGGTGCATCAGTTGGACCCCACAAGAACCAAACCCCCACACACCACAAAGACAAAGTCAGGGAGAACTGACTTGAAGGGAATAGGTGACTCGCAGACACCATCTGTTGGTTAGTTAGAGAAAGTGTACACCAACAAGCTGTAGATCTGACAAATTAGAGACTGGTGTCTGAATAATCCTTAATATCCTAAAAGAACCCTATCTAGTAAAGCAAATGCCAAGAGCCGAAAAACAAGAGAAAATTTTAAAGCATAGAAAAAAACAGACGATATGGATAACCCAAACCCAAACACCGAAATCAAAAGATTAGAGGAGACACAATACTTGGAGCAATTAATCAAAGAACTAAAGACAAACAACAAGAGCATGGCACAGGATATAAAGAACATGAAGAAGAGCATGGCACAGGATATAAAGGACATGAAGAAGATCCTAGAAGAGCATAAAGAAGAAATTCCAAGAGTAAATAAAAAAAAAAAGATGATCTTAAGGAAATAAAAGAAACTATTGAGCAAATTAAAAAGATTCTGGATACTCAGTACAAGACTAGAGGAAGCTGAACAATGAATCAGCAACCTTGAGAACCACAGAACAGAAAATGAAAGAACACAAGAAAGAATGGAGAAAAAAAATTGAAAAAATCTAAATGGACCTCAGGGATATGATAGATAAAATAAAACGTCCAAATATAAGTGTCATTGGTGTCCCAGAAGGGAAAGAGAAGGGTAAAGGTCTAGAAAGAGTATTCAAAGAAATTGTTGGGGAAAACTTCCCAAACCTTCTACACAATATAAATCACAAAGCATAAATGCCCAGCGAACTCCAAATAGAATAAATCCAAATAAAACCACTCCAAGACATATTCTGATCAGACTGTCAAATACTGAAGAGAAGGAGCAAGTTCTGAAAGCAGCAAGAGAAAAGCAATTCACCACATACAAAGGAAACAACATAAGACTAAGTAGTGACTACTCAGTGGCCACCATGGAGGCAAGAAGGCAGTGGCATGACATAGTTAAAATTCTGAGAGAGAAAAATTTCCAACCAAGAATACTTTATCCAGCAAAACTCTCCTTCAAATTTGAGGAAGAGCTTAAATTTTTCACAGACAAATGCTGAGAGATTTTGCTAATAAAAGACCTGCCATACTTCAGATACTAAAGGGAGCCCTACTGACAGAGAAACAAAGAAAGGAAAGAGAGATATAGAGAATGTTAACAGACATATATAGAACATTACATCCCAAATCACCAGGATACACATTCTTCTCTAGTGATCACAGAACTTTCTCCAGAATAGACCATAGGCTGGTACATAAAACAAGCCTCAATAAATTTAAATAAAATTGAAATTATTCAAAGCACATTCCCTGACCACAATGGAATACAAATAGAAGTCAATAACCATCAGAGACTTAGAAAATTCACAAACACCTGGAGATTACAAATGAGGGGGAGATGAAAACATTCCCAGATAATCAAAAGCTGACAGACTTCATCAACAGTAGATCAGTCCTATAAGAAATGCTAAAGGGAATTGTGCAGGCTGAAAGGAAGGGACACTAAACAATTGACTGAAACCAATGAAGAAATAAAGATTTCCAGTAAAGATCACATGGTAAGTATAAATACCAATACTACTGTATTTTTGATTTGTAACTCCACTATTTACTTCTACAGGATCTAAAATACGTGAAGTGTAATGATAAATCAGTGGTTTTGGACTCAAAGTAAAATATGTAATTTTTGACAAGAACTACATAAAGGTGGGGGAATGGAGGAGTATAGGAACATAGTTTATGTGTCCTATTGAAGTTAAGTTGGTATCAAAGAAAAGAAGATTGTTATAGGCTTAAGACATTAAATTTAAGCCCCACGGTAAACACAAAGAAAGTATCAGAGAATGTGATCATAGAGATGAAAAGTAGAGTATGGGTTACGAGAAGTGGGGGAAGGGGCAATGGGGAATTAATAAGAAATGAGTGCAGGGTTTCTGTTTGGGGTGAAGGGAAATTTCTAATAATGGATGGTGGGAGGGTGATGGCATTGCAACATTGTGAATGTGATTAATCCCACTAAATGGAATGCTTGGGAGGGGTTGGAATGGGAAGATTTAGGCTATATATATGTTTCCACAATTGAAAAAAAAGACAGTCTAAATAGATAATGACAATTAAATGCCATAGATGATCCTGGATGAGATCTAAGAATTGAGGAGAAAAGGCTCAAAAGGACACAATAGGGATATAAGAAAAAAATGAAATATAGAATGTAAGCTTTATATCAATCTTAAATTTCTTGAACTTCTTAGCTACACTTAATGTGATTACACAAATGAATATTCTTGTTCATAAGAAATGTATATGTGAATTATATTATTTGTTCAAGGATGTATGCAACTTGCTCTCATATGTTCAGAAGACAGAGCAATAGATGATGGATGATAGACAGGGAGGGACAGAGGGAGAGAGGGAAGGAAAGAGAGAAATGGTAAAGTGACAAAATATTAAAGTTGGTAGATCGGAGTATTGGTGGAGGGGGGTTGGGGTATGCTGCAGTTCTGTGTATGGGGTTTATATTATTTTTGCAACTTACTGTAAGTTTGAATTTATTTCAAAATAAAAATTAAAAAAAAAGTCAGTTGTCCCATTGCAACTGGATGCTGGCTACCTGTTGAGAAGGATGATCTGTTCCCTACTTAACATCCCTCCTTAATGATCCTCCTTGCCTGCCATAACTACCAATTTTGTGCCTTCTATAAATATCATCCATTCTATGACAGTCCCATGTCTTCTGTTCAAATTGATAGAGATGAATATATTGAGCACTCATGTTTCTTGTTGCTATCATCTCAACAATGAATATAGTAAGAAGCCAAGAGGGGCTAAGTAAACTTTCCATGGTTTCTAGTAAATGGTTAGCATCCTAACCATTATAGTCTCTCTCCAGAACCCAAGTTCTTAAGCACCTATACTGTTCACAGATCTTCCCTATCCTCTTTTTCTAAAATAGTATCAAACTAGACATAGCTCCTCCAAGGCCTATATTACTGTTTATATTTGTTATCTGAATCTGACTTTCTAAAATTCTTCAGAATTGTCTCCTGTATCACAAGTACCCAGTGTGATTTTATTTGCACTCATTATTAAAAATGAAAAACAGTGTTCTGATTAGGGAGAAACTGAACTTGCCAGATGTTGAAATCAGCACATTCTTCATCATGCTAAACTTGTGTCAGTTTCCACATTGTGATTTGTTGATTGTATATTCTCCTGACTCTGTCCCAATGAATCTAAACTTCAGCAAGTCTTTTCACAAGGAATCTTGGGAAAGTTTTTCCTGTAACGAGTTCTTATCATGGTTAACGTGGACAACTAGAGATGATAGCTGAAAGGACTATTAATGGATTTGATTCAAGTTGGGGAGAAGTTTCCAGGACTGCTTAGCAGATGTCTTAGTTTGCCAGGGCTGCTTATGACAAATACCACATAGTGGGTTGGCTTAAAGAACAGGAATGTATTGGCTAGAAGCCCAGCATCAACGTATTGGCAGGGCTTGCTTTTCTCCAGAGTCTACGGCGTTCCAGCCATCCTCTGTCACAGGGCGATCTCTCTCTCCTTATGTCTGCTCCTCCGATTTCCATTGACTTATGGCTTCTGCTGACTCCTGGCCTTTACCCACTGCTGTATCCAATTTCCTTTGCTCATTGGGCTTCATCTATATGGACAAAGACCCACGCTGATGCAATTTGGCCTCCTCTAAATAGGATCGTCAAAGATATTCTTCACAAATGAGTCCACGCCTTAACGAATAATAACATCTTCAAAGGTCTTATTTTCAGGTGGGTTTACACCCACAGGAACACAGATTAAGACCTGAACATGCCTTTTGTGGGGGACATCATTCAATTCCCAGATGACGTTAATAAGTATATACTCATTTAATCTGGATGACGAGAAACTGGGGTGGCAATGACAGAGCCAGAGTGAAAATGGAACCGAGAAGCCTTTAAATGTGACTGATCACTAAGCAGAGCCAAATGTAAAATCCTGCACCCAGAGTAAAAAGGAACTCTTTAAAATGTAGCATGTGGCTTAACAGTAACGCATGGTAAAACAACTCAGTTTCAAGAACCACTCTTTTGAGTCAATGTTAGAGTGATCACACAAATTCACTGCAATATTAGAATGATATATTTATACCTGAATCCAGAGAAGTACAGTAGACTTGATATAGTCTCACTACATCTAGGGAATGGAGTTCCACTGTGGTTACTTCCCTTTAGAGAACACATACAGAGAATGTAGAAAGGAAAATAAAGCCACACACAAATGCGAATGATTGTAAAATATGAAAAGGTTTCTGAATTGGCATTAGTGCCACACAAGTTTCAACATTCAGGAAATTTATTCTGCCTTAATGTCACCACCTTGCAAATCCATATTTACAAATATATAGATAACAATGACAATGTATTTTTTGTTACTTGCATATACATTGTGATTTCTAATGAGATGCCGGGAATTTTCCCATAGAAATGGAAATATTCATTACTGTAAGTCATTGCTGGTAGAAATTCAGTAAATATTTCCTTTTCCATAGATAATAATGCAGGTATAATTTGGTACTATGATTCACCTGCCAGCTCTTTTATTGTCTCAGAAAATACCAAGAAATACATATTTTCCTCAAATAAAGATGATTCAAAGTCAATAAAAGTTTTCCTACAAAGGAAACATCAGACCCAGAAAACTTTACAGAGTAATTCTACCACATAATCTAGGGGGAAAAAAAATCTAAGTTTTCACAAAACTTTTCTAGATAATCAAGAGTGAACACATCCCACCTTGTTTTATGAGGTCAACATTTTATACTAAAACTTGGCCAGAACAATCCAATAAATAAAAAATTATGTAAAAACCACACTCAAACAAAAATGCTAAATATTAACAATTAAATAAAATGCCACCAATCCATATGCAGTAACATATAAGAAAGATAATACTTCATGAATAAGATGAGTTTATCCCAGAAATACAATGTTGATTTAATAACAGAAAAGCAATTAATATAATTTACCACATTGTTAAATTAGAAGGGAAAAGGCAGGTTACTGTCTTAATAAATACAGAAAAACACATTTAAAAATCCAATATCCATTTATGATTTTTAGAAAATGTCTTAGCAAATTATAAATTACATGGAACTTCCTTAACCTGAAAAAATGCAATTAAGAACAAACAAAAAATTTAGAGAAAACTTATGAAACCTAAAGGTGTAATGTTGAAGGCATTTTCTTTAAGATCAGGAAACAGATAAGGATGTCTGTTATCACCACTTCTTTTCAACCATCCACTGGTGGTTCTAATAGAACAGGGGTGGGGATGGGAGGAGAAGTAAAAGCAAAATAAGGGGAAAAAAAAACAAAAAATCTCATTATTTTTTGCAGATGATATAATTGGCTATATGAAAAATCCAAAAGAAGCCACAGAAAAATTAGGAAATTTAATAAGAAAATTTGGTAAGGGTTCTAGTAACGGTTTAATTAATTTTAAAAAGTCAGAAGCAAACAGTTGTAAATCAGTTTAAAAAGAAACATTTTCACTCACAACTAAAACATAAGAATATGTAAGGACTATTTCTATCAAAAAGTGTGCAAATCTATAATAGAGAAAATTGTGAAATTTTATTAAAAATCTTGAAGAATGACTTAAATAAAAATAGAAATAACCTGCTCCTGAAAAGACTTAGTTTTGACTCTGTTAAAGTACAGACTCTATGAAATTCCAATAAAAATCCCAAAATGGTTGTAGTGGGTGCTGTGGAGCTGTAGGGCCAGTTTAATGTGTCTCGGCAGAAGGTGAGAGAACTCATATAGAACTGGATCCTGAGGGTGCTGGCTGAAGTGTGTGAGAACATAATTCTGGATAACAGTGATTGTTTTCACTTGGGAGCACATTTCTTCATTAAATGATTTAATTCACTAGAAAGGACCCCAGGAGACAATGATAACAGTATGAGTCTTGAATGCCTGGAAAAAACAAATCCTTATCAATGAACCAGAAATGCTAGAATTACCATGGCAGGCAGTAGAGAACAGGGTCAAAAATTTCAGAGAAGTGGGTATTCAAAAGTGGTTATACAATCTAATGCTAAAAACCCTGCCAGCTGACTATATCCTCCAGGAAGACCTGGAAGACATTCCACTTATTAGAATAATAACAGATGTACTGGTGAGAGAGGCACACAGTACCACTGAGAAGCTCTCTTCATGAATTGCCATTAGAGAATAAAGCTCACTGATTGCAATGGGGATGATCCAAAAGTAATAGAGGCCAGGAGGCATGGCTTTACCATCTGAATTAAAGTGGGCGCAGTTCTCACAATAAATGGCAGGGTAGAGTGGCAGTCAAGAACAGGTATGGATATGGTTAATAGAAAACAGTGTCCCGAGAAGCCTGGGAGATGGACAATTTTATGACCCAAATCCATTGTCTTAAGCAGAGACTGGGTCACTAGGAGAGAGGATCCTGCAACATCACAGCACATTTACCCAGTAGTCATTTCTCCAGGTCTTTCTTAAAAGAACATGTAGTCATTTATCACTGGGAAAAGACGAAAATCCAAGCATTTTGAGGAGTGTTGGCTATAGCAACAGAGTTGACATTGATAGTAAGAGTCCCCAAATGGCCAGTGGTCCCCTTTTTAGGATGAAGGCATGTAGGAGTCAAGTAATAAAAGCAGTCTTGACCCAGAGGGTCTCCTGAGTCCATGGACCTAGCTGGTGGTCATTTCCCTCAACCCTGATTTTAAGATTGGAATAGATATACTTAGTAATTGGCATAATAGTCACATTTATTCTTTGATCTGTAGGTTAACACCTATCTCAATGAGAAAGTCCAAGTTGAAGCTGCTGAAACTTCTCTCCTTTCCTGGCCAAAATAGTAAATCACAGAAATATATTGTATCCTAGAGTGGTCAGAGATGTATGCTACCCTCCTAAAGTGTGCAGAGGTGGTGCTCTCCACCATATAACCACTTAATTCACCCATGTTCCCTCTACAAAACTAGATGGATCCTAATGGATGATAGAAATCTACTTCAGACTCAACCAAGGTTTATTCCCAATTGTAATTTCTGTGCTGGATGAGGTATGTTTTGCTAGAACAGATTAACACAGCTTTAGGTACATGATATCTCTGATTAACGTGTAAACACCTACCAGAGAGCATTCATTCTGCAAGTGCATTAAACCACCACATATACAGAAAGATGTAGCCAGTTGATCTCAGCCATCCTCTGTCATTGGCTGCCTCAGTGATAGCACAATGGACTCAAGAATGAATAGTCGTGGTGGCAGCAATGGAGGCAATGCAGGGTCCTGTGCGGCAATGCTGACTTAGCTACTACTGTTGAGAAATTTCCAGACTTCCAGCAACAAAAACCAATGCTGAACCCTCAATTCAGCATATTCCTCAAGGGTAATAGTCAGCCACTTGGTGGCAAGTTGATTACATGGGACCCCTTTCACTCTGGTAGGGACCAGCAATTTAACTCATCTGCAGTTGACACAGACTGTGTGTTTGGTTTGCCTTTCCTGTTCACCAGAGCTCAACCAGCACAAACAGAAGACTTGCAGAGTGATTTACCAACTCAGAACAGTGACTACTACTTAAGACTGTCTTTGACCAAGGGACCCACTTTACAGGAAAGGAGGTACAGCTTGGACACATGTCCATGGGATCCATACATCTTATCACAAAATGCTCTACCCAGAATATACTGGCCTCATAGAGCAATTGAATGGCCTTTTGAAGGTACATCTTAGGCATTAATTAGGTGAAGATACCTAAAAAGATGGGATGCCATCATCCTAAATCAACAACCACTTATTGGTGCTGTGTCCCCAGTAGGTAAAATACAAGGGTTTAGGAACCAAGTGGTGCAAGTAGGAGTGGCCCTGCCATCCATCACTCTTAGTGACTCACTTGGGTAGGTTGTGGTTCCTTCTCTGCAACCTTAGGCTCTGTAGGTATAGAGTTCCCAGTTCTCAAAGTGGGGATTCTTCCACCAGGGAAACCAGAAGAGTCTCATCAAACTTTGAGCTAGGGGTACTGCCCAGTCCCTGTGGGCTCCTTTTGTGGAAAGAACAGCAGACAAGGAAGGTGGGTAATTGACTCTGATCATCATCAAGAGGAGGTAGGGGTGCTATTTTGGGTTAAATTGTACCCCCCAAAAGACATGTTCAAGGCCTCATACCTGCTCTTGTCACCTTATTTGGAAATCAGGTCTCTGAAAATGTTACTAGTTAAGATGAGGCCAAACTGGATTAGGGTGAGCCCTATTGCAACATGACTGGTGTCCTTATAAGAAGGGGAGAATTAGAAAGACAGAAGAGGGGAAAGCGCTATGTGATGACTGAGCCAGAGAATGCCATGGATTGCTGCCAACCCAGATACCAAGAGAGAGGCATAGGACAGATTTTTCCCTACAGAATTTAGAGAAAGCATGGCCCTGCTGATGCTGTGATTTTGTACATCTGGCTTTCATAAGGGTGAGACAATAAATTTATTTTGTTTTAAGCCACCTGGTTTGTGGTACTTTGTTACAGCAGCCCTAGGAAACTACACAGGTGCTGTTATATAATGTGGGAAAGGAAAAATAAGTTAGGTGCCTAGACGATACACTGGAGCATCTCTTGTCTCTCCCTTGCCCAATATGGAGAGTAAATGGACACATGCAGGTGTCACGTCCTGAGAAGGTCATGATGACTAGAGTGTCAGACCAATAGGAGTGATGGTTTAGGTCATGCCATGTAAAAGCCACCTAGACCAGCAGAGGTGCTAGCCATGAGTGAGGTGAATCTAGAAAGAGTGGTGAAGAAGAATGATGAAATCAGTTATGTTCTTGCAACCAGCTGCAATGGTGGGGCCTGTAGTTAATTCTACTAGTCTTCTTGTAGATTTCCCACGGAAAAGAGACCAACCAGAATCCTGAAGAATCTCAGTGTAGTGCATGCTGTGGGCATGATCCAGACCCCTTCTTAAGGAGCAAAGCACTCATTCCCTGAGCTTCCTGGTATGTTGACAGAGACAATTTATAGCTCAGTTGCACTCTGTGAGAATTGCCTTCAGCTGAAGACTTGTTCAAGGTTATATCCCACTTGCAGGAGCAACCCACACTCAATGATTGCTGACTGCGGAGGTTGAAAGACTTGGCCTCTTTCACTCAATTTGATACATCTCTGAAGAGCCTTCCCAGCTCCAGAGCTCCGTCTGGGATACTCGGAGGCCTTTGCTGTGACTGCATTACAACTCAACTTCTTCCTCTGTTCAGTCCTGTTCCTTCACTCGGTCTCAGGTGTTGATCACAAATGCACTCCCCAATAAACCTCCTCTACACAAATCCCCCTTCTATAGTCCATTTCCCCAGGAACCCAAGCTAAGAAAAGTGTTTACTATGGAACTTGGAAAGCTGATCTCAAAATTTGTGTGAAAGAGCAACAGTCAGGAATAGTCAAGAAACTCCTAAAGAAGAACAAAGATGGGAAATGAATGGTGGTGTCGGGGGGATATCAAGACTTATTATAAAGCCGTAGGGAATAATAGAGTATAATTTCACCACAGAAATAAATAAATAAGCTGATTGAGAAGAATAGAGGATTGGACATAGATCCAAACATACATGGAAATTTGATTCAAGAGAGAGCGAGTGTCAGAGATCACTGGAGGAAGGATGGTCTGTTTAATAAATTGGGTTGGGAGAATTCTCTGTCTCACATCTGAAACAAATTATTGCAAGTGGATTAATGACTTAAATGAAGAAGACAAAACTGAAAAACATTGAGATGATAATAAAGGAAAATATCTTTATATCAGGGTAGGGAAGGATTTCCTAAACAAGACACAGAAAAGGATAGGCCATAAAGAAAAAGATTGATATATTTCACTATATTAAAACTAAGAATTTCTGATCATCAAAAGTAACCATAAACAGAAAGAACAAGTAATCCAAAAATTAAAAAAGATATTTGAAATTCATACAACTAAAAAGGATTAGCATTCAGAATATATGAAGAAATGCTACAGATGAATAAGAAATGAAAAATTCCATTTTTCAGAAACAAGATTAGAAAAGGCATCTTGTGACTTGAATAATAATCTCCCTCAAATAATTTGTAACAAAATGGGAAGTGTTTGAAAATGTATACCACCCAGCTAGACATACATGAGTTTATCCAGGGAAGGTGCGTACTGGGTTTCAGATTCTGAATATGGACTACCACTTACATTTTGCTAAGCTATATCCACTTCTTTTTACTTTTCCAGTGATGTCAATGCTCATTAAAAGCTCAGCTTTAAAAAATTCTTTATGTGTTATTTAAGTATTAAGAAAAATTGGCTTTGTTTCAGTCACTCAACTTTATTTTCAATTCTTAAACACTAAGTTAAAATTCTTCCACCAAGCATAAGAAGCAAGTGAGAAATATACATGTATGCATATATGTGTGAGTGTGCATTTTATATGTTTGCTTGTTATAAATATGTAGTATTTATTTTTAAAATCAGCCCTGAAGGAATTTCTGATCCAGAAGATTTGAAGCATGGTATAAACTCCCTAGGGAATATCAACTAGAAATGGATTATTTGGCCTGTTTCTCAAGGTAAGTTCTCACTCTCATGATCCAGTAATATCAAATATCAAATGTGCTGCCTCTTCTCTCACACTCAGTCCTTGGCAGGTATCACTAACTGATTTAGCATCTTTTTAAATAGGGTACCAACTTTATCAGAATCCCTTCCCACAGCGTGTTTCAGGAAGCTACTCCCAATTCATTAAAGTAGGCAAAATAGATGAAACTTATTTGGCATTTCTATACTAGACCAAGGACCATGATAAATAGACATTTTTCATTTTTCCTTTCCCTCCTCTACAAATAAGGCAAAGTGTTTCTTCCCCTCCATGGGTACCCCTGCTTGCATTCTTGAGCACCAAACCCCAGAACCGGAAGTACTGGATGGCCCACTGGCACACCCTGCCATCTTCTAATGCTAGAAGAGTTTGTTTTTATAAAAGCCAATCTTATTTTTAGTCCTACTCACTTTAGTCACTATAACCAAAATTATGTAAACTTTCTAAATAGACTAAATATTCTAAAAATATAGTAAAACACCAGCCTCCACATGAACCAAGTCACAATATGCGTGTCTGGCCTAAACCCACAAATGAGCATGATGGGAAGGTCATTTATCAAACTGCAGTGACCGTAATATGCTCCCATTGCTCTATCAAAAACAAATGCAACCAAACGGCTCTTACTCAAAGGGATCCAATTAGCATTGGGAAAGCATTTCTTCTCTGCATACCAATAAATACTTATCATATGAGACCCTACATTTTAAATTTAATAATTATATGAATTGTCTTTTGAACATTTTTCTATAACTTGGAAAATGGTGGAACTTTTTTACCTTTGCAAACTACCTTGAAGAAAAAAAATCTGGAGCTGTGCAAAAAGAATGTTTCAATTGATACATAATACTTACAATGTGGCTTTGGGTACTTTGAATCCTAAATGAACGACCTCAACCTTAGGAAGAATTGTGAAGACAAGTGCATTGAAGATTACAATATAGGTATAGTTTGACTATTTATTCACCACCTGCAAATATAGCTCCATAAAGCCCCTTTCCCTAAGTATTTCAGGTCATACCCACGAGCTCATGAAGGTGTCCTTTCAGCTTCCAGGCCTGCCTACTGTCGCTTTCTTTCTCTTCTCCTCCCGTAGCCATGCCTAATGGACATACCTCTACTGATGTCTCTGAATCATCTCTGCTAAGTGTCTTCTCTTCGCCACTTGCTATTGGAAAGGTAGCAAAGCTAAACTTTATACTTGCCACACTGTCTGTATTTACTTCAAAATATTTCAATATAGACAGTATGATGTGTATGTGTGTAACCAATCTTCCATCTTCAAGCTAGAGTAATTAGTAACAGTTGAGGTCTTCCAACCCTCAATTCACATTCATGAGTGGGTTAGTTACTCCTTGAGAGACTCTAGCAGGTATTCAATATCCAGAGGCAAACACAAAAGTACTTAAAATCTCTCCCATTGCACTCTCTGATTAGCTGTTGGAAATAAGTTTTCCTTGGTGAAATGAGCGGTGATCAAGATATGTGCTTAGCTAGGAAGATTAGTGTGGGCACCTTGACCCTGTCATAAATGGGGTGTAAGAATCCATGAGCTCAATAGCCTAATACTTTTGGAGTAAATAAAGCCTTGGACTGGAATTCCATATCCCACCACAACGCCTCCTCTCCACTGTCCACTGCCATCTTTCAGTAGAGGACTGTGCCAGTTTATCTGACTGAAAAACAAGTGATCCTGCAGCCAAAATATTTGTTTCATTTCCCTTGGGATAAACCTTTAAAGCAAGGTGATTTCAGAGTAGGAACTTCTGGGAGCTTTGAGGAACAGATTAGACTGTTTTTGTGCCTGCATACTAATAAATGCACATGTGAAAAGTTCAGTTTGAGACTTATTTCAGTATAATGTCATTGTGAGGTTTGGGGAGAAGAGTCAGAGATCCCTCCCACCACTAGCTGTTGAAGGCTACTGATATATATCAAAAGAACCAGAAATTGGCTTAGAACAGTTCTTGGCAACATCTGTTTGACCAGAAAAATTTAAATGAGCACAAACATCTATTGATAGCATGGCTGTGGGGAGAAAAGTGGAAATGAAAATACAGCCTGTTTTTAAAAAACAACTGACAATGTCTATTAAAACCCTAAATTTTCATATACTTCAACCCAACAATCCCACTTTAGGAACCTATCCTATGGATGTAAGAGCATGAGAATATGTAAAAGGATATAGGTAACAAAAATTTTTATTGCAGCATTGTTTGATGTGCCAAAAATTATGTGTAAGATGAGTGGCTGCCAAATGGAAAATGGTTTAAATTATGCATGGACTATTATACAATATTTGTAACTATTATTAAAGAATAATTAAGAAAGGTTACTGAGTTAAGGGAATTCTGAAATGTGTTGAGTGAGAAAAATGGCATCTAGGTAAGAGAGTTTAATATTCCATTTTAAAAATTAAACAATGATGGGAACGACATTATCAACATGGTAACATTAACAGCTACTGAAAAACTCTCCCCAGAGATTCAGTACAAGAAAGGACAGTTCTCACTTGTTCAGAACTCTGGAGGAAGGTATAGACTGGAGAAGGACCCACAAACACTGAATCAAAGAAAGAGAAAAATATCAGGTAGGAAACTTCTGTCTCAGAGCAGCTGGTCCAAGAAAAAAACAAAACGAAACAAAACTTCCCACGCAGCTTGGGAAGTTCCCAGAGGCAGCATCTGAGACCCTCCCACCTCCCACTGGGGACAGACTCTAAAATTCCTCACAGCAGTGAGACAGTCCCCACTTATATCCAGACACAGACCCAAGCCCACAGGGATCCACAACAGGACTTAGCTTCAGGGGAAGGCAGAGTACAAAAAGGCAGCAAGGAAGAGCTCCCAAAATGGAGGATCATGGAGGGAACTGCAAAAGCTTCCCTAAAAGCGGCAAGTAGTCAGGCAGAAAATACACAAATCAACTGTTGGGGAGCCCGGGGGACAGGGAAGGACACTTCAAGGTCCAGGTCAGTAAGGGACAAAGAGACTGAGAAAATGTGGACAGAGACTGTGTTTCCAGCCCTGGGTCCTGGTGTCCATCCCCTACCCTTGAGGAAAACAGCAGCAGGAGGCCCAGTCCTTGCCTGGGGGCTGGCTACAGATTGGGGCAGCTGGGGGAATCCTCCACCACACGTAAAGTGGGGACACAGCCCCACACTGAGCCAGATTTTTGTTGGCAAAGTGAGAGCACAGGGACCCTGCAATTTCAGCCCCATGCAGTTGGTTGCTGCTGGGATTCCAGGAGGGATACAGTTTCTGAGGGTGATTAAGTCACTGAATAGTGCCATCTTCTGGACAGGCTGGAAGGTGCAGGGTAACTGCAGGGCTCTTCAGATTCTCTCCAGACTTTATCTCAGGCCCATCGGAGCTGGTCTACACCCCCTACATGGGTGCCTGGCCCTGTTTGAGTTGAGAATTACGGACGACCCAACTGTCAAAGCAGTGCCCTAATACAAACCCAGGCTGCAACTAAACCCTAAACAAGAGAGAGAAATCAACCTTCAGAACAGACCCGTAAAGATAATCAGGTGACCAGATACCAGCAAAAAATTATAAGACATACTAAAACTCAAGAAGAAATGGGCCAGTTGAAGTAACAAATCAAAAAGTCAGAGGAGATAGAGAATCTGGAACAACTAATCAAAGATGAGTAAACAAATCTCCTGAATCAATTCAAAGAAATGAAGGAAAATGTGTATAAAGAGATAAAGGATATTAAGACACTAGAAGAGCATAAAGAAGAATTTGAAAGAACACATAGAAAAATAACATACTAGGGAAATGAAAGACACTGTAGATGAAATTAAAAATATACTGGAGACACACAGCAGCAGATATGAAAAAGCAGAATCAGTGAGCTAGAAGACAGATCAACTAAATTTTAACAAAAGAACAAATGGAGAAAAAGTGGAGAAATTGAGCAGAGTCTCCGATAAATAATTGATAACACAAAGCACACAAATGTAAGCATCCTTGGTGTCCCAGGAGGAGAAGAGAAGGGAAAAGGGACAGGTAGAGTATTTGAAGGAATAATGATTGAAAATTTCTCAACCCTTATGAGAGACATAAATGTATAAATCCAAGAAGCCCAATGTACTCCAAACAGAATAAATCCAAATAGACCTACTCCAAGACACATAGTAATCAGACTGTCAAATACTGAAGAGAAGGAGAAAATTGTGAAAGCAGCCAGAGAAAAGCAATTCACCACAGACAAGTGAAGCCAAATAAGACTAAGTGCTGTTTCTCATCACACACCATGGAGGTGAGAAGGCAGTGGAACAATATACTTAAGATACTGAAAGAGAAAAATTTTCAGCCAAGAATTCTCTATCCAGCAAAGCGGTCCTTTGAAAATGAGGGAGAGTGTAAAATATTCACAGATTAATATTAATGAATTAATATTCATTAATATTAATGAAGCTGAGAGTTCATTAATAAGAGACCAGCCCTGCAAGAATTACTACAAGGAGTCCTGCCGGATGAAAAGACAGGACAAGAGGCCTGGAGGAGGGTACAGAACTGAAGAATAGTAGTAAGGGTAACTTAAAGGATAAAAAGAGAGAGAGACAGAGAAAATAGATCTAACAAATAAAAACCAAAGGAGAAAATAGGTGAATCAAGAACTGCTTTTACAGTAATAACTTTGAATGTTAATAGATTAAACTCCCTAATTAAATGACACAGATTGGCAGAATGGATTAAAAAATACGATCCCTCTATATGCTGTTTACAAGAGACTCATCTTAGACCCAAAGATGCAAATAGGTTGAAAATGTAAGGGTGGAAAAGATATTCCATGCAAGTTGTAACCAAAAGAAAGCTGAGGTAGCTATACTAATATCAGATAAAATAGACTTTAAATGCAAAAATGTTATAAGAAATAAAGAAAGACACTATACAGTAATAAAAGGAGCAATTAAACAAGAAGAAATAACAATCATAAATATCTATGCTTCTAATCAAATTGCCCCAAAGTACATGAGGCAGACACTGGCAAAAGTGAAGGGAGTAATAGATGACTATACCATAATAGTGGGAGACTTCAACACACCACCCCTCCAATAGATAGAACAACTAAACAAAGAATCAATAAAGAAAAAAAGAGCCTAAATAATATGATAAATGAACTAGACCTAACAGATATATATATATAGAACACTGCATTCCAAAACAGCAGGATACACATTCTTCTCAAGTGCTCATGGAACATTCTCAAGGATAGACCATATGCTGAGGCACAAAATAGTCTTAATAAATTTTAAAAGATTGAAATTATACAAAGTACTTTCCTGATTATAATGGAATGAAGCTGGAAATCAATAACAAACAGAGAACTGGAGGATATAAAAAAAATATGGAGCTTAAACAACACACTTTTAAACGATCAGTGGGTCAAAGAAGAAATTGTAGGAGAAATCAGTCAATATCTCAAGAAGAATGAAAATGAGTACGCAACATATCAAACCTTATGGCATACAGAGAGGGCAGTGCTGAAAGGGAAATTTATAGCCATTTATAGCTCTAAAGGACAAAAGAGCTAAAATAGATGGTGACGATCTAACTGAGCAACTGGAGAAACTGGAGAAAGAACAGCAAACTAATCCCAAAGCTAGAAGAAGGAAAAAAATGACAAAAGATAGAGCAGAAATTAACGAAATGGAGAATAAAAAAAACAAACAAACAAAAAAAAACAATAGGATCAATGAAACCAAAAGTTGGTTCTTTGAGAAGATCAATAAAATTGACAAACCCTTAGCTAGACTGACAAAGACAAAAAGAGAAAAGCTGCATATAAATAAAATCAGAAATGGGGGGGGGCATTACCACATAAAAATGGTCTTCAGTGGTTGCTATGAACAACTGTATGCCAAAAAGCTAGACAACTTAGATGAAATGGACAACTTCTTACAAAACATAAATAACCTACACTGACTTGAGGAGAAATAGAAGACCTCAACAAACCAATCACAAGTAAAGAGATCAAATCAGTCATGAAAATCCTACCAACAAAAGCCCAGGACCAGTCAGCTCTGAAGGCAAGTTTTACCAAGCATTTCAGTAAGAATTAATACCATTCCTGCTCACACACTTCCAAAAATTGAAGAGTTGGGAACACTGCCCACCTCATCCTATGAAGCCAACATTAACCCAAAACCAAAGCCGTATAAAGAAACTACAAGGAAAGAAAACTTCAGACCAGTCTTTCTAATGAATATAGATGCAAAAATCCTCAACAAAATACTTGCAAAAAAATTTTTTTTTTTGCAAAACCACATGATTATCTCAATTGAAACAGAAATGGCATTTGACAAAATACAGCATCCTTTCATGATTAAAAAAAAAAAAAATTTCAAAAGGTAGGAATTGACGGAAACTTCCTCAACATGATAAAGGGCATATATGAAAAACCCACATCTAACATCATCCTCAATGGTGAGAGACTGAAAGCTTTCCCTCTAAGATCAGGAAGAAGACAAGGATACCCACTGTCACCACTGCTTTTTGACATTGTGCTGGAAGTGCTATCTAGAGCAGTTAGGCAAGAAAAAAATGAAAGGCATCCAGATTTGAAAGGAAGAAGTAAAACTGTCACTACTTACAGATGACATGATCCTATATTTAAAAATCCAGCAAAAGCAACAACAAAGCTACGTGAGCTAATAAGTGAGTTCAGCAAAGTAGAGGATACAAGATCAACATGCAAAAATCAGTGGTGTTTCTATACACTAGTACTGAACTATCTGAGGAGGTAATCAAGAAAAATAACATTAACAGTAAGCAGGGTGAGGCTTCTGTAAAATTTTCTCTGGTATGTTTTGTAGGAAGTAATGACACATTAGTAAAATCATTTTTGCTTTTTATAGTATAAAATTCAGATGAAATAAGAAAGTATGAATGATATTCCAATCCTCTATCTTTGTTTTTATAATTCTTGTTGAATTAGCAGAATCTTTCTACTGAAAACTGGCACTATAAATCATGATGTGACTTCTAAGGAATTCATTTGATGGGAGGTGGGGTGTAAAGGAAATGAAATAAAACCTGTATGGGATTTTCTTTGCTGTTGTTTTTGGTTCTTTTGTTTTGGGCTAAGGTTTTAGTGCAGTTAGGGAAAATATGAAGTGGTAGAGAAATGGGATTGTGTGATTTAGGGATTAATAACTGAACAATATGGCCCCAGTGAGACGTACAGGTGGGGTTTAAATGATGGGTGTGAAGGAAAATGAATTAAAAGCTAGTCTATTTTTGTTTTGGTTTTGGTAATTTTGCTTTTTTAACCTAAGGTTGCATTTGAAGCTATATTTATCCCTCTAGAAGATTATCAGTAAAATACAAAAACTAGTCTTTATTTCAGACTTTTAGGTGTGTGTGTGTGTGTGTGTGTGTGTGTGTGTAAACTGGCAAAACTTGCAAGCTGTAAGTTCTAATGAACTTAGAAGAGACATACCAATTTCTGTCTCATCATGGCATCACTATTTATCTACCTTTCCCATAACTAACTTCAGATGTCTGACCACAAGTTATGGTGAGGCTTTGCTTATGTTGAGTGCAGCCTGTAACCTAACTACTTAGCCCCGTAAATGCCACTCGCTCTGTGAATTCAATCAGTACGGAAAAAGAAAAGTGTAAATGTCAGAATCCACCTTAGGCATTTAAGCTGACTCCAAAATTTAATAAAAATATTCATATAAATTCCAACCTTTAAATATTTTACTTTCTACCTCAGGTCCATCAAATTACAAGTTAAATACTAATTTTAGTTGATTGAATAAAACAACAGACCAAAAATTTGTAATTATTTGCTTAACATGCAATTATGTTTGGGTAATTTCACTGAAATGTTTTTATTTGTGTCATGAAAAATATGTATATTAACACTATTGAACATTTAATAATCTGTCACTTTCAAAATACTTTGAAATATCAAGTCAACTATAAATTCTTTAAATTTTAAAGAGTTTAATCTAGTTGTACCAAGAATAGCAACACAGAAAGATATTATTCAGAGGTAACTTTTTTGACTATTGCAAGGAAAATGTAAATTGCAACCATGTTTTCAATAGGTTCAAAATCAGAAGTTAATTTTGTATTTCAAGGGAACAAAATTATTTTTTTAAAAAAGCCAATCCATTATTCTAGATCACAGACTTATGAACTGACAATATGCTAGAAAAGATTTAAAGGATTCCCACAAATAGTTAAATGCAATCACCGGTGAAATACAAAATGAACGCATTCTAGATAAGTGGTTCCATTTAATTGCACAATTACTTGAGATACTTTGGTCTCTTTATCTCTGTGTCTCTCTCTTTCTCTGTGTCTTTCTCTCTATATCTCTGATGATGAAGAAACCATTGATAAATAGAGAAACAGAGAAAGAGAGAAATCAATATAATCTTAGTATTTGTTATACTTCATCAATGAGTATTTGAGATTATTGCTTGGTCATTGCAATCACTATCTGTAAATCAGTGTTTGATTAGTTGGTTTTCAGGTTGCCAACTTCTAATATTTTATTTGGTGAGGTTGAAGCACTGTACACTATCAACCCACCTTCCAGATAATGTTTCATTACTGTATCAAGTTTGCCTTAAGAAAATCACACTCTCTAAATAAACAACCATATTAAAATTTATCTGGTGATAAAATTAATAAAAATTTAGATCTATTTATCATAAGAGTCAGAGGTATGTTTGATTTAAAGCTCACCTATAAAACACTGTTTATCCTGACTATTCGAGGACCTGACTTCTTGCTTAAGTGGATGGAATCATTTCTCCAGAGGTGCCTGATTTATGGTAAGCCTATGACCAATTTATTAAATATTCAGCAAAATACCACAAGACAGTTACCCATGCCCAAGAAAACACAATGCAATGATGAGAGGAAGAAAAACTTAAGAAAAAAAGGAAAATGAAACTAGCTTATCTAGAAATAATCAGTGAACTTATTGAAGTGGATTGTACCTCAAACTATTGGAAGGGCACTATTAAAATAATCACATATGATGCTAGCATTCTTTCCACAGTTAGCAAAGCCAGTTGATGAATTTTCATCAGGCTTTTCATAATAATTGTAGTATGAAAGCTTAACTTTTTTCCCCATGCTTTAGACTTATAAAGAGCATGACTTGCTTTTCAGTGATTGGGGTCTGCACTCTAAATTCATTATTTTATAATCAATTATATTTTTCAATATAAAAAAGACTGTGTATTATGTAAAAGAAACCATTTATTTTAATATAAACCATTGGAAGTTTAAAATTAAACTGGGAGAGAAGCTTCTGTTTTATAACTACAATGAAATAATAAAATAACAGTGGTTATAACATTCTTTTTACATCATGGACCCCTTTTTTTCCAGGAAAAATGCATATTAAAACTAAATTTTGTACACAAGTTGTATGCATACTTGTCTTTTGACTCCAAAGTTTAAAATCTTTGAAGTAGAAGTTGGAACCAAGTTAAGGAATGCATGCATGCCAGCAATAGAGATCTCTGCATAATGTTTATTATTATAAGACTGAGCCACAATTTGACTCATACTCCTAGCAGCCAGGGGGAAAAGGAAAAGCCTATTTGGTGACTCTTATCAAGAGAAAGAAACATAGCACTTACTGAAAACAAAGCTTTGCCTAGCAATAAATTATAAATAATTTCCCTTGGGCCTGTTTAGTAAACTTTACTTGAAACTCTGCATAATCTCAAGTGCTATAGTAAAATTTCATGCGGCTTCTTCTTTGATGCTTTGACCAGCCCATTGGTTGAGTCATATAGGATATGCATTCAACTTACCCTCTTGTCCATAACTTCTCTCCTTGGAGTATGTTCCCTAAAATTTTACTGCTCACCTAAAATTGGGCTTTTGGTAGGTACAGTTCAGATACCAGTCTTCTGGGAATCAATAATACATCCATCCTTTAGGAAAATAGGAAAAGAAGACACAACATATGTATAATAAGAGTTCACAAAGAAGCAAACCAAAGCAATAAAAACAGAGAGACAAAAAAATCTATAATTAAAAAAACTTTCCTGTAATAAAAAGATATGAAATTACATCTTGAAAAGGCACACTAAATACCTGGGAATATAGAGCAAGAACACTGAGAAAAGTTAAATGAAATTATTGGTCTTTAAAGAATGGATGCTTTAACATCTGGACAAAAAGACTACGTCACTCATAACTGAAAGAAAATAAGATTGTCTACAGAATATTCAATAGCCACATTTTATGCCAGAAATATAATCTTAGTCACATATTTTATATCCAGGTAAACTGATTTTCAGGTATAAATTCAAACCCTTATCAATATCCCATGAGTTCTTCCTAAGTACTCTACTAGAAAATAAGCTTCATGCAACTACAATGACTAGAGATACAGCAGTTTAAGGACTGGTAGTGAGCATTAGCATATAGTTAATTGTAGCACTATGATTAAATGATGGTAATGAGGGAAAAAGTTTAGTATGTAATAGCTATATGTACCAGTCCTAAAGTTGATGTCTCCTTCTAAAGGCACAGAGTTAAGTAGGGTGAAGGAATAGTGATAGAAACTAGGCCTCTTTGAAATATACCTTCTTTTATAGAAATGGCTTGGAAACTATTTAAATACATACTCCAAGGGGAGAAGTTACTGACAAGAGGGTGAGTTGAATGCATATTTTAATTTTAATTAAAAGATAAATTAAAAAAAACTATCCCTGAACTGAAACTAAAATGAGATAAATGAATCTAGATGGATACTTAGTTCCTGGTATAATCACAAAGAAAAGAACAATCCAAGTGCTGTTAAAACAGAGTTTGACTATACATCCACAATGGAATATATTCTAAGGACAAAATATGCTGCAAAAAATTTTAAACATTTTCATTAACCATATTGTAGGTGGTAGTATTGGTTTTTGTTATTCAAAAAATGTTGTGTGTATAATGTCTAATTCTGTGATATTATAATCCCAGTGTCCTTCATGAGCAAGATTTTTGGCAAAAGAGAAAGGAAAAACAGATGTAGGAAAAAAGACTTTAAGCAAAAACCTTTTAGTCCTGAATTTGAAGTGTCAATATAAATTGAAGATGCTTCCTGTTTTTATTTTTTAAACTATTCTCTAAATTTTTTCACTAAAAAGGCCTAGAAATAATGCCCCCACCCCCAGTAGCAATGAGTACCCCAGTACCCAGATTTTGATGTTGAAATACAATTTCCCTCTGAAAGGAACTAGGGCCTATCAGAGAAATGGCTAATTCCAGGTCTGGGGAAGGAAATATATCAGTTCATCTTTGAAACGCTTGTCACACCAGATAAAAGGAAGCTATCAAAGACTACTAGCTTTGTGTCAATAGGACTTGGGATAAATTTTTTAAAAAACTCATAGGACTGTGCAACACAAACACGGTACAATTATAATAATATTCTTTCATCAATTGTAACAGACATACCATGCTAATGCAAGGTGATAATAATGGGGAGGTGTATGGGAACTCTGTATTTTCTGTTTGATTTTTCTGTAAACATATGACTTCTTTAATACCAGTAATAATAATAATAATATAGAGAGAGGACTTGGGAATCACTTGAAAAGACTGTTAAAGATGAGGCAAGATGATGATCAATGAGGATAAAAATTGGAAGAGACTGAAACACATCAAATAAGTTTAAACCCATGAGTTCATGATGCTATTTAAAAAAATAATTGGTCATCCATTGAAAGATACTATTGAACCAGCACATTATTTTGAAACCGCACAGACAAGAGAATCACTGGGTAACCAAACAGGAGTAAGATTTCTTTGTGGTATTTCAGCAAATAAATGAAATAATAGAGTTAGAATATCATCATTTTCCAACACATTTTGAATTAGTGAATCTAGGCATTAAGCATCAATGACTGCTAATACCACAAAGAAAAAGATAACCAAATATTAGATGCCTACTGATGGAGTAATAACCATCTCTATTAAGGAGTCTTTCCAGAAGAATCAAACCTGAATCTGACCAATCCTCTAGATCCAATTACCAATTTTTAGAAAATACAGAGGATAGATGAACATGTTTAACTACACTATGGGGATGCAAACAGCAAAATCCTACAGGACAAACAATCAAGTTTGCTAAGCACATAAATTGCAGGGGGTGAGTAGTTTTGGGTGTAGGAGATAGTAATAGGTGAAAAGAGACTGAAAGATTATACATATGCACATACACACATATACCAATCATTGTGTGTAGGTCTTATTTGGATCCTGATTCAAACAAACTAGAAAAAATTATGGCATTAAAGAGACAATTGGAAATTTGAACACAGTGAGTATTTAACAGCATTTGGGAATTAATAATTTTTTTAAAGATACAGCCATGGTACTGTGGTTATGTTAAAAGAAAGGAATCCTTTTCTTTTAGAGTTAAAAAGTGATGTGGATAAGGGTATACATGAAATAAGTTTGTTGAAGCTGAATAATGGTACATGGGGCTTTTTATGCTCTCTATATACTTTGAAAATTTCAAAAATAAAAAATTTAAAATAAAGGCATACATTTGATGGGTTTGCCTGCTTGGTATTGCTTTGTCTTGATGGTACTTAAAGGGTTGCTATTTTTCTCCATTACAAGATATTTTCTTTCTCCCTCTGTGTCTGTAAAAAGCAGTCAGTGCTGCACCTAAGACCAGCAAGGGTTAAAGAGGACCCACAGTTGATACATCTGGGGAGCATTAGCTATAATAAGGACAAGCCAGCAAGAAAAGGTAGCCGGAAGAAGCCGCTGAGTCCGCTCTGGTCAAGTCTTGAGGTCATTTGAATTAAGGGATTGCGGTTTCCAGTTTAGCAATGGACATATATCATTTCAGCGCTTTGTTTCAAACCCCAGCACAAGAGTTCCTTTGGTTTGGAATTTGTACAAAACTAAGTAGAAGCCTTCTTTATTCTCAGTAAGCAATTTTAAATGTTTTGTATCACAACACCTTTCAGGACAGAATAGACACGATGTACATTTATGATAACAAAAATTTAATGTTTTCTATGTTGCAGAAATTCCCATTAGCCAAATATGTGAATATAATGATAAGCGCTTAGTTTAATCATCCTGTCAATATTTATTATGTGGCATCACTGTGAAAATCACAAGAATGATTATACGGGCATTTTAGTTTCATGGAAAGTGGGACTTGGAAGTCAAATGGAAGTTGTTTAAAATCTTGATTCTGCTATTTCTCAGCTTGTTGGGTTGAACACTCTCTAGTACTTGGTTCCCTCATTTTAAAAATAGGTCCTACACTGGCAGAATGGATTAAAAAACAGGACCCATCTATATGCTGTCTACAAGAAACTCACTTTAGACACAAGGACAAACATAGAATGAAAGTGAAAGGTTGGAAAAAGATATTTCATGCAAACAACAACCAGAAAAAAGCAGGAGTAGCTATATTAATATCAGACAAGTTAGACTTCAAAAGCAAAACAATTAAAAGAGACAAAGAAGGACACTATATATTAATAAAAGGATCAATTCATCAAGAAAACATAACAGTCATAAATATTTATGCACCAAACCAGAATGCCCCAAAATTCATGAGGCAAACACTGCAATCACTGAAAGGAGAAATAGATACCTCTACAATAATAGTTGGAGACTGCAATACACCACTCTCATCAATGGGTAGAACATCTAGACAGAGGATCACTAAAGAAACAGAGATGTTGAATTGTATGATAAATGAACTAGACTTGACAGACATTTATAGAACACTACATCCAACAACAGCAGGATACACTTTTTTCTCAAGTGCTCATGGAACATTCTCTAGGATAGACCACATGTTGGGTCACAAAGCAAGTCTCAACAAATTTAAAAATATTGATATTATACAAAACACTTTCTCAGACCACAATGGAATGAAGTTGGAAATAAATAAAAGGCAGAAGGTCATAAAATTCACAAACATATGGAGGCTAAACAACACCCTCTTAGAAAACCAGTGGGTAAAGGAAGAAATTACAAGAGAAATTAGTAAATACCTCGAGGCAAATGACAATGAAAACACAACTTATCAAAACTTATGGGATGCAGCAAAGGCGGTGCTGAGAGGGAAATTTATTGCCCTAAATGCCTATATTAGAAGAGAGAGCAAAAGTTGAAGAGTTAACTGCTCACCTGGAGGAATTAGAGAAAGAACAGCAGACTAACCCTAAAGCAAGCAGAAGGGAAGAAATAACAAAGATTAGAGCAGAAATAAATGCAATTGAGAACAGGAAAACAATAGAGAGAATCAACAAAACCAGAAGTTGGTTCTTTGAGAAAATCAATAAAATTGATGGACCACTGGCTAGGCTAACAAAAAAAAAAGAGAGAGCAGATGCAAATAAATGCAATCAGAAATGGGAAAGGAAATATAACTACTGACCCTGCAGAAATTAAGGAGATAATGAGAAGATACTATGAGCAACTATATGCTAATAAACTAGACAACTTAGATGAAATGGACAACTTCCTAGAAAAGCATAAACAACCAACATTAACTCAAGAAGAAATAGATGACCTCAACAAACCAATCACAAGTAGAGAGATTGAGTCAGTCATCAAAAAGCTCCCAAAAAGGAAAAGCCCAGGACCAGATGGTTTCACATGTGAATTCTACCAAGCATTCAAGAATGAATTAGTACCAATCCTGCTCAATCTCTTCAAAAAAATTGAAGAAGAGGGAAAGCTACCTAACTCTTTCTATGAAGCCATCATCACTCTAATACCAAAACCAGGCAAAGATACTACAAAAAAAGAAAATTATAGACCAATTTCTTTAATGAATATAGATGCAAAAATCCTCAACAAAATACTTGCAAATCGAATCCAGCAGCACATTAAAAGAATTATACACCACGACCAGGTGGGATTTATTCCAGGTATGCAAGGCTGGTTCAACACAAGAAAATCAATTAATGTAATACACCACATCAATAAATCAAAGCAGAAGAACCACATGATCATCTCGATTGATGCAGAAAGGCATTTGACAAAATTCAACATCCTTTCCTGATGAAAACACTTCAAAGGATAGGAATAGAAGGGAACTTTTTCAATATGATAAAGGCAATATATGAAAAACCCACAGCTAACATCACACTCAATGGGGAGAGACTGAAAGCTTTTCCTCTAAGATCAGGAACAAGACAGGGATGCCCACTATCACCATTGCTATTCAACATTGTGCTGGAAGTTCTAGCTAGAGCAATTAGGCAAGAAAAAGAAATAAAAGGCATCCAAATTGGAGAGGAAGAAGTAAAACTTTCACTATTTGCAGATGACATGATTCTATACGTAGGAAATCCAGAAAAATCTACACCAAAGCTAGTAGAACTAGTCAATGAATACAGCAAAGTAGCAGGCTACAAGATCAACATGCAAAAATCTGTAGTGTTCCTATACACAAGTAATGTGCAACAAGAGGAGGAAATCAAGAAAAAAATCCCATTTACAATAGCAACCAAAAGAATCAAGTATTTAGGAATAAACTTAACCAAGGACACAAAAGACCTTTACATAGAAAACTATAAGAAACTGCTAAAAGAAATTGAACAAGACCTGAAAAAATGGAAGAACATACCATGTTCATGGATTGGAAGACTAAATATAGTTAAGATGGCAATTTTACCTAAACTGATTTACAGATTCAATGCAATACCAATTCAAATCCCAAAAAGTTACTTTACAGAAATAGAAAAACCAATAACTAAATTTATTTGGAAGGGTAAGATGCCCCGAATAGCCAAAAATGTCTTGAGAAAGAGGAGTGAAGTGGGAGGTCTCACACTACCTGACTTTGAAGCATATTACAAAGCTACAGTGCTCAAAACAGCATGGTACTGGCATAAGGACAGATATACTGATCAATGGAATCGAACTGAGTGTTCAGAAGTAGACCCTCACATCTATGGACAACTGATCTTTGATAAGGCAGTGAAGCCGAAGCAACTGGGAAAGAGCAGCCTGTTCAATAAATGGTGTTTGGAGAACTGGATATCCATTTCCAAAAGAAAGAAAGAGGATGTCCATCTCACACCTTATACCAAAATTAACTCAAAGTGGATCAAAGACCTAAACATTAGCACCAAGACCATAAAACTCTTAGAAGAAAATGTAGGGCAATATCTTAAAGATCTTGTGAAAGGAGGTGGTTTCTTAGACCTCACACCCAAGGCACGAGCAACCAAAGAACAAATAGACAAATGGGATCTCCTCAAAATTAAACACTTTTGTACATCAAAGGACTTTGTCAGAAAAGTCAAAAGGCAACCTACACAATGGGAGATGATATTTGGAAACCACATATCAGATAAGGGTTTAATATCCCGAATATATAAAGGAATCCTGCATCTCAATAACAGAAAGACAAACAATCCAATTAAAAAATGGGCAAAAGACATGAACAGACATTTTTCTGAAGAGGAAATACAAATGGCTCAAAAGCATATGAAAAAATGCTCAACTTCACCGGCTATTAAGGAAATGCAAATCAAAACCACAATGAGATATCATCTCACACCTACCAGAGTGGCCATTATCCAAAAAACAGAAAATGACAAGTGCTGGAGAGGATGTGGAGAAAGAGGCACACTTATTCATTGTTGGTGGGAATGTAGAATGGTGCAACCACTCTGGAAGACAGTATGGAGGTTCCTCAGGAAGCTAAATATAGATTTGCCATATGACCCAGCTATTCCATTGCTGGGTATATACTCAGAGGAACTGAAACTTAAGACACAAACAGACATTTGTAAACCGATGTTTATTGCAGCATTATTCACAATTGCCAAGAGATGGAAACAGCCCAAATGTCCATCAAAGGACGAGTGGATAAACAAACTGTGGTATATACACATGATGGAATATTATGCAGCTGTAAGACAGAACAAAGACATGGATCATGTAATAATGTGGATGAACCTTGAGGACATTATGTTGAGTGAAGTTAGCCAGAAACAAAAGGACATATTCTGTATGGTCTCACTAATATGAACAGACATTAATGAACAAACTTTGGGAGTTAAAAGCTGACAACGCAGGTGACCAGAAGATAGAAAGAGGGCAGAGATCAGCCATTTGATGCTGAAGGACTACAGAATGTTTAGGATTGATTGCATAGATCCAGAAATAGATAGCATAATACTGTGTGATGGTAGCACAGTATTGTAAGTACACTGAACAAAGATGTCTGTGAGTAAAGCTGAAAGAGGTGGGATAGGAGAATGTATGACACCAGAGTTAAAGATAGATGATAAAGACTGGGACTGTATAACGTGGCAAAAACTGGAGTGGCCAATGACTGTTACTAAATGTACAAATATAAAAATGTTTTTGCATGTGGGAAAGCAAATGAATGTCAACCATGTAGAAATTTGAAAAAGTGATGGTATTCAGGAAAAAACATAATCAAAGCAAACTGGAGTCTATGGTCAACAGTAACATTGTAATATACCTCCATTAAATGTAACAAAGGCAATATGCCAATGCTAAATGTATATGAGAGGGGGATACAGGGGAGTAATATGGGATTCTTGGTAGTGGTGTTATTTGCTGTCCTTAGTAGTATATTGTATTGTATGACATGTTATTTTTCTTTTTATCATTTTTTCTTATTGCTAAAAAAAAAAAAAAAACAATTTTTCTTGTAGTAATCAGTATGTTCAAATGCTGACTGTGGTGATAAATGTACAACTTTATGATGATACCATGAACAACTGATTGTACACTGTGGATAAATGTATGGTATGTGAATATAACTATAAAATTGTAGGAAAATAAAAAAAAAAAAAAAAAATAGGTCCTACAGGATTGTAGTGAGGTTTAAAGATGATGCCGAAAGCACCTACCCCATAGTATGCATGCAGTATGTGGAAATACTGTTTCTAGAGCTGCCTTCCTACGGTCAACAACTTTGCCACTTGCCTTTAAATAAAGCAATTTTATTAGGCATCTTTTCCTTATGTAAAGACCACTATGATGTGCTCTCTTAGGCTACTAGCTCAATCTCTGTTTTGGACAACTTGGAACAAATTGACAATTACAGATTAATTATTCTCTTATGATAAAACATTTTTGACTAAAAGTTTAAGGCTATCTGTTTAACAGTGTATCCTAAGGCCCCAAGTATTGGTTTTAAATTTCTAATACCTTGATACCTTAATTAATAATAAGAGGGATGCAAACATAAGTGCAGTGGATTACGCTATTTGAGAAAATACAGCTCTGGCTTAGTCCTGATGAACACAGAATACTGACTGAATATCCCCACTCTCCAGGCACTTACAGTTTGAGCTAAAGACTAGGAGGTAGCTTCTCTTCCTAGTCTCTTGTATTTTACAGTTGAAAACAGAAGTGAATAATTAAGTTGTGTATAACACATTGACCTAAACTTAATGCATGTAACCTTACACCATGCTTGTAACCAGCCACTTCTGGACTCCGTCCTAAGCAGCATGTGCTTGCCCTCATTATTGCTAGGTAGTAAAAAAACAAGTTATTTTTGAATCAGAAGTTCTGAATTCAAGTCTTTTTGTGATCTTCCATTTACTACCTGGGCAAAGATCTCCCTAAGCCTTAATTTCCTTACTTGTTAAATATTACAGGACATACCTCATAGCATTCCTCTGAGTGGACTCTAAGGCATTAAACAGATGACTGGTATCTCTTGAAACAAGTACATACGTGTAGAAGGTTTTGTAATTCTGAAACAGCACGTGTTCCCATTCTGATTGTATTAAAAGACATAAACATTTAGGGGAATAGACCTTTTTATTTTCTTCCACCATGTAATTCAGGGAGTGGTGGCACATATTCCTGCCCATATTGTGTAGAAAATATCGAAAGAAAAAGAGAGGAATTTGGAAGAAGTCAGACTTCACAGGTTAGGGAGGGAGAAAGATTGTAAAAAATAAGAGGTGTCTATTCCATTTATAGATTATAAATTAAATTCTTACTAGATACTGAGATAAGCTTATTTCACTTACAATAAAAGCTGAGGCTAACAAGGCTAACCAGCAGCCCAATTGGCATTTGATGTAAAGACAGACGCTTCCAAAGTTAAATATCTGATAGTTTAGGTAAAGTTAGAAAGGCCGTGAGGCCTCTTTACCAGCCTGTGGACCTCCTACCTCCATTCTATACAATCTAGAGGCTAGAGCACTGAAAAATATTATACTTTTTATTGGACTCAGCATACTTATTTTATAAGCAATCTAGTTTCATTACATTAAAGTTAGAAGTGGGAAAAGAAAACAGAAAAAAAGTGCTGCATAAAAATGCATCACTCAGAAGTATCTTCAGATTTTGTATGACCCTATACATAATATATTTTTACAAAAATCAATTAATCAGATATATTCCATGACTTATTTTCCTCACTTGATACTCCCCTGAATATTTTCAATGGTATTCAGTATAGCCCTCCATTAAATTTTGTGAGACTATAATACTCTGTTACATGGAGGACTCGTGTACTTAACCAATGCTCTGTTGCATCTTTGTTGGTTTTACTCCTCTTATAAATATGTATCTCAAATATATACATTTATACTAAGGAAATATGATGAGTGAAAATTCCCAGAAGTGGAATCTCAGTGTGTTTTAAATTCCCCTCCATAGTCCCCCCAGCTTGTGCTCCTTAAAAAAGATTTACTTCTTTCTCTTTCCAGGGCAGACTTTCATATTAGGTTCTCACCTGTGTTGGTGACACAGCATATCAATGAGAAGAGGCCGTAGAAATTTGATGGCAGTTGGTATTTTTTTGATCCATCTCCCTTGAACTGGGTTTTGGTCACTTGAGAGAGTATTTCCTCCCACCCCCAGCCTGGCTGCTGGTGACTGACTCCGGGAATGAACAGGGTCTCGGGGAGGAGAGGCATGTTCTCTGGAATGATGGCCACCACCATAATTTGGAGCCGTCTCTTCATTTGAGGGCTTGAATCCACATGACTAGATATTTTGGAAAGCTTTTGAACAGCCAAAACTTTTAACTCAGAAGTACCTTGGTTCTGTACAAAGCCAATACCATTGTACTCTTTAGACCTTTTAAACTGTGAATATGAAATATGATTTATCAAACATTTTAATGGATGTTTTGTGCATTATTTATCTCTGATTCCATGAAGGCCACACATTTGTAAAGCTTCTTCATCAGGTTCCAACTTTCTATTACTACTCTACCAAATTCAGCCATTTTCCATGAAGAAAACCAGAATAAAATGTCTTGCTTCAAAATCAGAATCCAATTACATTTTTGGTTTCAATGATTATGCATAAGAAATACTTTGGTGACCAGAGCTCTGTAATTTTTAGTGACTAACTATAAGGAAAATATTTTTTAAAAAAACAACTTTAGTCAGTGCCTCTGTAGCTTATACAGACTGATATGCCCAGGGTTCCATGCTACGCGTGTTCTCAACATATAACACACTGTTGGCACTTCCTACCTCAACACCTAATTTAGGGGATTCCATGTACCAGAGGAGTCAGGTTGTGGCCAAAATTACGAGGCCAACATTCCCAACAGACTGCTCCTATGTACATCCCTGCACACGGCTTGGATTCATCCGTATTTGATTTGAGTGAATAATGCCAGCCCTGGAAAGAGGGGAGGTAGATTAAGACTTGTATCTCAGAGTACAGAAAAATATTAGGATACAGCAGATTGGGACAGAAACAGAAAAGGAGAAACACGCATGAACCAACTGATGCCAATTTAATTACAATCAAGGATCTGGAAGCAAAACAGCTGCCTACATCGGTAGTAGTCTTTATGAAATACTGCTTTCACCAGGTCTGCCCTGTCTTATTTTACCATACCTAAGCTTACAGAAAGTTTGACCAGTCATTTGTTGACCTTTTGCTAGTTATGTTAAAATTAGTTTGTGTGTCTTCCTCATACAAATGGGTCATACAAGAAAGGAGAGTGTAGAGACAAAAGCTTGACTAAAAAATATGTATCCATACGCATGCAAGCAACAGGCTCCTTTTCAATCCTGGTTCTGGCAGAACAGTGGTAAGCAGCTGGGGGCACGGTTTGCTTGACTATGGGAGTCTGTGGGGGCACAACTAGTTACACTAACCAGGAAGGAGTTTCATCAGGTCAGGACGGTATCTAAGCAGCCCTTGTAGCAAGGATCACATTGCTGGTGACTTCTAGCTCGGCAGATACACAGCAACTCAGGGCACAGGGAAGGTCAGAACAGACTTGTGCAGTCTGCTTAGGCATGCTTGGAGGAGGGAACCTGTCTCAGTGCAGCATTGCCATGGGTCCCAGAGCTGCGGTCCCAGGGAATCAAACTGTACCAAATACAAGTTGAACTCAGTTGCAAGGATGACAGTGGGAAAATCCCAGTTAGCTATGGTATTGGCAACTGCAACCCCTATATTGGTGAGTTGACATCACTCTAGAATATGCCACTAGTGTAGAGAATTCCAGTTTTGTAATTTGTTCAAAACACCTTGTTGGCCCTAGAAAGGAGGTAGTTACAGGGCTTAAAGAGGCAGAAGCATTAAGCAGGTTAAAGCCTGGGGGTGGGGGAAAGGCATCTGATATTGACAACCAATCCATGGCAGTGCTCTTTATAACATACTGAAGTACCAAACCCAGTCAGGACCGATGTACCTTCACTCAGCCCTGATGCCAACGTTGGGTCAGGCTTTATGCGGAGGTGACCATCTGCTGGCATGAAAGGGCTCAGTAGATATTGGAAATCAACCTACTATTTTTCCAGGAATATCCAAGTGAATAAGTAGAGTGGAAGCATACCCATAGGGACTTAGACCAAAATCGAGGTCCCCACACAGCTAGTATTAGGGTGGGTGAGCCCTATTGCATAGTAGGAAATGGACAGAACATAGCACAGCAGAATCTATTTTAGGGATCTCTAAGGAGCCACAGCATGTCTTAGCAGGAAAGACAAAGTGGAGCCTGGTAGTTAACATCAAATGATAGTGGAATGGAGACTTAAAGAAGGATCAGCTTTTTACTTAATGAGAGAGTGACACTAATTTGCTATAGCAATTCTCCCCGTAACAGTGTTCTCAAGGGGGTTGTAAGAACCACCCAAGGGCATTTTGGAAATTTTAAGAGGCTTTTTTTTTTTGTCACAATGATCAAATGCTACTGACATACAGTGAGGTGGTCAGGGATATAAGAGATCCTGCAATCAAATAGTTGTCTTGCATCCTGCACAACTTCTAAATTGTCTCACCAAATGCTCACATAGATGAAAAATCTACCTGTACTTTCTAAACCTAGAGCTGAACTTCTTTTATAGGTATAAACACAAAAGTATTTTTGTGCAGTTTTAATATATGTTGACTCTTCTAGTAATGTAACTGAAAACTCAGAAAGATTGTATTTGGTTTGGCATTGATTCCAAGAGCTGTTCAGCATCTCAGAAAATCACATCACTGATAGCAAATTCATGACATTGGGGGAGTCACCTACACAACACACCTGCATCATCAGAACGCAGCATCCAGCCACTTAATTGTATCTTCTGGGGCAATCACATCTGAGAGATTATAAGTTAAAATGAATTCCACTACAAACAAACATACAATAGAGAAAACAGAGCTAAAAGTTAGTTCTGAGAAAAGATTAATAAAATGGATGAATACCAACAACAACGAAGAACAGAGTAAAGGCTCAAATTACCAATATCAAAAATGAAAAAGGTGATACCATTAGAAGCCATCCAGACATTAAGGAGATAGTAAGAGACATTAAGAGACAATTGCCAATTAATTTGAAAATGTATTTTTAAAAGATCATGTCCCTAGAAAAATGCATGTCACCAAAGATGGCACATGAAGAAAAAGAAAATATAATTAGTCCTATATGTATTAAAGAAATTGAATTTGGAATTAAAACCCTTCCCCCAATATAAAATAACATCATTCTTACTGAAGTTCTTCCAGATAATAGAGAAAAGGGAATACTTCCTAACTAGTTTTATGAAGCCAGCATATCATTAACCACAGCCCAACAAGGACATTTCCTTTTCAAAAAAGGAAAATTAAAGACTGAACTTTCTCATGAACTTAGGTAAAAATTTTAAACAAAATACTTGCAAACGTAGCCCAGCACTATATAAAAAGGACAATAGACCATGACCAAGAGGGACTTATTCTGGAAAGTCAGTATTGATTTATCATCTGATAATCAAGCAATGTAATTTTCAGTTAATAGAAAAAAAGGGAGAAAATCATATGATCATCTCAAAAGATACAAGAAAGAATCTGATAAAATTCAACACCCATTCATGATAATAACTTATAGTTCAATGGGAACGGAAAAGGTCTTCTTTAATCTGATATCAAGCCTCTCTAAAAATAATCTTATAGCAAATATCATATTCAGAGGTGCAATATTGAAAAGTCTCAATATGAGATTGGGAATGAGTCATGGATGCTTGCTATCACCATTTTTATTCAGCACCATGTTAGAGGCCATAGACTGTGCAACAACGCAAAATTAAAAAATGAATGGCATAAGGATTGGGAAGGAAGATATAAAACTGTCACTATGTACAGACAACATGTTTTATACATGGAAAATACATTAAAACTATATGTAAATTAGTAATTGACACTAGCAAGGTCGTTAGATACAAATATTTCAATGTTATAAAGGAATTATGTTTCTATATATTGGCAACAATCAATTAGAAAATAAAACTTTGAAAAATTACACCAGTTACAGTAGCCTAAAAAAACTCAATGTGCTGAAAATGTATAAGACCTCTACACAGAAAAAAAAAAAACTATTATTGAATAGAGAAATTAAAGATAACCTAATTTACTGGAGAAACAAACATGTTTATGGATTGTAAAACTCAATATTGTCAAGTTGTCAATATTGTAAAGTTGTCAATTTTAGATTCAATGAAATCCCAATAAAAGTTCCAGCAGATCTTTTGGTGCCGATTATCAAGCCAATTCAAAAATTTAGAAATGCAAACGATTGAGAATAGCCAAGGCAATCTAGAAGAAAGAAAAAGTTTGAGAACTTATGCCACTAAATATGAAGGATTATTATAAAGCTCTAAAAATTAAGCCAATGTAATATTAGGCTATGGGTAGACAAACAGACTAATGGTAAAGAATAGAGTCCAGGAAAAAATCCAAATATATACATTTTGTTTCTGACAAAGGTGATACTGAAAAACGTTACCATGGGAAAGGATGGTCTTTTCCAAAAACGTTGCTGTATTCATTGGATACCAGTATGAAATAAAATGAATCTGGAGCCCTACTCCCTGCTGTACTAGCAGAGTCTACTTTTTAAAGGAGATTGGCCATGAAAAGGTCAAAAGATATAGAATATATGTAGTTTCTGGGGTCAGTAGGATCAAAGAGAGAGCTTCGTTTCTTTTTCTTTTGCAGTGTAATGGAGTAAGGACAAAAAGATTATATTTAAGATATGAATGAAAAAGTTACCTGATAGACAATATTTAGACTGTTTCGTGGTTTCAGAAGCTCCACTGGAAGCTTCTTCCTTTGACGTCACCATAGATTGAAGGAACACATATTTTACAGTGTAAAGATTTATTTAAACAATGTGCTTGGACCTATACCTTTTGTACATCTGTGAATATTAGAAGTCGAAATAAAAGGTTGGCTTGTTTTTCCACAAGAGTTCTCTCTGAAATAATTTAGTTTACTTTTACAAAATAAATTACCATATAGAGCAGGCATGACAAATCCAAATGTCTAACAGATTCATACAGATTACATAAATATATGAAACCTAATGGGGTATGAGGCAATAGGGAGCAATAGGGCCTGTGGAATTTGAGAATGTGTGTTCTGCCAAAAGTTATTCAAATTCAATTACAAAACTGAACCACACAGAAACAAAACAAAAACACTGGGCCAGCTAAACAAAGTATTTGAAAGCCATATTTAGTCTGTAGTTTTGCAAACTTGGTTGGGGTTTTCTTTTATTATTTTATGGTTTGGCCCCTGCCTTTGAAGATTCTTTCATATAACCTGCTGATAGGAGACTAAGCTTTACATCTTAAATAATCTAAATGTTACTACCTGAAGGAGAGTTTGTGTTTTCATAAATGTCAAAGCCTTAAGCTAGTTTGTTTATTATTTGAGGAAGAAAGCTGGAAAGACAAGTGACAGGATAGTCAGAAAGAATCAACAATACTAGAAGTAGTATTGAAAAGAGAGACTGAGACTGTGGACCATCAGAAATAGTGATATAACAGTAAACCCAGTTGGTTATGAATTATTCCAAGAAATCTGCACATCTGCACTTGTCATATTGTGTCAGTGACTGTGACAGAAAGATGTTTTAAAAAATGCTTTAGTGAGTCAGCAAATTTCATTTGTTAAATCTTCTGCCATGCTTTGTCATTAGAAGTGTCTTGCATACAACAGCCACTGATGGAGTCTTTGAATTTTGTGTCTTGATATCTGCTGTCTTAGATGCCACAATGAATAGGAATGGTCTGTTCTGTTCCTACCTACACTGGTTTCACTAGGTTTTCATGGGTCCAGAATTGCAAACACAGGAAAGCAGGAAGAAGACAGGCCATTAAGCTCAGGATAAGGCACACCTTGGGTGGCCCATTTTACTAGAACTGGCTTGACCCAGAACTACCTCCCTCATTTCTGAAGGAAGAGGTTCATGGAATCTTTGATGCAGTCACTTTCTGAGTATAAACTAGCCTTGGCTTGTTTTGTACCCTAGGAAAATCTTCACTCAGCTTTGCGAAGAGGATGAGCTCTTTATCTTCTTCTCATAAAGAGGTGGAGATGGTATGCAGGTCGTCAGAAGTCTAACCCTGATTCCCCACTGGTTCCTTCTGCAGTGGTGTGAGTTTCCCAGGGCAACCTGTAAGCAGCATCAAGGTCTTCCATCGATCCCTCCAAGGGAATCTTATCCCTAAAGCAAGACCTGAGTCAGTACAGCCTGACAGAGCTGGCACCCCTGTGGCGGTCAGCTGGGGCTGTCATAGCCACAGCCCCACTGCCAGACCTGGCACCTGGAGGCACCTGTTTCCAGAAATGCTAGGGTTTGAGGGAGTCCTTGACTGTGTATGTATTTATGATCAAAACTGTATATTTATATGAAATGACTGTGGATTCTTCTAGTTGCCTTTAGGTTTTCTTGCCCTTGAGATAACTGAGAACACTGGCAGCCATCAGGAATCTAAGCAGGTGACACCATGGAGAGGGAGAGCAAAATAAATGCTGTTTCCTACACATTCTATCTTACCTTGGGACTCAGTCCTTATAAGCCACTTCCAATTCTCTTGCTTCATTAGCTGCCTATTTGCTTCTTATTGAAAAACAGGTTGTTTCAAGAATATAAAATCACTACAGTGTTTGGCAACTTTGGTTAGGGTTTCTGACCTGCAGCTGGTTTTCAGTTTATGACACCCATTATTTTAATTAAAAGTTGCAGAAATGTTGCATAGGGATCTGAGATCGGATGCAGGTTTTATTCACTGAAGCATGGCTCAAAGCCAACAGGTGGTCTGTTTCTGTTTGCTCTGAATAGTGTCATTTGTATCACGCCTTTCTTATTGAAATGTGGCTTCCAGTATAGCTTTGGTTAATATGAAATATTGAACTTGTGTCCACTAAATTTAAATTTATTCCATGGGGAACAAATCTAAGCTTCAGTTAGGGAGAGAAGAGATAGCTCTGAAGTTGGGGAAACTAGATGCATTCTTTTGGACTCTTGTGCACAGAAACCTTAATTTAGTTGATAATTAATATAACCTGTACCTAACAAGTTACATGGTAAATAGCAGGCACTCAATAAGCGGCCGTTGAATGACTTACTGATGGGGAAGTTTACTTTCGGAATTAAGGTTTCTCATAAAGAATATTTATGGAGATTGAGGTCACCCACCTATATGGACAAAATAATTATAGGCCATATCATTAAAATTTGCATAGATTAAGTACTTTGTTAATAGAAGAATATCAGTTTGAAAAATAGCACTGGTTTTAAGTCACCAAAATTTCCTTGGGAATGACATGGTACACCGGGGTTCAAGTGACCTCTATCGTTGGGAACAGTGAACACCTAAAAAAGGAGGCAGGTGTCAGTAATGAAGAAAATCAGTAGTTATTTTGAGTAATTATTTTGTGGTGGAAAAAAGCTTATCAGCAAAGCATCACTTTGGAGAAACCTCCTTCCACATTCTTCTTCCATATGATTCAGGTGGGGATAAGCCATCTCTAGTTTTGAAAGAAAGGCAGTGACGCACATGTGGCAAACCATAGTGCAAAGACTTTGATGCTATCAGAGAAGAAGTGCTTTCTTTTCACTGACGTTGTGAAGATGGTAGAATAAAGACTTGAGCTCTCCTGGTCATCTTTACCACCATCTTGGAAGAGTCAGAGAGTGAAGATAATGAAGAGAAAAATCATATTGTGATGGTGTCTGGACCTAGCTATACCTGAATCTGGTTCCTGTACCTTTCAGTTACATGGGCCAATAATTTCCTTTTCAAATATCTCATTCTAGTGAAAAACTTCTTAAAACCCATTTTTTCTGGCTTTAAAAAAAATCTCATTGCTTTTTTTTCACTTCCCATCCAGGAAATGTTTTCCATTTAAAAAAAAAAAAAGCCATTTCCAAAAATAATTTTTACATTAAGTATCCTCAATGGTCTACATTGAAAGTACTTTTTCCAAATAGAAATTATTTGAGACCCTATCATCTGAACACATTTTTTTAAAAGTCTCAAATACTCTGGAATATTTGTACACAAATTAGAAACATGAGAATGTGGTCCATTCTCTTTTTCAGGAGGCATAAGAGATGTATGTAAGAATACAAATATTAACTTCCCGATAAAAACAGTTATTTGGAATTCAAAGCAATTAAAGCAGTCATTACGTCCATTATCTGACTTATCCCCAATACAATTCCATTATTTCCACTTACAGAGAGGAAACTGAAGCTCAGAATGGTTAAGTAACTTACCCAATGTCACACAGCTAATAAGGGGTGATGGTGGAATTCAAAATGGCTCCAAACCTAAACTCTTAAATTCCTTTTGGAGGAGGCAACACAACAGAGTGGATAAAGATTTGTATATGGCTTGGTTTTGATAAACAATATTTTTGTTAGGGATTTCATATAGAAGGAAATAACAAGCAAGAAGAAATTGTACTCTGAACTTCATTATTCATTGTAAAAATTATAAAGACTGAAATTCTTTTATTCTGGACACTTTCACATAAGCTTCTCTGAATGAAAGAATTTGATTGTGTGCCTTTTGGACTATGGGCAGAGAAAAGAACTGAATGTTTGCATGCTCCGTGGTAAAATAAATTCAATTCCTCTCATTCCTTCCTACACGGAAACTCTGAAAGTTCACATAATATTTCCTGAAACAGCGTTTGTCATCTGTAACACTGTTAACTACTTCAATACTTTGATGATGCTGGATGATCACATTCCTCTATTTTTCTTCTGCCTCTCTGTTCCTTCTTTCTTCTTTGTGGGCAGCTTTTTCTCCAACCATCTCTTAAATATTCAAGTGCAAATTCACTTTCTGGAAATCTCATAGTTTGGGGTCTCTTATCTTATTTAACTTGTGGCCCAAGACATAAAATACAAAAAAAAAAAGTATATTTATACATCAAGGATACTTCAATTTATATATATACGTATATTTAGAAAAATCGGTATTAGTTTTTATAAACTTGAAATATGCCTCCTTATTACACAGAATTCCAACATTGCAGAAAGTACATAGACAAAAATTACAAACAAAACAAAGCTTAAAGTCATACAAGACAATATTATACATGTACTTAGGGATAATTAAATGCAATTTAAAAGTATTAAAGCATATCTGGAAACGATGAACACAAACTCACTATAGGGGAGAAGAGCAAAACAATCAATGAGGAATCCATAGGGGTTTCCAATTCATTTGTGGCAAAACTTTATATAAAAACTATATAAAGAATATTGGATATGTCATTCTCTGTTCTTTTCTATGTGTCTGAAGAGTAAAAACAGAAATCAGAGTGAGTCTAATTTTTTTGAAAGCTGTGACTTTGGTGACTCCATCACATTAGTCTAGCCTTCTCATTTTAGGGTTTGGACCCTTTATTTGTAAGATCCCTTTTCATTCTTAAACTCCTGGAAAAGTTGTTATGACATTATCTTTCACTACTTTCCTTGGTAAATCCTAATTTACAATATATGAAAACGTAAAATGTTTGTTTAAAGCAATATATTAGAATTAGTTGTTTTGTAAGGGGAGAGCAGAGATATGGTTACTGCAATGTTTTTACACTGAAACAAGTACCCCCCTTTGAATTTGGACTCTTCTGTTAACTGAGTAAACGAACTCATGGTCGGTTACGTGAATTAACATCACTGGTCTAAATATAGGTTGGACTGTACCATGACCCGGACTCTATGTGCTAAAGAGTTTTTAACAGTTGTCTAGAAAAGTATATTTCCATTCAACTCACGAGACATTGGGGTTTCCCACATGTTAATATTTCTAGAAAATATTTCCAAAATGATTCAGCAGATCACTACCACTGCATTTCTAGATGGTCCTTAGGGTGAATAAAAAGAAAACATTGGCTTCAGGGCTCTTCCTGACTGAGATCTTGAGCCACACCCTAAGGCAGATAGTGCAATGGCTATGGTAGAACATCCCCCCTCTATCCAAACCAGAACCACCTACACTGATTGGGCCCTTAAAAATATTCTCCAACGATGAAAGTTTACATAATGAAACTGGGCTTTGAAACATTCTCACAGACCCCAGATCTGAGGAACTGAAGAACTTTCGAACCTGCTCATTTTGTCAATGGATAAGCTGGTGTCAGGGCCTCCTAATTATGTTAGGGTCAGAACATGCTTTCCACAGGGACATGAAGAAGAAAATGGTAAAACTCTTATTTGTCCACAAGAAGGGAATTGTTGAGGAGACTTGGGCTGACTAAAAGGAGAAGGGGAGGCAGGAGAGAGTCTATGACTGAGAATTAGAATAAACAGTGTGATGCCTTCAACTCTGCTTGCCCACATCCACATTCTAAACACAGGTCTGAGGAGATGTACTCTGGTTCATTTATTGATTTCTAATTCTGTTCACTTATCTCTTGAGCAGGAACAAAGTCCTTTTGAAGTCCTTCCTTGTTTCACCACTACCATCTCACCCTCCACTTCTTAAATATCTTTCTGTACCTCCTAAAATGCTAGGTCCATCAAAAGCTTGGCATGCCATGGCAGTGGATCTTGGGATCTACAGGCAGGAGGAATTATTATGTTGATTCCTTTGAATTGGGGTTGGAAATAAGGGAGGGACACAAGCAGAGGCCAAAATGCTAGGGTAAGTTATAATGGGACCCTAGACACAGGGCCTAAAGTAGTTTCTACTGGCTCTATGAGGAAGGAACCCAACACTGGAAAACATGACCCACCAATTCTTGGAAAGTTGACTTTTAAAGTGTATGGGATTTGATTGAATTTAATATAGTTGTATGTCACCAGGAGCTATCAACTTAGGAGGCTTCACCTAAGCCTCTAATGGGAGGTCATTTTTATCAGGGTCCTGCTTGAGGCGCTCTAGATCTTAGTATATGAATGCAGGGTGAACTGTGTAAACGACACCAAAGGCACTGCATTTTCTGATCTATCTGGGGTTCTATGGGGGGGAACATGAATGTGGAGCTGAAGAACAGAAATTAAGGTGAAGCACAAGTGTCAGTGACCTGCCTGACAAATGGTGAAGAAATTAAGTCATTTTTAAAGTGTTTTCAGCGTGACATTTGAGAATAAAAGGAACTATGCCATGAAGAAATCCAGGATAGAGTTTATGACACTAAAAATGATTTAGAAGTGAGTTTGATGAGAAGTCAGGCCACCACCTCCCCACAAAGGAAGGTGGGACTGGCCTGAGGAGACATGACCTGGGAGCAGGTCAGTGGAGCCCCATGCAGGAGAACCACACCTGAAGAGACCGGTGCAAGAAGCTGGGAGCTGGCCCAGCCTCTGCCAGTGTGATCTATTAATCCACTGGAAAGTCATGAGCTGAGTCAGTAGCTGCAAAGAGTTCACTGCATTTAAGAAAGCATTGCATGCTTCTCTTGGAGAGTACCATAGTTGTCCTCCTGGTAATCATCCAAGGAAAGCTCTCATCCAGAGATGCCCACCTGTCACCAGGAAGAACTCGTCTGTGCTCCAAGAACTTGCTCAGTCTTATCTGAACTATGCCCATCAGAACTCCCCACTTCTCTATAGCCTAAGACACCATAAGCCTTCTTATAAAAGAGATTGGGACCTTGTCATCAAAGGCAGTGGTGTTTGGGGGGGAAAGCCCCTGTACCTGCACGTGGGTGGTATTAAAGAGAACCAGCTCCAGGTGTTCACGTGAACCAAGAAAGTGATGAACCTCAATCCTGATGCCTCTTAGGGTCTGTCATCCTGCTTCCAGACACCTCATCCCCTTTCACCATGTAGCTTGACTCACCTCCATGTTTCTTCTTTGGATTTCTCAAGATAAACTGTCTGTCTATAATAGTTAACTGCATTTGGAGAAAAAACAAAACAAAACAAAAAAACACTGAGAATATCTCTCTCCCTTGAGAATACTAGCATGATTTTAAGTATTTCTTGGGAGTCTTAACTTTTGTCCCAATAGACTACTGTAAAAAAAATGTGTATTTCTGTTAAACCTACCTAAATGGCATTTTTAAGAAGACCCAGAGGATAACTGTGAATGCAACCTGATTCTGTTTTTTTATAAAGGTAGCTCTATTTTTAAAATATCACACCAAAAATAATTATTCCACTGCCACCTTTTGCCTCTGCTGGTTGCTTAAGGTATTCAGCTCTTCAAACTTTCCCTACTGACAGCTGCTCTCTGGCCCTGGCTGGCCTCCGTGATTTCCCCTCCCTTCTGCAGCTGATCCTAGTGTTTGTTGTCTCTTCCCAGCCACGACTCCTGGCGGACTTCTGTTTTTGAGTTGCTGGAGCATGCTTTGTGGCCAGAACATCCAATATACTTTTAGCGAAGGCAAAAAGGAGAAAAGTTGTGAAATTCTTTTATACTTCCAAATCTCTCCCCCAGGAGAAATAAGTCTGGGAAAATGAATAGTGGGATGTGATGGAAAAGGCCAGCCCAGATCCCCTGCTTCTGGGAAGAGAGAAGACTCTGTACAGAGTTAGACTGGGCCAGAGAAAATGGCCCCTGCCTTAACAAGGAAGGGCCTACAGCCCTCTCCCTGTGCCTCTCTCCACCATCCCACTCAAGCTACTGCTCCTTGTGGCAGATGATAGGTTGAAGGGATCCATTTAGGCACTCTGGGGCCCTGGGAGATCACATCCCATTACAGGGCATCCAGCCCAGTTGTGGGAAACCTGGGCAGGTTGATAGCTTCTTTTCATTTCTGTGGTTGGTAGTACATAGCTGTTACTAGTTCATTAATTTGGATGTCAAATAAGTTTAGTATAAACTTTCTAGTCCATACCCAATTTGTTGCTGCTTCCTTTGTATCCATAACTCCATCAAAATCACAGCTGAACACAGTTTTTCTCATCCCTGCATGCATCCCTGCCTATAAAGTCCATGTCATGTCTAGCAACAACAATAATAATAATGATAATAATAATAATAATAATAATAATAATAGCAAATGATACAGCACTTGCTATGGGCCAGGTGCCATCTAAGTGCTTTACATACATTAACTCAAGACTCCAAATAACCCTATGAGGAGGGTACTTTTATTATCCTCATTTTACAGATGAGAAAACTGAGGCAGAGAGAGGTCAAGAAACATCTCAGTGTCTTTCAGCTCTCAGCGATGGAGCTGGAATTTGAACTGATAGTCTGACTCTAGCGTCCATGCTTTTAATCATTAAATTTATCTGTCTTTATATAATCATCAATACCCAGACCAAAGTATTAAACAATTAAGTATTAAATAAAAACTGGAATCAATTATTCTATTTGGGACTGTTAAAACTGAGATCTGTAGCAAGTTATTTAGGTATTTTCTGTATGGTATTTTATCCACTTTATTTTACTTAACGCACTTCCCTCTCATATTAGGAAACCAAGACTCAGAGAGTTTAAGAGCCATGACCTGTTGATAGGGCCAGGATTCAGTTGCCTTCTGACTCGGTGTCCAGTGCTCTGTGTCCTCTGCCAAGTGCCCTCTATACAAATCTTCCGGGGCTACAGGGGCAGCTCCCTGAGGTCCTCACACCGTGGTCCACCCAAGGGCCTCATTCCAACCCTTTTTGCAAAATGAGGGATAAATGCAAGGTGCCCTCACTGTGGCTCTGTCTTAAACTCATCCAATGACTCAACTCTCAAATCAGAAGTGGGAAAGTCTGGGTTCTGTTCCTGCCCCCACCAAAATCCTGTACTCTTGAATTGCTTCCCTTCTGAGTAAAAGTGTGGAGGGAGAAACATCAGGGGCTGGCTCTTCAGCCCGCAATCCTCTTTTATAGGAACAAGACACTGAACAATCTGGGTTCCTCAGATGGGCTGAACACAGGAAGTGAGGTGTGTTCCTTTCTCTTCTGAGGAAACTCCTTTGGTCCACCCAGGTAACTGTCCATTTCAGAAGACTCCTCTTGAATTTTTGGTTTTGATATGAAACATAACTCACATCTGAATTTGTTAGGGCTGCTGTAACTACTACAGACTGGGTGGCTTGAAACAATAGGAATTTACTGTCTCAGTTCTCGAGGCCAGAAGTTCAAAATCAAAGTGTCAGCAGGGCCACACTTCCCCTGAAGTGTCTAGGGTCTGGCAGTGGCTTGCTGACCACCTACGGCATAACTCAGTCTCTGCTCCATCACATGACCATCTTCTCACTCTGTTCTGCATCCAAATTGCCTCTTCTTCTAAGGAAACCAGTCATATTGGATCAGGGCCCACCCTAATCCAGTTTGACCTCATAATAACATCTTTGAAGATCCTATTTCCAAATAGGATCACATAACATCTTCAGAGATCCTATGTCCAAATGGGATGGTATTCACAACATTTAGGGATTAGTAGTAAAACATATCCTTTTGGGAGACACAGTTTAATCCAAAACATCTGACAAGGCCAGGAGTTAAGATATAGTTTTAAAAAACATTTTAAATATAGCAACACAGTTGAACAGATAGTTGAGAGAATTCTGAATAAAGGCACAAGGGACATAAGCTACCTCTTTCCATGATTTTTCCCAAGTCATGTCACCTCACTCTTCCTACTTTGCTAAATAAACTAATACATACCTAGAACCTCACAGGCCTTGAAAGATAATGTGAGGTAATACATTCAGTTAGATTTTTTAAAATACTGTCACAGAACTTACCTTTTCCACTCTCCTTTGCCCTTCTTTATTCTCCATCACCTTTAGTAAAATGCTTCATTCTTTTTTCTTTACCCCATTCTCCTTAGAGAGCAATAAAAGATTAATTCACAATCTTTGTAAATAAGAGAAAAAACAGCTTTGGGGGATTTTACAAGGTGGGTTTCTAATCCAGGCACAGGACTCCAGTCTGAGTCTTTGTTTAGAGAGGCGTTTTTTAAAAGCTGTTTCTGCACAGCCAGCACTGAGTTACTTTATAGGCCTCTGTGGGAAGACACTCATCTGTTGTGGCTCATCCAGCCTAGCAGTTACATTTTTGTTCTTCCAGTTGATTTCAGGGAAGGAGAACTGTATTCTACTTCAATGTTTTCTTTTCAATCTCAGCTCCTTACAGTACCATTGTATGTAGTCTGATAATTTTTAAAGGGGATGAATTGTTAGTTATTGAATTTTAATTGTAGAAGAGCTAGAAATCATGTGCTTTAGTTTCCTAGCTGCTAAAACAAATCCCATACAATGGGTTCGCTTAACAACAGGAATTTATTGGCTTGTTGTTTCAGAGGCTAAAAGGCTTGCTTCTTCCTGGGGTTGGTATCTTCTGGCCACATTTTTGGGGTTCCTTGGCTTTTCTGTCACATGGCAGTGCACATGGCCACATCTTTTTCTTTTTCCTCTGGGTTCCATTGACTTTGGCTTCTTGTTGCTCCCTGTGACTTTTACTCTGTTTATGAAGGACTCCAGTGATCTGGATTAAAGTCCAACCTGATTCATTTGGGCCATACCTTAACTGAAGCAACATCTTGAAGAGATCTTATTTACAATGGGTTCAAACCCACCAAAATGCATACCACAACCAAGAACATGCCCAAACCTGGGGTACACAATTCAATCCACCACAGCATTTAAGCAAAAAAGTTAAATCACCTAAATTCTAACACTGAGGGTAGAATACACTGTTAGAGTATTTTTGACTCTCCTTTCAGAAAGTTTTCTATGTAAACATACTCAAAAGTATTTACAAATATGTTTGTGTATGTGTTTTACAAATATGCAGCCATATTACCTATTTTACAGTCTTTTTCTTTTCATTTAATGCATTACATGTTTCCCAGCCCAGGTATCCATAAATAGGTGAACGGATAAACAAAGAATGGTGCATTTATGCAATGGAATAGTACTGAGCAATAAAAAGAAATGATTTATTTATATACACAACAATATGGATGAATCTCAAAAAATAATACTAAGTGAAAGAAGTATTATCTAAAAGTACATATTGTATGAGCCTATTCATATGAAGTTCTAAAACAAGCAAAGCTAATCTCTAGTGGAAAAATCAGAAAAGAAGGCAAGGAAGCAAGTGAGGAAAGAGCAAGAGGGAACTTACTGGGGTGCCTGTAATAGTCTATATTTTCTTATGGTTTGCATCACCTAGGTATATGCATTTATCAAAATTCATCTAATGATATACTTAAAATTTGTGCATTTAATTGTGTGCAAATTTTACCTGAAAAAAGAATGCTAAACAAATATTGAACTCTACTTAATGATATACATGCTAAAATATGTAGGGGGAAGTGAATTATGTCTGTTTCTTGCTTTGAAATGCATTTAAAAAAATGGATTGATAGATGGGGACAGGTAGAAATAGATGGGTAGATATGTGATGAAGTATATAGTAAAATATTAAATATAGAATCTAAGTGAAAGATACAGGGACGTTGTCTATGTAATTTGTTCAACTTTTCTGTAGGTTTGAAATAGTTCATATTAAAATGTTGGCAAGAGAAAGAACACATAATTTATTCCCATGTCATATGCACTTCCATGACATTTTAAAGGGCTGAGTAAATCAACAACATCTATAGACTAAAATACAGGTCAATCACTGTTAAAGATTTAGGCTGTGTAAAAGTTTACAGTATAAGCTATATTACAACATTTATCCTTATAATTTTATATTATTCTGGATTGAGTCAAGTCCCCCACAAAGACATGTTCAAGTTCTAACCCCTGTACCGTGGATGTGAACTCATTTGTAAACAGACTCTTTGAAGAACCCATTAAGATGAGGCCAAGCTGAATCAGGGTGGGCCTGAATCCATATGACTGGAGTCCTTTGAGATTTGGGGGCACAGTGGTAGGAGTCAGAGGAGGAGACAGGCGAGAGATGGCCATGTGGCACAGGCAGACTGAGTTTTGGATCTCCAGCAAGCCACCACAAAGGGTGCTACAGACTTCGGAGAAAGCACAATCCTACCAACACCTTGATTTTGGACTTCTAGCCTCCAAAACAAAGAGAAAATAAATTCCCATTGTTTAAGCCAACCAATCTGTGGTATTTTTATAGCAGCCCTAGCAAACTAATGTAGAAGGGGCACTTCCCAAATCTGGGTTCATCTCTTGGCATGGCCAATAGATGTCACACCGAACCAGACTGAGAAGGAAAAGAGGGTTTATTTATGCCAGCGGGAAGACGGGAAGCTTTCCCAAATCTGCCTCCTCCAAGTGTTTGTTCAATTGGTTTCTATACCCATTGGAGACAAAGAGAGTTAATTGTTTTAGTTAACATGTAACAGAGGTATGGAGAATTTCAGTTGTTTCGTTTTTTCCCTATTTCCTTTAGGAACCAGGTGACACCTGGGAAAGGTGCCCCCAGTGAGGGTGAGGAGGGGAGGGGGTGCCCAGGGAGATGGATGAAAAACCTTTATTCATATCTGGGAGGTCTAGAGACCATCGATGAATACTTATTCAAATCTGGGTGAAGATTTACATTTACATAACTGCTTCAGACTTTATGTTTACATATTGCTCCTTTGCGACAATAAGAGCTTCCATTACAGCCTGCTTCTAGCTTTGAAGGTTACCTTTTAAGGCTACTTTACAATTTCCTGCTTGCCTACAGTTTTCAGATTTTTAAGTCACCATTACACAGATATTTAGACACTTGTCTTATTAGATCCTTAGGATAAATTCCCATGAAACTAACTGCTGAGTCAATGGATAAAAAATTAAGTACTCTGATTACTATTGCATTACTTTCCTCTCTAAGAGTGCACAAGAAAATCTGTTTCTTCACATTTCCATAAACATTGATTTTTGTCCTTTTTTCATCATTGCCAATCAGTTTGATATCTTTAATTGTATATTCGTATCATATATTTTTTGGTCTCCCACTCAGTACTTCAGGAGCAAGGAAAAAAAGGCTTTGAAGAAAGCAACCTCCATGCCTAGTGTTGAGCTAAGACTCTGAATTGTGGAGATTCAAACTGTGGTATGTTTCCAGCCCATTTTTATGATTCAAAATGGAGTCTGTGGGGAATTGTAGACTGCCAGGCTGAAAGTAAATCTCAGTTTTTAGCTATTCTATCTAGTCTTTTTTTGACATGATTGTATACAGGATATACAAGAGATAATCAGGATATAAGAGCATGATAGGTGATTACCCTTCAAGTCATGACAGCACCATGCTTTGAAGATCATAATTTGGAAGTTGCAGGTTCTATTACCTTTGAGTTATCATCAAAGCCATATAAAAACCTAATGAAGGCCAAGGCTGAGCCACTCGTTTAAATGATGATTAAAACCCATACGGTCTGTGCAGCAATGCTGAGTGCCAGAAGGGACAGCACACAAACAAAACCCTCACTTGGCTACTGTTCTCTTCCGGCTCATTGTGGTATGGAATGTAGCCCCATTTCATCCCTTTCTCTTGGCTTTTTAGCAGCGGATAAAACCACTGAAGCCACTCAGTAGACAATTGCACCAGCTCACGGGCCTGGAGGACAATTTCCCTTTCCCAGCACCAGCACATAACCCTTCCTTGGGCTTTTCCAGATGATCTGTATAGTAGCATCCGACTTCTTGAGTAGTTTTTATTTTGGTGACCTGCCTAAGCAAAACAAACAATGCACCATTGCCTCATATAAAGGCCTCAGATTCAAACTTTAGATCCATTTATCATTTGCCTTTGATCTGAATATACACAAGACTTTATAAAAAGGCACCAACAATGGATATTTGTGTGTGTTTATTCCTCACATAGGTTTTAGCAGTTGGTGAACAACAGGCGGGTTTTGAAATTTCCAAAACTGATATGAAGTGTCAAGTAAGTTCTCTATGTTATTCCTAACATGAGTTTTCAAATGGATCAGCCCATTCTATCAACCTGAAAATAATGTTAGTTGATCTCTATAGAAGTTGGTATTAGCCATTGATTTCCTGTCAAAATTTTCTTTTCCCTTTATATGTCGTTGATACTGCACTTTCTGGTTTCCCGTCTATCTCTCTGAACTACTCTTTTCTCTCCTGACTGGTTTATTTCATTTATCTAAGATTCTAAAAGTAGTCGTTATTCAAACTTCAGACTTTAGATTTGTGTTCTGTATCTACTTTCTCTTGTAAAATTAGGAGCAAAAATGCAGTGCCATTTGTGGGTGTATTCCTAAAAGAGGAATTAAAATTTAAAACTGGAGCAATATGTATCTAACTTGGTATAATTGTTTTTCATCCATGCCATCTTCATTCACACCACCTGCAGATAGAAGCCATTTCTCTGAATACTTACCACACCAAGTTCCTCCCCTGTCCCCCATCAAGGGCAGGTCAACGGATGAGCACAATATCTCCTCTAGCTATTAGCCACTTATATGGCTATTTATGTTCTTTGTCTATATTTAAATGACAGGCTTATCTTTTTATTTGCTTTGAAGTATTTTATTTATATACCAATAACCATTGCTTAGTATGAACATTACAAACTTTTCCCAGTTTTATTTACATTTTACATTTACAAAAGGAAAAAAATCTGTAAGACAAGGTAGCTGGATAAAAGATAATTACATGAGTATGAATAGTTTTATTCTATTTTAGCAATAAGCACCTAAAAATTAAAACAGGGGAAAGTATTTCTTTTATAACAGAAATAAACAAGAAAATATTAAAAATAAATATAATTTAAAAGTCACAAGACCTATATCAGAATGCCACAGTATTTTAGTGAAAGATGTGCCAAGATTTGGGCATATGGACAGATATAGTCCTGAATTGGAAGAATTAACATACTGAAAATATCAATCTTTCTAAATATAATATACAATGTACTGAAATTCATTAGAATCCTGATAGGGTTTCTTTGTGAAATGGTATAACATGATCTTAAATTCTATATGGAAAAGTGTCCAGAATAGCTATGTCAAGTATAAAAAACATTAACAGAGATTGGGGGGGAGGGATACTTGTCTCTCAGATGAACAGAATTTAATACAAAGATTTTTTTAAACAAATATGATATTGGCATAGATATTGACTGACTTATTAAGCAGTGGAACAGAGTATAGTATCCAGAAATGGATCCTAATATATATGATAATTTAATATTTAACTCAAATTATGATCTTATGAAATAAAAAAGGATGGGCAATTTAATAAATGGTGCTCTCACTACTGGCTATCCAAATGGAAAAACCAAAAATTGGATCTCACTCTTCACCTATTTAAAAAACATTCTAGATATATTACACAAATAAATGCAGTAATATTAATTATAATAATAATTGTTTTACAATAAAATCTAAGAGACTATGTGTATGGTCTAAGGCAATGGAATTCTTCTTAACCAATATTGGAAACCCAGAGTCTATTAAAAATAGGTATATTTGAGCTTTTAAAATTAAAGTCTTATGGCACTAAAACCAAAGATAATTTAAAAAAATTATCATGTAATGCTCATTCAATGATTAACATCTACAATTTTTTTAAAAAATGAGCTCTTACAAGTGGACACGAAAAGATAATCACCAAAAAGAAAAATGAGCAAAAATAAGAATATACAAGTCACAAAGGTGCAGATGACCAAGAAGCATGTGAAAATGATTAAATTTATAGTAATATGAAAATTGATATTAAAGCAATAATACATTCACTGTTATCTAAACAGACCAAAAAAAAAAAAAATCCAAATACAGAATACAGAGGCTGCCTAGGCCTGAGAAACTATTGTCTCAGTACCTAATAAAATTTTCTTCCTGTGTTTAGGTAGAATACTTTTTTTTTACACGTTTGTCTTTGCTTGAGGAAAATCCAAAAACAAAAATACATTTCACATAAACTGTTGTGATTGGCTTAAATTCTTAAAGGACACAATTTTAAGTTTTATCTTCTGATACAAGAGTGTTAATATTCAGCCTCATTTCGTGTCATTTGGGTATACCTTTGAGCTACCATAGACAAATTCAAGTGATAAAAATGCCTCCTTGAAATGTTGGGCATAAAATGTGATCGTCTCAGGGCTTCTGGAAGCAGGGGAACTTCTGAAAGAAAACTGCCCCTTCAGACAATTCCTTCTGGGCTATCTCAAGTCTTCACATTTCTTCAAAACAGAAAGATGCTAATGAATCTTCAAAACAGAACTTCTGTGAGATAAAGAGTTAAGACTTCATAGGATATTGTTGACTTGAGTTTGTTATTAATGCTGGTCACATGGCCTTTGGCAGGCCAAGTGGTAACGTTGGCTTCCAGGAAGAGGATGTTTTGGAAAATGATAGTATAAGTGACTATCTGTTCCAGTCCACCCTGTGTTGGCAGAACCTCCCATCCTACTGTCTGTTTCCTTTGGTTTGGTTTAACCTGTTTTTCAGTATCATCAGTTCAAGTTCTTTCCTGCACTCTGGGAAGGGAGTTTCATTCTTTACTTAGGATCATATGAGATTTTATTACAAAACCTCAAACCATATTAAATTTGATTGTTCTGAAATATGCTATTGACTTTCAGTTCCAGGGATCTGCTTAAATGTTGCCTCTTGGGTTAAAATTTTCCCTGAAGTAAGTAGACAATTTTTTTTTCCAAATTGCTAGACTTAATTGACTGAGTCATCATGAGGAGGTTGCAGTTTGGAGCTCCTTTTGTCATTCTAATATTTGTGTAGTCGGAAACACAGTCTTGGGTGCACATGTCCAACAGTCAAGAGAATCAAATCAGGAACTGTAGGATAGAAATTATTCTATTGATAAGATCTCGTAATAATCTCCATTTCCTTGTTGCCAGGGCCCATAGAAGATATGGAGGAGTATCCATAAGACCAATATTGGATGATCATCTTTTCAGTTTTCACTTGCCAACTTCATGACAGCTTGGACTGCTACCATCAACATGATGGAGTGGAATGGGAACAACCACATCACCTGAAGCTAACATTCAGGTACCAGAAACATCTCTTGTCCCATAGTGACGTCTTGCTTCATTAGGATATATATTGGTAATGACAAGTCATCCCCTATCCTCTGTCACTTTGCAACCATGTAAGCACATGTACAATCAATCACCTCCAGTTTTACAAGGGCAAAGAGGGATTGAGCATGACAGGTTTAGCCAAGGACTACCATGTTGGGCAAGTTACTTTACCTACCTGGAACCTCAGGTTCTTCAACTGTGAAGTGAAGATGGTACCTATCATCCAAGGTTTAAAATATTGGGAATAATATATGTGTGATGTGTATGTGCACACAAATGTGTATGTGTTGAGATAGGGTCAGCTTGAGTCTGAGGTTTACATATATATGTGGTTGTGCCTGATGAATCAGTGAGGCAGGACCCAGAACTCTTCCCATTAGAAGAGAACCATGGAGCCTTTTTAAAAAAGTGATTCTAAAAGGAAGCTCTGAGTATACTGAGCTTGATATAGTAAGACAGCTTCAGATACTATACTTTTCTCAGAATCACTCTGACTAATTGAGATCTGGTGTTACCTAGCTCCCATATGGGACTCCTATTAAGATCCTCAGAGAGGGTGGGAGAAAACTAAAAATGAAATTCCAAATGATGGTAGAACACAAGCTTCTCTTTTAATGGTGCATATATCTTCTAATTTATAGCTATATTCCCTGCCTGAAATACATGAGAACATTTATCAAGCAAAGAAGTACAGTGACATATGAAACAGACTATTTTGAGTGCACATGAGATATCCCCTGAAGACTCCCCAAATTACCTGCCAGGAGCTTTGGATAGCATTGCAGTACTGCGTTAGAAGGGCCAGGTCGTTTGTCAGTGTGTTATCACTGTTTAATATGACCTATGTGTACCCATTGGCTAAAAGTCTGACAGTAAGTTTTATTACATGTATGCTTTGAACATAGTTAATAGGATATTAATGGTGTTTCCCATTAATTAATGTATATTTTCTATATTAATTGAAAATATTAACTTCAGTATGGAACACAAGAAATGTATGTTCCATAGCAGAAAATGAGATGATAAAACTCAAAAGCTGTGTGAAGTAGAGATGATGATTAAGTTAGTGGTTTGTAAGGCATAGGTGAAAATAATAAGGTGTGTTAGGCATAGATAATGAGTAAGCAAGTAGCTGTTAAGACATGGATAGAAGTCTTTAGATAGCTTAACACAGATAAGCAAGTTAGTAACCTATGAGACATGTTTACATAAAGTCAATAGAGCATGCATGTATTTAACACAGATAGAAGGACCACGGGGTACCTCATATTCATGATACAGTAATGCATGAGACATAGTAAGAGCTCGATATTCTTGAGACCTTATATTGACTACCTGTTGGTGGCATCCACACTGGCCCATGTGTCCTTGGCCCAAGAAATGCAAGTAACATTTGTAGCTACCTACGGGCTAATTGGTGAACCATAGATGTGGTCAATACTTAGACCCACATCTCTTCCCTAGAACAACTGTGTGTATTTTTAACTCTAGGCACCTTCCATGTGTTGAGCTCCTTGCTCACTCTGGTCTTCATAACAACACTATCAACAAGAAGGCTAATGCATCAGAGAGGCCATATGAACATTGCTGAACATAGAATCCAAGTGATATGGTCCTTCTGCCCTGCTTGCACCTTACCCTAAGTATATTAAAATACCTCTTCCTTTCTCCCTTGCTTCTAGCTGTGTGTTATAAATTGATTTAATGAACTCTATGATTCAGGCATCTTAACTTTGTCTGTGAGCCTTGCTGGGCAAGCTATCCAAAGAGTGTACTTAGAGAATACTGTTGCATCAAGGTAATTTTCCACATGGTAATGAGGATACCTAATGTATATTTGCTTATGTATATTTGCTCATGTATTCATGAAGAGAGCATTAAGTGGTAGATTAGAGGATGAACTGCAAGCATTGAAACTACAGAACATTCTGAGGTAGCATCTTTGGAGTCAAGAAAGGATAGAATATAGATTTGCTGGTTGTAGTACACAATGTTAGTGCATGCTAGTAGAAGAGAGTTGGGGAAAGCTAAGAATTGCCTAGGGTTCTTGGAGCTGATTTCAGAAAAAGTTAGTAGCCCAAATTGTCTGAGTCCCCCTCCCCCCAGTCACCCACTCATTCCCCCTCAGTACAATGCAAGTATTAGTTATGTCTTAAAAAGCAGAACCTTTGATGTATCAGCATAATGCCTTATTAGAATAGATAGTAAAGATGAAAATTTGTACTCTGTAAACTAACATATTTTTGAAATAACTTTATGATATTTCTAGGCCCCCATTTGGTGGTCATAATTCTGGTCAGTAAAGAAATTCTTACTTATCAACTCCTTATTTGTATTCAGGTAGATTTATTTATTCCTTTTGCTTCAGCCCCTCACCTATTCTCATCACATTCCAGATTCTTGTAGCAGCCCATCTCCATATTTGATTTAAATCAGAATTGTAATTATCTATCTATACCATTCCTTTAACATGATAAAAAGCTGGATTAAGTTTTATTTGAAAAGCTTTATTGAGAAATAATTCACATCCCATACAATTTGCCTATTCATTGGTTTTAAATATATTCACAGATACGTGCAGCCATCACCAGAGTAAATTTTAAAACATTTCATCACCTTAAAATAAACCCCATGTCCTTTAGCTATTACCCTTCTAACCCTGCCCCCGCCCCCAATCCTAAGCAACTACTAATCTACTTTCTGTCTCTATAGATTTCCCTATTCTGGACTTCCATATGAGTGAAGTCAAATAATATGTGGTCTTTGTGCCTGGCTTCTTTCAGTTAACATAATGTTTTCAAGGTTCATCCTTATTGTAAAGTGTATCAGTACTTCATTTCTTTTTATGGCCAAGTAATATTCCATTGTACAGATTATAGTACATTTTGTTTATCCATTTGTCCCTTGAGGACATTTGGTTTGTTTCCACTTTTTGGCCATTATGAATAATGTTGCCATAAACACTCGGGTACAAGTTTCTGCGTAGACATATGTTTTCATTTCTATTGGGTATATATGTAGAAGTGCAATTGCTGGGTCACATGGGCATTCATATGATTTAATCATTTGAGGCATTGCTAGACTGCTTTCCAATGGATTAAGTTTTAAGAGTTAGGATTTCTTGCTTTTTCACAAATAACTTCCTAAATCCAAATTAAGGATTCTGTTCATGTAGCCCACTATAGTTGCTATGAGCAAGGCACTGCAAATCATATTTAGGAGAAGCCCCTTCTTCTTGCACTATTATTCCATTTTTGGCTTTCATGGTATGTTGCTTTTGGATCCATTTCCTTTCCTTCCCCCAAGACAATTGTTTCTCAAATGGAAACTCCATTCATTGTAATAATGGAATATGTATCAGTTAGGAATTATGTAAGGTTATAAGAGAAACCTGTCTACAATGGCATGAACAAATAAATCTTGTACTTCTGTGTGTAATGAGGAATCTGAGGTGGGTTTGCAGATGTTTGCTGGTGTGGCTCAGGACTCAAGGATGTCCAAGTCAAAGGCTCAGATGCTCCCATGATCTTTCTCAAGAAGGCTCTTGCAGCTCCAGCCATCATTTCTGAATTTTAGGAAAGAAGAAGGAAAAGGAAAAGGAAAAACCATTCCAACTAGGCCAGTAATTCCTTTTGAAAAGACTTTCCCTTAACTCACATTTTTAACTCCCATTCACAGATCACTGGCCAGCTCTATCCATAAGAAAATACAGTTTGCTTAGCTGAGCCTATTGTCATCTCTAACAACACAGGGCTTCTGTTACCAAACAAGAAGGGGAGAATAGATGTGGGGAGGCAACTGGTGCATAATTAGTTGCTAAAATTTATACAGCATAAACTACTGTCCTAGGAGCCTTAAATATATTAATCCACTTAATCATCATTAATTGTCTTAAATATACATTAAGTGCCTTAAATATATTATTAACCCATTTAATCATCACATTTAATCAATCCCAAGAGATAGGTGCTTTTTTTATTACCTCAGTACAGAGGAGGAAGCTGAAGCAAATAGAGCATAGCAACTTGCCAAAGTTATAGATTTATAAAATGTCAAAGCCAAAATGACAATCTGGTTGCTTTTCACATCTCTAAACCGCTCTGCTTTACTGCTTTTCATTAACAGAGGACAGATGCCTAATTTATACCTATATTTTTTGCCCCTTTCCATCTGTTAACACTTCAATGCCACCTTAAATTCAATCTGACTAAAACTAAACTTTATAATTGGGTCCTTAACTGTCTTCCTGCATCCATACCTCCCATTGCCTTTCTCCATTTCATCAAGGATTGCTATTCCCAGTGTCTGCAAAAAACAGGAAACTCGTTCTTAATTTGCCAGAGATGCTATGACAAATACACAGTGGGTTAGCTTAAACAATGGGAATTCATTATTTCATGCTTTTGAAGGCTAGAAATTCAAAATCAATGTCTCAACAGACCATGCTTTCTCCTGGAGTCTGTATTATCCTGGTGCTGGCTTGCCACTGTCCTTGGGGTTTCTTGGCTTGCTTCTCTGCCTCCGTCACACGGCTTCTCCTTCTGTCTTCTCCTTCTCCTGCTCAGGCATTTATGTCTCTGTCCAGATTTCCTCTCCTTATATGGACTTCAGTCATATGGATTAAAGTCCATCCTGATTCAATTTGGCCTCACTTAAACAGGATCTGAAAATGCCCCATTCATGAACGAGTCCACACGTCAATAGCTTCAAAAGATCCTATTTACAAATATGTTCACACCCATAGTGACAGAGATTCAGACTTGATCGTGTCTTTATGGGGAACATGATTCAATCCCCAACACCTATTTTAATGGAGCAATGTGCAGGAAGTTACAGCCCATTGGTTTTTCACTGGCTGTCTCATTTACCTTTGTATCCTATCATCTATGCCAGTATCTGATCACTTCAACAGCCTCCTACTGGTACTTTCAACTGCTAGTGATGCTTAAGGTTGTCTGATAGATACAGATTTAAATGGTAAGCAATGGGAAGATATTGAGTGCGATTTCGAGAGTGAAAGGCCTCAATTTTCTTAACATATTTTGAAAATCAGTCGATTGCAATGGCTCCCCATTGCTGTGTCAAAATTCCTCGAATTTGCATTCAAAGTCTTAGATTAGGTTCAACCTCTTTACCACTTAACTTTCACAAATGTCTCTATCTCTAGTATATTTACAGGCAATTAGACACTCTTAGCAAAGGCAGAAAGGTAGGAAGGAATAATAACATCCACCCCTATCTGACAACTGTCCCTCTCCACTCACCAATTCCTGACCCTTTCAAGTCTTACCACCTCAGCTCATGGTAATATCTCTGACAGAAATAATATAGAAAATCAGAAGACAGTTATTTGATACTTATAAATAAGTAACTAACAATAAAAAGCAGAGTGAATTTTCTAACAATAAGGTGACTTTGCTTTTTCTTTATATCCTCACTAAGAAATACCAGTTTTGTTAAGTAAGTACTATACATTTGTGATTGTTTAAATTTAAAATAAAATAAAAATTGTTTTAATTATCTACTGCTGCATAAGAAAGCACCAACAAAAATTTGTAGCTTAACAACAATCATTTATTTGCTCATTAATTCTGCAACTTGCGCAAGGCTTGGCAGTGAGCGCTCTTCCCGGCTCCTTGCGGATTTGGCTGGGGCGGCTTGGTCTGGACATCCCTCACCTGAGGGTATCTCAGCAGGCATGGCCGGAATGACTGCGCGCTGGCCACGCCTCTTTCTCTGTTGAAGTCTCTTGTCCCCCAGTGCCACTCTCTCCATGTGACTTCTCTCCAGCAGGGTATTTGACTTTTTACATGGCAGCTGGCTCCCAAGAGGGTGAAAATGGAAGCTCTGATGCTTCTTAAGGCTTACATCCACGAGTCATGCTACATCGTTACTGCAACAATCAATTGGTCAAGCCAAGTCAAAGGTAGGGGAAAGAGGTTCCCTTTATTGGAGAAGGGGCATGTGAGATCCGTCCACTGGGATGGGAGTGATTGCTGATCACCAGCTTGGCAGACGATCTACCACACAAGCTTCTGCTTTCGTCTCGCCTCAGTAAGGCACACCAAAAGTGTTCCAACAAAATCATTGTGTGAAGACTATTATCATCGTTCATTCTTTCTATAGGTATATAACAGTTTGATTACAGAAGCATGTCCCACTTTTTCTCTGAAATACATGAATTTTTAGTTTACACTAAATTGGGTGGAAAGGAATCTTTCATTTTCACAAAGTTTGTAGTGAGTTGAACGGTGGCACCCAAAATGGTATGTCCTAGCTCTAACCCTAATCCCTGTGAATGTGCCCTTATTTGAAAAACGGTCTTTGCAGGTGTAATTAGAGGAAGGATCTTGAAACAAGATCATCCTGGATGAGTCAGGTGGGCCTTAAATCCAGTGACGAAAGTCTTTAGAAGAAGAGAGGACAGACACATAGAGGGAAGAAGGCCAAGGGAAAACGACGGGGGGCAGAGATGAGAGCTACGTTTCCACAAGCCAAGGAACACCTGTAGCCACGAGGAGCTGGAAGAGGAAAGCAAGAATTCTTCCCTAGGGCTTTGAAAAGCAGTGAGGCCCTGCCAATATCTTTTTTTTTTAACCAAGTTTTTATTATCTTCAACAAACAGCAGAAACATTTATACAGGACATTATGAAATACTAATGCCATCGTTAGGACCCAACTCCTGCAGTTACCAGTGTGGGATGAGGGTGCAAATGGAAAGAGAAGTAGGATGTGCATATTCCCTTGATTACCATAATTGTCACAATAATAATAATAATAATAATCAATTTATTATGCCAAATCTGCATAAATAGGCAACACAATTAATCAAAATTTAAACATATGCTTTTCTGACACTGGTATAGCTAATCCAAACCAGTTGCAACCAGAACAATTTCTAAGTTATCCCACTAGAGTGATTCTTACACTTTGTTTCTTTGCCATGTGATCCCTATATATTTTTTTCCCATTCGTCATCTTCAGTATCTTTGTCAAAAGTTTCAGGGTATGCTGGTAACTTGTCTTTGGAACATTCTTCAAAGTAACCCGGAACAGATTTCCCCACAAACCACCCTTTGTATTCTTCAGGCATTTTGCATTCCAGGCCATTAATAGTGGACATTGTAGTGGTGCTTTAACCAGAAATAGAGGTAGTAGATGTTGTGGACACATCTCCAAGGGTTATCTGTAAGCCAGAAAAGTTTAAAAAAATACAAGTCTTCTAATACTCCGTAGTCAAAGTTATACAGACTATTGTTTGGTAAATCTAACTCTTCTAAGTGAGTGAGCTCTGAAAAAGCAGCAGGATGTATGAATTCAGTGTCATTGCTGCTGAGATTTAATTTCTTTAGTTCACGATTCTTTAGTTCAAATTCCTTGGGTAGAAGCTGGTTGATTTTATTGTGTGATAAATCAAGTTTAACAATATCTGGAGGGATGTCGTTTGGAACTTTCTTCAACAATTCTCTTTTGCAGTCCAGTGTTTGTAAGGGAAACACATAATTGTGGCAAAGAGTAGAGTCCACCTCAGGCTTGATGACTGGGGGTCTCCCTGATACTTGGGGTTTGGGGTCTAATTGTTCCTTTTCTCCTTCATTGCATAACTGTTCAGATTTTATCTGCAGCAGTTTTTTATTTTTCAGTTCTTGTGGGCTTTTGCATTTGGCATAGTTTCCCAAATTCTGGTTCCTTGGAATCTGCAGCACTGAGATAAGCATTTCAATCTCACACAGTGCCAAGGGTTGTCACAAAGAAGCAGATAGCTCAGGAGAGGCGTATAAATGAACATCTCTTCCGTCAAGACTTAGATCTGGTTGTGCTGCAGTAAGAGGGTGGTTAAGTTTGCTTAAACCAAAGAAAGCCTTGCTTTCAGTTTTGGAGATCTCATTCTGTTGCAGATCCAGGCTTTTCAGCTTTTTAAATTTGGAAAATATATTGTTCTTCAGTATGTGGCTCTTGTTTCTTGCTAACATTATGTGCAGCAAATCCTGAGGCCAGCCAGGCAGCACGTAAACTAGTTTTCTTTCTTGACAATCGAAGTATTTATCATGGAGATAAGTGTACACTTCACAGGGGAGGCCTGGCACATAACATTTGACTGGGTTCGAGGCTCGCCAGACCCCCACTGGCCCTGGGATTTGCTGGGCTTCTTGCACCCCTGGGGGTTGGCCTGCCAATATCTTGATTTCAGTTTCAGACTTCTGTCCTCCAGAATTGTGAGAGAATACATTTTTGTTATTTTAAGTTGCCAAGTTTGTGTAATTTATTATGGCAGCCTTAGGAAAGTAACATATGTTTCTTTATCAAACTCTTGTTGAAAATATTTCACAATTTATTATCTTTTAAAATTTGTATTCCTAGTTCATCTGGTTTCAGAGGATCTTCATGTTGCAGTAGAGAATTAAAGGACTGAGAAAAGTTTCATTTTTTTTTCAAACTTAATAAGCGCTCTCAACAAAATCTGAACCTTAATTCCTGAATTATGCAGATTTTCCTCTTTGGTCTTCTATCTACAGAGATAGTACCCAAATCATCACGTCACTAATAGTGGCTGGATGGCTGTCATGATCCATCTATATCTCACAACACCATTTCCCTCCAGAAATAGCATCTCTGTGTCTCAAATCTTTATGGCAAGAAATCAAAGCAAAAATAAAATATTTAATTAGTACCATGGCTTAAATTAGTGGTTTTCAAAGAATGGTTCCCTCACCAGCAGCAGCAGCAGCACTGGGGCACGTGTAAAAATTTGGACTCCACCCCAGACCTACTGAATTAGAAACCCAAACTGTGTTTCTAATTGCACTCCCAGCAATTCTGATGCTTCTGAGGTGTGAAAACCACTGATTTAAATGCTTCCAGTGATTATAAACTTCAAATCTTTGAGGTATTAATTTCTAGCATCTAATTAAACTTCTTTTGCATGGATATACTGAACAATTTTTTTCAATTGATTTATTCAGATTTCCTTCCCTTTTTAACCTGACCATCTAGCAAGTGTTTTTGCTAAAATGGCTGCTGTCCAACATCTGGTTCTGAAAGGAAACTACAAAAATCCATCAAAACACATTTGCCTGATTCCTGTGGGTTTTTGGGTGGGGAATAAATTTAAACTCTATGTGAACCTAATAAGGGTAAAATAAGCGAGTGCAGAGGAATGAAACATTAGGTTGGGACTGTAGAAAACCAAAACTGTTAGGTTTGTGCTGCAAGCCTCTCTTCTATGACATCTTTGGGTCCAAAGGCACTGGTCTGCTAACCAATCTATCTCACGTTGCAAATATAGGGTACTCATTATGTCATAGATATCCTGTATGCATCATTCAAGTTTTCCTTTTGCCTCTTTGGACAGGGAGGTCTACATGATTATGAACAAACCTAACAGCATTCACAGGGCATAGTCTATAAAAAGAATCTTTCTCTCACCACTCAATCCATGCTTGCTGCTCAAGGAATGAGGAGACAGAGTGTAATAGAGGCTGAGCTTAAAACTGTTGCACACACAGTGGCATGTTTTACAACTGATAACATCATAGACTCAATAAAATATGGATCATAAAGTTTTCCCCATAAAATAATATAAAAAAATATGAAGTTCTTTCTTTGCTGTGATTTTGGAGCCTGTTGCCATAAGTGTTATGGCTAATTTCCTGTGTAAGTAGTTATGGTGTCCAGTTGTTTGGTCAAACACAGGCCTTCTTGTTACTGGGAAGGTATTTTGTAGATGGGATTTGCATCTACAATCAGTTGACTGGGTCTGCAATCAATAAAGGAGATTGCCCTCTGAAATTTGGGTAATCTCCTTATTCAATCAGAAGGTCTCAAAAGCCAGAACTGAGGGTTTCAGAGGTCAGAAGAAGAATTTCGGCCTCAAATTCAACATAAGCTTTTACCGGAATTTCCAGCCAGTCAGTTCCCCAGGGAAAATTCGGACTAAGGATTTCTGTATCACCTTTACCAGAGTTTCCAGCTTGCAGCCTGCGTTATGGGGTTCAGACTTGCCAGCTCTCATGGTTACATGAGCCAATTCCTTTTAATAAATCCCTTTATACACACACACACACACACACACACACACATACACAAACACAAACACACACTCACACACACACATATCCTGTTGTTCTGTTTCTCTGGAGAACCCTGACTAATAAATACATTATGTTTCTAAATATTAGTTACCATTTAAATCTTTGAAATTGACAAGGTATTTTTCCAATGCTTAGTGATGGATTCTCTATTTCCAACCCCATTACATAATTCCTAAAGACATCTTCTAAGCAGCACAGCAGCTGGACCAAGAATCTAGTGTAGATAGATTAATATAATTTTATAATTAACATCCTTGGTATGATATTCTGGAACTTCTTTGGTAATTTGTCACCCTTCTATGCAAGATGATCATGACTCATATACCTCTGTATCCTTGGTATGTAAGGGTGTCCTGCATACTATTCAGAGCTCAGTAAAAGTATGTTGTATGAATAAAGGACTCACCCACAGCCAGCAAAATTTTGATAATGCATATCAACAAAGCATCAACCTCCAGTTTTGCTTTTCTAATGATAGTAAATAACATATTCAAATCAACTTTTCTTTAAATTGGAATATTTCCTCCCAATAGCAATTATGAATTACAAATAGAAATTTATATGCACCACAAATGCTATCATTAAAATTAAGACCGCTGCACAACAGAAAATTATACTTCATCAACATATCAATAAAATCTAGTTAAATATAAGTTATTAAACATCTCAGAGATACTGTGAACTTTCAAGCAAATTGGCAAGGCACAAATTTCTGTGGATGCTTCCTCATTGTTAATTGTGATAAAAGTCCAGGTACTTCTTTTACAAAACTATTTGCCACAGTGATAGCTGTCCAAATCTATTATATGAATAGTCAATAGCTCCTTTTACTTTATCTTAGTGAACCAGTCTTCTTACATTCAAATAAAACAATCTTTGTCATTGAAGGTGGAGAGAAGATTAATCAATTTGACCAAACTCTCTGTGCTCATTCATATTCTAAGATTCATCTCATCATTTGATCTTCTGTGAATGCAGACTTTAATTTACTCAAAAATACCTGTCCTGATACAGCTTCTTGGTAAGCAACAATTTCAAATTGATTTCACACAGAAACCATTCTCAATTAATGTATCAGTCAGGGTGCAGTTCAAAAGGCAGAAAGCATCCCAGTAATTTCAACAGGAAAAGTTTTAACATAACAAACTATTAATTAGTACAAGGAATTGACTAGTAAGAGAAGTAAAGAGAACTCTAAAGACTACAGGAAAAGCAGATATAAGGAGCAGCCACCAGCTCTAGGGCTGAGACAGAGAACTCAAGAAAGCAACCAACCTGGAAGACAGCACCCCCCCTCCCAAAGCTAAGATTCAGACCTCACTGGAGAGGGCAAGGCTGTGGCCACTTGGTGGAAAAGAATTTCTACAGGAAGTCACCTGCAGGGCAGTTACTAGACTTGCCAGGAAGCCACTGCTGGGGTGTCAGTAAGACTCGTTGGGGGGAATGCATCCCTGGTCTCCAGCACACAAGTGACAGGGAAGCTGCCCATGTCCAGGAAACAGGAAAGCCACCCCAGCCACCATAGGAACCCCATAGGAAAGCACCATTACCAGGAAGAGCCCCTTCCTCTTACAGTGTCCCTCCAGCACCCTCTGGTGACAAGGCCTAACATTGCACCAGCTGGCAAGGAGAAATGTTTATAGGGTTCAACCCCAGTATCCCAAACAGGGAAAGAAGGATGGATTTGGAGCCAAGAGATAACAAATTCATAACTGGCACTATTAGGTCCCTTTGTCTTTCTCCACCTATTAGAAAAACTCTAACTTTAGAGTCCTTCAACACCCAGTACATAAAGACAGATGGGGAAAAAGTCACAGCTGATCATGATAACAGTCATTGCAAATTAAGAGTTTCTAATTTTTACTGGGCCTTAGCTGCCCAGCAATGCTTTCATGTTCATATAATCATCTTTCCCTCATTCCCTAAAAATACTCATTTCAAAATTATTTCCTCATGTCCCTACTCTTTAAAGTTACCCATTATTACAGAAAACAATTTTATTGCTTATTTAATAGAGAATAGAAGAATTTTCAGAATGTACCTCATTCATCTTTGTGTGCTTACTACAAACATACATCTACCTATAGCAAACTTACTCCTTCCTGCTTCTCATAATAGAATAAATCTACTCTTCCTTTATAATGCTTATTCCACTGCCTTTGGAACCCTTCCACAATTCTATAGACCAAGTTTTGTAAGTTTTCCTTTTGTTGTCATATGTATCCAAACTTACCATTTCCATCTACTACTATTTCTAAAACCATGGTCTTTACAACACCTACCTCACATTTACCTGGGATACTTGGTAAAAACAGACCCCAGTGCTGCACTAAACCTACTGCTCTGTAGAGCAGATCCCAGGCATCTCGTGCTCCCTAATTGCCCCTGGTAATCCTTATGCATACTAAATTTTGAGAACCACCGATTTACTATCTTTTTGTATGCTCAATTCTCACTTATTAAAAATAAATAACCCTTGACTCTTTCCTCCTCTGATTTTTATTCCACCTGTCCTCTGCTGTTCATAGTGGGTTGAAAGGCACAGCAAAATCACTACCTAGTTCTCCTCCCACAGTGGTACTTGAAAGGTTTCTTCAAGATCATGCCAACATCTTTGAGTTAAATCCAAAGGATTTTCATTCCTTTCAACTCTTCTCTAACTTGATTTCTGCTGTGTTTGACACTGATCTTTCCCTTCACTTGGCTTCTATTTCTATTGCTTAATTTCCTCCTGTTTGTTTATCCCACTCCTTAATCTGCAGTTCTGATTTATCCACCTGTCTTTTTTCTTTATTTTTTTTACTGTGAACTTTAACATATATACCTAACAGTGATAACTTTCAAAGTACGATTTAACAAGTAGTTAGAGAGCAGATTTCAAAAAATGTCATGGGTCACAGTTCCATAACTTCAGCTATTTCCATTATTGTAAAATATAACATACATACAGAAAGGTGTTAACTTTTGATGTATAGCTCAAGAAGCAGTTATATAGGTAATTTCAAAAACTGTTATGGGTTACAGTTCCACAGTTTCAGTTCTTCCCTTATTATGCAATGTAGGGTATATACAGAAAGGTGAAGACTTTCAAAGCACAATTCATGAGTAGCTATAGAGCAAATTTCAAAGGATGTTATAGGTTTTAGTTCCACCATGTCATTTACCTCCTTCCAGCTATTCCAACACCCCAGCATCTAAAAATATATATATATTTATATAAAGGTTCAGTATTCATAAACCATTGTTAAATCTTTTCTTGTTTGTTGCTACCCCTTCCTCTCACTTAATCTCTTTCTTCATCTTCAGGGCTGTCTGGCAGTGAGCACCCTAACTTGTTCATTTGAAAGGGGTGTCGACAGTATGGGGAAGGGGGCTGCATCTGATTGTTGTTCTTAAAGAGGCTATTGCCTCTGGGTTTTAGGACTTGTCTGGCATAGGAACACCCTGGTGGATTTAAGTTTCTGAGAGATAAAACTTAGTGAGTGAATCCTTTATAGAATCTCAGGTAGGGGCCTAGATATATGGAGACTACTTTTGGTAAGGGCATGGCATGAGTTTGCATAAGAGAAATCTCCAGAATAGCCTCTTGATTCTATTTGGGATCTCTCAGTCACTGTGACCTCAGCTTGTTATCTTTCTTTTTTCCCTCTTTTGATCAAGTAGGCATTTTCAATCCCTCACTGCCAGGTCAAGCTAATTCCTGGGAGTCATGTCCCACATCGCCATGCCAGGGAGATTAATTCCTCTGAGAGTCATGTCCCTTGTGTGTGTGTGGGGGGGGGGGGTGCGGTTAATGAATTTCTTTTCCGAGTTGGGCTTAGAGAGAGCAAGGCTACATCTGAGCCACAGAAGAGGCTCCCTGGAGGTGCCTCTTAGGCATAATTATAGGAGGGCTCAGCCTCCCATTTACAACCCTAAGTTTCACAAGAGCAAGCCTCAAGTCAAGGGCTTGATTTATTAAGTAATAGGTTCCTAATTTCACTTAATATATATTCTATCCCAACCTAAGTGGTCAGTTTCTTACATTATCTTCACTTAGTTGTACAATCATCAGCACTTCAAACTTTACACATTTATCATAACATAATACATCCCAGAGCACTTAACAGACATATATTTGTTTTTGTTCATGGAAGAACATTCTTATATTTGTACCAGTAACCACATTCGTTGTCTACAACAGGGGTTACCATGTTATACAGTCCCATTGTCATCCTCTAGCTTTCCTTCTAGTGACATACCTGACTCTAAACTTCCCTTTTCAACCACAATCACACACATGATTAACACTGTTAATTACACTCACAATAATATGCTATCATCACTTCTATCCATACCCATACATTTACAATCAACTTTATTAAACATTCTGCACAAAATAAGCATCAGTTCCCCATTCTCTGTCTCCTGGAAACCTATATTCTAGATATTAACCCCATGAGTTAGCTCATTATAATTAGTTCATATCAGTGAGATCATACAATATTTCTCCTTTTGTCTCTGGATTATTTCAGAAAATATCACATCCTGAAGGTTCATCCATGCTGTTGCATCCATCAGGATTCACTTGTTCTTATAGCTGAATAATATTCCATCATATGTATATACCACATTTTGTTTATTCATTCATCAGTTGATGGACATCTGGGTTGTTTCCATCTTTTGGCAATTGTGAATAATGCTGCAATGAACATCATGGGCAAATGTCTGTTCCACCCATCTTTTAAATATTGATATAACTAGGGTTCCAATTCTGGCAATTTCCTTCTCTTTCTATATGCTTCATAGGTAATCTTTTGGTCCTTTGTGACGTGCCACATGTGGTTTTCATTTTATTTATCCTGCTTGGACTTTAAACACTTCTTAAATCTATTACTTGGTATCTTTTGTCAGCTTTGGAAAATTCTTGAAATATTATCTCTTCAAATATTTCCTCTTCTCCATTTTCTCTCTCCCTTTCTGGAATTACAATTTTATGTATGGTAGATCTTTACTGAAACATCTGTTAAAAAATGTGCTTCCATGAAATGAAACAAAATAAAGTTTCAGTGGCTGAGAGATTTCAAATGGAGTCAAGAGGTCACTCTGGAGGGCATTCTTATGTGCTATATAGATATCCCTGTTTAGGTTTTAGTGTATTAGAAGGAAATACCTGAAACTGTCGAATGGCAACCTATAGCCTTGATTCTTGAAGAGAACTGTATAACTATGTAGCTTACACAGTATGACTGTGTGATTGTGAAAACCGTGGGGCTTATACTCCCTTTATCAGTGTATAGATGGATGAGTAGAAAAATGGGGACAAAAACCAAATGAAAAATAGGCTGGGATGGGGGTGGGGATGGAATGATTTGGTTGTTCTTTTTTACTTTCATTTTTTATTCTTATTTTCATTCTCTTTTGGAGTAATGGAAATGTTCAAAAATTGATTTTGGTGATGAATGCACAACTATATGATGGAACTGTGAACAGTTGCTTATGCACCATGGATGATTGTTGGTATGTGAGTATCTCAATAAAACTGAATTAAAAAAAATAAATAAATAAATAAAGATGTGCTTCCAAAGAAAGACATACAACCCAAAGAAGAACTGGAAATAAGAAACAGTGTTAAATAAATAAACTGCAATTATCAGGTTAAATATAAACAAGAATTGACTATATAAATATTACTGTAACTATCCTTTACAGCTTTAATGAGGGGTATAAAAAACAAGCCAGAACTAAAATATGGGAAATAATAGATCTGTTTGGAATGCATAGGTATTTAAGTGTTCTAAGAACTTTGTACTTTTCAGTGAAAAGTACAATTAGAAAATACATTTTCTTAACAGTTTCCAAACACTAACCACATATTAGATCATGAAATAATATGCAACAATTACCTTTTTGTAGACTTCATCATCTGGCACAATGAAATTAATCAATAACCAAAAGATGAATAAAAAAACCATAGATTTGGAAATTGAAAACACGTATTTTTCTTATGTGGTTGAAAGGGAAAATTTTAGGTTATATATATGTTGCCAGACTAAAAATTTAAAAAAACCATGGAACTGTAGAGCACAAACAACAACGCCTCATGTAAACTATGGACTACAGTTAATAGTATAATTATACTAATATTGTTTTGTCAGTTTTAACAAAAGTACCACACTAATGCAAAGTGTTAATAATAGGGAAAAATGGGAAAGTGGGGGTGGAGGGGAATATGAGAACCCTACTTTCTGAATGATTTTTCTATATACCTACAATGTCTTTAAAAAAAATTCAAGTGTCAAAAAAGATAAATATGGAAATTAGTAAACAATGAAAACTGAATAATAAAAACACTCTTATTAAAACTGTGATACAATTAAGGCTGTACCTAGAGGGAAAATTATAACTTTAAATACTTATAGTATAAAAAAAATGAAAGAAGTGAAATTAAAGAGCTAAATACCTAAAAAGGGTTAGAAAAGAAAGTAAAAAAGAAGGAAAAGAGAAATAACAAGAATAATAAAGCAGTATTTAATGAAGTAGGAAATAAAAATTAACAGGGAGAATCAAAGAAAGCAAAACGTGGTTCTTCAGAAAGGGAATAAAGTAGACAAGACTGTGGCAAGTCTGAGCTACAAAGAGAAAAAATAGAAATAGGAGAACTCAGCTATTAATTCAGCAAAGATTTAAATTTTTATAACAATGCATTTGAATTAAATGGTTAAATTAACTATAAGATTCCATTTATCAAAACTGACTCAAGATAAAATAGGAAGCCTAAATATACTATTAGGAGACCATTAAAAAATGCCAGCTGTTATTAATATAATCCCCCCAAATCTGCAAAGCCCAAGTATTTTACAGGAATGATTTTCCTGAGTATTTAAGAGGAGAAAATTATGATTTTACAAAAGTTTTCATGGTATAGAAAAGAGAAAATGGGAGATACAACCTAACACATTTTATAAGATTAGTAGCTTGATAGAAAAACCAGGCAGTAAGAATTTGAGACTGGAAATTAAACTAATGTCACTTACGTAAATAAACAAAAATTTTTAAATTCTAGATGAAATACCAGAAAATTAAATCCAGCAAACTGTTTAAACTGTATTATCTAGGAATAAATGTAACAAAGGAAGTACAAGAATCTTAGCATAAGATTCTTATGCTAAAACACTTAAAAGTTTAATGCAAGTCTTTAAAATATACCTGAATAAATGGACAGATATAAACATTGTTCATTAATAGATGATGTATTATATTAAGGATTTCAGTTCTCCACAAATGAATCTCTAGTCAATGAAATTCCAATCAAAACCTACGAGAGAGCATGCTCATGAGAGCATTCTGAGACTGTGGATATCTGAACATGGTTTATTTCTCCTTCATACACAGTTACACACCTCTTGTCTTTCTGCTGGAATCAGCAGGCTATCCTCTGTAAGCAATGTCCTGCTTTCTGATGGACCTGGTAGAGAGAACTGGTACAGGGCTTCTACTTCATGTGTGCTGGGCAAGCAGCTGGAGACAACTGGAACCTAAGAGCAAGATCCTTAGGTCAGAGCATCATGGAAAGAATGTGGTGCTTGGGAATATACAGCACCCTTAGCAATAAAGTTGACGGGACTCCAAATCTCCAAAAAGCCAACCTGTATCTTCCAAGTGGGCCAATCATTCTGTGCCTTTGAGGCTTAGAGGATAGGGAGACAAGAAAGAAAAGTGGCTTCCTCCAAATGTCTCAACAGGAGGCTGATACTTTTGCATCTTGGGCCTATAGTTGCAGAAACTCTTTTCTCTTTCATCATGTGTGGGAATTCCCACATTACTGATACTTCAGTAACTGGATTTGATGCCAGTGAAAGCCAGTGAAGAAGAATTAGCACCCATCTTAGACAGTTTAGCAACCAGAGGGAGGAGGGCCAGACAAACTATCCTAATGAACACCCAGTGAACTCGAACCTCTGGAGGCAAATGAAGGACTGAATAAAGAACACAAACCAGTTAGGAGACTGAATCAGAGTAAACATATACATCCACATATATGACTTCTGAAGCTTGAAAACTTAATTTCCAACAACAAAAAAAGTCTGTTTATTAAATAATAGGGGAAGGATGGTTAAATTTGAGAGCCCTGAACAATCAAGGGCAACAGCAATCTCGAAGACCAGAGAGGTGGGTGGGAGGGAAAGACAGATGGAGTCCATAGAGGTAAAGACAAAACAGGTGATAGAATCAGGAAACATCCTGTGAAAAAAGGAGAGGCTCTTGAAAGAGGAAAAGAAACATGGAGGAGATGCAGCAATCAAAGAAATACTGAAAGAAGATTGTCATGAACAAACAAAAGACCTAAATCTGCAGACTGGAAAACATTTTTGAGATCCTGCTGTATTAATGAAAAGTACCCACATGAATATTGTGGTAAAAATTATTGACCTCTCAGGGATAAAGAGAAAATATTACCAGTTCTAGGCAAAATAGCACATTACTTACAAAGGAAAGTTAATCATTCTGGAATGGCATCAGACTTAACATCTGCTACACTGGAAGCTATAAGATGATGGGATTTAAAGCACTGACTATTGAAATAAAATGTAACTCAAGATTCCTACACACATCCAAGATATTCATCTATGAAGTTAAAAGAAAGATATTAAAGAATTGTGAAAACTCTTAGAATACATCACCCAAGTACTCCAGTTTGAGGAAATATCTAAGCTCCAACCAATAGAATAATAATAACAACAACAACAACTCAGAACAAAGGCATCAAGATGAGGTAATATAAAAAGGGAGGCAGTGGTGAACAGTGAAACCATGCAAATATATATTATTATCTCTTAATAGATAAAGATAAATTGGGAACAATATTGGTAACAAAAAGTACTATATGAGAATTCCTGAAAGAGAAAGGACATACAGAATAAAATTATAATAAATATTAAATGACCAGAAAAACCTAGAAGTTGGGGTGGGGAGTGGGGTTAGGAGAAAGAAGATGTAAGAATGTTCCAGAGGTCTGATTTAGAATGCCAGAAATGGATCACTCCAATGTTGCAGTAGAATTGTATTGATCTTACTTCTTCCCTGCATGGCCGAGAAAATAGAACTAAAGTTATATTGCTGGAATTGGCAATATTTTTTTGGTAAAGGGACAGAGAGTAAATATTTTAGGCTTTATGAGCCATAGCCTTTGCCACAACAACTCAACTCTTCTACTGTAGTGCAAAAGCAACCATAGTCAATACATAAATAAATAAACTTGCCTCTGTTCTAATAAAACTTTATTCATAAGCATCAGGTTGGATTTGGTCTATTGTTAGACCGAAAGATACAAAAAAAATAAAGATATAATGATTTTATAAGAAAAGTCAATATCAGAGATTGAATAGGTATTCAAGAAAAAAAGAGGGGAGATGAAATTGGAGGGGGCTGGGAGATAGCCTGATTTTTCACTCCCTTGCCTACCCATCATTAGCTCCACCATTTCTTTCCTTTTCCCTCATTCCCAACCTATGCCAGTTCCATAAAAGTAAAAATTAGGACATAGGCTTGGGAGAGTGTTTCCAGATAGTGGAATTTAAGAGAACAGAATCCCCAGAAATTATAGGAAGGAATGTAAGTGGAAACTTGACAGCTACACTGCTTGGGCAGCTCTTCTGCAACCACTGTTATTATGAGAGTGAAATGATGTGTGGGCCCACTGCTTGTGAAGGAAATGACCCAAACTAACTGAGCCCACTGGCATTTATGGATGAGCTATTTAGGAGAAGATTAGAAGACACCAATCATCACTTACACTTAACATTATAGTGAAACTATGCAATAGCCTTTTGTTACTTAGTGTTGCTTAATTATTGTTCTTACCACTAGGTGGCACTCACCCAAAGTTGGAGCAGTCCAGGAAGGGGCTAAAGAGGTTGCTAACTGGCATGGAATGAATCGGGCCCACAAATAAGTTTTGATGTTTGCATCATGTTTGCAAAAATTTGGATTACTGTTCAATAGTTTAAGTTAGAGAATGCCACTTTATAAAATCTGTGTTTCTTGCTTCTCTTGAAAAATGGAAGATCCAAAAAGCCAGTCTTTTACAGAGAGCATACCCTCTGCAGTTCAGGAGCAGCTTATTATTCTCATCTGGCTTGCTTCAATCAGTTATATGCCTGTCTGGCCCCTATAGATATTTTTTACTTTGTGGTCCTTGCATTACAGTTTCACCTTAAGTCCTCAAGCTATTGATGTTTTTTCAAAGAAATCTAGGAAAAATATAATTTGATAATGAAATGTATTTCAGAAATACTGATGTGAAGATAAAACAGAAGAAATAATACAGGAATCAAGATCTGGTTACTAGATTACAGGAAGAATCTTGAATTAAGGAAACGAATTCAAGGCAGTATGAAAAGGCAAAAACTATGGCATCCAGCAAATGTCAGCTTTATGTGGATTAATGCATTAAATCCTTAAAATCACTCTGTTACATAGTTTATTTCCCACTATACAGATAAGGAAAGTGAGGCTCAGAGTGTTGAATAACTTTTCCAAAGTCCTAGTTAATAAAGGGCAGAACTAGTTTAACCCTAGGTGGTTCTGAGACAAAGCTCAGGTCCTAAGACCCTTGATAATTTTACAATCAGCTTGAAGTTGTAATGTGGCTTGCTTTGCCAACCCAGACTGAATTCTTCTGAATCCTCAAATTGGTTAATCCTGATTTCCCTGTTGGGTGAGGAGATAATTCCTAAAGGAGGAAAGTAGATGAGTGATCTGTTGCCTTCTCCATTTTGAAAAATGGGGAAGAAGGTTCTTTCGGATAGTGGCACAGACCACTTGCATCCCAGTCATTCTTTCCTTCTCTGCCCAGGATTCTCCTTCCTATGAGAACTCAAAAACTCCCAGGGTTGCTTGCTCCAACCTGAAAGAACCAGAAAACCTGCTGGGTCGGGGGTGGAGGCCGTTCTTATGACAGCTGCTGCCACACGGTGTCACTGTCGAAACACAGGGAACACAGCCACCAGCTAGGGTGCCTGCTGCACAAGACTGTTGCTGAATCGCGGACTGGGACTGTGGTCCTTGGCCACTGCAGAGGAGGTCTTTGGTGACCTACGAGCACCAATACCACCCATCACTTGTCTGGCAGTAGTTTCTCCACAGGGAGAAGAGACCTCTCAGTGTTACTTATGACTATGATAATTCTAGACCATTGTAGACCTGAGCCCCCCAAGATTTCACACTTTGGGATTGACATATAAAATCATTTTAACGAGACCCACACTCAGTCCCCAAGATGACTGAGTTTGGAAGGATTTTCAGTCTCAGCCATGTAATTGCCCAGCATTACCTCTCCTTCCTCCCACCTTCTTTAACCATCTCTGTATGTGACAGAACTTCCTCTCCATCTCTCTGTCCCCAACACCCACCCTCATTGTTATCCAAGGAAGAATGACATTTCTTTACTCTTGAAACTTGACCTTTTTGCAAAAACAGGATGTAATTTTAATGCCTGTAGTTCTTTCAACTGCTAGGAAATTTACTCTGCATGGATTGAATCACCTTGCATGGATTAAAGCAGAATGACTTGGTTTCAGACCCCTGGGTGTGGACTGTAGAAAGCATCCCAAGCAGCTCAGTGCGAAGAAGATGATCCCCAAATCCCTTCTTGTTAAAAAACAATGTGCTCACTTCGGCGGCACATATATTAAAATTGGAACGATACAGAGAAGATTAGCATGGCCCCTGTGCAAGGATGACACACAAATTTGAGAAGCATTCCATATTTTTATTGTCATTTGTGAATAAAGGTTTGTTTTTGTTTTTTTTTTGTTTTGTTTTTTTTTTTACATCTTCCTGTATAATATGGATGTCTTCAATCTCTTCTTCTTGCTAAATTGCACTGGCTAGAACTTCCAGCACAATGTTGGCTTAAAGAGCTTAGAGTAGACATCCTTGACTTTTACCTGATCCTGGGGGGAGAGCATTCAGTCTTTTACCGCTGAGTATGTCAGCTGTAGGCTTTTTGGTAGACTCCCAGTATAAGGCTGAACACATTTTCTTCCACTCCTAGTTTATTGAGAGTTTTTATCATAAATGAGTTTTCAATTGTCAAACACTTTTGCTGTATTTACAAAGATGATTCAAATTACCATTGGTTTCAAATGTTTAACCAGTCTTGCATTCCTGAGATAAATCTCACTTGGAAATGATATATTATCCTTTTTATATATTGTTGGACTTGATTTGCTGAAATTCTTTTAAGAACTTTTGCAGTTATGGTTCATGAGAAAAAAAATAGTTGGTGTCATTATTGTTTGCCATATAAGAGTTAGAGAAACATGCACTTGAAGAATAAATGATATTTGAATTGTTTCCAATTCACTGAAAGATGTTTTTCTTATAATTCCATGTTCTCCCTCATGAAAATATTTTCTCTATCTTTACATAGATCTTCATCATTGAGATGAAAAATATATATGAAGAAAATGCTGGGTGTGGTTTAGAAAAATCATGAAATATCAGTCTGGAAAAACTTCAATAAATTTCTAGTTTCTTGTGGCTTTATAGTCATACAGACATGTAGTCAACTCTAAATTAATCAGAGAAGAGAGACGGTCACAAAAATCCAAACTCATATTTGGAATAAGCTATGTATCATCTTTTACTGTTTCCCAAATCCCTTCCCACCAACCTGTAAGCAACCTTTCCCCAAGGCTTGCACCTCAGTTTCCTAAAACCTCCTTATCTGCCCTGGCCCTCTGGGGGAGGGAAAGGGGTGTTCTAGCAGACATCAGTGGCAGCAAGTAATAAATAACCATTACCTAATTTCTGAGCCCTGCTGCATTATAACAATAGCTATTCAGGAATCCAATTATTCTGGAAATTGAGAAGCACCTGTATCCTAGTCTCTAAGATCTTCTAAGAAGTGGAATTCCCCATGTATTCTTGTAAATCAGTTCTAGAGATATGTTCTAGTTTTCTAATGCTGCTGGAATGCAAAACACCAGAGATGGATTGGCTTTAATAAAAGGGGGTTTATTTGGTTACACAGTTACAGTCTTAAGACCATAAAGTATCCAAGATAATGCATCAACAATTGGGTACCTTCACTGAAGGATGGCCAATGGTGTCTGGAAAACCTCTGTTAGCTGGGAAGGCATCTGCTCCAAGTTCTGGTTTCAAAATGGCTTTCTCCCAGGACTTTCTTCTCTAGGCTTTAGCTCCTCAAAAATGTCACTCTTAGTTGCTCTTGGGGCATTTGTCCTCTCTTAGCTTCTCCAGAGCAAAAGTCTGCTTTCAAAGGCCGTCTCCAAAATGTCTCTGTAAGCTGAAGCTCCTCTCAGTTCCAACGCGTTCTTCAAAGTGTCACTCTTGGCTATAGCTCCTCTTCCAAATGTCACTCTCAGCTGCACTGCATTCCTGCTGTTTGTCAGCTCATTTATATGGCTCCAGTGATTTAATTTAAACCCACCCTGAATGGGTGGGGTAACACCTCCATGGAAATTATCCAATTAGAGTCATCACACACAGTTGGATGGGGTGCATCTCCATGGAAACACTCAAAGAATTACAATCTAATCAACACTGATATCACTGCCCACATAAGATTACATCAAAGATAATGGCATTTTGGGGGACATAATACATTCAAACCCGCACAAGATAATTAGCCAGGAAAACTATATTATGCTTCTACAAAATTGATTCATTTCCCTATGTAATAAGAAAAATTATTTCTTCATATGCTAATTATCTTTAAAAGTGGAGGGCATTAAGTGACTGATAATTTTTACATCAGTGATAGAACCCCCTCCTAAAGCAAAAAGAATGAAATTTAGAATTATGTAAAGATTCAAGCTTTTGACTTTTTCTTTTATAGATAAAGAAGCTCATTGCTTTCAACATTAAGCTTCTCGTCTGTTAAACGAAGGGCCCCAAATGACTTGACCTCAGTTGCAGAGTAGAAAAAGGAGCTCAGATTCCCATATACTGCATTTGCTATTACCCTCTCGCTGCATTTGAACTAATCAATCATCTCAGTCATTGTCTCCGAGACTTTTTCCCCCCAGAAACCAGTAATATTTTACATTAGAATTCCAGGATTCAGCTTTCAGAGCACTTGGCTGAAGTTAAGGAAGGAACACTGCTGGCATTGTGGCTATCCCTTTGTGGCTTATAGGCAATCCAAACATCGGTTGCGTGTTGTTATATACCAATTTTCAGAGAGGGCAATGGGATCCCACATTACAGTATGCTTAAAATAAAAACAGAAAAACCTCCTTTCAGAGGTTGTGGGATGACATGTACTTTTGTGCCACTTCATCAAAACTTGCTGTTTCAACCAGAGAGTTTATTACAAAGTGCAGTAAAGTGGAACAGAACCGCAAGAGAAACAAAGCTCCCCCACCCTTTCTCAATTACTCCGAGAAGAGGATTTTCCTTCGGAAATAACATGGCTGCCTCTGTGCTCACTGTGCACAATGGCTTTGTGATTGAATGAATTCCCCGTAGGGTTCTACTACGAAAATACCTGAATGAGTTAGGAATCAGGTAAATGAAATACACATTTATACTCTCTTTCATTGAATGTCCCTCTTTCTTTGGAATGGAAACTATATTATTAAGTTATCTGCGGAGGTGGAATTGGGGCAGGCAGAGATAGATTCAGATTTAGTTCCCTTAAGTTTGAGATGCGGAGCAGGATATGTAAGTAATGAAGATGTCCTATCGCAACTGGGAGAAATAAATTGAGCTAGGCTAAGACTGTGGAGTTGGAAAAACCGAAATAAAGGAATTTACGGTGAGTAGTGTTGATAAGCACGTGTGGACGAGATTCTAAAACTCTGTCACGAGCTTATCAGTCAGAATTCCTGTCACTACCCTACTGGTTTGGATTCAACAAAGCGAACTTTGCACTTGTATCTTTCCTCTGTGATCCTGAGATGGTGGTGTAAGGTGCCAAGAACTTTCAACTTGCTTTTTTAAAATTTTTAATTTCCATTCTCCCTTATTCCAAAAAGAAGTATATAAATAGGCTGAAACTTCCATTGCAGAGTTGCCTGAGGTAGAGCTGGAAAGTTGCAAAACTAAATCAAAGCAAGCTGTGCTTTCCTGCTTCTGAATTATTAAGCATTTATATTTGATGGGTCATGTAACACACTTGACTGAACAGCAGAGCTTAGTGTCAGGAATTTTGGAGATACCTCATTCTAACAGAAGGCATATTTTAGGCCTGATCCAACTAAACTTTGATGATGGAATAGAAAACTTAAGTACAAGAGTGGACTTTTTAAAAAGTTATACCCATAAAGTACATAAACACGCTGAACCAACAAAGCAAAACAAATGATGTGTTTATGATGCTAATTATTGAACTTTACCAACTCAGTTATAAATGTATTAAAAAGTTGCTTAGATTGGCAATGGATCTTGTTTCAGTTGTTAAGCTTTTGCCCTTTATCCCCATAAGGTCAGAGTACCAATCCTGTAAAAAGAAAAGAGGCTAGGAAATATGAATAAGGTTGTAAAATGATGCAAGAGCAAAAGAATTCTAAGGTTATCTCTACCCTTTCAGGGTTTGCTTTCTGAGTTGAAAAAAAAAGGGGGGAAACTTCCAAGACAGAACTGGAGTACACTGTTTATTTCTGTGTGAGTTATAGGTGGTAATCTTTAAGGGTACAATGGGAAACCAAGGTAATCTCTAGCAATTTTCTCTTGAAAAAGAATCATATATCCAGTTTCTTGTTTCAATTTCCAAAAACATTTTTGGTGAATCTTCCACAATTTGCATACTTTGCAGATTGAGAAATACAGTGGTTATCCACAGTAGTTAATGAGAGCAGCCCAAGATTTCCATTTTTCCATAGTGCTTCAAAACCTCTAGACTCAATCATCGTCTCTTTGACGTATCTTTAAACATTACACCTAGTATCAGATTATTCCATCACATGGCATTTTGTTAAAGTATATGGAAACAAGTATGTAATATATTTCCTGTGGTACAAGCACCTTGCAAATATTCCCACCAGTGATTGCTCAGAATCACATTATGTCTGAGTGGTGATTGAGGGCGGCATGTCTAATAGATTAGCTTTCCCAACCTTCTGCTTTAGTCAGCTTTTCCCAGGCTCCCTGTTGATGGTTGCTTTTAACCAGATTTCCTTTTAAATGATAAGATACAAGGGATAGGAATCAGAAATCATGAGTCAATAACCTCTGAGATGTTCTTACCCCCAGTAGTGAACTGAGGTATTGATGAAGTTATAGTAAAATGTGATGGAAACAATCTTTTATGCCTTCGTCTTATCTCCTTAAGCCCGAAGACCAGTCTGGTTCAATTTTGGCTTCAGGAATGTGTTTAGGACCCATAAATCATAGACTCCAATGTCTCACACTTTGAACATAGTACCCTGACCTGTCACTTCTCAAGATCTCATTCATTCTCTATGACTCTTTTTTTTTTTTTAATCTCTGAGACTTCCTTCTCCTCAGTTCTTCATCTCCACCCACCCAAGAGTTTGTGCCCCTCTCTCACCAGTAGCTTTAATACCTACCCTGAACCTCCTGACTAGTCCCTCTGCTTTTCAGCCTCCTGCCACACCCACTCTGCATTTTACCCCACCCTTGGATAAGAGACAAGGAACAATCCACCATTCCTACAACTATATCCAGGGGACTGGGCCCTGCTGGAGAAAGTTGCAGGAACCTGCAGATGGATGAAACCAAATTTGTGAGTGTCTGGCTTCCTCGAGCCCTTGACAACCCCTTTCAGCCCTTTTATTTGATTATGGAAAGTGTTTTCTTCTATTCCATGCAATGACTCTTCTAAATCTAAACCATCACCTCCCTTCCATTAAGTTACAATCCAACTTCCAGTCTCCTACTTTCTTATTCTCACACTTCTTCTCAATCTTGCCGTCTATTCAGAGTACACCGAAAGCTTTCAGTGTGTTTTTATTTTGAACTTTTCATCCCATCCCAGCTACAAATGTTATTTACCACCACTACCAATCTGTTTTTACCTTTTTTCCTCTTATCTGAATTCTCCCCACTTCAGGAAAAGTCCAACTACCCAGCTCTTGAATCCATGCACTCCCTTCTATCACTCACTATTTATCTTATATGTTGAACCTCTTTTTCCCTACCTGCTTCTTTCCCCCGGAGTTTACCCACTCTGCAAAAAACAAAAGGAAGAACAAATACTTTCCCTTGAATTCAATTCTTCAAGAGCTACTTTTTAATCTCTTAAATTCAGATTTAATAAGGGAAGCAAGAGAAGTCTAGATTATCTTTTCTAGCAGTTGCTCTGACATCTGCTGAAATCTGGCTTCCACTCTCAGCACTCCACTGTAGTTGCCTGTGTTGGGGTCCATAATAACTGGTTAGCCAAATTTAATAGTTATTTTTAGTTCCTGTCTTATTGGACCTCTCTCTTGTGTATGACATCACTGACCCCATTCATTTAAAATTTGATAATGCCCTTGTCCTCCAAGACATGCCATTTTGTTACTTCTCCTATTTCTATAATTGGGGTCTCTTTCACATACTTTTTTATTTTGGACTACTTTCTCAGTTCTCTACTTTAATCACAGATGAATAATATGTTGAATTAACTCATCATTTTTAGCTTCTAAATCTGTATTTTCAACTCAACACCCTTCCCTGTTAAGATTTGAACAAATATGTTTGCCAGCTGGCTGAACATGATTATTAATTTTTGACAGATACTTAAATCCCATATTTCTAAAATTAGTCTCTTCCCACCACCCTACATCCCTTCCCCAAAGCCTTCTGTATATGCCACATCCACTCACCTTACCCTACACTTGAAATTTGGAGTCACCTTTTAGCTTCCTCTCCTTTATTGTCCTTCTCCTGTATTTAACTTAATCTTCAATTGGATTGCAAATATTCTGGTCACCCAGAACTTGCTTCTCCATCTACACTATAATGACCAGGAATAATTTCTTGGCAACTTATTATAATACTTCTTCATGATCTAACCCTTGCTTACCCCTTCAGCTATCAATGTGACAACCCCTTGCCTCAAGCTTGAGGCAGATGGTATTTCCAGATTCTTAATTCTCTCCTTGTTGTCTTTGTTCACAAGGTAACTTTTTTTTTAATGGAAGATTTTAAAGGGGGAATAACCAGTAGATATTGGGGAAGTTTTTCCTAAACAGTGGGGATTAGAGGTAAATCTTCTCTGGCAACCTTTTTCCCTTTTGTCTTCAGGATCCAATTACATACCAGCTCTCTTATTCTATTTTTAATAGACTTTACTTTTTAAGGCTTTTAAATTGACTTTAGTAAAAGCAGTTTATGAGGAAATCATACAGAAAGTACAGTGTTCCCATATACTTCCTTCCCCACAACACAGTTAAAGTGAACTTATGCTGTTCCTCCCTTACCTTATTTAATAGGATCAAAAGTGGTTAAAACTTTCTTTTAGTGATATGATGTCTGCAGTTGCTTCAAAATAATGCATTGTGGTGGGGAGAAATGATTCAGGGGATACACAAGAAGAGACTGGCCATGAGTTGATGGTTGTTGAGGGTGGTCATGGGTAACAGGTGTTCATTGCATTTTCTCTACTTTTGTATACATTTGCAATTTCACTATGGGTCTATGTGTGATGGGCCTGAATATAAGTATTACATCTCTTCCAAGGGTCCAATTGCAGTATTATATGAATATTTTTCCTTTTTAAAATCACATGCTGCTTTCAAGTTTCTTGCTATATCAACCAGCAAAACAAATATGTTTAAGATTTCATATTTTCAGTAGGACTGCTCATTGTGCAAAAGGAGACATGTTTTAGGGGCAGTTATAATAATAGCTTTTAATAATAACCAAATTTTATTGAGGAGACATTGTACTATGTGCATTAAATATATTGTCTCACTTTAATCCTCACAGGGTTACTTTTATCCCAGGGCTGAAAGGTCACTAGGAAGGGATCTATATAATTTACCTGACTTAGTTATTTGTTTAGCTTACACATGAGAAACTTATCTCACAAGCTGAGCTGAGTCAGAATCTCTATGAAAGAAAAGCATAATTTCTAAAGCACTCTACGATATACCATGACACTATTTTCTCCTATTGTAAGGCTTTCCTGGAAAGTTCTTTAATGCTTCACCAATGTGATATCTTCTCTTTAAATACATAACACACTGTCTGCAACAACATTTTTCTTAACAAAGATTCTAGTAGATGCTTATATTTTAACTTTGAAGGGCAAATGTCATTAATAAGCTAGTAACTATTTTCAATGAGATGATCTTGCTTAGATGAAAATTATAAGGCTGCATAGTTTGATTTAACATTGTTTAAAATTATAGTTGAAACAAAGGCCACAAATTCTAAAATAATTAAACTTGAAAGAATGAGAAGATAGTTGATATGATGGGTATGTAGAAGTCAGAGCAGTGAGTAATCAATTGAGAGAGGCTGGTGAATATTTAAAATCAAATTATACTTATTCTGTGTTCTGAATCATAAAATTAAAAGTTTATTTTCAAGAAATTCTCTTATAGTTTGTGCTTGCATAACTAAAGATCTGGAGATAATGATGTTTATTTTACTTGTTCTTGTGGAAACTTGTGTTTATTCATTTCTGTTTGCTATGTTTAATTAAATTTATTGCCCTTGTGGAATTTAACCCACCATCTGTGACTGCCCCAATCTTGGTGTAATCAGTGCAACCACCAATTCAAAAGCAGGGCAGATTCTTTAGGAGTTAAAACAAGCATTTGTGAGCTGCTTCTTTCTTGCATAGGTTTTGGAAGAATCATTTTAAAAATACAATATGCAAAATTGAGGTGGGGCAAGATGGCAGGGTGGTGAGATGTAGGCGTTAGTTACTCCTCTAGGGCAGTAGGTAGAAAGCCAGGAACTGCATGGACTGGACACCACAGAGCAATTTGACTTTGGGCATACTTCATACAACACTCACGAACGCGTGGAACAGCTGAGATCAGCTAAATCTGTAAGTTCTCGCCCCTCGCTGCCAGGCTCAGTCCCTTGGGAGGAGGGGCCATAAGTGCTGGGAATGAAGAGGGAGAACTGCAGTTGCGGCTCTTATTGAAACCTCAGGCTGCTGATCCAAACTCCAAACATAGATAGACTGAGACCAGACACTGGAGAATCCGGGAGCAGTCAGCCCAACGGAGAGGACATAGGGCTAGCAGAAACAGCAAGAAAAACCCAAAAATAAAAGCAGAGGCCTTTTGGAGTTCTGGGGAACATAGAACACAGAAGGGCAGGGCTCAAACAGAGTCAGGCTCATATGCAAATCCAGAAGGTGAGTTTCCTTGTCTGAAGAGCTGGTTTCTCTGCTTTCTTGATTGTTCCTTAATGGCCCTAATTTCCTTCTCTCTTAGCATTTCAATAGCCCATTAGATCTGCAAGGAGGGCCCTTCCTTTTTTTTTTTTTTTTTTTTCTCTTTTTCTCTTTTTCTAAAGCAGTTACTCTGAGAAGCCCATTACAGAAAGCCTCAAAGACTTGCAATTTGGGCCCAGACAAAAGCAGAGCTAAGAGAGCTCTGAGACACAAGGCAAGAAAACGGGGGTGTCCCCTTACAGCCATCTTCCTGGTGGGCTGGGAATGCTCCTGCCCAGTGCCAGTGCCAGCACCAGCACCACAGCCCAGAGCTGCCCCAAACAACCCAGTGTGACAGGAAGTGTTTCCAACAACACATGCACACACCACGGTATCGGGCGTGGACAATAGCCTTTCCAGCACCCTCAGCTAATTGTCCCAGAGCTGGGAAGGTGGAGCTGTGTGAAAAGGGGGAAATTAACATGCCCCATCCAGCAATCCTTTCAGCAGACTGGGAATGCCCCTACACAGCCCTGCAGCCCAGAACCTCCCTTGGGGGACAGCACTCACCTGTGATGTAGCATGGTCATCCCTCGGCAGAGGACCTGGGAGTGCACGGCTTGGAAAAGGGACCCACCCGCAAGTCCCAGGGACCATATGCCAATACCAAGGACTTGTGGGTCAGCCCAGAGACAAACTGTGGTGAGAGTGAACTGAAGGATTAGACTATTGCAACAGCTTTAAATATCCAGGAACACCTGGGAGATTTGATTATTAAAGCCAGCCCCCCAACCACTCAGACACATGCCCCATATGCAGGGCAGGCAACACCAACTACACATGCAATCTTGGTGCACTAATTGTACCCCACAAGACTCACACCCCCACTCACCACAAAGACAAAGTGGGGGATAACTGGCTTGAGGGGAATAGGTGGCTCACGGATGCCACCTGCTGGTTAGTTAGAAAAAGTGTACTCCACAAAGCCGTAGATCTGACAAATTAGAGATAAGGGTTTGAATCGGTCTACATATCCTAAAAGAAACCTATCAAGTTAAGCAAATGCCAAGAGGCCAAAAGCAACAGAAAATTTTAAAGCATATGAAAAAACCAGATGATATGGACGACCCAAGCTCAAACACCCAAATCAAAAGATCAGAGGAGACATAGTACTTGGAGCAATTAATCAAAGAACTAAAGACAAACAATGAGAGCATGGCACAGGATATAAAGGACATGAAGAAGACCCTAGGAGAGAATAAAGAAATCGCAAGAGTAAATAAAAAAATAGATGATCTTATGGAAATTAAAGAAACTGTTGACCAAATTAAAAAGATTCTGGATACTCATAGTACAAGACTAGAGGAAGGTGAACAGCAAATCAGTGACCTGGAGGATGACAGAACAGAAAATGAAAGAACAAAAGAAAGAATGGGGGAAAAAATTGAAAAAATCGAAATGGATCTCAGGGATATGATAGATAATATAAAAATCCAAATATAAGACTCACTGGTGTTCCAGAAGGGGAAGAGAAGGGTAAAGGTCTAGGAAGACTACTCAAAGAAATTGTTGGGGAAAACTTCCTGAATCTTCCAAACACCATAAATAAACAAATCATAAATGCCCAGTGAACTCCAAATAGAATAAATCCAAATAAACCCACTCCAAGACATATTCTGATCACACTGTCAAATACTGATAAGAAGGAGCAAGTTCTGAAAGCAGCAAGAGAAAAGCAATTCACCACATACAAAGTATGTCACTAGTCAGCAGCCACCATGGAGGTGAGAAGGCAGTGGCATGACATATTTAAAATTCTGAGAGAGAAAAATTGCCAGCCAAGAATTCTTTATCTAGCAAAGCTCTCCAAATTTTAGGGAGAGCTTAAATTTTTCACAGACAAACAACTGCTGAGAGAATCTGCTAACAAGAGACCTGCCCTACTTGAGATACTAAAGGGAGCCCTACCGACAGAGAAACAAAGAAAGGAGAGAGAGAGATATGGAGAAAGGTTCAGTACTAAAGAGATTCAGTATGGGTATGTTAAAGGACATTAAGAGAGAGAGGAAAAAAATATATCGGACAGACATAAAGCAAAGGATAAGATGGCAGATTCAAGAAATGCCTTTACAGTAAAAACGTTGAATGTAAATGGATTAAACTCCCTATTCAAAAGATATAGATTGGCAGAATGGATAAAAAAAAATGAACCATCAATATGTTGCATAAAAGAGACTCATCTTAGACACAGGGACACAAAGAAATTCAAAGTGAAAGAATGGAAAAAAATATTTAATGCAAGCTACAGCCAAAAGAAAGCAGTCATAGCAATATTAATCTCAGATAAAATAGACTTTAAATTCAAGGATGTTATGAGACACAAAGAAGGCCACTACATACTAATAAAAGGGGCAATTCAACAAGAAGAAATAACAATCATAAATGTTTATGCACCCAATCAAGGTGCCACAAAATACATGATAAAACACTGGCAAAACTAAAGGAAGCAACTGATGTTTCCACAATAATTGTGGGAGACTTCAACATATCACTGTCTCCTATAGATAGATCAACCAGACAGAAGACCAATAAGGAAACTGAAAGCCTAAACAATCTGGTAAATGAATTTGATTTAACAGACATATAGAGAACATCACATCCCAAATCTCCAGGATACACATTCTTCCCTAGTGATCACAGAACTTTCTCCAGAATAGAACATAAGCTGGGACATAAAACAAGCCTCAATAAATTTAAAAAAATTGAAATTATTCAAAGCACATTGTCTGACCACAATGGAATACAATTAGAAGTCAATAACCATCAGAGACTTAGAAAATTCACAAATACCTGGAGGTTAAACGACACGCTCCTAAATAGTCAGTGGATTAAAGAAGAAATAGCAAGAGAAATTGCTAAATATATAGAGATGAATGAAAATGAGAACACAACGTACCAAAACCTATGGGATTCAGCAAAAGCAGTATTGAGGGGGAAATTTATTGCACTTAACGCATACATTAAAAAGGAAGAAAGAGCCAAAATCAAAGAACTAATGGATCAATTGAAGAGGCTAGAAAATGAATAGCAATCAATCCTAAACCAAGTAGGAGAAAAGAAATAACAAGGATTAAAGCAAAAATAAATGACACAGAGAACAAAGAACAATAGAGAGAATAAATAACACCAAAAGTTGGTTCTTTGAGAAGATCAACAAGATTGACAAGCTCCTAGCTTGACTGACAAAATCAAAAAGAGAGAACCCATATAAACAAATTAATGAATGTGAAAGGTGACATTACGGCAGATCCCAAAGAAATTAAAAAAATTATAAGAGGATACTATGAACAACTGTATGCCAACAAACTGGATAATGTAGAGGAAATGGACAATTTCCTGGAAACATATGAACAACCTAGACTGACCAGATGTGAAATAGAAGACCTCAACCAACTGATCACAAGCAAAGAGATCCAATCAGTCATCAAAAAGCTTCCCACAAATAAATGCCCAGGGCCAGATGGTTTCACAGGGGAATTCTACCAAACTTTCCAAAAAGAATTGACACCAATCTTACTTAAATTCTTTCAAAACATTGAAGAAAATGGAATACTACCTAACTCATTTTATGACGCTAACATCAATCTAATACCAAAACAAGGCAAAGATGCTACAAAAAAGGAAAACTACAGGCCTATCTCCCTAATGAATATAGATGCAATAATTCTCAACAAAATACTTGCAGATCAAATCCAAAGACACATTAAAAAACTCATAAACCATAAGACCAAGTGGGGTTCATTCCAGGCATGCAGGGATGGTTCAACATAGAAAATCAATCAATGTATTACAACACATTAACAAATCAAAATAGAAAAATCAAATAATCATCTCAATAGATGCTAAAAAAGCATTCGACAAAATCCAACATCCCTTTTTGAAAAAAACATTTCAAAAGGTAGGAATTGAAGGAAACTTCCTCAATATGATAAAGGGCATATATGAAGAACCCACAGCCAGGACAGTACTCAATGGTGAGAGACTGAAAGCCTTCCCTCTAAGATCAGGAATGAGACAAGGATGCCTGCTGTCACCACTGTTATTCAACATTGTGCTAGAAGTGCTAGCCAGGGCAATCCAGCAAGACAAAGAAATAAAAGGCATCCAAATTGGAAAGGAAGGAGTAAAACTGTCTTTTTTTTGCAGATGATATGATCTTATATCTTGAAAACTCCAAGAAATTGACGATACAGCTACTACAGGTAATAAACAAATTTAGCAAAGAAGCGGGATACAAGATTAATGCACATAAGTCAGTAATGTTTCCATATGATAGAAATGAACAAATTGAAGAGACACTCAAGAAAAAGATATCATTTTCAATAGCAACTAAAAAAATCAAGTACCTAGGAATAAACTTAACCAAACATGTAAAAGACCTATACAAAGAAAACTACATAACTCTACTAAAAGAAATAGAAGGGGACCTTAAAAGATGGAAAAATATTCCATGTTCATGGATAGGAAGGCTAAATGTCATTAAGATGTCAATTCTACCCAAACTCATCTACAGATTCAATGCAATTGCAATCAAAATTCCAACAACCTACTTTGCAGACTTGGAAAAGCTAGTTATCAAATTTATTTGGAAAGAGAAGATGCCTCACATTGCTAAAGACACTCTAAAAAAGAAAAACGAAGTGGGAGGACTTATACTCCCTGACTTTGAAGCTTATTATAAAGCTACAGTTGTCAAAATAGCATGGTACTGGCACAAAGATAGACATATTGATCAATGGAATCGAATTGAGAATTCGGAGATGGACCCCTAGATCTATTGCCAACTGATGTTTGACAAGGCCCCCAAAGCCACTGAACTGGGACATAACAGTCTTTTCAACAATTGGGGCTGGGAGAGTTGGATATCCATATCCAAAAGAATGAAAGAGGACCCCTACCTCACACCCTACACAAAAATTAACTCATAGTGGATCAAAGATCTCAATATAAAAGACAGTACCATAAAACTCCTAGAAGATAACATAGGGAAACATCTTCAAGACCTTGTATTAGGCGGCCACTTCCTAGACTTTACACCCAAACCACAAGCAAAAAAATAAAAAATAGATAAATGGGAACTGCTCAAACTTAGAAGTTTGTGTACCTCAAAGGAATTTGTCAAAAATGTGAAGAGGCAGCCAACTCAATGGGAAAAATTTTTGGAAGCCATGTATTTGACAAGACTGATGTCTTGCATATATAAAGAAATCCTACAACTCAATGACAATAGTACAGACAGCCCAATTATAAGATGGGCAAAAGATATGAAAAGACAGTTCTCTGAAGAGGAAATACAAATGGCCAAAAAAACACATGAAAATGTTCAGCTTCACTAGCTATTAGAGAGATGCAAATTCAGACCACAATGAGATACCATCTCACACCAGTTAGAATGGCTGCTATTAAACAAACAGGAAACTACAAATGGTGGCAAAGATGTGGAGAAATTGGAACTCTTATTTCATTGTTGGTGGGACTGTAAATGTTCAGCCACTCTGGAAGTCAGTCTGGCAGTTCCTTAGAAATCTAGATATAGAGTTACCCTTTGATCCAGCAATTGCACTTCTCGGTATATACCCAGAAGATCTGAAAGCGGTGACATGAATGTTCATAGCAGCATTATTCACAACTGCCAAGAGACAGAAACAACCAAATGTCCTTCAACAGATGAGTGGATAAATAAAATGTGGTGTATACACACGATGGAATACTACACAGCTGTAAGAACGAACGATGTCATGAAACATGTGACAACATGGATGACTCTTGAAGACATAATGCTGAGCAAAATAAGCCAGGCACAAAAAGAGAAATATTATATGCTACCACTAATGTGAACTTTGAAAAATGTAAAACAAATGGTTTACAATGTAGAATGTAGGGGAACGAACAATAGAGAGCAATTAAGGAAGGGGGAATGATAATCCAATAAGAACAGATAAGCTATTGTGGGTAAATTTAATGTTCTGGGAATGCCCAGGAATGACTATGGTCTGTTAACTTCTGATGGGTATGGTAGGAACAAGTTCACAGAAATGTTGCTATATTAGGTTATTTTCTTGGGGTAGAGTAGGAACATGTTGAAAGTAAAGTAGTTATCTTAGGTTAGTTGTCTTTTTCTTACTCCCTTGTTATGGTTTGTTTGAAATGTTTGGTTTTTTTTATTTTATGTTTTTTTTTGATATAGTTGATTTAAAAAAAAAGTTAATTAAAAAAAATGAAAAAAAAATATGCAGAGCCCCCTTGAGGAGCTGGTGGAGAATGCAGGGGTGTTGGGCTTCCCTACCTCAAAGGTTGCTGATGTGCTCACAGACATAGGGGACTGGTGGTTTGATGGGCTGAGCTCTCTACCACAGGACTTGCCCTTGGGAAGACTGTTGCTGCAAGGGAGAGGCTAGGCCTCCATATAATTGTGCCTAAGAGCCTCCTCCCAAATGCCTCTTTGTTGCTCAGATGTGGCCCTCTCTCTCTAGCTAAGCCAACTTGGCAGGTGAAATCACTACCCTCCCCACTATGTGGGATCAGACACCCAGGGGAGTGAATCTCCCTGGCAACATGGAATATGACTCCCAGGGAGGAATGTAGACCTGGCATCGTGGGATGGAAAATATCTTCTTGACGAAAAGGGGGATGTGAAAGGAAATGAAATAAGCTTCAGTGGCAGAGAGATAACAAAATGAGCCGAGAAGTCACTCTGGTGGGCACTCTTACACACAATATAGACAACCCTTTTTAGGTTCTAATGACTTGGAATAGCTAGCAGTAAATACCTGAAACTATCAAACTACAACCCAGAACCCATGAATCTTGAAGATGATTGTATAAAAATGTAGCTTATGAGGGGTTACAATGTGATTGGGAAAACCATATGGACCACACTCCCCTTTGTCTAGTTTATGGATGGATGAGTAGAAAAATGAGGGAAGAAAAAGAAAAGGCACCCAGTGTTCTTTTTTACTTTAATTGTTCTTTTTCACTTTAATTTTTATTCCTATTATTTTTGTGAGTGTGGTAATGAAAATATCAAAAATTAATTTTGGTGATGAATTCACAACTATATAATGGTACTGTAAACAATTGAATGTATGCTTTGTTTTGTATGACTGCATGGTATGTGAATATATCTCAATAAAATGCATTTAAAAAAACACAAATTGAGGAACATTCTTTAAAAGGATGGTTCAGCAGTCTTCAAATATGTCCAGATGAAAGAAATAAATGATATATATTCAGATGAAAGACAATAAATATACCTGGAAACATACATACACACACAAATACAATATGGACTCACAGTTTTTTCATCTCCACTTTGGTTACTGACTTAGTTGTCCTAGAAAATGATCTGGGTCTGGATCCTGGCCCATCATTTAATGTATGGTGATGGCAAAGCCTCTTTGCTTTCTCAAGGCTGTTTCTCCATCAGGAAAATGGAGACCACTGCCCTGCTTTGAAGACAATTTTACGCCAAAGTAATTTGTTCAGGGTAAATACTCACAGAAGAGCATTTCTTCCTGTGATGGTTAGTCTCCCGTTAGTGTTCCATGTCAACTTGGCTAGGCTATAGTGCCCAGTTTTTATTCAAACCCTAATGTAGGTGTTGCTGTGAAAGTATTTCGTAGATGTGATTAACATCTATAATCAGCAAACTTTAACTGAAGGAGATTACCTTCCATAATATTGGTGGGCCTTATCCAATAAGTTGAAGTCCTTAAGAGCATAAACTAAGGTTTCCAGAATAGAAGAAATTCTGCCTCAAAACTACAACATCAACTCTTGTCTAATATAATTCTAATCATGTAAGAAGCAGGTTATTTTTCTTTTAGCAAATAATAACATAGTGTTTTATAAGCAATTACTTAGAATTCGTATTTAATAAAGATGCTGACTGGGTGATTAACTCCATTGATGATATTATTATAGAAGCTGAAGCAGAAGGAAGAGTTCACAGGTGCAAATCTGAATTCTCATGTTCCTCAAATTCTACAAAAGTTTATGATGGAAGCTGGACACTCCTTACTTTTAAAAATGTGTTTAGTCCTGCCCAATCAAGATGACCAAGTGAGATGCTTCAGGGCTCATACCCCCACAGAAGCTTTGAACAACCAGTAAGAAGAACTGGCAGAAATGTCTTTCTCAAAGCCCTGGGAAACAAAGGACTGCAATAATAGCACAAGTATCAAATCAATAAAAAGGCCACTGAAAAGTGGTAGGATCTCATGGCACCCTGGCTGGCCCTTCTTTCACCCCTTACTGGCTCTGTGTGGAGCTGGCCCATGCTTTCAGTGTGCAGATCCCTGGTCCCAGTTCCAGAGGGAGCAGAGTAGCCTATAATGGGATCATGTATGTCTAGCCCAATCTGTCTGTTGGTGGCTTGAGAGACTTACAGTATGAGAATTTTCCCTGCATGTAAAAGGCAGCTCACTGAGCACTGCTAATGAATGCTGTGGGAGAGCAGACAAGAGGCTGCCTGGCGCAAGGGATTGCTGGCTGTAGGATATACGGTACAGTGCCCAGGACTGGGAAGAAACTGTTTCCTAGGGAAGAGAGGACATTCATAACTGCATAAACAAACAGGGGAAGTCCTAGGGTGATATTCACATGCCCAAAATAAGACATACATGTGTAGAAAGGATCCCAGAGGCCCCTATGTTTTGACCTGGAGCTATTCTCTAAACTCACGGTATGAATAAACATTGACGGAGAGCACTTGCTCACATCTGTCTGCAAAGACTGGGAAAAGTATTTTCTGTTTCTTCTTCCTCTTATTCTCCTCCTCCTCCTCCTTCTCCTCCCCCACCTCCTCCTCGTCCCCCTCCTCTTCCTTCTCTTTCTTTTAAAAAAAAAAATTTTATTAGCTCCCGACATTTAAGGAAAGCTCTGTCTTAACACTAGCTGAATAGAAGCTTGAGGAACAGATGCCTCAGAGTTTAAATTCCAGCAATAACACTTTAAAATACAAAATTTCCAGGTTTCAATAAAAGCTTACAAAACAAAGAATCAGGAAGTAATGGCCCAAGCAAAGGATAAAATTAAAACACTAGAAACCATCAATGAGGACAACTTGGCCTGCAATATACCAGACAAAGAGTTTTAAAAAATAGTTCTATATATGCTCAAAGAGCTAAAGGAAAAAATGAATAAAAAAACTAAAGGAAATCAGGAAAATAATAAATAAATGTAAAGAGAATATGATAGAGGTCCTCAGCTGCCAGCATCTGATTAGAACCATATCTCTCGCCGGGAGTGGCCACGCTGCTTCGAGGCTCCCGGCCCGGCGGGTATTTAAGCGGGGCCCGCCCTGTCGGCTGCGCTGCAGCCTGGAGGCTCCGGGGATGGAGGAGTCATGCTCGTATCGCAGAGGTGCTAGCTAGCATGTGTCTGTAGGGTATGTTCATTTGAGACTTCTCCACCGGAAATCACCTGGTATCACTAAGTCTCCACTAAAGCCAGGGTTTGCTGCCTGATTTCTTGCCATGTCGAACGAAGTAGAGACGAGTACAGCCAACGGTCATCCTGACCAACAGGCTGCACCAAAAGCCCCATCAAAGAAGGAAAAGAAGAAAGGCTCTGAAAAGACAGATGAGTATCTCTTGGCCAGGTTTAAAGGTGATGGTGTGAAATACAAGGCCAAGCTAATTGGCATTAATGATGTGCCAGATACAAGAGGGGATAAAATGAGCCAAGATTCTATGATGAAACTAAAGGGAATGGCGGCAGCTGCTCGGTCTCAAGGACAGCACAAACAAAAGCTCTGGGTCAACATTTCGCTATCCGGGATAAAATTAATTGATGAGAAAACTGGGGTAATAGAACATGAACATCCAGTGAATAAAATTTCTTTCATTGCTCGTGATGTGACAGACAACCGGGCATTTGGTTATGTATGTGGAGGAGAAGGCCAACACCAGTTTCTTGCCATAAAAACAGGGCAGCAGGCCGAGCCATTGGTCGTTGATCTTAAAGATCTCTTTCAAGTTATCTACAATGTAAAGAAAAAAGAAGAAGAAAAGAAAAAGACTGAAGAAGCCAACAAAGCAGTAGAGAATGGCAGTGAGAACCTCCTGACTCTTGATGACCAAACTACCAAATTGAAATTGGGTATTGACCAGATGGATTTGTTTGGGGACATGTCTATACCTCCTGACCTAAATAGTCCAACATCTTCAGCCAGTGACTTGCTCCCATCAGACCTCTTTGCTCCTCCCGTCTCAGAATCTCCAGGCCAGATGTCACCTACAGGACAACCTGCAACCCAACAGACCAACCCTCTGGATCTCTTCAAAACAAGTGTTTCTGTCCCAGTAGGGCCCCTTACAGGTCTAGGTGGTGTACCAGTTATACCCCCTCAGGCAGGACCATGGAACCCCCCACCATCCTTAGTCTTCAATCAGTCCCCTTCGATGGTCCCAGGAGCTATTGTGGGTGGTCAACCTTCAGGATTTGGTCAGTCGCTTATTTTTGGCACAAGACCAGCTGTTCCAGGTTGGAACCAGCCTTCATCCTTTGCAACCTCAACCTCCCCTCCAGCCTCTGCTGTTTGGGGCCGTTTAGCATCTGTGGCAGCTAACTCTTGGCCCTCAACAACCTCCTTAGGGAATCCTTTTCAGAGCAATGTCTTTCCAGCTTCTGTGCCAGCCCAATCCTCTTCTATGCTCCCTTCTCTTCTGGTCGCTCCTCCTCAGCCACCTCCTAGAACTGCTGCTGCCCAGGACATCTCCAAAGATGCCTTCACTGCCTTAGACCCACTAGGGGATAAAGACGTTAAGGAAGTAAAAGAAATGTTTAAGGACTTACAACTGTGGCAGCCACCTGTACCTGCAAGGAAGGGAGAGCAGTCTTCCTCTGGGACTTCCAGTGCTTTCTCCAGTTATTTTCACAGCAAAGTTGGCATTCCTCAAGATAATGCAGACCATGATGACTTTGATGCTAATTAATTGTTGAGCAAAATCAATGAACCACCAAAGCCAGCTCCAAAACAAGGTGCCCTGCCAGCTACCAAATCTGCTGACAATGCATTTGAGAACCCTTTCTCTAAAGGTTCTTTCAGTTCTTCACCACAAATCCCTGTGGCTCCTCAACCCACGGCTCCTAATGTATATAGGGATCCTTTTGAAAATCCATTTGCGTAACTTCTGAACTTGGTATGCTGACAATCCAGAGGAACAAAAAGGTTGGCTTTTTTAGCAGTCAAGGACAAAGCTAATAGCCAGATGCGTCCTGACCTCTGCCCTTGTTCCAGCTTTGACATATTATCTGTTGCCTTATTTCTTGCTGCCTCTTGGACCTGTAAAATGCCTTTCACTTCCTGTCTAGGTTAAAGCTAAACTGAGTCTATGGCTTTAAATAAATTCGGAAGCTCAACTCTCTAGCTTAAATGTAAATGCAGTAGTTTCCATACTTGAGCCCTTGCCTATTGTGTCCGTAGAACCTTCTAGAACACTCTACCATGTACCCTCTGATTGGGAGATGCAGCCACTACAAACCCCTCAGATCATACTGTTTTGAATAAATTTTCAAATCTTTACCATTAAAAAAAAAAAAAAAAAAAAAAGAATATGATAGAGAGATGGAAATTATAAAAAGGAAGCAAACAGAGTTGAAGGCCACAGTTTTAAAATTTAAAATTCCCTAAGGGGTTCAACAGGAGATTGGAGCTGGTAGAAGAAGGAATCAGTGAACTTGAAGATAAAACAATCAAAATCATCCAGTCTGAGGAGCAGAAAGAAGAAATAATGAAGAAAAGTGAAAAAAGCTTGAGGAACCTGTGGGACACTATCAAGCATATCAATATGCACATCGTGGGAGTCCCAGGAGAAGAAAGATAGAAAGGTGCAGAGAGAAAATTCCAGGAAAAAATGGCTAAAAACTTCCCAAATTTAACAAAAGACACGAATATAAACAGCCAAGATGCTCAACAAACTCCAAACAGGATCAATCCAAATAGACACATGCCATGGCATATTTTAATCAAACGACTGAATGCAAAAGATAAAGAGAGAATTCTGACAGCCACAAGAGAGAAGTAATGTGTACCATACAAGGGAGCTGTAGTTAGATTAAGTGCTGATTTCTCAGTGGAAACCATGGAAGCAAGAAGGAAATGGGATGTCATATTTAATGTGCTAAAAGCAAAATACTGCCAGCCAAGATTTTATATCTGGCAAAAATGTCTTTCAAAAGTGAAAGAGAGATTAATACATCCCCAGATAAACAAAAGCTAAGGAAGTTTATCACAACTAGACCAGCCCTAGACCTGAAATGCTGAACAGAGTTCTGCAGTTTGATATGAAAGGGCAATAGACAATAGATCAAAGCCAAATTAAGAAATAAAGATCTGCAGTGAGGGTAATGCAGCGGTAAATATCTGTGTCTTTGTTTTGTAACTTCATTTTTACTTCCTACAGGATCTAAAAGGCAAATGCATAAAATGTAATGAGAAATAAGTGATTTGGGGCTCATAATACATAAACATGTAATTTGTGACAAGAACTACATAAAGGTGAGAGGACACAGGGATTAGGAACATGGTTCATGTACACTATTGAAGTTAATTTAGTACTGAATCAAACAAGATTGTTACAGATTTAGGATTTTAAATTTAAGCACCATGGTAACTACAAAGAAAACACTGGAGAATATGCAAGCTCACAGAGGCAAAAGTAGAGAACAGGTTTCCAGGGATGGGGGAAAGGGGAATGGGGAGTATAGGGCTTCTGTGTGGGAGTTGGGAAAGTTTAAGTAATGGAAGGTGTTGAGGGTATTGCAACATAGTGAATGTGATCAATCCCACTGAATGGTATGCTTGGAAGTAGGTGAGGTGGGAAAGTTTATTATATTCTTACAATTAAGAAGAAAAAGAGCAACTAAAGAGATAATGTCAAAGTTTATGAAGTTCCCATAATTAAAGAAAAAAGAGCAACTAAAGAAATAATGACAAATGATCATGGATGGGATCTAACAAAGGAGGAGGGAAGGCTTAAAAGAACATTATTGGAATATTTGAAAAAACTGGAATATAGACTGCATGCTTTATAAAAATGTTAACTTTTTTTTAACTTGCTAACTGCACTTAAGGTGGATATGTAAGTGAATATCCTTTTTCTTAGGAAATGTACATGGCAGTATTAAGTATTCAAGGAGCATGATGTATCCAACTATACTTGTGTTCAGAAAATGGATTGATAGATAGGTGGATACATGGATAGATAGATAGATGGATTTGTAGATTGATGAATAGATATATAGAACGATATGGTAAAGGTGGCAAAATAGTCAAATTGGGTATCTGGAGGAATAGGGTGTAAGTTGGAGTTCTCTGTAGGGAGTTTGTGTTACCTTTTTAACTGTCTGCTACAATTGAAAATATTCCCAAATAAAAAGTGTATGATTTTAATAATGTATTTGGTCAATGCAGTAGTTATTTCCAAATACATGATCAACACTATTTTCAAATTGAGTGTTCTATGATTTTCCTTCTCAAAATTATTTCCCTTGTTAGCTCACTGTTTCTGAACTTGCCTGATTACAAGGAACTAGTTAAAAATAGATTTTCAGATCCCCTCCCCAGAAGAGGCTGATGCACTGGCCTGGGGCAGAGTCCAAGAGTTTCTGTGCTGAACTGTTGCCCCAGGAGATTCTTATGATCAGTCAAGTATAGGAAACAGGACATCAGCTGATATGCCTGTTTTGCTGATTGGGGGAAAGTATATATTTGCAAGTCAACCACTAAAATTACATTTTTTTACGTCACAACAGGCTCAAATTCAGTAATTGTTCCCTGAGATTTAGCAGTGGTTTGAGGCCTACAGGGCTGAAAAGTTAATTACAGTGAAGTTTGGGAAGGTGATTTTGCCACACAGTCCTTTTGTAGCAGAGTTAAATGTCAATGTTTATTATGTGTTTTCTAAGTAATTCCCTCTCTGCTCTCTCACTGGTACACTGAGGACCATTTTCCCTTTCACCTTCCCTCTATCACACAGCAAAACAGAAGCAAGACTGAAAGAAGACTTTGTGTTGAGTGTTCAGTCACTTAACTGATGTGCTTGCCAAGATCAAGCATGGTTGGATGACATGCTTGCCAAGATCAGGTCACAGCAGAAGGAAGAGAGAGGGGAAGACAGAAACCAAAAGGAAGATGGGAGGAGGTGTGGGGGGCTGAGGGCCACAGAACAGGAAGGACTAGAAAGTGGAGAAGAGACTGTGCTGGAGTGTGCACCTCCTCCCTACTGACCTGCTTTCCAACAGTGTTGACATGAAGAGGTGAGACGATGGGAACACCTTGTGTGGAGGTCAGGCTGTAAGGGAAGGACATCACTCCTTGATTTGCATGGCCTGTGGGGAAAAAATATTTGAATTAAAGCATAGAGTCGAAGTATAATTGCTGAAAATCAAACCTTTTCTTTCAGGAAGGGTTTTTTCCAGCACTTTTGATAATATCTTCATAGTGACAGGGTCATGCAGAATGTTCATTTCTTTCTACTCTAAAGCAAAACATAAAAGCACATATAATATGTGTAAAGACTTTGAATTTTTCAATTTTAATTTCTAATGAAAAATAATGGATATTACTGTCATTATCCAGTTGCATTAGTAAAGATAGGCTAACTACTAATAAACAATCCTGAAATTTCTGTGGCTTAAACCCAAAAACGGTTTACTTTTTGCTTATTAGGCTTCTGGCCACTGGACTGTTACCTAATCAAGTAATATCTTTATAGGATGCCCATACATTTCATTCCTAGAGTCTTTGACATCAGTAGGTCTGTGTCAAAAAATTTTAAGACTTTCTGATATAGTTCTAAATGTATAGAGAGGAAATATTTAAGGTAATTAAATTATAAATGGGGAAGGGTAAAGGGACATAAAGAGAAGTAAGGTATTCAAAGATGGTGACACCAAATAGCTTGTGATAAGTTATGTATATATAATGTAAAACCTGAAGCAACCACTAAAAAGGGTATACAAAGAAATACACCCCAAAATACTATAGATAAATTAGAAAGAAATTTTTTTAAAAAAGGTTCAAGTAACTCATAGGAAGTCAGGAAAAAAAGAAAACAGAAAAACAAAAAGCAAAAGAACAAACAGAAAACAAAAATAAAATGGCAGACTTACACCCTAACATAATTAAAAATTATATTAAATACTATCAGTCTAAATATGCCAATTAAAAGACAGAAACTGGCAGAGCACAATAAAAACCATGGTCCAACCATATACTGCTTACAAGAAACTCACTTCAAATATAAGTGTATACGGGCAGGTTGAAAGTGAAAGGATAGAAAAATACATATTCCAACATCATCAAGGAAATCAGTGTTGCCTTATTAATATCAGATAAAGCAGACTGTAGAGCAAAGAAAATTCTCAGACCCAGAGAGGAACATTATACAATAATAAAAGAATTCACCATGAAGAGACAGTAATCCTAAATATGTATGGATACAGAATAACTCAACAACACCATCAATCAACAGTATCTAAATGACATTTATACAAGATACTAATTAAAAACAACAGAATATACATTCTTCTCCAGAACATGGAACATTCACCAAGATAGATTATATCCTGGGTCATAAAACAAACTTCAGTACATTTAAAAGAACTGAAATCATACAGAGTGTGTTATCTGACTATACTGAAATCAAACTAGAAATCAATAATAGAAAGATAACATGAAAATCTTCAAAGTTCTGGAAAATTAAACAACACACTAAACAATCCATGGGTCAAAGGGGAAGTATCAGGGGAAATAAAAAAAATATATTGAACTTAAATTAAATGAAAAAAGCAATGCATCAAAAATTGTGAGACACAGCTAAAGCAGTGCTGCGTGAAACTGATAGCATTAAATGAATGCATTAGAAAAGGAGAAAATCACAAATCAACAATCCAAACTCCCACTTCAAGATCCTAGGAAAAGAATATTTTAAAAAAGTCAAGCAGATGGAAGAAAATAATAAATAATAAGAGCAGAAACCAATGAAATTGAAGACAGAAAATAATTGAAAAAGTCAATAAAACAAAGAGCTGCTTCTGTGAAAAGATAAATAACATTGACAAACCTCCAGCATGACTGACAAAGATAAAGGAGGGAAAACATAAATAACCAATATTATGAATGAAATAAGGGCTATCACTATGGACTTTGCAGATATCAAAAGGATAATAAAAGAATACTATGAACAACTCTACACCCATAAATTTGACAATGTAGATTAAATGGACTTATTCCTTGAAAAACACATGCTACAACAACTCACTCAATATGGATATATCATTTGAATAGTTCTATAACTATTAAGGAAATTGTATTTTCATGATTAAAAAAAAAAAAAAAAAAAACTCCCTCCCAAAAAAAGTTCTAAAGCCCAAATGATTTCACTGGAGAATTCACTAAATGTTTAAAGAAGAATTAATGGTAATTCTTTATGATCTCTTACAGAAAAATCAAAGAGGAGGGAGCACATACCAACCCATTTTACAAAACTAGTTTTATCCTGACATCAAAAAAATAAAAAAATAAAAAAATAAAAAAACTACAGACCAATATCTCCCATGAATATAGATGCAAAAGTTATCAAAATACTAGCAAATAGAGCTCAGCAATTCATAAAAAGAATCATGTACACCATGACCACATAGGGTTTATTTCAAAGATATAAGACTGGTTCAATATTTGAAAATGATCAATATAATTCACCATATTAACAGGCTAAAGGAAGAAAAAACATATGACCACATCAGTCAATATAGAAAAGCAGTTGACAAGATTCAATATCCTTTCATTATAAAAATATTTCAGAAAACAGAGATTTTCTGAAGAATAAAGAGGAATTTCCTCAACTTAACAAAGACCATCTACAAAAGACCTACAACTAACATTATACTTAATGGTGAAAGTCTGGTTTCCCCCTAAGATTGGGAACAAAGCAAGGATGTCCAATCTCACCACTCTTATTCAACATATTGCTGAAAGTTCTAGCCAGATCAATAAGGTAAGAAAATTGAATAAAGGGAAAAAATATTAGAAAGGAAGAAATAGAACTTCTCCTATTTGTATAATTAGAAAATACCAAGAAAACTCCAAGAAAATATAATAAAACTCCGCAAACTAATAGGTGAGATCAGCAAAGTCACAGGATACACAATAAACATACAAAAATCAATTATATTTCTTCATATTAGCAATGATCATGTAGATATAGAAATTAAAAATAAAATACACTACAATCACTCAACTAAATACTTAGGTGTAAATCTAAAAAATCTAATAAAACATGTATAACAAATATGCTGAGAAATACACAACTCTGTTGAAAGAAGTAAAAGAAGATCTAAATAAATGGAGAGGCATACCAAACTCATGGATTGGAAGACTTAATAAAGATGTCAGTGCTTCCCAAATTGACATACAGGGTGAACACAATTTCTATTAAAATGCCAGCAAGTATTTTTGTAAATATTGACCAGATTATTTTCAAATTTGTATACAAAGACAAACGACAATGTTCAAAAATATGAATAAGTGGGAAGAAATAGCCTACCTAATTTTAAGACTTATACATCCTGTAATCAAGACTATGTGGTACTGGTGAAGAGGTAGACTCATAGATAATGAAACAGAATAGGGAATCCAGAAAGAGATCTACACAAATATGTCCAACTGTGCAAAAGCAATTCAATGAATGGAAGAAAGCCTTGTCACAAACGGTGCTGGTGTAATTGGCCATTCATAGTAAAATAAAAATAACTTTCATCTAAGTTTTACACCATGTACAAAAATTAAACTAAAATGGATCATAGAATTAAATGTAAAACACAAAACGACTTTTAGAAAAAAATGAAAGAAAATCTTCAGAATCTAGGGCTAACAAAGTATTCTTAACCTTAACACAACAAGTATGTTCCATTTAAGGGATAAATGATAAATTGGACCTCATTAAGATGAACAACTTTTGCTTTGAGAAAGACCCTGATAAAAAGATAAAAGACAAGATACAGGCCAGGAGGAAATTTTTGCAAATCACCTATATGACAAATGACTAGTATCTTGAATATATAAAGGACTCTCACACTCAACAGGAAAAACCGAACTCTCCAATTAGAAACTAGACATGAAGAAATATTTCTCTGAAGAAGATATACAGATGGAAAATAAACACATGAAAAGATGTTTAACCTCAGTAGCTATTACGTAAAAACAAATTAAAAGCACAATAAGATATCACTACCCAGCTATCAAGAATGGCTGGAATGAGAAATAGTGACAGCACCAAGTACTGCTGGGGATGCAGGGAAACTGGATCACCCATACATTGCTGATGGAAATGTATCTGGAAAATAGTATGGCAGTTTAAAAAACAAAACAAAGCAAAACAAAAAATGAAACTAAACATGAGACTACCTTTTGACCTAGCATTTGTACTTAAGGACATTTATCTTGAAGAAATGAAGACTTATGCTCTCACAAAATCTGCACAGTATATTAACTTTATTCATAATAGCCTTTAACCGGAAAAAATCCCAGATGTCCTTCAATGGGTGAATGGTTAAACAAACTGGTACACCTATACCGTGGGTACCAACCATCAATGAAAAGGAACAAACTATTGATACACAGCCTGGATGACTGTCCAGAGTGATGGTGAGTGTTCATGGAACAGGAGAATCAGTATCGTTAAGATATCAACTCTCCCCAAATTAATGTGCATATTCAATGTAATCCCAAACACAATCTGAGCAGGTGTTTCTGTAGAAGTTGGCAAACTGATATGTGATTTATATGAAAATGGAACACTTATGCCACTTGATCTCTAGGCATGTTATAAAGCTACAGTAATCAAGACACTGTGATGTTTGCATAAAGATAGACATATAGATCAATGGAACAATATAGATATTCTAGAAATAGAGCCATACATATATAGTCAATTGATTTTCAACAAAGGTGTCAAAGCAATTCAATGGGAAAAGGATAATCTTTTCGACAAATGGTGCTGGACATTTATATATAAACAGACAAAAAAGAATCTTGATAATTACCTCATACAAAAATTAAGCGAGAGTGGAAAACAGACCCAAATACATGAGCTAAAAGTATAAAATTTTGGAAGATAACATAGCTTAACATCTTAGTGACCTTAGATTAGACAGAGATTCTTAAATAGGAGTACAAAATGCATACATTTATAAAAGAAAAAAGTAGACTTCATCAAAATTAAAACTTTGGCTCTTCAAAGAGCACTCTTAAAAAAAACGAAAAGACAAACCACGAAGTTGGAGAAATTATTTGCAAAACTATGTTCAACAAAGGATTTACATCCAGAATATGTATAGAACTTTTAAACTCAATAATATGGCAAACAACCTAATTAAATGTGAGTAAAAGATTTAAGTAGACACTTCAGCAAAGAAGATATACATATGGCTAATTAACATGTAAGAAAGATGTTCAATATCATCAATCACTAGGGAAAATCAAATTAACGCCACAATTGAAACTGCTACATGCATATTACAATGGCTTAAATTTAAATATCTGACAATCTCAAGAGAGGTGAAGATGCTGAGCAACTGGAACTTTCTTAGATTGCTGGTGAGAATGTAAAACTGTACAATCCCTGTAAAACAGTTTGGAAGTGTCCTATAAAGTACTACATACAATGAAATACCACTCAGCTATAAAAAGGAATAAACTATGGATACATGTGACTATATGAATTAATGTTACAAACATAGGGCTAAGTGAAAGAAATCAAAAACATTGCATCAATTTATATGAAATTCTAGAGGAGACAAAATTACAGTAGTAGAAACCAAATCAGTGTTTGCCAGAGGCCAGAGGTTTGGAGAAATGACTGCAACTTGCAAAGGACATGAGAGAAGTTCTGGAGGTGATAGGAATTTCTCTATTATAATGATAAATATATTTGTCAAAATTCATCAAATTTTCACTTAAAATTTGTGAATTTTATTGTATGTAAATTATACCTCAATAAAGCCAACTTCTGAAACAAAGCTATTAAACCAAACAGTATGGCAATTTGATAACATAACCACATAGGAAAAATAAAATTATTTTGAGTAATTTTATAAAACATTACCTTGACTATATACTTCCTCATGAGATTTATTCTAAGGACAAAAATATGCCAAGAAATATTAAACTTTAATCAGTATGCCTATTATTAGCAGTACTATTGGTATTATGATTTTGAAACAATTTTAGGTATATCATAGGATAAAAAATAAATAATATTAGAAACCAAAATTTTCAGTTTAATAGAAAAGATAACCAAATATAAAATGAAAGAAGTTGAGGGGAAAATCCTGCAAAGTTAAGTTTGTGATGGAAATATCAAAGTAAATTCCTAATGTTAAAAAATATAGTTTTAGGGCCATGTAAGGGCGTAAAACGAGTAACACTCCAATAGCAATGAGCATACCCAGTGTTCAGATCTTAGTTTCCAAGTCCCATTCCCCACCTATGAAGAAACAGTACATCTTGGAGAGATGAGCTGCTTCTAGATCTGGGAATGGGGAAGAACAAGGTGAGCCTGGAACAACCTGTGTCAGAAGCAAGAAAGGACTCAATGATTAGTGGGGTCATGTGAAAAAAGAAGGGACCAGATGGAAGGGGCTCCCAGTGGACACATTTGAGACAATTTAAACATCAACAAGAATGATGACTGTAAGTGATCATAACCATTAAATTAAAAAAATCCAGCAGTCCATATTAACACTCCAAGAGAATAAAGGCAAGGAAGTATTTTCTTTACAGGAATATCATGTAATAAAATGTAGAAGAAATGAAACAATGGGAAATTTGCCATTTTTCAACCCCAAGTGCAATCACTGATTCACAAAAGGATCATCACTGGCTTCTAAAACCACTAGGAGACAAGTTTTTATTAAGGATCAGAATACGTCAAATATTATCCCACAGGTTAATTACTAATTAGAAAAAGAAAAATGTATCTTAAAATTGAGATACCTGTTCGCCAATATGTTAACAAGGTGATCAAACTTAGCGTCACTTTATTGTGTGACAAATTGACTTATTGGCCTCTGATGTGATTGCAATATGATGAAAACAACATCACCTGGGAAGTATTCTTACCAAAAATGTTTATCCTGAACGTTATCAAGCCTCTACACCTAACTACAATTTACAGAAAACACGTGTGATGGATAATCAAGTTAATTGTCATCTTAAGAAAGAAACAAAGAAAAGTTAGTTTTGGACAACTGGTGGTGATTAAAATATGGACTGTATATTAGATGATGTTGTGGAATTACTGATAATTTTTCTTAGTTGTGTTGATCCACTGTGGCCATGTAGGAAAATGTCCTTATTCTTAGCAGCTGCATGCTGAAGTATTTAGTTGTGAATATCATGCTGCCTGCAACTTACTTTAAAATGATTCATGGGGGAAAATACACACACACACATGCACACACACAAACACAGAGTAAGAGAGCAAGAATGTGAGAGAAAGACGGTGACAAAATGTTAACCATCAGAAATCTGGATGAAGAGTATATAGGTGTTCACTATAGTATAGTAACTTTTCTGTAAGTTTGATTTTTAAAAAAATTAAAATGGAGGAAAAAATTCAAATTAAAGATATTTTTCAACTACATTTTCAACTGGAATGCTAAAGAGAAAAATATACTTTTTGCAAAATCACTAGCTTGACAATAAATATGTTCTCTTGTTGAGAACATAGGATTGGAATTAATCCATTTCTTTCTGATAGTATGTGTTTCCTAGCTTCCCTGTAACTGCTGATAACGTCATTATTTTTCTTTCTACAAATGTGGAAACATTGCCATTTTTTATAAAATGGAAAAATAAAGGCAATTTAAAAGAAGTTAAGACTCAAATAAATCTGGACAGATTAGGAAAAATAAATCAACTTAATATAAAATTTAAAATAGTAAGGTTAATACCATATTTGTGAAATGGGCAGCTCAATGTCTTAACAATGTCAGATTTCCCCAAACCGATCTAAAGGTTCATTGCAATTCTACAGAAAATCCCAACAGTTTTTTTTTCTATAGAATTTGACAAGCTGAGTCTATGATTTATATGTAAGAGCAAAGGAACAAGAACCAAGTCACTCATGAAGTGAAACAGTGTGGAGGCAGAGACTTATCTTTTGAGATAATAAGGCAGGATGTTATTTCCAGGGATAGACAAATAGACCAATAGAACAGCATACAGAGCTCAGAAACAGACTCACCCATATACGGAAATGATGATTGACAGAGGTGATACTGCAGATCAGTAGGGAAAGGATTGACTTTTCAGTAAGTGATGCTGGGCTGAATGATTATCCATATTAAAATAGATCTGTGCCTCACCTCTTACACATAAATTATTTCCAAGTCGATTAAAGACCTAATGTAAAGGTGCAACTATAAAACCTTTAAAGAACAGCCTAGAAAGACAAGTTTATAGCCTTGAATGAGGAAGTATTTCTTAAACAAGAAACTGTAAATCATGAAGGAAAGAATTGATAGCTTGGCCACATTAAAATGAGTGACAGCAAAAAGTAAGCATTATAAAAGAATGAAAGATAAGCAATAAAGAATAAGAAAATTGTGAAATATATGACAAATTCAGAATTAGAGTCCAACATATATTGACAACTCCTACAAATGAAAAATAGCAACAATATAATAGGTAGAAAACTTGCCCAAAAGAAAAATGAAATTATCACAAAAGAGGAAGTAATACTTGCTCCCATTATTCATCAGGGAAATGCAAATTAAAATGAGTACCATTTCTCATTCACCAGATTGGCAAAAAGTGTTAGAATGCAAAGTCATTTAAAGCTTTGCCCAATACTGGTGAGGGTATATACTGGAAAAATCACTTTGGAAAACTGTTTGGCCTTGCCTAATATATTACGCTATAATCCAGCATTTCATATGTTCGAGGAACTCTTGCATATTGCACCAGGAGACATATATGTAAATATCTATAGCAGCCATATTCATCATAGAAAAAAGCTAAATGTCCAATTTCAATAGAATGGATAAATAAGTTGTGGTATATTCATACAATAGAATACTACATGGCATTGAAAATTAATGAAACACAGCTATATGCATCAATGAGAATGAATCGTAAAACATCAAACTGAGTGAAAGAAGCAAATTATGGAAAAAATCAGTACATTTACATTAGGTTCAAAACCAGACAAAATTTAAAGCCTTGTTATGGAATACAAACAAAGTCAGGAAAAAAACCAATAAATGTAGGGAAATAATGTTTAGCATGAATTGTTGCCTAGTGATTTGCTCTCAAAGGGAGGAAGGGAGAATGACTGGGGGGGGGGTCTGTAAATAGATTCTAGGGCTTGGTGATATTCTCTTTCTTATTCTTCGTGTTGGTACAGATGTGGACATTTTATGATTTTTTTTTAAACAAAATGAATATGTTTTCATAACCTCTGTTTTAAGAATGTCATGTTGCTACATATTTAACAAAATTAGTAGTTGCTAAAAAATAAAAATACAATCTACATACAGCTTCTAAGTCAATAGAAGAGAAAAAGTAATATAGGAAATTCATCAATCCAAAGTAGAGAAGATAAAATATAAAAAGACAATAGCTGAGCTTAAAAACAAGGTGAACATTTCTCTGAACAAGAAACTGAAAGAAAATGCCAAGTGTTGAGAAGGGCTAAAGCTACAGGCTTGCTGAGCTCTGGGTAAGGAAGCAGGGGCTGGGAGTTTCAGCTGCTACCAAGTCAAGAGGCCAGGAAGAGACCCATTCAAGACAAGGGATCGGAGAGAGCCAGTCTCCTGACTTAAATCCAGGGATTGGAGTAGAGTTGCCCTAGTCATGAAGGACACTGGGGGAAAAAAAAACAAAACAAGAAAGACCTGTGGCTGATCAAAAAAGCATGTGGCTATAGCTTTCAGGAAGCTATGACATATGGCAATGGGAAGACATAGAAACAGCCTCCAAAATGAGAATGGAAACCAGCTGCCTGCTTACTCAGGGCTGGATCTGCATTTTGTCTACATCACAGAAGAACCCGAGTCCTAACCTCTCATTATAAGACCTGGTTTTAGATTGGAAGGCTGTGTGGTACTAATGTGGTACTAGTGGCGACAACCCCAAAGCTGCTAGAGTTGAGTGAAACAGAGAACTGAACCAGCAAACTGAATTCCAAAACATATGAAATAACTAAAGACAGTAGACAAAATCAACAATCAGAATTATTTGGCCAAAATTTAAAAATCAGTGAGTTTTGGATGTGCTTGAAAATAAAGTAATAACAACTATAAAAACAAACAAGAAATGATTAACACAAAGAGACACATATGAAACTGAGAAACGTGATTTTGAAAAAGACCCAAAGATCTTAGAAATGCAAAATAAAGCCAGTGAAAAAGATGGGATAAAATTTATATCAGGTGGTCTAAATTGGTAAAATGGAAGATGGTATGAAGGAATTCCAACAATGCAGTACAGAGAGAAATGATATTTTCAAATGAAAGGGGAATTAAGAGACATAGAGAAGAGACTGAGAGGCTCCAAAATATGTCTAATAGGAGTTTCAAAAGAACATACTGGATTTCCTTGTCTTTTCCAGCTACTGGAGGCTGCCCAATTCCCAGGGCTCATGGAGCAATCACATTATTTTCACCTCGGCTTTGGTCATCACATCTCCTTCTCAGACTCTCCTGCCTCCCTTTTTCACTCTTGTTAATATATTGGGCCCATCTAGATAATACATGATACATGTCATTTTGCTCCATATTTAACAAAATTAGTAATAGTTGCTAAAAAATAAAAATACATAATAAAAAATTTAAAAAATTAAGGATCTCAAGATCCTTAATTAATTACATCTGTCATGTCCCTTCATCCAGGTAAGGTAACATATTCACGGGTTCTGAGGATTAGGACACAGGCATGTTTGGGTGGGGGTGGGAAGGGCATTATTTGGCCTACCACACAAGATATGATCCCATTTTTGTAAACAGCATACTCATGTGCAAGTGCTTATAAATTTAATTTTATATGTAAAAAAGGATTTTAAATTTGAATTTATAATAGAAGCATATTCCAAAAGACTTCCTAAACTGCATGCAGAATTTGAAGTAAGGTAAGTAAAATTGGTTGAAACTGAGAAAGTATTTTTTGTGAGGAAGATTTCTTTAGAACAAACTATACATGTTTCTCTCCACATAACCCCGAGAGGGCCCTTTGGGGTGTGTGAAAGGATAATTTTCTCCAGAGGGCTTCCACAGGACCACTCAGAGGGCTTGCTATATATCCTCTGGAAATGTGGGGTCACAGAGACTAATGCCTGACAAAGGCTTCAGGACTCGAAACCATTTGGTTTATTTATCTATCCCTGAGCTAACACAAGATGGTCTTAAATATTACTGCTTTATAATATGCCCCTTTCTTGTTCTTCTTCAAATTTGACTTTGTGATTCTTACTCCTTCATCAACTTCCATAAATGCCTCATGAAATTTTGATTGTATTAATTTTATATATATAAATTTGTAGATTTACTTGAAGAGAACTTACATCTTTGAGATGGAGCCTTCCAGTTTTTGGAATTTGTGTATTTTCCTGTCGACCAGCAGACAAATATAGATACCCAGGACAGAGCTTACCCAGAGCCTTTCAAAATCCTGCTCATGAGGTTTAACTTGAGATGAGACACTAAAAGAAAATGTGACTGGACATTAGAGACTGAGAAGTGTAGTCCAAAAGAAGAGACTACGCTGCTAGACTTATAGAGACTGCAGCTAGAGAGCTTCAGAAGTGCAGTCTCTGATGAACACCAAAAAACACCCAGGCTCAGGGACTCCAGAGCCATCCTAGAAAATTACCATTAAAGTTTAACTCCCTTCCTACTTGACTCCCACCCACATCTCTTTCTCATCCCCATTTCCTACCCCTCTAGCTCCAAATTTAGAGGGGTTGGAAACCATGGTTAGTTGAGTAGGGAGGGAGGTGAGTTAGAAAGAGGGGAGAAACTGACCACGGCCTTTGCTCTGGCAGCAGATGGTTCAACTACAATGGGCCCAGCTAGGAGAAGGAGGGATGCTTGACTTGAAAGAAGATTGAAATGTTGATAAATAGCTAGGACTGGACATTTAATTCTAATATAGGACTGTAGTTTACAACTTTTAGTCAGCAAGGAATGAACAGAAGAGTTCTCATACTTGCCCAGTTTTAATCCATTGGCAGAGAAAGGCATTTCCTACTGAGCTTGGTTAAAGAGACAATAAGAAACAAAAATATCTATTTTTCTTATCCAGTATACTGGTTTCAAATGTTAATGTATATAATGTAAATACAATGAAACTGTTTGGAAGACTACACATTAAATGGCTAGCAGTAGTTATCTTTGGGAAGGGATTAGAAAAAGGGATGGTTGAAAGATATTTACCCTTCACTCACTATGAATTCCTATTTGAATAATTTGCAAGGCACATACATTTATATATTACTTACATAAGTGATGTGCACAATTTTAATGAGAAAAGTTAGAACTAATGTATTATACAGTTTTATTTCCTATGAGAAATAGGTGCTGTAACCACTGATCAATGAACCTCTTGGGAAAGACCAACTCTCTTTGGAATTGCTGGAACCCAGCATTGATAATAGGGCGAGTTATGAAAACTGTGTTTCTTTGATTTTTCTTTTTTCTCTCCCAAAAAGAGGAAGAAGGGAGGAAAAAAGGAAGGAAAAAAAAGGAGGAAAGGAGGGAGGAAGGGCTATGTAATCTCCTTTTCCCTACCAAATTTTAAACAGTCCAATTTTTAAAACAGAAAAAAATATTACCTCACTAACTCTATCGGTTCCTGTGGATGAGGATCATTTCTTTTATAGTGAAGGCAAATGACTTCACCAAAAATAAACACTAAGCATTATAGTGCTGTTCTGTTTGTATTCTTTTTCTTTTTGAAAGCAACTTTATGGATTGGATAATTTTATGGAGAAACTTTTATATCAATATAGTGCTGCCAAAAGTTAAGAATTACTAGCAATGGCTTTATTTGAATTACATTTTTTAACACAGAAAGGATATCAAGTCAGAGAGGCTTACAAAAAGGCTAAGGAAAAAAAAACCCCATAAGTCAGAAAAAAGCAATGGGGATTTTTTTTTTAAATAATTGATAATAATGGTAAACATATCTTTCCTGGATATTCTACCATTATTTTGGCCCTTTTATATTGATGCTTTACCACTAGAATCTTAAAGGGGCTGCTTCCTGCCAACATAAGCATTGTGTGAAACCCTTTACAAACATAGCTGGGAAGAATAGACCAATGACCTTCGAATGACTTCTTGGCAGCTTTGCCAAGACTGAGGCCTGATTCGACATGTGGAACCAGTGGTTTGACCAGCCTTGGCTAACCTCGGGTCCACATGTAAGGGAAGTGCAGTGGCTCCCTAACCTGGGTCTCTAGCTAAGTTTCAGGCGCAGTGAGTCACAATGGCAGAAGAGAGCCTCCTTCCTGGCCATCTTGACTCACTCTCTGGAGCAGGAGAGGATTCTCATTGGAGTTGTGGTCTTGTGTTACATGAGAGACCGCAGTGAGCTAAACAGTTTCACCAAAATGCAACCAAACCCCTCAAATTAGGAGAGAACAGGATGTAAATGACCAAATTCACTGATGGTTTGGGTTGGCAAAGTTCTCAGAAGGTCTAACATTAGCTCTGGGCTGATAAATCACGCATTACTTTGTCTTTTTGGCTTCTTATAATTAAATTGCTGCAGCCTATGCTGCCTTTTCTGTTCTATAGTGATTTATGTTAGTTCACTATAAAGAGTGAATTATCATTCGACACCACCAAGGATCACAATCAAATGCCCCAATTAGCCTCAGAACCCTATCTCTTTGGATAGCACAGAAGCTACCCTTCCCAAAGGTCATCCACATTGCATTCATCTCCAGGATTGATGTGTTTTTCCTTTTTTACATTGAAATCACCAATCTGAGGTCTTTAACTTTTCTATTTACATGGCACTATCATTTTATGGGAAATAAATTGTAATGTGCATTAGTGATTTGTCTAATTACAATTCCACTAAAACCATTTTAGTTGCATTATAATAGAGAATATAAGAAAATGAAAAGGGAATTATTAGCAAAATGAATTAATCTCTTCTTTCAACATATGACCAACCCCAACCCCTCTCAGAATCCAAAGTGATTAATAATGTTAGATTATTCTGGAACCTAGAGCTTCAGGTACCACTGAATGAAGGCTACCCCTGTATCACTTTATCATTCTCAAAATGCTCTATTCTCTAATCACCCATGATTCTGCTTCCTGTGTTTCTTCACTGAACTCTGAGTTCACTGAGTCGCCTAAATAAGTCTTGGGAAGTTCAGAATGCTTGATCGAAGTGCCTCTCGAGCTGATTCCTGGAGAGCTTCTCAGTGCGAGCTATCTGCCCAGGGGCTCTCAAATACGTTCTCAAGATTATTTTCCATGGGTTGTAGCATAAGTCTCCACTAAGATACTGGAAGGAAGCAGAAGAGGTATAACAGCCGACTAAGAGGAGGTAGAATGCTTCCTAAAACTGAGCGGTCTTTAGTACCTATAACTGCAAACAGTCCCTGGCGTTCAAGACAAGTGTCCCACAATTCTAGTCTTTCCTCGAGCTAGGCCTGCCCACCCATTCCCGCCTTCCCGCGTCGCTTATTGGCCGAAAAATGAGTGACTGCCATACCCACCAATCGGATGGCTCCGCTATCCATTCTAGCACCAGCCGGGTCTTCGATTTCTCGGACGAGAAACGGCATCTGTGCGTGTACGTCAGCGTGTTGACGTCACAAGCCGGGTACTCTGGGCGCTCTAGAGACTGCTGGCCGCGGGCTCGGGCTCCGGTCCCGCCCTGCCCGGCCCCGCCCCTCCGCCCGCAAGGGCTTCCGCCACCGCGGAGCCGCTGTCCCCGGGCCAGTTTGGGGCGGCTGGCCCCGGAACCTCCCGATGAGGTAGGCTGGGTTTCTCGTTACCCTATTTGACAGGTGGGAAAACTGAGTCACCCGGGGTCAGGTGACGTGGTCGGGCTCGCAAGAGACCTGCAGACAAAGCCCAGAATCGGGTTTCCCGTCCTGTTTGCTGCTCTCTGCGCGACCCTCCGCGACCCTCGGGGGAGGAGGGACCAGGCAGGCTGTGTTCACAAAGGATACGAAAGTGAAGTTGCAAAATGCGAAGTCCCACTTCCCCCAGGGCTTGGACCGGGATTCAAGGGTGGATTCATGTAGTGAGAGCCGCATTCCTTCGCCCTTGCTGTGCACGACGGGCCCCCCATAGTGCACAAGAATGGTGCTCGGGGGTGATGCTTGGGTTAGCAGACGCTCGTCGTTGGTTACTGGCTGCTTCTTCATCAAGAAAAGCTGTGTTCAGAAAAAAACCAAACTTCTTATTTTTTGAAAGCACAACCCATGAATTTTCTGCCTATGGTTTCGGTTCACTGCTTTGCCCACACATGAGGATCTGACCACTTTTTGAAATCTCAGTAGCATGCCTACTTTTGGCTTAGGATTTGGAAGGGATCTTTTGTCCTTTTTTAGTTGAAACATAGGTTAGCATTGTGGAACTTTTCTGTCTATCCCCTTAAGATAGCCATTGTTCGCCACGTCATTTGTCTCCTATTTCACAGATGAAATCACTGAATTCATCACCTGACTCAGTTAATGGTTTAGATAAGTTTAGCAAGGTAACAAATAAACGGATGTAACCTCCCAGATACACTGGAATTAGTCCAGTTTGTTTATCTCAGAATTCTTTATTGGGAAAGGTTCTGAAAGAGTATTCCTATTTATATGCCTTCTACCTGTACATCTTCTCTTTCTAGAAGCAGAATCTCACCAAGCGAAAGAACTTATGGTACCTTTGCTTCAATTATGGGTTTTGAAAATAAGGAGGTGAGAAAAAAAGAAAAATAATAAAAAAGGAAATTAAGGAGGTGGATTCATGCTGATAAAATGAAAACATGTACTATACAATATAGAGAAAAATAAGCGTATGTATATAATAATTTGTACTGTTATGAAGAATTCTTTCTCGTTAAACCTTGATCTCAAACACTGAATTTTAAAAGTGAAGTTAAAGCCCCTTCTGAGGACTTTTCCTTACTTTTGTTCATAGAAGATTGGCAATTATTACCATTTGTGTTTTATTCATTGGGCAGTTTATCTGATGGATGCCTTGTCTATGCCATGCTTTGCTTTAGATGTTGGAAATTGAGTGATGAACAGTTTAGATAAGGTTCATGCTTTCAAATAGCTTACATTCTGGTGAAGGAGATTCAATAAACTTGAAAACAAATTAAAAAGATAATTTTAGATAGTGTTAAGTACTTTAAAAACAAAAACAGTGTAAGGGGTTGAATTGACTTTAATGTGTGGAGAAATATAGATATGGTGGTTTGAGAAAACTTCCCTAAGAAGATGACATTTTGGGTGAAATCTGAATGTGCAGAATGAGTCAGCCATGGGAAGATCTGCAGGAAGTTTCCACACAGAGGTAACAGGGCAAAGGAGCTAAAGGAAGAATGAGCTTGGCATATTCCAGGGACAGAAGGGAAGGTATTGTGGCTGTAGCAGAGGGAACCCAGGGGAGAGTGAGGTAGGAGGAGAGTGAGAAGAGATCGCACCTGAGACGTGGGTAGGCCCAGACCATCTGTATCTGGTGTAGGAATTGCAGACAGGCAAAGGGAATATAATTTGTATATTGCAAAACCATTTTTGTTTTCTTTTAGTAACATTCATAGACACTAACCAGCTCTCTGCTTTATTTTGGTTATGAAATCATTGCAGTAGTTCATTATATATGTATTTTTTTTCACCGGTGGTTCTCTTAAAAATATTTTCTGCCCTCAAGCACTATGTCCCACACAGTACCTTTCCTTTTCATTGTCTGAGAAGAACTCTGCTCATCCTCAATTCCCTGCTTTTACCCTCCCCACTCCCAGCCACAGATCCTTTCCAGTATCTTGATGTGCATTCCCTTTGGAAAGGACAAGAAGTCAGCCGCTGCCCTTCTCCAGGCTGAATTCCAGGAAATGGTGTTGTCAAGCAGAGTATCATTTCAAATTAAATTTGTATTACTGATGAGGGAACTAAAGCCTCTCTTGCTTTAGTGCCTACAATATCCCAGGTGTGTTAATCCATTGCCATACTTCCGACAGTTTGCAAGGATGAATATCCTTCTTGATAGAAAAGGGAACTTTCCCTTAAGGCCACACAGCTAGTACTGGATTTGAACACTGGTCAGCCTGACTCCAAACCCTAATTCATTCTACTTTACCTCATGGCTTCCCTGAGTGTATAACAGCAGCAACAAATCTCTGTTATTTCACATTTTATTTTTGGTGTGGCATTTTGGAGATCATGTGATTCAGCCTTCTCAGTGTAGAGGTGGGGCTGTGGAGGCCCAGAGAGGTTAAGTGATTTTCAAAACATATGACAGATGGGGACCAAAGTGACACTGATTTCTCCCCCTGCTGATTCTCAGCCTCGTGTTTTTTCTGCTGTATTTCATATTCTTCCTTCATGAAAGTCCTATAACAAGGTGCTTCTGTATTTTTAAAAATAGAATATTTCCATATCAGGAATTTACTGTCCATAAACTTATAAAAGTTCGTTTTAAAAATGATAAGATGGTACTTCTTGTTGAGTTGAAATAATCCTTTCCTTTTTTCCCCTTCTCTTTTCCGAGCAGTGAGCAGGTATATACTTTCTGGAAGGATCTTTGGTTTCTATTAGAAAGATAGCTGTGGTTTCAAAATAACTTTTTTAAAAAAATTCAGTTTTATTAAGATATATTCACATACCATACAATCATCCATGGTGTACAATCAACTGTTCACAGTACCATTATACAGCTGTGCATTCATCACCCTAATCCATTTTTGAACATTTTCATTACACCAGAAAGAATAAAAATAAGAATAAAAAATGAAAGTAAAAAAGAGTACTCAAATCATCCCCCTCAAAATGACTTTTTAAGCTTTAAGTTTTGATTTCAAAAATGTTTCAAAATGAGTTTAAAATGTGTTACTATTTTGCTAGACTTCACCTTAGGCTTAAAAATGTGGAAATATTGCCTAGAGTTTGCTGGCTCATAGTTTCTGTCAGCAAGTAGAATTTCTTCCTGTAATTAAGGAAGCCCTTGGGTCAGCTCTACGATGTAACTTCTCTTTTATAGCAATATATTATCATTAAAAAATAAATATAAACCTTATAAATTATATGGTTGATAAATGGATTACTTATGTTCCTAAAATTTAAAAATACCCATTATTTATTTTAAGGTTTGTTTATTTTAGTAATTAGGATTGGAATATGATAGGCAAATAATAGTAAACTAATAACCTGATTTATTTTCTGGATGACATTTTGACCCTCCTATAACATTTGGAGATTGTCTTTTTCATTAGTCAAATTCAAATAATATTATTGGAATTAGCATCTTCTTTCTTAAATGTTGGAAGATACTCCACTTAGGCAAAAGGGAGCTTTTGCTCTTTAAGCTATCTGCTAAATATTTTGACCAAGTGTCTCTGTCAGATTGATCATACAACTGATAGCCATGTTCTGAAGATCTAGCCTGTTGTGAATTGGCCCCATAATATAGTGCTACCTATCCTCCTGCATGAACCCAGTTTCCCTGACTGGGCTCCTCGCTTTACCCTCAAGCTTTCAGTTCCAGTGCCTTTGTTTATGCACCGCCTTCAGCCTGGAATGCCCCTCAAAGTTCTACATCTCCTTAGTCCATCTCAAATGCTGCTTTCTTCATGAAACACATCCTATGCCTCTTGAACGGATGCCTTCTCTTGTCACAGCACTTTTGGGAGTCTTTCTCAGCAACTCAGTGTATCAACCTTGATATCTTTGGGAATGCATTATTATTTACATGGGTGCTCAAGTATATGTTGACTTAGGCTTAAAAGAGATGAACAGTTAATGCTATGCATGCAAAGTTTTGCAGATTGTAGAGCCCTCTGGCTTTGTTTACAATTCTGTCACTTCAGCTTTGAAAGCAACACTGATACGCTTTTCTTGCATTGATTCAACAGAACTTCTTTCCTGTTTCAGCTGAGTCTGACTTCTACAGTTCACCATGTGATTTCTTGAGAGGAGCTCTAATCTTTGGGCTGTAAATATTGAAGAAACATTTTCACAAATAAAATCAGTGTTCTTTGTGTTCATGGCATCGGAGAAGAGTAACACTGATGCTACTTTTTAACATTAGAGTGAAGAAAACTGAGGCCCAAAAAGAAACCATGATTGGCTCGGTGCATCTTTGTTACTAGCAGTGCTGTCAGTACTCCTGGTTCAGGGCAGCAAGGGCTTGTCGCAGGCCATCACTGGTTCTGGTGGCCTGTGTCAGAACTCCTGGTGGCTTCTCCTGAAGGTATCAGCATAGTTCAGGCCTTTCCTGAATATTTCACTTGCTTTACTTGTGAGTTGACTTATATCTGGAAAATACGTTTTGTTGTGATGCAAGATCAAAGCAGAACTAAATTCCTGACTCTGTTGTAGTACAAGATCAAAGCAGGATTAAATTCCTGACTCAGAGCTGGTTAATCCTGGAAGGTGTTCCTGGGAAGACTTGAGGTAGTATCACTGTGTGGTAGGCTCTTTAGTCTAAAAACTTTTCTCTTACACTTACTCTCATCACAATTATCAAAAAACTAGCTTGGGACCAATAGGGCATCCTTAGTGAGTTTAAACCTGGAGTTTGGAGGATGGCCTACTACCTTCAAATTGCAGAAGTACACCAGTTCGCATGTCCCACATTTTCCAGAACAGTATAATATTCAAATTTTGTGTGTTGCTCGCCAAAGTATATTCTTGTCTGCTTTTTATTTCAGGAAAATAAATGATCACATTTTTTTTTTACTTAACCACTGGCTCTAAAGACTTGTTGTATTAACCATGCAAAAACAGGGACTTGTAAAGTACCTTTTTCTGTTTCTGTGGTTAAATTCATCAGTGCTAACACAAGGAACTCTTGAGCTATTAGGAATTTCTCCAGCTAACGTGAGAGTATCAGCCAGGACTTGGTTTTGGCATTATTGATAACTAACACACAAAGCTCCCTCTGTGCCAGGTGCTGTTCTAAATGCTTTATATCGGAGGTTCTCAACCTCAGCACTATTGACATTTTAGGCTGGATAATGCTTTGTTGTGGGGGCTGACTTGTGATTTTAGGATGCTTAGCAGCATCCCTAGTCTCACCCAGTGGATGCCAGTTGTACCTCCACAGTTATGATAACTCAAATTGTCTCTAGTTATTGCCAAATGTCTCCTGAAGGGCTGGATGGGGATGGGGGTGGGGACTGGGGGTAGAATCCTCCCCAAACTCATGTCCTTTGAAACCCAGTGCTTTATATGAAGTAATTTATTCCTCACAATAACCCTAAGAGGTACTGGTATTATTATTATTCCCATTTTACAGGAGAAGAAACTGAGGCAGAGAGAGATTAAGCCACTTGCCTAAGTTTTCGTAGCTAGGAAGCAGCAGTACTATATGTGAAACCAGGCATAGTTTTGGTGAACTCTAGGCACCAACTATTAAATATCTAAAAGACCCTATAAATGTGGAGGCAAAGCAAATGGTGACAGGGACCAAACGGGTGTAAGTAATTGAGGTGGCTTGATGACAAACTGTGGTGAAGGAGGAAGAGGCTACTTAGCTACAGCTGATTGTGGATCCAGTGTGAAATAGCCAGAATTGGCAATTTTTCAAAAGAGGTTAGAAATTTGGATTTTCTTTATGTGAAAAGCTCACATTTTTTGATATTGGCAATTAATTCAACTTTTAAAAACACTATGTAAGCTAAAAGACAGGCACACATAATATGGACAAGATTTGGCTGCACACTTTGCATTCCTTTTAATAGACTATGCAGCATTGTGACATTACAGGGAGGTGTATTTCATTTGATGGAGTTAATGAGGTAGTTTCTGTGTGGAGGGCAAAAGATTCCCTTTATTGAGAGCTCAGGAAATGAGGATGGGTAGGGTGCGGCTTCTAGACTAGAAGTGTGTTTTGGCTTGCTAAAGCTATCAGAGTTGAATATACCAGAAATGAATTGGCTTTTACAATGGGGATTTATTAGCTTGCAAATTTACAGTTCTAAGGCCATGAAAATGTCCCAATTAAGGCATCAACAGGATGATACCTTCTCTGAAGACAGGCTCCTGGCATCCACAGTTCCTCTGTCAGCTAGCAAGGCACATGGCCGGTGTCTGCTGGTCCTTTGCTCCTGGGTTTCATTACTTTCAGCTCCTCTCTGAGTTCCTGTAGGTCTTCTCTTAGCATATCCAGGGCTTTTCTCTCTCAGCTTTCTCTGGGTGTTTCTCTCTGAGCTCCTTTGGGTTTTTCTGCCTTTTATCCCAGTAAAGGATTAAGACCCGCCTTGAGCTGAGTCACATCTCAATTGAAACACCCTAATCAAGAGGTCCTACCCACAATAGGTCTTCACCCACAGGACTGGATTAAAAGAACATTGCATTTTCTGGGATACATAACTGTTTCAAACCAACACAAAATGGAGTCTGGCTTTCCCTTATAGCCAAAGTTGTGTTGGAATTATAGCTGGCCATCAGTCATATTCTGAAATTTTTAATGTTCTACCGCTCAATACAGTGTCAATTTGAAAGTTCTGTGTTTTTAAGTCATAACTATTTCTTTCATGACTTCTATTTGTCCAGGAGTTAAAATAGGTATTTAATATGAGTTTCAGGAAATATAAGTTCTGGAATTAAATGGCTCTCTCCTGGAGAAATGAACCACAGCTCCACTTCACTTTGTTGATATCCAGTAACAGTTGAGTTTAGGTTTAGCTCTCTAATGGCCAGGCTTACTGCCTACTTTTGGTAGCAGATAATGGATTCCTGCTGAGCTTTAGGAACATTTGCCTTTTCCTCGTTCTAGCCTGTGTACCATCACACTTCTGCTCTTGGTATGAAAGTCAAGCTCTCGCTTCCATGCTGACTTTTCACAGCCTTCTGTAATCTGTCCACACACTTCCACTCAGCTTCACCTCCTGTAATACTTCATGTGTGGCCTCTCTTCCAGACTGTCTGGTCGAATTACTGCTCCCAGACATGCTTGTGCCTCTCCTCTTTTTAGACTTACTCAAATCTGCCTCTTTCTTGGAATGTAGCACCATTGCATCTCTTTCAAAGTCATACGTTTTTCCCTAAGACCAGCTTTTTCATGAAGCTTTTTTTGGTCACAGGAACCTAAAGTTCAATCTTATTTGTATTATAATTATCCTTGACTTTATTTTCTAATTATTTATGTAAGTGTTTCATCTCCTTTATGAAACTGTATTCTATTTGAGAATAGGGATCCTGTCTTTTCCATCTTACTTCCCCACAATAGCTAGCATAGTGTTTTACATGTGTAGATACTTAGTATCTGTCCATTCATTTGGGTCATGTAGGCTCCCACTCATTTGGTGATTTCTCCCTCTTTTTCCATATGTTTTTATAGTTTTATGTAGTGTGTTGTTAGAATTACTTCACTAAATAGCATTCAAAATATATTGGCAAGAGAGATGATCAACTTAATTAATTGGGGGAAGGCTTGGGGCGTATTTATTACTTGCATTGTCAATTATAGTAATTGAACATTAAATATTCCTGGTTTTAATATAATGTGTTGAAACTCCAGACAGATGTGTAACTTGTCTAACTTTAACAAATACCCAAACTCCCTACTTTTATACAGTGATATCTGTAGTTCATGAATTTAACAAACTAAATTACTAACACATGCCAGCCATTTTGTTAGGTGCTAAGGATGCAGAAGTGCCTTCTAAGAGCTTTTGGTATAGTACTGAGGAAAAGACATTAAAAAAATATGTGAAATATACGTGAAATATTAGAGGTGCTCTTAAAGATATATGGAATATATAGTACACCTAGGGGATCAGGAAAGGTTTCATTGAGGAAATGATACTTAAGCTTCCTTGAATGGTGAATAGACTTGTTATTACTGTTCATGGTTTGGGGTTGGGGGAAAAGGCATTCCAGGCAGAGGCAGTATTAGGATAGGGAAGCCTCCTGGTATATAAGGGAACTAAGAATAGTTTAGTACAGCCGGAGCAGTGGGCATGAGGAAAGTGAGATTTTGAGTAGAGAGAGAGAATAAGGTTTTCACTTTAGAAAAATCAGGATGCTACTTAATGGAGAATGTTTTAGAGAATCATTGGAACAATGTGGATGAGAGATGATTGGGAGAACAGTGAAAAAGACCAATGAGAGATATTAGGAGGATTGACATTGTCACCATTTAGGAATATTTGGGGGATGGAGCCTAGAGCAGAATCAAATTTAATATGTGTTCTTAACAATACATGCTGAAAACAAGATCTTACTGCTATATTAATGGTTAATTATTCTTACTTTAAGCATTTCTGAAATACAGGCCTTGTATATACATCAGTATCAGTACTTGTAGTCATTCTTATTTTCATTTTGACTTTGCAGTTGTTTCTCTCTTTTGTTGAACTATTTAAGAGCAAATTTTTCTAGAATGGTACGGGTTTCAAACCTTTATTGAGAACCTTGTGAGCTTAAGGAGATCCTATGACTTTTGTGATTTCCTCTGCCTCTGTAACATGTGCCATAAGCCTGTTCTCATTATTTCTGGGTGTATTAGCACCAGTGGTCTTTGTTTATGTCGTTCTGCCTTCTGACACACAAGCTAGGCTGATGAAGATGATCCTGGAGGCCACATCTGGTTGCGGATCCCTTGAGGATTGCTGATCTCTTGAGGGACTGATTGTCTCAGCAATTACCCAAAGTGTCTGATGAACAAAGAGGAAAAGAGTACTGGTGTTTTTTTAAACCTAGCCATCAAGATTTTGCGATTGACTTTGTCACAGGTACCAAGTTTTGGACTGCAAATCTTCCTCTGTGGTAGGGATTAGTAAATTGTTTTGGAACTGTGTGCCATTCTTGTATATCAAATGGCGAGATAGCATCTGTACCTTCTGCCCGTTGGTAGATATTCCTGGGCGTAGATTTGAATGGTATTCCCTTTATTGACTTGCTCCATTTTAACATCACATCTTCCCTATCATCACTGTTAGTGTGCTGGTTCTACCAGCTAGAGAGCCACCAAAAGGGCAGTGATTAGAAGATGGCTCTGTCCACTAGGGGTTGGATACATCATGATCCTTCAACACTTAGTACTTCCAGATATATTTCCTAAAAACAAAGATATTCATTTATGTAATCATATTTAGTACAGTTACCAAGTTAAAGAAATTTAATGTTGATATAAAAGCATGTGGTTTATATTCCAGTTTTTTCAGTTCTCAATCATTTCCTCTTGGACTTTCCTCCAGTCGAGGATCGTGTGTTGCGCTTAATTATCACTGTCTCATTAGTCTCTCTTCTTCTTTAATCATGGTAACATATATACAACATACAATTAATGCTTGCAATTCAGTGGCATTGATCACATTCACAATGTTGTGCTATCATCACCCTCATCCATTACAAAAACTTTTCCATCACCACAAACAGAAATCCTGCACCCATTAAGCATTAAATTCTCCTCTCTCCTCCCACCACGTTTACCTGTATTTTACATTCTGTCTTCATGAATTTGTATATTCTTTTTATTGTATATAAGTGGAATTATACAATATCTGTCCTTTTGTGTCTAGCTTATTTCACTCAAAATGATGTCTTCAGGGTTCATCCATGTTATAGCATACATCAGAACTTCATTCCTTTTAACATCTGAATAATATTCCATTGTATGTATATACCACATTTTATTTATTCATTCATTTGTTGTTGGACACTTAGTTGCTTCCTCCATTTGGCTGTTGTGAAAAATGTCACTAGGAACATTGGTGTACATGTATCTGTTCAAATCCCTGTTTTCAATTATTTTGTGTATATCTCTAGAAGAGGGATTGCCAGATCATATGGTAATTCTATACTTTAACTTTCTGGGGAATTGCCCAAACTGTTTTCCACAGCAGCTGTACCATTTTACATTCCCACCAGCAATGTGTGAGGGTTCTTATTTCTCCACATCCTTTCCAACATTTGTTTTCCATTTTCCTAATAGTAGCCATTCTAGTAGATATGAAGTGGTATCTCATTATGGTTTTTATTTGCATTTCCCTGATGGCTAATGATGTTGAGCATCTTTTCATGTGCTTATTGGCCATTTGTATATCTTTTTTGGGGGAACGTGTGTTCAAGTCTTTTGCCCATTTTTTAGCAGGGTTGTCTTTTTTGTTGTTGAGTTGTAGGTGTTTTTTATATATTCTAGATATTAAATCCTTATTAGATATATGGTCCAAATATTTTTTCCCGTTCTGTCAGTTTTCCAGTTACTGCAAACCTTTAACTGTTTTTGGAGCCCTGAGAAAAATGGTTCTGCCAGTTTTTGCTTGTTCTTTAAAACTATGTGGGGGGATGGAATCCTGGAGCATCTCTGCCATGTTGGTTGCTAATTTGCATTACCTTTTGAATCCTTTAAAATGTGTGCTTGGGACTTTACACATTGCAGGTGTTCAGTGCATAGTGTTAAATGAAATGGGAATTCTTTATGCAGTTATATAAGGACCACCTCATAATTATTTTCTGTTCTGCAAATAAATGCGCTTTCTTAGTTTTTATTTGCTTCTCATCTTTTATGGAGTGAAAAGAACGTTTTAATTTCTATTATATGTGGATCTTATGGCAGTAAATTCCATCTATATGTTGATGACTTCTAAGTTTTTAATCTCTAGTTCAGACTTTGCCCCTGAACTCCTGACTCATGTCCAATTGCTTACTTTATTTTCACCTGTATCTTAGTAGGCATTTCAAAGTTTGTATTTCTAAACTGAACTAATCTTTTCCCTTATAGCTGTCCTCCTCTCTCTTCCCCATTTCAGGGTATAGCAACTCCATCCTTCCAGTTCCTCAGGCCATAAATCTTGGCGTTTTCCTTCGGTCCTCCCTTTCTCGGATACCTCATGCCCGATCTATCACCAAATGCTGCTTTACTCTGTATTTAGATCCAACAAATTCTCACCACTTGCCCTATCCTGGTCTTCTGAATGTTTGCTATAGTTTCCCAGTGCGTCTCCCTTTTTCTATGCTTCTGGCAGCAGAGCAGCCAGAGAGCCACTTAAAGCTTCAGCCAGATACCCCTCTTCTACTGAAAATCTTGCAGTATCTTCACATCTCAGAGTAAAAGTCCTTGCAATGACCTGTATGGTTCCACAGGTCCTGCCCCTCCTGAACTTCTCTGTCATTATCTCCTGTTGCTCCTCCGCTTTTCCTCTTGTGCACTTAGCTCCAGCCACACTGACCTCCTGACTAAACTTCCTACATGGCCACTCCATCCCCACTCAGGACTCATGCCCTTACTCTTCCGTCTGCCTGCCGTGCTCTTCCTTCCAGTAGCCATAACCATGTGGCATTTCTCCCTTACCTCCTGCAAGTGCCACCTTCACAGTGAGGTCATCCTGACCACTCAGTTTAAAACCATAATATGCCCTCCTCTCCTTTGTTTAACCTCTTGTCTCCTTCTTCTAGAAAGTAAGCTCCCTGAGAGCAGGCACTGCTATTTCCCCAGTGCCCATAGGGTACCTGATACTTTTTTAGTGCTCAAACCATATTTGTGGAGTAAATGAAGTAGATGTGTATATTCTTGGGTAGGCTTTGAATTTTCAAAACAATCGAGTGTATTTCTTATCTTTGATAATAGACATTCATGCTCAGCTTCTCAGCATATGTTTTAGGTGTGCCTCATACATTTTGGAAACACCAGTATGTACTTACCAGCCATGTTCAAATTTTAATATTTCTCTCTGGATGTATTATATGTCAAATAAAAGTTTGCTAATATTTTAAATGTAACCTTAGGAAATAGAGAACATTTAGAATTAGTAATTGTGGGAACAGGCTTGGGACTTGGGAGATAAATTAGTTTCTGTTACAGGAGTGACTTAAAGATACCGTAATATATTTATTTTCTGCTTTTATTTTTCCAAGTCACTGACTTTAATTTATAAATAAATCTGAGTCTTAAAGATTAAATTATGTTTATATGCACACAATTATTTTCCTCTGCTGAGATATTATCAGAAATCATTGAATGAAACAAGGCCACAAGAAATATTATGGATAGAGCTTAAATAGGCAGCCTTGAATGTTTATGAGTGTGAAAGGGTCAAAATACAAAGCAGCAAAAAGTGAGCACATTTATCAGGATGGAATAAAACCATTAATTATATCCTAAACAAACATAAACAACTTTAAACAAGCATTTTGTATAAAACCATAGATGTAATATATAGAGATATTACTATAGATAAAGACTATCTAAATTCTTGAAGAAAAGTTAGAGGAGGAAAAGAGGGAAGAACAGTTGTAATTAAGTTGTTGGCTACATAAGACAACAGATGATACACCTGAGCCTTTGTAGGTGATGCTCTGTAAAGATCTTTTTCCCAAGTGTCTGGGAGGAGTTTGAACACTAATGTAAGGAACCAGTGAAGTACAAACCTGACTTTTTTTTTTTTAATTAAATTCAGTTTTATTGAGATATAGTCACATACCATCCAGTCATCTGCGGTGTGCAATCAGCTGTTCATAGTACATCATATGCATTCATCACCCCAGTCTATTTTTGAACATTTTCCTTACACCAGAAAGAATCAGAATAAGAATAAAAAATAAAAGTGAAAAAGAATACTCACATCATCGCCCCCATCCCATCCTATTTTTCATTTAGTTTTGTCTCCATTTTTCTATTCACGCATCCATACACTGAATAAAGGGAGTGTTATCCACAAGGTTTTCACAGCCCCTCATAAGCTACATTGTTATGCACTCATCTTCAAGAGTCAAGGTTCCTGGGTTGGAGTTTGATAGTTTCAGGTATTTACTTCTAACTGTTCCAATACATTAAAACCTAAAGAGGGTTATCTGTATAGCACGTAAGAATGTCCACCAGAGTGACCTCTCGACTCCATTCGAAATTTCTCAGCCACCGAAGCTTCGCTTCGTTTCATCGTGCATCCCCCTTTTGGTCAAGAAGGTGTTCTCAGTCCCATGATGCCAGGTTCAGACTCATCCCCTGGAGTCATTTCCTGCATTGCCAGGGAGATTTACAGCCATGGGAGTCAGGTCCCATGTAGGGGCGAGGGCAGTGAGTTCACCTGCCAAGGTGGCTTAGCTAGAGAGAGAGAGGGCCACATCTGAGCAACACAGCAGCACTCGGGGGGAGACTCTTAGGCACAATTATAAGCAGGTTTAGCCTCTCCTCTGCAGCTTCATAAGGGCAAGTCCCAAGACAGAGGGCTCAGCATACCAAGCCGTCAGCCCTGTGTTTGTGAGAACATCACCAGCAATCCAGGTGAGGAAGTTCTACATTTCCGGCTCTTTCCCCAGCTCCTCAGGGGGGGCCCTGCATGTATATTTTTATTCTCTGCCCAAATTACTTTGGGGTGTGTTGCTATTTCACTCTAGCCTATACAAACCTACCATATCTCATTTCCTATTCAGAGTTCCATGTAATTGTGGTGTTCGAACAAACTGACTGTAGAAGTTATATTGTTTAGAAAATAGAAATCCTGAACCAAATAAACATCTCTTCCCTTGGTCTCACATGGAAACTGAAGTTTTAACACACAGTCAGTTTCAGCCTTTACTTTTTGGCCTGATTTGCCCTAGTCTTAACCAGATATGCTTCATTCATATCTCTAATTGAAGTCTGGGTTCTTTTTTAGCATTTTTTTTTTTTTTAAACAGTTGCTGTATGCATTAATACTGACATTCATACCTGCCGAGCTCTAGCTCTTAGCTTCAGGTGTCACACAGATACCCAGTGTTCCAGAGACCAATAAGGTTATACACAAAGGGATCAGCATCTCAGAATTTGGAGATATCCATTACAATTCAGAAATAGATTTGACTGCTGTAAGAGCTTACAGTGTAGGGACCAATACAATAATCATTTCCCTGTTAGGTTGTGCTCTAAGATTCAATTCTGAGTTTATACATTATAGTTAGTCCATATTGGTGAGGCATTATAGTGTTTGCCTTTGTTTCTGGTGTACTTCACTCAAGATGCTGTCTACAGGATCCATTCACTTTGTTGCATGTCTCCTTCTCCTAGTTGCTCAATATTCCATTGTATGCATACACCACCATTCACCATTCAGTTTCCCAGTTGATGTACCCTTAGACCACCTCCATCCATTGCAAATTGTGAATACTGCCTCCATGAACACCAATGTGCAAATGTCCATTCATGTTTCTGCTCTCCGATCTTCCAATGACATACCCCATAATGAGGTTGCAGGATCTTATGGCCCCCACATACTTAGCTTCTTGTGTAACCACCACACTGACCTCCAGAAAGGCTACACCATTCTGCCTGCTCATCAGCAGTAACTAGGTACATCCCTCTTTCCATGTTTTCTCCAGCACTTTTACCCCTATTTATATTTTTCTTGGAATTTTATAGAGCCATATTCATATACCATACATGTATCCACAGTGTACAGTCAGTTGTTCACGGTATCATCAAATAGTTGTACATTTGTCACCACAGTCAGCACTTGAACATACTGATTACTACAAAACAGTTTTGTTTTTTTTTAATGAATACTAAAAAAAGATAATAAAAAGAAAAATAAAATGTACAATACAGCATAACAGTAAGGACAGAAAACAACACCATTACCAAGAATCCTATTTTCCTCCCTTATATCCCGCTCTCATACACAATTAGCTTTGGTTTATTTCCTTTGTTACATTTAATTGAAGCATATTACAGTGTTACTGTTGACCGTAGACTCCAGTTTGCTTTGATTATGTTTTTTCCAAATACCATCCCTTTTTCATCACTGCATGGTTGACATTCATTTGTTCTCCCACATGTAAAAGCATTTTTATATTTGTACATTTAGTAACAGTCATTGGGCACTCCAGTTTTTGCCAAATTATACAGTCCCAGTCTTTCTCATCTATCTTTACCTCTGGTGTCATACATTCCCCTATCCCACCTCTTTCAGCTTTACTCACAGACATCTTTGTTCAATGTACTTATAATATTGTGCTACCACACACAGTATTATGCTATCTATTTCTGGATCTATACAATCAATCCTACTGAACATTCTGTAGTCCTTCAGCATCAAATGCCCAATCTCTACCCTCTTTCTATCTCCTGGTAGCCTGTGTTATCAGCTTTTAACTCTCAAAATTTGCTCATTAATGTTAGTTCATATTAGTGAGACTGTACAGTATTTGTCCTTTTGTTTCTGGCTAACTTCACTCAACATAATGTCCTTGAGGTTCATCCACATTGTTATGTGTTCCATGTCTTTGTTCTGTCTTACAGCTGCATAATATTCCGTCATGTGTCTATACCACAGTTTGTTTATCCACTCATCCATTGATGGACATTTGGGCTGTTTCCATCTCTTGGCAATTGTGAATAATGCCGCAGTAAACATCAGTTTACAAATGTCTGTTTGTATCTTAACTTTCAGTTCTTTTGACTATATACCTAGCAATGGAATAGCTGGGTCATACGGCAAATCTATGCTTAACTTCCTCCACACTGTCTTCCAGAGTGGTTGCACCATTCTGCATTCCCACCAACAATGAATAAGTATGCCTCTTTCTCCACATCCTCTCCAGCACTTGTAATCTTCTGTTTTTTGGATAATGGCCATTCTGGTAGGTGTGAGATGATATCTTATTGTGGTTTTGATTTTCATTTCCCTAATAGTCAGTGAAGTGGAGCATTTCTTCATGTTTTTGAGCCATTTGTATTTCCTCTTCAGAAAAGTGTCTGTCTATGTCTTTTGCCCGTTTTTAAATTGGGTTGTCTTTCCATTGTTGAGTTTTAGGATCGCTTTATGTATTTGGGATATTAAACCCTTATCTGAGATGTGTTTCCCAAATATTGTCTCCCATTGTGTCGGCTGCCTTTTTACTTTTCTAACAAAGTCCTTTGATGTACAAAAGTGTTTGATTTTGAGGAGATCCCATTTGTCTATTTGTTCTTTGGTTGCTCGCACTTTGGGTGTAAGGTCTAGGAAACCACCTTCTATCACACGATCTTTAAGAAATTGCCATACATTTTATTCTAAGAGTCTTATTGTCTTAGCACTGATGTTTAGGTCTTTGAACCATTTTGAGTTAATTTTTGTAGAAGGTGTGAGATATAGAGGTCCACTTTCATTCTTTCGGAAATGGATATCCAGTTCTCCAAATACCATTTATTGAAGAGACTGCTCTGTCCCAGTTGCTTTGGCTTTACTACCTTATCAAAGATCAGTTATCCATAGATGCGAGTCTATTTTTGAACCCTCAATTCGATTCCATTGGTTGGTGTCTCTATCCTCATGCCAGTGCCATGCTGTTTTGAGCACTGTAGCTTTGTAATATGCTTCAAAGTCAGGTAGTCTGAGACCTCCCACTTCATTCCTCTTAAGATATTTTTGGCTATTTGGGGCACCTTGCCCTTCCAAATAAATTTGGTTATTGGTTTTTCCACTTCTGCAAAGTAAGTTGTTGGGATTTTAATTGATATTGCATTGAATCTATAAATCAGTTTGGGTAGTGTTGACATCTTAGTTATCTTTAGTCTTCCAATCCATGAACATGGTATGTTCTTCCATTTTTTCAGGTCCTGTTTGATTTCTTTTACCAGTTACTTGTAGTATTCTTTTTACATGTCTTTTGTGGCCTTCGTTAAGTTTATTCCTAAATACTTGATTCTTTTGGTTGCTGTTGTAAATGGAATTTTTTTTTTATTTCTTCCTCTTTTGCACATTACTTGTGTATAAGAACACTACAGATTCTTGTGTGTGAATATGTAGCCTGCCACTTTGCTGTATTCACTGATTAGCTCTAATAGATTTTTCTGGATTTTCTACTTATAGAATCATGTCATCTGCAGGCTGTGAAAATTTTACTTCTTCATCTCCGATTTGGATGCCTTTTGTTTTTCTTGCCTAATTGCTCTAGCTAGAACTTCCAGCACAATGTTGAATTACATTGGTGACAGTGGACATCCCTGTCTTGTTCCTGACCTTAGAGGGAAAGCTTTCAGTCTCTCCCCATTGAGTATGATGTTAGCTGTGGGTTTTTCATGTATTGCCTTTATCATATTGAGAAAATTCCCTTCTATTCCTATCCTTTGAATTGTTTTCATCAAGAAAGGATGTTGAATTTTGTCAAATGCCTTTTCTGCATTGATCAAGGTGATCATGTGGTTCTTCTGCTTTGATTTATTTATGTGATGTATTACATTAATTGATTTTCTTGTGTTGAACCAGTCTTGCACACCTGGAATAAACCCCACCTGGTTGTAGTGTATAATTCTTTTAATGTGCTGCTGGATTTGATTTGCGAGTATTTTGTTGATGATTTTTGCATCTATATTAAATAAAGAGATTGGTCTATAATTTTCTTCTTTTGTAGTATCTTTGTCTGATTTTGGTATTAGGGTGATATTGGCTTCATAACTTTCCCTTCTCTTCAATTTTTTTGAAGAGTTTGAGCAGGATTGGTATTAATTCTTTCTTGAATGCTTGGTAGAATTGAATGTGAAGCCATCTGGTCCTGGGATATTCTTTTTTGGGAGCTTTTTGATGACTGACTCAGTCTCTTTACTTGTGATTGGTTTGTTGAGGTTGTCTATTTCTTCTCGGGTCAATGTTTGTTGTTTATGCTTTTCTAGGAAGTTGTCCATTTCATGTAAGTTGTCCAGTTTATTAGCATATAGTTGCTCATAGTATCTTCTCATTATCTCCTTTATTTCTGCAGGGTCAGTAGTTATGTTTCCTTTCCTGTTTCTCTTTATTTTGTTGTTAGCCTCACTAGGGGTCCATCAATTTTGTCGATTTTCTTGAAGAACCAGCATCTGGTTTTGTTGATTCTCTCTATTGTTTTCCTGTTCTATTTCATTTATTTCTGCCCTAATATTTTTTATTTCTTTCCTTCCATTTTGCTTTGAGGTTAGTTTGCTGTTTTTTTCTCTAGTTCCTCCAGGTGGACAGTTAATTCCTCACTTCTGCTGTCTCGTCTCTTCTAATATAGGCATTTAGAGTAATAAATTTCCCTCTTGGCATTGCCTTTGCTGCGTCCCATAGGTTTTGATATGTTCTGTTTTCATTGTCATTTGCCTTGAGGTATTCACTAATTTCTCTTGTAATTTCTCCTTTACCCACTGGTTTTCTCAGAGCGTGTTGTTTAGTCTCCATATATTTGTGAATTTTATAGTCTTCTGCCTGTTATTTATTTCCAACTTCATTCTGTTATGATCCTAGAAAGTATTTTTTATAATATCAATATTTTTAAATTTGTTGAGACTTGCTTTGTGACCCAGCATGTGGTCTATCCTAGAGAATGTTGCATGAGCACTTGAGAAAAACCTGTATCCTGCTGTTGTGGGGTGTACTGTTCTATCAATGTTTGTCAAGTCTAGTTCATTTATCATACAATTCAACATCTGTTTCCATATTGATCCTCTGTCTAGATAATCTGTCAATTGATGAGAGAAGTGTATTGAAGTCTCCAACTATTATTGTAGATTTATCTACTTCTCCTTTCAGTGTTCTCAGTGTTTGCCTCATGAATTTTGGGGCACTCTGGCTTGGTGCATAAATACTTTTGATTGTTAAGTTTTCTTGATGAATTGACCCTTTTATTATTATATACTGTCCTTCTTTGTCTCTTTTAATTGTTTTACTTTTGAAGTCTAATTTGTCTGATATTAATATAGCTACTCTAGCTTTTTTTCTGGTTGCTGCTTGCATGAAATATCTTTTTCCAACCTTTCACTTTCAGCCTGTTTTTGTCCTTGTGTCTAAAGTGTCTAAAGTGAGTTTCTTGTAGACAGCCTATAGATGGGTCCTGTTTTTTAATTCATTCTGCCAGTCTGTGTCTTTTTATTGGGGAGTTTAATCCATTAACATTTAGTGTAATTATTGTAAGGGCAGTACTTTCTTCTATCATTTGGTCTTTTGGATTTTATATGTCATGTCTTATTTTTTCCTCTCTCTCTTTTTACCCTTCCTGATACTCTTCATTTCTGCACTCTTCTCCAGTTCTCTCTCTCCTGCCTTTTCCTGTCAGCCTGTAGCACTCCCTTTAATATTTCTTGTAGCACCAATCTCTTGGTCACAAACTCTCTCATGTCTGTTTGTCTGAAAATATTTTAATCTCTCCCTCATTTTTGAAGGACAGTTTTGCTGGATATAGATTTCTTGGCATTTCTTCTCTTTCAATATCTTAAGTATATCATACCACTGTCTTCTTGCCTCCATGGTTTCTGTGGAGAAATCTGTACAAAGTCTTACAATTGGTACAAGCTTCCCTTGTATGTGATGGATTGCTTTTCTCTTGCTGCTTTCAGAATTCTCTCTTCGTCTTTGACATTGGACAATCTGATCAGTAAGTGTCTTGGAGTAGGTCTATTCGGGTCTGTTCTGTTTGGGGTGTGCTGTACTTCTTGAACCTGTAATTTTCTGTCGTTCATAAGAGTTATTAAATTTTTAGTAATTATTCCTTCTGTTATTTTTTCTATTCCTTTTCCCCTCTCTTCTCCCTTAGGACTCCTATAACATGTATATTTGTGCACTTCATGTTGTCACTCAGCTCCCTAAGACCATGCTGGTATTTTTCCATTCTTTTCACCATCTGTTCTTGTGTGTTTGAATTCAAATGTTTGCTCTTCCAATTCCCCAATCCTGTCTTCTGCCTGTTCAAATCTACTGTTGTATCATCAGTTGTCTTTTCATTTCCTCCATTATGCCCTTCATTTCCATAAGTTCTGCCATTTGTTTTTCAAGTTCATGACTTCTTTATAGTCATCCAATGTCTTCCTTATGTCCTTCATCTCTTTTGCTATATGTTCCCTCAGTTCATTGACTTGATTTTTGAATTCATTTAGGAGATTTGTTTGAACATCCAATTAGTTCTTCCTTCAGTTCATTGAATTGATTTAGCATTAGTTGCCTCAACTCCTGTATCTAGGTTGAACTATTAGTTTGTTCCTTTGGCTGGTCCATATTTTCTTGTTTCCTAGTATGGCTTGTTATCTTGAGCTGTCTAGGCATCTTACTTTCTTGATTAGCTTATTCTGAAGCTTGTTTTTGCTCTTTTACCTAAGGTTTTCTTGTTGATTGGCTTTGTTCTCTAACCTTTGGTGTTCATCTTATTCTAGGCCTCTAACTTAGGTTCGATTTAGTTGGTTGGAGATTTTCACCTCTTTTGTTTCTGTTTCTTGCTTTGCCTCTATGTAGCCTTTTTGCGTGAAGGTCTCCTCAGATATGGTCAACCCTAGTCAGGTTTTCCCAGTCCAAAGAGGCCCAGGTTTCAGGAGGAGGATACTGAGTTTCCTTGAGTATGAGACCCTCCTGTGAGGCCTTTAGACTCTGTGCTTTTCCTGTGGTGTCCAGCAGGTGGTGCTTGCCAACCTGCAGCTCCCCCACCAGTGTGAGGACGTATGGAGTCTTTAGTTCTCCTGGTGACCCTGAAGAAGCTGGTTTCTGAATTCCAGCCCCTGGGGTCTGAGTTCCCCAAAGGAGGGCTGCCACTGGAGTGGGGACACGCTCCCCTTTTCTTGGAAATTTATGGTCTTTACGAATTTTCTCTGCCATTAGACTTATTGCTTTGTCTTTTAGAGCTGTCTTAGCTCTGCTGTTGCCTGGCTCAAGATTGCAATTCTTTGAGCCTTTCCGTAATGGGCTTCTTAGATTCTTAGAATAGTTATTTAGAAAAAAAAATAAAAAGTTAAAAAAAAAAAAAAAAAGAAAAAGGGAAAAGAAGGGCCTAGTACTGACTATTTACGGTCCTTGCAGTTCTGGTGGGCTATTCAGATGCAAAAAGACAGAGTTAAGGGCGCTTAAGGAGCAATCAAGAAACCAAAAAAAACAGCTTTTCAGAGAAGGGCTCAGGCCCCCTGGGTTTGCATGTGTGCCTGATTCTGTTGAGTCTGGCCTTTCTCTGTATTATGTTTACCCCAACTCCAAAAGTCTCTGTTTTTACTTTTTTTTGCTGTTTTTCTAGTCCTATCTCCTCTACGCCAGGGTGACTGATCCCAGATTCTCAGATGTCTGGTCTCAGTTTATCTATGTTGGGAGTTTTTGTTCAGCAGTCTGAGTTGTTAATCAGTGCTGCAACTGCAGTTCCCCCTCCTGGTTCCCAGCACTGATGGCCCTTCCTCCCTTGGGATTGTCCCTGGCAGGGAGGGGTACGGGCCCCCTGGCCAGGAGAACTTACAGATTTCGCTGATCTCAGGTGCTCCATACGCTCATGAGTGTTGTATGATGGGTGTCCAAACTCAGATTCCTCTGCAGCGTCCATTCCACACAGTTCCTGATTATCTGCTAGCTGCCCCAGAGGAGTAACGAAAACACACACCTCACCACTCTGCCATCTTGCCAAACATTTTAACCAAACACCTGAGTGGATCCCAACCCCTTGCATGATGTGACTTCATTGTTTCATTTAAGTCTTGTAACAATAACAAAAAAGCCTATTACAGGTACTTAAGTGACTGGCTCAGAATTCAAACAGAAGCACTCTCATAGGAAGTCTGAAGGACTTTGGACATCTTTATTCCATCCCCATTCACATCTAGGTGATTTGATAGTTATTTTAAGGGCTGAATGATTTGGATACTCAGAAGATGTATTTAGATTTTCAGTGGAGTCTGTGTTTCTCAAACTTTTATGTACATAAAAATTATTATACAAAGTCACGTTTACAAAATCTATGTGTACTCTATTTTATAGAATGATTTAAGAGATCTTGTTTCCTCACTGTGCTCTCACAGGTAGCATATACTTATAGAAAAGTTAATTTAGTGATTTTGCAATGACAATTTGCTTTTATTCTCTTTGCTCAATATACATATATATACTATGTACATAATATGTTTAAATATATTTACCTTTATTATATATATATATAGTATGTGTATATTATGTTTTTTTCTGTACTATTCAGGAGTAAGTTGTATACATCATGACATTTACCCCTCAATATATCAGCATGCATCTCCTTAGAGTAAGAGCTCCTACGCATTCAGAATACTATAATAAAACTAAGACATATCAATACTTCCATAAGGTCATCTAGTATATAACTATAATCAGTTTCCCAATTGTCTTTTTCTTTTTTTTAAATTCAAGATTAAATCAAGACTTACGCCTTGCATTTGATGGCATCTCTTCACATACTTTAAGTTTAAAGAGTATCCCCACTGCTGTCTCTTTTTTTGTTATTGTTTTGTTTTTCAAAATGTGAACTTCTTAAAGAGTCTAGGATAGTTGTCTTGTAGAATGTCCCACATACTGTTAGTTTCGTTATGATTAGATTCAGGTTAATCATTTTTAGCAAGGATAGTTCATAACTGATGTTGGTGTACTTATTACTTACCATCAGAAGGCACTTACTATCAGCTTATCCCAGTATTGATAGTGCTGTTATTGCTAGATCTCTCCAGTGTAAAGGCATATTATTCCCATTCAAATGAGTAAGTCATCTGAGGAATAATACTTTTGAGACTATGAATATTCAGTTCTCTAGAAACCTTTTACCTAATGATTTTTAGTATCCCTTAATGATCCTTGTATGAATTAATTATTACTCTGGGGTTGCAAAATGTTGATTTTTCAAGTCTATTTTTACTTCTACATCTTTTATCTCACATTTTTCTGTAAAAGAGAACGCCCACCGCGCACACACAAACAATATCTCTCTTTAACAATATTAACAAGGGACTCGTGGAACTTTTTTATCTTTCCAGTGTGCTAGTGTGCTATAATCCATTACTGTCATTGTTTATTTTTATGTTCAAATTGTCCCAAAGTGGCCAGTGGAAATCTTTTTCTGATCCAGCACCATTTGGATGGTTTTGACAGTTTTGTCAAAAGTTAAATCACCATATAAATGTGGGTATGTTTCAGGGCTCTCCATTCTGTTTCATTGATCTATTTGTTGAGCCTTATGCCACTACCCACACTATTTTGATTCCTGACAATTTATGAAAAGTCTTTAAGTTAGGTAATGTAAGTCTCCCATCTTTGTTGTTTTTTAACATTGCTTTGTATATTCTAGTTTCTTTGCATTTCTCTCTAGTATTAGAATTATCATGTCGGTTTCTACAAAAAAGGCTGATTGGGATTGCATTGAGTGTATTGATCAATTAGGGCAGAACTGATATCTTAGCAATAGTATTCTTACAGTCCATAGTATACGTACATTTATTGTTTGTCTTCTTTATTTCTCTCAGCAATATTTTGTAGTTTTCAGTGTCAGGATCTTGCATATTTTTTGTTAAGCTTCTTCCTTGGTGTTTTATGTTTTGACTTGATTTTATATGGCATGTGTTTCTCTTCTTCTTCTCTTCCTTCTCCTTCTTCCACTACTTTCTTCACACCCTACCTCCTATTCTGTTATAGAGGCCTGTGTGCACTATCTTCTTGTAGGGACAAAGAGGTGTGGACAAATGGGAGAAAGCAAGAGCTTCCCTGAGAAAGTAATCTTTGAGTTACAACTAGTAGGTTGAGTAAGAGCCATAGTGATTAAGGAGAGTAGCAGTGCAGGTGGAGGAAAAAGTTCTAACAAGGTCAGTGAGAATGTGGTGCCTTTAGAGAAGTAACTGTGGCTTTTAGCCTGATGAAGTGGTTCTGAAGAAGATGGCACAAATAAGCCATGTGTTAGATTAGGTAAAATTAAGGAGTTTGAGCTCTACCTGAAAGTCCCAGAGAGCCATTTAATAAATGAACTTATTACTTTAATTTGCTTCTCTAAAAATTTACTGGCTTGGGGTGAGAATTATTTATTATTTGCTTATTAATAAATTCTATTTTCCTGTGCTTTGTTTTTTTCTTTGCCCATTTTTGTAGCTGAGTTTTAGTGTTTTCCTTATGTATTTGTCTTTTGAAACTTCTCATTTGTTCTGCTGTTTATGAGATACAGCAGCTTTTAATTTTAATTTTTATATATTCATGGGTTTCCCTTTGTAGCTTTTCTTAAAACTTCCTCATTCCCAAACGATATGTTGATTACCTACAATTTTAAATTGCATACAACATACAAATGCTTTTTTTGAAATTCAATTTTATTCAGACATATTCACATACCATACAGTCATCCAAAGTATACAGTCAGTTGTTCACAATACCATCACATAGTTGTGCATTCATCACCCGAATCCATTTTTTGAACATTTTCCTTGTACCAGAAGAAGTGAAAGTAAGAATAAAAAATAAAAGTAAAAAAGAACACCCAAATCGCTCCCCCCCCACCCTATTTTTCATTTAGTTTTTTGTCCCCATTTTTCTACTCATCCATCCATACACTGGATAAAGGGAGTGTGATCCACGAGGCTTTCACAGTCACACTGTCATCTCTTGTAAGCTACATTGCCATACAATTGTCTTCAAGAGTCAAGGCTACTTGATTGCAGTTTGATAGTTTCAGGTATTTGCTTCTAGCTATTCCAATGCATTTAAACCTAAAAAAGGGTTATCTATATAGTGCATGAGATTGCCCACCCGAATGACCTCTCGACTCCATTTGGAATCTCTCAGCCACTGAAACTTTATTTCGTTTCATTTCACATCCCTTTTTGGTCAAGATCTTTATTGTTTTTTTTGTTGTTTTTTTTTTTAATTCAGTTTTATTGAGATATATCCACATACCGTACAGTCATCTGTTCATAGTACCATCTTATAGTTGTGCATTCATCACCCCAGTCTATTTTTGAACATTTTCCTTACACCAGAAAGAATCAGGGTAAGAATAAAAAATAAAAATAAAAAAAGAACACCCAAATCACCCCCCCATCCCACCCTATTTTTCATTTACGTTTTGTCCCCATTTTTCTACTCATCCATTGATACACTGGATAAAGGGAGTGCGATCCACAGGGTTTTCACAATCACACTATCACCCCTTGTAAGCTACATTGTTATACAATCGTTTTCAAAAGTCAAGACTACTGGATTGGAGTTTGGTAGTTTCAGGTATTTACTTCTAGTTATTCCAATATAATAAAACCTAAAAAGTGTTATCTATATGGTGCATAAGAATGTCCACCAGAGTGACCTCTCGACTCCATTTGAAATCTCTCAGCCGCTAAGCTTTATTTCGTTTCATTTCACATCCCCCCTTTGGTCAAGAAGATGTTCTCAATCCCACGATGCTGGGTCCAGATTCCTCCCCAGAAGTCATATCCTGCATTGCCAGGGAGATTTACACCTCTGGGAGTCAGGTCCCATGTAGGGGGGAGGGCAGCAAGATCACTCGCCAAGGTGGCTTAGTTAGAGAGAGAGGGCCACACCTGAGCAACAAAGAGGCACTCAAGGGGAGACTCTTAGGCACATTTATAAGCAAGTTTAGCCTCTCCTTGTAGCAACAAGCTTCATAGGGGCCAGCCCCAAGACAGAGTGCTTAGCACATCAAGCTGTCAGTCCCCAGTGTTTGTGAGAACATCAGCAACAATCCAAGAAGTCCAACACCTCTGCATCCTCCCCCAGCTCTTCAGGGGGGCCCTGCATATATATTTTTATTCTCCACCCAAATTACTTTAGGATGCGTTGCTATTTCATTCTAATCTATACAGACCTACCATAGCTCACTTCCTATTCAAAGTTCCATGTAATTGTAGTGTTTGAACAAACTGACTGTAGATGTTATAGTGTTTATAAAATATAGATCCTACACCAAATAAACATCTCTTCTCTTGGTCTCACTTGGAAGTTGAAGTTTGAACACAGTCAGTTTCAGCCTTTACCCTTTGGCCTGATTTGCCCTAGTCTTAACCAGATCTGCTTCATTCATATCTCTAATTGAAGTCTGGGCTCTAGTTCACCTTTTTTTTTTTTAAACAGTTGCTGTGTGTGTTAATACGGGTATTCATATCTGCCAAGCTCTAGCTGTGAGTATCAGGTGTAACACAGATACCCAATGTTCCAGAGACCAATCAGGTTGTACATAAGGGATCAACATCTCAGAGTTTGGAGATAGCCATTACAATTCAGGAATAGATTTGACTGCTGTAAGAGCTTACAATCTAGGGACCATTACAATAATCATTTCCCTGTTAGGCTGTGCTCTAAGATTCAATTCTGAGATTACACATTGTAGTTAGTCCATATTGGTGACAAATACTTTTTTAATGCTTTATCTTTTTAATAAAATCTTTAGCGTATTTTGATGTATTCATTTTTTTACTCCATGTACTAGAACAATTGAATAGTAGTTTTATTATTTAAATTTTTTTTTATTAAAGAAGTGTGGGTTACAGAAGAATCATGCATAAAATATGGGATTCCCGTATACCACCATATTATTAACACCTAGCATTGGTGTGGAACATTGTTATAATTGATGAAAGCACCTTTCTTAATTGTACTATTACTTATAGTCCGTGGTTTAACTTAGGGTTCACTGTTTGTGTTGTGCATGTCCATGATTTTTTAAAATTTTTATTCTAGTACCATATACAACCTAAAATTTCTCCTATTAACCACATCTTATATATAATTCAATGCTATTATTTATGTTCACAATCCAACACCACCATCCATTACCAAAACTTTTCTGTGGTACCAAATAGAAACGCTTTATATTTTAAACCTTAATTCCTATTGCCTACCCCCAACTCAGCCCCTGGTAATTTATATTCTAGATTCTGACTCTGTGAATTTGCTTATTCTAATTGTTTCATATCAGTGAGATCACACAATATTTGTCATTTTCCATCTGGCTTATTTCACTCAGCATGGTGTGTTCAAGGTTGATCTTTGTTGTCACCTGTATCAGAACTTCATTTCTTTTAAGGCTGAATAATATTCCGTTGAGTGAACATACCACATATTGTTTATCCATTCATTAGTTGATGGACACTTGGATTGCTTCCATCTTCTGGCAATTGTGAATAATGCCACTATGAACATCGTTGTGCAAATATTTATTCAAGTCCCTGCTTTCAATTCTTTTGGGTATATTCTTAGTAGTGGGATTGCCTGGTCATCTGGTAGTTCTATACTTTTCTAAGGAAATGCCAGACTGTCTTCCACAGTGGCTGCACCATTTTACATTGCCACCAGCAATGAATAAGTGTTCCTATTTCGCCACATCCTCTCCAACACTTGTTATTTTCCATTTTTTTAATAGCAGTGATTCTAATGGATGTGAAATGGCATCTCACTGTGGTTTTGATTTGTATTTCCCTGATGGCTAATGATGTTGAGCATCTTTTCATGTGCTTTCTGGCTGTTTGTGTATCTTCTTTGGAGAAATGTCTGTTAAAGTCTTTTGTCCATTTTTAAATTTAGTTGTCTTTTTGTTGTTGAGTTGAAGGATTTCTTTATATATTCTGGATATCAAACCTTTATCGGATATGTGGTTTCCAAATATTTTCTCCCATTGAGTAGGTTGTCTTTTTACTTTCATGATAAAGTCCTTTGAGGTGCAGATGTTTTTTTATTTTGATGAGGTCCCATTTATCTATTTTTTACTTTTGTTGCTTGTGCTTTGGGTGTAAAGTCTAAGAAACTGTTGCCTAACAAGAGGTCCTGAAGAGGCATCCCTATGGTTTTTTCTAGGAATTTGATAGCTATAGGCCTGTGATCCATTTTGAGTTGATTTTTTAATATGGTATAAGGTAGGGGTCCTTCCTTTTTTTTTTTTGCAAATGGGCATGCAGTTCTCCCAGCACCATTTGTTGGAGAGACCTTTTTTACTCATTGAGTGGTCTTTGCCACCTTCTCAAAAAGCAGTTGGCCATAAATGTAAGGGTTGATTTCTGAGCTCTCAGTTCTATGCCGTTGGTTTATATGTCTGTCCATGTGCTGGTTACATGCTGTTTTGATCACTGTGGCTTTGTAATAAGTTTTAAGGTGGGGAAGTATGACTACTCTCACTTGGTTCTTCTTTTTCAAGATGGCTTTAGCTATCTGGGGCCCCTTACCCTACTATATAAATTTGGCAATTGGCTCTTCCATTTGTGTGAAGAAGGTTGTTAGAATTTTAATTGTGATTGCATTGAATCTATGAATTGCTTTGGGTAGTATTGATATATTTGCAATATTTAATCTTCCAATCCATGAACACAGAATGTCCTTCCATTTATTTAGGTATTCTTTGATTTCTTTTTAGCAATGTTTTGTAGTTTTCTGCATACACGTCCCTTACATCCTTGGTTAGATTAATTCCCAGATATTTGATTTTTAGTTGCTATTGTGAATAGAATTTTTTCCTGGTTTCTTTTTCCTATTGTTCTGTTAGTGTATAGAAACTGTACTGATTTTTGGGTGTTGATCATATTCCCCACCACTTTGTTGAATTCGTTTATTAGCTCTAGGAGTTTTGTTGTGGATTTTTCACGATTTTCTGTATATAGGATCATATCATCTGCAAATAGGGAAAGTTTTACTATGGGATTTTTTTTTTTAATTCAGTTTTATTGAGATATATATTCACATACCATACAATCAGCTGTTCACAGTACCATCTTATAGTTGTGCATGCATCACCCCAGTCTATTTTTGAACATTTTCCTTACATCAGAAATAATCAGAATCAGAATAAAAAAACAACACCAAAATCACCCCCCCTCACACACCCCACCCTATTTTTCATTTAGGTTTTGTCCCCAAAACGTAAACCTTGTGTGATCCACAAGGTTTCCACAGTCACACTATCACCCCTTGTAAGTTACATTGTTGTACAATCGTCTTCAAGAGTCAAGGCTACTGGATTGGAGTTTGGTAGTTTCAGGTATTTACTTCTAGCTATTCCAATATAATAAAACCTAAAAAGTGTTATCTATATAGTGCATAAGAATGTCCACCAGAGTGACCGCTCGACTCCATTTGAAATCTCTCAGCCACTGAAGCTTTATTTCGTTTCATTTCACATCTCCCTTTTGGTCAAGAAGATGTTCTCAATCCCACAATGCCAGGTCCAGATTCCTCCCCAGGAGTCATATCTTGCGTTGCCAGGGAGCTTCACACCTATGGGATGCTTTTTATTTCTTTTTCTTGCCTAATTGCTCTGGCAAGAATTTCTAGTACAGTGTTGAATAATAGTGGTGACAGTGATCCTTGTCTTGTTCCTGATCTGAGAGAGAAAACTTGCAGTTTTTCACCATTATGTATGATGTTAGCTGTGAACTTTTGATATGTGCCCTTAATCATCTTGAGAAAGGTTCCATCTATTCCTAGGATTCTAAGTGTTTTTTATCAAGAAGATGTGCTGGATTTTTTCAAATGCCTTTTCTGTGTCAATTGAGATGATCATGTGGTCCCCCCCCCCCCATGTTTCATCAATTTGGTGTATTACATTTATTTGTTTTCCTATGTTGAATCAACCTTGCACACTAGAGATAAATCCCACCTAATTATGGTGTCTAATTCTTCTAATATGCTGTAGGATTCAGTTTGCTAGTATTTTTTTGAGGGTTTTTGCATCTGTATTCATAAGAGATATATCGGTCTGCAGTTTTCTCATAGTATCTTTATCCAGCTTTGGTATGAGGGTAATGTTGGCCTAATAGAATGAGTTAGGAATTGTTACCTCCACTTCAATTTTTTGGAAGAGTTTGAGCAGAATTGGGATTAAGTCTTCTTGGAATGTTTGGTAGAGTTCCCCTGTAAAGCCATCTAGTCCTGGACTTTTCTTTGTTGGGAAGTTTTTGATTACTGATTCAATCTCTTTACTAGTAATTCGTTTGTTAAGATCTTCTGTTTCTTCTTGAGTTAATGTAGGTAGTTTGTGTTTCTAAGAATTTGTCTATTTTATCTAGGTTGCCTAATTTATTGGCATACAGTTCATAGTATCCACTTATAGTACTTTTTACTTCGGTGAGGTTGGTAGTAGTGTCTCCCTTTTCATTTTGGATTTTTGTTATTTGTATCCTCTATCTTCTTATCTTTGTCAGTCTAGCAAAGGTGTGTCATTTTTACTGATATTTTCAAAGAACCAATTTTTGGTTTTTTCAATTCTCTACATTGTTTTTATTTGTTTGTTGTTTCCTTCCTTCTGCTCATTTAGGGTTTAGTGTTTAGTTTGCTGTTCTCTTTCTAGTTCTTCCAGTTTAGGGATTAAGTCTCTCATTTGAAGTCTTCCTTTTTTTTAATGGAAGTATTTAGATCTATGAATTTCCCTCTCAGCACTGCCTTTGCTGCTTCCCATGTGTTGGTTTGTTGTATTTTCATTTTCGTTTGCCTTATTTCCTAATTTCACTTCTGATTTCCTCTTTAACCCATTGGTTGTTTATGTTGTTTAATTTCACATATTTGTGAATTCTCCCTTTCTGCCTCTGTTATTGATTTCTAGCTTCATTCCTTTTTGGTCAGATAATATACATTGTATGATTTAAATATTTTTGAGTTTATTTAGACTTGCTTTGAGACCCAGCATACTGTCTATCCTGGAGAAGGATCCATGTGCACTTGAGAAGAGTGTGTATTCTGTTTTCATTTGGTGCAATGTTCTGTATATGTCTGTTAGGTCTAGTTGGCTTAGAGTATTGTTCAAGTCCTGTACTTACTGATCTCTGGCTAGATGTTGATAGAGAGTGGTGTGTTACAGTCTCCTGCTACTTAATATGGAACCGTCAATTTCTCCCTTCAAATCTTTCTGTATTTGCTTCATCTATTTTGGGGCTCTACTGTTAGGTGCATATATATTTACAATTGTGACATCTTCCTTTTGAATTGTCCCCTTCATTAGTATGTAATGGCCATCTTTGTCCCTTGTAACTGTTTTTGACTTAATGTCTGTTTTATCTGAGGTTAGTATAGCCACTCCAGTTCTCTTTTGTATTTGCATGGTATATATATTTTTCATCCTTTCACCATCAGCCTACTTATATCTTTGACTTTAAGGTGAGTCTCTTATAGACAACATATAGTTGGGTTTTTTTAATCCATTCTGCCAATCCTTGCCTTTTGACTGGACAGTTTAATCAATTTACATTTAAAGTTATTGCTGGATAATACAGGTCCTTCTTCTGCCATTTTGCTATTTAGCCTTTGTAAGTTTATATCTTTTTGGCCCTTACTTCCATTAAAGCCTACTTTTATATTTATTTGCATTCTTGAGTTGTACCATATTGAGTGCCTTCTCATTTCTTTCTGGATATATTCATCTATTTTCTTTGTAGTCACCATGAGGTTAAAAATTGAACATCCCAAATATATAATAATTATATTTAGTTTAATACAAATGTAACTTCAATAGCATGCACTGTACTTTTCCTATACCCTCTTGACCCCCCACCATTTTTTTTGTACTTGTAACCACTTATATCTATGTACATTATATGTCCAGAAACCTAGATTTATCATTTTTATGTATTTGCTTCATAGCACCTGTAGGAAGTGGAGTTATATAGCAAATAATACAATGCAATAATACTGGCATTCATAATTACCCAAATGGTTACCTTTACTGTGGGTCTTTATTTCTTTATGCTGCTTTGAACTACTATCTAGCATCCTATTTTTTCAGTATAAAGAACTCCCTTTGGCCTTGCTTGTAGGGCTGGTCCAGTGGCGATGAGCTCCCTCAGCTTTTGCTTATCTGAGAGTATCTTAATCTCTCTCTTAGTTTTGAAAGAGAGTCTCGCTGGATATAAAATTATTGGCTGGCAATTGTTTTCCTTCAGCACTTTAAGTATTTCAATGCATTGCCTAATTGTCTCCATGGTTTCTGATGAGAAATCACTCAAGGTAATTGAGACTCCCTTGTTCATAACACGTCACTTTTCTCTTGCAGCTTTCAGAATTCTCTTCTTGTCTTTTGCATTTGATAGTGTAATCAATATGTGACAGGATGTGTTTTTCTTCATGTTTGTTCTGTTTGGTGTTCTCTGAGCTTCTTGGATGTGCATATTTGGGAAGTTCTTTGTCATTATTTCTTTGACTATTCCTTCTGTCCTCTTCTCTCATTCTTTTCCTTCTGGGACTCCCATAACATGTATATTAGTGCACTTGATGGTGTCTCATAGTTGTCTTAGTCTGTTTCCACTTTTAATATTTCTTTTTACTTTCTGCTTCTGAGCCTGACTCATGTCAAGTGTCTTGTCTTCAAGTTCATGGATTCTTTCTTCTGCCAGCTTCTCTATTCTTGAAACTCTCCTAGGCATTTATAATTTCAGGTCTTTTGGTCTTCAACTCCAGTAGTTCAGTTTGGTTCTTTTTTAAAAATTTCTCTTTTCTTAGACCTCATATTATTCATTCATTGTTTTCCTGATATCCTTTAGTTCTTTATCTATACTTTCCTTCTTACCCTTGAGCATTTTTTAAGATCTTTTTTTAAAAGGCTTTCTTTGATATGTCCACTTTCTCATCTTCTATGTTGGTGTTTTCTGTATTTTTACCCTCTTTCTTTGGATGGGCCATCATTTCCTGTTTCTTTGTTTGTTTTGTTCGTTTGTTGTTTTGTACTCTTGTTCCACACTGTACATTTTAATATTTTAAAATGTTAACTCTGGGATTTTACTACCTGGGCTCTGTTTCTTGATTTTGTAACCAGCTGGTGATAAGACAGAGATTTTCTTGAGCTTCAGTCCCCCTATCAGAAAGGTCTGTCTGTCTGCCCAAGGCAAATGTAGTTTGCACAGTTTTCCCTGTCTTTCTGGGCCTCTCTGTTGTCCTGGACTGTTGCTTGTTTGTTGTTTTGGGGTTCCTCTGTTTATAAGAATTTGGTTGTCCCCTTTGTTTCCAGGGGACAAAACTCCCTCTCCCAGAAATTTGAAGTCAGCAGGTCTTTGCCCCAGACTGTCCACCTCTATGGCTTTTTATACTTTGTTTTCTCATGTTGCTTTTGCCTGGGGGGCAAGTACTTGGAGAAGGGTCACCCTGGGGAGGACTACCCCAGTTCGGTCTTTCTTAGCCAAAACAGGGCCAGGGACCCAAGAAAGGGGTGCAGACTGATGGAAGGGGTCAGGAAGGGTGCCAGAAACTTCTCCAACTGCTCCCTAAAGCTGAGCTTTCCTGGGCAGCCCAGCAAATGCAGCCCTTCATCTAACTTTTCCCCACAGCTCTGAGAGATCCCTTTGTCTTTAAATATTCACTGCTTCCACCCCTGTCCAGTCTCCTCTGCCTTTTGTTGGTATGAATTAGTAATCATACCCAATTACTTTCAGGTCATCTTTAGAACAAGCAAATGTTGAATTACTATCAACTTAGTCAAGTTCAGTGATTATAGCTTCTTTCATTTGAGCCCGGTAACATATTGTCCACCTAGTAATTGTACTTAAGGAAAATTGTGATGATTATCTACAAGCTTATAAAGAGATGTTGGAGGAATGTTGGGATGATAAAACAACATCTCTCTAATTCTCTTTTGAAATGCTACCACTTGCATACCATGTACAGAATATGCTAATACTGTGGCTAACCATCAGTAAGATGGTATCTCTAGATCTGTAGTCAAAGAATGACTTTGTACCAGGTGATGTCATTGAGGGTCATCAGGAGAAATCTAGATGTCCGTCTCCCAAAAAGCTGCTTAGTGGCACCAGTATTTGCATCTGAAGCCTACCCTCTTTCTTGTAGACAGAGAAACCTGATTTTATCAGCTTCTGTTCACAAAGCCCCACTGGGAGTGGCTCTGCCTTGCATGTGTAGATTCCTGTTTCAGAATTTACAATGAGCACCTTAACTGTCATGTAGACTGAAAGTTTACTTCATCCTGACCAGCCTATTGTTTCCCCATGCAGAATATCAAATTTTGATAAGAAACCTGCAATTAGAGAAGGGCTGGAGGAGACAGGGAATTATTAAATAAAATTGTTCAGTGACAGAAAGCACTGATGATGCCCCGATGTGATCATGTTAATCATAGATATAGCCTGGCCAGTGGACTGGAGATACTTAAATCTGACAGGAAAGGTGCCACAGCTCACCCAGAGTGCCAGGATGGGCACAGTCACCATTTGCTGTGACACACCATTTCCTGTGTTTTCCTGACTAAGCCATCCCTTTTCTGATGGGAATCATCCCTCTTTTTCTCGTTAGGTCTGAACTTATGTCAGCTTGTTCTAATACCCTGGCCTGCTAGCCGTTTTGCTTCTTTAAGGACACACTATACCTCTGCTCTGATTCATGTGTTGGATTATGTGCCTCACTCTTAGAGGGCAGTATCATTTTAACCGTTTCAAAATTCTCCCTTCCTTTTACCCATTATAGCCCTGATGGTGTGGGCAAATCTATTAAAAGCCTGGTAGAGTTTCATGTACACACATGAATCTCCTTTTTTTTTTTCTTTCCTTTATAATGTTTCACTAATTTTCGTTTGGCACATTAATAAAGATTTGCTGGAAGGATTTGAATCCTTGACTTAGGAAAGATTTAGTTTTTATTTGAAGTAATACCAAACAATTGATTGGGTAATTTTATATAAATTCTTCATAGAATTTTATTTATTTATTTATTTATTTATTACTTTGAGATGATTGAGTTTTTCAGATTTCTCAAATGGTATTTTCCATTGCTCCTATTATTAATTTGAATGTTATGTATAGATGTTTTAAAATTCAACCAGATAGGTCAGATTTTTAGAAATGATTCTTTAGACATCGTGTTTAACTTGGAGCATATAAGGCATAAAGTAAAATAAGGCTGTTTTGAAATGTCAACGTAGTGTTCAGTTTGCTAAAAAAAAGTATGTTTGACCTGGTTTTATTAAACTTCCTGAAGTGCCTCTTCATGGTAATTCTCCAGCTCAGGAAATTGAAGTGTTATGTAAATGCTTCAACTCTATAAACTTGTCTACTGTCAGTTCTTTTGTGCCCAGTGATTACCTTTTAATAACCTTTTATAAAGTCACTTCAGTCAGAGTACTACCAGATCTTTACTTTCCAGACTAAAATTGGCAAACCTCAGAGCATCAGTCACATGAAGTAGTCTAGGACAATGAATCATGCCTTTTTTCTTTTTTTAGAGTATCTTATCTACAAACCAACTTTGGAGTGTTTTAAAAATATAGGCAGCCTCGTTTAAGCAAACATTTTAATTTAAAGAAAAGGGAGAACTATATTATGTTATGAAATTTTGAATGAGCAGTTGAATTGGGCATATATTTACCCTGGGGAATTTCCAGGTTTTCTTAGATACGACATAACTTTCCCCATCTCCTAGTGCCTTTAGATTGAAGGTATCTGTCTTGCTGTGGTTCTTGTAATACTCTAGATTAGCCTCCTCTCTACATTCCCCTCTTCACTACGCAAGTCTATTTTTAAGGCCTCTGTGATTTTTGGATATCTTGCCTCGTTCCTATACTGGCAAGATGTGTTTGTTAATGTCAGGTTATTCCCTTACAGTCCCATTCCCCACTTCTAAGGTTTTATCTCCCAAACTGAGGGCTTTAAACAGGAGCTTTACTATCACAAAGCAAGTCTCATCACACGTGGTAGGATTTGCAAGAGGAGAGACAGCCTGGGCTGCTTTCTGCCCCCACAAGAAGCCCAGTCTCAGGATATAGTGGTCCTATCACTGAGGCAGTCCCTGTCTCCAGGGACTTTCAAAACCTACAACTGTATGCCAGGGGCCATTTGAACACCTGGTGATCTCCCTCCTGTTTCCTTCTAGGAATCTGGGGTGAGGCAAGGTGATACGGGGGAAGGAAGTGAAAGACCCAAGTTTTAATCCTAAAACATATCTTTAAATATTCTTTAAATGGAAGTATCCTTGTAATCCACTAACCTTATTCTTTGCCTGTAAAATAAGAAAGTGGAAGTAGATCAGGGTGACAAGCTCTCTACTGCCAGAGTAGGTTGAGACTAACTGCAAAGCAGAGAGTGTATGCCCTGGCTAAAGAGATCAGCAGATTCTTGGCTTTATTGTAAAGGTGAGGGAATGCAGGCGTGGTGATGCTGTATCTTTTGAATTTTTAAGATAAGCTGGAAATCTGGAAGTTCATGTGAAAATTCATTATTCAGGATCTTTAGAAATATTGTGCAAGACCAAGCAAACATGTTTCAAAGCCAAATTTGCTTCCCAGGGACATTTAATTTGGGACTTCTGGATATGATGGTGACTAAGGCCTTTCTGAATTAAATATTTTTAGTGTCTGTTATTGTGACACTCTTTCTTGGAAGAAAACATACAGTATCCTGGTTGCTGCCAGCAGTAACAAAGAGAAGAAGGCTGGGTGATTGGGTTGGGAGGGCTTGGTTTGGCTGCATCCAATAGGTTGTCAAAATTCCCTTCCTACAAAGGATGAGAAATTGTAGGATTTTTGTAAAAAACCACTAGTGGTAGCTGTTGCTCCATAGCAGCTGCTGTTTACTGTCAGGATGATATCTACGTTGTGCTTGCACAGATGGGGACAAGTGCAGTAGAAGGATCCCAAAGATGCAAACAATTCCCTAGAAGTAGAAAGGATCTCCGTGTTTTTTTTGTTCTTGCTTTTGCTTTTGTTTTTATGTAGAAGGGATATCATTTAGGAAGGTACCAGGATAGATGGAATAATCTTCCCCCAACTGTAGTAGCGTGGCTTTAAAGAAGGGGAACAAAGCAGAGAGCAATGTGTTCTTCATGCTGTAAGCACTTGTGGAAGTCTCCCTCAGACAAACATAAGGCAAGCCCTCCTGTGCCCAAGGTATGGTGTGTCGTCTGAGCACACTGTGGAACAATAAGAATAGATAACAAGTTTTTGCTTACCACACAATTGACTTAGAGCAGACATCGGAGAAACTAATTAATCTTTTTTTGTTAACATTAACACAATAACTCTGGGTCTAATCCAGCTTCCTTTAAGAAGCCGATGAAAGCAATAGCTGCTGTCCCTGGAAAAATGGAGAGTAAAGTAAATATTTTAGGCAGGCCTTGCAGACCTTATGGTTTTTATTGCAACTACTCAACTCTTGTCATCATAGTCTGAAAACAGACAGAATATGAATAGGCATGGTTGTGTTATAATAAAACTATTTACAAAAACAGGCAGCAGACAGGATTTGACCTGCTGATCCCTGATTTAGAACATTGATAGCTGTGCTAGATTGGATTATTAATCAGCAAATGTTTACTGACCTTTCCCTCCCCTTTGGGTAAAGTATATGACCCTGCACCACTGCCTTTGAACTTGGCCTTAGGACATGCTTTGGTCTATGGAATGTGAGAAGACATGAGGTGCACAGAGGATTTAGATGTGTTTATGCGATATCTTATTTGGATTAGGTCTGCTTGTAATAAATACCTTCAGACTCGTTGGCCTAAACAGCAGGAATGTATTGTCTCACAGTTTTGGAGGCCAGAAGTCCAAAATTAAGGTGTCAGCAGGGCCGTGCTTTCTTTGAAGTCTAATGTTCTGGCAGTAGCTTGCAAGCAATCCGTAATTCATTCTCTGTCTCTGTCACATGGCTTCTGTCTACTTCTGTCTCCTATTGCTCATTCCTAGTACTGTGTCCAGATTTCCTCTTCTTATAAGGATGCCAGTCATATTGGATTAAGGCCCACCCTGATTCAGTCTGGCCTCATCTTAATAGGATCTTTGAAGATCCCATTTACAGATGAATTCACATCCACAGGACCAGGGGTTAGGACTTAACACATGTCCTTGTAGGGGACACGATTCAATCTATAACACATGCTTTGGCTTGTCTCCTATGCTCTTGCCATGTGCCACGGAAAGAACATGCCACAGGTGATGATGGTCTAAGGAAGATGACAGACACAGGATAGACCTGAAATGAATGCACAGTTTGGAGCCAAGCTCTGCTACCTCCAACCTGAAGCAGAGTTGCCCAGCTGAGCCCAGCTTGTGAGCTTGGCCTAGATCAGCTTGAACCTCAGACAACCTGCAGACCTCTGAACTTGAGAATAAATATATGTTGTTTTAAGCATTTCAGTTTGGGGATGGTTTGTTACACAGCTTAATTGTGGCAATAGCTGGCTAATCTCTAGTACAGAGGAGGATAGTTTACCCATCTAGATGAAATAAAGACATCGATTCATTTTTCAAAAACCAAAACAACAAAAGGGAATTCTCACCTCACACAAAGCCCAGAAAAGAATAGACGTTATTTTTCCTTATTTTATAATTCTCCTCCATCTGCCTCTGCTTCCCCCGAATAAATCCTGAATTCTAGACTTAGGTTCTTGCATGTACAGCTAATGAATACTTAACATCATCTGTAAAAAATATACCTTTCCTTAAACCAACTCCAGAGAGAGGATTTTAGTTCCAAGGATTGAATATTTCATACTTTTGAAATGATTTCTGGGAAAACATCCAAGCTATTCCTAAGAAACAAATAGTTGTGGTCTCTTCAATTCAAGAGATTTTTGAGAGCTTACTCTGTGCTAGTCTCTGTGCTAGATGCTAAACAGAATTTTTTCAGTCAATATTTGGTTTGTTCCTACTGCTCACAATGTACCCTGCTAACCCCTGGGGACCTAGGGGTATGTCAAACAAATCCATTGCCTTCAAGGAGTTCATCAGTTAGTGGAAGAGGCAGACAGGTAGGTGGATAATTATGGCAAGGTACGGTAAGCAGTCCCACAATGGGCTTATCCACAGTCCCACAGGAGCTTCGAAGAGATGTACATGACCTAACCTGAAGATTGGGATATGGTGAGTGTTTCCTGGGAAGTCTTTGTGGAAGAATTGATACTTGGATTCAGTCTTTCTGAAAAGCCTAGTTAGGATGAAATCCTAGATTGTAGAACAGAAAGGTGCTTTAGGAATTCTCCTTCTCTTTACACATTATGGAAGCTCTCTTTCTTTTTAAGATCACTCTCTTTTACAAAGAGTTACCAAGTTGATCAGAGTCAAGCTGTTCAGAGCAATATGTGCTTTGGGTAACTTTTGTTGAAGCCATTGTAAGTATCTATATATTGTAGCTAGTTAGCAGTTGTACATCTATATACGTATCTGAAAAATAATGTAATATTTTCATCCCAAGTTATGTTGTATATATAATTGAATAATGGTGATTTGAAAAAAATTTTGAAATCAAGTATTTTATTTCTAGGATTTGTGTTTTGCTTTCTTTGTCCAATTTTATTCATGAGGAGTGGGACTGTGTAAGGGAGTGTAGGAAAATTGTCTGATTTGAAATGATCTTCCTAAAAATGGTCTGCAGTTTGAATTTTTAGGTTTTAAAATTTTCTGTATAGTTTTATGAATATAAGATTATTAGACGGCTTAAGAATTATCTAGATTGCTTTTTCTGAATGTAAAATGTGTTATTGTGTAAATATGTGTATACATACTCCTCCAGGTACAGTGTTAAAGGACCTCTTTGCTATCTTTTTGAACTTGAAATGAGTGTTGAATCACAGAAATCATACTGTTTACATTCATTTTTACTTATTTTTCCAGCATTAACCCTTAGAAGTCTGACAAATAATTTTAGTGCCTTGTAAGCTTTATTTTAACAGCTACTGTACTGGGGAATATGCCATTCATTTTCCCTCCACTAGGATTTTATTGTAAGATGGTATTGAGCTCAGAGACAGAACTGGTATAGAAATACTTTCAATTTTTGGAACTTTTTATTTTCTTTTACAAAGCATTGAAGTGGACTCCTGTTAAGCTTTTCAAAATGCGTTGCTAATTTGCTGACTCTGAGGAAGCAAAGAATGACCTAGATGTTATCTAATATTACCTAGATTAGCAGACAAGGGAGGGACAAGCCACATAAATCCTGGACCTTGCTGTCCAGGACTTAAAAAAATAATATTTGGATTTAGTCCTTCCAATTGTAAATGTAATATGTACAAAATAGGGAGTTTGAAAAATATGGAAAAGGAAAAAGGAGGGGAAATATAATCTCATTAACCAAAAATGATCAGATAATTATTGTTAACATCTGGTATAATTCATAGGTGTATTCTTTTTGAAATTTGGCTGTGCTATATTTTACAAAGTTGTTAACATACCATGTATACACATGTATATGTGTATGTATGTGTGTGTGTGTATATACCACTTAGTAGTTTATAACATAAGCATTTTTCTGGGTTATTATAAATATGTCATAAGCATTTATTTTAATGACTGTACTCAGGCTATACAATGATTTATCTAATTATTTCCCTTTGTTAGATATTTAGGTCATTTTCTAATTGGGACTATTGTAGATACATTATGATATCTTTTTTATAAAGATTTTATTGAAAGATAAAATACATGCAGAGAAGTGCACAAATTGTAAGTATACAGCATTTTGAATTTTTCACAAATAAGCACACAACTGAAACTACTACATAGGCCAATAAGTTATCACTAACTGAATACAACCATATTACTACTACTCAGGTTAAAAATAGAACTTCCACCAAGTCTTTTTTACCAAAATTGCTGACTTTTAATGCCCCCCCATCACTTCATTTCTCTAACACTATATTCTGCTTTTTCCCCTAAGGTAACCACTAACTCAGCCTCTAACACCATAGATCAGTTTTTGCCTCGAAATGGTTTAATTTCCTTTATATTTCCAGATATAGAATTATTAGATCTAGAGGTATGAACACTTGAAATTAGTTCACGTAACTAAATTGCTTTAAAAATATTATGTCATTTTACAGCCACACTTTTTTAAAGTGTAGAAAGGACTTTCATTCCTGAATTTTGGAAGGGAAAGAAAGTTCTCAGTGTAGAGTGACAAAATTCTTGCGAGTGAATATTACTTTAGGGAAATCCCAGCAGTGTCTTTCCATACTCTGTTTTACCCACCTTGAAAATGCTCACCTATATCTGGATATTGCCAGTCATTGTAACAGAAAGGAAAATATGAACTATGCACTGGCTCTTAAGATAGTTGGTCACAAATGACACAAAAATCTGGCCACATTACATTAGCCAATGAAAGACACACGAGTTCAGTAGGGTAGAGGTATGTATTCCTCCCACAAGGAGGATACTGCAGGAAGAAAAACTGGGATATTTGGTAAACAGAAATATTATCCACCACACTTTGTGTTTAATGACATTGCCCCATCTATGAGGAGATCAGATCAGTTTGATTACCCATCTTTTGCTTTTATTATAGAAGCACCTCTTGGTCTTGGGGAGACCGCCATCTCTTTATGGGGCTGTAACTTCTGTAATTATCAGTGGGTGGTAGCATAGTGCTGAACTTTTGGAAGTATATTCACTTCTTTTCTTTTTTTTTTTTTCTTAAACTAACTATTTTTTAGAACATATGCTCACTTCTTTTCCAAGAAGCTCAGCAAAATGCTTTTTCATTAAGTAAGAGGTGATGAGGAAATGCTACATTCAGTTTAAGTACTTTTGGTGGAAAGCAATTCCTCTTTAGGAAACAAGTCATCTGTATAGCGAGAATACGTGTTCTGGGTACATGCTGTCTGTGAAACTGCTTAATAAATGTTTTACTATTTCATGGGCCATGACCGTTACAGGACTGTAGAGATTTTCTTCCTGGCACACCTAGGAAACTCCTTGGTTCTTTCACCAAGAGGCTTGTTCCGTTTTTTCAGGCACACCTTTTAGTTGTGGTTAATAAGCTGCCTTCAAGACCTTTGCAACTGTAAATTCACATTCTTCCTCATTGCCGTTTTTTCTATAACAGTTATTTTGTAGTATTAATTGATAATATTACGCATTGCTTTCTGTATGACTTTCTCTTTGTGCTGAAGCTACAATCCTCAGTCATCACGCAGTTGCTCAATTAGAGTTATTTGCACAATCGTGGGGGTGGCGCAGTTGCGTTAGGTGAGCTCTGATTTAACATATTATCTGGCTTTTATTTCCCAAAGGTCTATTCTCTCTAGGGATGGTGAAGTTGGAAAAAGGCTCCCTTAACCTTCCTCCAGGATGAACCACCTGCCAGAAGCCATGGAGAACACTCTCACTGGGAGCCAGAGCTCTCATGCTTCTTTGCACGATGTCCATTCTATCAACGCCACACAACTCATGGCCAGGATTGAGTCTTACGAAGGACGGGAAAAGAAAGGCATATCTGATGTCAGGAGGACTTTCTGTTTGTTTGTCACTTTTGACCTCTTATTTGTAACATTACTGTGGATAATAGAGTTAAATGTAAGTTGGGTTTTTTTTTCATGACTTTCTAAGAAATGATTCCAAGATTTAAAAAAAATGTTCTTGTTTTTCTTATCATTTTTGTCTCATTTCTTGGGTTCCATCTTTTGCCAAATGAGAAAACATTGTCTGTCAGCTGATTTGGGCCTTTCTTGTTCTTTAATGCTCTTGTTTAAACCAAGTCTTGTTATTTTAAAACTCACTATAAGATTCTGAAATTTGAATTCATTCATGGTGCTGTGCTCTGTAACAGGAGTTGGCAGACTACAGCCCATGGGCCAAATCCAAGTGACCTGTTTTTATAAATAAAGTTTTATTGGAAAACACCGTGCCCATCTGTTTATGTATTATATATGGCTGCTTTTATGCTGAGTAGTTGAGTTGGGCAGTTGCAACAGAGACTGTCTGACCTGACCCACAAAGCCAAAAGTATTTACTAGCTGGCCCTTTACAGAAAGAAAGTTTGTCAACCCTTGTTCCATAAAATGTAGCATGCTTCTTTCATATGCTTTAGATGTTGCTTCTACATTCTAACTCCCGTTTTAAGATGTTGCATGTGTTTTTGTTTTGCTTTGTTGTACAAGAGATTATTTATTACTATTTTATTAGAAAGGCTATCCTGGGCCATTTGGAGGTTTGCCCATATTTCATCAGGCTTTGTCTAGAACAGTGATGTCCCATAGAAATATAATGCAAGTTTCATATGTAATTTAAAATTCTCTAGTCACTGTATTAGTAAAAGCAAAAATAAGCAGGCAAAATTCATTTTAATAATGCATTTCATTTAACTCATTATAGCCATTTTCTCCCCAAAACTTTGGATCTGATTATGTTCCTTACCAACAAATAAGTTAACTCTTCCAGCAGGCATTCCTTACAGGCAACACTTGTCTGCTTCCTGCACCTTCAGCAGTTCACTTATTTTCAGGAAATATTTGCTAAGACTTAGGTGGTAATAATTATAAGCTATAGTTTATGATTAAGAGATTGCTGTTTGACAGGCACAATGCTTGCTGCTTTATAAGAAATATATTAAACTGGAGAAATTTTGGAAAAAAAAAAAAAAAATGAGATTCCTGACTTGGAATTTGGGCTTTTAACAGCAAAAAAACAAGTCAACATCTTAATCTGTTTTGATTAATAATCTGATTCTTGACACCAATTTTAGTTCTAGACTCCACAAACTCTTAATAATTAGGGTTATTAAATTTCATTTTGTTTCATCATGAATCCTAACAGAGGAATAAAATTGATTATGAAAACAGACAATTATATTTACTGAGGCTCCCTATCTAGGCAGTAATAATGAATGTGTTATGAAATCAAAACTTTTAACTCTAACGTCTATCTAATTTTGGTCAGTTTTCTCTTATAATCAAGAGTTAATGGATGAGGAATACAAATGACCTTTGTTGGATAATATTCAAGGCATTATTATCCGTACAGATGAAAGGAAACAGAAGCATGTATTACATAAAAATGAGATTTTATTTTACTTGAATTCCCAGGATATAAGACCCACCCATTCCAAAACACATTAGCTCCCACAAAAAAAAAACTGTCTTGAGGAATTTTTTAAGAATATAAAAGGACCATAAAAGGATCATATAGTGAAGAATTTTAATTCTGGAAAGGCCCGTGAAACAATTTACTAACCAGTCCCTTCAGTTTACGCATAAGGAAATTAAGGTCCAGAGAAGATGCGTGAGTTGCCCAAGTTCCTACAGTTAAGGGTGCAACTGAGATCTCATCCAGATCCTCTGAGGCCGCGGTTATGTGTTAAAAGAGCTTTCTGACTGGGGTGGAAGGCACTGGCACAGTACGTGTCGCTTCAGCAAACAGGTAGTGAAAGTAAATGTGTTCTGGAAACAGAGGAAAATACCTAAAAAACAAGTGATCAAGTTGATAGTTTGGTCCTGTCAATTAAGAAATAAATTTGTCCCAGAATCATAGTAATATGTAACATGTATCTACTAAGTTTCTGTTTGCAGATTTTCCTTCTGTTAATTTAGCACTGTAAGTACGCCTTATTTTTGTTCAAAACAAAAGGTCAGTGTTACGACATGCTAATAAAGAAGTGTTTCTTTTTGTTATTTGTTTCATATGTATAAAATAAAGAAAATGTTTAAATTAATGTGTATTTTTAAGGAATAAGATATTTTCGAGACTAGCAGCTATGTAACGAGAGATGAAAAAGAAATGTATCTTTTAATAGAAAAGCATAGCAGCAGTTTTAAGAGGATAGACATAGAAATTATTTTAATGACAGCACAAAGTTAAGGCATTCATCGGTATGCTGCTGATACCACTATGTGCTTTTCTGGTTTTGTTTCCCTATTGTTTAAAAAAATTTTTACTCTAGTACCATATATACAATTCAGAATTTTCCACTTTCAAGTATAGAATTCAGAAATACTAATTGCATTAAAAATATTGTGCTACCATTGCCACCATCCTTTTATCCCAGCTTTTTCATCTGTAGCATCTCAGTCAAAGCTTTGCACAGTTATTAAGCACTAACTCCCCCTTCCAATACCACCCCCCCCCCCGACACCTCCTTTGGCCCCTGGTAACTTGTAATCTACTATCTTATCTCTATGAAATGTGCTTCTTCTAGGTATTTTATATAAGCAAGTTCATGTAATATTTATCCTTTTTTTACCTGGATTATTTCAGTCAACATGTCTTCAAAGTTCATGTTATATAGCATATATCACAACTGAATTCCTTTTTATGGCTGAGTAATATTCCGTTGTGTGTATCTGCATAGTTTATTTATCCATTCACCTGTTGATGGACACTTGATGCTTCCACCTTTTGGCTGATGTGAATAATGCGGCTGTAAACGTTAGTATATAGTATCTGTTGGAGTCCTTGTTTCAATTCTTTTGGTATATACCAAGAAGTGGGATTGCTGGGTCATATGATAATTCTGTGCTCAACTTTCTGAGGAACTGCCAAACTGATTTCTGTGGTGGTTGCATCATATTACCATGCCACCAACAATGTATAAGGGTTCCAATATCTCTGCATCCTTATCTACAGTTATTTTCTTTCTTTTTTTTTTAAATAATTACCAACCCTAGTGGGTGTGAAGTGATATCTCACTGCGGCTTTGATTTGCATTTCCCTGATAACCAGTGATCTTCAGCATCTTTTCATATGTTTATTGGCCATTTGTGTATCTTCTTTTGGAGAAATGTCTGTTCAAGTCCTTTGCTCATTTTAAATTAGGTTATTTGCCTTTTTGTTGTTGAATTGTAGCAGTTCTTTATATATTCTGGATATTAAACCGTTAACAGATATATGATTAGCAATTATTTTTTCCCCGTACTGTAGGTTATCGTTTCACTTTCTTGATAGTGTCCTTTGGTGGACAAGTTTTCAATTTTGATGAAGTCCATTTTATCTATTTTTGTTGTTGTTGCTCATGCTTTAGGTGTCAGATTTAAGATACCACTATCAAATCCAAGGTTTGACAGTTTCTTCCTGTGTTTTCTTCTAAGAGTTTTATGATTTTGGCTCTTATGTTTGGGTCCTTGATCCATTTAGGGTTAATTTTTATATGTGATGTGAGGTAGGAGCCAAACTTCATTCTTTTGCAAGTGAATATCCAGTTTTCCCAGTACCTTTTGTTAAAAGAGACCCTTCTTTCTCTGATTAATTCCAAAAAGTTATATAGAAATGTTTGGACTTATTCAGTAGTAAACTGTTATAGGTTCTGGAGCAGAGTAGAAACAATGGTTTTGAGAACTTCCAGAACAGTCAGTTATTTCCAGTCTGTCTGTATCTCATGACCTACCTGAAAGCTCCAGTTGAATGTCTAATAAAAATTTCAAAGTTAACATACTACTTCCTGTCCCTAATGTATACAGTACACACATAAACACACATCTACACCTGCTTTCCCTCTTCCTCATCTCAGTAAACAACACCCAGATGCTCAAACCAAAACTAAAGTCTCATCCTTGATTGATTTGTTTGTTTTGTGTTTTTCACGCTCCATATCCAGTCTAACATTAAGTCCTGCCAAATCTGTCTCAAAATATATTCAAATTGTCACTTCTCTCCATTTCTACTATTATCACCCTTGACAAAGTCCATTTTATCATTCATCCAAACTACTGTGTCATGTTCCTTCCTGACTGGTTTGCCTCCTTCATCTCTTGCCCTCCTACAGTCCATTCTCCTCATAATAGAGTCGTTTTAAAAACACTAATCAGATGATGTCACTTTCTGGTTAAAAGCTTTCACTGGCTTTCTAAAGCATTTTATTGGAGTAAAATCCAAATGCTTTCCCTGACTTGCAAAGCTCCAGAAGCCTCTCAGACTTTCTCTCCCACCTTCTACTCTTGGCCCACCACAGACCAGCCACACTTGGTTCCTTCCATTCTTAGAATGGAGCAAATTCTTTTCTGCCATGGGGCTTATATACAAGTTCCCTCTATATGAGAGAATTAATCTCCTTTATCATTTATAGATTTTTCTTTCTTATGTAGGTATCAGTTTAAAAATCACCCCAGAGAAGACTTCCATGACTGCCAAACCCAAAGAAGTCATCCCTTATTCTATCACATTGTCCTGCTTCTATTCTGTGTAGCATTTATTTTGTATTTATAATCTCTCTCCCTTTGCTAGAATGTAAGCTCCATGAAAGCAGAGGTACTGTATTGGTTTTTTTTTTAATGTATTTCTTATGTTTAGAACAGTGCCTGGCACTTGATAGGTATGCAATAAATATTTGTTGCATGGATAAAGTTAATTCTGGCAGGGGTATGCAGGTTGTATTAAAATAGGGACAGATTGCCAGTAAGAACATTAACTCACAAACTGTTGAAGGATTCCTGTGTAAGGCGGTGGGAATGGAAAGGAAGGAGCTAAGCTGAGAGACATTCTAAAGGAAGAAATATCAGAAGACGTAACTGATAGACTGATATTATCATTTCATCATCTCCAGTATCCAAAGATGGCTCTAAGGTTTCCAGTGATGGAACCTAGAAGCTCAGTACCAGTCCTGACAGAAACTATGTGGTTGGGAAGGGATTCTGTATGAGAAGAAGATAATCAGTCTATTTGGGACATCTTAAGCTAGAGGCAAAGGTTTTTAATGGATTTAGGTACAAGTTCGGGCTAGAGATAGATATTTAGATTTGTCTCCTTAAAGGCACCACAGAAACAGGGTCTTTTAAAGATATCACAGGAAACCTTTTTCTACTGGCTATTTACTGAAGAACTGTATTGGCAGTTATGATTCCTGTCGTCTCTGCCAGGAGGAGGAAGTCTCTGTGTGGAACTGAACCTCTCTTTACTGTAAGCCAGTTAAAATAATCATTCTTTTCACATACTGAGTATTGGTACCATTGTGGATAATAGTGTAGAGAGACACAGAATGAAACTAGATAATTGAATGTCTTGTAGTAATTATTCCAGGATTTCAGTTCTGTTCATTTGTAAAGGTATGTAGCCAATCAGCCTCTGCCTACTTTAGAACATAGTAGTAATCTACATTAATAACACAGAAACCTATGTCCCCTTAAGATATTTTAAGGTACAGAATAGGGCTTATGATATTCTTTCATTTGCATAAAAATTAAAAATACAGGAAAAGGTGTCTTAACCAAGAGCACCCTTTCCTTGTAGTGATGTTTATTCTAAGACCAGTTAGTGAAACTTGCAAAAGTGTTCTTTATTCTTTTTCTTCTTTTTCTTTTTGTCTGGGTTTCTGAATTGCCCTTCATTTTGTCCTTTTTCAGACCATCTGCATTTGTCTGCCAGGACCGCACTCCAAATTGGAAACTTGAATTTGCTGTTGCACCTCATATTCCTTCTGATCAGGCTAATCCATGAGCCCTAAAAGTTGTAGTGTGCCTTCTCGGGCACTGCATTAGGTGCCTGACATATGTCCCCTTACTTGATTTAAAAAAAAAACAAATACAATTCTCTATAGTTTCATTCTAGAATTTTGAACTTTTTCATTTAAAATTCGTTTTGATAGGATGAATGGGAGAGGACAGAAAGTTTATCATTTTAGGTTTGATTTTCATCATTTACTATTACTTTATCTCATACTATTGGAGGTCTATTCTGTCCCTTATTTTATCTATTCAAGGTTAAAAAAAAAAAAGTTGAATCCAGAATCTTAAAATGCCAGGAAGAAATAAAGAATTTATATAGCTCTGTTAAAAGTGCACATTTGTAAGACTGAAGACTTTATCTTAAAATAGAAAAAAAGCCTTCTTATTAATCATTTTAATTTGCTAAAATATAAAGCACAAGAAAGGCATTGTTTTTAATAATACATTTATATTTGTTGAATGGATGAGTTCAGAATTCAAGAAGTGTTATTCGATGCATTTCTGTTAACAACTGTGAGGGCTCTCTTCCATATTTTAGCATTTCTGGTTCTGAGAAGAAAGACAGAAAGCATATATGAAAACTTTTATTGTTCTTTTGCATTATTTTTTTATTTTCACACATAAATCTCTCCTCAGTTTTACTTCTTCCTCTCCCTTGCAGGTGAATGGAGGCATTGAGAACACATTAGAGAAGGAGGTGGTACAATATGACTACTACTCTTCTTATTTTGATATATTTGTAAGTATTTTCTGTTTTACGTATCTTTTCAGACATGATGAAACAAAAGTCAAATTTCCTTTCAATAGGACTCAAATTCTATGTCATTCCTTTTTTCTCCCTTGAATACTATGTTTCCTTCTCCCTTAGTTATGGGCTCTTTCAGTTCTCCCTCTTTCTTGCTAAGAAATTGTCGCATCATCTCAAAGAAATTACGATTAATGAGAGAGAAAGGAGGACAGCAGAAGGAGCCATTTCCTTAGAGGAGACCCTTTATCCTTTCAAATGGCTGAAATAGAGAACCCATTGATACACGCTAATAACTCAAAGGGAAATTCACCTCTTTATATAATAGACACAATTTATATAATAAGCACAATGAAAATGACATTCCTTTTGTGTCTTGAAATAGATATCTGGGTGTATTTTAAATAGTAATTCAGTGTTTTATTCTGCTGTAATAGTTTTTGAAAAAAGTTATGTATGGATAATCTTGGGCAGCATTAGTCAATTGTAGAATTACATCAATGCAATTACCTGTAGATGAGGCATTCATTTTATTCAAATGAGTGTATGCGGTATCTTTCTGTGACACACTGTGACTTTGATTGCATATGATATATCTCTGGTTTTTCTTTATAGTTGATAGAACAAGTCAGATTCTTACTTTCTCTAAATATAGCATAGGCAATTAAATTCACAGTGTATTTCTCCCCAGTTCATTTGGACACTTTTATTCATTGTCACTAGAAGCATACACAGTGCTTAAGGGCAGGGGCACCTTAAAGTCAGACAGATCTGGGTTTGATTCCTGTCATTATCATTTGCTAGATGTAATTCTTTGAATACATTGGGTCTAAACTTCAGTTTTCTCATATGTAAAATGAGGTAATGATAGTTCTGAAAAGTAATTGAAAGAATGCATGGAAAGCACTTGACTTCGTGGTAGGTATATCATAGAAGGTCGGTAAATGTTAGCTGCAGTCACTGCCATGATCATCATTACTTTTGGTAGAGAATTTTAGTGATTATATTGTCTAGTGGTTTTCAGACTCCTCAGAAGACTCTTGTTTTGTTTTTGAAGGGGCCTGCAAAAGTCTGGGGGGTGGAGTTCCCAGTAAATAGAGATTAGCATTCCTTACCTCACTCCCTGCCTCTGCAACCTGAGTAGTTCCATTTTTATCTGTATAGTATGTTAGGCTTTTCCATAGAATTGTGTTGAAAAAGTGATTGGCTTCTATAGAATATTTGAAAAAGCACTGATACAATTTAATCCCCTCATTTTTCCAAATGAAGGAATGGAGTTTCATAGCTCAGTGTCTTGACCCACCCCGGGTCATCTAATTTAGTGGCAGAGCAGGTTGAGATCTCATATCTCTTATTTCTTTCTTCTGAAATGGTTGACATATAATAACAAATTTGGTTTCTCTTTTTTCTCTGTATCCCTTGCTGAATTTATAAAATGGCCCAAGCCAGGAATTTTCAGGAAGCTAGTTTAAGCCACCAAACAGATCTCTCTCTAAGCGCTGACTGGCTTTCTGTGCTCAAGGAGTTAATGGTCCTGGTCCGGTAGGTGGGACCCATTAGCTCGGATAGGAAGGATTGTCATGTCTGGCCTAGGGAATGGGCACAGCCTCTTGGCAACCATCTGACTTGGGCAGCTTAGAGATAAGAGGTTTAAAGAGTCATCCTTCTGCCAAGTTCAGAAAGCAGAGATAGACTTGAATGACTGAAGAAACAAAACAGTGGTCTGATCGTTGGAAAACAATCTAATGAAAGCGGAAAATTAAAATCAAATATAACCTGAGAACTTCATTTATGTGAAAGGATCTAAGTGAGGTATTTTGGTTAGTGGCACTGAAGAAGTTGTCAGCATTTAGCCTTTCAGCAGATTTGATCAGTGGGGAACTTTTGACAGACCCCTACTCTGAGGAACTACTCACGAGTCACCTGACTTCTCCCTTCCCAGGTAGGCATGTTTTCCAGCTAATAGTGGTAGAATTTTATTCTATGTTTGTTCCTTTAGTGGATAAGAGTTAGTAAACATCGGTGACATAATGTTTAAGAGCCTGTTCTTGGATCCACACTGCCCGGGTTCAAATCCCGGCTTGCTTGCTAAGGAGCTGTCGGGCCTTGGGTAATTTTCCTAACCTTTCTACTTTAGTTTCCCCATATCTGTACTGGGATTAATGATAGTAGTTGACTGATGGGGTTGTTAGGGTAGAGGATTACGTGGGATTGTGATACATAGCCGAGGACTTCACAACAGTCCCTAACCCATAGTAAAGTGATATTGGCTACTGGATAGGCAGACTTCTCACCAAGACCCCAGTAACCCAGAGCCTTATGGTGGGTTTTACTGACAACCTAGTGTTTTCCAAAAGCAAGTGTTTATGTTTGGAATGGAAAAGTCAGCTTTCAGAATATTTTCTCTTAGCTTAAAAGGATATCTGCAAAATATGTGGACTCATATAGAAAGGAAAACTAAACAGGCAATTGTTCTTTTTTGATAATGAGAAGTGAATTTGAAAGCTGTATTAAATTCAATTAAGTACAATTAAATATTTTTTTGCTTAGAACAAGTACAATTAAATTCTAGAGCCAGAGGTTCTGTGGGAGTCCTCATCTGAACCAGAACAATGAATACAATATGTTGAGATTTTCATAAACCTAGATTATTTCATTTTTTTGTATATATTTTAAATAACCTCTCCTTCTTTTATAGCTTTTGGCAGTTTTTCGATTTAAAGTATTAATACTTGCGTATGCTGTGTGCAGACTGCGCCATTGGTGGGCAATAGCGGTGAGTTTGCCCTGGGTGAGTGAGTGACCTCCTACCCCAGTGCTGGTGGCCAGGCCTGCTCACCGAAAGTCTGATCTGGGAGGAGATACTTTTGAATCTGGGCTGGATTCCATTAGCTTTTCCTGAGTCCCCTTCTTCCACACTCGAGTGGGTTTCACATTCTAGGGCTTCTTTCCGATGTTAATGAGTAACTAGTTTTGTTTCTAATGGTCACTGAACCACATGAGAATCTAGAGACCCAAGAGTGATTATTGACCAAACACCAAACCACCCTTGACTTCATTTTGCAGTTAAGAGATGAGATCAGTACCTTTGTCACAAAGATATTTGGAAAATTTCTTGTTTTGTTAAAACTGTTTGGTGAATTTTCATGACTTGCATTCTGTTTATTTTGGCAATGCCTTTCCTTCTGTTTTATTTCTCCTGGCTCCACCCTTAAAGGATAATGCTCCCATATTCCTTTTTTATTGTTGTCTTCAAGCTCCTTGAGGGCAGTGACTTTTTTTACTCATCTCTACTTTCTTGCATCTAGTACGGAGCTTGGCACATGCTATTTGCCCTCGATAAGTATTTATTGATTGAAAGAATTATAAGCAATTGTGCCTGAATTATTTTGTCATTTCCATACACATCTGAAGTCTCAGCTTTTTGAGATTAGTAAGACAGGTTGGAAATGTTAAGTTCATCAGACTTGAGAGAATTGCTCAGGAATAACTTCAAGTCCACTAATTAGAGCATGAGACCTCAGTGTGTGGGCCACGCTCAGGATTGTCCAGCTGGGGATGGGAGTCGAGCTGCTCTGCTAAGATAGATCCTACTGGGTATGCCTGGGCCATCTCTTCTGAGCATTCCAAGAATCCTAGGGCTGAAATGAGACTGCTCACATGAAGCTCACATTTCTTGGTTGTAGGCGGACAATTTTGGCCAGGCTTTGACTTCCTTTTCTGGATACACTTCGCTGATACCACAGTAGCTGTGATGATGTGCCTTCCAAATTTTCTAAAACTGTCCCCGTTGGAACATTCTGTTCAGAGTCTCCATAATGTATTTTTCAGACCATCTGAGCTAGTATTTCAGAAAGGTGGTTGAGATAGAGATGCCTGATGAGAATTGGAAGAAAGTTTCTTGAATATTTACTTTCAAATTATTAAAGAGACAGGCCAGATTTAGTAACTCCATTTTATTGTTTTTGATTGTTGTTTTCAAAAGCACTTTGTAGAGAGGGTGCAGACAGCTGGAAGGAGGAGAAGCCATCTGGTACCTAAAGAGCGCTCAATGTCAGTCTGTAAAGTTAATTAGTATCAGCATGTAAAATGCCTTTTCTCCCAAGCATCTCACTCTGGCTGGTGCTTTTATTTTGATAACAAGTGCTGCAACTTTCTTAGTACTTACTGAACCTGATACCTGGTGCTCTCTGACCTCCATCTGTCAATCAAGGCTAATAGTCACTTTGGTCATGTTTCATTTCACCATGTCAAAAATATTAGAAGATGGAGTGACAAGGTCCAGGTACTTTGGGATTGTCTCTAGGCTTCATAACCCCTCAGGAGTATGCCCTGCCTACATATTTCACTATTCCTTTTAAGTGATGGTAGTGTCTTTGGATGTTTCCCCTTCTTATGGACAAAACTTAGCTTTCTAACATGCTAGCCTGCTAAAAAGTGGGAGAAGGGAAACTGCAAGCAGCCAGAGAGGGATTCATTTCCACATAGGGGCCACTTTATCTCCAGTCTGGGTTTGAGGGAATAGAGAGAGAATTAGGTTGAAAGGAGCCAGGCTTAGCTTTTTCAGGCATTCGCTTGCTCCTGGCTCCGATGGGTGACAGCTCTCTTGTGTGAGGGAGGTGCCTTCACAGTATGAAATGTCTAATTCAAATAGTGCTGGATTATGTGTCTTTCAGTTGACTACAGCAGTGACCAGTGCCTTTTTATTAGCGAAAGTGATCCTCTCAAAGGTATGGCCTACCACTTTCTCAGTTTGGTTACCGTCGGTAATGACAAAGCCTCGTTTTCCAGTGTGAACTCATGGTGACTGCATTTTCCTCTCCGGTCACATCTGTTCTTCCAGCTTTTCTCTCAAGGGGCTTTTGGCTATGTGCTGCCCATCATTTCATTCATCCTTGCCTGGATTGAGACCTGGTTCCTGGATTTCAAAGTGTTACCTCAAGAAGCAGAGGAAGAAAACAGTAAGTTTCTCTCAAAATTAACCTCCTGAGACTGGCTGGGTACCAAGCTGGAAGAAAGTGAAATGGATGTCTTGAGTTGAATGAGCTGCAGGTGGATGGAGTTAGGCAGGTCACAGCATCTCCATTTTTTAGTGGCTACACAGAAATCAAGAACAGGATTGATTAAAAGGATAGTAACAGAATGTGACTCCTCTCTCCTGCCATTGAGCCAGACTTCCTCTGGAAGAAAGTGTGAACAGTCGTGGGGAAAAAACAAAAAGAGCTAATACTGCTTCTTCCTCAGATTGGTTGACCTTTTCTTCCTATTAATAATAGTCATAGGGCACTAAACATCGCATGTGTATAAACAAAACTGTGTTGTTTAGGGGTAGAAAAAATTAAATCAGTTTTGAGTGAGCTCTGGCAGCAATTCCAAATGACAGTCAGCAATTCTTCAGTCTCACCTTGCTCTCCAGATAGCAGGGGGTGGCTTTGAATGGGCCATAATTAGAAAAGCATTGAGTGCCTAGAGCTGGGATTACTGGCAGGATAATGAGGAAGATGGAGTCCAGAGGAGGAAGATAGCAAGCCAGAGCAATGCTTAGCCGTCTCCCGCTTTCACCATTCCTCTGAGTAGCTGAGGGCTAGCTTGCACTGTGCAATCAGGAGTCCTGCCAAAGCCGTTATTTCACTGAGTGATGTGGGCTTCACAGGATATTAACAAGGAAGGCAACATGATTCACTGAGTTTACGATTAATTAACTGGGCTGGGATTCTTCTCCACGTGGTGTCATGAGTAGAAACCCTCATGACCCTTCTGCTGCTCCCAGGGACTGCAAAGCCAAAAGCTCAAATCCAAGACCCATGCATTTTCAGGATGTACCATTTTTAAGCCTGTGTCCATCATGTGTCTCTTTTTGCTTTCCCTAATAGGAAAGAAATCATGTATCTTGTATCCTGCAAATCTTGTATAAGCATAATTATAATACCTTCAAGAAACATAAGGAAGAAAAAATATCCTTGTAATTGCTTTTGTTTCATCTACAGAGAAGAAACCAATATAATGAGAATTATAATTCAAGAGTAGGTTTTAAAAATCATGCTAGTCAGACCAAGATGTGTCTTTTATCCTGTGTCCCCTGTTCCCTTCTGACAGTGTACTGTGAAGGGACAAATAAAGCTAACAGAAGTAGCTTTTTAAAATATATATATGTAAACATCAAATTGAACTCCATCAAAAACATATCAGGTGTTACTATTATTAAGGCTGGAATGAGTACATGATTAAACCTAATTCAAAGTAACCAATACAGCAGATCACACAATTAATGAAAATCTAATCAGCAGCATTTACTTGCTTGTCAGGAGCATGTATTATATATACTGTACACACCTGGCCTCTGCTGTTTGGCCTGGTGCTTCCTCTGACTCTTATCTTAATACTCAGTCTTCAGCCCATACAACTCAGCCCCTTTCTGTTCTCTTCATTTTAAAAGTATACTTCTGACAGGACTTTTTATGATATAATATTTCTTCATCATCTTAATTACTTTTTATATATTTATAAAAGGCCATCTGTTATGCTTTACAGCTGACATTTTTCTAGCCAAATGCAGACTGTAGACTGTGAGCTGACTGAATTTTGTTGTTGTTTGGTTTTTTGGTTTTGCTTTCATTGTTGTTGATTTTATAGAGAGGTAAGTATCCCTAAGGGAAAGATGCTCATGGTAACATGAGGCAATTTTTTAACCAGTTGGTATCTCTATGTACAATACTAGTTCATGGTTTGTTAATGAAACTTTTTCCCTTAGAATGGTTGAAAGATTTTCAGAGTGCACAGAGTTTTGTAATGTAATAATAACACCAGTTTACTGTTTTTAATCTTGCATAATTGGTGACATCATTCCCAGCATCTGAATGTCTTCTCTTCTAGGACTCCGGATAGTTCAGAATGCTTCGGAGAGGGCAGCACTTATACCTGGTGGTCTTTCTGATGGTCAGTTTTATTCTCCTCCTGAATCTGAAGCAGGTAAAAAACTTGATTATCGTTTGCATTTTTGCTCATCATCAGAAAGCTCAGCCCTCCCCGCCTTCCTCCCTGTCTCTCTGCCCTTCTCTTTCTTTCTCAGTACACTTAGCAAACATTTAACTCACCAGGTACTGAGGATATGAAAATAGGTAAGATGTGGCCTTGATGTGAGACCAGTGATGAGACACAGAGATGTTGGCAGGTGAGTGCAGTAAAAGGGCCTCGGCATTGTGGTTTGTGATCTGCATCATAGAAGACAGGCTGCCAGGGGAGGGGTCTCAATGCCCCCTTCAGTCCCTGTCATCTCCTTACACTCACCTTTGGCCAGGAACCGCTGTGTCTGAGAATCCAGAACCTCACTGCAACTCCACCTTTTCCTGATGACTCATATCCTGTCACTTACCAACCCATTTTGATTCTCCCTCTTCTATTTCTGCCTCTTTTATTACATTCAAATTATTTCACTTCCTCTCAGCTCCAATCTTAGTTCAGCAATTCTCACTTCCATTTCTGCAACAACCTCCTCCCTCTCTGTCTCCTGTCTTGCCTTCCCCGAACCAGCCACCAGAGCTCTCTGTTAAAAATAATAATCACTAACACTTTTAGTATGTGCCAGGCACTGTTCTCAGGGCTTGACTAATGTTGGCTCATTTATTCCTCATAATCACTCCATGATATAAAAGTGTTGTTATCCTGATTTCAGAGGTGCGCAAACTGAGGCACAGAGAGGGGAAGTAATCTGCCCAACATGTGACAAATAAGTAATGGAGTGAGGATTTGAACCCATGCATGTAACTACTATGCCATCCAGCCTTTACCTAATTATGAAAATGCAAAATCGATGGTGTCATTTCTTTGTTCAAAAGCCTTCAGTGGTATAAAGATCAACAAAGTCATAGATCCTTAGCCTAGGAGAGTATACCTCTGTGTCCCACCCTTAGTCGTCTAGCCTCTCCCCTTGTTACTCCCTTCTTGTGTTATGTTCTTAACTGTTCTGAAAATGCTGTGTCTAAAGCCATCCAGCCATTGTGCCTCTTGCTTTTCCTATTCTGAGTTCTACCCACTCTGCAGCCCTAGTCTCCACTCACAATTCAAGAGGCTTCCACCTATCCATCCCCACCAGCCCCCTTATTCCTGGCATGTTTCTTAGGACCTCTTCTGCAACTCTTGATCCTGTGTCATCTACGCTGTCCTCAGCAGCGACGTGGGCTGTTTCTACCACTGGGATGGAAATTTGAGTTAGAGACTATGTTATTTTATTCCCTGCCTTAAGCATAGTAACAATTTTAAACATGCCCCCACACACCCCCACACATACCTTCACACCTTCACACACACCCACACACAATGTGATGAAACAGATTCCAAGCAGAAAGAGCCATATGAGTGATCAAAGGAACAGCAGTGTGGACTCAGCATGTTCAGGGAACACTAATAACTTGATATTCTGGACTATTTGTGTGTTGGATCTAAAAATAGTATTAAACACCAAAACAGAGAGCCAGATGAAATACAGATATGAGTTAGCATAAAATATATTTTTAAACCAACAGAAATTAGAATTATTAAACTTGTCATTACCTCATTTTAAGGATTATTTCATTCAGTATGTCATAGGACTTGTAATTTAACTCATTACAGTTCAGTTTTTGTTTTACCTCTTCTTTTTCTAAGACTAATAGAGCTTCTCATTACTAATGTATTTTTTTAATTAGAAGTTCCGAACAGCAGGATGATAATAATAAAGTAGGGAATTTATTAAGCAAGCATTCTTATTGATAGTGCATCAAGCTTTTCTGTTTCTGTATCCATTGCCTTCTTGCCTGTGGCTTATACCACCATCTAGTGGTAGCCAGAAATACTACTATTTTATTGGATCATGAAGCTAATAGAGAACAAAACACTTTTACAGTGGTCTGCTGGATAGCTGCTTTGTTTAAGAAAAAAAATGCAGATTAGTGCCCAGCAGAGAAGGAGTGTTCAACATGCCTTACTTTATTGTAGTATATTTGCATTGTCTGAATGTTCAATTGAGGAAATAATTAAAATTGAAAATAAATATTTAAATTAATATACCTAGAGAAAGAAGGCTGTACTCTCATCAGGCCAGTGGCTAAAATTAACTGAGTCTTTCATAGTTGAAGTTATCAGTTTCCCTTGCCCTGATACAGCACTGGTTGACCTGCTCACAGATGTGAGGTGAGGGTGTTACCAAACAAAAGCAATGGGTTTTCTGCCTGATAGGCATAACAGCCAATCCATGACCCCATGATTTCAAAGAGAGAAAGGGTTTATTGCTAGTCACGAAACTGGAGATCAGATGGCCTATAGGCCGAAAAATCTGTCTCCCCATGTCTAAGGAGTTCACGGTTTTTATGGATTCAAACAAGGGCAGATGGAGTTGTTAGCAGTTCAATAACAAGTATAAGCAGAAACAATTTACAAATGTAAAGGAGTGGAGCTGTGCTAAAACTAAGCTAAGCATTAGGAGACTATGTAATGGGTTATGTCCTTCTGCTTGAATTGGGTTTAGTTTGCTCTATATAGGGTAGAAGCTTACATGAGAGATTGGAGACCACCTTTTCTGATAAAAGCATTTAAAGTTGTACATTTTGCTCTAGGCATTGTCAGTGGTTGGTTCTGAGGTGACTGAAGTTCCTCCATTAACATTAGGGGATTGTCTTTGTGATTGTAAGATTCTAAAGTTAAAAGAAACAAACAGATAAAGGGGGTACAAGTGACAAGGTTTTTACAATCACAAGAGCACAAGATAAAGACTATACAATCATTATCAGAGATCAAGGCAGCTGGATTAGAGTTCAGAGATTTCCTTGTGTCTACCCTAATATACCAGAAAGTAAAAGAGGAATATCTATATAATGATTCAGTAATCATAATCATCCTCTAACTCCTGACTAGTTACAAGGGCAGCAGCTGCCATCCCTTTTCCTTCTTTCTCTCTCTAGCACCTAGCACTGTACTGGGCACACAATAGATTTTAATAACTGTTGCATGAATGAATGAATGAAAAGAAGAGAGGAAGAAATTGGAGGCACCCAAAATAAAAATCTTGCATTTTTCATTGTAAAAGAATGGTTTGAATTTCAGTATCACAGAGATTTGGAAAATTGGCACATTTTGGTAGATGCACCATTAAAGGATACAAAGGCAGTTTGTTTGCAGGTTTGCTTATGGTTCTAACCACATCCTGTTTACTGGTGTATTAAATGCAGAATAATGAGGAAGTGCAATTTTTGCTCAGATGATTGAGTTAAGGTTGTTTTATGTGGTCAGATAGCTTAAATGAGCCAGGTTTGATGCTGAGGAAAGGTTAATTCTTTACCTCCTTAATCGTCCAAAACCTGATTTAAAATGAGGAATGGCTCCATTGCATAATGTAATCTCTTCTGAGCAAGTCTAGATAAAGGCATTCAAATTCTAATTTGATGCCTCAGGAGAGCCCATACATCCTGGTTTGCCTGCAGCAGCCTTGGTTTTTTCCTGTTGCCCCGCATAATTATTATTAGAACCTCTTTTATCTCTCACAAGTGTTCTGGTTTAGAAGATCAGTTATATAGTCAACCTGTTTATGGTCAATAGATTTAAAACTAAATATTTTCACATATTTTAATTAAAATTATGGACAGTATTGAAAAATCATAGCTAGAGATATTGGTAGCATTCACTTTTTAAAAACCAGCTTTATTGAGGTATAATTTGCATTCTATATATTTTCTAGATTCAAGTCCTTTATGAGATAAATGATCTGCAAATGTTTTCTCCCAGTCTGTGGTTTGTTTTTTTTATTTTTTTGTGAAATCTTTTGAAGCACAGCAGTTTTAAATTTTGATGAAGTTCCATTTATCAATTTATTCTTTTATGGATAGTGTTTTTGCGACTATATCTAAGAACTCTGTGGTGTTAACCCACTGTCCTAAAGATTTTCTCCTGCATTTTCTTCTAGAACTTTTTATAGTTTTAGCTCTTTCACTGAAGTTTGTGGTCCATTTTGAATTAATTTTTGTGTAAAGAGGAGGTAATGGAATAAACTCTCTTTTTTTGTTTGTTTTTGGATATCCCTTTGTCCCAGCACCATTTGTTAATTTGTTGAAAAGGTTACTCTTTCCCCATTGAATTAACTTGGCCCAGTTGTCAAACATCATTGTAATGGTTTATTTATGGAGGTTTATTTCTGGAGTCTCAATTCTCTTCCATTTATCTGTATGCTTTCTTTGTACCAGTACCACACTGTCTTGATTACTGTGACTTTATGTAAGTTTAAAAATCAGGTAATAATTGATTGATAGACCGACCCTGCTGTCTCCAGAGTCCTTGGTTTTGTAACAAATAAACTTTTTCATACCCTCGGTGTGTGTGAGTCGTCATCAGTCTTGACATTCAACCAAATGTTAGGTGGGGGTCCTCCCTGCTTTTGAAGGGTGACCATTAACAGTCCTTCAACTTTGTTCTTCTTTATCAAAATTATTTTGGTTATTCTAGGTCTTTAAAATTTCCATATAAATATAGGATGAGGTTTTTAATTTTATGCCAAAAATCCAGCTGCATTGGCTCTATAGGTGATTTGGGAATAACTGCCATCATGACAATCCGGGAACGTGGGCTATCTGTGCATCTATTTAGATTTTCTGTAATTTCTCTCTATGCAGTGTTTTGTAGTTTTCAGTATATGACTTCCTTTTTTCCATTTATTCCTAAATACTTTATTATTTTTGGTGCTGTTGTGAATGGAATTGTTTCCCTCATTTCATTTTGATTGTTCTTTATTAGTATCCAGAAATGCAATTGATATTTTTATGTCAAACTTGTATCCTGTAACCTTGCTAAACTAATTTATTGATTCTTGTTATTGTGGATTCCACTGACTTTTCTACTTACAGGATCATGTCATTTGTGGATAAAGACAGTTTTGTTTTTTCCTTTTCAATCTGCTGGATGTGTTTAGATTTTTTTCTTGTTGCACTGTTCAGAACCTCCAATATAGTGAATGGAAGTGGTGGGAGCAGGCAACTTTGCCCTGTTCTTGGTCTTAGAGGAATAACGTTCAGTCTTTTGACATTAAGTATGATGTTAGCTGTGGATTTTTCATAGATGCCCTTTATCAGGTTGAGGAAGTTCCCTTCTGTTCCTGATGTTTTGAGAGTTTTTATCTTGAGTGGGCAGTATATTTTTCAAATGGTTTTTCTGCATCTGTTGAAGTGATCATGTGGTTTTTGTCGTATTTTCTCTTAACGTGGTGTATTACAGTAGTTGATTTTGGGATGTTAAACCAACCAGTTATTCCTGTGATAAATCCCACTTGGTCATGTTGTATAATCCATTATGTATGTTGCTGGATTTGATTTGTAGCATTTTGTTGAGGATTTTTGCACCTATGCTCATGAGGAATACTGGTCTGTAGCTTTCTGGTTATGTCTTTCTCTGGCTTTGGTATCAAGTTAATGATACCCTGATAACATGTGATATGAAGTGTTCCCTTCTCTATTTTCTGAATGAAGTTGTAAAGGAGTGATGTTATTCTTAAATGTTTGAACAGCAAAGCCGTCTGGGCCAAGCTTTTCTTTGTGGGGAGATTTTTTTAATTTGCAGTTCAATTTCTTTATTTGTTCTGTGTCTATTCAGACTTCTGATTTCTTCTTGAGTCTGTTTTGTTAATTTTTGTTTTTCTAGGAATTTGTCCATTTCCTCTGAGTTGTCTAATTTGTTGGCATAAATTGATAAATTGTTCTTGATTGTTCATAATACTCCTTCATAAACTTTTTAAAATTTCTGTAGGATGGCAGTAATGTGCCCTCTTCCTGCCCCCCCCCCGCCTTGATTTTGGTAATTCATGTCTTCTATCATTTATTTATGGTCATTCTAGCTTGTGGTTTTTCATATTTGCTGTTTTCAAAGAGCTGACTTTTTATGCAATTTTATTGAGATATAATTACATAACATAGTTATTCAAAGTGTATAATCAACTGTTCACAGTATCATCATGTAGTTGTACTTTCGTCACCACAATCAAACTTTGAACATTATCATTACTCCAAAAAATAACATTAAAATAAAAATAAAAAAGAACATCCAAAACATCCCGTTCCCCACCTCCCCCCCATTGTTCATTTACTTTTATTTTAATAACAGTTTGAGATATATTCACACACTCTACAGTCATCCACAGTGTACAATCAGTTATTCACAGCACCATCATACAGTTGTATGTTCCTCACCAGATTCAATTTTTGAACCTTTTCCTTACTCCAAAATAAAAGTAAATGCATAAAAGAACACCTAACTCTTTCCATCCCCTCCATTGCACCCTATTCATCTAATTTTTGTCCCCATTTTTCCACTCATCTGCCCATACACTGGATAAAGGGAGTGCGAGCCACAAGGTTTTCACAGTCACACAGTCACACTATGCAGGCTACATAGTTATACAATCATCTTCAAGAATCAGGGTCACTGGGTTGCAGTTTGACAGCTTCAGGTATTTCTCTCTAGCCATTACAACACACTAAAGCGTAAAAGGTGATATCTATACAGCTCATAAGAATACCCTCCAGAGTGACCTCTGGACTCCATTTGAAATCTGTCAACCACTGGAACCTTACTGTTTCATCTCTCTTCCCCCTTTTGGTCAAGAAGAGCCTCTCAATACCACAGGCTGGGTCCAGGCTCACCTCCAGGAGTCATTTCCCATGTTGCCAGGGGATTCACACCCTTGGGAATCAATGTCCCACGGAGGGGGGAGGGCAGTGAGTTCACCTGCTGAGTGGGCTTAGAGAGAGAGGGGACCACATCTGAGAACAAAGAGGCTCTCTGGGGGGGACTCCCCAGCACAATTATAAGTGGGCTTAGCCTCTCGCTTGCAGCAACTAGCCTCACAGGGGAAAGCCCACAGATCGAGACTCGGCCCACTAAATTGGCAGTCCTCGTTGTTTGTGGGAAAATCAGCAAGAACCCAGTTGGGAAAGTCCAACACTTCTGTATTTCTCCCCACCTCCTCAGGGGGCCCAGCAAATATACTTATACTCTCTGCCCATACCACTCTGGGATTTGTCAGGATTTCACTAAATCCCACTTCCCATTTACTGTTCCCTGCACCTATGGTGTTCAAACAAACTGATCGAACAAGTTAAATTATTTAGTGTGGTACAGAAAATACAGATCCTGCACCAGATAAACATCTCCTCCCTTGGTCTCACACATAAGCTGTAGTTTTAAAACCTAGGCAGTATTGTCCTTTACCCTTGGGCCTAATTTGCCCTAGTCCTAACTATATTCTCTTCGTTCATATCTCTAATTAAAGTTTGAATTCTTTTTCAGCTCTTTCAACAGTTGCCATATGGGGTAATACATTCATAGCTGCCAAATTCTAGCTCCAAGTCTCAGGTGTCACACAGATTCCCAGAGTTCCAGAGACCAACCAGGTTATACACAAGGAGCTCAGCATCTCAGGATTTAGAGATAACCATTACAACTCAGGAATAGATGTGACTGCTATGAGAGCTTACAATCCAGGGACCATTACAATAAGCATTCCCCTGATAAACTGTGCAAAGAGCTGGCTTTTGATTTGACTCACTTTTCCTCTTTTTCTGTTTTCCATTTCAATTATTTCTATTCCAATTTTTATATCCTTTCCTCTGCTTGAATTGGGTTTAGTTTGCTCTTTATACAGTGGAAGCTTACCTGATTGATTTGAGACCTTTTCTGATACAAGCATTTAAAGCTATTTTGCTCTAGGCATTGTTTTAGTGGCATCTCACAAATTTTAATATGTTACGTTTTTGTTTTGATTCATTCCTTGGCTTTACGCAGGTGGACTATGATGTTTCTACATGAGGATCTCTTTGTTATATCCTAATCTGGGTTTGTTCTTCCTATTAGGCTTGGGAAGTTTTAGCCATTATTTCTTCAAACATGTGTCCTGAGTCTTTTTATCTTCTTCTTCTGGGACTCCCATTACTTGTATGCTATATGCTTGATGTTATCTCACATGTCTCCAAGCTCTGTTCAGTTTTTCTTCTATCTTTTTCTCTCTCTTCTTCAGATTGGGTGATTCCTATTGATCTAATTTCAAGCTCATGGATTCCTTCTTCTGTTATCGCAAATATTCTCTTGCGCCCCCTCTAGTGAATATTTTATTTGTTATACTTTCCTATTCCAGAATTTTTTTAAGTTTCTATTCTTTTTTTATAATTTCTGTCTTCTTTTTGAGAATCTCTATTTGTTGATTCATTGCTGTCATACTCTCCTTCGATTCTTTAAGCAAGACTTTCTATAGTTCTTTAAACATATTTATAAAGCTGTTTTGAAATCTTTGCCCGCTAAATATATCTGGAGACACTTGGAGACAATTTGCATTGACTGTTTTGTTATTTTGTGTTATTATTTTTTTCCTGAGAATGGTTATACTTACCTCTATCTTTGCATGCCTTGTGAATTTTTTTGTAGAAAATTGGGCATTTTAGGTAATATAGTAACTCGAGAATCTGACTTTCTTCCAGAACAGTTGTTGCTGTTTGTTTGTTTAGTTACCTGGGCTAAACTGTGAAATCTGTATTCACTGCATTGTGTGGCTGTCGATGTCTCTTCTCAGTTTTTTTGGTTTGTTTTTTTTGTTTGTTTGTTTTAATTCTTGCTTTTATTTTTAATCCTGGCCTCCTAAGTGTCACCCCTGTGTCTATATAGCTTAGTGGTAGCCAATAGTTGGACAGAGGTTGTACTCAAGCACCTTGATTAAGGGTTTCATCTTCTGCAAAATGGATATGTGAATCGGTAGGGTAGCACATTCAGATGTCGGGGCATTTTCAAGTCTTCCCCACCTTTTATTTTTTTGCTGAGTCCCTTCATGTCTTTTCCACACATCCTCACAGCCTTGAACAGGCATATACCTCCTCCAGCCACAACTGCAGCCTCAGACTAGTCGTGCCTCTGGGCCTTTCTACTCGCCTGTCCCAAATTTGTCACCTCACCATCAGTGCATCTGGGTGTGAGCAACACTCCCCACTCCAAATTAAGGGACTCATGGCCTACCCCTTCCTCCAGCAAACCTCCATGCCTGTCAAGCTGGGTCTTGGGAGGATTGGAAGCAGCTCCAGGCAGGAAAAGCACTGTTCCTCTCTTAAGTTTGCGATTTTTGAAGCATAAGCACTTCTCACATAGTTGTGTGCCTTTGGTTATTGCTGAAGTGCTAAAATAGTTTTGTTAATTTTGTCCAGTTTTATAGTTGCTTTTCAGGGAGAGGATTTATTGACCTCCTCATTTGGCCAAAGCCAGAAGTCCTTGCTAACGTTCACTTTTATGTTTTGTAAAGAATGCATGTTGTTATGTTTTAATAGAATTTTTAGCTTTATTTAGGACTCCCCAATAATTTCAAGAAACATCAACTTGTTGTGGTTCAAATGCTGCTGCCTGGCAGGTGGAAAGTGAGCCAGGGAACAGGAAGACAGTATGACCACATTTCAGGCTCCATTCAAAGTGAGAAGGCCGTTAAACCACACCAGCACTTCTGCAGTTTCATAGCAGAAAACCAAAGGCTTCCAACCATTACGCCTTCATCTATTTATTTTACCACAATTTTAGCCTGAATCGTTAACATTTGTGAGGTTAAGATGTGAGACATGATCTCTTCTTGAGATTCTCAGCCATTCTTTGTCCTGTACCAAAAGTGTTCTTGGCTATAATCCAGGCAAATGTTCTCATAAGAAAAGAAAATACATACTTTGTGACGTGTATTATCTAGCAAGAGTGAAGCAACAACTGAGGCAGGCTGCTTTTTTTTTGTATGTGAATAGAGTACATCAATTACATCTAACCCGCTACCTTGGTCTTCTCATAGTTCCTTTTTAAATTTCCCTTCCCTGGTTATGAAAGTTAACACATGCTTTTTATAAAAATGTGGAAAAGAACAAAAATTTTAAATCACCTTTCCTTCAAACTATTCAGTAACATTAGTGTTGACAGTGTTGTATAGTTCTTTACATTTGTGTGGGTATGTGTATGTAATTTCACATAAATGTGGCTACACTGCCTCCATCATTTATACCTTGATTTAAAAAAATTATAATTTAAAAATTGTATGGTTAATTCAAGTTTATTGGAGACATTTTGAAATACAGTCTCCTGAAATAAGTCTCCTGGTTATTTTCTTTCAGACTTCCTGATTTGCACATATATTCAGATATATGTCATTTTAAAATTTTTTTATCAAATATTTTCTATGTACAGTTTTTTCATTCCATATTTGCTTTACTTTATAGCATATGTTTTTCCCATGTTATAAATTATCTATAAATGTCATTTTGAATGGATGCTTGATATTTCATGGAAATATAATTGTTAACTTGTCTTCTATTTTCAGACATTTAGATTTTTTGTAATTTTGGGGGGAGGAAAGCTACATAATGGATAATAAGTATTATTTCCTCAGGATTAAGAACTTAGGAAATCATTGAAGAGTGGATTTCTGGGTCAAATGAATGACTAGCCTATGGGACACGAGCCCCTCACCCAGAATGGCCATTGCATTCGGCACTGGGGGCAGTGCATAGTGGTGACCATCTGGCTTTGCCCTCTCTGCTCTTTCACGCGCCTGGTACAGTGATTTTAAAGTTATGTAGATTAAATTCTTTGTACCAGAGCTCAGAGTTATTCGTATTTAAAAATGTGTGCAATCTTGTCTGCAAAGAGGTGAAGGAGGAAGAGAGATAGTTAATAATTCCTGGTCTACATGAATATTTTATTAAGTACATAGGTGAAATGCATTTGGATGAGTTAGTGGGAGAGAGAATAGATCTTAAATGTTTACTTCTACAAGAAATCAAGTTAAACTTTAAAATAACAGTTTAGTTAACCTAAATCTCTTGAGAAATTAACATGTATCTCTTATTTATAATTTCCTTATATATTGTGATTTTAAAGAAATTGTCTTGCTTTAGTGGAATGAAATACCTTTTCTCCTTTCTCTTCCCCACCATGTAGGATCTGAAGAAGAAGCTGAAGAAAAACAGGGCAATGAGAAACCACTCCTAGAACTATGAGTACTATTTTTGTTAACGTAAGTGTTTAAAAATGAAACCATAACAACAAACTATATCCAACGTAAAACGCAAAGAATATGAGTGTAGGTCTGTAGCTAGATTTATCCTATGTACAATTAATTTATAAGTCATATTTTATTAAAGTAAAATTTCTTAACGTTTTCTGTATAAATATGTGACATATAAAAGATACCCCAGAGCCCCAGTTTTCTAAACAAAAAGGATGTATTCACTTTTGCTTAACCAGAATTTCTGTGATATTATTCTAATTACACATATTAACTTATTTATGTTATGAGGGTATCAACCCCCTGAGATGTAGCTGCTGTTTATGTTTATTTTTCACTTGAGGTGACAGAGGCAAAAGAGAGATTTAGTTGTCCAAGGTCTCATAGGCAACAAGTGGCAGAGCTGGGTCTCCCACCCACCCAGGTCATAGAAGGAAAAAGCAGGTGACGGATTCTGAATCCTGGGGAAGCTGGGATAGAGGCAGAGGTAGCTGAAGTCATGGCAAAGAGCTAACTGGATCCCCCAGGCCTGCATCATCAGCACCCAACACACTTCCATCCTTCCTTGCACAACAGTAGCTTTAGACATAAGGCAGAAATGCGGGCACATGAATAGTTAATCCTCTTCATCCCTTTCTAAAGTGCTTTCAAATAAATTCTTGTGCAGCCATTCACGACCCTTTCCTTACTTCACGTATCTATAACACAGCCCAGCCCATCTGCCACACACAAACTGTGTTATAAAAATTTAACATTTTGCCATTTAACAGAACATTTAGAGTACAGTTCTCTCCTTTCTTTTCCTTTCCATAGTGTGAAAAACCCTCACTGAACGTCATTGGAGATTAAAAAAAAATGGCTGGAGATGGGGTCTCCCCAGTGAAAGTGTGAAATGGTGACATGCATAGCTGACCTTGCTGAACGGCTAATAAGGAATTTATTTATTGTAATACCTCACAGACATTGTACCATATCCACATACATTTAGTAGCCGCCTGTGGCTGGTAAGATAATGTAACGACCTGTTGTATAGTCACTGAGACCAAATCTGAATTGTTAATGAATAGTTGCAGAAAAGTCTTGTCTTGTATTCTTTATCAAAGACTTCTTAATATATTGAAATAACACTTTTTTAGTAAGCAAAGACACTTTTTATTTTGATTCACAAATGGAATTTTTTGGTTTCGTGTCACAGATTTATTTTGTATTTCTTTTTTAACTTCTACATTTCTGTGGTGTTTTTTAACTCAAGCACATGTGCTCTTTGTACAATTTTAAAAGGTTAATAAATCCAACATATCAATGATTATTTTAATTTTCTTGTTTTGCATTGTGCATTTGGCCTAAAGTGTTGGAATTATAGACATTTAAAAGGGGAACGAGGAGGGTTTGTGAATCCATGTAAAATTTTACCATTTTGTATTATTTTTATCATGAAATAATGTCTTTCTATTAGAAGTATGCTTCTGAAATGTTCTGAGTACTCTTATATTGAACCTACACTATGAAATCATTGCAATCATTTTTCCTTTGTGTTTAGCTAATTTGAATTAAAATGAACTAAATTATATTGTGAGCTATTTTTTTTTTCAAACCTGAATATTCACCTTAAGGCTACATAGGAAGGCAGAGGTCTTAGTTTCATTATCATTCTGACATTCAAGAAACACCTGTGTGTAGTCATAAGCGTCTTGGTTTGGTGGAAACTGGCATTTTGTGCAGACCAAATCGAATCCATCTGTGCTTATTCTAGAGTGGTGCAGGTATCAGGCCTGTTGTGAGGAGGGGAAGGAGCAAGGGAAGTCACTAGGTTCTGACCTTGGGACCTCAGGAATTCAGTGGGATTGTCGTGGTCAAACTGGAGGCCCATATACCAGGACCACAGATGATGGCTAACCCAGAATGTCTGCTTAATATTTACTCTCAGAAAGAGCTCTTACCCAGAGAATGCTTGCTAGAATCAGTAGGATGCAGACAACCCTCAGGAAGCCACGACTCAATCAGAAGTTGCTCACTAAGTTCAAACCAAGGGTAAATATATGATTTGAATGTACAATGAGATTGGACTATGAAAACCCAAAGCATGTATCTCAACAAAGAGTTAGCTTCTGCCTGGGACTGGACAGACTGAGTCCTTGGGTCAGAGCATCCACTCTGCTTTCATTAGGTAAGTGTGGGGACATTTGCCTCTTTATGTTCAAATTGCTCAATGGTCCTCTTTTAATTGCCCCATTCATATTTGATGTTAGTGTCTTCATTTAAGCCTTGCGCAGATAGACTGTGAAGTCATTTTGTCCCTACAGAGGAACTATCTATTGTTCTGCTGATTGAGCAAGTGGTGTTCAAAAACTGAGTTGAACTCTGCTTGCATATAACTGTTTCTTGGAGGAAAGAAGCACATCACTGATGCTCACATATATAGACTGTCTATGGTAATAGATTTAAAACATGGGGCTTGTGTCACCCTGTCTACACTGAGGAAATGAAACAAAAAGGCACCAGCATCAGTAAATCAAATGCCACGGAACTTGTAGAATGTTGGGGATTATTTCAGTCCTTCAAGAGGTCCTCTGCTCTTTCTTCACAAAAGTGTCATGAGAGTGGACTTAAGGGACAGTTTCTAAACAGTCCTGGGCATGAGAATGTCAACTCACATAGTAGCTAATTGAGGTAAACATTGCATATAAAAAACACAGAACCCAGCCTCACTACAGAACTAATAATACACATGATGTCAATCTCATATGCTTGTGTAGATGCATATTTTCTTTCCATTAGCTCTGACCTTTTGAAAGTGAGCAAAGTTGGTTGTGGTTTAACTGTTCTTATTTTATATTCTAACACCCTAGCCACCCCATGCACATCCCCAACCAGTGGGGACCAGTTTGATTTGAGCATGTTTCACAAGTCAACCACATTTGGCAGAGCAGGTAAACAAAAGAAGCCTGAGAAAATATAAAACTGTCAGCTGCGCCAACACCGTCCTACCACCCGCTCAGTCTCCTCCACCACACTCTCTCTATACACACTCCTCAGTGAAGGGCAGCCCAGGCTGAGTTGGCAAAGGAAGGGGCAAGAGATCCCATCTAGAACTCCACCAGTGAAATCAGCCTCACAAAGCTTTCAGTGATTTAAAATTTTCCCCTTGTTTTTTCCTACACTTTACCAGTGCAGATAGAGCCACAAATCTCTAAATAGAGGGTCATACATTTGGCCTAACAGGATCTCACAAAGTTCGTGAGAATTAAAAGGTCAATCTAAATTAAATGTACTCTTTCCTATGTCTGGTTGGTCTGAATTTGTTTTCAAATGGGAACCTGTATTTGGTGTCCAAAAGAACTTGTTTCACAGAAACATGGAAGCTAATTGTTAAAAACAAGGGAAAAAAAAAAACTTGCCCCATATTAAATTCGACATTTTATAATTACAATGTAAAACTTTTTATTTTAAAGGGTCAGTTTTCACCCACTGACCCAACCACTGAACCTTTTGTTTTATATTGGTGCCTGTAGATATATACAAACAAGAACACACACAAACACACATGTAAACATATATGTGAAAATGAGGGACATGCTTGTTAGTATTATTACTCAATAGAAAGATGATCAAAGAACATGAACAAATGTTTCACAGGAAAAGAAATATAAGTGTACCTTAAACATATGCAAAGATGCTTATCTTCATTAATAGTAATAGAAACACAAATTAAGATACTGTTTTTCACCTGTCAGATTAGCAAAATCCTGATGTTTGACAGCAGACTCTTAGCACTCACATTATTTTAGAAGTGAAAAATGGTGCTAACTCTATGGAGGGCAAGTTGGCAATACCTATCAAAATTACAGATGCACACAGTCAAATGACATAAAAACACTATTATTTACTTCAGCATTTTTTTTATAAAAGGAAAACATGGGATATAAGCCAAGGGTATCTCATGCAGAATGGATTAAATAAACTATAGTACCTTTGCAGGTGAAATATGCAGTTATATAAAATTCCCTGTATGCAAAGAGAGAATGCTAAGGTATATAAGTGAAAAGAGAAGTACAGAATAATGTATATTGTATACTGTCTTTGTGTAAGGAGGAGGTAAATAAGAATATGTGTATTTATGCACATGGTTTTTATATATGTAAATTAATATTTACATAAAAACTAAGGATATATGAGAAACAAGCAAAAGTGGTGACTAGTAAAAGGTAAGGAGGGAGGGAAGACAGTGGTTAAAGCAGTATTTCTCAATGTGTATTTTATAGTCTTTTGATTTCTGAATTGTGAATTACTATGTAACAGTTTTTAATAGGGCCATGGTATGTGTATTTTTATCAGGAATACTTACTGATTAATTTTCCATTTCTTTAAAAAATCTATATTTTGAGGACGCATAGTAGTATATTATTTTATTAATTGTTTCATATTAATACTTTAATAATATTAATTTCTTAAGGGCATTCAAATTAATTTTTGGCTGCTGTGAATATTACTACAGTGCGTGAAGAGCCTGGCACAAGTCTTGGTACATACCTTTTGTTTTCTTAGGAAATGGGTGGATCAAGCAGTAAGGACATTTCCAAGGGCAAGCTTGTTGTGCACTTGTGTGATGTGCTCTATAATGGCTCTTCACTGCTTGAGCTCTCAGACAGCAGAACTGGAGTCCCTGGAGCTGTTTCACTCCTTTGCTGGCCTTGACCCTGGCTGCGCATTAGAATTACCTACAGAGTTGTTTAAAAGTCCCAGTGCCTGGCCTGTGGTCACCTCTGGCCCTCAGTAATTTTTAAGAGCCCAGAACCACTGACATCATGGTTAGAGCAGCAGATCTTAAGTTCCACAGACCTGGAATCAGCTGTGGACCGTGGCACATACTCGGTATATAACATTGGGCGTATTTTTTAACCTCTCTGAGAGTTTGCTTATCGATAAAAAGAACACAATACCTGTGGTGCAGCTAAGACTTGAAAGACTGTAAACTGCCTCGCAGGATCCTTGGTGTTAGTAGACACTTGGTGTTTTTCAAACAGAACGGAAACAAAGCAAACAAACAAAAAATGGCCTAATAGAATAGGACATAAACCAAATGTTAACCAGATAAGTTTTCTTGGCTAATGAAAATGTTGAGTTTTTAGCATTTGGACTGGATTACATCAATTGGGGTAGTATCTCTGGTCATCTCTTATTGGTCAGAATTTGATTGTGTATAGTACTTTCATTAATAAAAATGGGGAAATGAAGTAGTACTGATTGGTAGAGAAAAAGCCTTAAAAATGGATTCTGTATAGTAAAAAATTCCAAATAGTAGAGGGATTTCATGATGGAGAATAATTTTAGAACTTCTAACTTGATATTCTCCTTTTTTTGTAGTTGAGAAGAGTGTGGGTTGCTCTTAACTCTGTAGACAAACTATTGAGACATGACTGGAATACCATGCAATGTGGAATTGTTCCAATCTTTGCCTGATTTCTTCATTGCACACCTGTGGTTGCAGCCTGTTATTCTGGTAGAGGATTATGGATTTGAATCATGTAAGTCCTATTGGTGGGTGGCAGGCCAGGATATAAAAGTCTCCCTGGCACGAAGTGTTGTGTACAGGTTAGCCTACAACCGTGTATCTGTACAAACAGTGCAGGAGCAAGAGAGCAAATATAGACAGGTAAAGACGCAGTTCTCTTCACTTGGCTCTTAGCCTAATAAGGAAGGAAATTTTCCAGTTTTAATTGGAACTAAGAGTAGCCTATTTCACCTCTATTAGCAAGTAGGGTAGAAGTTAAGGGCAGAGCTTAACTTGAAGCCAGGCTGCTGGGTTCAACTCCCAGCCCAGTCTCTTATTAGCCATGTGACTATGGGGAAGTTCTTTAGGCCCTCCCTGCCTCAGTTTTCCTGTCTATAGAATGGAGATAACTTTACATATCACAGAGGGTCGTTGTGAGAATTAAATGAGTTAACACATACCTAGGCCAGTACCTGGTGTACAGTAATCACTGTATAAGAGTTTGTCTTAGTGCTGCATTAGGATGTTAATCATTGCTTTGTCAGTTGGGATCAAAGTCAGAAATTACTTAATTTGAAAAGTTTCTTTTAAAGGTGGGTGAACTGAGGCAACATGACTCAATCCAGACAGATGAAACAGCTAGTTAGAGCCAGACCTAGTAGCTGGGGCTTTAACTAAGTGTGGGATGTGACTTCTGGCCCAGGGGTCCTCACCACACTCTGGCTTCCCTGAAAGGGGCACCTGTGCAGTGTGGAAAGTGTGCTGGGCCGGAGGGAGGCCTAACCCACTGTTATATCAGAAATGCCCTGAGACAGAGCAGGTCTACCCGAGGGCGGTTCTGAGGACCTCTGCCTCGTACAGTCTGTGGAAGGGGCTGGGGTCGGAACATTATCACACCCAGAGGGCACCAGTAATCGTCCTGAGGATGTCTGAAGCTCACAGTCCATTTCGTTAGCTCCCTGTGATGGTTTGAAGCTGTTTGTACCTCAGAAAAACATGTTTTTTAATTTAATCTGTCCTTGTGGGTATGAACCCATTGTAGTTAGGACCTTTTGAGGAGATGGCTTTAGTAAAGGTATGTTCCACCTCACTCAGGATGGGTCTTAATGCTCTTACTGGAGTCCTTTATAAACAGTGATCATAGAGAGAGAGAAGAGAAAGCTATGGAGCAAGAAAGTAAAAGCAACATGAACCAGAAGAGAAGTAGAGACCAGCAGATGCCAGCAACCATCCAGAGGATGGTTGGCAGCCAGTCTTCGGGGAGAAATCATCTCGATGCTGCCTTAATTTGGACTTCCTTTTAGCCTCAAAACCATAAGCTAATAAATTCCCATTGTTTAAAGCCAACCCATTTCATTGTATCTGATTAGAGCAGCCTAGGAAACTAAAAGACTCCTAAGGAAGCAGTTGCAAATCTAGGACACACATATACACAGAGTACAAGATGAGAGTAATACCAGAGTAGGTCACAGTTTTACCCAAAGAGGAAAGAAAGATGGAAATAATTGACAAACCAGTCACCTGGTGCATATATGAGGAGAAATACCTCGATATACCCAGAAGTCCTTAAGAAAACTCCCTGGATAATGCCTTTAGTATAAGAGGCAATCTGTGTTGTTTTTCCCTTTGGGACTGGGAGAAGGAAAAGCTACCTGATACTATGTTAAGAATTTGTGCTCTAATTTCAGAGAGATCTGGCTTCAAAGCATGACTATACAAACTAGTGACCTTGAGCAGGTAACGTGATCTCTAATCTGTAAACCATGGACTAGCACAGTACCAACCTCAAAGGGCTCTTGGAGGATTAATGGGATTATGTATGAAAGCTTCCTGGTGCACAGGAGGAACTCACTGAGTCCCATTCAGTCCCTCCACATCTAACCTCCCTGCAGAGAAATAAGATTAGAGATCATGGTCAGTGCTCACTGTTGTGGTTTTTACTATTTCTAAACAGGAGCTACCACCAGTAAATGCTAAAGCTGTAGAGGATTTGTATCAAGGCAGCATTGAATTCATGAAGCAACTCCAGGAGAGAGGGCACTGTGACTTCATTTCATAGGCAAGGTAACTGGGACACAGAGGTATCAAGTGATGTGCTTGAGGTCACATAGATACTAAATACCAGGCTGAGAAACCTTGCAGCCTTATAGCCCCAGAGCCACACAGCCTCTCCTGTGGGGTTGTTGTGATGTTTGTAAAACACTCATATTGAGCTCAACTCAGTGTAAGCTGCATGTGACGTTGCTCTCATCAGGTCCCAAACCAAATGACTGAGTCTGATGACCTCTGAATAGAAGCAACATTTGCACCTTCATTTCATTGTGGCTGTTCCTGTAACCCGTAGCCCATGGAAAGTGTTAATCCAAAAAGCTCAGGAAACAGAGAAATGTGGTATTGGACCATGAACACAACCCACGCTGGACATCAAATTGTCATGCTGTTTCTTTAATTAGAGTTGATCAAGCTAAAGTACATATGGACAAAAGCAGACTTGATATATTTTTAAAAAATATTTATTTTGCCTGTATATGAAAAACAAAATATAGAATCCAAGTGGCAAAGCTGATGGCTTCAGGCTGTGTGAGATGGAGGGCCTTAAAGCAGTCACTGGTTAAGGGACATGCTGTTACACTCAGCTGATTATTTGGGTGGGGTGGAGGGGCTGGAAGGGATTGTGGAGATAATGGTGCTAAAGGCTCCAAGGACGACCCCTGCCCCTGAATAGTGGCAGAAGTTTCTGTTATTACGGTGTACTGTTACTCTGAGTTTTTCCAGTGCTTTAAGACACCAGTATGCAGTAATGACATAATAGAAAAACACACATGTGAACTGAAATTACCCAAAACCAGCAAGAAAATCCAACTAGATCCCCAGCAGAAAGCTTTAGGGACAGTAAAGGTGAGGAACGGGGAGCTCCTTCATGCCACCATCTCACAGACTCTTTCCACAACCACAGAACTCGGTTCTTCTCTTCAGGCAGAACACAACAATGGCAAAGTAGACCGTGCTCTTGAGGAGGAGGAAGAGGTAGGTGTAATATGCAGAGGTGCTCATGAGCTGCAGTTGCAGTACATCTAAGAGAAGTTGTTTGATTAGTTGTGTCTTTAGTTTTGAAAGGATAGGACATATTTTGGGGGCAGGTGCCACAAATACTCATTTCGGTATTGAAGTGACATCACACCTCCACCAAAACCCAGGAGTAAATATTTATCTCTGGCACTACCACCACAACAAATAACTCCAAATTCAGGTGGCAGGTCAAATTAATACCAAACTCTGTAAATTCCTTAAAAATTTTCAAAGTATTAAAGAATAGGGTTGAATTTTTCATGTACCAGTACAAGGGGAATAAGTATTTATATTAACTTTTAGCATTTCTTCTCCCCTGACCCATGTCTATAAGTAAAATATGCAATATTCATCGAGTGTGCTACCCAAATGCCAGATAATGTTCTAAGAGCTTTGCATGGAAAGCTTTGATTGTATTTAATCTTTGAACAATATCAGAATGAATACCATTTTCATTCCTATTTTACAAATAAACAGATCAGGGAGAGAAGTAATTTGCCAGATGTCACACATTTAGCAAAATGGAAGACAAGAGTCCAGATTTCAACTCCACTAATGTGACTTTAGTTCTTCTTTGTAAGTATGATAAATACTGTAGACATCATAAGACTTTAGCATAAAAAGATTGAATTTTTTTTTATGGCTCTGGAAGCATCTGAGCCATTACATATTGTGATCAGTACCAAGGAAAATGCAGGTAAATCTGGTAGTGTTGATAGGGGGTGGTTGGTAGATTTTTGTAAACAAGGCAATATAGAAAATGGAGGAAAGAGGCTCACCTGAATTCTCCAAAAATTTAGTTGGACATACCTTACTCACCTGTCTTTGCAAATGTCTCTCATTGTGGCTATGATGTTATAAGAAAAGTACACTTAATGCCTTCAAGCTTTTGCAAAAAACAATGTCAAGAAATAACTACTGACAATGATGGTATGCAGGCTGGCTACTCTGCGAACCATGTTGCTGAGCTGCTTTCTATTGGAAGTGTACATTTTCCATGTTGGGACTTCATAGATTCTGGACTCTAGAATCATTAGCTCTGGGTGTGGAAAGGGATCTCAAGAGGTGATGGCTTCATAATTCCCTCTCCCTGGGCAGGTAAGGTGTTCAGGGTTCTTTCTTGCCTTTGTGGCAGCAGAGGAGCGGCTCCCTTGGTATTGGAAATGGAGGAAAGCTCTGTGGGACAAAACCAGTGCTTCTGCCCATTTTTGTTACACATATGGAGGGAGAAAGGGCTGAACACTGGTATATATTATGTACCTGCTAAGTGAAATACCCTGTGGTAGATCTTCCACATTAGGTACCATATCTCTTCAACAATTATGACTTAGGTATAATCATTTCAAGTTTGTAGAGGAGGAAAATATTGCTCCACAAAGCAATTCACCAATATTCTTGCAGCTAATAATTAATAGAACTTGGATTAAAATTCAGTTGTATAAATGAGGATTGTAGAAAGCTGGCAGAGTAGGAGGTTCTAGGAAGCCATCACTATACCAGAAAACTATTAAATAGGCAGGAATGGTCATAATCAACTATTTTGAAACCAGGAGTCCTGTGGAACCAGTACAACATCCAGGGAAGAAGAGCAAGAAGAGGCTGGTAAGTTATGGTAAGTACCAGTAAACTGCTCTCTATACAGCAGTAACTGGCACCCACTCCCCAGTTTTGTGGCAGGCAGCAGGGAGACCTGGCCCCTGGCATAGCTTGCTGGTGCCAGAAAGGGATGCAAAAATCCACTTCCGAAGATCTGGGTTGTGGAGGGGTTCTGATTACTGATCATATCTTTTGATAAGTGACTGGATCACTGGGGACCCAGTTCTGAGGGTGGTCATTGTTCCTATGCCCTGGACAGAGGCAATGGAGGAGACTTAGCGTATGCTTCGTCAGCTGTAGTTGAAGAGCTACATTTGCTGGGCAGGTCAAAAAACTGCAGCTTTGTGGAACATGGAAGCAACTCCTGGTGTCCTTTCTGGCTCCTCCCCTCATCCCTTCCCCGGAGCTGTTTGGAGCTGGCTGGCACTTGTTCTGGCTGGGAAAGACTATTCTTAAGATAATGAAAGCAGTATAAGAAACAATTGAGGCAGAAGACCTGGGGCAAAAGCTTACCTACAATAAGTCCAGCAGTGGAACACCATGGAGAGGGAGGTCTGTCACCTGGAATTAGAGGGATCATCAAACTCCTGTAAACAGGTGAACTTCTAAGGCTATTAGCAAGCACAAACCTGAAACAAGACGCTGGCCCAGAAAAGACAGAGGATGCTGCAGTTTACGTTTTCCTTGGGCGAATCTTCCTTACAGGAGGGCTGATACTCAGGAAAATCTGTCATATCACCAGCTGGTTAAAACTCAAGGAACAGACATCTCTGGGAATAAATCCCAGAGGCAGCATTTTAAAATATTAAAATGTACAGTGTGCAACTGAAGATTACAGGGCAAACAAAGAAACAGGACATTGTGGCCCATCCGAAATAAGAGAATAAAAATCTAGAAAACATCTGTGGAGTCACTGGACCAAGATTTAAAAAACAATCTTTACTCAACTAGAAGAAAGAAAATGATGAGAATCTCAGTAAAGAGGTAGAAATTTTTTAAAGTAACCAAACTGAACTGCTGGACTTCAAGAACACAATAACTGAAATGAAAAATTCCCAGGAGAATTTCAGTGGTAGATTTGAACTGGAAGAAGAAAGAGTCTGTGAGCTCAAAGCCAAGACGATTGAAATGAGTCAGGCTGAGGAGTAGACAGAAAAAAAGTTATAAAAAGTGTAAGAGACCTCTGGGACACCATAAAATATCTGAATACATGCACTTATAGGGGTACCAGAGGAGAAGACAGGAGTACAAGGAATATTCAAAGAAATAGTGACAGGAAACTTAACAAAAGATGAATGCCAGGGAACACCAAACAGGAAAAACTTGAAGAAAAAACATGCAGCATCACCGACTGATCAAACTGTCAAATGCAGGTTGTTCAAGATAACAGAGGGAGCTCTAGGATTCAGTTTACCCTCCAGGGCAGCTAGTAAATAGCCAGGAACTCTCTGAAACAACTGGGGGTTTCTGGAGACCAGAAGAACACTGTACACCATCCAGGAAAAAGTGGCAGGAAGAGACTGAAAAACAGCAGTGAAAATCTGTGAGTAGATCCATCCATGCTGCGGAAGCTGGTGCCTATGCCCCACTGGTGCAGCAGACCACCTTGAGAACCACTCTTCTGACTGGAAACAAAAGCCCTCTTTCCCAAGAACTGGGGGTGCAGATGGGGTACCCAGCTGGGCACCAACTGCAGCTTTTAATTAGCGAAGTCTGACTACTGGGTTCAGGTAAAGAGTGAACCCATGCAGGAAAGAAAGCAGCCAGCAGCCTGTTTCAAGCCTGCTCCCAGAAGGGAAGAAACAGGGCTGATTCAGAGACATAGTAACTTCTCGAGGTGGTGTGGAAAAGTTGGCTGAAGGGTGGCTTTTCTCCAAAAAGAGGGGGTGTGAGCACAGCCCAGAGCAGTTTAAGAAGATTGATTAGAGAGTTCAGATCACAGGTTCTGGGATCTGAGTAGCCGTTTCAACCCACCCTGGCCAAAAGCAGCTGGCAACCTCTGTCTCAACCATGACTGTGGGGAAGAGTTGGCTGAAGACTGCCAGCTGCTGGACAGGACAGGAGAGCATAGCATGAGGGCAACATCATAGAGATTGGGATCCTTCAGGTTCTCCTTCCCAGGGCACTTTGGAACCTATCTACAGACCCTTCATATGTCCCTGAGACTGTTTTGCCTGGGAAAAACTGATTTGGGTAGGTCTTGTCCAGGAGGACCATCCTCCAAGAATTTGCCCTCCAAATAAAAGTAGGTAGAGATACTGGAAAGAGTGTTTAAAACAAATAGAGGCAGGTCAAAAACACAAAGATCAGGGGGATCCCAAGATGGCAGATTAGGAGAGACAGAGAAAAATTCTCTCTGTGAAAAACACTAGATATAGGAAAGAAAGGGCTCCAGAACAGCAGCTCCAGGGTTGTACCGGCTGGGCAGATACTCCTAAACCCATAGTGACTGTGTACTTGGAGAAACTGAGATATTGTGTTCAGAGACTTGGGAGTGTCCAGCCTAGAAAGCTGTCAGGAAATGGGGAGCCGAGCTGCAGACAAGCAGGTGAGAGTCTGGCTCAGAAAGCCACTGGGAAATGGGGAGCTGGTGCTGCAGGCTATTGGACCCTTGGCCAAAAAGCAGTGCCAGGGACAGGCCATTGCAGCAGGCAGATGAAAGCAGAAGGGAGTAGCTTTCCACGCCCCGTGCAGCCATCATTGCAGTTCGCTGGGAGACACCCCTGAACAGTGCTGTGGCCGAAAGCCTCATTGAAGGAATTCATGATTCGATGGGCTTGTGATGGCATCTGCCCTTCCTTCCACAGAAGCCCATGGTGTGCACTGCCACAGACAAGCAGGTGAGTGTCCAGCTCAGAAAGCCACCGGCAAATGGGCAGCTGAGCCACAGATGAGTGGGTGAGAGTCTTTCCTGGAAAGCCACCGGGAAACAGGAGCCAGTGCAGATGAGCAGACCCTTGGCCAAAAACCCCTGTGCCAGGGACAGGGCAGTGCAGCAGGCAGACTGAGAGTGGAAGGGTGTAGCTTTCCACGCCCTGTGCAGCCATCATTGCGGTTGGCTGGGAGACACCCCTGCACAGCACTGTGGCCAAAAGCCTCCTTGAGGGAATTCGGGATTTGGTGGGCTCTCAACCACATCCCTCCTTCCTCCACGGAAACCCACAGTGTGCACACCCTAGAGGCAGGGACCTGTGGGTGCCCCGCAGAGAAGGACTACAGGGCATTTGAACTGGAGGGGGACACACAGCGGGCTGCAGCCCCAGGGTACACTACTGGCCGCCCTGCGAAAGGCTGGGATAACATGTCCTGAAGTGGTCTCCCTGGCAAATGGCATAGGACACCCCTCCCTACCCACAGAGCTGACAGTCTCCAATACTCACAGAAAATTGGTGCACTGATAGCACTTCCACATGGTCTGGACCCCCACTTAGTACACAAAGTTGGGGATAACTGGCTTAAGGATGTGGTGGCTCAGGATGCCAACTGCTGACAGGTCAGGGAAAGTACACTCCACCAAGTTGTAGCTCTGTCAGATTAAAGGTAAGTGTTCAAATAAGACTAAAAGAACCCTATCAAGATAAGCAAATGCCAAGAGGCCAAACCAACAGAAAATTATAATATATATGAAGAAACCAGAAGCTATGGATAATCCAAATGCCTAATTTAAAAATCCAGAAGAGACACACAATTTGGAGTAATTAGTCAAAAAAATACTCACAAACATCAATATCATGACTCGGGATATAAAGGATATGAAGAAGTCCCTAGAAGAGCATAAAGAAGAATTTGCAAGAGTACATAAAAAAAATAGCAGATCTTATGGAAACAAAAGATTCTGTTGATCAAATTAAAAAGAATCTTGAGACACACAAGACCAGATTTGAAGTGTTAGAGGAAAGAATTAGCAAACTCGAAGACAGTGTGATGGAAAGTGAAGGCATGAAAAAACAAATGGTGAAAAAAATTGAAAAATATGAAGTAGATCTCAGGGAAATGATGGACAACATGAAGTGCACAAATTTAAGAATCCTCAGTGTTCCAGAAGGGGAAGAGGAGTGTTCGAAGACATTGTTGGGGAAAACTTCCCAACCCTTCTAAATGACAATAAATATGCAAATCATAGATGCCCAATGAACTCCAAATAGAATAAATCCAAACAAACCCACTCCGAGATGATTCTGATCAGATTGTCAAATGCTGGAAAGAAGGAAAAGTTTTGAAAGCAAGAGAGAAGCGATTCACCACATAGAAGGGAAACAACATAAGACTAAGAAATGACTACTCAGCGGCCGCCACGGAGGTGAGAAGGCAGTGGCATGACATATTTAAAATTCTGAAAGAGAAAAATTGCCAGCCAAAAATTCTTTATCCAGCAAAGCTCCCCTTCAAATTTGAGGGAGAGCTTAAAATTTTCACAGACAAATCCTGAGAGAATTTGCTAACAAGGAATACTAAAGGGAGCTGTACCAGCTGAGAAAAAAAGAAAAGGAGAGAAAGGTCTGGAAAGGGCACAGAAGTGAAGAGTTTTAGTAAGGGTATGTTAAAGGAAATAGGGTGAAACAATACATGAGACAAAAACCAAAGAACAGGATGGCTGATTAAAGCACTGCCTTCACGGTAGTGACGTTGAATGTGAATGCATTAAAATCTCTATTAAAAGATATAGATTGACAGAATGGATTAAAAATATGAACCATCAATATGTTGCTTACAGGAGACTCATCTTAGACCCAGAGACACAAAGAAATTGGAAGTGAAATGATAGAAAAAATATTCCATGCAAGCTACAGCCAAAGAAAGCAGGGGTAGCAATATTAATTTCAGATAAAATAAATTTTAAATGCAAGGATATCTTAAGAGACAAAGCAGGACACTATATACTAACAAAGGGACAATTCAACAAGTAGAATAACAATCATAAATGTCTGTGCACCCAATCAAGGTGCCCCAAAGTACATGATACAAATATTGGCAAAACTGAAGGAAGCAATAGATGATACTTCAGTATATCACTTTCTCCTATAGATAGCCCAACCAGAGAGGGGACCAATAAGGAAACTGAAAATCTAAACAATATGATAAATGAATTAGACTTAACAGACATACATAGAGCATTACATCCCAAATCACCAGGATACACATTCTTCTCTAGTGCTCATGGAACTTACTCCAGGATAGATCATATGCTGAGGCATAAAACAAGCCTCAGTAAATTAAAAAATATTGGAATTATTCAAAGCACATTCTCTGATCACAATGGAATAAAACTAGAAGTCAATTACCAAAGATCTAGAACATTCTCAAATATCTGGAGTTTAAATAACACACTCATAAACAATCAGTGGGTTAAAGAAGAAATTGCGTAAGAAATTGCCAAATATCTAGAGACAAATGAAAATAACACAACATCTCAAAACTTATGGGATGTAGCGAAGGCAGTATTGAGGGGGAAATGTATAGCTCTAAATGCATACATTAAAAAGTAAAAAGGAGCTAAAATCAAAGAACTAATGGAACAATTGAAGAAGCTGGAAAATGAACCACAAACTAGTACTAACACAAGTAGAAGAGAAATAACAAGAATTAAAGCAGAAATAAATGATATGGAGAACAACAACAACAAAAAGACAGAGAGAATAAATAAAACCAAAAGTCAAGTCAAAAAGAGAGGAGACCCAAATAAAGTAATAAATGACAGAGGGGACATTACTGTAGATCCCAAAGAAATTTCAAAAATCACAAGATACTATGAACAACTGTATGCCAAAAAACTAGATAATTGAGAGAAAATGGACCATTTCCTGGAAACACAAGAAAAACCTAGACTGACCAGAGAAGAAATAGAAGACCTCAACAAATCAATCTCAAGCAAAGAAATCCAATCAGTCCTCAAAAAGCTTCCCACAAATAAAAGCCCAGGGCCAGATAGGGGAATTCTACCAAACTTTCCAAAAAGAACTAACACCAATCTTACTTAAACTCTTTCAAAAAATTGCAGAAAATGGAACACTACCTGACTCATTTTATTAAGCCAACATCACTCTAATACCAAATCCAGGTAAAGGCGCTACAAGAAAGATAAACTGCAGGCCAATCTCCCTCATGAATATAGATACAAAAAATTCCCCCCCAAAATACTTTAAAAACATCACACAACATGACCAAGTGGGGTTCATTCCAGGCATGCAGGAACTGTTCAACATAAAATCAATCAATGTAATACAACACATTAACAAATGAAAAGGGAAAAATCAAATGATCATCTCAGTAGAGGCTGAAAAGTAATTTGACAAAATTCAGCATCCTTTTTTGATAAAAACACTTCAAAAGGTAGGAATTAAAGGAAGCTTCCTCAATGTGATAAAGAACATATATGAAAAGCCCACAGCCAGCATAGGTGTGAATGGCGAGAGACTGAAAGCCTTCCCTCTAAGATCAGGAAAGAGACAAGGATGTCTGCTGTCACCCTTATTATTCAGCATTGTGTTAGAAGTTCCAGCCAGAACAATCAGGCAAGACAAAGAAATGAAAGGCATCCAAATTGGAAAGGAGGAAGTAAAACAGTCATTATTTGCAGATGATATGATCTTACATTGGGAAAACCCCGAGAAATGGACAACACACTTACTTGAGCTAATAAATTTAGCAAATTGGTGGGACAGAAGACTAATGCACTTAAGTCAGTAATGTTTCTATACACTAGAAATGACCCAACTGAAGAGACACTCAAGAAAAAGATTCTATTCTCAATAGCAACTGAAAAAATCAAGTACCTAGGAATAAAGTTTGAACCAAAGATGGAAAAGACCTAAACATAACTTTACTAAAAGAAATACAAGGGGAACTAAACATGGAAAAATATTCCATGTTCATGCATAGGAAGCCTAAATAAATATCATTAAGATATCAATCCTACCCAAACTCATCTACAGATTCAATGCAGTTCCAATCAAAATTCCAACAACATACTTGCAGGCTTGGAAAAGCTAGTGATCAAATTTATTTGTAAGGGAAAGATGCCTCGACTTACTAAAAACATTCTAAAAAAGAAAATCGGAGGAAGACTTACACTTCCTGATTTCAAGCTTATTGTAAAGCCACAGTAGTCAAAACAGCATGGGATTGGCACAATGACAGACATATTGACCAATGGAATCGAATTGAGAATTCAGAAATAGACCCCCAGATCTATGGTTGACTGACCTTTGATAAGGCCCCCCCCCCAACCCACTGAGTTGGGTGATAGCAGTCTCTTCAACAAATGGGGCTTGGGGAGCTGGATATCCATATCCAAAAGAATTAATGAGGACCCCTACCCCACACCCTACACAAAAATTAAATCAAAGTCATGAAAATCCTCAATATAAGAGACAGTACCATAAAACTCCTAAAAGGTAATATAGGGAAACCTCTTCAAGACCACCTAGTATTTGGAAGTCGATTCTTAGACCTTACACCCAAAGCACAAGCAATGAAAGAAAAAATAGATTAATGGGAACTCCTCAAAACCCAAAGCTTCTGTACTTAAAAGGATTATGTCCAAAAGGTGAAGAGGCAGCCAGCGCAATGGGAAAAAAATATTTGGAACCCATATATCTGATAAAAGACGGATATCTTGCATAGATAAGGAAATCCTACAACTCAATGACAATAGTTCAAACAACCCAATTATAATATGGGCAAAAGATATGAGAAGTCATTTCTCTGAAGAGGAAATACAAATGGGTAAAAGAAATGTTCATCTTCACTAGCTATTAGGAAGATGCAAATTAAGACCACAATGAGAGATCATCTCACACCAGTTAGAATGGATGCCATTAAACAAACAGGAAACAACAAATGAGGTAGAGGATATGGAGAAATTGGAACTCTTATTCATTGCTGATGGTACTGTATAATGGTATAGCCACTCTTGAGGACAGTCTGGCAGTTCTTTAGAAAACTAGATATCTAGTTATGCTACAGTTTTAGAATATCAGTTCTTAGTAAGCACTGAGAAGATCTGAAAGCAGTAACATGAACAGGTATTCACACCAATGTTCATAGTGGCTCACAATTGCCAAGAGATGGAAACAATCCAAATGTCCTTCATTAGATGAGTGGATAAACAAAATGTGGTATATATACACAATGAAATACTACACAGCAGTAAGAAGGAACGAGGTTGTGAAACATATGACAACATGGATGAAACTTGAAGACATAATGCTGAGTGAAATAAGCAGACACATAGAGATAGTGTGTATTACCACTAATGAGAACTCTGTGAAAAATGTAAAATAAGTGTCTTATATTGTAGAATTGTGGGGACCTGGAGTTAGATAGCAATTAGTGAAGGGGGAATGATAATCTAATAAGAACAGATAAGATATTGAGGGTAATCTTAATGGTATGGGAATGCTCAGGGGTGACTATAGTTTGTTACTTTTCTTGGGGTATGGTAGGAACATGTTGGAAGCAATGTCATTATTTTAGGTTGTTTTTCCTATTCCTTCATTTGCTTTTGTTTGAAATGATTTTTTTTCTTTAATTTTTTTGAAAAGTTAAAAAAAAATCAACATTCCCAGAGGAGGAAGAGGAAAGCAAGCTTTTTCCTTGGGGTGAAATAACTACACAAATAGTACAGACTCTCAAAAATCATACTCTGTATCTAGGGCATGAATCAGATGAATAAAAGCTGAAAAACTTTGGATCAGTTAAACATGAGCTATTCTAAACATCTAAACTAAGTTGAACCAAGTGTCAAAGAAGATCTTTAGCACAAAGCCTGTCAATACGAACACCCTAGACAAAAGGGAGAAACTGACCTCCAGAAAATAACTCATTAAGAAAATCATATGCCTAGACATCAGCAAAAAATTACAGGCCATACTAAGAAACAGAATATATGGCCCAGTCTGGGGACAAATTAAAACTTCAGATGAGATAACAGGATTTGAAACAACTCATCAAGGATGTTGGAACAAATCTAAATCAATTCAAGGAGATGAGGGAAAATATGACAAAAGAGAGAAAGGATATTAATATGACACTGGGTGAGCATAAAGAAGAATTTGAAAGCATGCAAAAAAATATGGGAATGAAAGGCACATTAGAAGAGAAAAAAAAATACCCTGGAGGCGTATGGTATCAGATTTGAATAGGCAAAATAGAGAATCAGTGGACTAGGCGATTGGACATCCAAAATCTCATAGTCAGAAAAGCAGATAGAGATTGGGAAAAATGGAGCAGGGTTTCAGGGAATTGAATGACGGCACAATGCACACAAATATTTGAGTAATAGGTATCCCACAAGTAGAAGAGGGGAAATGGGGCAGAAAGAATATTGCAGAAATAATGGCTGAAAATTTCCCAACTCTTAATGAAAGACATAAGGGCACATATCCAAGGTCAGTGTACTCCAAACAGAATAACTCATAATAGACCTACTCCAAAACACATAGTAATCAAACTGTCAAATGCTGAAGACAAAGCAAGAGAAAAAGCGATTCATCACATACAAGGGATACACAATAAGACGAAGTCCTAATTTCTCATCAGAAGCCATGCGGGAGAGAAGGCCATGTAATATATTTAAGATATAGAAGGATAGAAACTGCCAGCTAAGATGTCTTTGTATAGCTAAACTGTCCTTCAAAAATGAGGGAGTTTAAAACATTCACAAACAGAAACTGAAAGACTTCGTTAACAAGAGAACTACCTACTAGAAATACTAAAAGTTCTACAGGCTGATAGAAAAAAAGTGTAGAAATAACTAAAAGTGCACAAAGACAGAATAAGATATGACATATACACACTCAATAAATTTGCAAATACAGTCAGCTTCCTTTGTCACAAAGTGTAGGCTTAGCTGTTGACATGCACATAACACATTATTGCATTCTAGAATAAAAATAATAGAAATCCAAGAAACTTTTGCTACACCAGCTCACAATTTTGTTTAAATGACAAAGTATATATGAAGAGTCTATTTGGCAAGAAAAGAGCCTAATGGTGAAATACCTATCAGAGATCTTAACAAGTCTGCTGTTTTAGCTAGATGGAAGATCAAGCCTTGGCTTGCTTCCCAAGAAATGATTATCTCTGTGTGAGTGCTTTTAATATGAGAGAGCTCACTGCTTCTTGTAAACTTCCATGGACTTTGGCCCAGATAATCTCAGAGTGCAGAGGACCAGTATTAACTCATGGAGTGGGTTTCTTCCTAATTCCTTTGGGTTGTGGGACTCTGATCAGCATTTTATTCCTCTTCATGGCTTGTATGCCTTAGAGAAATTAAAAGATTTGCTGTGGAAAGACTGGGAATCCTCAGCCACCCCTGCCCTGATTAAAAGTTAGATCAACCATTAAGAGACCAAAACCCAGTTGACCTAATAGCAGAGATCTTTCTCAAACTCCTGATTGTGGAGTTTCTGACCCATTCATCTCTAGGTGGGAAGGGGACTACTGCTTGTTGGATTGGGAATTTGCTGCTTTCAACAGGCAGATATAAACAGAGGGAAAGTTCTGGTGTTCAGTATAAGTCATGACGCAGCATCCAAGGAGTAAACTTTTCCATCAGAAGTAGTTTCCTATCCTTAATTTTATTCTGAGTCCTTGTGGCCCATGATAGAACATTTCCTAGTGAGAGAAGCACCTCTCTCCAGGATAGTGACCTGAGGCAGGTGGTGGTGATCATCTGGGCTGTGTATGCTCCTCACTTCGTAACACCCGGGGAAGTCTGAATTTGTTGGCTGTTTTAAGCCTAGAGTTTGGGACTAATTTTTTTTAGATTTTTATGTATTACTAGTTATATAAACTAATCTTAGAAGTTGAGAAATCTATGGGACCATTCTGAGAACACTGTTATAATGTGCCCTTATTCTGAGTGCAGCATAGAGCTGTCTGACGTAACCAAGGTCTCTTCTCAAGGCCTCTCTGCCCTTCAGGTACTTTGCTCTGCTTGTAGGTCAAGTTGATCCTGCCATTGGGTTCTCTTTCCCCAGATGTGGACACATTTTTTATTCATTCATAGTTACTTCAGGAAAATCTTTCTGCCTTTTCCCTTACAATTCTGAATGTATGAATTTACTGATTGTGGCCAATAAGCATAAGAAGGTAGCACCCATTTGTCTTTAGATTATATTTTTAAAATTATTTTTTAAGTAGAATCTTTCAGGTACTCAAGAATGTTTATGTTGCCATTGCTTTAAAACTTAGAAAGTTCTTCTCCATCTCTAGTTTTTAACAATGAATTTATTTTTATCAAAGTAATAGAAGTTCATTTTTATGAAACTAGATAGCTTTATTAAAAGACCTCTAATGAAAATAGCAGCTCCTGGGCCTCACTTTTCCACATTCTCCACAGTTTTGCCTCCCATAATTAAGCTCTTTCAGTTCTTCAAGATATTTCTGCTGGGATTTATCACTATTTCTAAATAAAATGCACCTGTATTTCTAAACTTAAAAAAAAAAAGATATGAAATATAAAAGCCAAATGATAAAATGGTTGAAGAAAGTACTTCTTTTACGGTAATAACATTGAATGTTAATGGATTAACCCCCCCCCCAATCAAAAGATGTAGACTGGCATAATGGATTAAAATAAACATGATCCATCTGTATGCTGTCTACAAGAGACACTTTAGACCAAGGACAAAAAATGGGTTGAAAGTGAAAGATTGGAAAAAGATACTCCACTCAAAGTGCAACCAGAAAAGATTAGGGGTAGCTATACTAATATCAGACAAAATACTTTAATGCAAAACTGTTAAAAGATACAGAGAAGGACACTATATTTTAAAAGGGGCAATTCATCAAGAAGAAATAATCATAAATACCTCTGCACGCAAAGGCTTCAGATATGTGAAGCCAATATTGCCAACACTGAAGGGAGAAATAGACATTTCTACAACAAACAAGCTGGGACTCAGTGCACCACTCTCATGAACAGAATAAAACATCTAGACAGGGTTATCAATAAGGAGACGAGAATTTGAATAGTTTGAGAAATGAACTAGACGTGACAGATTTTATAGAACACTGTAACCCCCAACACCATGATATAACATTCTTCTCAAGTGCTCATGGCTCATTCTCCAGGATAGACCAGATTTTGTATCACAAAAAAAGATCACAATGAATTTTAAAAATATTTAAATTATATAAAGCACTTTCTCTGATCATAATGGAATGAAGCTGGAAATTAATAACAGGTGGAAAAGTGGAAAATTCACAAATATATAGAGGTTAAACAACACACTCAATCAGTGTGTCAAACAAGAAATTGCAAGCGAAATCAGTAAATAGCTTGGGATGAATGAAAACAAGAACACAACATATCAAGATTTACGGAAGCAACAAAGGTAGTGCTGAGGGAAATTATATCCTAAATGCTTACATTAAAAAAGAGCTAAAACTTGAGGACTTAACTGCACACCTGGAGGAACTAGAGAAAGAAGAGCAAACTAACCCCAAAGTAAGCAGAAGGAAAGAAAGATTAGAACAGAAACAAATAAAATTGAGACTGAAACTCAATAGAGAAAACCAACAAAACAAAAAATTGATTCTTTGGGAAAAATCAATAAAATTGAGAAATGCTTAGAGCTAGACTGACACGAAAAAGAAAAGATGCAAATAAAATCAGAAATCAGGTGGGGGACATTACTACTGATACCACAGAAATAAAAAAGATGAGAGGATACTATGAACAAGAGTATGCCAAAAAAATTAGACAACTTGTATGAAATGAACAAAAAGCTAGAAACACACAGACAACATACACTGACTCAAGAAGAAATAGAAGAACTCAACAAACCAATCCCAATTAAAGAGATCAAATCAGTCATCAAAAGCCTCCCCCCAAAAAAAACCTAGGATCACAAATGAATTCTACCAGTCATTCCAAGGAGAGTTAATACCAATCCTGCTCAATCTCTTCCAAAATAATTGAAAAGGAGGGAAAACTACCTAACTCATTCTATGAGGTCAACATTACCCTAATATCAAAGGCAAAAGAAGACTACAAGAAAATTACAAGCCAATTTTTCTAGTGAATATAGATGTGAAAACCCTAAACAAAATACTAGCAAATTGAATCCAACAGCACGTTAAAAGAATTATAAACCAGGATCTAGTGATTTTTATTCCAAGTATGCAAGGGTAGTTCACAAGAAAAATCAATTAATGTAACATACAACTTTAACAAATCAAAGGTCAAAATCATATGATCATCTTGGTAAATGCCTCTTTTGCATCAGACAATATCCAGCATCCTTTCTTGTGGAAAACACTTCAAAAGACAGGAATCAAAGAAAACTTCCTCAACATGGTAATGGGAATATATTAAAAACCCACAGCTGACATCATACTCAATGGTGAGAAACTTAACAACTTTCCCTCTAATACTGGGAACAAGACAGGGAACACTGTTACCCCTGTTATTCAACACTGTGCCAGAAGCTCTAACTAGAGCAATTAGGCAAGAAAAGAAATAAAAGGCATCCAAGTTGGAAGAAAAGTAAAACTTTCACTGTTTGCAAATGGCATGATTCTATATTTAGAACATACCAAAAATTCTAGGTCAAAGCTAAAAGAGCTAATACATGAGTTAAGCACAGAGGAGGGATACAAAAATCAGTAGTGTTTCTATCCACTAGTAATGAGCAATCTGAGAAGGAAATCAAGAAAAAAAATTCCATTTACCATAACAACTAAAAGAATCAAATATCTAGGAATTATCCTAACCAAGGATGTAGAGCACATATATATGAAAACTACAAGACATTCCAAAATAAATAAATAAATAAATAAATGGAAGGATATTATGTATCATGTGTTCATGGATTGAAAGATTAAATATAGTTAAGATGTCTGTTCTACAAAAACTGATGTACAGATTCAGTGCAATACCAATCAAAATTCTAACAGCCTACTTTTCATAACTGGAAAAGCCCATTATCAAATTTATTTTGAAGGGTAAGTGACCCTGAATAGCGAAAAACATCTTGCAAAAGAAGAATGAAGTTGGAGGACTCACACTTTCTGACTTTAAATCATATTACAGAGCTACAGTGGTCAAAACAGCATGCTACTGGCATAAAGATAGACATATTGATCAATGGAATTGAATTGAGATTTCAGAAATAGACCATCACATCTGTGTTCAACTGAGTTTTGACAAAGCTGCTAAGTCTACTCAACTGGGACAAAACAGTCTCTTCAATAAACATTGCTAAGAGAACTGGATATCCATATCTGAAAGAATGATAGAAGACCCCTATCTCACCCTATGCAAAAATTAACTCCAAATGGATCAAAGACCTAAATATAAGAGCCAGGACCATAAAAACCATAAAAGAAAATATAGGGAAGTATCTTCAAGATTTTTGTAGGTGGTGGTTTCTTAAACCTCACACCCACAGCACAAGCAATGAAAGAAAAATAGATAAATGGGACTGTCTCAAAATATAATACTTTTGTGCTTCAAAGGACTTTGTCAAGAAGGTAAACAGGCAGCCTATTCAATGGGAGAAAATATTTTGGAAACCACATATATATGTGTTTGATATCCAGAATATACAAAGAAACCCTAAAACTCAACAAAAAGACAGAAAATTAAAAAATGGACAAAAGTCATGAAGAAACATTTTTCCAAAGAGGAAACAGAAGTAGCTAAAAAGCACATGAAAAGCTGCTCAGCTTCACTAGCTTTTAGGGAAATGCAAATCAAAACCACAATGAGATATCATTTCACATCTAGTACAATGGCTAGTATTAAACAGGAAACTAAAAGTGTCGGAGAGAATGTGGTGAAAAAGGAACACTTAATTATTCACTGCTGGTGGAATTGTAAAATGGTACATCCGCTATGGAAGACAGTTTGGTGGTTCCTCAGGAAGCTAAGTAAAGATCTGCCATATGATTGGCATACCTGCTACTAGGTATATACCCAGAAGAATTGAAAGCAGGGATATGAACAGATATTTGGACACTGATGTGCATAGCGATATCATTCATAATTGCCAAGAGATGGAATCAACCCAAGTGTTCATCAGTTAGTTAATGGATAAACAAAATGTGGTATATACATATGATGGAAGATTATTCAGTTTAAGTAGGAATGAAGTCTTGTGGCATGCAACTTCATAGGTGATCCCAGAGGAACTGTGCTGAGTGAAAGAAGCTAGATGCAAAGGAAAATACGATACGATCTCACAAATACAACCTAAATAAATGAGCAAAGCCATGGAGTTCATATTTAGAATATAGGTTACCAAAATTTAGACTAGGATAGAAAATTGGGAACTGATGCTTAATCTGTGAAGAATTTAATAAAATTGACCATAAATGTCTGGAAATTGATAGTGGTGATGGTAACACATTATCATCTATGTAAATAAGAGCACTGAATCAGGGTGTGATTGTGGTTGAAAGGGGAACTTTAGGGTCATGTATATCACTAGAAGGAAAGCTAGAGGATGAAACAAGGGAATATAAACACAGTGAACCCTGTTGTAAATGATAAAGGTGTCTAATAGTACAAATACAGAATGTTCTTCCATAAATTAGAACAAATGTGTGTCACAACTGCCGGATGTTAATAATAGAGTGGAATATGGGCAAACGCACATTGCAAACTATGGGCCATACTTAGCAGTAATCTCTTAATGTTCTTCCATCAGTTGTAACAAAGGGACCGCACCAAAGCAAAGTTTCATTAACAGGGGTGTATAAGGGATGTGGAGTTTTTCTTTTGGAGCTATTGAATATTTTAAAATTAATTGTGTTGATGTAAGCACAGATCTGTGATTATACTGAGAGCCATTGATTGTACACTTTGAATGGACAATATAGTGTGTAAATAAGTGATAAAAATACATAATTTTTTTAAAAAAGATAAGACTTACAAATACTAAATAGAAAAATGGCAGAAGAAAGGCCAGCATCATCAGTAGTGAGTTAAAATGTTGGTGGATTAAACTCTGCCATCAAAAGGGAAGAGACTGGCAGAATGAACAAAACACATGACCTAACTATATGCTGTCTAAAGAGACTTACCTTAAGTTCAAAGACTTAAGTAGGTTGAAAATGATAGGATGTAAAAAAATATTCAATGTAAGTATTAACCAATACTAATATCATGTTAGACTTAGGTCAAAACAGTTGTTGGGGACAAAGACAGTCATTATATACTAATGAAGGGATTAGTTCAACAAGATGTAACAATTACAAGTATATCTGTACCTAATAGCACAGCCCCAAAATATATGAACCTAATACTGACAGATTTGAAGGGAGAAATAGTTTTACATCCATACTAGGACACTTTCCAAAATGGCTAGAACATCTATATAGAAGAACAATAAGAAATACAAGACTTGAGTGATACTCTAAACCAACTAGATCCAACAGACATATATAGAACACTTCACCAAAACTATTTAAATACATGTTCTCCTTGAGTGCAAATGGATCATTCTCCAGAATAGATTATACCTTAGGTCACAAAACAAGTGTCAATAAATTTAAAAATATTTGAGTAATACAAAGTAATTTCCCTACCACAACGGAATGGAGCTGGAAATCAATAACAGGAAGGGGAAAATTCACAACTATGTGGAAATTAAACAACATACTCTTAAACAACTAGTGGGTTAATAAGACAGTCACAAGGAAAATTAGGAAATATCTTAAGATGAAATGAAAATGACAATACAATATACCAAAACTTATGGGATGCAATAAAGGCAGTGCTGAGAGAGAAATTGATAGCTCTTAATGCTTACGTTAAAAAAGAAGAAACATTTTAGATAAAAGCCCTAACGTAAAAACTGGAAGAACTACCAAAGAAGAGGAAACTCAGCCCATAGTGAACAGAAAGAAGAAATAAAGATTAGAGTCTAAGTAAATGAAATAGAAAATAAAAAAAAAATAGAATCAACAAAACCAAAAGTTGGTTCTTTGAAAAAATTACTAAAATTGACAAAACTTTAGCTAGATTGGCGAACAAAAAAAAAGGGTGGACACAAGTGACTAAAGTCAGAAATGGAAAGAGAGATGTTACTACTGACCCCATTGAAAGTAAAAGGACTGTAAGAAGATACTATGAACTGTATGCCAACAAATTAAATAACCCACATTCCTAGAAACTAACAACCTACTTTGACTGAAGGAGGAATAAATCTCAACAAACTCATAACTAAGCAAACAGATTGAATCAGTGATCAAACTCCCAACAAACAAAAGCCCAGGAACAGATAACTTCACGGGAAAATTTTACCAAACATTCCTAGAAGAATTAACACCAATCTTGCTCTAACTGTTCCAAAAATTTGAAGAAGATGGAACACTAATTCATTCTATGAGGCCAATATCACCATCATACCAAAGATAAAAATATCACATGAAAAGAAAATTACCCACTGTTATCTAATGAATATAGATGCAGAAATCCTGAACAAAATACTAGCATATCAAATCCAACAGTACAATGGAATTATACTCATGATCAAATGGGATTTACCCAGGTATTCAAGGGTGGTTCAACATAAGAAAATGAATTAATGTAATACACCACATTAACAGAATGAAGAAAAACAAACACATGAACATCTCAATTGACGCAAAAGAAAAAATTGACACAATCTAGACCCTTTCTTGATTAAAAAAAACTTACAGAACTAGGAAAAGAAGGAAACTTCCTTAACATGATTAAGGGCATATATGATACAGCTAACATTACACTCAGTGTTGAATGTCTGAAAGTTTTGCTCTTAGATCAGAAACAATACGAGGATGCCTGCTGTCATCTCTGTTATTCAACATTGTACTGGAATTTCTAGACATAGCAATTAGGCAAGTAAAAGCAATAACAGACATCCAAATTGGAAAGGGAGAAGTAAAACTACCCTATTTGCAGATCGCATGATCCTATATACTGGAAATCCTGGAAAATACACAAGTGCTCCAAAAGCTACTAAATGAAATCAGCAAAGTGGTCGGGTACAAAAACAACACCCCAAAATCAGTAGTATTTCTATATCCTAGCAATGAAGAATCAGAAGAAGAAATCAAGAGACAAGTTCATTTCCAATAGCAACTAAAGGAATCAAATATCTAGGATTAAATCTAACCAAGGATATAAAAGACTTATACACAGAAAACTAAAAAATATTGCTAAAGAGGCAGGGCAAGATGTTAGAGTGGTGCAGTGTGTGTTTTAGTTTCTCCTCTGGGGCAGCTGGTAGATAGCCAGGAACTGTGTGGAACGGACACTGTAGAGGAGTCTAAGTTTGGACACACATAATACAACAGTCATGAGTGCATGGAGCAACTGAGATCAGTGAAATCTGTAAGTTTTTGCAGCCAGGGGGCCTGTGCCCCTCCCTGCCAGGGACAGTATGGAGGCAGGAGGGGCCATCTGTGCTAGGAACCATGAGGTAGAACTGCAGTTGTGGATCTGATTAGCAAAGTCAGACTGTTGAAAAAAATCTACAAACATAGATAAACAGACCAGACATGGGAGAATCTTGGAGCAATCAGCCCACTGGAGAGGAGATAAGGCTAGCAAAAACAGCAAAAAAAAAATAAAAATAAAAACAGAGACTTTTGGAGTTGGGGGTGAACATAATTTGGAGGAGGGCTGGGCTCAAACAGAATCAGGCACATATGCAAACCCAGGGTGTCAGGGCCCTTCTCAGAGAAGCTGGTTTTTCTGGTTTCTTGATTGTTTCTCAGTTGCTCTCAACTCCTGGCCTTTTTGCATTTCAGTAGCCCATCAGAACTGCAAGGACTGAATTAAAGGGCTTTTCTTTAAATAGTCTATACTGGGCCTCCTCTTTTTTCTTTTTATAATCTTTTTTCTTTTTTTAAAATAACTATTCTAAGTAACCCATTACAGAAAGCCTCAAAGACTTGCAATTTTGGCCCAGGCAAGAGCAGAGCTCAGATAGCTCTGAGAGACAAGGCAATAAGTTTAGTGGGGGAGAAAATTTGCAAAAGACCATAACTTGCCCAAGAAGAGGGGCATGGCCCAGCTCCAGTGGCAGCCCTCTTTGAGGAACACAGACTGCAGGGGCTGGAATTCAGAAACCAGCTTCAGTCAGCCAATGCTCCCGACTGCATCAAGGTCACTTGGGAAACTAAAGGCTGCATATGTCCTCACACTGGTGGGGGAGCTGTGGGCTGGCAAGCTCCACCTGCTAGACAGCATAGGAAAAGCAGAGTCTAAAGGCCTCACAGGAGGGTCTCATTCTCAGGGAAATTCCATACCTTCCTCCTGAGACCTGGGCCTCTGTGGGCTTGGAAAACCTGACTGGGGTTAACCATATCTTAGGAGACCCTCATACAAAGAGTCTACATAGAGGCAGAGCAAGAAACAGAAAAACAAGAGGTGAGAAGCTCTGATCAACTAAATAGAAACTAAGTTAGAGGCCTAGAATAAGCTGAACTGAACACCAAAGGTTAGAGAACAAAGCCAACCAACAAGAAAACCTTAGGTAAAAGAGTGAAAATGAGCTCCAGAATAAACTAATCAAGAAAGTCAGATGCCTAGACAGCTTAAGATAGTGAGCCACACTAGGAAACATGAAAATATGGTCCAACCAAAGGAACAAACTAATATTTCAACCAAGATACAGGAGTTGAGGCAACTAATGCTAAATTAATTCAATGAACTGAAGGAAGAATTAATGATGTTCAAACAAATCTCCTAAATCAATTCAAAGTCAAATCAATGAATTGAGGGAAGACATAGCAAAAGAGATGAAGGATATAAGGAGGACACTGGATGACCATAAGGAAGAATTCATAAACTTGAAAAAACAAATGGCAGAATTTATGGGAATGAAGGGCATAATGGAGGAGATGAAAAAGAAAATGGAGGATACAACAATAGATTTGAACAGGCAGAAGAAAGGATCAGTGAATTGGAAGACCAGACATTGGAATTCAAACACACAAAAGAACAGATGGTGAAAAGAATGGAAAATTACGAGCATGGTCATAGGGAGCTGAGTGACAACATGAAGCACACTAATAATACATGTTATGAGTGTCCCAGAGGGAGAAGATAGGGGAAAGGGGGCAAAAAGAATAGTAGAAGCAATATTCACTGAATATTTCCCAACTCTTATGAAAGACAGAAAATTACAGATTCAAGAAGTACAGCATACCCCAAACAGAATAGATCCCAATAGACCTACTTCAAGACACGTACTGATCAGATTGTCCAATGTCAAAGACAAAGGAAGAATTCTGAAAGCAGCAAGAGAAAAGCAACCCATCGCATACAAGGGAAGCCTGACTAGACTTTGTACAGATTTCTCCACAGAAATCATGGAGGTGAGTAGACAGTGGTTTGATATATTTAAGATACTGAAAGAGAAGAACTGCCAACCAAGAATTCTACATCTGTCAAAACTGTCCTTCAAAATTGAGGGACAGATTAAAATATTTTCAGACAGACACAGAGAATTTGTGAATAAGGGACCGGCGTTACAAGAAATACTAAAGGGAGTGCTACAGGTTGATAAGAAAAGACAGGAGAGAGAAGTTTGGAGAGCAGTGTAGAAATGAAGGTTATCAGGATGGTACAAGGAGAGAGAGGGAAAAAATAATACATGACATATAAAATCCCAAAGACGAAATGGTAGAAGCAAGTACTGCCCTTACAGTAATGTTAATGGATTAAACTCCCCAATAAAAAGACACAGACTGGCAGGATGGATTAAAAAACAGGACCCATCTATATGCTGTCTACAAGAAACTCACTTTAGACACGAGGACAAAAGTAGACTGAAAGTGAAAGGTTGGAAAAAGATATTTCATGCAAACAGCAACCAGAAAAAAGTAAGAGTAGCTATATTAATATCAGACAAAGTAGACGTCAAAAGTAAAACAATTAAAAGAGACAGAGAAGGACACTATATACTCCTAAAAGGGTCAATTCATCAAGAAAATGTAACAATCATAAATATTTATGCACCAAGCCAGAGTGCCCCAAGATTCATGAAGCAAACACTGAGAATACTGAAAGGAGAAGTAGATAACACTACAATAATATTTGGAGACTTCAATACACTGCTCTCATCAATGGATAGAACATCTAGACAGAAGATCAATAAGGAAACAGAGATGTTGAATTGTACAATAAATGAACCAGACTTGACAGTTTTATAGAACACTTCACCTCACAACAGTAGGATACACATTTTTCTCAAGTGCTCATGGAACATTCTCTAGGATAGACTACATGTTGACTCACAAAGCAAGTCTCAACAAATTTAAAAATATTCATATTATATAAGACACTTTCTCAGATCACAATGGAATGAAGTTGGAAATAATAACAGGCAGATTATAAAATTCACAAGTATATGGAGACTAAACAACACACTCTTAGAAAACCAGTGGGTAAAGGAAGAAATTACAAGAGAAATTAGTAAATACATTGAGGCAAATGACGATGAAAATACAACATATCAAAACTTATGGGATGCAGCAAAGGCAGTGCTGAGAGGGAACTTTATTGCCCTAAACACCTATATTAAAGAGAAGAGAGTGTAAATTTGAGGAAGTAACTGTCCACCTCGAAGATACAGAGAAAGAACAGCAAACTAACCCCAAAGCAAAAGAAGGAGAGAAATAACAAAGATTAGAGCAGAAATAAATGAAACTGAGAACAGGAAAACAAGAATCAAAAAAACCAGAAGTTGGTTCTTCAAGAAAATCAACAAAATTGATTGGCCCCTAGTTAGGCTAAAAAAAGAGGGAAAGAGGGAGAGAGTGCATATGCAAATAAATGCAATCAGAAATGGGAAAGGAAACATAACTACTGACCCTGCAGAAACAAAGGAGATAATGAGAAGATACTATGAGCAACTCTATGCTAATAAACTAGACAACTTACATGAAATGGACAACTTCCTAGAAAAGCATAAACAACCAACATTGACCTGAGAAGAATCAACAAACCAATCGCAAGTAAAGAGATTGAGTCAGTCATCAAAAATCTCCGAAAAAAGAATAGCCTAGGACCAGATGGCTTCACATGTGAATCAAACCAAGCATTCAAGAAAGAATTAATACCAATCCTGCTTAAACTCTTCAATAAAATTGAAGCAGAAGGAAAGCTACCCAACTCATTCTATGAAACCGACATCACCCTAATACCAAAATCAGACAAAGATACTACAAAGAAAGAAAATTATAGACCAATCTCTTTAATGAATATAGACATAAAAATCCTCAACAAAATACTTGCAACTTGAATCCAGCAGCACTTTAAAAGAATTAAACACCACGACTAGGTAGGGTTTATGCCAGGTATGAAAGGCTGGTTCAACACAAGAAAATCAATTAATGCAGTACACCACATCAATAAATCAAAGCAGAAGAATCATACGATCATCTTGATCGAAGCAGAAAAGGCATTTGACAAAATTCAATATCCTTTCTTGATGAAAACACTCCAAAGGATAGGAATGGAAGGGAATTTTCTCAATATGATAAAGGCAATATATGAAAAACGCACAGCTAACATTGTACTCAATGGGGAGAGACTGAAAGCTTTCCCTCTAAGGTCAGGAACAAGACAGAGATGCCCACTGTCACCACTATTATTCAACATTGTGCTGGAAGTTCTAGCTAGAGCAGTTAGGCTAGAAAAAAAATCAAGAGGCATCCATATTGGAGAGGAAGAAGTAAAACTTTCACTGTTTGCAGATGACATGATTCTATATGTAGAAAATCCAGAAAAATCTGCAGCAAAGCTATTAGAACTAATCAATGCCTGCAGCAAAGGGGCAGACTACAAGATCAACAGGCAAAAATCTATAGTGTTCTTATACACAAGTAATGTGCAACAAGAGGAAATCAAGAAAAAAATTCCATTTACAATAGCAAACAAAAAAATCAAGTATTTTGGAATAAACTTAATGGAGGTCACAAAAGACCTATACAAAGAAAACTACAAGAAACTGCTAAGACAAATTGAACAGGACCCCCCAAAAATGGAACATACCATGTTAATGGATTGGAAGACTAAATATAGTTAAGATGGCAACTCTGCCTAAACTTATGTATAGTTTCGATGCAATACCAATTAAAATCCCAACAACTTACTTTGCAGAAGTAGAAAAACCAATAACCAAATTCATTTGGAAGGGTAAGGTGCCCCGAATTTCCAAAAATATTGTGAGAAAGAGGAACAAAGTGGGAGGTCTCACACTACCTAATTTTGAAGCATATTACAAAGCTACAGTGCTCAAACCAGCATGGTACTGGCATAAGGATAGACATACTGACCAATGGAATTGAATTGAGTATTCAGAAATAGACTCTCACAACTATAGATAGTTGATCTTTGATAAGGCAGTCAAGCCAAAGTAATTGCGCCAATTAGTGGTGTTTGAAGAACTGGATATCCATTTCCGAAAGAATGAAAGTGGACCCCTATCTCACACCTTCTACAAAAATTAACGCAAAATGGATCAAAGACCTAAACATTAGTGCTAAAACCATAAGACTCTTAGAAGAAAATATAAGGCAATTTCTTAAAGATCTTGTGATAGGAAGTGGTTTCCTAGACCTTACACCCAAAGTGCGAGCAACCAAAGAACAAATAGACAAATGGGATCTCCTCAAAATTAAACACTTTTGTACATCAAAGGACTTTGTCAGAAGTTAAAACACAGCCTACACAGTGGGAGACAATATTTGCAAACCACATATCAGATAAGCGATCCTACAACTCAACAACAGAAAGACAAACAACCCAATCAAAAAATGGGCAAAAGACATGGATACTTTTCTGAAGAGGAAATACAAATGGCTCAAAACACATATGAAAAAATGTTCAACTTCACTGGCTGCTAGGGAAATGAAAATCAAAACCACAATGAGATAGCATCTCACACCTACCAGAATGGCCATTATCCAAAAAAACAGAAAAATACAAGTGCTGGAGAGGATGTGGAGACAGAGGCACACTTATTCATTGTTGGTGGGAATGTAGAATGGTGCAATCATTCTGGAAGACAGTGTGACAGTTCCTCAGGAAGATTTACCATATGACCCGGCTATTCCCTTACTAGGTATATGCTCAGAGGAACTGAAAGTTAAGACACAAACGGACATTTGTAAACCAATGTTTATCGCAGCATTATTCATAATAGCCAAGAGATGGAAAAAGCCCAAATGTCCATCAATGGACAAGTGGATAAACAAACTGTGGTATATACACATAATGGAATATTACACAGTTATAAGACAGAACAGACATGGAACATGTAACGTGGATGAAGCTTAAGGCCGTTATATGTTGAGCGAAGTTAGCCAGAAACAAAAGGACAAATACTGTATGGTCTCACTAATATGAACTAACATTAATGAGCAAACTTTGAGACTGAAAAGCTGATAACACAGGCTACTGGGAGATAGAAAGAGGTTAGAGATTGGGTATTTGATGCTGAAGGACTACAGAAATGTTCAGCAGGCTTGATTGTATAGACCCAGAAATAGATAGCATAATAGTGTGTGATGGTAACACAATATTGTAACTACACTGAACAAAGATGTCCATGAGTAAAGCTGAAAGAGGTGGGCTAGAAGCACATATGACGCCTGAGGTAAAGATAGAAGATGAAGACTGGGACTATTTAAGCAAAATTGGAGTGGTCCGTAATTGTGATTAAATGTACAAATATAATACTGTTCTTGCATGTGGAAGAACAAATGAATGTCAGCTATGCAGAGTGTTGGAAAGGGGAAGGTATTGGGGAAAAAATATAATCAAAGCAACCTGGAGTCTATGGTCAACAGTAACATTGTAATATGCTTCCATTAAGTGTAACAAAGGCAATATACCAAAGGTAAATGGGTATGAGAGGGGGATATAAGGGAGGGAATGGGATTCTTGGTAGTAGTGTTGTTGTCTGACCCTACTATTACATTGTAGTATACGATTTTTTAATTTTTATTTTTATTATCTTTTATTATTCGTTAAAAAAAACTTTTTTTTTCCCGTAGTAATCAGTATGTTCAAGTGCTGACTGTGGTGATAAATGCACAACTGTATGATGATACTGTGAACAACTGATTGTATACTGTGAATAATCATATCGTATGTGAATATAGCTCTACAAAATTATATGGAAAGATATAAACAGGGATAAAAGTGCCAGAGAATACATGGAGAGAAGGATGTTCATATTTACTGTCGGTTAGGAGTTAGAATGGTATAGCTTTTCTGGAGGACAGTGTGGTAGTTCCACGGGAAGCTAAGTATGTGGGTGCCATAAGGTCCTGCAACCTCATTAGGGGGCATTAACTTGGAGGATCTGAGAGCAGGGACATGAATGGACATTTGCACACTGGTGTTTATGGAGAGAGTATTCATGATTTGCAATGGGTGGAGGTGGCCCAAGGGTACATCGACTGAGGAACAGAATGGTGAACTGCTGTGTGTGCATACAAGGAAATACTGAGCTATTGCAAGGAGTGAAGCTGTGAGACACACAACAAGGTGAATAGAGCCTGTAAACATTGAGTGAACTATACCAGAAACAAAGGCAAACACTCTAATGCCTCACCAATACGGACTAACTACAGTGTGTAAACTCAGAATTGAACCTTAGAGCACAGCTTATCAGGGGAACGCTTATTGTAATGGTCCCTAGATTTTAGGCTTTTACAGCTGTCACATCTATTCCTGAATTATAATGACTATCTCCAGATTCCAAGATGCTGATCCCTTTGGGTATAACCTGATCAATCCCTGGAACTTTGGGTATCTGTGTGACACCTGAAACTCAGAGCTAGAACTCGGCAGATATGAGTGTCAGTATTAGCGCATATAGCAACTGTTAAAAAAGCTGAAAAAGAGTTCAGACTTCAATTACAGACACAAATGAAGCAGATGTGGTTAGGACTACAGAAAATCGGGCCGAAGGGCAAAGGACAATACTGACTGCGTTTTAAAACTTCAAATTCCATATGAGACCAAGGGAAGAGATGTTAAGTTGGTGCAAGATCTGTATCTCCTAAACAATTTAACTCACACAGTTCACTCAAGTACCATAATTACATGAAACTTTTAATAGGAACTGAGACCTGGTAGGTTTGCATAGGTTAGTGTGAAATAGCGACACATACCAAAGTAGTTTGGACAGAGAATAAAAATATATATGCAGGGCCACCCTGAGGAGCTGGGGGAAATGCAGAGGTGTTGGGCTTCCTCACTTGAATTGTTGCTGATGTTCTCACAAACATTGAGGACTGGCAGCTTGGTATGTCAAGCCCTCTATCATGGAACTTGCCCTTATGAAGCTGGTCACCACAAAGGACAGGCTAAACCTGCTTATAATTGTGTACCTCTCTGTTGCTCAGATGTGGCCCTCTCTCTCTAGCTAAGCCAACTTGGTGGGTGAACTCACTGCCCTCCCCCACTATGTGGGATCTGTCTCCCAGGTGTGTAAATCTCCCTGGCAATGCAGGATATGACTCCCAGAGATGAATCTGGACCCAGCATCATGGGATTGAGAACATCTTCTTGACCAAAAGGGGGTTGCGAAATGAAATAAAATTTCAGTGGCTGAGGGATTCCAAATGGGGTCGAGAGGTCACTCTGGTGGGCATTCTTATGTACCATATAGATAACCCTTTTTAGGTTTTAAGGTACTGGAATAGGTAGAAGTAAATACTGAAACTATCAAACTCCAACCCAGTAGCCTTGACTATTGAAAACAATTGTATAGCAGTGTTGCTTACAAGAGATTATAGTGTGATTGTGAAAGCCTTAGGACCACACTCCCTTTATCCAGTGTATGGATGGATGACTAGACAAATGGGGACAAAAAACTAAATGAAAAATAGGGTGGGGGGTGTTTTGAGTGTCTTTCTTTACTTTTATTTTTTATTATTTTCACTTTTTCTGGTATAAGGAAAATGTTCAAAAAATAGATTGGGGTGATGAATACACAACTATATGATGGTAATGTGAACAATTGATTGAACACTTTGGATGATTGCATGGTATATGAATATATAGCAATAAAATTGAATAAAAAATATTGCTAAAAGAAATCAAAGAAGACCTTTGTAATGGAAGGACATTCTGTTTTCATGGATTGGAAGAATAAATATTGGTACAATGCCAGTCCTACCCAAAGCAATTTACAGATTCAATCTAATCCCAATGAAAATTGCAACAGCCTTCTTTGCATAAAAGGAAAAACCAAGCATCAGATTTATATGGAAGGGTAATTGTCCCCCAAAAGCCAGAGATATCTTCTTAAAGAAGAACAATGTTGGAAGATGCACACCTAATATTAAAACTTATTACAAAGCCATAATAAAATAGCATGGGACTGGCACAAAGACAGACAAGTAGACCAGTGGGATAGAATTGAGAGCTCAGAAATCAACCTGCACATTAATGGCCAACTGATTTTGACAAGAGGGCAAACATCACTCAGTTGGGAAAGCATACACCCTTCAACAAAAGATGCTGGGAAAACTGGATCTCTATTTGCACCATATACAAAAATCAACTCAAAATGGATCAAAGGTCTAAATATAAGAGCCAGAACTGTGGAATTCCTAGAAGAAAACATTATAGAAGCATCTCAGGACCTTGTTTTAGGCAATGGATTCTTAGACTCTACACTTGAAGCATAAGCAACAAGAGAGAAAAATACATAAATGGGACCTCATTGAAATTAAAAACACTTGTGCCTCAAATGACTTTATTATGAAAGTAAAACGACAGCATATCCAATGGGAGAAAATACTGGAAACCACGTATCCCGTATTGTTAAATATTCAGAATATAGAAAGAAGTCCTTAAACTCAAAAACAAATAACCCAGCTAAAAAATGGGCAAAAGACCTGAATACACATCTCGCCATGGAAGATATACAAATGGCTAAAAAGCAATGTAAAAGATGCATATCATTACCTTTAAGAAATGCAAATCAGAACACAATGAAATATCCATTTTACACCCACTAGATGGGCTACTATTTAAAAAATGTAAAATAGCAAGTGTGCAAGTTGATGTGAAGAAATAGGAACACTCAATCCTTGGTCATGGGATGTAATATGGTGCAGCTGCTGTGGAAGATTATTTGGCAGTTCCTCTGAAAGTTAAGTAGGGAATTACCATATGATCTGGCAATCCCACTTCTAGATACATACTCAAAATTATTGAAAGCAGGGACTCACAGATAGTTGCACACCCATGTTCATGGTGACATTTATTCACAATTGCTAAAAGGCAGAAGCAACCCAGGTGTCCATCAACCAATGAATGGATAAACAAAATGTGGTATGTATACATGATGGAATATTATTCAGCCATAAAAAGAAATGAAATTCTAAGACATGCAACAAAATGGATGAAACGTGAAGACATCATGTTGCATGAAATAAGCCAGACACAAAAGGACAAATATTGCTATGAAATAATTAAAATAAGCAAACTCATAGAATCAGAATCTAGAATGTAGGTTACAAGGAGATGGGGTGATGGTAGGAAATAGAAAGTTAAGGCTAAAAAGAGTTTCCATTTGGGACAATAGAAAAATTTTGGTAATGGATGGTGGTGATGGATGCACAACATTTTGAAGATAATTTACAGCACTGAATTCTATATTGGAATGTGATTAAAAGGGAAATTTTAGGTTGTATACCTGTTATTAGAATAACATTTTTTAAAAATCCATGGAATTGCACAAACAGTGAACCTTAGGTTAAATCATGGACTAAAATTAATAGTTCAATTATAAACATGTGCTGTCATCAAACGTACCACACCAATGCAAGGTGTTAACACTAGAGTGGTATATGGGAAACCTGTATTTTTATACATGATTGCTGTGTAAACCAAAAACTTCTCTACTTAAAAAAAAAATCCAGTCTGTTATCTTCTAAAACTCATGCACCCACTGCCAACAGCTCTCCACTGTGTCTCAGAGCCCTGGCTTTGTAATTTCTTCCACTATGTCTATGTCTTATAGGAAGAATAGAGAACTGAGTAACTATATAGATTTGTGATTCAGATGGCATTAATAATTTACCCCAGATCACCACTAACTAAGTCTGTGTCATGTATAAGGAAGTTCATTAATGTCAGCTCATTGCACTCATTTGTATAATGGCAGAAAAGATTGTACTGCCTCTTAGGAGCATTATAAGAATGATACAAGAGAATGCATGCAGAACACAACACAAGACCTTCCATATGAAAACATTCAATAATAGCTGGTTCATGTTATTGCATACTAGTAAGGATCATTCATTAAAAGATATCTAGAAACAATGAGTATCATGTTTTCCTCAGTCATAAACAGAACTGCCACAAATAAATAACAACAATTTGTTGAAATAGTTCAGGGCACATAACTGTATGCTCTCATTTATAGTCAACCTCATACCAAAACTAGCAGTTTACTGTGATAAGATGACTCCTAGGAAATAAGTGATTAATTTAAAATATCCCGTAGTCTATTCTGCAGCATCTAGGCATTCTGATTTTTCTATCTTAGGCCAAACTGGTTAAAAAGTTGATCAAAAGGAAAAATATACTATAGCATGACCTACAGGCAAACATTTACAAAAACTTACCACTTTCATCTTTCAAAGTAGTTTCTGCAGAAACAGTAAGAGGAACATCTAGAAGAAATGGAAGCAAGTTTTAGTCAGTTCTTCAGGATCATATACATAATTTGCTGTCAGAGAGACAGTCATTAAAAAATGAGCCCCACAATCCAAGGAGTAATTGGTCTGATTCTATGTAATTCAGCAGACCCAATCGATTTATTGTATTTCTGCACATGCTGAAGTTCTGAAGGATGTTGAAGTTCATGAAGGATATACCTTTTCCTTCTATCTGAACTCCTAGCACAATGCCTCCTGCAAAGTAGGTGTGCGGTAAAAACTTGTTGAATAGAAAAATAAACAGAAAAGTGATTCCTTCCTGACATGAATGTTGGCACCAAAATGAGTATGTCCAATCCTAGGATCCACCACAGAATGTTACACTTTGGAGGGAGTCTGCTTTAAGCAAAATTTATCATCTGAGCAGATGAAAGGCTGCCAAAATTTTCCAAAGCAGGAAAAGCCCTGGGCTCTTCTTATAAACATTGATATCACCAACTCATTCAAATCATTTTCTGGAGTCCTGTTTGTAAAGCTAACACCTGTTGAGTTATTACTGCTATGCCAAGAGAAACATTAAATGCTTCATATGATTTAACTGATTTAACCTTAAAACCAGCCTGAAGTAAATTACCTTATGGTTGGCCCCATTTTACCAATGGGGAAATGAAGTTTACAGCCCTGTGTTTTCTACAAATAAAAATAGACTAGGGCAGGTTTTGCCCCTTTTCTTGAGTTGCCACATTTTTAAGGAAACAAGTATAATAAATATCTTAAGTGCATCTGTGTTTTGTTTCAGGAAGCAGTCATTCTTCACTGCCATCATTTCATTTGCCCTTCACAACCCATGAGACAGCCTAGAGAAAAATTCAAATCTCATTTGACAACTAGAGAAACTAATGATCTGGGAGGATAAATACGTAGTGAAGAAATCAGGACTGGTACATGACAAAGGCCTTCCCACTATTAATTATTCTTATACCCTACTCCTTAAACAGCTCGTTTACCATAAGGAGAAGTTCAAAATTCCTCCTCCTTTCCAGCCCATGGAGCCTGTGGTCTGTCAACACTCAGGGCTTGATTGAACCCATTGGGAGTCACTCACCACTGATGGGGGCCACATTCGGCCAGAACATCTCCAGCATCTGCCTCCAAGTGACTCTTAGGGATATCATGCCTGAACCATGAGGGACCCTGAGTCATTAAGGAAGAGTGAATTCTCCATCCTGGAGGGCATCTTCCTTGGGACAAAAATTCATCCTAATTCAGCTGATCCATATGTCCTCCAGGGCTGGTGTGTACTAGCAGCAATAAATGTTTTTTCAACCACATTTACCAATGATGAGAAATATTCATTACATAGAAGGTACATGTGTTTGTACACAGTAGCCTCTCTCAATCTTTAAGAATGAGGTTGTATCTTACAGTCATATATGAAGTACAAATCTGAAAAAACTAAGGCTGTGCTAATGCTACAAGGGCTCAGGTTATTAAATATTTTTTGTTATTGTAGCTTGCTATGGCTCCCCCAGATGAGCACCTTCTGTATCCTACAAACTCATCATTTATGGGTTAGTCTTTGCATATAGCAAGATTGAAGGGATAGGGACTTTGCTTTTTAGAACGTTCCTGAAAGGCATATAATTACTTCCTGATCAAGTAAAGTCTTCAAAAGGGGAATTTCTTTCTGAGCCTACATCATGTATTGAGTTGATAGGTGATTTTATATGTGGTCTCATTTAATCTATACAAGAATCCTAAAAAATGTCATTGTGACATTCGTATTTTAGATGATGACCCTGAAGCTGAGCCAGATTTAGTAAATATTTCTTCTTCCTTCTCTCCTTTTCCTTCTTCCTCTCCAAAACCTGTAACATTGTCAGTCTGTGGAGAAATAACAGGGTACTTATGCTGGCATTAGAGGTAACGACATTTAAGAACGATTTGTATTTGCTTGTTTTTCTTTAATACTTGACAGAAAAGGTGGGGCGTTACCTTTGGCATTAGTTACCTGGAAAGTGCTATTTGTATTTATATATACATACCTTTATTTATTGGAGGAAAAAGAATCTCTTGATCAACTCCTCCTTTATTATTCTCGTGTTTGACTATACATTTGTGTTCTTCCTTCATCGATGCCCCGTTCACAGTCAGCCAGCTGGATTTCATGTACGCGTCCTTAGTCTTCACTGTTTTTCCCTCATAAGATTCCAGAATTCTACTGTCATCCTTTTCTTTCCAATCTACTTTAATATCATCAGGGAAAAAGTTCTCTAGTAAACAAAGGTATGTTCCAGCCTGATGAAAATTTATTTCAGCAATTGAAGGAAGAAACATAGTGGGTTTTGGGGAAAGATCTGCATCTTGGCTTTTACCTGTCAGGGAAAATAGAAGATCAATTTAAAAGAATCATTAGAGAGACGACATTGTGAGGTTTGGAACAATCTAGTGCACAATAATCAGAAGAAAAGCTGCCATGGAGTTACCGTAGCTTTTCATCCTCACAGTGGGTTACAAAGAACATATTATGAGCCTTCTTTTCCAGATGGCAAAAGAGGTCAAGGAAGTAACTTGCCAGTAGTCACAGCCATTAAATGACAAGAGCCTGCATGACAACCTCCCTTCGTTCTCTCCCCACATGCTACGTAACGGGGAATGAATGCTAACTGCTCCAAGGCTTCCAAAATCCATACACATTTTTTTTTAAAAGTCACTTTTGTTTAAGCATAGTGGAAACTGTTTTCAAGGTGAGGAATGGACCAGATACCATTGATAATTTCTCTTTGTGGATCCTTGGGCCTTTCTAAGGTACTTTCCTTCCCCAATCTGTGAATTTGTGTTTTTTGCTCTCTCTCTCGCCAAAGAACTCACAACATTACATTCTACAACTCTGGAATCCTAGACTCTTCATTCACTGATTCTAGAGTGTACCATATTTATTTGATTTCTTATATGAATAAATGCCAAGATGAAGTTTGTTGCTATTGCTTTTAACACTGCACATTAACTTGTTTACTAAACAATCTACGTCCCTACACTGACAGTCTACCAAGTGGATCTTTTAACTTCATTTGTGGATCTCGTACTCTGCTCTTAAGTTCATGGATTTCTAGCTTTATATAACATCTACAGGTCACGTTTGAACTTCTCTAGGTTTTCTGGTAGTGCTGTACTTGAAGCTTCATCCCGAAATTATTTATGATGTCTTGCATCTAGATTAAAAATGGTTATATTTCCAATACTTCTATTAAACATAGCTATAGTTTAATCTCAGATGTGGTCTTACGTTATACTTCATTAATGTACTTATCTAAATTTGATTCTCCTTAGAAAATGTTCACAAAAGGCACATTTTGGAATGAATTTAAAGTTTAAGCATGACTATGCATACAGCTAAGGTGTATTTTTCATAATTGTTTTGAGGTGATTTTACCCTATTGTTGGCAGGGTCCACACATATCAGCCTACCCTCACGTTGACTGCCAGTGTCTCCCCTAAAATTTTTATCTACCCCATTAGCTGCTGACCCTTTCTGTTGAACCTCCACTCTTTGCTTTTTTTAACCTGCTCAGAAAAATGCATGTACAGTTGGTAAAATGTCAAATGTTACCGTTTCAGAATTTTTTGGAGACATAATGTCAAAATATATAACAAAACATGTTTACAAGGTATGTCATTTGAAATAATGTGGTGATAATGATTATATATATTTATATATACGTTGTTGCTATTTCTACTTGAAACTCAAATGCTTAATATTCTTTTTGGGATAGTTTAGATTTCAACAAGCAATATCTTAGGGGACAAAAAGAATTGGATTTCTCAAGAAGAAAAGAATTCAGAATTTTGACTTGACTGTCAAAGCCCCTGATTTTTATACTAAAATAGAAAGCATATAATGCCGATTTTAAAAATCTGGCTGTAAATGTATTTTGGTCTTAATGTGTTTATGGTAATTTCATTTTGTTTGGGGTACAAATAGTATTTACATTGATCATGATAGGAAGACGCTGGATAGTTCTATAGCCATATACTTTCTTTTTAATAAAAACTAAGCATGTTATTTAAAACAAGATTACTTACATCAATTGTACTTTGTATTTAAATAATTTTAGTCACTAATATATTAAAATTCTAATTTTCACCTCAGGAATTTTTGTTCATTGGATTACATCTGATTTATAATGCTAACGGAACTGAAAATGTTGTGGTGGACTTAAAATATTTCTGTATAGTAATGCACCATCCATTGCCTCTTGTCTCTTCTTCCTTACCCACATCTTTTCTTTTCATTCTTTTCAGAATAAAATGAATCTTGAACTACCACAATTTTCTCAGTGTAAATTAATATTTAACTAAACACTGACTAGTGTACTTGATTATATATGGTTATTACCTATATTTTGGATTAATATATGTATACTTTTTGAATGCATTATTTATAAATGTACTTAATGTGTTTTTCATGGTCAAATCTTTTTCATGATCCAAAAATAACCAGGTTAAAAAATAAACTGATCCAATTCATTTATATATATTCATTTGCAGAATCAAAGAACACATTTCAGTTAAAATACCTGAGTTCTTTGTTTTATTAATATGCAACAGTATGATTTCTATATAAATTTACCAAATATCAACTACATTTTCAGTTTAATGCATGATTTTCCAAATTACATTGGCATTTTTGTTCCCTTTTTCACCTTCTTGCCTGTCATCAAATTATTATGCTATTTCATATCTAAATATGAATTTCACGTCTATGATGAGTTTGTATTTGTATTTAATTGATTGTATATTTTGACCACTCAACTCAGTGTGGGGTGTGGAAGAGGAAGAAAAAGTTGCTTTTCACTTTAGGAATTAATTTGCTCATATGGTCTCCACCACTAGGGAGACCAAACTCTAAAATCCTTTCCATGTTTTTACATTTTGTGAAAAATGTTTGAAAACTTCCATTCAGTGGATCTAGTAGGCTAGGAACATCCTTGTGATATTGTCTAGCAGCCAGGTAACATTTATCTTCAAGGCCAATAAGAAGTGAACAGAACCACTGGATTGAATTTGAGGGGAAAATCCCAAATAAAGAAACACAGCTTATGACACTTTTCAGTATTATCATGTGGTCAAGTATTTTGATATTTGATATTAATCATCCTGTGACAAAATCAACAGATCTTGCTTCTTCTGTGAACAAATGACAATTTTAACATTTTTTTTTCATTTTCCCCCATAGTTATATTTAGAATCAAATAAATAAAATACCTACATTTGTTTCAACATGGAAAGGCCAAAGGGACCTAATGTCTACATCCCACAGGAATCCCTGGTCATGGTAACTCATGAGGATGGTCTCCGATGCTACGTCGGTGAGAACACAGCCTCCCTGGGACCCCGGCCCAGTCAACTACCCTCATCCCCCACTGATCCCATCGTGATTCTTAACCAATTGGGCCCAAATCCCAAAACTCTAAAGCCAGCACCAGCACCCTGCCCTGCAGCACCTGCCTCCAGTTACACTTTCTAAAGCAGAATTTGAAGGATATTTACCTGGAACAAAGAGTTTTGTACCAGGACCAAAAACTTTGAATCCCTGGCTCACTATCAGAAAACGTTTCGTAGAAATCTCCCTTTAGGCCCGTCTTAAAATAACACCCCTGTTTACTTCATTACTGATATGTCTCTAAAAAATAGCACTGTTAATGTTAACAGGAATGAACGAAGGTCACACTAGACCTGAATGTAATCTACAACTTAATCTACCACGTCTGCCTGCCCAGTTTGCCTATGTCTTTTCTCATATTATGTATCATTAATCTTAGAGTCAGATTTTCTTTCCTCATCATTTTGTCTGAAACTTCTAAATCTACTACCAAAAAGGGTTATCATATATAAAATCAGTTCTTTGTCTGGAGGTAGAGTTATTAATATTTAATTTTCCAGGATATGTAACAATATGAATATTTTGAGTATTTTATAAATGTACATTCAATAGGATTTACAGAAATATTGTCATTTGTGTGAGTCCTGGTTCACATACATGAATAGTGTGACAAATCAACAGCTGTTAGTCATTAGACAATAAAGAAGCCATTTAAGAGGTCAGGCCACAAAGGAATAAATATTAAGAATATAAAAGTATGATGATGTCTGTAATACATAGTGGTCAAGACCATGATCTTTAGGTTAGACAAACATAGCCTGCAATCCCAAATTTGCCACAATAGCTAACCATGTGACCTTAAAGAAATAGCTGAACTTCTTTAAGCCCCAGTTTCCTCATCTGTAAAATGTGGATACTATAATCTCATGTATGGATCTATTGAGTAGTGAGATACAGAATTGAGAGGAGTAGTGCCTGATCCTCAATAAATATTAGCTAATAATATTATTCTGTTTCATAGGGTGGTATTGGACCATTTTCAAAAAATTCTTCCAACAAATATAACTATTTGATAAAGCAATAATTCTTACACAGATTAAGAGAGGAAAGAGCTGCTGATCCCAAGCCTGCCGCTCTACCAGCCCTAGGTCAAAGAATATGGGGCCCAATCAAGCCAGAATCTAGAATCACTATCCACTAGATATTACAAGTGTTTTGAGGGTTTGGACTGTGTCCTATCTACCCTTTTATCTCCATCATCTAGCACAGAGTCAGTGATAAATATTTGCTCAGAGAATAAATAAATAAGACCCAGGAACTCTTTTCATGGACCTTGTAGCTAAAATGATTCGAGTTCACAAATTCCATCAAACTGGCCCATCTCTAGGAAATATATGAAGCACCACAATGGAACCAATTTTGACTCATCGGCATACTTTCCAAGAAGCTAGAGTAATAAGAAGTGTAATTTACTGGCATTCCACTGTTATTTATCATTAAGAATTCATTTTTTGCCCTGCTTTTAGAGAAGATCAAAAACAAATAATGCAGCTTCTGCAGACTTAAGGGAGAAAAGAGCATTATATTTTATCCCAAAATACACAGAAGAGGAATATCACTTAAAATATCTACAGGAAAAGTATCTTCAATGAATAACTTACACTGATGGCTCACCGATACAGTCCTCAGAACATTAATTTCTAGCCTGAGTCAATCAGTTTTTGTGAATTCTACAAGTAGAATTTCAATTTACTTATAATGAAGAAAGGAAATAAAACATTTACAAATTAGTCTTGCTTCCATATCTAGTGACTAGCAGCTTTAAAACTGCTGTTCATATACTGAGGGCAAGAATTTTATACTCAGATATCAGACAGGTCCCAAACTGTATTCCCACACCCACCCCCTCTCAAAAGCATTATCAGTTTTTCATTGTGAGGGCAAAAATAGAAAAGTTTACTTACCGGGAGGCATTACTAAGAGCTTCGTCCCTTCTCCAAATTTCTTGATCCAACCTGAGCTATCACACTAGTTACAGCCTCTACAAAAATCATGGGCTCCTGAGATTCATGATGTGACAAGGAGTTAAAAGCTTTGTACTTGAAATTTCATTTTCTGGGTTCCTTTGGAAGACCTTGAATATAAGTTTTGTGGCAACTGATATTTTCAAGTGCTCCTTGGATAAAGGGGCCCAATATGTCATTTCCAAAGAGCAGGAATAACTGAAAAACACCGAATAGAAAGCAGAAAGTGTAGGAGATTCAGAAGACAATAGACCCACTGATCAACCAACTACTTTTCTAAATTACCAAGGAAAGCCTTCACAGAATTAGGGGTCTTTTTCTTTCCAGGTGCACAGTTATGTTACAAAGTAGAGATGACATCAAAGGGAGGGTCCTTCTGTTGTCACAAATACCAGAACTGCTAGCATTCTAGGATGGATCTCTGAAAAGAAGCAGCTCTTCAGTAACCGAGAGATGCAAATATACCAACTCAAATTGATTTGTGAAAGGGGAGTAGACATCCCATTTCAGTCAGTCATTTTTAGTTCTTGGCAGCATGATTCTTTACCTGAGCAATGCCAAATGAGAGAAGTAGTTCTGTGATGACTATTTTTCCTGGAATAACAGAAGAAATTTTTAGGATTCTGTTTCCTATGACATAACAGATTCCTTCTTTAAACCACAACTTGAAAAATAAATTAATTTCTCCAGCAATCCAAAGCAGCCTCCTGGAGGCTGCTCTGTAATCCTATGCTCCTTCCCCAGGAGCAGGGAAACGAAATTGCCAGTATGGGCTGAGTGTTCTGGTGGGGAAGGATGAGATGTCCAGCTGTAAGGAGTCAGAGAGCACAGGCCCTGCTGAGGTCCACGTCCACCGCAGACCATCTCGTGCCAGCCTGAACGCTGTGATTGGAATTGCCCCTGCTCCCAGGGAGGAGATATGAACGTGGTCACACTCAGTGGCCGTCCATTCACAGAGGCTCACAGCCCCCCACCCAGTTAGGAGGAGGGACGACTGAAAGAAAACCATGCTCAAGAATGTTTGCCTTTTGAACTGAGAAGTCCAAGTTATTGTTATTGATCTGTCAAAAACAACATCCCATCAAGTCACTTCTGACATTTTGTCCTCTGTTTCACCTTATTCCAAGACCATGAGAAATGTCAGGAATCTTCAGTGTTGCCTGTTATTTCAAGATCCACGAAGGGTTTTAGTAATAAATTGCAAAAATTAAGTAATTAAAAAGCCTTTTTTAAATTGATAAGAAAATATAAGTACTATGTGAAGAAAAGCATAAGATTTTAACAAAGGGCTTAAAGTAAACCTGGATAGATGGAGACACAAACTATATTAATGTAAGGAAACCCTCAGTATCAAAGATTCCAAAACCTTTTCATCTCACATAGAAATTGACTACAATTCCATTTAGAATTACATTGTTTTGTTTTGTTTTGTTTTTTGTAGTGGAGACATTTGGGAACATGTCTGAGAATAATTGTGTACCTTGGGTATAGGAGCTTAACATGTTAATTCACTTAACACATCCATTTATAGGAGATAGGAATGTTCAGACATATTTACAGTATTTTCAAATAAAATTCTTAAAAAAAGAGTAAAGAATGAGTACTCACTGGGGTCCTAGAAGGAGAATTGCACAATCAGATCTGTGCTTGAGGAAGATAAACACCCAGCAGAAAGGAAGGTGGACCGGGCAGGGGAGAATCCAGCACAGCAGACACTGTGGGTAAGATGAGAAAAGGCAGCGGAGTCGTGCCCACGTTTGGCAGTGAGAGGCGGATGGATGGCAGAAGGCTACTCAATAAACATTAACAGGTTCATTCAAGTTTTAAACATATTCTCATGAAGTTAAATTACCACCTCAGGAGGTTGGCAGTTAAGAAAAACACACATTAACATCAGGAAGATCAGGTTCAAACTCAAACTCTTCCACTCCTGTTGACGTGTCCTGGATACACACTTCTCAGAGCCTCACTTCACTCATCCTTAAAATGACTATATTACATATTTCTCAGGATGTTTTGAAGGTTTAACTGAGGAAATGAGCCTACAACAGAGCTGGGGACACTGTGGTCACTCAAAAAATTAATACTCTCAAATCATCAATGCAATGTTTCAGGCACAGGGAAATTACATGTTAAGAAAGAATGGAAACATCTTTGACTTGTGCATAAAAATTAGTAATGTTGTTTCTAACCCTACTATTATGTACCGTGCACACTCTCAACCCACTCAATGTTCTGAGGTGACCACCTGAGACAACTAATTCCAATCAGGATTACAAATGAATAAAGAAATGGGTAAATAACAAGCACATCAACCGAAGTAAAGCACATGTTCCAAATGAATTGCTTGGAGTTTTGCATTACTTTCCAAATTTGACCATGATAACTTTGCCATTGACCCATCTAAACTGAGTTTCATAGAGCATTTCATTTGAAGGTATAGCTGCTATTTTCAAACAAAAAAATAGTTTATACATTTTTACATTGCTTTATTTTCTAGACATCAATGGCTTTTAAATAAATTAGTGAATGAGTATGTTACAGAGACTTAACTTGTCTTAAAGCAAAATGAGCTTATTATCTAGTATGTACAAGAGGTAAAAAACAAAACAAAAAAAAAACACACACAGTTAAGCTCATCTACAAGTCGCTAGCTTTCACAGTCTGACAACTGATTTCATATATGTCATTTCTTAGATGATGTCAGATAGGTTTCCATATGGTACAGTGGTCATACGAAAACACTGATTTTACTGGCTTTTAGCAAATCAGGGTCAATGTCTGAGAGAGGCTGGGGTCATTTCACTTCCAAACAGGTTGTGCCCCTTAGAAATTTTACCATCTGTCTTCATTCTGAACTTAATGATCTCCTAGTCTTTTAGGGCTTCTTTTGCACTTTAGGTACTTAACAAGACATAGGTACATTTCAGATACTTCTCAATTTACAGAGCACCCACAGGCAAACTTCCTTGGAGCAGCACTTTCCTTTGTTCTGCAAACAAAGATATGTTTGTCTGTTCTGAACAGATGTGCATGAAAGTCACTCTGCAGTGTGGAAGAATCTCTCTTGGGGAATAAACACCCCACCCTCTGCTCCAAAACTCCTTTCTATTTCCCTTTGTCCTGCCCCAGAATCTCACTATAGTAGAACTGCGATCTCAGTAGGGAAAGGGAAGAAAAGTTATAAACTTAGGGCTTACTCTGAATCAGGATCACTCATACATTTACCTCTCTCCAGCTTTACCTATGACCTAGTTTTCCAGGCTGCCGTGACAAACACTACACAGTGGAGAGGCCTAAACAACAGCAATCTATTGGCTCACGGTTTTGAGGCTGGAAGAAATCCAAAATCAAGGTGTCAGCAAGGCTTGCTCTCTCCCCAAAACCTGTATCCTTCTGGTGCTCGCAATTCTTGGGGTTGTTTAGCTTGTACCTTGACGTCCTGCCACACAGCAGTCCTCTCTCTTCACCTGCTCTTACAATTTCTGCTGGATTCTGGCTTCTCTTCATTTCTCTCTGACTCTGGCGCCTGGGTTCTTCTCTTTATAAGGCCTCCAGTTATAGATTAGGACCACCTGGCTCAATTGGCCACCTCTTACTAAAAATAACATCTCCAAAGCTTCTCTTCACAAGTGGTTTCACACCCTCAGGAATGCAGATCAAGATTAGGAACATGTGATGGTTGAGGTTCATTATTCAATCTACCCAAACCTAGAAGATGGTTATTACTAATAATCATAGGAAGAAACAAAGGGTCAGGGAATTCCAACTGAGTTGGGATTTCAGTCCAAATTCCCAGGATCCCTGTTCTTTCAGCTCCTCCCAAATGCTCGGGTGTAGCAGAAAAGATGGGGGCAGCTGGGGACCCAGGTTTCCCGGGCTATGCCAGGACCACATAAATAAAGGATGCATATCTCAAATACTCGAGTATAACCTTATGTTGTTTTCTGAGAATTGTGGAAAATACCAACTTAAATCAAAAGTAAGTGAAAAAGTTGCTTTGGATGTTCTAAACAGCAACGGCAGTCAGTACAAGCACTACCAAAAGGTTCTGTGAGGATACGGTCTTATGTAATCTGAATATCCAGTTAACTCCAACACTTTGCCTTCTTTTCACCTCTCCTTGAGTTGCACTCAGAGATACGGGGAACATTTGGCCCTGCAGTTCAGAATTATAATAGGAGGTTATGCTGCCCAACCTTGCTGAGTTCCCTGTACACGTCAGCTGAAAAATCGAGTCTCTAAACCTGGTGTAAGTCAGAGCGTGAGGCGTGGCCATGCTCTACACTGGACCCAGAGCCTTTGACAGTCAACTCCAGCCCCAAGTGCACTGGATGGGGCCTGATGTGGGGTTTGCTTTCTGGCAGGTTTTGGGGTCTCCTGCCCCTCTCTGTCAGATCCAAGATCATGGGAAACTCCTCAAGATCACTCGGAAAGGGAAAACAAAATAATGTGGAAAGTCAGGAAAACACCATCTGCTTGGCAAAACTTCCTTGTCTTCTTGTTAAATGGCCCAATCCACCTGCTCTGTGTGGTCTTGGTCCATGCATTTGGGCATAAAGCTGGGTAAGGACACACATACCAGACAGCTGGAAGGACTTTCTCAAGGCTGCAGTGTGGAGCAGTGAAGCCACATTTTGCTGAGTAGTTACTATGAAACCACTTTTCAGTTTGTTATTCCTCATTTCACTTCATCCTCCCTATAACTCTGCCAATACAAAGCTGGGCTCAGAAAAAGTCAAAAACCTTGAGTAGTGCACACAGGGGAGAGATGACGGTGCTCAGGTCTGTCCTCCCATCTAAAGGATTTCACTGTTCCTAACTGCCTCGGACTCACTCCCCCAGGTCCCCTTGGTGTCAGGAAAAGTAACTCCTAACCCAACTTCCCGCTTCCTGCTCTCCTCCCCCTGTCCATCTGCCTCCTCCTCACCCCACCCGCAAACACATACTGAGCGATTTGTGACAACACGCAATGCAAATCATACCATGGAGAAAGCATTTCAAGAGAATGTGGCCAGACAATGAGTTTACAAAATGAAAATATATCCAAAAACAAAACAGAACAAAAAATCAAATTTATTGAGAAGTATGGCACTGCTTTCCATTTTTCCAAATCTCCTTCATATCCGACACAATAGGGACAGCATCTCCTACCTGCTTCTGACACGTCCTGTTGGGATATCACAGCCCGTGTAGCCTCTGGTGCAGGCTGACTACATAAATGATTCTCTGCTATTTGAACTCTGCACAGGAGGCAATCATCTCTCTTTCCCACCCTTCCTGGGCAAGAAGGTCAGAAAATGCTAGAAACACAAGGGTAGATGAAAGACTGAAGGTCCTCAGGATGGTGACGTGGGGAGGAGGGATGTCTGGGAAACTGTGGCTGATAAAGCCAGAAGGAGCAGAGGGGTGGGGCTGGAGCTTCTGTAGTCCTTGAACCCCCAGCTCCATCCCAGGACATTTCCAGGGCTCAGTTCTCAGGCAGGTTAGCAAGGGAGAAAGTAGGCACTGTCCAGAGGATCGCAGGTAGATGCCTAATTGCCCCAAGCAAATGGCTTAACCTGACCCTGGGTTTTCTCTAATTAAAATGAGGAAAGTAATGAAAATTTCCTCATTTTATTTAATCCCCATAACGTGCTGAGCTAGGTGACTGACAGAAATGACTGCTCAATAATCATTATTTATCATTAGTATTTATTTATTTCTATTATGCTATCCCTGAACCAAAGCAGGTTTGGGGGTGTCCTCTGGAACACTAAGGTCTCCCCTCTAGGAGATGAGCCCAGAGTATGGGAAGATGAGAGAAGGCACCAGAAGTCACTCCCACCTCCAACACCTGCATATCACACACTATCTGTCCAAGATGCCTTGAGGAGCTCCTGTGTATCTAGAGTGGGGTTCAGTCTCCAAAATGTTTTGGAACTTACTGTAGATCAACGGTTCTCAAACATTTTGTATCAGGACTGCCAAGCACTCTTAAAGCTCAATAGGACCCTAAAGAACTTCTGTTTATGTGGGTTATGTCTGTTAATATTTGCCACATAACTATTTTGCATATTATTATACATATAACTAATTGCATATTATTATTGACATATTTTAATTTAAAATACCTGTATTTTCCAAACAAAATTAAATTTATTGAGAAGAATAACATTGTTTTACAATTTTGCATATCTCTGTCTGACTCAGTAGGAGACAGGTGGATTCTCATATCTGCTTCAGATACATCCTGTTGAGGTATCACACACCATGTTGCCTCTGGAAAACTACAATGCATACCTGTGAGAGAATGAGGGCAAAAAACACAAATAGTGTTTTTTTATTGTTATGAAAATACTTCTGACCTCACAGAACCCCTGGACAGTCTCAGGCCTCTCCCCACCCATCACTCCCCCATCCACCTATAACCCATTTTATTTTGCTTTGCTTTATTGTGCTTTGTAGATATTACATTTTAAAAAATTGAAGGTTTGTGGCAACCCTGCATCGAGCAAGTCTATCAATGGCATTTTTTTCCCAACGGGATGTGCTCACTACATGTCTCTATGTCACATTTAGGTAATTATCTCAATGTTTCAAACCTTTTCGTTATTTTTACATCTGCTATGGTGATCTATGATATTTGATGTTACCATTATAATGGTTTAGGGACCATGAGCAATACTCATATAAAACGGAAAACAGTTGATAAATGTTGTGTTCTGACTGCTCCATTGACTATTCCCCAGCTCTCCTCCCTCTCAGGTCTCCCATTGCCTGAGAAACAACAATATTGAAATTATGCCAATTAATGACCCCCAAATGGCCTCCAGTGTTCAAAGAGTCACACATCTCTCACTTTAAATCAAAAGCTAGAAATGATTAAGCTTAGTGACGAAGGCATGTCAAAAGCTGAGATAGGCCCAATACGAGTCCTCTGTGCCTAAGAGTTAGCCCAGTTATGAATGCAAAGAAAGAGTTCTTGAAGGAAATTAAAAGTGCTACTTCAGTGAACACATGAATGATAAGAAATTGAAACAGCCTTATTGCTGATGTGGAGAAAGTTTAAGTGGTCTGGATAGAAGATCAAACCTGCCACAATATTCCCTTAAGTAAAAGCCTAATCTAGAGCAAGCCTCTAACGCTGTTCCATTCTATGAAGGCTGAGAGGAAGTTGCAGAAGAAAAGTCGAAAGCTAGTAGAGGTTGGTTTCTGAAGTTTAAGGAAGGAGGTCTCTCCATAACATAAAAGCGCAAGGTGAAGCAGCAAGTGCTGATGTAGAAGCTACAGCAAATTATCCAGATCTAGCTAAGATCACTGATGAAGGCGGCTACACTAAACAGATTTTCCATGTAGGTGAAATAGCCTTATATTGAAAGAAGATACCTTCTAGGACTTCCATAGCTAGAGAGAAGTCAATGCCTGGCTTCAAAGCTACAAAGGACAGACTCTCTTGTTGTAACTGTGACTTTAAGTTGAAGCCAATGCTTACTTACTGTGCTGGTTGAATGTATTATGTCCCCCAAAACGCCATTATCTTTGATGTAGTCTTGTGTGGGCAGATGTATGGGTGTTGATCAGATTGTAATTCTTTGGGTGTTTACGAGGAGATGTGCCCCACCCAACTGTGGGTGATGACTCTGATTGGATAATTTCCATAGAGGTGTTACCCCACCCATTCAGGGTGTGTCTAAATTGAATCACTGGAGCCATATAAATGAGCTGACAAACAGGAAGAACTCAGTGCAGCTGAGAGTGACATTTTGAAAAGGAGCTACAGCCAAAAGGGACTTTGAAGAACACACTGGAAATGAGACGAGCTTCAGCTTACAGAGACATTTTGAAAACAGCCTTTGAAAACAGACTTTTGCTCCAGAGAAGCTAAGAGAGGACAAATGCCCCAAGAGCAACTAAGAGTGACATTTTTGAGGAGCTGAAGCCTAGAGAGGAACATTCTGGGAGAAAGCCATTTTGAAACCAGAACTTGGAGCAGACACCAGCCACATGTCTTCCCAGCTAACAGAGGTTTTCTAGACACCATTGGCCATCCTCCAGTGAAGGTACTTGATTTCTGATGTGTTACCTTGGACACTTTATGGGCTTAAGATTGTAACTGGGTAACCAAATAAACCCCCTTTATAAAAGCCAATCCATGTCCAGTGTTTTGCATTCCAGCAGCATTAGCAAACTAGAACACTTACCATTCCAAAAATCCTAGGGTCCTTAAGAGTTATGCTAATTGTACTCTGCCTGTGCTCTACAAATGGAGCAACAAAGCCTGGATGACAACAGGTCTGTTTACACATGGTGTACTGAATTTGGTGGATTCCTTTCAAAATGTTATGTTCATTGATAATGCACCTGGTCACAAAGAGCTCTAATGGAGGTGTACAATGAGATTAATGTTATTTTCATGCTTGCTAACACAACGTCCATTCTGCAGCCCATGGATCAAGAAGTAATTTCAACTTTCAAGACTTATTATTTAAGAAATCTATTTTGCAAGTTTGTAGCTACCATTGAGAGTGATTCTTCAGAGAGATCTGGCAAAGTCCATTGAAAATCTTCTGGAAAGGATTCACCATTCTAAATGTCATTAAGAAAATTCATGTTTCATGAGAGGACGTAAAAATATCAATATTAATAAGAGTTTGGAAGAAATTGATTCCAAACTTCATGGATAACCTTGAGGGGTTTGAGACTTCAGTGGCAGAAATAACTGCAGATGTGGTAGAAATAGCAAAAGAACTAGAATTAGAATTGGAGCCCGAAGATGTGGCTGAATTGCTACTATCTCATAACAAAACTTGAATGGTTGTAAGAGTTGCTGCTTTTGGATGAGCAAAGAAAGTAGTTTCTTGAGATGGAAACTACTTCTGGTAAAGAGTTGTGAACACAGTTGAAATTACAACAAGAGATTTGGATTATTACGTCACCTTAGTTGATAAAGCAGTGGTAGAGGTTGAGAGGACTGACAACTTTCAAAGAAGTTCTACTGTAAGTAAAATGCCGTCAAGCAGCATTACATGTTACAGAGGAATCCTTCATGAAAGGAAGAGCCAACTGATGCAGTAAACTTCATTGTTGTCCTATTTTAAGAAATTCTCAGAGCCTTTAGCAACCACCCCTATGATCAGTCAGCAGCCAGCAACATCAAGGAAAGATCCTCCATAAGCAAAAGGATTATGGCTTGCTGAAGACTCAGATGATGGTTAGCATTTTTTTAGCAATAAATAATTTTAAATTAAGGTATGCACATTGTTTATTTAGACATAATGTGATTACACAATTAATAGACATCAGTATAGTGTAAACATAGCTTTTATATGCAATGGGAAACCAAAAATTTGTGTGACTCACTTAATAGCAATATTTGCTTTATTGCGGTGATCTGGAACAGAACCCTCAATATCTCTGAGGTAAGCCTGCACAATGAGGTCAAACTGTAAAAGCCTGAACCATGCATATTCCAATGAGTTATACTTCTACCTGGGACTGGACAGAATAGTCCTTGGGTCAGAGCACCCACTCTGCTTTCATAAGGTGATATGGGACATTTTCCACTTTATTTTAAAAATGCTCAGCAGCCCTCTTCCAATTGACCCCATTTGTAGCTGATGTTAATGTCTTCTGTTAAGCCTTGTTCAGATTGGTTATGAAGTCATTTTGTCCCTACAAAGGAACTTTCTATTGTTTTGCTGATTCAGCAAGTGATATTCAAAACTGAGTTGAACTTGGCCTGAATATAACTGTGTTCTTGGGGGAAAGAAGCACGTCACTGTTGCTGACATCTACGGTCTCTCTATGATAATAGATTCAAAGACGTGTGGCTTGTGTCACCCTAACTGAGAAAATGAAACCAAAAGGCACCAGCATCAGTAAATCAAATACCACGGAAAAGCACAGAAACTTGTAGAATGTTGGGAATTATCTCAGTCCTACCAGAGGCCCTCCGTTCTTTCTTCACAAAAATGTCATGAGAGCGGACTTAAGGGGCAGAATCTAAACAGTCCTGGGCATGAGAATGTCAACTCACATAGTAGCTAACTGGGGTAAACATTGTATATAAAAAACAGAGAACCCAGCCTCGCCATAGCACTAATAATACATTTGATGTCAATCTCATATGCTTGTGTAGATGCATGTTTTCTTTCCATTAGCTCTGACCTTTTGAAAGTAAGCCAAGTTGGTTGTGGTTTAACTGTTCTTATTTTATATTGTAACACTGTAGCCACCCGATGCACAGCCCCAACCAGTAGAGTTGCTTGGAGCATGTTTCATGAATCAACCACATTTGGCAGAGCACATAAACAAAAGCCTGAGAAAATACAATACTGTCAGCTGCACCAACACTGCCCCACCACCTGCTCAGTCTCCTCCACCACACTCTCTCTATACACACTCCTCAGTGACGGGCAGCCCAGGCTGAGTTGGGAAAGGAAGACGGATATTTAAAAGGGCAAGAGACCCCATCTAGAACCCCACCAGTGAAATCAGCCCCACAAAGCTTTCAGTGATTTTATATTTTTCCTTCTTTTTTTTTCTGTACTTGCCAAGAGCAGAAACAGTCCCAAATCTCTAAATAAAGGGCCATGCATTTAGCCTAACCACATCTGACAAAGTTCAATGGAATTAAATGGTAGATGTAAATTAAATACAATATTTCTTGTGTCTGGTTGGTCTTTTCTGTTTTCAGATGGGAACCAGTATTTGGTTTCCAAAAGAATCTATTTTATAAAAACATGGGACTGTTAAAAAGAAACAAAAAACCTGCCCAATTTTAAACAAGACATTAATTCCAATAAAAAGATTTTACTTTAAAAGTTTCATTTTTCACCCACTTACCCATCCATTGAAACTTTTGTTTTATATTAATGTCTGTAGAAATATACATACATGAATTCACACATGCATATGTAAGCAGGTGTACAAAATGAGTTACATTCTTGTTTGTATTATTACTCAATAGAAAAATGGTCAAAGAATGAACAAATATTTCTCAGTAAAAAATATAAATGGTCCTTAAACATAAGCAAAGGTGCTTCTCTTCAGTCACAGTAAGAGAAAAACAAATTAAAATTACGAGATATTCTTTTTCACCTGTCATATTAGCAAAATCCCGATGCTTGTTGGCAAATTCTGGCACTCTCATTATTTCAGAACCCACTGGTGCTCACTTCACGGAGGGCAAGTTGACAATACCTATGGAAATTACGAAATAACATAAAAACACTATTATTTACTTTGGCATTGTTTATAATAGCAAAATATTGGAAATCAGCCAAGGATCTCTCATTGAATAAAGTATGATACAATTTGCAGGTGAAATATTATGCAGTTAAATAAAGGTCCCTATATACTGACATAGAAAGAGAAATACAAAATAATGTATACTGTATACCACCTATTTGTAAGAAAGGTGGTAAACAAGAATATTTGTTTTATATATGTGCATACGATTTATATATATGTACTTTCATAATTGCATAAATAAAAACATTCAAGAAGCAAACAAAAGTGTGACCAGTAAGAAGTGAGGAGGGAGGGGAGACAGTGCCTAAAGCTAAAATAAAATAATAAATAAATAAATAAATACAAATAAAAAAAAATAGGTCTGGAACCTATTTCACCACTAGAGGCAAGTATAGCAGAGGCTAAGGGCAGAGATTTCTTGAAGCCAGGCTGCTGGGTTCAGCCCCCAGCGCTGCCTCTTACTAGCTCTGTGATTATGGGGAGGTTCCTTAGGCCTCTCTGCCTCAGTTTTCCTGTCTGTAGAGTGGAGATAACAGCACATATCACAGAGGGTCATTGTCAGAATTAGATGAGTTAACACTTACCTAGGCCAGTACCTGGTATATAGCAATCACTGTACAAGCATCTGCTCTCAGTACTGCCTTAGGATGTTCATCGCTGCTCTGTAAATTGGGATCAAAATCAGAAATTATTTAATTTGAACAGTTTCTTTTAAAGGTGGGTGAACTGAGGCAGTGACTTGATCCAGAACAAATGAAACAGCTAGTTAGAGCCAGACCCAGTAGCCGGGGCTTTAACTAGGTGTGGGGTGTGACTTCTGGCCCAGGGGTCCTCACCACACTGTGGCTTCCCTGAAAGGGGCACCTGTGCAGTGTGGAAAGCGTGCTGGGCCGGAGGGAGGCCTAACCCACTGTTACCTCAGAAATGCCCCGAGACGGAGCAGGTCTTCCCGAGGGCGGCTCTGAGGACCTCTGCCTCGTACAGTCTGTGGAAGGGGCTGGGGTCGGAACATTATCACACCCAGAGGGCACCAGCAATCGTCCTGAGGATGTCTGAGGCTCACGGTACATTTCATTAGCTCCCCCTAAGGAGGCAGTTGCAAATTCAGGACACACATATGCACAGAGTATAAGATTAGGGGAAAACCAGAGTAGGTCAGAGGTTTACCCAAAGAGGAAAGACAAATGGAAATTACTGACAAGCCAATCAACTAGGGTATATATAAGGAGAAACATCTAGATGCACCCCAAAGTCCTTAAGAAAACTCTTACCACCTCCCTTGACAATGCCTTTAGTAAAGAAGCAATGCATATCTGGGTCTGTTTTTTTGTGTTGAAAGTGGGAGAAGGGAAAGCCACATGATGTGCTAAGAATTTGTGTTCTAATTTCAGAGACCTGGCTTCATAGCATGACAACAAACTAGTGACCTTGAGTAAGTAACGTAATCTCTCTAATCTATAAACCATGAAGCACACGACCCACCTCAGAGGGCTCTTGGAGGATTAATGGAATTATGTTTGAAAATTTCTGGTGCATAGGAGGTCACTGAGTCCCATTGCCTCCACATCTACCCTCCCTGCAGAGAAATAAGATTAGAGATCATGATCAGTGCTCATGGTTGTGGTTTTTACTATTTCTAAACTAGAGCTACCAACAGTAGGTGCTAAAGCTGTAGAGGATTTGTCTGTATCAAACCAGCATTGAATTCACGAAGCAACACCAGGGGGCACCATGTCTCCATTTCACTGGCAAGGAAACTGGGAGACAGAGGTATCAAGTAATGTGCCTGGGGTCACATAGACACTAAATACCAGGATGAGAATCCAGCGCTTTCCCTATTTCCTCCGGCCTCCCCTGGGGGGTTCTTGTGGCACTTGTGAAACACTAGTATTGAGCTCAGCTCAGTGCAAACCCCGTGAGATATGCTGCTGTCTTCAGGTCCCAAATCAAATGACTCTCATTCTGGCGACCTTTGAAAGAGAAGTGACATTTGCACCTTCATTTGTTTGTGGTTGCTCCTGAAACCCGTAGCTCATGGAAAGCGTTAATCCAAAAGCACAGGGAAAGAGAAGAAAATGTGGCATTAGACCGTGAGCACAACCAACATTGAATTTCACAGCTCAATGTCATGCTGTTTCTTACCTTGGGATTTTAATTCAATTTTATGAAGCTAAAGTACACATGGACAAAAGCAGACTTGATGTATTTTTTAAAAAATTTATTGTGCCTATATATGAAAAACAAAATACAGAATCCAAGTGGCAAAGCTGGTGGCTTCAGGCTGTGTGAATGGAGGGCCTTAAGGCAGTCATTGGTTAAGGGACATGAAGGGACACTAAGGGGCATGCTGTCATACTCAGAAAGCTGATTATTTCAGTGGGGTGGAGGGGCTGCTAGGGATTGTGGAGATGATGGTGCTAAAGGCTCCAAGGGCGACCCCTGCCCCTGAGTAGTGGCAGACGTTTCTGTTATTACAGGGTACTGTTCTCTTGGTTTTCCCAGTGCTTTAAGACACCAGTATGCAGTAATGACATAATAGAAAAACACACATGTGAACTGAAATTACCAAAACCAGCAAGAAAATCCAGCTAGATCCCCAGCAGAAAGCTTCAGGGACAGTAAAGGTGAGGAGCAGGGAGCTCCTTCATGCCTCCATCTCTCACAGACTCTTTCCACAACCACAGAACTCGGTTCTTCTCCTCAGGCAGAACACAACAATGGCACAGTAGACCGTGCTCTTGAGGAGGAGGAAGAGGTAGGTGTAATATGCAGAGGTGCTCATGAGCTGCAGCTGCAGGAGATCTAAGAGAAGTTGTTTGATTAGTTGTGCCTGTTCTTTTGAAAGGATAGGACATACAATGGGGCAAGGGTCACAAATATTCATTTCTGTATTAGAATGACACCACAACTCCACCCAAACCCAGGAGTAAATATTTATCTCTTCCACCACTTCCCCCACCAATAATACAAAACAACTGAAAATTTCAGCTGGCAGGTCAAGTTAACACCAAATTCTGCTAAATTCACTTAGAACATTTCAAAGTATTTAAGACTAGGTTTGTATTTTTTGTGAGTGATTCTAAGGGAATTGATATTTATAATAACTAGTTGTTAGCTTTTCTGCACCCCACCATGCCCAAAAGTAGTAATAATATACAAAATTCCTTGAGTGCTAACCAAATGCCACAGATGTGAGAGCTTTGCATATAAAACTTTACCCTTATTTAATTTCCACAGCATATGAGAGAAAATATAATTTCTTTTCCATTTTACAAATAAGGAAACAAGACAGAGAGAGAAGTAATTTGCCAGATGTTATTACTTTAGCAAGTACAAGAGCCCAATTTCAACTCCACTAACACGACTTCACAGAGTATGCTCTTTATTACTCTCTAATTCTGCGTCTCTTATGTAATAAATACCCTAGACATCAAGAGGCTTAGGCACAAATATAAACTGAATTGTAGATTTAGAAGTATGTGAGTCATTACACACTGTGTATTACTACAAAGGGAAGTCCAGATAGATTTGGTGGTCTTGATGGGGGGTGTGTGGTAGATTTTATAAAAACAGGGCATTATAGAAAATGGAGGAAACAGGCTCAACCAAATTCTCCAAAAACGTAGGAGGACATACCTTTCTCATCTGTCTTTCCAAATGTCTCTTATTATGGCTATGAGGTTATAAGAGAAGTACGTATAATGTCCTCTGAAGTTTTGCAAAAACACACTCAGTGTCAAGAAATAATTATTGACAATGAAGGTGGGCCAGGCTGGCAACTCTACGGACCATAAAGCTGACCTACTTCCTATGGAAATATCCATTTTATATGTTTGGTCCTCATAGAACCAAAGGTCCAGGATCATCAGCCCTACGTGCAGAAAGAGACCTCAGAAAGCAATGAGTTTATAATTCCCTCCACCCTGGAAGGTAAGTTGTTTGAATCCCTCCTTGCCTGGTGTGGCAGAAATGGAGGGAAGCTCAGCAGGACTAGAAGCAATGCTCCCAGCCATTTTTCTTACACATATGTAAAGACAAAAGGCTGGACACTAGGATTTATTCTGTATTTTTTTAATGAGTACCCCATGGTATAGCTTCCACATACGATATCACAGCTCTTCAACAGCTATGAGCTTGGCATAATTATTCCAAGTTTGCAAATGAGGAAAATAGTACTCCAAAAACATGAGCTGATCACCCATATTCATGCAATTAATAGTTAAGAGAACTGGATTTAAATTCCAGGATGTGGTTTTCTGATGATGATGCACCCACCCACCCCCGTGTCTCCATTGTCTCAGGGCCTTGGATTTGGAAATTCTTGCACTATGTCCATAATTTATGGGAAGAATAGAGAGCTGAATAGGTATATGGCCTCTTGATTCAGATGGCATAGATGATACCTAGGATCAATCACTAATTAGCTAGGTGACACGGTAAGAGGAAGTTTATTAATTTTAGCTCATTGCCTTCATTTGCTTAACAGTGAAAGAGATTGTACTGCCTCATAGGAATATTATGAAAATGAAACAAGAAAAGGCATGCAGAATGCAGCACAAGCCCTTCTGTATGAGAAGCACTGAATAAGAGCTGGTTTGTGTTATTACATATTAGCAAGGATCGCAGAAAAAAATGTCTAGAAGCAAACTGGTGTGTTTTCCCAAGTCATTATAAACAAAAACACCATGAATGAATAAAGAGCAATGGCTGAAATAGTTCAGAGCACATCACTGTATGCTCTAATTTACAGTCGACTTCAAAGAAAAACTAACAGTTTACTATGATAAGATGACTCCTGGGAAATGTGTGATTAATTTAAAACATCCCCTAGTCTCTTCTGCAACTTCCAGCCATTCTGATTTTCCTGCCTTAGGCCAAGTAAAAAAGTTGAACAGAGGAAAGATGTGCCATACCTGACCTACGCACAAACATTTACAAAAACTTACCACTTTTATCTTTCAAGCAAGCTTCTGTGGAATTATCATGAATGGCAACTAGAAGAAATGAAAGCAAGCTTTGGTCAATTGTTCATCCTCACAATATATAAATAATCTGCTGACAGAGAGACAGTCATTTAAAACTACACAATTCCAGGAGTAAGTGTCCTGATTCTATGTATTTCAGCAGACCCAATTGATTTATTGTGTTTTTGCACATGTTGAAGTTCTGAAGGATATACCTTTTCCTTCTATCACAACTGGAGTGCCATATCCAAAACCTTCCGTCTTCACAGCTCCTAGCACAATGCCTGCCACAACGGAGTTGTTCAATCTACACTTGTTGAATAGAAAAACAGAAATTGGCCCCTTCCTCACATAAAATGTTGGTCCCAAAATGGATGCATCCAATCCTAGAATCCACTACAAAATGTTACACTTTGGAGGGAGTCTGCTTTAAGCGAGTTTCTCATCTGAGAAGATGCAGGTATCTATAACTTCCCAAAGCAAGGAAAGCCCTGGGCTCTTCCTATAAATGCTGATATCCCTAATTCATGCAAATCATTTTTTGGAGTCCTGTTTGTAAAAGCTGACACCTATTGAGTGATGCCAAGACCTGTGTTAAAAGCTTCCCATGCTTTATCTCATTTAATCTCTAATAACAGTCTGAAGAAAATTACATTATGGATGGCTCTATTTTACAAATGAGGAAAGGAGGCTTAGAGCCTCTGTGTAGGTTGTCAAGAGTCATACAAGCAAGTGGCAGAGCCAGTGTTTAAAGGCTATTTGTGGGGGATAAAATGAGACAGGTTATTTGGAAAGCAATTTGCAAAAATAGCCCATAAAATGGGCAAAATAATCAAGAGAAAGACAGCATAATATTCTACTAGTGAGCAAACCAAGAAAATCTTCTCTTCTAGATATTCCTAGCAAATGGCCTTTTGTATTCTAGGCACTTAACATTTTCAGTACAATTTTTTTCCAATAGGAGAAAAATAGGTTAAGTCACACTTATAGTTTTCTGTATGTATAAAACTTGAGGTGAGAGTTGTATTTATCTACAATGTGAAAAAACAAGCACAGATACAAGAACAAATTTCTTTCAACAGTGGAGTCGTATGTTGGATGGAGGGAAACAGAGCTGCACTGGGTATTTTGATTTATCCTTTTTATGCTAGATATATTCTTGTCATACAGATCTGATTCTGGAATGCACTCTTGCACACGACAAGTTCTTTCTTTTTTTTCTGCTTCCTAAAAAGTGGGTTTGAGGTATAGACTTTGGGAAAATCCAGGAATGAAAATACTAATATAAACATCTTTAGATGTTAAAATGTTCTCATGAACTGATTTTAATGTGCCCTGGAAGTCTCTTTTCTTTCCTTAAAGTGGCTTTATTATTTTAGAAGTAAATAAAAATTTCTACAACCATGAATTAATTTGAGGTAAAAACAGTAAAGTAACACTTATTCATAATATCTTTGTGTATCGAGAATTCTCTCTCTCAAAGTTGGGCATAATTATATCTTTAGATTTTATCAAAAACCCTTTAAAAATAGCATATGAAGTTTGCTTTAAATGACAATAATAGAACATTGAACTTACTATATTTCTCATTTTGCCTGATCACTAGAACAATTTGAAACTAACTGGACATTTCAATTCAGTGATTATATTAACTTTGTGATCTGTATATTTGCTTCCCCTCTATTTTCTAGCAATAGCAATAGAAGACAAGGGCAGCTTTTGCAGTCTTACTTTAGTTGCCAAATTTTTAAGGAAACAACTACAATAAATATCTTAATAAGTGCATCCATTTTATGTTTCTGAAAGCAGTCATTCTTCACTGCCATCATTTCATCTGCCCTTCATCACAACCCCACGAGACAGCCTAGAGACATTGACTAGAGAAACTAATGATCTGGGAGGATAAATATAGTGAAGAAATTAGTACTGGTGCATGACAAAGGTCTTCCCACTATTAGTTATTCTTGTACCCTAGTCCTTAAACAGCTCATTTACCATAAGGAAAAACTCAAAATTCCTCCTCCTTTCCAGCCCATGGAGCCTGTGGTCTGTCAACACTCGGGACTTGACGGAACCCATTGGGAGTCACTCACCACTGCTGGGGGCCACATTTAGCCAGAACATCTGAAGCATCTGCCTCCAAGTGACTCTTAGGAACATCACGCCTGAACCATGAGGGACTCTGAGCCATTAGGGAAGAGTGAATTCTCTGTGCTAGAGAGCATCTTCTTGGGACAAAAATTCATCCTAGTCCAACCGACTCATATGTCCTCCAGGGCTGGTGTGTACTAGCAGCAATAAATGTTTGTTCAACTGGATTTACCAATGATGGGGAATATTCATTACATAGAATGTACATGTGTTTATACACATTAGTCTCTCTCAATCTTTAAGAATGAGGTTGCACCTTACAGTCGTATATGAAGTACAAATCTGAAAAAAACTAAGTCTGTGCCAAAGCTACAGGAGCTAAGTTTATTAAATATTTTTTGTTGTAGCTTGCTATTGCTCCTGCAGATGAACACCTTCTGTGTCTTAAAACTTATCATTCACTGTCAACCTCTGTATATAGCAAGACTGAAGTGACAATGACTTTGCTTGCTTGGTAGAACATTCCTGAAAGGCATTAAATTATTCTTATTTCTGGATCAAGTAAAGTCATCAGAAGTGGAATCTCTTTTTGAGCCTTTATCATGTGTTGAGTTGATAGGGGATTTCACATATGTGGCCTCATTTAATCCATACAACAACCCTAAAAAATGTCATTGTGACATTAATATTTTGGTGATGACACTGAAACTGAGCAAAGTTAAGTAAATCTTTCTTATTTCTTCCTTCTTCCCTACTTCTCCCTCTCCAAATCCTATAACATTTTCATTTTATGAAGAAATAACAGTGTACTTATGCTGGCATTAGAGGTAATGACATACAAGAAAGATTTGTATTTGCTTTTTCATTAATACTTGACAGAAAAGGTGGGATGTTATCTTTGGAATTAGTTTCCTGGGAGGTTGTATTTGTATTTACATACACATACCTTTATTTATTGGAGGAAAAATAATCTCTTGATCAACTCCTCCTTTATTGTTCTCATGTTTGACTACACATTTGTGTTCTTCATTCATCGATGCCCCATTCACGGTCAGCCAGCTAAATTTCATGTACGTGTCATTAGTCTCCACTGTTTTTCCGTCATGGGATTCTGGAATTGTCTTGCCATTTTTACCTTCCCAATGTAGTCTAATGACGTCAGGGAAAAAATTCTCAAGAAGGCAAAGATATGTCCCAGCCTTATAAATATTTGTTTCAGCAATTGAGGGAAGAAACATAGTGGGTTTGGGGGAAAGGTCTGCACCCTGGCTTTTACCTGTCAGAGAAAATAGAAGATCAATTTAAAAGAATTATTCAAGAGGCAGCATTGCGAGGTTTGGAACAACTTAGCACACAGTCATCGGAAGAAAAGCTGCCACGGATATAGCACCTACCATAGCTTCTCTTATTATTGTCCTTGTTTTACAGATGGGAAAAGTTGTCGAGAAAGTAACTTGCCAATAGTCACAGCCGTTAAGTGGCAGAGCCTGGATGAAAACCTCCATTTGTTCTTTCTCTGCATGCTACAATGGGGAATGAATTTTAATAACTTCCTATCAAGGTTTCCAAAATTCATACACTTTTTAAAAAAAAAATCTCTCTTGTTTAAGCACAGTGGAGCATGTTTTCAAGGTGGAGAATGGACTAGATAACAGCGACAGCTTCTCTCAAGGATGAGGATCGTTTGTTCCTTCTTAGACGCTCCCCTTTCCCAGTCTGTGAACTTGGGACTTTTGCTCTGTCTGATCAAAGAGCTCGCAACATCACGTTCTACAACTCTATGGAATCCTAGACTCTTCCTTTCATTTCTTATACAAATAAATGCCAAGATGAAGTTCGTTATTGTTGCTTTTAACAACACACATTCACTTGTTTACTAAAGCGAATCTGTCACTGAATACTCGCAATCTACAAAGTTGACCTTTTAGCTTCCAATGTGGATCTCAAACTATGCTTTGAAACTAAAGGACTTCTATTTGATGACTAGCTTTATATAACATCTAAATGTCACATTTGAACCTCTCTAGGTTATCTGGTAATACAGTATTTAAAGTTTCATCCTGAAAAAATTTATGATGTCTTGTATTTAGAAGCAAAATGGCAATATTTCCAAAACTTCTATTACACACGTCTAGAACTTATTCTCAGAAATGGTCTTAGGTTATACTTCTAATTAACGTACTTGCCAAAATTTGTTTCTCCTTAGAATCCATTCACACACAAAAAATACATTTTATTTTGGAATTGAATTTAAAGTTTGAGCATGGCTAAGAATAAACCTCAGGTGTATTTTTCATAGTAGCTTTGAGATGAATTTACACCATTAGTGGCAGGGTCCATACATATCAGCTTACCCACATTTTGACTACCAGTGTCTCCCCTAAAATTTGTATCTACCTGATGTCTGCTGACCCTTTCTGTTGAACCTCCACACTTTCTTTTGTTTTAACCTGTTAAGTAAGATGCATGTAGCTTTGATGTAATACCAAAAGTGATGATTTTAGAATTTTTGCAGACGTGAAAATATACAACAAAACATGGACAAGCCATACTGCTTGAAATTATGTGGAAATGTTATTTGATTATATATATAGTTTCTAATTTAATTTCTACTTGAAACTCAAATGCTTAATTAATATCCTCTTTGGGATAGTTTAAACTTTTAAATAATTCAACAAGCAATTTCTTAAGGAAAAAAAATGAATTGGATTTTTCATTTGAGAAAAGGAAATAATTCATTATTTTGACTTGACTATCAAAACTCCTGATATTTATACTAAAATAGTAAGCATATAATTCTGATGTTTAATATCTGGCTGTAAACATATTTTAGTCTTAATCTGTTTATGTTAATTTCATTTTGTTTGTGGTAAAAACAGTATATTCATTGATAATAATAAGATACTTGATATTTCCACAGCCATATACTTTGTATTTAATAAAAAACCAGTATGTTATTTAAAACAAGATTTTCTTTTTCAAATGTACATTATGTTTACATAATTTTAGTCACTAATAAATATGTTAAAATCTAATTTTTATCTCAGGAACTTTTCTTTCTTCATTGGAATACATCTGATTCATTATGCTAAAGGAATTAAAAATGTAGTGGTGAACTTAGAAAATTTCTATCTAGTAGCATGCCATCCATTTCATCTTGTCCTTCTCCTTAACCACATCTTTCAGTTTCATTCTTTTCAGGATAAAATGAATCTTGAACTACCATAGTTATATACCAATTTACATTGAGAAAATTAAGTATGGACTAGTATACTTGATTATATATGGTTAACATGTACATTTTGGATTATATTACATGCTTACTTTTTGAAAGTATTACATGTACTTATTGGGTGTGTTTTTCAAGGACAAATCTTTTGCATGTTCCATAAAATAAAACCAGGTTAATAAATAAGCTGGCCCAATTCAGTTATATACATTCATTTGCAGAATCAAAGAACACATTTGAGTTAAATGATCTGAGTTCTTTATATTTTATCAATATGCAACACTATGAATTCTATATAAATTTACCAAGTATCAACTACAATTTCAGTTTAATGCAAGATTTTCCAAATCACATTGGTATTTATTTTTGCTCCTCCCCCCCTTTCTTTTCCTTTCATGGAATAAATTATTATGCTATTTCATATCTAAATGAATCTCAGGTTTATGACAAGTTTCTAATGATTGCACACTTTGACCTTGAGTGAGCAGTCAACTGGAAAAAAAAGTTGCTTTTCACTTTAGGAATGCATTTCTTCATATGATCTCAACTGCTAAAGAAACCAAAGTCTAAAATCCCTTTCACTTTTTTCAACACTTCATGAAGCTTTTCTGAAAACTTCCATTTCAGTGAATCTATTAGGCTAGGGAACATCCTTGTGAGATATTATCTATCATCCAGGTAATCTTCGTCTTTAAGGCCAATGAGAAATGAACAAACTGATTGGATTGAATTAGCGGGGAGAAACCCAAATAAAGAAACACAGCTTATGACAATTTTCAGTAGGATCATGTGGTCAAATATTTCAATAGTTGATATTAATCATCCTCTGACAAAATCATTAAATATTTACTCCTTCTGTGAACAAATGACAATTTTAACATATGTCTTTTTCAATTTCCCCATGGGTTATACTTGGAATCAAATAAATAAAACACCTAAATTTGTTTACAAACCTTTCAACACGGAAAGGCCAAAGGGACCTAATGTCTCCATCCCACAGGGATCCCTGGTCATGGTGACTCATTGGGGAAGTTCCCCATGTTGGTGGTGAGAATACAGCCTCCCTAGGACCCGGGCCCAATCAACTACCTCCCCAGTAATCCCATCGTGATTCTTAACCAAATTGGGCCCAAATCCCAAAACTCTAAAGCCAGCACCAGCACCCTGCCCTGCAGCACCTGCCTCCAGTTACACTTCTAATACAGAATTTGAAGGATACTTACCTGTAACAATGAGTTTTGTGCCAGGACCAAAAAATTTGATCCTTGACGCACTACCAGAAAACCCTTTGTAGAAACCTCCCTTTGGGCTTGTCTTAAAATAACATCCGTGTTTACTTCCTTATTTATCTAAGTCTATAAAAAACAGCACTGTTAATGTTAAAAAGGATGAACAAGTGTCCTGATAGATCTGAATGCAATCTATAATTTAATTTCTCATCACACCCTGCCTGCCCAGCTTGCTAATGTCTGTTTTCATGTTACATCTCCTCATATTCGTCAGTCAGATTCGACTTTTTCTCAGCATTTTGCCTGAAACTTCTAAATCTACTACCTTAAGGACTTGTTTATAAAATCAGTTCTTTGCCTGGAACTTATTTAGAATTAATTAATATTTAATTTTTCTGAAGAAATGTCAATAGGAATATTTTGAGTATTTAATAAATGCATATTCAATATGACTTATAGAAATATTGTGATTTATACAAGTCATTGTTCACATAATGATTAGTATATCAAATTGACAGCTATTAGTAATTGGTCAAAGAGTCCATTTAAAAGGCCAGGCCACAAAAGAGTAAATATTGGGAATATAAAAGTTTGATTTAATGTTTGTAATATCACCTGTGGGTCAAGACCATGATCTTCAGAATAGACAAATCTAGCCTGGAATGAAAACTTTGCCACAATAACTAACCATGAGACCTTAGGGAAATATCTGAACTTCTCTATGCCTCAGCTTCCTCATCTATAAAACAAGGATAATAGAATCTCATGTACAGGGCTGACACATAGTGAGAAAAAAAGCCCTGAAAGGAGTACTGGCTGGTCCCCAATAAATTTAAGCTAATATTATCAGTCTGTTTCATGGTATGGTATTGGGCAATTTCCAGCAAATTCTTCCAAATGTATCATATCAATTTTATAAGCAATAACAATTACAGGGCTTGAAAAGGGAGGAGCTGTTGATCCCAAGGCCTCCAGCCTCTCTACCAGCCCTAGGCCAAAGAACACGGGCCCAATCAAGCCAGAATCTGGAATCATTATCCACTAGATAATGCAGGGTTTTTGTGGGTTGGGACTATGTCGTATTTACCCTTTTATCTCCATCATCAAGCACAGAATCAGTGTTACATAAATGTTTGATGAGAGAATGAATAAATAAGAAAGTAAAACCAGGAATTCTTTTCATGGACCTGTAGCTGAAATTATTCATTGAGCTTAAATTTCATTAAACTGGCCCATTTCTAGGCAATATAAAAAGAGCCAAAATGGAACCAATTTTGTCTCATCAGCATACTTTCCAAGAAGTTAGAGTAACAAGAGGTAGGATTTATTGGCATTCCACTGTTATTTATCATTAAGAATTCACTTATTTTGCCCTACTTGTAGAGAAGATCAAAACCAATAATAAAGATGTTGCAGAATTTTGGGAAGAATGAACATCATGCTTTATCCCAAAATATACAGAAGAGACAATAAAATACCATTTTGGTATATCTCACTTAAAAGATCTATAAGAAAAGTATCTTGAACTTGCACTAATGGCTCACAGATACGGTCCTCGAAACATTTTCATTTCTAGCTTGTGTCCATCATTTTTTTTTTTTTTTTTTTGCATTTTCTACAATAGAATTTCAATTTGCTTACAGAGGGGAAAGGAAATAAGCCATTTACAAATTAGTCTTGCATCCATATCCAGAGACTTGGAGTGGTAAAATTGCTTTTCATATACTGAGGGCAAGAATTTTACAGTCAGATCAGATGGATCCTAAATCAATTTTTTCCTCAAAAACATTATCGGTTTTTCATTGTGAGGGTAAAAATAGAAAAATTTACTTACCGGGAGGCATTACTATGAGCTTTGTCCCTTCTCCAAATACCTTGATCAAGCCTGAGGTATCACACTAGTTACAGCCTCTGCAAAAATCACAGCTTCCTGGACTTCATGATATGAGGAGGAGTTGAAAGCTTTGTAATCAAAATTTGATCTTCTGGGTTCCTTTGGAAGCCCTTGAATATAAGTTCTGTGGCAACTGATATTTTCAAGTGTTCCTTAGATAAATTTGCCCAATATCTGATTTCCAAAGAGGCAGGAGTAACTGAAAAACACCAAATAGGAAGCAGAAAATGTAGGAAATTCAGAAGACCGCTGGCCCAACTGATCAAACAACTTCTTCTGTTAATTACCAAGAAAAGCATTCACAGAATTAGGGCTCTTTTTTCTTTCCAGGTGCACAATTATGTTAGAAAGTACTTAGAGATAACATCAAACCAAGGGCCCTTCTGTTCTCACATATACCAGGACTGTTAATCTAGGATGGATCTCCGAAAGGAAGAGGCTCTTTAGTAACTGAGAAACGCAAATAAATCAACTTAAATTGATTGGGAAAAGGGAGATGACATCTCATTTTCAGTACAGTCATTTTTAGTCCTTGAGAGCATGATTCTTTACCGGAGCAATGCCAAATGAGAGACGTAGTTCTGTGATGACTATTATTCCTGGAATAGCAGAAGAAAGTTTTAGGATTCTGTCTCCTATGACTTAACAGATTCCTTATTTAAATTAGAACTTCAAAAATAAATTAAGTTCTCAAACACATTAAAAGCAGTCTCCTGAAATAAACTCACTGCCCTCCCCCCTATGTGGGGCATGTCTTCGAGGGTTTTAAATCTCCCTGGCAATGTGGGACATGACTCCCAGGGATGAGCTTGGACCCAGCATTGTGAGATTGAGAATGCCTTTTTGACCAAAAGGGGGAAAAGAAATGAAACAAAATAAAGTTTCAGTGGCTGAGAGATCTCAAATAGAGTTGAGAGGTCAATCTGGAGGTTATTCTATATACCTATACAATGATATTCCTTTTTAGTTTCTAGTGTATTAGAATACCTAGAAGGAAATACCTGAATTTTCTCATAAAATCCAATAGACTTGATTCTTGATGTTAAGCATATAACTATACACCTTTTATTGTGTGACCATGTGATGTGAAAACCTTGTGACTGACACTCCTTTACACAGGGTATGGACAGATGAGTAATAAAATAATGACAAAAAAATATATAAAAATATATTAATAACAGGGGGATATGGGATGGTTAGGCTGTTTATATTTTTTTTCTTCATTTTGGAATAATGAAAATGTTCTAAAGTTGTAGTGATGAATGCACAACTACTATGGCCATGGATTATATACTTTGTATGGATTATATGGTGTGTGACTGTATCTTGATAAAAATGCATTTAAAAAGAAAAAAAGTGGCCATAGTAATCCTATTCTCCTCCCCCAGGAGCAGGGAAATTAAATTGCCAGTATGGGCTGAGTGTTCTGGTGGGGAAGGATGAGATGCCCAGCTGTAAGGAGTCAGAGAGCACAGGCCCTGAGCTCCACGTCCACCGCAGACCATCTCGCCCCAGCCTGAACCCCGAAACCGGACATTGCCTCTCCCCTAGGGAGGAGATACGAATGTGGTGATGCTCGGTGTCCATCCATTCACAGAGGCTCACAGCCCCCAACCCAATTGGAGAGAAGGGACGACTGAAAGAAAACCATGCTTGCAAATGTTTGTCTTTTAAACTGAGAATTCCAAGTTATTACTGAGCTTTCAAAAACTCTGTATCTATTGATGAAGAGAACAATGCCCACTCAATCCCTTCTGACACTTTGTCTTCTGCTTCACCTCATTCTAAGTCAATGAGAATTATCAAGAATCTTCAGTGTTATGTATATTTCAAGATCCATGAAGTAGTAATAAAATACAAAAAGTTATGCAAAAAGTTAAGTAATTAGTTACAAAATACTTATTAAATTTATGATAAAATATAAGAACTATGTAAAGAAAACAGTAAGATTTTACCAAAAGGCATAAAATGAAGTCTGGATAAATGAAGAGCCATACTATATCCATGGAAGGAAAAATTCAGTATCATGAAGATTCCAATCCCTTTTCAACTCACATAGAAATTGACTACAGTTCCAATTAGAATTACATTATTTTATTTTTTGGTTGTATGGTGTGAGATTTGGAGCTGAGTTGATTTTGAATTCTTTAAGGAAGATAAATATAAGACAACTGAAAACAATGTTTAAAATATTAAAATGAGGAGACTTTGGGAACATGACTGAGAATAATTGTGTACATTGGGTATAGGAGCTTGGAATGGAATGTGGGTAGGAGACACATTCATTTAACAGTTCATTTACAGGAGATAGGACTGTTCAGACATATTTACAGTATTTTAAACTAAAGTTCTTAAAAGAAGAGTAAAGAATGAGTACTCACTGGGGTCCTAGAAGGAAAAGGGCACAATCAGATCTGTGCTTGAGGAAGATAAACACCCAGCAGAAAGGAAGGTGGACGGGGCAGGGGAGAATCCAGCAGAGCAGACACGTGGGAAGATGAGAAAAGGCAGCGGAGTCGTGCCCACATTTGGCAGTGAGAGGGGGATGGATGGCAGAAGGCTACTCAATAAACATTAACAGGTTCATTAGAGTTTTCAAAGTATTCTCATGAAGTTAAATTACCACCTCAGGAGGTTGGCAGTAAAGAAAAACACACATTAACATCAGGAAGATAAGGTTCAAACTCAAGCTCTTCCACTGCTGTTGATGTGTCCTGGATACACACTTCTTAGAGCCTCACTTCGCTCATCTTCAATGAAGATGATCTCACACATTTCTCAGGAAGTTTTTAAGGTTTAAATGAGGTAGTGTGCCTCCTACAGTGCCAGGGACACTGTAGGTGCTCAAAAATTAATTCTCTCATATCATCAATGCAAACCTTCAGGCTTAGAGAAAACACAGTTTAAGAAAAAATGGAAACATCTTTGACTTGTGTATAAAAAAATAGTAATTTGCTTCTAACCCTGCTATATGTAGCATATATGCACTCACCCCATGATGTCCTGAGGTGACTGCCTGAGATGACTAATTCCAACTTCAAACAGGATTATGAATGAATCAATAAATGTGTAACTAACAAGCAGATCAACTGAAGTAAAGCACAAGTTTCAACTGAATTGCTTGGAGTTTTGCATTACCTTTCCAGTTCGATAATGAGAACGTTCCTATTGGCCCCCCTCAACCAAATTTTATAGACCATCAAAACATCTCATGTTTTATTTGAGGGCATAGCTGCCATCTTGAAACAAAATAGTTTATACTTTTTTACATCAGTTTATTGTCTAGACATCAATGGCTTTTAATTAAATCAGTGTATGAGTACATTCTAGAGACTTCCAAGTATAAAATGACCAGACCCATTGTCTTAAAGCAAAATGAGCATATTATCTGGCATGTACAAGGGGTAAAAAACACATAGGAACTTAATCTACGAGTCACTAGCTTTCACAGTCTGACAATTGATTTCATGTATGTTATTTCTTATATGACATCAGGTATGTTTCCATATAGTACAATGAGCATATAAAAATACTGATTTTATTGGCTTATAGAAACTCAGGGTCAATGTTTGGGAGAGGCTGGAGTCATTTCACTTTCAAGCAGGTTATTCTCCTTAGGAATTTTACCATCTGTCTTCATCCTGAACTTAATGATCTTCTAGTCTTTTAGGGCTTATTTTGCATTTTAGGTGCTTAACAAGCCACAGGTACATTTCAGATAATTCTCATTTTATACAGCACCCACAGCAAACTTGCATGGAGCAGCACTTTTCTTTTTTCTGCAAACAAGATATGTTTATTTGTCTGTTCTGAACAGGTGTACATGAAAGTCACTCTGCAGTGTGGAAGAATCTCTCTTGGGGAATAAACACCCCACCCTCTGCTCCAAATCTCCTTTCCATTTCCCTTTGTCCTGCCCCAGGATCTCACGATAGTAGCACTGCGGTCTCTGTAGGGAAAGGGAAGAAAACTTGTAAATTAGGGGCTTACTATGAATCAGGAAAGGGAAGAAAAGTTATAAACTTAGGGCTTATTTTGAATCAGGATCACTCATACATTTACCTCTTTCCAGCTTTACCTATGGCCTAGTTTTCCAGGCTGCCGTGACAAATACCACACAACAGGGTGGCCTAAACAACAGAAATTTATTAGCTCATGGTTTTGAGGCTGGAAGATATCCAAAATCAAAGTGTCAGCTAGGCTTGCACTGTCCCCAGTATCTGTATCGTTCTGGTGCTGGCAATTCTTGGGGTTGCTTGGCTTGTGTCTTGGCATCCTGTCCCACAGCAACACCTCTCTCTTCACCTGCTCTTCCGATTTTTGCTGGCTTCTGGCTCCTCTCTCGTTATCCCTCTGGCTTCTGGGTTCTTCTCATTTTAAGGCCTCTAGTTATGTGGATTAGGACCATCTGACTCAATTGGCCACACCTTACAAAAAATAACATTTCCAAAAATTCCTCTATACAGGTGGTTTCACACCCTCAGGAATGCAGATTAAGATTAGAAATGTGATGGTTGAGGTACATAATTCAACCCAACAAAACCTGTAAGACTGTTATTTCCATTAAAAATCATAGGAGGAAACGGAGGGTTGGGGAATTCTAACCGAGTTGGAATTTCAGTCCAAGTTCCCAAGATCCCTGTTCTTTCAGCAACTCCCAACTGTTTGGGGGTAGCAGCCGGGACCCAGGCTTCCGGGGCTATGCCAGGTCAATGTAAAATAAAGGATGTGTTTCTCAAATGCGTGACTATAACCTTTTCATGGTGTTTTCTGAGAATCATGGAAAATACCAACCTAAATCAAAAGTAATCTGACTTGTAGTTCTAACTTTTCTCATAACTATGTATGTGATCTTGGGCAAGTGACTTCACTACCCTTCATCAAAATTTTCTTATCTCTAAAATGAAAGAATTGGGTGGGATTTGATAAGTTCTAGCACCAAAACCTATGATAGACTTGAGATGAGTTTATTAAAGGACACTCTATTAACCATTCATTTTTCCTAATAGTAATGCTCCATTGTTAAGAGAACATGAAAACATACATGTATTTTTGTCATAATTTTGTAAGAAAGTCACTTTGAGTTAGCAAATGCTGTGGCATCACTTGTCACTCTAGCTCTACTTTACATTTTGCCAAAGCTAATAGCTTTTTCTGTTTGAAAGACTAGCATTCTGCTAAATAACAGAACATATTTGTTAAGGCATAATAATAGTTGGTTTTGCACTTTTGAATAGAGCTTAATCATGAACACTCAGATGCTGTTTACCTACTTAATTTTTATTAAAAATATATTTCCAGTTATTTTATGGGATGGGATGGGGTCTAGAAGGGAATGGTGAAGACATACAATTTATTCTTCAGGAATTTCATAGTATATAATCACAGCCAGATTATGAAAGCATTTAAAATTTTATTCCTCTTTTAAGATGCTTTAATTATTCATCATTTATGGCACTATGTTTTTCTGTAAATTATGAAGCCTCAAATGTTATTGAAAGCCTAATGATGTTTAAATCCTTCTATATTCTAATTACCTGAGTGATGAACTTTATATTCATATTTTGACTCAAACTGAGAGTGTTGAGGTATGATTTTTTTTTTTGTGATCCAGCTTGTCAATATATAAATATCATTTTCATCTCTTAAGTTACCTAATCATGTCTCTCTGTAACTGGCAAGTATTGGGGAGCATCTTTAATTCCATCTTATATTTGTGATTAAAAAATACAACCCTGTTGAGTACTTTTGACAATAATTGAATTTTATCTTGGACAAGTCTTCCTTTATACTCAGTTTAATATGCTTTCATATTAGACACAATTAATAACTTGTCTAATAGCCACTATACCAAAGAGGTATTTCACACCCCTATGGATTATCCAATCATGATGGGGATACAAATACCATCTTGCACTATATTGGTACAGACTGCATATTTGAGCATATTTGAATATGCACTAAGCAACTTTTAAAAGTTTGTTGGCAGATCACGAAGTCTTGAAACTATTACTAATATTATTTTATTATTTTATTTTTTTTTTACCAATTTCATATTATTGAGCAGGATGTATTTTGGAAGACAATATATTATAATTGTGTATAAATTTGTACACAATTGTGTAATTACGTACAAATTGTGTATAAATTTCATATTCTTTTCCTTTTTTTTGCAGTATTGTATATATTTTCATTGCTGATGTTCATGAAGAGGTAAATAGTGCATTAATGCAAATGTTTAACTAGCTACAATAAATCTGTAAAACTTAAAAAGAAAAAAAGTAATGTAAAGGTTGCTTTGCATGTTCTAAACAGCAATGGCAGTCAGTGCAAGCACTAGCAAAAGGATCTGTGAGGATTCAGTCTAATGTAATCTGAATATCCAGTTAACTCCAACACTTTGCCTTCTTTTCACCTCTCCTTGAGTTGCACTTGGAGATATGGGGAACATTTGGCCCTGCACTTCAGAACTATAATAGGTAGTTACTGCTGCCATATCTTGCTGAGTTCCCTGCACACAGCAGCTGGAAAATCAAGCCTCTAAATCTGGCTTCAGTTGGAGCTTGAGGCATGGCTGTGCTCTGCATTGGACTCAGAGCCTTTGACAGTCAACTCCAGCCCCAGGTGCACTGGATGGGGCCTGACATGGGGTTTGCTTTCTGGCAGGTGAAACCATGGTTTCGGGGTCTCCTGCCCCTCTCTGTCAGATCCCAGATCATGGGAAACTCTTCAAGATCACTCGGGTCTCTTCACCTCTTTTTCTCTCTTTACCAGGGAAAACAAAATAATGCAGAAAGTCAGGAAAACACCATCTGCTTGGCAAAACCTCCTTGTCCTCTTGTTAAATGGCACAATCCTCCTGCTCTGTGTGGCCTTGGTCTATGCATTTGAGCATAAAGCTGGGTAAGGACATGAATACTGAACAGCTGGAAGGACTTTCTCAAGGCCGCAGTGTGGAGCAGTGAAGCCACATTTTGCTGAGTAGTTACTATGAAAACCACTTTTCACTTTTGTTATTCCTCATTTCACTTGATCCTCCCTATAATTCTGCCAATTCAAAGCTGGGCTCAGAAAAAAAGTCAAATACCTTGTGTAACACACACAGGAGAGAGGAGACGGAGCTCAGGCCTGTCCTCCCATCTAAGGGACTTCACCGTTCCTAACTGCCTCAGACTCACTCCCCCAGGTCCCCTAAGTGTCAGGAAAAATAACTCCTAACCCCAACTTCCCGCTCTCCTCCCTCTGTCCGTCTGCCTCCTCCCCACCCCACCCTCCACACAAACAGATACTGAGCGATTTGTGACAAAACACAATGCAAATCATACCATGGAGAAAGAATTGTGAAAGAGTGAAGCCAGACAATAAGTTCACAAAATGAAAATAAATCTAAAAAATAAACGGAGTATATTGAGAAGAATGGCACTGCTTTACATTTTTACAAATCTCCTTCATATCTGACACAATAGGGACAGGTGTTTCCTCATGTCTGCTTCTGACACGTCCTCTTGGGATATCACAGGCTGTGTAGCCTCTGGTGCAGGCTGACTGTATAAATGATTCTCTGCTATTTGAACTCCAAGCGGTGGCAACATCTCTTTCCCACACCATCTAGGCAAGTCAGCTCAGAAAATGCTGGAAGCACAAGGGTAGATGAAAGACTGAAGGCCCTCAGGATGGTGAGGTGGGGAGGGGAGATGTCTGGGAAGCTGTGACTGATAAAACCAGAAGGAGCAGAGGGATGCGGCTGGAGCCTCTGCAGCCCTTGAACTCCCAGCTCCATCCCAGGACAGTTCCAGGGCTCAGCTCTCAGGCAAGTTAGCTAGGGAGAAAATAGACACAGTAAAGAGGACCTCAGATAGATGCCTAATTGCCCCAAGCAAACAGCTTAACCTCCCTGACCCTGGGTTTTCTCTAATTAAAATGAGAAATTAATGGAAATTTCCTCATGTGCTATAGAATCCCCATAAAGTGGTGAGCTAGGTGACTAACAGAAATGGCTGCTCAATAATCATTACCTGATGTTAGTATTTATTTATTTCTATTATTCTATCCCTGAACCAAAGCAGGTTTGGGGATGGCTTCTGGAATACTAAGGTCTCTTTTCCAAGAGATGAGCCCCAGAGTTGATTTACAGTATCCAAAACATTTTGGAGACTGGGTCCCACTCCTGAGATATACAGAAAATTTTTAAGGCAACATCTTGGACAGATAATGTGGGATGTGCTGGGGGTGGAGGTGGGGTGGCTTCTAGTGCCTTCCTTCATCTTTCTATACTTCCTTCCCCTTGGCCATATAATATAACATAGTCACAGGAGTGACATCACATCACCTTTGCCGTATTCTATTGACTAGAAGCAAGTTACAGCTCCCACGGACACTCAAAGGGAGGGGATTACACAAAAGTGTGGAATGGTGAGGGCCATCTTAGAATTCTGCCTACCACACCAAGAGAAATGGAAACATATATGTCCATGCCAAGACTTGTACACAAATGTTCATAGCAGTATTATTCATAATCACCCCAAACTGGAAATAGTCCAAAATCCTTCAACTGGTGAATGGATAAACAAAATATGGTATGTCCACACAATGGAATATTATTCAGCAATAAAAAGGAGCAAACTACTGAAACATCCTGCAACATGGAGGGACTCAAAAATATTATGGTAAACCCAAGAATAAAGACACAAAGGACTGCATATTGTGTGATTCCATTTATATCTATCGATCCATCTAAAGGAAATGTCCAGAAAAGGCAATTACAGTGAAAGAAATCAGTTTGGTAGTTTCCTAGGGCTGGTCATGAAAGCAGGCATTAACTACTAACCAGCATGAGGAACTTTTACAGATAATGGAAATGTTCTAAAAGTTGATTGTGGTGATTGTTTGCAAAGTTGTATGAATTTACTAAAAATCATTGATTTGTGTATTTATAATGGGTGAATTATATGCTATGTAAATTGTACCTCAATAATGTGGTTAAAATAATAAGGCCAGGATTTTTACTATCATTCCTACTATTTATACTTATTCAGAAGTACTAGCTAGAACATTTAGACAGGGGGAAATAATAAATGTGGAAATTAAACAATAAAAACATAATACGTTAGGGTAAAATTCTCTGATGAAAATGAAATAAAAATGTAAGTTCATTGATCAAAAGGAATAATATAAAAATTTCTTACTGTTGAGAAAGAGCTCATTTATGCATTAAATGAATGATAAATATCAAATTACTTTGATATATAGAGTCCATTGGATGTGTTTAAAAGGGTGATGGAATTGTTTTATTTTAAAATATCAGTATTTACAGTATAGTAGGAATTGCATTCTTTGTATCTATTTAAATTCAAATTGATAAGTTTGATATACCAACCTAAAATGTGAAAGATAGTACCTATTTAAAAAATTTATTTTTCAAGCGGGAATATTTGAAGGCCATCTCTCTACAACAGTATTTGGAAGATATTCCTAGCCTGCAAAAACACTATCAAGAGTGAGTTTTAGCGCAGTGAAAAATTTAGTCAAGCCTATCAGCAAGGGTGGCCCCGTTAAAAATATTTGCAGAGGATTTGTACTGGTCCCTGGGCCCCCTTTTGAACCAGTAATGTGTACTGGCTTACTTCCTTGCCCACCTATCCTTCCTCCACACCCCTGCTTACTTGGCCCTGCTGCATAACCAGCGCCCAATGGGAGGACAATGATAACTCTCTGGGCCCCTGGAGAGTAAGGTATAGACCTTGTAAAGGTCCTTCGGTAGAACAAAGTTGTCATGTTTGTAGAACAGAAGAAAAGGCCACGTGGCTGAAGCCCAAGAGAGCGAGGACAAGAGTAGAGTGAGATGAGGTCAGCAAGAGTTAGGTTAGCGGAGTGAGGAGAGCGAGTTAGGGGCCAACTCACAGGGGGACAGTCACATAGGGCCATTGAGGCCATGGAAAGAGACTGGATTGTATTCTAAGAGGAATGGAACCCATTGGAGAGTTTTAACTTTGAGGATTTTATAATCATATGTATGAATATATATATTTACAACTATTTAATAATAATAAATATGTATATGATTCAAATATAATTTGACTTCTATGTGGAGAATGACCTTTGGAGTAACAATGGAATTAAGGAGACCAGATAGGAAGTCATTGATGTAACCCAGCTGTGTTAGTTAGGGTTCTCTAGGGAAACAATCAATGAGAGGTATCTATGACTATGAAACTGATAAAAGTAACTCATGCAACTGTGGGTATGCACAAGTCCAAATTCTGTAGGATAGTCAGTAAACTGTCAACTCCAAGGAAGATTTCCGATGAACTCCTCAGGAAACGAACCGCCAACTTTGATGAACTCCTCAGAAAATGCTTCGCTGGGCAGCTGAAGAAGAAGGTCTTCTATCTGTCTCACTTATAAGTCTTCCACTGATTAATTGGATTAAATCCAGCCAATTGCATTCTCTCATTGTGGAAGACATGCCCTTCAGTGAGTCATCAGTCACAGCTGCAGCCAACTGATAATTTAATAAACCAGCCTGTTGGTTTATTAACCAGCCACAAACTTCCTTGTAGCAATTGTTAGGCCAGTGCTTGCTTGACCAGACTGCTGTGTACTATCACCTGGCCAAGTTGACACATGAACCTAACCATCACACCAGCCAAGAGAAGGTGGCTAGGATGAATGCAGTAGACATAGCAAGATGAGGATGTACTCTGGGTGTATTTTCAGGGTAGAGGTAACAGGACTTCTCCTTGTTTTGTATATTGCAAGTGAGGTTTTGGCTTGTCACTATTGGAGGGTGGTGCCAATTACTGAAAAAAGAAAGTTGGGGTAGAAAAATAATACAGGTTGTAGGAATTGGGGTGAGGAAATGGGTTTGGAATCAATCATTTTATTTTGTCTACTTATTAGCCATCCAAGAAAAGAGAGATTTAGCTATAATGCATTGGTAGGATGTTTTGCTGTTAACAGTTCTTGGTATTTTCAAGGAATGAGTGGTAAGACCTTGGAGAGAAAAAAGCCCTGGGTCACTCTAACAAGGCAGAAAGCAGATCAGAGCTACCAAAATGAATTAAGTGTGTGGCAATCCAGTTAGAATCCAGGTTCCAAAGTGAAAAGGAAATTTAGACCTTGATTCTACAGGTCCTTCTAGAACTGGTAAAGAGTTTACATATATACTCCTACAGAGGCCAATCCTCACTCTCCACATGTTCATATGTTTGAGATTTATGCCAGAGAAATATTTCCAATTGTTGGGGCTTTCAGAACAGATAGAAGGCAACAGAAATGAATGAGATTAAATGGCCATGGGAGGGCCACATGGAGGTAGATGGAGTTTGGAGTTCATCTCTGCTGATCTTTAGCCCCTTTACAACAGTGGAATGGCCACATAATTTGCCTAAATATAAGATCTGATTGGGTTCTAGGGGCATCATGTATGAAGACAAGGCCTCATCGTCATCTCCCTTTTGAAAGAAATACATCTTGCTCAAAGAAGTTCAGCACTGTCCACAAGAGAGGCAGGAAGATGCAGTAGGTTAGGAATCTGTACAGCAGAAGTCTCGCCCTACCTAGCTTTGGATAAGTCACTTGTATCTTTTGGCCCTGGCTTCCTCACCCAAAGTGCAGCACTGGGCTACATGTGTGCTAAGGCTCCTCTCTGTTCCAACAGTCCATGAGCCCATGATTAAGAGCATTAAGGCATCTGCTGTGGTGGGACGAGGATGAAAGGGGCTAAGGGCTAGTATTAGAGAAGGTTTCCTCATGGCTCTCTTCTGACTCTGACATTGTAAGATCCCAGCAAGCACAGTAGTATATGGCTTCATCTGTCTTGGCAACATTATTTTATTACCAGGTAAAAGGTGCCTTTATCTTTCTTGTCTGCCTTCGAGCTGAATTGGTCTTGTCTTGCTTGTAACTCTTGTTTGAGCCATAAAGGATTTGTTGGGGCTCCCCTTCTTTTTGTTGACATAAAATGGCATTCTCGAGGAGAACTCCAAACAGCTTTCAATGTATGTGTGCTGTTCTGTCAGGTCTTCCTGTAAAGGAGAACGTCCTGAAATATTCTCCTATTAGTGTCTCCACCTGAAAAGCAGGGGAGAGAAATCAGAGTGACTTTAAAAAAGGTTGACTCTGGATACAAAAACAATGAAAAGGCAAGAAAGGAGAAACATCGACCTACAAACGCAAGCCAAAGACACAAGAAAAATCCTAGGGTTTGGCATGGCCAGTGAGTAATCAGAATGGAGCCTGAATTAGGACTAACGATAGTGGCAGTTCCTGCTCTGTAGAAGCAGGGAAGGGGGGAGGGAAAAGTTTGCTTCAGAACCATGAGAAGTCCTTCAAGGTAAGAACTGTTGCTGCATTACTTTTACATGTTTCTGGTATAAAGGAACTATCTGATCCCGGGAGACAGCATCAAAACTCCTATATTACAATGATCTAGTGTTAACTCCCCCTTGGAAGCAATCCCAAACACCTTCCCTTGACTACTTTCTCATTCCCTGAGTTACACATTTTTCACTATATTTTCTAAGAGTTGTGGGTAGCAATGCATGGCTATCATAAGAATTGGAAGAAAAGTACCACTACTGCATATAATAACAAATGAGATAATCTCACAACTTGATGCAGTATTATGCACATTTTATAGATCAATAATTTGCCCAAAGTTCAAAAAGTTTGGCAAACATTTACAATGACTTTATTCCTTTAGATACTGTGGTGTTATTATACTCTGCTACAGATGAAGCAAAATGTTGGAGAAAAAAATTTCCCTTGATTCATTACCCTTCACTCTTTTTACTGTTCACCGTCTTAGATTTTCAGAATTAAAGCCATCTTTTACTGTTATTTGCAGAAAAATCTAACATGATTTTTCAAGGGAGTTTCTAAATATGGCTATTTTAGCTGAGATGGCTCAGTGATGTGATCTAGTAATAATGGGAAGAATGCTGTAATTCATTGAACACTGTGCTAAAAACTTTCATATATGTCACCGCATTCAGTCCTCAGCAACTCTGAGGTTAACATTATCTCCACTTAAAATTGGGAAAAAACAGTGAGAAAGATTTAATAAGTGTTCTAGATTTCACCATAAGTAAGTGGCTGAGCAGGAATTTGAAACCCAGGTCTGCGTCATTCAAAAACCTTTGTATCTTCCATAATTCATTCATTCATTCATTCATTCATCCACCCATCCATTCATTCATTCAAAGTCAGCAAACCATTTTGAGTACTCAATTATGTTGCCTTCCCGGAAGACTTCCCATAGGTGGTGAAGCAGAGATAATTCAGAACACTTCACAAGAGCCAGCCTGGGCCCCAGAAGGGTGAGAAAGAGGAAAAGGGGCCCAGCGGAAGAAAATGAGTCCTTGGGCTTCCTGCTCAGGACCTTGGTGAGGACACGTGCAGGAGAAATACACTCTATCAACAACAATCTAGTCTGTCCAGGCGGTATAAAGGAGGGTGTGTGCATGTATGTGTGTGTATGTGTGTGTTCAGGTGTGGTGGGCAGGGGAGGGGTTTTTGTTCGGTTGCAGTGGAGCACTTTGATACGGTGTATCCCAGCAGGCACAGTAATATGTGCCTACATCCTCCTCAGCAACTCGGTGTATTCGGAGACTTGCAGCCAAATCACTCTGTTGTTTTCTTGCTTCAAATTTTTCCTCACTGATACCTTTTTCATAGACAATATTTTCATTTGATGACATATACAGAATCCGTTCCAGAGGCTGGCCTGGCTTCTGCCGATACCAGTGTATATACACATTTTTCAAGACATTTGTTTTCACTTGGCATTCAAGAAAAGCTGTATTTCCTTTTCTCTTGGTGATGGATGTCACAAGTTGTGTTATTAGAATGTCGCCATTTGTATCTGGAAGAAAAACAAAAGCAAAATTAGTGAAATTTTGAAATTCATTTAAAAGAGTATACATTTGTTCTCTATTCATAAAAAAGCTGGGAGTCTGAAGTTGGCATTTTCTTCCTGAAGAACTCCAGGTAATGGTGGAATTTGTTAGCTTAGCTTGAATGGCCATGTGGCTTTCTGAAGGTGTAGGGGGTTGACTGTTGCCTTCTATGGCCTTGAATGGGTGAGATATCTTGTAGGTAAAGCCAACTCACAAGTCCAAAGGGAAGTCACCACAATGATCTGGAGCAGGAGCAGCATCTTGCCTGCGCTTGTCACAGAGAGGTGGCTGATAAGGGGGTGAGCTCAGAGCAAATCTGAGGATGGGCTCTGGTAAGAGGAAGTGGTGCTTGGAGCACACAGCTAAGATGCGTAGTTTGCGGAAGATGGATCCACGCAGGGAATTTCATCAAAACACCCAGAATAGGCTTTTTAACATCTTTGCCAGCAGATTTCCCTTCGTTACTACATGACATTTACCATCTGAGGATGTTAAAGAATCCATTTTCATGTTAAAGGACTGAAGCCCTTCATTGGTGGGGGTGAGGGGAGAGAGAGGAAGAAAGCAAGGGAGAGAGAGAAACCCTCAAGTCTACATTTGATCTGTTTCGTCAGTAACTTCATTGTTCATCACGACACTTTATCAGGCAATTACAGATACAGGCTGAATGGAGAGGTTACTTCATAATTTAGATAACCCAGCCAAAGGAAACTTTTTCCAGTTATCTTATTTTTGAATGTCACCATGAAATGGAAACCTTCAAAATATTGTGCCCTGAGAGTGCCATAATATACGTTAAAAGCAAAAAACATTGTATGAAAACCATTGCTATTTCCTATTATAAAATAAATGACTATTCGATATGGATCATAAAGAAACAAACCAAAGAGAAAACAATCACTTTTTTGTCCCACAGCCTGACTCAGACACAACTACTGTTAACAGTTCGGTGTCTTCCCTTCCAGACTGATTTCTGTTTATCTTTTTAATCTGCTTCACATAGATATGATAATCTTATTCCATTTCTGCTCTACCCTTGGCACTTAACATGGTATCATAAACATTTTTTTACTCTGTAATTACTTCCTAACAGGGATCTGACTCTTAGCAAGACCCCCCTGGCTGTCAGATCATGAAGGTTCCACTTAGTTTACTCATTTTACATGGCCAGTACCACAAAATACAAGAGCAGAACAAGAAATTAATGACTTAATTTGTCACTTAGTTTTGACCCCTATTGTGTGCTAGTTATTGTGTTCAGTGCAGCGTATAGAGTGGTGGGTAAAATCGATGTGGTCTTAGGTTCATGAAGCATATGGGCCAGTGGAGGTAGCTTAAGAGACAAGCCATCTCACTAATATATATATATATTATATATATTTATTTTTGAGATGTGCTTTGTAGGGAAATCACAAGGTCCTATGTGGGAAACTAACGAGAATTAATTTGGATTGGGCAACTCAGTGATGGCATTGAAGGAAGTGACTTTCAGGACAAACATTTGAAACAAAGAGAAAAGAATGCAGGAAAGCTTGGCATGGCAAAGAGTGGGCAGATTTGAGAACTTGGCAAATGGCTAGTGAGGGTGAGGAAAGAGGTATGAGGTGGAGTGGGAGAAGCAGGTGGAGGCTGGATGAGGCCACCCACATCTTAGAGGCCACACTCAGGTGTGATAAGATCTGATTTCTGTTATGAATGAAGATCACTCAGACCCTGAGAGAGAAAATGGTGAAGGGGGCAAAATTGTATGAGTGTTGGCAAGAGTTCTTACAGCTTATGGGTGGTGAGAGAATGAATAAGGATAACGGTTGGCTTCAAATTCTAATGTGCAGGGGAAAGGGCTATAGTGGTGATGGGTGGATGGAGGAGATGGCGGGTGATCACCTCGGTGGGTGGAAGTGACTTTTGGAGCGTAGGACTCTGGGGGGAAGGACAAATGTTTGGTTTGGCCATGTTTTACACCTGATAGGGCCCTACTCCTTCACTTTCCTTCTGTTCCTCAGATGCTTTCCCGATGCAGTGCCTCCACACTGCTCCCTCTTTCTGAAATGCTATTGTGGTAGATAGTTAAATGATTTGCTTCCTCAATTTATTCAGCTCTCTGTTCAAGTGTCACCTCCACAGAGACCACCCCTGACCTACCCACCTAAAATGCCATTCCCCATCACTCCAAGCCACCCAAACTGCTGCATTTTCTACTTAGCAATTCCCACAATCGAACATTTCATAGCTCATAGCATCTTACCCACCGAAAAGTAAAATTTTTGTCTCCTTCAGTGCTTTATCCCCAGAACCTAAAACCATGAAGACCCTATCTAGATACTCAAAAACAAACAAACAAAAAACACAGAAAAAAACAGCTTTACAAATGAGTAAATGAATGAACAGTCAAAATAGATGCTTTTATTTTTTGTTTATTCTTTTAGTACCATTTTTTATGTTGCAAAAATCATTATTAGGTTTGCATTAAAGTTATAGTTTAATTTAAGAAAGACTATGTATTGTTACATTATTTATAATATGCATTCATTCATTTATTTATTCATTCAAAAATATGTATGGAACAGCTATCTTTTTTTTTTTTTTTTGCTGGGATCTTTCCTAGGCCTCAATTCTACAGTAAAAAGCAAAAGAGAAAAAGTCCCTGTACCCAGAAAGCCTAAAATAGAATATATTTTAGCTTGTTAAACCTTTTAGGTCCCCAAGTATAGTTTTATGATTTTCTTCATATAGATCCTGAATATTTATTTTCTTGAATATTATTCTTGCTAATTTCATCTTTAGACATTTTAGTTACTGGTTGCCAATGAGATCAGGAATTTAAAATTTATTATATCTTTTAATATTGTATTGTTGATACTAGCTGTGTTCAATAATTGTTTTTTTCGGGGGGTATACCTTTATATTTGACTATAATAAAATACAGTCCTTAGATTTAATAGTCTTTGAGTTAAAATTCAGTTGATTTCCTTGGGTTCAGTAATGACACTTTGATGTCTTCCTTTCTAAAGTTTAAACCTCTTATTTGGTTTCCTTGTCTGAATGCCCTGACACTTGAAGAATTAGAACAATGGCATTGGTGATGAGCATTCTTGTTTTGTTCTTTGACATAATCAAAATGTCTCTAGGGCAGCATTTCCCAGAGCTTCTCTACAGAACCCTGGCTACGCGGTTAGTGGGTGTTCTATGGCAAAAAGAGATCTGAGTCAAGTAAGTTTGAGAATCCACATGATTGTCTTTACTACTGGATTTCTCTCACAGCCTTTAATATGCCAGTGTGTACTTTGATGCTCCAAGAGGAAGTTACATATTCCGGTCTTTTCCAAAACTGTTTGATTGTGGAATCCTTTTTGCATGAGCTAGTGTGTCTTAGGGCATGCTTTGAGAATGGCTGCTATGTTTCAGCATTCATTCATTCATTCATTCATTCACTCAGCAAATACATATTGTGTGTTCTTCATGCCCAGTGTTTAAGGCTTAATGGTGAACAGGACAAATACTGCCCTCATGGAAATTTCATCTAATGGGAAAAATTATTAGGCTAATTATTACCCAAATGAGAATATCATTAAATATGTGATAATGAGAATTAACTTTTATTGAGGGTGTATTATGTGCTGGCATTGTTCAGGGTGCTTTATGTATATTAATTCATTTAATTCTCACAACCCAATGAGGTAGGTATTCTCCATTTTACAAATAAGGGATTAAAAACTACTTCATCTCAGAATAGTATTCTTTCAATATGTCATTGTTAAATATGATCAATTAGTAATGTTAGTTCTCATTTTACATCTATATAACTAAGTTTCCTTTTTTTTAGTTGTCACTGTTGGTTTTAGTTTATCCTACTTTGTGAAATACATTGGATAAGTTTTAGCCCTTTTTTTACACTCTGGAACATTTTAAATAACTTTGAAATCAAGTATTTACCTGAAGCCTTAATGAAATTGCCAATTAGATTATCACAGAAATTAGAGAAGAAAATCAGATTAAGCTTACCATGGTCCCATATTTTACACTCTCCACAAACTATGCACATAAACACAAAGAAGAGAATGAAAGGATAAACACTGAAATGTTAACATTGGTTATGTCTGGGTTTTGGTATTTGGGCTGCTTTTGCTTTTCTTTTTGATAGTCTATATTTTGTAATCTGTCTACGATGCACCTGCATTTCTTATGCACTGTACATGAAATCATATGTCTTTTTAATGGTTCTAAAAGCATGGACCTAATGGTAGTGTGTCACAGACAGTGAGTCAGGAAACCTTTGCTAATACCAACCCTTAAATTATATAATCTCTGACCATTGCAAATTCTTATATTTATATATAAGAAGAAATTCCCTTTGGTCATTTCAACTGCCTGACAAAACACAATTATTTCTTCATCTTCTGCGTCAGCTTGGTTAGGCTACAAGCAATAATCTAGATGCTGCTGTGGAGGTATTTGGAAGATGAGGTTAACAATCCGTTGACTTTAAGTAAAGGCGATTACCCTTGATGATGTGGGTGGGCTTCCTCCAATCAGCTGAAGGCCTTAGGAGCAAAAACTGGAGTCTCTTGAAGAAAAAGAAATTCTGCATCGAGACTGCAGCATACAATGCTGTGTGAGTTTCCAGCCTGGGGCCTGCCCTATAGTTTTCACACTTGGCAACTGTTTTAGTTTGCTAACAGTTGCTGAAATGGACTGGCTTTTAACTATTGAGATTTATTAGCTTACAAATTTACACTTCTGAAGCTATGAAAATGTCCAAATAAAGGCATCAACAGGACAATACCTCCTTCCTGAAGAAAGGCTGCTGGTGATCCAGGATGGGTCTGTCACACGGGAAGGCACATGGTGGCATCTGCTGGTCCTTCTCTCCTGTGTTCCGTTGCTTTCGGCCTCTGGCTCTCTGGTCTACTAACTTCTTTCTGAGCTTCTGTGTGTTTCTCTCTTATAGCTCCTGTCTCTCTTAGCTTCTCTTTTTCTCTAGTTCATGCTCTTACAAAGGGCTCCATTAAGAGGATTAAGGACCCACCTGGGGCATGCCTCAACTGAACCTAATCACAAGGTCCCACCCACAACACGTTTAGACCCACAGGAATGGATTAGCTTTAAGAACGTTATCTTTTCTGGGGGTACATACAGCTTCAAACCATCACACTCCACTCTCTGGAACCCCAAAAGATATGTTCTTTCCATAGGCAAAAAACATTCACTCCATCCCACTACCCCAAAAGCCTTTAATCATTTCATTAACAATATTAAGTATAAGGTCTCATCAAAATCAGTTACAGGTGTGGCCTATCCTGGGGCACAATTCCCCTTTGACTGTCGAGCTGTGAAACTTTGAACAAGTTATCTGCTTCTGATATACAAAGGAGGGACAGTCACAGAGTAAATATTCCAATTACCATAGGGAGAAAGTGAAAGGAAAACAGGGGTCACCAATCCCCAACAGTTCCAAAACACTCCATTAGATTTCAGGGTCTGAGAGTCCTCAATAGAGGGATGTTTTGTCCTCCAGGCTTGCTGGAGTGGCAGCCCCATCCTTTCCACGGGCTTGTGCAGCAGTCTTGCTCTCTCCAAACACTAGGGTGAGGACTCTAACATCTCCAAGCATTGGGGTGACAGCTAGACTGTAGGCCCCACCCTTCTCAAGCATCAGGGGTAGTGGCTGGATTTGCTGCAATCTCTGGGGCAAAGGCTCAACCCCTTAGAAGAGTGGGGTGGTGGCCAGACTTTCCCCAATACCCTGGGAATGTGGTCCACCCTCTCTGAAGCCTGGGGCAGCAGAACTCTTCCTGAACAATGGTATGGAAGGCACGCCCTCTGCAAGCTCTGGGGCATACTTACCTGTATCAGTTAGGGTTCTCTAGGGCAACACTCACCCTTTCCACATATATGGGTAGGTCCTTTTCCTAGGTCTGAGAAGATGTCTTAGCTTCAGACCTCAGCTTCTATGGTTCTGCCTTTGAAGTCACTTTTCCTTCAATATGTCCCTTTTCTGTCCCTTTTAGTCCAGGCTATTGGTGGTTCTGTTCATACAGATCTCACAAAAAACTTGTCAGTTTCTCATGTAGTACACAGGAGTCCCAGACATCAGACAATAGGACTTTCCTGAAATCCTTTCTGGATAACTGCATTTCCAATCCTGACCTGCACTGAAACAGCTGTCTGGTTCTATGTTCAGTTAATCCTCACATGGGGCATTATTCTCTGGGGACTTACTTCTGGAAGCTCAGAATTTTCCAAACCATCAATTTCTGGTTTCTTTATACCCAAGAATTCAGTCCTCAGCTTATCCCTTTCCTCTCACATTTTGCTATTATCTACAATGAGAAGCCAGGCTGCATTTTTCATGTTTAGTTTGGAAATCTCCTCAGCTAAATATCCTAGCTCTTCCAAATTTTGCCTTCCATCCAACATCAGGACATAGTTTTGCCAAATTCTCTGTCATTTTAAAACAAGGATCACCATCCTTCCAGTTGGCAATGACACATTCATCATTTCTGTCTAAGGCCTACTCAGAAGTAACTTTAGCGTCCATATTTCTAACAACAGACTCTTCAAAACTATCTAGGCGTCTTTTATCAAGCACCTCACAATTCTTCAAGAATCTTCCCTTTATCCATTTATAAAGCCATTCCAACATTTTTGGTATTTGAAAATTCAGCACCCCACTCTTCTGATACCAAAATCTGCCTTAGTTTGCTGAAGTTGCCAAAATGCAATATACTATAAATGGACTGGCTTTTAACAATGGGATTTATGGACACTGGTTCACCATCTGAAGAGCTGCTCATGGCACTCATATTGGGAAGGCTATGGGTTGACCAGCCCCCAAAAGTGATTCTGTGAGGGTTGTCTGGGCAAGTCTCATAAGAGAGCAGCCTGGAGAAGCTGTAGACTTCAGTACAAGGCCCCTGGACAGGTAGAAAGTAGTAATGTTATTAGGTGGGAAAATAGAAATATATAACAATTTTAAACATGCCATATATAGTTATATTTTATATTGCCGTGTAAATAATGTCATAATTATATTTAAAAATCAATAAAATATTGAGTATATTATGCATACATATCTTTCAAAATAATGGAAGCTTTCTGTTAAAATATATAAGATCTGTAAAAGCACTGAGAAGAAATTAAAACCACATTTCCTTCCAGGGATAGGCATTCTTTAAACTTTGTAGAATTTCTTTCCAGTTTTGCTGTTGTTGATACATACAGCTATATATGGGGCACTTGCTGTATATACCAGTCCTGGGTTCAACATTCTTTTTGATAACACTGAGTGAATATTTTCAATTTTATGAGCAATTCTTTAAAATACATTGTTTTAATGGCTCTGTAGTATCTTGTCATTTTAAAGCCACATAGATAAGGTGTCCCTTTCCCTCCTCTTCATCCCTTAGTATGTCACCAAGTTTGCATCCCCATAAATATCCCAGAGATCCAGGTGAAAAGTCGAGATGGCTTCATCTGACAGCTGTCCCTGTGCAGCCACTGCAGTCCTACCCTACACTGCTCTTTTGAGGAGGATGTGAAATAATCCATGCAGAGTAGCACAGATATTTTGAGAAGTCTAATTCCTTCTTTCCATTCACTTCTTTCTGGAAAAGTTCATGGGCCCTTCAGTGGTCTTCTTAACTGTGCTTCCTTGTAAACTTAAGGCTCCATTAAGACTCTGACAGGCCTCCACCGTCCCACTGTGGAACCACCAGGATCTGTTAAGAACATAAGATCCTGAGTCTGCCACGGGGAAGAGGCTGACACTGACTTGAGAGCTCCCAGTTCCCCTCATTTTGCTTTCACAAATGTCTCTGTCTCAACTGTACAACCTGATTCTTAGAATGGAGAAATGGAGAACGATGTGTTGCAGATATTTCAGGGTCTATGGGTAAGCACCATACTTGGAAATTATGTGGTAAGAAAGCCATATTACTAAAGGTACGAATACTAGAAAATTTTCTGAGGTAAAGTTGCTCCTCACTTCTTTCCCCATGTTTGAAAGCAGACACTAAGGAAGGGAAAGGAGTTTTATAGTTTTTATGTTGTTAGTTTTCCAGGGCTGCCATGACACATTACCACAAACCTGGTGGCTTTAAACAACAGAAATGTACTGTCTCACAGTTCTGGAGGCTGAAAGTCTGAAAGGTATGTACAGGATCATGCTTCCTCTGAAACCTGTAGGGAGAATCTTTCCTTGCCTCTTTCTAGCTTCTCATGATTTGCTGGCAATCTTTGGCACTCCTTGGCTTGTAGCTGCAGCACTTCAGTCTCTGCCTGCACCATCACACCACCGTCTTCTCTCTGTTTCTGTCTGTGTCTCTCTTCTTCCCTCCTTCTTAGACCTGTCTGATTGGATTAAGGGCCTGCCTTCCTCCACATGACCTCATTTTAACTTCACTAACTCTGCAATGACCCTATTTCCAAATAAAGTCACGTTCACAGGTACTGGGGTTAGGACTTCAATGTATCTTTGGGGGAGGGTGTTACACAATTCAACTCATAACAATAGTTTTACATTTTGTTCAGCAAGTCGGTAGTTTTTATTATTCCTTGAAGGTTTCCAACCACCCAATTACTAATTACCCCAGGATTTGACTCACAATAATTATTTTTTATTTTATTAATTTGTGAGGGATTTTACTTTTGGTTCCTCTATAGAGGCAGGGAGCATGTGTTACATCTCTCTTCATCCTTCTGTTCTTATCTTTTTCAGGATGCTTAGTTGTCTTCACGGAACCCTGAGGAGCAGGGTCTTTGAGACAGATCCTCCGTGCTGGGGCTGCCCTAACTGGTTCAGAGCTCTGCCCCAATGCAACGGCGCTGGTTTGTCCCAGTCCTGAGCCATCCTGACTGTGAGGTGAGGCACATCCTCTTCCTCCAGGACACAAGACTTACACTTTGGTCTTTCACGTACCCCAAACAGCTGACTGTTTACTAGTGAATTTAATGGTCACTAGATTTCCTGAGGATGGCCTCAGCATACTAATAAAAAAACATGGGAATTGTTTTGTTTGACAGATTACTCTACCTCAGAAAACCTTCAATACTCATGAACAAATGGGGAAATAATGATCATACTGCAGCAATGTTAATGAATATAACAGGACATATATGTTATATGTATATCCACAGCCTGGCACACAGTGGATCCCATCTTCATTCTGAACCACTCAGTTGCTAGGAATCTCTATCTGAACGGAGGATCAATGGACAAATGCATTTAATCTAAGCCACCCTCCCTGTATCCTTGGAGTTCCCAGTTAGGGGCCTAATTCAGTGGGAAAGAGTACCAGATTACTCTTAATTTGGACAATAATTGCTGATACCATGTGGACCTCACTGTGCAAGCAGAATCCAAGGGTCTTTCTGCAAAATTCAGGAAGTGCTGCAGGGAGGGGAGGCTAAGAGCAGGAGTCTCACCAAACAGCTTGCCACGGTGGCCTTTATTGGGAAGGATGTGGGAGGGCACAGACCTGACGATGGTTTTTGGGTAGGTGATTTTGGCAGCTGTAACACTGTGGTTTATGGTCAAGCCTGCACAGTAGTACATGGCCTCATCTTCTTTCTCCACGAAATTTATTTTCAAGATTGAAGTGGAAGTGCGAGGATCTTTACGTGCCTCGAGTTTGTTGGTCCTCCCACGTAAGGTAACTCGGTTAGGAATTGTTGTTGAGAGAATATATAGTAGATGTATTAAAGTCTGATTTGGTTTCTGCTGGTACCAGTGCATATATGTATTTTCAAAGTCGTCGACTGTCACTTTGCAAGATATTTGGACACTCTTACCAGCCACTGTGGAAACTGATACTTCAGGCTGCTCCAGCGTTAACTGCCCAAGACCAACTGCAAGCAAAGAAGAGAAACTCCCATGAACAACTGGTTTGTAAAGAGGCAACATTAAGAAATTTCTTCAGTCTCTCCTCTAGAATGAAATGACCAGGGGGCAACTTACAAGCCCAGAGGGAGGAGAAGATGAGGGCTTCCAGTAGTAGCATCTTGTCTACCGGGCTGGGTCCCCAAGAAGAAGGGAAGAGGTGAAGACCCTGTTAGCCAGAGTCTCAGGTCAGTGGCAGGAGGACACGGCTGGTTCCAGTGTCTGGAGAGAAATGGTGGCTTGGGTGTTTCCTTATGGGCCTTTATGCCTTGCTACGGATATGAGCTTTCTGGGGTTTCCTGTGCCCCGTGAGCGCTGGGCAGATTGGTTAGATCGCTTGGGAAATGTGAAGACATAGCTGCTGTGTTCAGGCCCAGAGTTATTGATTCAGGGCTCAGGGGAGATGAAACTCGACCTTTAGCTTTCCGTATCACAAAACAAAAAAATCAAGACGCCAAAGTATGTCATGGTCATTGTTTAACATGCCATCTATATAAGTACTGGAGTATTTTGTTTGTGTTTAATTTATTAGGATGTCACCATGCAGATTGCGACTCAGAGAAATCAAATTGCATTTATAATCTGGGTGCCTTCAAGAAGAGGCTGGACTGCAATTGCTGGAGGGAATTTGAGACATAGCAGTCTGTGGAAATTAGCTTCTACTAGCTCTGACCTTGGGATTATTCACAAATATTATGTCACACAGAGGAGTATTTTCGAAGCAACATTATGCTTAACATGCAATAATAAGCTTTAAAATTCATATTGCAACTAATGTTCATTGAAGACTTGCTATTTGTCAGGCATTGTTCTAGAAGTTTTCTTATATTTCATTGACTCTTCTTAACACTCCATTTGACAAATGAGAACAGTGTGGCAAAGGGAGGTTAAATGAGTCATTCAAAGTCACAGATCTGCTAAACATGAGAGCTCGGATAAGTAATAGATGCTCACTGAAGAAAATCTGAGTAAAACGAGAAATAAAAGATGATAATAAAAGCCACCCATCATTCATTCACTCCGAGTTTTTTCTCTACACATTTATGGATATTAATGATTGATTGGTGTGTATGTATGTGATTTACATACTATTCTCTTCTTATAGTCTCTTCTTTTGTTTAACTCCATTTTTTTTTTTTTTTTTTTTGGTTCTTCTACCAATACAGACCTATATGTTTTTGAGAGGTCATTATATATGTTCTTAATTTTTCTTTCAGTTGTTCTGTGACTACTTTCAATTTTATTTAAAAATCCACAAAAACATTTTTAATGGCTGCATAATATTCTTTTATTTGAATGCAGTATGAATTGGACGCCTCTGTCCTGGCTGTTCACCATTTAGGCTGACACCCGAGAAGCCAATGGAGAGTTATCCTCTAAGCTCTGAGAACAGGGAGTCCTGCCTTAAGCTCTGAGAACAGCGAGTCCTGCCATGGACACCCCTTTCTGCTCTGGGCTGCTCTTGTGAGCATGACGTGAGACAACCAGGAAAAGGAGGTTGCAGAGGGATCTCAGTAAGTTTTTCTATGCATTCCTTTCTAAAAAGGGCTCTCGTTCTTGAGTCTGTGTGCTTCTCTCAGGTCTGCTCCCCTCCTTAGCTTGTATGAAAATATTGGGTAAGAGTAAGGCCCCATCTAGGCTGGAGAAGTCAACTGTGGCTCACAGCAGGGGCTCCTCCTGCTCAGGAGTCACATGGAGGGAACGTGAATCACAAAGGGGTGCATGCAGCAAAGGGAGGAGGGGAGCAGTGGCCAACTGAGTCTGTCTCTCATGACAGCCTTTCCTGAGAATCCCTGTTATTTCTTTTGATAGCATCCCTGACTTGAGAGAGAGTGCCTGGATCCTTAGAATAGGATGTGATGAGGATAAGTATGGGACCATGACTTTGGAAATTATAGAACATACAAGACAGCATGAATGGCCCAAATGCAAGGTGACATCTATACTCTTCCAGGAGGCATGTGTCTGCACTCCGTAAAAAAATGAAGGTATAAAAGGGGAATCAGATTATTTCACAATTATTTCAGAGAGGCGCATTATAAAACAGTTATTTTTATTGTTTGTTTGAAAAACAAATAGAAAATGTATTCACATTTTACTTATGCTGTGCAGAGTGTATTGTGTCCTGCTGATACGATTGAGAGCAAAATAATAATTTGTTTCAGTGAATGTTCCCAATGTTAGCTTTGTCTTCTCCCTGGGGAGGGGAACAATATATGACACTTCTTTTTATCCTCTTGTGTTTAGGAGCACAGACTCTGGAGGCATATTCCCTGGTTCCTGCCCTGTTCTGCCATGTGCCAGCGTGACTTGAATAAGTGACGGAGACACTCAGTACTTTACCTGTGTCATGAGTCAAAGGTGCTTGATGATGATAACAAAACATAGTACCTAGGTTATGTGAAGGCTAGAGGAGTTAATATATGTAAAGAATTGAGAGCGCTGATAAAGAATGCTCACACACACACCAAATTATCAGCTGTTCTGTCTCAGCCAGTTCTCACTCTTCTTTCCTAGGCAGGAGCAAGTATTGCTCATGATAGGATGGGTTCATCTAATGCCCCAAAGACTTGGAGCTCTATTCCAATGACATCATGCCAGCAGAGTTCTGAATGTGAGAGCTCAAACCATCCACCTCCCCATGCCTCCCAGAGAAAGGATATTTGTTCCATTCCCAATTTATCCCAGATACCCTGGTGTTCCTTAAAGAATTGTGAGCCTTAAACTTTTCAGAGTGATCTCACAATCCAGTTCAAAAAGCAGGAACTTCTGGTCTTGTCTGATCACTAAGTTTCAATACTCTAAGTTTTCATTTCTTTTTGTGCAAAATGGGTCCATAATAGTTAAATTTAAGAGGCATTGTCCTGATGATAAGTGATAATAACAGCACATGATGATCCCCTCCCTCAGCCTGATCCTTGTCCACTTACTGAAAGTCTTGGGACAGTGATATGATGGATAGTGACAGAGCCTGGGCTCTTTTGGTCCCCAGGCAGGACTTTAACTCATTAGGAAATAGCATCAAATAAAGGTTTTGAAGCTCCATTCCTGGCATCAGTTGGGGGCCAGTGTGTGAACATAACCCAAGGCGGTTCCCAGCAAGCTCCGGAAGCCCTGCAGAGCTCAGGCGAGGCTGAGGCAGGAGCCCAGCTGGGGCCGGTTGTGGTTGCCACTGTTGAGGAGGATGTGGGTGGGTGCAGACCCAGGGGGGTAACTTGTGGGGGTTGTCTTCCTATTTCTAATACTGTGGTCCCAGCCAGCACAGTCCTAAATGGCCATGTCATCTTTTTCTATGAAATTTATAAGGATTGCGGTAGAAGAGAGCGAATCCTTTCTTGCCACAACTTTGTTGTTATTTTCATGTAACCTGAGATTTTTGTTGAGATAATGTATATCAGATACTGCATGGGCTGATTGGGCTTCGGCCAGTGCCAGTGAATGACCTCATCACCAAACCTCGTTTTGATATATAGGAATATATACAGTCACTTTACTGACGTGGAAATGGATATCTGGGTCTGCTCCACTTTTAATAACCCAAGTCCAACTGGAAGCAAAAAAAAAAAAAGAGAGTTTTTGATGAATTGCTCATAAATAAGAAGGAAACATTAAAGAATTTCTTTAGGCACTCACCTAGATCAAAAGGAGCAGGGAGTAACTCACAATCCCAGAAGAAGAAGGTGGTGAATGCTTTGGGCAGGGACATCCTGTCTGCCAGGTTGTGCCTTAAGGAGAAGGCAGGGAGGTAGGGACGTGCTGGACAGCCAGGTCAGTAAGGAGGGTGCAGCCTGCAGTGGGGAGCCATGGGTCGGGCAGCTCCCTGGGCTGGTGCCACCAGTGCTGGCTGCAGCTCAGCAGGTCTGCAATGGCTGTTTCAGGTGGGCCTCATGCTCGCTCCGCAGATCTCGCCACAGGGCTGATGGGCTCAGGCCAGCTGTTTGGCCTGAATACGAGGAGCCATGGAGGAGTCTGAGTTCCTTCTGTGGAGATGGCACTGGCTTCAACTTGCCTAGGAGCCATTTTATAAACACTTTTCTCAGCAAAATATTTTAAATATGAGATATTTCACAAATAATATTAATTTATCATAGCAAATATTTAATGAGTATTTCCTGTGTCCTAGACTTTTTCTAAATGTTTTTCACTTTTTTAATTTTAAAAACAGTTCCTTGGCATAGGCTCTTGTAATTTTCATTTTATAGATGTGGGAAAATGAGGTACAGAGCAATTAAGTGACTCAGTGAAAATCACTCAACTTATAAATGGACATGCTGCTAAAATGCTCATTAAAGAAACAGAGAAAAGGAGTAAAGATGAAAAGAAAAGCATCTAAAACCATAGCAGTAAGAACAGCTATTATTATTATTATTATTATTATTATTATTATTATTCTTGTGCGTTTACTTTTAGATCTTTATCTTTGCAGATGCATGGCTATTAATACGATATTATTGGGGGGGGGTCACGGAATTGGGGCGGGAGGCGGGGCGGGGGATGCCGCAGAGCCGGGGTGCAAGGCGCGGCCTGCTGGTGACCCCGTGCTGCGTCGTGTCCGGGTTGTGTCCTGAAGGCCGAAACGGCAGCCGAAGCCTTCCTCGGACGAGGGTTACTGGGACTGTAGCGTCTGTACCTTCGGGAACAGTGCCGAGGCCTTCAGGTGCATGATGTGTGATGTGCGGAAGGGCACCGCCATGCGATCCACATGCTTTGAAGTTATTGTGAATGCCTCGAGGACCAAGGAACCGTTGAAATGTCCAATTTCAGGAAGTTCCAATGGATGCCCATCAGGAAGACTCTGATGCTGGACAGAAGGGCAAGAGAAGTGGATCTGTGAGGGAAAACACCCAATAGGGTAACTCAAGTTACTGGAAACCTCCAACTGTCTCCCAGTTGGTTGCACAGAAGGTTATTCAGCAATTTGTGCCCCCTACACAGTCAAAGAAAGAGAAAAAAGATAAAGTAGAAAAAGAAAAATGTGAAAAGGAAACACACTAGCAAAAAGAACAGTCATAAGAAAACCAGGCCAAGATTGAAAAATGTGGATTGGAGTAGTGCTCAGCATTTGGAAGTTACCATTGGAGACCTAACAGTCATTATTACAGACTTTAAGGAGAAAACAAAGTCACTACCTGCATCTAGTGCTGCTTCTGCAGATCAACACAGCCTAGCTCTGGTAACACAGAAAGAGGAATGTCCAGGTCATCTTCACCCAGAGGAGAAGCCTCATCATTGAATGGAGAATCTCATTAAAGTTTATTTTCTCCAATTTCTTAGTCACTTCTGTTGTACCATGCAAATATACAGATTATGCCAAGAAGTACCACATTTTCATGACAACCGTTCATGTACAATCTATAATTTGAATTTTATGTAAAATAGAAAATTTTTAGAACTTATTAGACTTTATTGCAATATATGCTTACCAAACATTTCCAGGCTTAACATTTTGGTCTCTACAGTTAAAGGTGCCATGAAAATGTGGCTGAATTATTCATTATGCAGTGTTATTGGTAAGTCTATTTTCACTTTTAGTTTAGTGAATTCTAACACATAATTCTTGAATTCTCTACTATTGGCATGTAATGAATTAAAGTTTTTATAAAATAGTTCAAGCTGCCTAAATATGTATTATTTGAGAATTGTGAAACAGATAGTTGTATGTATACAAGTCAAAGATCAACTTAACTGGTTGTTGCTGCAACAGGATTTTTTTTTATGGTTATCCTCTTAAATACACCTGCTGGTACTTGATATGGTTAAATAAAAAATTGTTATTAAATAAAGGCTTTGTATGAAACTTTGCCAATGTTTTGGGCACATTTTACTAAATTATAATTCCTGAATTATATTTCTGGCTGTTTTCTTTTCTTTTCTTTTCACTTTTGTGCTTATTTTACAAAACATTCATTTATTGTAATGTTTACTAGAAGACTAGTAACTAAAACATTGATTATTTAGCTTTATAATTCAGGTTTAGTGCTACTGTCATTGAACACTGGTATTTTCTGTATTATTATAAAACTACAGAAATAATTATAAGCATTTGGCAAAAACAGAAAAGAAACCTGCTATATTTTAAAGGCTGCAATTTTGGAAAAGCTTTAATTTAATGCTAGTGTTATTACTGTTTCCTTGCCCCCAAATTATTCAGGATCATAGATGTATGAACCTAATTAATACAATAATGGGAATACAGACTGTTGCACAGAAATGCAACAACTAATCTTAAATCAGTTTAATTGGCCTCTTATTAAATATAACAATCCTTATCAAAATCATAGTGCCCTATTTTCAGATCCAACTCTCAGTTTATGCATTTATCAATATCCTGAAATAAAAGTATTTACAGCCCCACTCACTGTTTATATAAAATTACCAATAAAATATTTTTATGACTAAAAAAACAAACAACAAAAATGATATTATGAAAAATAAGTAAAGCATCCACTATGTGTAAGGCTTTGTAATCTTTCAGTTCACTTTAGCTCTGAGCAACGTCTCATGTCATTGAAGCATTTTTGAATATCTGCAGCTATTAACTATCCATCTCTATCACTCAGCAAATTTCTTAGTATTTTTGTGCTTCAATTTCCTCATTTGAAAATGGTTGCAATAAAAATATCTACCTCGAATGTTTATGCAGATGGAGTTTGGTAGTGGGAGCAGAGCGTGAACCCCAGAGAGCCCCCACACTCTCCCACACCCCTCCCGCCGCCGCCAGCCTCCTTGCCATCTCAGCTAGAGCTGACCCCAGTCACTGCCCCCAGCAGTGAAGCTGAGACCAGCAGACGCCCACTGCCCCCACTCTCAGCGTGGCTGCGGACTCTCCAGCCACTTAACTTGAATCAAAGCCTCAAATTTGTGTCTATAAACCATCCATACAATTGAGATGGTAGCAATAATACTTTTCTCACAGCTTTGTTATTAAAATTAAATGATGATGTGTATAAAATAAAATACTTAACATAGTGTCTAGCACAGAGAGAGCACTCAGTAAAAGCTGCTTTTAACACATACTCCTCCTCTCAGAGCATCTATTACATTATGCTTATATACTTGCAAATGGAATTGAGCTTCTTGAGAGAGTGACCCTGTATTCTAGTAATCGATTAATTAATTCTTCTGTTTTCCTTTGGCTTAGTAGAGCAAATAAGTAAAGTCAAAGAAGACTGCTGACCTGTGGACTGCAAATTCTAATTCATCCACTTGCAGAAAATAATTATGAATCTTTGGTAATTATTCTGTGACTCTAATTGACAATTTACAAAAATAATGGCAACAAGACTATGGTGTAATAGTAATGATTAGCACATGATTGCAACAGTTAAATGTTCACTCAAAAGTGACAGGAAAGTGGATAAAGGCTCTGCAGAAGACACAACATTGACCAGTTTCAACACCTTGGGGTGTGGAGGCATGACTTTTACTTGGCATTATGAATGTGTGGCAGGCATTAATAGGAGTTAGATTATTTCACTGCTTTATTGTTGTTTCTTATTTTCAAGAACATCAAGGAACACAGAATTGGATTAATCAAAATATTGGTTCATAAGGTACTATCATTTATCTACACATAGATCTCCTTTATGTTATTTATTTTAGTCTACTTATGTGTTTGTTATTTATTTAATGAGTCAACAAGCACCTAAGAATCCATCAAGAGCGAAAGCATTGTAATCTCCCTGCTGCTCTTCCAGTAAGTTCAACTGGAAAAGTACAGAAAGAAATGAGTCTCTTAACCAGAGACTGGTCCAGTTTCCTGTTTTGTTGGTGAAGGAATAGTAGCACATCCTGTTCTGTTAGAGATAGGATCTCCATGGCTCTGTGAAAAGCGACATTAACCAAACTTGATAAAATCTTCCTCCTCAGTTTGTTTTTGCTGATTGAGAGAAAATATGAACCCGCTTATTTGACCATCTGCTTGATTTCTTCCTTTCGCTGCTCCCCCTCCATTCTCCACGTCTCTCTGCTCTTCCCCTGTGTCTGTGCTTTAGCCTCAGGGAATGCGCTAATGGTCCTCTGTGTCCTCCAGTTGCTGTTTGGGAGCAGCCAATGGGAAACATTTGCAGGTGATTGGGAGGTGCAAGGAGAGAGAGGTCAGGGTTCCTTCCCTGACAGGTGGCCTTGGGTTGGCTGCATCATCTCCCAGTGGCCAATATATAGTTCCATCTACCCCATAGCCAATGCTTACGTCCAGGCACCAAGAAGGACAGGCAGGAGTGACAACACTCTTTTATACTAATTAACCCACTGGAGGAATTTGTTTCTTTTCCCCCCAAGACCCTGGATCCACAGGCTTGGAAATCCTAGTGCTCAAGGAAGAATGCTTTTATCAGGTGACACAGTCATGACTCCTTTGAACTTCAACTTCCACTGGCCAACATTGACTGTAACTCAGAGGGCAAAGTTGCCCATGACTGTAACGCACAGTGGATAACTTCCCACACAGAGAGCAGGGTAGAGAAACTTGGGGAGTGGAGCTTGAGGGCAACAGAGAAGACATCCAGCAGAGTCCACTCCTTTTGCCCCTCAGCATCCACTCTTGACCTTTGACTGGGTGAGAAACTCAAGTCCCCAGAGAAAGGGGCACAGCAAGTCCAGGTTGGAAGGCTATCTTCTTCTTACCCTCCAGTTGGTGATCAGGTATGGCTAAGTTTCTAACAATCCTCTGTGAAAGGAAGAGGTGCATTTTCACAGGCAACATACATGCCAAACAACTTTGCTGAAAGAATGCTCTGATGGCATGCAACATACTTGTACAATTCTGTTTGAGACCATCTCATTACTACATCTGCTTCTGGACAAAACAAAATCATAGTATATTGTTAATAAGAACACTTTGAGTATTTTTAGCACAGTCTGTAATACTTAGTACCTGTACTACTTAGGGAAAAACAGACAGACAAGCCCAAATTAAAGCTACACTGAGCAACCCAGTGCATTAATGTGGTCTTGGGCTTGGTAGACTGGATCAGTAGAAATCAGCAGGGAAAAGACCCAAGATTTTGGTTTTTAAAGGAAACATAAGTTGTCAGAGAAGAGGGAAGAAAGAAGTGGCTAAGATAGAGCCCATGACAGGTCTTTCTGACCATTGAATTTCACGTGTTCAATAATATGTGAGATATTTTTAATATTATGGAACATGTAAATTATTTGTAAAAATAGCCTTTTAAATAAAATTCAAAAGTGGTAAGTGTTTTTATTAGACCATTTAGAAACTAAAGAAATGTACACAGAAAAAAAAACAACAAAACTATGATCCTGATGTCCAGAGATGCCACTCCAAATTCTGTGCCCTTTCCACTACCCCAGGATGACTCCTCTGAAGCCATTCCCAGAATGCAAAGTAAAAAGTACCCAAGACAAAATAGTTTAGAACTGCGATTTTCATAAGATTCCATAAGGTGATAGACATCACTATTCCCACAGTACTAGAATGTGCAGGGATTTCGGCAATAGATAATACCTTATAAGAAAATACTTATTTTGAAGAATTTCCTAGATCTTATTCAGGCTTAATTAGTTAATATGATTTTTGTTCTATTCAGAATCATTATGTCTCACCTACTTCAGATAAGAAAAAAAATAAGTTGAGCTGAAATCATTTGGGTATTTAGGCCATCTCATCTATACAAAACCCCTCACCCATCAAGCAATGTATGCATCTCATTAATAATTGAAACATTAATTTCAATTCAACAGACATGAATTGAGCCCTTACTATATTCAGTACTGTGCATTCTAATAAGATGCTTTCAATGTCTCTATGAATCAACAACTTAAGCATCCATTTAACCAGCAAATGTTCATTTAAGACAGGGCTGGTTTGCCCCTGTCTGTTTTGCCTTTGGCCATACCAAATTGTCCTCATGAAGCTCATCTTAGCCAAAAGAAGAGCAGAAGGAATAAATGATTCTAAATATGGATTTGTTTTCCCCACAGCAGGAATCATTTTCTCCATGCACAAGGCTACCCCAGCTGTGTTTAAGTCAAAGGTGCTATGGAGCTGTTCTGGTTTGCTAAAGCTGCCGTTATGCAAAATACCAAAAACGAATTGGCTTTTATAAAGGGGATTTGGTAGGTTACAAATTTACAGTTCTAGGTCATAAAAGTGTCCAAACTAAGGTATCAACAAGAGGATATCTTCACTGAAGAAAGACCGATGGCATCTGGAACACCTCTGTCGGCTGGGAAGGTATGTGGCTGGCATCTGCTGGTCCTTTACTCCTGGATTCTGGTTTGAAAATGGCTTTCTCCAAAATGTCTCTGGGCTTCTGACTCCCTTAGCTTTTCTCTGTCAGCTCCGGTGCTTCCATGCTTGTTCTCCCAGGGTGTTTCTCTCTAAGCATCTGGGGGTCCTCTCTTAGCTTCTCTGTGGCAAACTCTGGGCTTCATCTCTTAGCTCAGTATCTCCAAACATCTTTCTGTCTGCATCTCCATGGTCTGGGGCTGTGTTGGCCCCTGAGCTCTCTTAAGGACTCCAGTAAATTAATCAAGACCCACCTTGAATGGGTGAGGTCACACCTCCGTGGAAATAATCTAATCAAAAGGTCTTACTCACAGTTGAGTAGGTCACATCTCCATGGAAACAACCTAATCAAAAGATCCCACCCATAATAAGTCTGACCCCACAAGACTGCATTAAAGAACATAGCCTTTCCTGGGGTACATATCAGTTTCAAACTGGCAAAGGAGCCATGGTTGAAAACTTAGATTTCAATTAATTTGAGGTGACTTCTCATAAGGGTTTCTCCCTATTCAGCTAATTTTTATTCCCTTACAACACTACACTATGACATGTTGGTGAGAAGCCCTGAATATTCACAGTTGTATGTGTGTATGTGTGTTCCTGTATGTATACATGTGTTGGATGTTATTTCTTCTATTTTGTTTAGTTTTTGTTTTCTAAAAGCGAGCATTTACTGAGCTCTCACAATGTGCCAGCGCTGGACCAAGCTCTTTATATGTAACCCTATGAACAACCTATGAGGTAACTACAAGGACTTTTTTTTTTTTACAGATGAGAAAATGGGCCAGAGAGGCTATAGGCTTTTTGCCACACAGCCAAAACGGTGTGGCAGAGACCCAATTCACACCTAGGTCTTCTTGATATGAGGGACTTAGGTCTTAACTTCTCTTCTACACTGTGTACACAGCCTGATAATTATAGAGCTATTAAAGAATTAGAAAGCACAAGAGCTATATGAGCAGAAATGACTAAGAAGCACTTGTCATTCAACTCTGTATTAATCAGAGCACCTCTATGTTCATGCGTCTTTTATATGTAGGATTATATTTGAAGAAAGGGTTTTGTGTCCCAGAAAGGTTCCAAAACCATGACTTGAGATAGACGTAACCAGAATTCATGGGAGATTGTGAGATTTATAACCATGAGATGATTTTACTGGAGAACGGCAGCCTAGAATAAAAATGGGGCCTTACAAAAGCAACCTCTGGCCTTGTAGGAGCTTTATGGTTTCTGCTGTGCTCAATGGTTGTCAGTTCAATCAAAGACCTAATATTGGGTGATGGAGTCTTAAGTCAAAGCCTGATCCCCTCTTCAAACCCCAATCCAAAGTAGAAGTGGACTTGGACTTAATGAGTAGCAGAGCTTATAAGTTTTATTGCAAACTCCATTATCACCACTCCAGGGTACACATTTGATATATAACTTTGCAGTCTGTCTTGCTTGTGGTAGGTTATATTTCCACAGGTGGGAAAATGAATGACATTTAATTTAAGATCCTTTTTTTTTTATCAAGGAAAGTAAGTGGATTAGAACAAATGAATGTAATATAAACTGACTAATATAAAAATCAAAATTGACTAGTATAAAAGAATAATGTAGGGTACTTATCTTGGCAGAAAATAAAATGGAGAGAGGGGAAGAGGTTGACATAGATGAATATATATGGGGGTCCTAGAAAGCCTATGGGGAGAGAGTAGATTCCTGAAAAGACTCATCTTTGGTCATGTGTATGAACTTATGCAAAGCCTCCTTCCTGAGAAGATACAGAATTTGGCAAATGCATGGAGAGTCCCTCACATGAACCTGTTTCTAGCAAACTGTATAAAAGTACATTGGTGGTAACTGATTTCCCAATTCAAAATAAGGAATAAAGAACCAATGCCCATTTACTGAATGAGATGTCTCTAACGGTCTGCTACTGTGCTCCTCCCAGGAGGCACAATAGTAGATGGCTGAGTCTTGCTTTTCAACACTGTGAATGGTGAGAGTGGATGTAGACATTTCGGGTATCTTGTCCACCTCAAATTTGTCCTGCGTGATGCCTGATTCCATTTTTACGGTGTTGTCAGATGAAATGTACAGCAGGTGCTGCATAGCTTCACCGGGTTTTTCTTGATACCAATGTATGGATATTGCAGAAATTAGTACTCCAGATACCACACATTCCAGGCGGGCTGTTTTTAATCGCATTTTAGTACTGGACAGTTGAGGTTGCTCTAGTTTAACTGCACCATATACACACCCTGAAAGAAAACAAAGAAGAGAAAATAAATTTAAAACTTTGAATTTAAAACGTAAATGACAAAAATAGAGAATACCTTAAAAGGATTTGGGGGAAGAAAAAGAACTTACAAGCACCAAGGGCTGCCAGAGTTAATGCCTGGAAAAATGACAGCATGTCTCAAGGAACTCTGCTCTCCTTCAGCACTGCCTGGAACCAGCACTGAGAAGAGTTTCAGATTGTTGTAGTTTGGGGGAGTCAACCGAGTTCAACTTCTCATTGGTGAGGATGAAGTGGGGCCTCCCCATACAGCTCTCTTGCCTCTTCACCACCTGTTAGCACAACATCCTCCACTTTAGATCACACTGCATAGTACAGACCACCACAGAACTCTGAAATGACTCATCTATTAAACTACATTCATCCAGCTCCTACCTTGTGCAAGACATTGAGCTAAGTTCTCTATAAGATGCAAGGATATGGCACCTGATCATGGAGAGCTGTCTAGTGGGAAGAGGGACATGAGTTAATACTATCATCTTGGTCTTCTCTCTTTTCTCCCACTGCCCACCACAGAGTGAATCCTCAAAGTGCGGAACAGTGGGTGGCAGGGGCTGTGTCGTGCACCACTGGGCCCATGGAGAGCTTATCCTCAACCAGCTGGGCAGACTCTGGTTCATCAATCTGCTTACCTTTGTTCAGTTACTCACATATTCTGCAGAAGAGGGTCCCACTGGCCACCTTCAAGAGTCCGATACACCATTCCAGTTTAAGTTTGCTTCTTGTGAAGGTTCAGGTTTATGTCCTCTCCCCCACTGTTTTTATCACTACTGAACCATGCCCTCCTCTGTAAAACAGTGTTTTCTCTTTCTTTAGTCCTGATTTTCCTTTTGTCTGATTTTCTTTATCTAACTAATGATGTTTAATCTCTCCTGGAGTATTTTTATGGACTGTTCTTCCCCAGTAAACCCCTTAAAAGTTGTTGTTTTCTGGATTTCTGCTCATTTTACCTACTCTTCCTGAGTGGTTTCTTCCTCGTTCTTGGCTTTAACTATCTCTGGGTGGGCAGAAGAGAATAACGTGTCCATACCTTTCTCCTGAGCTCCTTATCCACATACACAGCTGACAGTCGGGCATCTTCAAGTATGTCTAGCAGAGGACATCAAATGAATTTATAAACAGTCCATACCCATCCCTTCTTCCCATCTCAAGGAAAGATATTGCTATCCACTTTGCCCAACCCAGAAACATGGGTGTTAGCCAGAATTCTCTCCTCTAATTCATTACATCCAAGTGCTATGGATTTTGCCTCCTAAATATTTCTTGACTCTACTGCTGCCTCCTCACTACTCTCCCACTTCAGTATTCATGGGTTGTCTGCATTAATTAATCACAGTCTGAACACATCTCCAGGGAGTTCTCTCTGGGCATCTCCACACCTCCAATCTTGGCTCCTCCAACCCAACTTCCCCACAACCACAGGACTGATCTGATCAAGTCACTTCCCTGCCAGGCACTGCATCTGAGGACAAAGTCCAGAGTTCTTAAGTTACGAGGTTCTCTCTAATGTGGCCACTACTTCCCTGCCATTCTCTACCTGGAATTCTATGATCCAGTCCTCCTGGTTGACTTGCAGTTCCTGGACTGCCCTTTCCTCATTTTCCTGGCTAATTCTGATTCATTGTTTGGGGCTCAACTCAGGCATCATCTCCTCTGAGAAGATCCAGGAAGTCTTGGGTGCTTCCTAGTAGCACCACCTTGTGCTTCCTTCTCTCCTAGCACCTTTTGTACATACGTGGCCCACTTACCAGGTCTCCAGGGGAGTGAAACCATGTCTTATTTATATTTGAATTCCCAGGGGTCCGTTGAATGAAAGGCTGAAAGGATGAGTGGATGAATGGACATCAAAGCATTTCTTTTTCTCTACTGTCAATGAAACATAACCATTTAAAGTAATTTTTTTTTAAAAGAGTTACCAAGTAAAACACACTAAAGGCTTTATATGTGCCAAGGATTTTATAGCCATTATTATATTTAACTCCATAAATTCATATTATCCCCATGGGGCCTTTGTGGAAGAGGTAGGAAAATGTTTCAAGGTTAAAACAGTTCATCAGTGACAGATTTAGAATTGACACTTAATTCTGTCTGGCTCCAAAGTCTGTGCTCTTTATTTATATATCTCTCTCTGCTTCAGTTTTCTCATCTATCCAATGAGAATAAAATCAGGACTTACTGGTGTTTTATGAGGAATAGAGTGCTTAGGACAGAGCCTGACATAGAGTCAGCCCTCAACAACTGATGGTCATGGCTGTTATTCTGTCACGTTGCCTCTGATAAACATACCACAGGCCAATAGCAGAAATGAACCAGTCAGTGCATGCTGAGGCCCTCATTTAAGGACAGATTAGTTGGATTACTCCCAAAAGCAAGTAGTGACTGGGAGAGTGAAAGATCTTGAGACCATTTCTTAGGAATAGAAGTTTAAGAATCTGGCAGTGATTACTCTGAAGATGAGATGACTTAGAGAAGACATAACCTTGGTCTCTAAATATGGGTGACACCCAGGGACTGACACTAAAGTCAAGGGGTATGAATCAAAGAGCGAGGTCTGAGGTGCTATTATCATCTCCGTTTTGGAGATGAGGAAATCGTGTCCTGAAGACTTGAGTCGTCACCCAAGATCAGAGAGCTCATAAGGGGTAAAGCAGGAGTTAGGGAGGGGAACGGTGGAGGTTTAGGGCACATGGAGACTCAGCAGTGGTGGTGTCCATCTCCACAGGGTGGGTCAACTCTTGGGCAACATGAGAGACTTTGCTCTATGAGGAGATGAGTGAGGGGCTGGCCCGACAGGATCACCTGCTGGCAGAAGTCACTCCTCTCTGGAGTCAGGCACACAGAGAGGTGCAGGAAGAGCAAAGGGCCCTTCCTCTTGGGTGCCCCTCCGGTTTTCTTCTATTTAGGCAATGGGGAAGATGAAATCTGGAAACAGTAGAAGTAAGTTTCAGCCCCTGTTCCCACACACTGGGAGGTCCTGGCTCTGACTGAGACCCTCAGTGGGGGTTGGGTGGTTGGGCTCTTTCAGCAGCCAGGTGTGTCCTCACGACAAACCTCTCTCCACCAAGGTCACGGAAAGAGACTGTCAGCCAAGGACCTCAGGACCCACTTCCCTCAGAGCCATTTGCTTTTCCTTCCACTGGTCGTTTTTATTGATTCTGCTGGGCCATATGTAAACTTTGAATTTTCACTTGAAAAGGAGTTTGACTTCTGTGTAGACCTCAAAGGGCTGCTTTTTTTTCCCTTTCAATTCCCCACGTAGACTAGCAAAGGTGTTTCCTGTTTGATGCTGGAAGAAAATTATACCGTTTTTCTTTTCTTATTTTTCTGTTCAAGAAGTTGAATGGTTTTACAAGAAAGCACAGTCATATCTTATTTGTATGATTTGTTTTAATACAGAAATCATAGTGACGTCGTTTTTGTAGCCATTTGGTTAAACCACCTCATTTTACAGATAAGAGAATAGAGACCCCGAGAGGCTGGGGATCCAGCCCGAGTCCCACGTTGGGACGGTGTTCGAGGAGAAGTGGGAGGCCGAGGGCCCGATACCTCATCCAGGGTTCAGTGCACCCCCTGCCACGGATTCCTGCTGCACCCTCAGCTCAAGGGCCAGCGGGGACAAATGGAGGCGGGCGCTGAGCTGCTGGCAGGGTTGTTTCCTGTGCTCCGATGGTGAATCTTCCACCAAAAAGTGATAGTAGTCGGGGTAAGAATTTGGAACCTGGAATCAGCAGCGGGCTGCCATCTCGATTTTCCAAACATTTTGTGGAAAATCTTCAAGGACTCCTCCCATGAAGTCGTTAACAAATTATTTTGTGTGTGCTTTTTTCAGGGGAGATAGTCAGATCCACAAACTGTCTATCACAGTGCTGTTCGCTAGGAATCAATGTGAGCTGCAGGGGCAAGCCATAAACTTAACATTTTCTGGTTGTCACATTAAAAACCGTAAAGAAACAGGTGAAATTAGTTTTAATCATATTTTTACCTGATCCAAGATATCCACACTATTATAATTTCAACATCCATCAATATAAAAATGAACAATGAAATATTTTGTATATTTTTCATACTAATTCTTCAGAATGTGGTTTGTATTTTACACTTACAGCACATCTCAGCTTCATCTCTTGGACTGGACACTTTTCTAGAGCTCCACAGGCCCAAGTGGCTAGTTATCCTAAAAATAAGTAAGAAACATTGAACTGGATGATCTTGATCAAAGTTGCTGTCAGCTGGATAGGTCCCTGAGAAAGAAACTCAGCATGGGAAGGAGGCTGAGGACCTACAGGGACACAGGAAGGCTGAAAGGAGGGCAAGGAGACCCCACAGGGCTCTGCCTCTTGAGCAGGTGGAGCAACATGGGCAGTGTCCTAGAGGTGCTGGGATGAGCTGGGATTTGCGGGTGGGAGACGACAGGTTATGGCCTGTGCAGCTGCTTCCCTGATGGGACAAAGAAGTAACTGCTGAGAAAAGTTGGAGAGGGAAGGGAGAGGCTGAAGAGTGAGAGGAGAGACATAAATCAGATGCAAGTTGACACACTAGAGGTGATAAATGGCCAGCATTCTAAATAAATGCTTGAAGAATGGTGACAGAATAGTAATGACAGTGGTAGCTAGCATTGATTGACCACCCTCTACATTTAGCACTGCTCTCATGGATGTATGCTCATGTTTTTACTAAATCCTCAAAATAGTCCTGTGGGATAATTATTAATATCCTCAGGATAAAGTTGAGGAAAGCAAAGTTGTTATTTTAGGTAACATTTCCAAGGCCACACACCGAAAGGGAATTGGGGTTGGGATGGGAAGCTGGGTCTGGCTGGTGGATCTCAGGCTGCATTTAGGCAATTGCAGCAACAGGGCGGGGAGTGTGCTGTTGACTGCCTGGGAGCAAGGGGCCCGCACAGGCAGCCACCTCTCCCCCAAACCCGTGCCCACCATCTGAGCCGGCATTGGTGGTGTTTCCAGGGAGGGCCCATTAGAAGCAGGAGGAGAATTAAGATGCCTGAAAGTAGCATAAGGATTGTTATTTCACCTCCCTTTCCTCCTCTAACAAGGGACTTCCCAGGGTTGCATGGAAAGCAAACAAAATAATGAGCACACAACGACTACTTCTCTTTGTACAGCTTCTGCTCATTGTTAGATAAAGATATTCTTCATATATTAAGGACCTTATGAATGAAATCATTTTTCCCATTATAGTTCTTCAGACTTAATTTAAATGTACAAAAACTTAGAGGATTTCAAATAGTTATAGACTCTACTAAATCATAAACTCTGTTTTCCCTAATGTTGTTCTCGTCAATCTTTTCATTGTTTGAGTATACTTTAGAGATGAAACAAGATAGGACACCCTGCAAAACTCTCATGGTCATCTGCCTGACTTTTCAGGTCATCTCTTTCTCTGCAGTTTCCTTCTTTCTCCCCAAAATCTATGTGGTCACTAGGATCCAGGATCTCCTTGTCAGTTCCACATGCACTTCAGTCCCTGAGTTTGCTTCGGCAATTACAGAACACTCAAGTGACTTAATGAAAGATGCTATCAGACATAGTTCAAGGACCTAAAGTTTCTTTAAAGGCAAAGGATATGATTACATGGCACTGGCTACACAAAGCAGGAAATGAGATGCCTGATCCCCAGGATGCCACCACCTCCCTGGGGCACAGCTGGGGTGAAGCTCCCCTGTGCCCTTCCCATGTGGAGCCTCCTGGCCTCCCAGTCCCACTTCCTGTTACCAGACTCTGCTTACAGTCCTGCCAGCTCACCAGGTGGAACTTACCAGTGCAAGGCTCCCTTGGCATTTCCTATATGTGTATTTAGGATTTTGTGGATCGAGGGTTGATGTCCTGGGTGGCTGTGGGCTGTGACACGGCTAAGGCTGCCTGAGGTCCAGATCACTCCATCCTCAGGGTGACTGTGTGGGGCCCGGGGCTTCAGGACTCCAAAGCCGGTGGCTTCTGGCTGAGAGGAAAATCTCCTGTTTACCACAATGAGACTGACACACAGGATCATTTTCTACATTTGCCACAACATGAAAAGTGTCAGGTTTAAGGCCCTTCATGTGGGAGCCATCTTTCTTTGGACCTGATACTAACAGAACTTTACAGGTTTTGTGTGTTTTGATATTCAGTGCTTGAATTAAATCACTTTTATTTCCAGTGCTGGTTTTAAAATCGTGTTTCAGAAACTCAAATTCTTATTTAAGTCTATTTCATTCTCTATCTTTTTGATAATTTTAAGTCCATTTTTTCTATTTCCTCACTAGTAGATCCCCATGGATTAGGAGTCCTGGTGGTTTCCCACACTGTTGCATCTTCTTGTGCTCTGAGAAATTGTAACAGACAGAAGTGTGGGTGCTAGGGCCAAATCCATCTCTCAGTCCGTGATCATGGAGACATCACTGACCCAGCCTCTAGACCTAGAAATCAGCCATGCATGGGGCATATGTCGCTCGGGCTCCTGGACAGCCTTTGAAGCCCCAGCCACCCCATCCCCTCATTGTGTCACATAATCACCTTCCAGTGGGTTGTGCAGCTTCACTTGCACCTGCCACATTCTATGCCCTATTTTGGTAGCCCCACTGAAATATAGCTTTTATATTAAGTGCAGGTGTGCCACTTTAATTAATTTAAATATTTCATCTATCACTTCTACATGTTTGTAGCTGGAGAGGGCACCAGTGCAGCCAACCCTCACTCTGTGTTCTTGACCTAAAACTCACTGCTCATTAAATTTCTTTTTCTCTTATTTTAATTACTTTTAATAAACCTTATTATTTTTTCTTTGTCTCCTAAACTTATTCCCATGTTGGACTGCTAATCTCCACTTAATTAAATTGAATAAATAACCCAGATGGAAAGTTTCAAGATGGTGAAACTCTGAAGCATGAAACACTCGAGCCTTTCTTTTCTCTTGGGAATGGGATTCAGGCAAGGATGCCAGTCATCTTTGTAGTTGTTAAATATAACACTGGATGTCTTAACCTATGCCTTAACAATAGGAAAGGGAAAAAAAGTTAGAAGGATTATAAGGATTAAAAAGTAGAAAGATTGCAGATGCTATAAACATACATGCAGAAAATCTAAGAGAGTCAATTAAATTAATTTTAATTCTGTTTTAAACAGAATAACTTTGGCAGTGGTCTGGGATAGATTCTCTCAAAAATAAATATATAAGTAGAAGACAATGTTTGGCACACCTTCTAAAATCAATTTTTCTCTATATTACCAATCATGTCAACAGTACGTTGGTTGTTCACGGCGGGGAAATAACTGTTTTTCCAACAGACACCAGTTTGAAGCTTTCATGAAGTCCAAAGTCTCCATTCAGTCATTTCCCACACTCCTGAGTAATGAATAAGCACCATTCCCAGACATCATCTCCAGACAATGATTGGATCAATGATTCAGCATAGCCAGCCTTCCCGTAAGGTTCTCCTAAATATCTCCCTTGTCAGACCAACCCCAGGTGACCTTGACTGTCCTGGGAAGCAGATAGAATGGGGCTCTCCCACCTCCTAGAGAGCTGAAGGATCTATGCTCTGAGGTAGATGGCTCTGTTAGGGCCTGAAGATCTCAGCTTGGTCTGTGGGAAGAGCCTGGGACAGTGGGGTACAGGGATACTGCTGCTCAGAGCAGGGGGGATGGAAAGGTGGAGGCTGGGTTTTGAGCTCAGGATTTTTACTGCTCAGAGTAAAGAAGTCAGGGCCAGGAAGTGAGGAGACAACGGCTGTCTACCCTGTGGCCCAGGGCTGCTCTCGGCAGGCACAGGCAGTTTTCAGCACAGGATAGAGGAAGTCTGAATCACCGTGCCTGTCCCACACCGCACAGTAATACACACCAGAATCACTTTCCTCCAGTTTTTGGACTACTAACTTGTAGCTCCTGTCTCTACCTGTATAAGCATCATATTTAGATTGCTTGATTCTAGAGTCCACCCAAAACTTTGAAGTACTGGGTTGGTAGTAGAGAAGGCGTTGTGGGGCCTTCCCCTCTTGGTGTTGGTACCAGTGGACGTAGTAGCTGTTTTGTCCAACAATATCACAAGTGATTACAACAGTTTCCCCAATCTCTCTGGTGACTGACCTCTTTCTCCATTCCAAGTTGGGAGCACTCTGACTGGCTGCAATGGGAACAACACAAAAAAGTAATAGGGAAGAGGTAATAGCAATTCCTTAAAAGAAAAGCCATACTTCAAAGAAACAGCCCATGAGCATCTATGCAACACACTTACCAGGAGCCAAGAAAGCTAGAAGTAGAGCCATAGCCCACAGCATGATCCTCTCTTGGGCTTTAGAAGCAAAGGCAACCAGGTGATGAAAGAAGGACTCCCTGTGAAAACTCAAATCCTACCCAAAAAGAAAGTCATCCAGGAGAAAGGGCAGCAGGTAGAGCTCTTCTTCCTAACTGGTATCACAGGCAGGGAGAAGAAGCTGAGCATCTGGGTCAGAAGACCTCCAAGCTATTTATACAGAAGGGGTGGGGGCTGGGACAGGGCTGGGAGAGGAGCCCTTACTCTGACTCAACCCACCTCCTGAGCGCCCTCTAGAGGCAGGCTGGGAGCAGCCCTCTCCGCAAGAAAGAGCCTGGAGCCCCAAGAGCTCGGAACTCCAAGCAGGTTGAGTGCAGGTTTCTTGTGTAGTTGAACCGTGGGCAAAGCTTGCCTGTTCCTGGTGCAGCGAGCAGTCCTAAAGCAGGCTAGCGTCCCTGGATTCCATTTCAATGTGTCCCTGGGGCTGTCCCAGCCTTGTCAGGAGAGGTCATATCCTTTCGACATCTGTAAGTAATTTTTGAAGCAAACAAGAACATCAAATGGAATAAACACTGAATCTGCTCTTTATAATTTATTTTAATTTAAAAATTAAATAAATCAATTATTTTGGTTGACATTTGGCTCCCAGAGAAGTTAAAGGAAAGTATGTGATTGGGGTACGGAGCGAGATGGAAATCAAGTTCTTAGAGGATTTCTGTTGATTCTTGAGTCAAAAGTGCCTGCCAGGTAGGGTTGCTGGGTTTAGTTAAAAAAAGAAAAAAAGTGAGCAATTCTTTGTTGTTTATCTGAAATTCAAATTTAACTGGGCATCCTGAATGGCTGCTGCAGGAGTGGCTCTGAAATCAAGAATGTCCCAGGAGATTACGCAGGACACACACTCATGTACCCTGATGCCCTGAGAAAGCTTTCTAGGGTAGAAATCTAATTTATGAATGAAAATGGAGAAACTTGCTATCACAGTAAAATGGAGAAAAAATCCTTATCAAAATGTAATGAAATTTACAGTAGTAAAAAGAGTGAACTACTGGAATGAGACCAGGGAGATCCATTGAACAAAATAGATCATCCAGAAAGAGAACCACATATATGTAATTTTTATTGTAAGAAAAAGTTGTACATTGAAATAGGAAATAGTCTCTTATGGGAATTGGCTCCCTGCATGAAAACAAATACTGTTGAAATGCTCCCTTACCACTCACAAATACATCTCAGTTGGAATAGAGATTTATGTGCTAAAACACACACACACACACACACACATTAGAATTTAAGGTTGATGGTTGCATATGAGCTGCAGTGAGCTAGGACTCTCTAGGCTCGACATCAAAAACAGACACCATATGGTAGATTTAACCTAAAATAACTATACAACTCTAGTGATCAAAAAAAATGCCAAAAATACATAAATAGCAAAGAAGGTCAATATTTTTAACATATTTAATAAAAGTTTAACAACCCAACATGGTATAAGACTTTGAAAAACACTACGAAAAGTATTAATACTCCAACAGAAGAATGGAAAGCCAACAAGAAGAGGTAAGAGAAAGAAAGAGAGAGAGAGAGAGACAATCTTAAATTGCATCATCTGGGCCTACAGTTTTTAGTAGTGATTATAGAATTTCATATATGTATATTTTTAAATACATATATATATATTTATCTTAATACTACTAGAAACCAAGACTTTCTATACATGGGTAAAGAAATATAAATGTCAAAATAGAAAATTTTAAGCAAAAACCCCCTGATCTTTAATTTGAAGCTGTTTTCTCTAAGAAATGTCCACTGAACAGAAAGCAATAACAATCTAGAAGTAATGAGCCCTAAAAGGTAATTTCAGGGTAACTAGAGCTGGATTGAGAAATAGCTTAATCCAGGTCTGGGGCAGGATATGTACAAGATAAGATTATGCCATCACATCATAACTGAAATCAAGGAAGCCATCAGAGACTTTCAACTCATGTGAAAGCACAGAGAAGCCAACTTGCAGTAGCCACAGATGGGACAATTCAAGCACCAAAAGAACAATACCTATAAAAATATCGATCGACAGCAAATACATTGTTCATTGATACATATATATGACAGATACTCCTATGCAAACAAAATAATGTCATGGGGGGGGGGTTGGTTAAGGCACCATCCCATTATTCCAAAAGCAGAAATACAAAAGAAAATTTATCAAATATTTACCTTGCCAATTCTGTATAAAGAGTTTTTCAGGATAGCACAGAGCTCATGAATGAAAGTTCTTCTGAATGGAAATATTATGACTAATAAAGGCGGAGAAATATTAAAATTAGAACACTATCATTAGGCGATCCCTAAGGATATTCTGAATTTAGATATCAATCATGCATGGGTTTATAGCTCTACCACATTCAGCAGGTACCTATCACTCCATTTTTCTATGCTCCCATATCTGTCTCTACACACAAACACACACACACACTCTCACTCTCTCCACCTCTATATCCATATCTTGATCTTTCTTGTGGTGTGTCTGTCTCCTGTCACTATTTATTCCTGTATATTTTCCTCTTTCTCTCTTCTCACCTCTGTCTTTCTCCTCAATTTCTTTCTCTCTCCTCTATCTCACAATCTCTCTCCATCTCTCTCTACACAGTTCTGTGTCTGTATCTGTCTTACCTCTTTCTACCTATCTCTGCTAACAATCACTCTTTCTCTATTTCTCTAATTGTGTCTCTCTTTGCATTTCTATCCACAAGGATAATAACTACTATAAAGTCTCTGCCTATTGGTCCAACATTTCTGCCATCTCAGGTTTGGCATCTGTTGACTGGCTTTACCCTTGCAAGATATTGATTATTTCCCTGGTTCTTTATACACTCAGTATGCACATTTTGATAATTTGTTCTGGACAATGGGTCTTGTTTAAATCCCAAGGAGAATGTTGAAATTGTTTTGTTTTTGCTTGTTGCTTGTTAACAGGCAATTGACCTAGTCAGGGTAGCAAGTTCCTATCTGCATTTGGTAGGCTGTGGTTCCCACACCAGTTCAAGATTTCGCAGCCTTTGCGGGAGTATTCAGCGCTGTCCTGTGCCTCCACCAACAAGTGGGTGGGGCCTATGTCCTGGGCAGTGGTTTATCTTATAGTGCAGTTTGCAAAGCCTTTGGTAGGCTGCTTAGAGCCAGCTCTATGCATGTGCATCTAGGAGGTGAACCCAGGGGTCCACACACCATTGTGTGATTGCTTTCTCAGTCTCCCTCTGCTCTGCAGTCTCCCCAAGGCAGTCCAATCCACAGCCATTCCTGCTCCTGTCCTGGGAGACGTGGGGCTTTAGTGAGCTTACTCTGCAGTGCACTTCCCTCCGCTGTGACTGCCTCTGGCACCAAGCAGTGAAAGGGTAAAGAGAAGAGACAACAGGAGTCTCTCCATGCTCTTGGGCCCACAGTTCCTCTATCAGAGGGAAGGCTTCTTGTCCCCAATTGTTTTAGGCTCCTGTCTATCAACTACTGCTATGGCTGCCACTGGGATTGTCTGGGAGCTGGGCATGGAAGAAGACAAGAGAACAAAAGCAAAAAGCAAAGAAACAGGCTCTCTGACTCATAGACAGTCTCTTTCTCAAAATAAAGAACTTCTCTTGGTGCTCTCTCTTTAATTTACTGCAGAACTCTGGGGTGCAGGTTGTCTTTTCCTGAATTTTGAGTCCATATAGAGAATACTGGAGAAAAGAAATAATTGAGAAAAGCTTCACTTTGATTCCATTCTCCATTCTGCCAGCTCTTACATATTTTTCAGAGTCCTCAGATTCAGTGTATAGATGCCTTCAGTGGGACAGACAAGGTGCAATGTGCTCACTCCACATTTTCCAGAACCAGAACTCACTCCTTACAATGTGAATTCCCAGCTCCTTCCATGAAGAGGTTCAGGCTTTTCCCACATTTCCTGAATACAGGAGGAATTCATGGAGCTTCTGTTCCAGGCCCAGGCCTCAGGTGTCCTTACTGGCAGCTCTCAGGACCCACCACGGCCAGGAGAACGAGTCTGGACTGACCCGTGGAGGATGCGAGACCTTGTGGAACAGACTCACCTCCCAGCCAGGCCAGCGTGGACCGGCCGGCCCCTAGCTGACCGAGCAGCCCAGCAGCACGCGGCCAAGCCCAGCACCTGCCACGCACCAGGCTGTGACAAGTTAAAAAATAAAAACTCTTTATTTTTTTTTTACAATTGAATCTTTACAACAATTTAATCCTTTAATAATACTTCAAAGTAGACAGAATAAACCACATTTGACAGATGAGAGAATCCAAATTTTAAAAAGGATGATCTGCTCAGCAGAAGTAGGTAGCAGATTCTGAATTTAAACAAAAGTCTAACAAACTCCAAAACTGTGCTTCCATTATTGGAATATAAATTATGTAGGATTTGTTTTAAAACAAGAAAGTGTAATGGACCATAAGGACAATGTGAGAAAGATTGCAGAAACTCAGAATAACTCTCAGATGTCAGAAAGCAAAGAGCATAGGATATTCTTGAATATTATTTATTTAATTAATCTTACTAGCAATTTCAATAGCAGAAAAATAGAAGAAATTTCAGCTTTTAAAAATTGATAGTGGATGGACTTTTGTCAAAGACTATTTTAAGGTAATAAGAGAAATTTCTCATAAATTAAATGATAATAAACTCCCTTTATTGAGTGTCAAAAACATTTTACATATTTATTCCATCCTTGAAGTATATAGTGTACTTATCCCCATTTTGCAGATGAAACTGGAGCTTCTGTGAGGTTGCCAGGCTAACAAAGAACACACCCAGAATGTGAACCCCGTATGCCTGGGCCCTAGGTAACCTCTTGGGTGTTTACTATTCGGGGATTACTTTCTCTCTTCCTCAGCCTGTTGCATTTTCATACAAAATGTGACGATTTCAACACTGTGCTTCCTGCCAAAAAAGGCCAGTATTTTTACATCATTTAATTAGATACATTAACTTCTAGCATCACCTGGTGGCCACTGGAGGTTGGTCACACATGTCACATTCCCTTGCGGTGGAGCCCCCAGTGAGTTATCTATAGTAACAATAAAGTCTCCGTGACTGGAAAAGGCACAGCTCATAAGGGGGTAAAGTGGAGTTAGGGGAGGTAGCGGTGGAGGTTCAGGATACACGGAGACTCGGCAGCTGTGGTGTCAACCTGCTCGGGGTGGGTTGACTCTTGGGCAATAACAGAGACATTCTCCTTGAGGAGATGAGTGAGGGGCTGGCCCGACAGGATCACCTGCTGGCAGAAGTCACTCCTCTCTGGAGTCAGGCACCCGAGAGGTGCAGGAAGAGCAAAGGGCCCTTCCTCTTGGGTGCCCCTCGGTTTTCTTCTATTTAGGCAATGGGGAAGATGAATCTGGAAACAGTAGAATTAAGTTTTAGCCCTTTCCCACACACTGGGAGGTCCTGGCTCTGACTGAGACCCTCAGTGGGGGTTGGGCGGTTGGGCTCTTTCAGCAGCCAGGTGTGTCCTCACGACAAACCTCTCTCCACCAAGGTCACGGAAGGAGACTGTCGGCCAAGGACCTCAGGACCCACTTCCCTCAGAGCCATTTGCTTTTCCTTCCACTGGTCGTTTTTATTGATTCTGCTGGGCCGTATGTAAACTTTGAATTTTCACTTGAAAAGGAGTTTGAATTCTGCATGGACCTCAAAGAGCTGCTTTTTTTACACTTTTAATTCCACACATAGACTAGCAAAGCTGTTTCCTGTTTGATGCTGGAAAAAATTATACGTTTTTCTTTTCTTATTTTTCTATTCAAGAAGTTGACTAGTTTTACAAGAAAGCAGACAGCACAGTCATATCTTATTTGTATGATTTTTTTTAGTACAGAATTCAAAGTGACATAGTTTTTGTAGCCATTTGGTTAAACCACTTCATTTTACAAATGAGAGAATAGAGACCCCGAGAGTCTGGGGATCCAGCCCGAGTCCCACGTTGGGATGGTGTTCGATGAGAAGTGGGAGGCCGAGGGCCCGATACCTCGTCCAGGGCTCAGTGCACCCCCTGCCATGAGGATTCCTGCTGCACCCTCAGCTCAAGGGCCAGCGGGGCCAAATGGAGGCGGGTGCTGAGCTGCCGGCAGGGTTGTTTCCTGTAGTCCCGATAGTGAATCTTCCACCAAAAAGTGATAGTAGTCCGGGTAAGAACTCAGAACCTGGAATCAAGAGTAGGCTCCCAATCTCGACTTTCCAACCATTTTGTGAAAAATCTCCAGGGAGTCCTTCTCCTTTGAAATCATTTACAAATTATTTTGTGTGTGTCTTTTCAGGAGAGATGGTCAGATCCACAAGCTGTCTAACACAGGCTGTCCAATAGGAATCAGGGTGAACTGCAGGGGCAAGTCATAAAGTTGACGTTTTCTAGTTGGCACATTAAAAAATATAAAAAGAAACGGGAAATTAGGTTTAATTGTAAATTTACTTAATCCAAGATATCCACACTATTATAATTTTAACATCCCATTATACAAAAATGAATAATGTGATATTTTGCATATTTTTCATACTAATTCTCCAAAATATCATTTGTATTTTATGCTTTCAGCACATCTCAGCTTCATCTCTTGGAGCAGCCACTTTTCTAGAGTACAACGTGCCCCAGTGGCTAGTTATCCTAAAAATGACCAAGAGACATTGAACCAGATGCTCTTGATCAAAGTTGCTGTTGGTTAGACAGCTCCTGAGAATTAATTAGGCTATGAATTCATCCCCTTTTCATTTATCCTTTTATCTGTAGTGGGAGCAGGGGAGTGGGGCTGCTGGGGGAGAAGGCTGCTCTGCTTCCCAAGGACAGGGAGACCCAAGGGCACCAAGAATCAGTGAAAGTTGCCAAGGCCTGGAGGGACCTGGGGAATGTGTGTCCTTTTTGTGCAGGGGCCGAGGCCCCGTGGGGGCTGCACTGGTCCCAGCCAGCACAGCAGGACATGCCCCTCACTCTCCCCCAGCTTCAGCAAAGACAATGGACAGCTCTCGCCACACTTCACCTGCATGGCTGTGATTTTATCTGCTTTCAAGACGGAATCCCAGAGCTTATCAGATTTGAACATGATCTGCTTTAGGAGCCTCTCAGGGCCCTGCTCTCCTGAGGCTGGTCCAGTGGATGTAGTTGACCATGCTGAGGACCAAGCAGGGCCGGGGGACAGAGCTTCCTCAGCTGCTCCAGCCTGAGGACCCACTGGCCAGCTGCAAGGAGACAGCAGTGAGGCAGGGACGGCTGAGAGCCTCAAGCCACATGGACTCGGCATGGGAAGGAGGCTCAGGACCTACAGGGACCCAGAAAGGCTGAAAGGAGGGCAAGGGGACCCCACAGGGCTCTGTCTCTTCAGCAGGTGAAGCAACACAGGCAGTGTGAGTTCTGTTCCCTATCTAAAGAGTCACTCGCTGTCACACAGCTCTGCCTTCTCAGCTCTGGGACAATTAGCTGCGTGTGCATGAAAGGCTATCGCCAATGCCAGATATTGTGGCTTGTCTGTGTGTTGCTGGAAACACTTCCCCTCACACTGGGTTGTTTGGGCAGCTCTGTGCTGTGGAGGTGGCACTGGGCAGGAGCGATCCCAGCCTGCCGGAAGATGGCTGTAGAGGGACACCCCCCTTTTCTTGGGAAGTTGTGGTGTTTAGCAATTTTCTCAGCCACTAGACTTCTTAGTTTGTCTCTCAGAGGTATCTCAGCTCTGTTCTTGCCTGTGCACAAATTGCAAGTCTTTGAGGCTTTCTATAATGGGCTGCTTAGCGTAATTGTTTCAGAAAATCAGAAAACAAAAACACAACAACAACAAAAAAAAAAGAGCCCTCCTTACAGATCTAATGGACTATTGAAATGCTAAGAGACAAGGACTGGAGGGCCATTAAGGAACAATCAAGAAATCAGAGAAACTGGCTCTTCAGACAAATGTCCTCATCCTCTGGATTTGCATATGTGCCTGATTCTATTTGAGCCCTACCCTTCTGCATATTATGTTCACCTTAACTCCAAAAAGTCTCTGTTTTTATTGCTGGGTGGTTTTTTTTTTTTTTTTTTTTTCGCTGTTTTTGCTACCCTATCTCTTCTCTGCCGGGCTGACTGCTCCAAGATTCTCGGGTGTCTGGTCTCAGTCTATCTATGTTTGGAGTTTTTGATCAGCAGTTAGAGTTTACAATCAGAGCTGCAACTGTAGTTCTCCCTCCTCGTTCCCAGCACCAATAGACCCTCCTCCCACAGGACTGTGCCTGGCAGGGAGGGGTGGGGTGACCCTGGCCAGGAGGAATTGCAGATTTCGCTGATCTCGGGTGTTCCACTCGTTCATGTGTTTTGTATGAAGTATGCACAAAGTCAAATTGCTCTGTGGTGTCTGGTCCACGCAGTTCCTGGCTTTCCACCAACTGCCCTGTAGGAGTAATTAAAACCCACACCTCAGCTCTCTGTTATCTTGTCCTGCCTCCTGCCAAGCAGGCTGCGAATACTCTGACACATCCCTATGGCCAAGAACTTCCCTTGGGGATGGTGCTCACTTGTGACATAGCAGCCTTCAGTCAGCAGAGGGCATGGGAGTGCACGGCCTGAAAGAGGGACCCACTTGGAACTCCGACAAACCATACACCAATACCAAGGACTTGTGGGTCAGCAGCAGCGACAAACTGTGGCGAGACTGAACTGAAGGATTAGACCCTTCCAACAGCATTAAATCACCAGGAACACCTGGGAGATTTGATTATTAAACCTGCCCTCCCTCCCTAACCACTCAGACACATGCTGCACATTCAGGGCAGGCAGCACCAACTACACATGCAAACTTGGCACACAAATTGGACCCCCACAAGACTCAAACCCCTACTCACCACAAAGGCAAAGTTGGGGAGAACTGCCTTCAGGAGAATAGGTGGCTCATGGATGCCACCTGCTGGTTAGTTAAAGAGTACTCCACCAAGCTCTAGATATGACAAATTAAAGATAAGTGTTTGAATCAGTCTACATATCCTAAAAGAACCCTATCAAGTTAAGCAAAGGCCAAGAGGCCAAAAACAACAGAAAATTTTTAAGTATATGAAAAACCAGATGATATGGATAACCCAAACCTGCACACCCAAATCAAAAGATAAGAGAAGACACAGTACTTGGAACAAGTAAACAAACAACTAAAGACAAACAATGAGAGCACGGCACAGGATATAAAGGACATGAAGAAGAGCATGGCACAAGATATAAAGGACAATGAGAAGACCCTAGAAGAGCATAAAGAAGAAATTGCAAGAGTAAATAAAAAAATACATGATCTTATGCAAGTAAAAGAAACTGTTGACCAAACTAAAGAGATTCTGGGTAGTCATAGTACAGTACTAGAGGAAGCTGAACAAGGAATCAGTGACCTCTAGGATGACAGAACATAAAATGAAAGAACAAAGGAAAGAATGGGATAAAAATCAAAAAAATCAAAACGGACCACAAGGATATGATACATAACATAAAACGTCCAAATATAAGAGACATTGGTGTTCCAGAAGGGGAAGAGAAGGGTAAAGGTCTAGAAAGAGTATTCAAAGAAATTGTTGGGGAAAACTTCCCAAACCTTCTACACAACATAAGTACACAACTCATAAATGCCCAATGGACTCCAAAAAGAATAAATCCAAATAAATCCACTCAGGGATATATTCTGATCAGATCTTCAAATACTGATGAGAAGGAACAAGTTCTGGAAGCAGCAAGAGAACAGCAATTCACCAAAAACAAAGGAAATAGCATAAGACTAAGTATTGACTACTCAGCAGGTATCATGGAGGTGAGAAGGCAGGGGCATGACATATTTAAAATTCTGAGAGAAAAAAATTGCCAACCAACAATTCTTTATCCAGAAAAGTTCTCCTTCAAATTTTAGGGAGAGCTTAAATTTTTCACAGACAAACAACTGCTGAGAGAATTTGCTAACACGAGACCTACCCTACTTGAGATACTAAAAGGAGTCCTACTGACAGAGACACAAAGAAAGGAGAGAGAGAGATGGATAAAGTTTCAGTACTAAATAATTCAATATCGGTACGTTAAAGAAAGTTAAGAGAGAGAGGAAAAAAATATATCTGACAAACATAAATCAAAGGATGATGACTGATTCAACTAATGCCTTCACAGTAATAACATTGAATGTAAATGGATAAAACTCCCCAATTCAAAGACATAGATTGGCAAAACTGGATAAAAAATCTGAATCATCAATATGCTGCGTACAAGAGACTCATCTTAGACATAGGGACACAAAGAGATTGAAAGTGAAAGGATGGAAAAAATATTCATGCAAACTACCACCAAAAGAAAGCAGGAGTAGCATTATTAATCTCAGAAAAAATAGACTTTAAATACAAGGATGTTATAAGAGACAAAGAAGGCCACTACATACTAATAAAAGGGGCAATTCAACAAGAAGAAATAACAATCATAATTGTTTATGCACCCAATCAAGGGGCCACAAAATACATGAGACAAACACTGGCAAAACTAAAGGAAGCAATTGATGTCTCCATAATACTTATCCAAGATTTCAACACATCACTCTCTCCTATAGATAGATCAACCAGACAGAAGACCAATAAGGAAATCAAAAACCTAAACAGTCTGATAAATGAATTCGCTTTAACAGGCATGTATAGAACATTACATCCCAAATCACCAGGATATACATTTTTCTGTAGTGCTCATGGAACTTTCTCCAGAACAGATCATAGGCTGGGACATAAAACAAGCCTCAATAAATTAAAAAAATTGAAATTACTCAAAGCACATTCTCTGACCACAATGGAATACAATTATCAGTCAATAATCATCAGAGATTTAGAAAATTCACATATACCTAGAGGTTAAACAACACACTCCTAAACAATCAGTGGGTTAAAGAAGAAATAGCAACAGAAATTGCTAAATATACAGAGACGAATTAAAATGAGAACACAACATATCAAAACATACGGGATGCAGCAAAAGCAGTAGTGTGGGGGAAACTTATAGCACTGAATGCATACATCCAAAGGAAGAAAGAGCTAAAATCAAAGAACCAATGGAGCAACTGAAGAAGCTAGAAAATTAACAGGAAACTAATCCTAAACCAGGTAGAAGAAAAGAATTAACAAGGATTAAAGCAGAGATAAATGACATAGAGAACAACAAAAAAAAAAACAACAGAGAAAATAAACAATGCCAAAAGTTGGTTCTTTGAGAAGATCAAGAAGATTGACAAGCCCCTAGCTAGACTGACAAAATAAAAGAGAGAGAAGACCCATTAAACAAAATATTGAATGAGAAAGGTGACATTACTGCAGATCCCAAAGAAATTAAAAAAAAATTATAGGGGATACTGTGCAACAACTGTATGCCAACAAACTGGATAATGTAGAGGAAGTGGACAAATCCTGGAAATGTATGAACAACCTAGCCTGACCAGAGAAGAAACAGAAGACCTCAACCAATCAATAACGAAAAGAGATCCAATCAGTCATCAAAAAACTTCCCACAAATAAATGCCCAGGGCCAGATGGCTTCACAGGGGAATTCTATGAAACTTCCAAAAAGAACTGACACCAGTCTTACTTAAACTATTTCTAAACATTGAAGAAAATGGAACACTACCTAACACATTCTATGAAATTAACATCAATCTAATACCAAAACCAGGCAAAGATGCCACAAAAAAGGAAAACTACCGGCCAATCTCCCTAATGAATATAGATGCAAAAATTCTCAACAAAATATTGCAAATCGAAGCCAAAGACACATTAAAAAAATCATACACCATGACCTAGTGGGGTTCATTCCAGGCATGCATAAACTCCTAGAAGATAATGGAGGGAAACATCTTCAAGACCTTGTATTAGGCGGCCACTTCCTAGACCTTACAACGAAAGCATAAGCAATAAAAGAAGAAATAGATAAATGGGAACCCCTCGAGCTTAGAAATTTCTCTACCTCAAAGGAATCTGTCAAAAAGGTGAAGAGGCAGCCAACTCAATGGGAAAAAATTTTTGGAAACCATGTATCTGACAAAAGACCGATATCTTGCATATAGAAAGAAATCCTACAATTCAATGACAATAGCACAGAGAGCCCAATTATAAAATGGGCAAAAGATATGAAAAGACAGTTCTTTGAAGAGGAAATACAAATGTCCAAGAAACACATGAAAAAATGTTCAGCTTCACTAGCTATTAGAGAGATGCAAATTCAGACCACAATGACATACCATCTCACACCAATTAGAATGGCTGCTATTAAACAAACAGGAAACTACAAATGCTGGAGAGGATGTGGAGAAATTGGAACTCTTATTCATTATTGGTGGGACTCTGTAATGGTTCAGCCACTCTGGAAGACAGCCTGGCATTTCCCTAGAAAACTTGATACAGAGTTGCCCTTCGATCCACCAATTGCACTTCTTGGTATATACCCAGAAGATCTGAAAGCTGTGACATGAACAGATATCGGTACGCCAATGTTCATAGCAGCATCATTCACAATTGTCAAGAGATGGAAACAAACCAAATGTCTTTCAACAGATGAGTGGATAATTAAAATGTGGTATATACACACGATGGAATACTATGCAGCAGCAAGAGGGAATGATGTCATGAAACATATGACAACATGGATGAACCTTGAAGACATAATGCTGAGCGAAATAAGCCAGGCACAAAAAGAGAAATATTATATGCTACCACTAATGTGAACATTAAAAAATGTAAAACAAATGGTTTATAATATAGAATGTAGGGGAAGTAGCGAAAGAGAGGAATTAATGAAGGGGGAATGATAACCCAATAAGAACAGATAATCTATCATGGGTAAATTTAATGTTCTGGGAATGCCCAGGAATGACTATGCTTTGTTAACTTCTGGTGGGTATGGTAGCAACAAGTTCACAGAAATATTGCCGTATTAGACTGTTTTCTTGGGGTAGAGTACGAACATGTTGGAAGTAAAGTAGTTATTTCAGGTTAGTTGTCTTTTTCTTACTCCCTTGTAATGGTTTTTTTGAAATGTTTTTTTATCATATGTTTTTCTTAATTTTTTTGATATGGTTAATAGTTAATTTAAAAGAATTGTTAATTAAAAAAAAATGAAAAAAATATGCAGAGCCATCCTGAGGAGCTGTTGGAGAATGCAGGGGTGTTGGGCTTCCTCAATTTGATGGTTGCTGATGTGCTCACAGACATTGGGCACTGGTTGTTTGATGGGCCAAGCCTTCTACAATGGGTCTTGCCCTTGGGAAGACTGTTGCTGCAAAGGAGAGACTAGGCTTTCCTATAATTGTGCCTAATAGTCTCCTCCCAAATGCCTCTTTGTTGCTCAGACACGGCCCTCTCTCTCTAGCTAAGCCAACTTGGCAGGTGAAATCACTGCCCTCCCCACTACATGGGATTTGACACTCAGGGGTGTAAATCTCCCTGGCAACGTGGAATATGACTCCTGGGGAGGAATCTAGACCCAGCATCATTGGATAGAAAACATATTCTTGACCAAAAGGGGGGTGTGAAATGAAATGAAATAACCTTCAGTGCCAGAGAGATTACAAAAGGAGCCAAGAGGTCACTCTGGTGGGCACTCTTCTGCACAATATAGACAACCCTTTTTAGGTTCTAATGAATTGGAATAGCTAGCAGTAAATACCAGAAACTATCAAACTAGAACTGAGAACCCTTGAATTTTAAAGATGATTGTAAAAAAATGTAGCTTATGAGGGGTGACAATGTGATTGGGAAAGCCGTATGGACCACACTCTCCTTTGCCCAGTGTATGGATAGAGGAGTAGAAAAATGGGGGCAAAAAAAGAAAAAAGGCACCCAGTGTTTTTTTTTTACTTTATTGTTTTCACTTGAATTTTTATTCTTATTATTTTTGTGTATGTGCTAATGAAAATGTTCAAAAGTTAATTTTGGTGATGAATGCACAACTATACAACGGTACTGTGAACAATAGATTGTATGCTTTGTATGACTGCATGGGATGTGAATATATCTCAATAAAAGTGAATTAAAAAAAATAAAGAGGTGCTGGGATGAACTAGGATTTGTGGGTGGGAGAGGACAGGTTATGGCCTGTGCAGCTGCTTCCCTGATGGGGCAAAGAAGTAACTGGTGAGAAAACTGGGGAAGGGAAAAGGAGGCTGGAGAGTGAGAGGAGAGACAGAAATCTGATGCAAGGTGATGCACTAGGGGTGATAAACGGCTAGAGTTCTAAATAAATGCTTGAAGGATGGGGACGGAATAGTAATGGCAATGATAGCTATCAGTGACTGAACACCCTCTACATTTAGCACTGCTCTCATGGATGTGTGCTCATGGTTCTACTAAATCCTCAAAACAACCCTATGGGTAAATATGATTATCTTCACAATAAAGTTGAGGAAAGCAAAGTCGTTATTTTAAGTAACATTTCCAAGGCCACACACCGAAAGGGAATTGGGGTTGGGATGGGAAGTTGGGTCTGGCTGGTGGATCTCAGGCTGCATTTAGCCAATTGCAGCAACAGGGCGGGGAGTGTGCTGTGCTGCCTGCCTGGGAGCAAGGGGCCCGCACAGAGCAGCCACCTCTCCCCCAAACCCGTGCCCACCATCTGAGCCGGCATTGGTGGTGTTTCCAGGGGATGCCCATTAGAAGCAGGGGAAGAATTAAGATGCCTGAAAGTAGCATAAGGATTGTTGTTTCACCTCCCTTTCCTCCTCTAACAAGGGACTTCCCAGGGTTGCATGGAAAGTAAACAAAATAATGAGCACACAACGGTCTACTTCTCTTTGTACAGCTTCTGCTCGTTGTTAGATAAAGATATTCTTCATATATTAAGGACCTTATGAATGAAATCATTTTTCCCATTATATTTCTTCAGACTTAATTTAAATGTACAAAACTTAGAGGATTTCAAATAGTTATAGACTCTACTAAATTATAAACTCTGTTTTCCCTAATGTTGTTCTTGTCAATCTTTTCATTGTTTGAGTATACTTTAGAGATGAAACAAGATAGGACACCCTGCAAAACTCTCATGATCATCTGCCTGACTTTTCAGGTCATCTCTTTCTCTGCAGTTTCCTTCTTTCTCCCCAAAATCTATGTGGTCACTAGGGTCCAGGATCTCCGTGCCAGTTCCACATGCACTTCAGCCCCTGCGTTTGCTTTGGCAATTACAGAACACTCAAGTGACTGATGGAAAGATGCTATCAGACACAGCTCAAGGACATAAAGCTTCTTTAAATGAAAGGATATGATTACATGGCATTGGCTACACAAAGCAGGAAATGAGGCCACACACTCCCTCCTGGCAGAGATGTCCGATCCCCAGGATGACACCACCTCCCTGGGGCGCAGCTGGGGTGCAGCTCCCCTGTGCCCTTCCCATGTGGAGCCTCCTGGCCTCCCAGTCCCACTTCCTGTTACCAGACTCTGCTTACAGTCCTGCCAGCTCACCAGGTGGAACTTACCAGTGCCAGGCTCCCTCGGCATTTCCTGAATGTATATTTAGGATTTGGTGGATCAAGGGTTCATATCCTGGATGGCTGTGGGCTATGACAGGGCTGAGGCTGCCTGAGGTCCAGACCACTCGGTCCTCAGGGTCAGTCCCTGGGGCCCGGGGCTCCAGGACTCCAAAACCTGTGGCCTCTGGCCGTGAGGAGCATCGCCTGTTTACCACAATGAGACTGACACACAGGATCATTTTCTATGTTTGCCACGACATGCAAAGACTCAGGATTAAGGTCCATTTGTGTGGGATCCGTCTTTGTTTGGACCTGATACTAACAAGACTTTTTACAGGTTTTGTGTGTTTTGATGTTCTGTGGTTTCATTTAAATCAGAGGTATGTTGAGTGCTGGTTTAGGTCTTGTTTCAGAAACTCGAATTCTTATTCAATGCTATTCCCTTCTGTATTTCTTTGATAATTTTAAACATTCTTTAGGTCCATTTTCCCTGTTTCCTCACTTGTAGACTCCCCCATGGATTATGAGTGCTGGCCTTTTCCCAAGTGCTTGATCTTCCTGGGTTCCATGAAAGTGTAACAGACAAAAGTGTGGGTGCTGAGGCTCAGTCTGTCTCTCAACCTGTGATTGTGGGTAGATCACTGACCCAGCCTCTACACCTAGGAATCAGCCATGCATGGGGCAGACTTGGCTTGGGCTCCTGGACAGCCTTTGAAGCCCCAGCTGCACTCACCCCTCAGTGTGTCACATAATCGCCTTCCTGCGGGTTGTGCCGCTTCACCTACACCTGCCACATTCTATGCCCTGTTTGTCTTGCCCCACCCAAATTTACCTTTCATATTTAGTGCAGGTGTGTAATTTTAATTAATTTTAATATTTTCATCTATCAGTTCTACATGTTAGTAGCTGGAGAGGGCACCAGCAGAGCCAGCCCTTACTCTCTGTTCTTCACCTAAAGCTCACTGCTCATTAAAGTTTCTTTTTGTCTTATTTTAACAAACCTCATTATTTTTTCTTTGTTTCCTAAACTTATTCCCATGTTGGTTTGCTAATCTCTCCTTAATAAAGTTGAATAAATAACAAGATACACCACACACATGGTTGGAAAGTTTTGATATGGTGAAATTCTTAAGGATGAAACATTTGAGGCTTTCTTTTCTCTTGAAAATGGGACTAAGGCAAGGATGCCACTTATCTTGGTTTTTATTAAATAAAACCCTGGATGTCTTAACCTATGATTAAGGATAGGAAAGGGAATAAAAGGTAGAAGGACTGTAAAGGAAGAAACAGAGCTGCCTTTATTTGCAGATGCTCTAATAGTATATGCAGAATATTTAAAAGTCAATTATATTAGAATTAATAAGAGAATTTGTCAAGACTGCCGGGTGCAAAGTTACACACACACAAACAGAAAAATAGCATTTCTGTATACCAGCCACAGAAAATTAGGATATGAGATGCCAAATTGCTACAAACATATTTTCCCTTGGTAGTCACACACACTCCTTAAATGTTATGACCCCTTCATCAGTCTCCTCTCTATATGGATACATTTTCTGTCCTTAAACAGTGGTTCTGTGGGGCAGCCACAACCCTTTCTCTTCAATTCAAAGGTATACTATTTCAACTCAAATGGACTTTTCAAGCCTAATATACACTATTCCTTATCTGATTGTTCACACAAGTGTCCCATTTTAATTTTTAAGGAAAAAATAATAACCTGATTGCTTCAGTCCAGTTGTGATGTGGCTGTGTCTATGTTCGGGGACAGGAGTAGAAAGGGGTTTTACTTGTTTTAAACAGAATAGCTTTGGCAGTGGGTTAGGATAGAGTCCCTCAAAAGAATATAAAAGTAGAAGACAATGGTTGGCATATCTTGTACAATCAATGTTTCCCTACACTTCCACTCATGACAACAGTATCTTGGTTGGTTATGGTGGGGGAATCTCTGTTTTTCCAACAAACACCAGCTTGGGGCCCTCATGAAGTCCAAAGACTTCATCCCATCATTTCTCACACTTCTGAGTAATAAATAAGCACCATTTCCAGCCATCATCTCCAGATAATGATTGGATCAATGATTCAGCATAGGCAGCCTTCCCATAGGCTCTCCAAAGTATCTCCCTTCTCAGACCAACCCCAGGTGAACTTGACTGTCCTGGGAAGCAGACGGAATGGGGCTCCCCCACCCCCTAGAGAGCTGAAGGATCTATGCTCGGAGGTAGATGGTTCTGTTAGGGCCTGGAGACTTTAGCTTGGTCTGTGGGAAGAGCCTGGGGCAGTGGGGTGCAGGGATACTGCTGCTCAGAGCAGGGGGGGATGGAAAGGTGGAGGTTAGGTTTTTACTGCTCAGAGTAAAGCAGTCAGGGCCAGGAAGTGAGGAGACAACAGCTGTCTACCCTGTGGCCCAGGGCTGCTCTCAGCAGCCACAGGCAGTTTTCAGCACAGGATAGAGGAAGTCTGAATCACCGTGCCTACCCCACCTCGCACAGTAATACATGCCAGAATCACTTTCCTCCAGTTTTCGGAGTACTAATTTATAGCTGTTATCTCTACCTGTATAAGGGTTATATTTCCATCGCTTGATTCCTGAGTCCTCCCAAAATTTTGAGGAACTGGGTGCATAGTAGAGAAGGCGTTGTGGGGCCTTCCCCTCTTGGTGTCGGTACCAGTGGAGGTAGCTGTTGTAGTCAACAATATCACAGGTGATTTCGACAGTTGCCCCAGTCTTCCCGGTGACTGATCTCTTTCTCCATTCCAAGTTGGGAGCACTCTGACTGGCTGCAGTGGGAACAACAACAAAATTAATAAGCAAGCAGTAATAGCAGTTCCTTAAGAGAAAATCCATAATTCAAGGAAACAACCCATGAGCATCTATGCAACACACTTACCAGGAGCCAAGAAAGCTAGAAGTAGAGCCACAGCCCACAGCATGTTCCTCTCTTGGGCTTTAGAAGCAAAGGCAACCAGATGATGAAAGAAGAACTCCCTCTGAAAACTCAAATCCTACCCAAAAAGAAAGTCATCCCAGGAGTAAAGGGCAGTGAGTTAGAGCTGTTCTTCCTAACTGGTATCACAGGCAGGGAGAAGAAGCTGAGCATCTGGGTCAGAAGACCTCCAAGCTATTTATACAGAAGGGGTGGGGGCTGGGACAGGACTGGGAGAGGAGCCCTTACTCTGATTCAACCCACCTCCTGAGCGCCCTCTAGAGGCAGGCTGGGAGCAGCCCTCTCTGCAAGAAAGAGCCTGGAGCCCGGAGAGTTCGGAACTCCAAGCAGGTTGAGTGCAGGTGTCTTGTGTAGTAGAACCGTGGATAGAGCTTGCCTGTTCCTGGTGCAGCGAGCAGTCCTAAAGCAGGCTAGCTTCCCTGGGTTCAGTTTCAACATGTCCCTGGGGCTGCTCCAGGCTTGTCAGGAGAGGAAACATCCTTTCGACATCTGTAAGTAATATCTGAGGCAAGGACAGACATCAAATGGGATAACCTTTGACTCTGCTTTTTTAAAATAAATTACGGTTAATTATGTTGGTCTACATTTGACTCTCCTAAAAGGTAAAGGAAGGTACGTGATTGGGGGATGGAGGTAGGTGCAAATCAAGTTCTTAGAGGATTTCTGTTGATTCTTGAGTCAAAAGAGTCTTCCAGGTAGGGTTGCCAGGTTTAGTTAAAAAAAAAATTAAGTGATTATTGTTTTTTTACCTGAATTTCACATTTAACTGGGCATCGTCTATTTTATTTGGTAGTCTACCACTTTTAAAAATGTATTTGGGGAGGAGCTAAGATGGTGGCATAGAGAGGAATGCAAGACTGTTAGTCCCCCTGGAACAATTCATAAATGACCAAAAAACTAATAAATAACCTGGAACAACTGCGGGGAGACCCCAAGTGCCTGTCCACTCATCATCCACCAGCCTGAACTGGGAGGAATGCCCGAAATCACAGCATAAAATCTGTATGTAAAAACTGCGGACCCGCCCTGAGAGCCGAGAGCCAAGAGCCCCTCCCTCACGGGAGCCTCGCAGTGTTAGAGAGCAGCACTCTCCAAACGAGCTAGTGTACCTCAGCCCAGCTCCAACTGGGGTTTTCATGTTAACTGCTCAATACAGACAGCGAATCCCCAAGAAGCAGACAGAGGCTTTTGGTGACAACCGACCCTGGGAGAGTCAGGGGGCATATCTGTCTCAGGATGGGGAGCCCAGAGAATCAGGTGCTATCTCTGGCTGACGGGTGAATTTGGGAGCTTTCTGTCCCTTTCTATCTCTGTGGAGAATGCTTCAGCCATTTTCAGCCCGCAGCACTTTGCAATAAAGAAAGCCTCAGCCATTTTAAAATCGCAGCACTTTGACCAGCAGAGTCAGAGAAACAAAGAACTTATTGATATGCAGATGACCTCTCTGGAGGGGACATAGCTTCCCAAGAGGAAAGGGAGAGGCCCAGCTGTACTGTCTGCCTTACTGGAAACAGACCCCAAAGCCTGGGGGAGCAGAGCCATGGGAGACAACCCCTTACACCAGCCGGTGACAGACTGACAGGTGCACCTGCCAGGCAGAAAAGCACAGGGTGTATCAATCCTCTAAGAAAAACCGTCAGGAAAACTGGATATGGAATATTTCCTCCTTATGTAACCTGAGCCTGTTCCCATCTGGGAAAACCTGATTGGGGTGGCCTAGGAGGTCAGATGCCTAGACAACAGAAAACTATAACCTACACTAAGAAAAATGAAGTTATGGCCCAGTGAAAGGAACAGACATACACTTCAACTGAGACACAGGAATTTAAACAACTAATGCTAAATTAATTCAAAAAGTTTAGAGAAGATTCGGCAAAAGAGATAAAAGCTATAAAGAAAACACTGGGCATATATAAGGCAGAAATCGAAAATTCAAAAAAACAACTAGCATAATCTATGGAAATGAAAGGCACAACACAAGAGACAAAAGACACAATGGAACATACAACAGCAGATCTCAAGAGGCAGAAGAAAACACTCAGGAATGCGAGAACTAAACACCTGAAAGCCTACAAGCAAAGGAGCAGATGGAGAAAAGAATGAAAAAATATGAACAATGTCTCCAGGAACTTAAGGATGAAACAAAGTACAAGAATGTACATATCTTTGGTTTCCCAGAAGGAGAAGAGAAGGGAAAAAGGGGCAGAAGCAATAATAGAGGAAATAATCAATGAAAATTTCCCATCTCTTATGAAAGACATAAAATTACAAATCCAAGAAGCGCAGCGTACTCCAAACAGAATAGATCTGAATAGGCCTATGCCAAGACACTTAATAATCAGATTATCTAACATCAAAGACAGAGAGAATCCTGAAAGCAGCAAGAGAAAAGCAATCCATCACATACAAAGGAAGCTTAATAAGACTATGTGCGAATCTCTCAGCAGAAACCATGTAGGCAAGAAGGAAGTGGTGGGATATATTTAAGATACCAAAAGAGAAAAACCACCAACCAAGAATCCTATATCCAGCAAAGCTGTCCTTCAAATATGAGAGAGAGCTCAAAATATTTTCCAACAAACAGACAATGAGAGACTTTGTGAACAAGACCCCTGCCCTACAGGAAATACTAAAGGGAGCACTACAGAATGATAGGAGAAGACAGGAGTGTGTGGTTTGGAACACAATTTTGGGAGATGGTAGCACAGCAATGTAAGTACGCTGAACAAAGATAACTATGAATACAGTTAAGAGAGGAAGGTTGGGAGCATGTGAGACACCAGAAAAAGGAGGAAACATAAAGACTAGGACTGTGTAACTTGGTGAAATCTAGAGTGTTCAACAATTGTGATAAAATGTACAAATATGTTCTTTTATGAGGGAGAACAAGCAAACGTCAACCTTGCAAGGTGTTAAAAATGGGGAGGCATTGGGGGAGGGATGCAATCAATGTCAACTAGAGACTGTAACTAATAGAACCATTGTATTATGCTTCCTTTAATGAAACAAAGGTGATATACCAAGGTAAATGCAGATAAGAGGTGGGGATAGGGGAGGCGTGTTAGACACTTGACATTGGTGGTGTTGTCTAACTCTTTACTTTGATTTAAGGTTATCTTTCCTTTTGCTGCTTCCTAGCTTTTTTGCTTTCCTCTTTCTTTTTTTCTTTTTCTTTTGCCTCTCTACCTTCTTTGACTTTCCCTCCTGCCTTGTGGAAGAAATGTAGATGTCCTTATATAGATAGTGGTAAAGGTGGAGAACACATAAATATGTGACCATACAGAGAACCATCGATTGTTTACTTAGGATGGAATGTATGGTGTGTAAACAAAACCATATTAAAAAAAAATTGGTTGATGACAAAACCTTGAGGGCAATATACTGAGTGAAATAAGCCAGACACATAAGAACAAATATTGCAAGGTCTCACTGATAGGAACTAATTATAATATGCAAACTCATAGACATGAAATATAAGGTACCAAGATATAGGACGAGGCTAAAGAATGGGGAGTGGTTTCTTAGTATGAGCAGAATGTTCAACTAGGATGAACTTAAATGTTTGGAAATGAACAGAGGTGTAGGTAGCAAGATGTGAGAATAAAAAACAGTGCTGAATGGTGCATGAATGAGGTGGAAAGGGGAAGCTCAGAGTCATATATGTCCCCAGAAGGAAAGTTGGAGGTCAAAAGATGGGAATGTGTAAAACTGAATCCTATGGTGGGCAATGTCCATGATTAACTGTACAAATATTAGAAATCTCTTCCATGAACCAGAACAAATGTATAACAATACAATTAGAAGTTAATAATAGAGGGGCATATAGGGAAAAAATGTGTACCTATTGCAAACTATATACTACAGTTAGTAGTATTTCAATGTTCTTTCATAATCAGTAACAAATGTACTATACCAATACTACGAGTCAGCAATTGAGGGGGTTGGTTAGAGATACTGGAGGATTCGAGTTTCCTTTTCTTTTTTTTTTTTCTTTTCTTTTTTCATCTTTCACTTTATTTCTTGTCTGGAGTAATGAAAAGTTTCTAAAAATTGAACAAAAATTAAGTGTGGTGATGGATGCACAGCTGTATGAGGGTACCAGGGGCAACTGATTGTACACTTTGGATCTTTGGATAATTGTATGGTATCTGAACAATCCCAATAAAAATTAAAAAAAAAAAAAGTATTTGGGTATGTGTTTAAACTATTCATAATAAAATGTTGAAAAATTCCCTTTGGGTCATTGTTTGTCCTCTGTTAGATAATTCATTTTCTGCTGTCATAAATTAAAGCTGGGAAATGAGAAGGGCAGGAAACTCGGATGATTTCCCTTTTGCCTGAGAGTCCCAGCCATCACGCAGGAGGCAGAATCAAGCACCTTGATGCACTGAAAAAGCTTGTTGGGGTAGAAATTTAGTTTATGAATGAGAAAGGAGAAGTATGCCATCACTAAAATGGAGAAAAATATCTTTTAAAAATGTAATAAAAGAAAATTAATTCCACCAGAATATAAAAAGAACTAAAACCCTGAGTAACCAAAAGAGTGCACTATTTGCATGAGAATAGGGAGATTTGTTGAACAGAATAGACCACCCAGAAAGAGAATAACATATATGTAATATTTTATTGTATGAAAAAAGTTGTACATTCAAATCAGGAAACAATTAATTATTCAACAAATTCTCTCATGGGAACTGGCTCCCTGTATGGAAACAAATACTGTTGAATTGCTCCCTTACCACTCACAAATACATTTCAGTTGGAATATGATTTAGGTGTTAAAAAATGCATTAGAATTTAAGGTTGATGATTGCATATGAGCTGCAGTGAGCTAGCACTCTCTAGGCTTGACATGAAAAGTGGATACCATAAAGTAGATTAAACCTAAAGTAACTATACAACTTCTAGTCATCAAAAAATTATCAAAAATAAATAAATAGCCATGAAGGTCAATAGTTTTAACATATTTAACAAAGGCTCAATATCCCTAAAGTGGTATTTAAGACTTCTTAAAAAACACTAAGAAAAATACTAATATGCCAATAGAGGAATGGGCAAGGAACAAGAAGAGGTAATAGACAAAAGAAGAAAACTGACCAATAAACTTGTGAAATAATCTTCACCTTCATTAAAGATAAGACAATGCAAAATAAATTATTGATTCCTTAGTTTTTGCATCACATTGCTTGGGTTGAAATCCCTACCACATGCAAAGCTGGACCTTGCAAAAGTTACTTACCTGTAACTCAACGTTTCATCTGTTAAATCCAATGGTACTTAGGGAATCAGGTTTCTGAGAGGATTAAATAAGATCATACATGTAAAATGGTTAGCATGGTAACTAGCAGGGAATGAATACCCATATCCATTATTAATGTCATACAGTAATTGTTACAGAAAGTAATTCAAGATGTATCAATGATACCAACATTAAATAATAAAAACATTATCCTGGATTCTGGGCATGAAGTAAGTCCCGCAAAAGCCAAAAAGAAATGATTGATTGAACTGTATAAAAATTGAATAACTTAGAACAGAAAAATAAATAACAAATTCAAATAGGAAGAGTATGAACTGCACATACGGTGGACAAACTATTTCTCTCTTTAAAATGAAAAGAATTCTTCTAAATCAATTTAAAAATGAATTGACCCAATGGAACTAATAAAAATATTGTTACCTATAGGATGAGGGAGAGAAGAGGAAGGAGGAAAATAGTTTGGAAGCTAGAATCTCTGAATGCACCTAATTTTATACTTTTGACTTTGGAACCATGTAAATGCTTCGTGTATACAAAATAAGTATAAATTAAAAAGAAAAAATAGCACCTGAAAAATAAACTGAAATAAATGAACCTAACTATACATCAAAGCTGGCATAAACATGTACAGACAAATTATTTCAAATGATTTTTTTAAAAATAGTATTTTTATTATACTCCCTAAGCCAAGAAAGGAAGGAAAAGAGGGAGAGGAAAAGATAATCATAAATCGCATCATCTGGGCCTAGTGTTGTTAGTGGTGATTATAGAATTAGATGTATGTATATTTTTATGTATATTTGTTAACACTATTAGGAACCAAGACTTTCAGTATAAGGGTAAAGAAATACAAATATAGAAATAGAAAATTTTAAGTGAAAACCCTCTGATCTTTAATTTGAAACTGTTTTCTCTAAGAAATGTCCACTGAACCGGAAGCAATAACAATCTTGAAGTAATGAGCCCTAAAAGTAATTTAAAGGTAACTAGAGCTCCATTGAGAAATGACTTAATCCAGGTCTGGGGCAGGATATACACAAGATAAGACTATGCCATCGCATCATAACTGAAAGCAAGGAAGACATCAGAGACTATTGAGCTCATGTGAAAGCACAGAAAAGCCAACTTGCAGTGGCTCTCACCAGCCACAGATGGGACAATTCAAGCACCTAAATAATACCTATAAAAATATCAAATGACAGCAAATACATTGTTCGTTGATACATATATATATATATACACACACACACATATATGACATATACTCCTGCACACCCAAAAAATGCCATATAGGGGGTTGGTTTAGGCACCATTCTATTATTCCAAAGGCAGAAATACAAAAGAAAAATAATCAAATATTTACCCTGTCAATCCAGTATAAATGGTTTTGCAGGATACCACAGAGCTCATGAAAGAAAGTTCTTCTGAATGCAAATATCATGATTAATAAATGCAGGGGAAATAGTAAAATTAGAACATTAGAATTGGGCAATCCCTAAGGATATTCTGAATTTAGACATCAATCATTCACGGATTTATAGCTCTACCACATGCAGCAGCTCCCTATCCGTCTATTTCTCTCTCCCCATATTTCTGTCCCTACTCACACACACACACACACACACACACTCTTTCTCTCTCTCTCCCCATTTTTATATCCATATCTCTATATTTCTTGTGGTGTCTCCATCTCCTATCACTATTCTTCCCTTTATATTTTCCTCTCTCCCCCTTTTCATCTCTCTCTTCAATTTCTCTTTAGTTCTCCTGTACTTCATTAACCCTCTCCATCTTTATCTCTACACTTCTCTCTGTATATATATATCTCTTACCTCTGTCTATCTCTACTACCAATCATTCTTTCCAAATTTCTCTAATTATGTTTCTCTTTGCATTGCTGTCCATATTGATGTTAACTACTATAAATTCTCTGCCTGTTTGTCCAACATTTCTGCCATCTCAGGGTTGGCATCTGTTGACTGGCTTTTCCCTTGCCAGATGTTGATGACTTCCCTGGTTCTTCATATACTGACTATGCATATTTGATAATTTGTTCTGGGACTCTGGGTCTGGTTAAATCCTATGGAGAATGCTGATTTTGTTTTCTTTTTGTTTACTGCTTGTTAGCAGGCAGTTGACCCAGTTGGGGTTGCAAGTTAGTATCTGCATTTGGTAGGCTGTGGTTCCCATGTCAGTTCAGGATTTCACAGCCTTTGCAGTACTACTCAGCTCTGTCCTGTGTATGCACCAAATGGCTGGCCTACATCCTGGGCAGTGGTTTATCTTATAGTTCAGTTTGCAAAGCCTTTGGTAGGCTGCTTAGAGCCAGCTCTATGCATGGGCATCTAGGGGGTGAACCCAGAGGTCCATACAACATTGTATGTGATTGCTTTCTTAATCTCCCTCTGCTCTGCAGTCTCCCCAACACAGTCCAATCCACAGCCATTTCTGCTCCTGTCCTGTGAGACGTGGGGCTTTAGTGAGCTTGCTCTGCAGTGCACTTCCCTCCGCTGTGTCTGCCTCCAGTGCCAAACAGTGAAAGGATAAAGAGAGAAGAGGCAACGGGAGACTCTCCACACTCTTCGGACCACAGTTCCTCTTATCAGAGGGAAGCCTTCTTGTCCCTAAATGTTTTAGGCTCCTGTCTGTCAATGGCTGCTGTGGCTGCCACTGGATTGTCTGGGAGGTGGTATGCAAGGACACAAGAGAACAAAAGCAAAAAGCAAAATCAGGCTCTCTGATGCATAGATAGTCAATTTCCTAAAATAAAGAACTTCTCCTAGTGTTGTTTCCTTAATTTAATGCATAATTCTAGGGTTCCGGGTGTCTTTTCCTGAACTTTGAGTCCAGGTTGGGAATACTGGAGGAAAAAAATAAATGGGAAAAGCTTCCCTTTCTGACTCCCTTCCCCATTCTTCTAACTCTCATTTATTTTTCAGAGTCCTCAGATTCAGTCTATACATGTCTTCAATAGGACAGACAAGGTGCAATGTGCTCCCTCCACATTTTCCAGAACCAGAACTCACTCCTTACGTTGTGAATTCCCAGCTCCTTCCATGAAGAGGTTCAGGCTTTTCCCACATTTCCTGAACACGGGAGGAATTTATGGAGCTCCTGCTCCAGGCCCAGGCCTCAGGTGTCCTTACTGGCAGCTCTCAGGACCCCACCACGGCCAGGAGAACGAGTCTGGACTGACCCGTGGAGGATGCGAGACTTTGTGGAACAGACTCAGCTCCTAGCCAGGCCAGCGTGGACCGGCCGGCCCCTAGCTGACCAAGCAGCCCAGCAGCACGTGGCCAAGCCCAGCACCTGCCACGCGCCAGGGCTGTGACAAGTTAAAAAATAAAAACTCTTTAATTTTTTTTTACATTTGAATTTTTACAACAATTTAATGCTTACAGTAATGCTTCAAAGTAGTTAGAATCTACCACATTTGACAGATGAGAGAATTCAAATTTTAAAAAGGTTGACCTGCTCATCAGAAGTAGGTAGCAGATTCTGGATTTAAACCAAAGTCTAACAAACTCCAAAACCTGCGTGGCCATCCATGGAATATAAATATATGTAGAATTTCCTTTAAAACCCTAACGTGTAATGGACCATAAAGAAAATATGAGAAAGATTGCAGAAACTCAAGAATATAACTCTTGGATGTCAGAAAGCAAAGAGCATAGGATATTCTTGAATATTATCTATTCAATTAATCTTAATAGAAATTTCAACAGCAGAAAAGCAGTAGAAACTCCCAGCATTTAAAAATTAACAGTTGATGGCCTTTAGTCAAAGAGTAAATTTTCAAGGTAATAACAGAAATATCTGATCCATTAAAGACAATAAATACCCTTTATTGAGTGTCAAAAACATTTTACATATTTATTCCATTCTCAAAGAACATAGTAGGTGTTATTTGTCCCCATTTTTCAGATGAAACTGAGGCTTATGTGAGGGTGCCAGGCTAACCAAGAACACATCCAGAATTTGAAACAAGTCTGACTGTCTACAGAGACCATGCCCCAGATGACTGCTTGGGTGATTATTATTCAGGGATTACTTGCTGTCTTCATCAGCCTGTTGCATTTTCATACAAAATGTGATGTTTTCAACTCTGTGCTTCCTGCCTAAAAAGTCCAGTATTTTGACTGCATTTCGTTGGATACATTAACTTCTATCACCACCTGCTGGCCACTGGAGGTTGATCACACATGTTATATTCCCTTACAAGGGAGCTTCAGTGAATTATGTTTATTAACAGCAAAGACTCAGTGACTGAAAAGGCACCCGGAATGGAAAGGGTCCTGAAATGCAAGCCAGGAAACCTCTTTTTCCAATTCCACGCCAAACGTGCTGGCAGTTCTAGGAAAAAAGCTCCTCCACACAAGGTCCCCATTTCCCCAGTCTCCAAAGGAGAGGGGTGGGTGACTTCTTAGCTCTTCCAACTCTAATAATCTGTGCTTCTGAACTGAGTCAATACTCCAGATACTGAACTAAGTGTGGTAGAATGAAAAATGGAAGCTTAGCGTGCATGTTGCTGGCTTCCCCTTGACGTGACACTGCTCTTGGAAAATCCTATTCTGAGGCAGTTGCCCAATGAAAACGCATCAATTGCTGAGTGTCCTGTGAGTGAACGGAGAGCAAGTGTCTCTGCAGTCCAGCTGTCCAGTAAACTGACTCCACGTGACTCCAGCCCATTTACCTCAGGTACAGGCAATGCTCCAAAATCCCCATCAGAGATGAGAACACTGAGACTTGGAGAGGTTGAATGCACTCATTCTCACACAGGCACACACACGTGCGCACACGAGCACAGGTGACTGTACACAACAACAGAAGGTACCAAGGCGCTCAATTTTGTGACTCTCAAGTAAGTGGTTCTGGCCCTGGCCAGAAACCAAAAGAGAAGATTCTTATTAAATAAAAACATTGCATACAAAAGAGAATGCTCTCAGAGGTATTTAGAAGCTGCCCTCTGTCCATCTGTACCACTCCACTATGCATCACTTTATTTATTTATAATCTTGAAGTGTCTTAATGGTCCATGGTCTTTAGTGATCTGTGGCTCAGGGATTATCAGCAACACACTTAATATGCCTTGTCTCTGCAGGCTTGGGCTCCTGGACAGCCTCTGAAGCCCCAGCCACCCCACCCACTCATTGTATCACTTAATCACCTTCCAGTGGGTTGGGCACCTTCAACTTCTACTTTCTATGCCCTGTTGTGCTTTTTTTGTTTGTTTTTTTTTTTTGCCCCACTGAAATTTACCTTTTATATTTAGTGCCGGTATGTCATTTTAATTAATTTTAATATTTCATCTATCACTTCTACATGTTAGTAGCTGGAGAGGGCACCAGTGCAGCCAACCCTCACTCTGAGTTCTTGACCAAAGAACTCATTGTTCATGAAAGTTTCTTTCTCCTATTTCAACTATTTATAATAAACCTTATTGTTTTTTCCTTGTTTCCTAAATCCATTCACATGCTGTATTGCTAATCTCCCCTTATTTAAGTTAAATAAATAAAAAGGTACATCACACACACAGATGGAAATTTTCGATATGGTGAAACTCTGAAGCATGAAACACTCGAGGCTTTCTTTTCTCTTCATGATGGGACTAAGGCAAGGATGCTGGTCATCTTGGTTTTTATTAAATACAATCCTGGATGTCTTAAACCATGCATTAAGAATAGAAAAGGGGGAGGCGGGGCAAGATGGCGGAGTGGTGAGGAGCAGAATTTCGTCTCTCCCCTAGAGCAGCTGGCAATTACCCAAGAACTATATGAAACAGTGTTTTCGGGGTCTCCAGTAACCAGTCACACATTGGACACAAGTTTGGAATTGGAGGAAAAGCTGAGATCGCAGCGAACATTGTGAACTTGCTGCCCCCCTCCCCCACATGGGACCCGACCCCCAGGGGTGTAAATCTCCCTGGCAACGCAGAGTACGACTTCCGGGGATGAATGTGGACCCGGCATCGTGGGACTGAGAGTATCTTCTTGACCAAAAGGGGGATGCAAAATGAGACGAAACAGTTTCAGTGGCTGAGAGATTCCAAACGGAGTCGAGAGGTCACTCTGGTGGACATTCTTATGCACTATATAGATAACACCTCTTAGGCTTTAATGTATTGGAATAGCTAGAAGTAAATACCTGAAACTACCAAACTCCAACCCAGCAGTCTGGACTCCTGAAGACAATTATATAATAATGTAGATTACAAGGGGTGACAGTGTGATTGTGAAGACCCTGTGGATCACACCCCCTTTAGCTAGTGTATGGATGAGTGGAGGAATGGGGATAAAAACTAAAGGACAAATGGTGTGAGATGGGGGGATGATTTGGGTGTTCTTTTTTCACTTTTATTTTTTATTCTTGTTCTGGTTCTTTCTGATGTAAGGAAAATGTTCAGAGAGAGATTGTGGTGATGAACGCATAACTATGTTATCATACTGTGGACAGTGGATTGTATATCATGGATGATTGTATGGTGTGTGAATGTATTTTAATAAAACTGAATTTAATAAAAAAAAGAATAGAAAAGGGAATAAAAGGCAGAAGGATTGTAAAAGAAGAAGCAGAGCTGCTTTTATTTGCAGATGGTTTAACAGTATATGCAGAAAATATAAAAGTCAATTAAATTAGAATTAATAAGAGAATTTGGCAAGACTGCCAGGTGCAAAGTTCCACACACACACACACACACACACACACACTCTCAAAAAATCAACAGCTTGTCTGTATACTTGCCACAGAAAATTAGAACATGAGATGTAAAATTGCTACAAACCTATTTCCCTTGTTAGTCACACACACTCTTCAAATAACCTGTCCACTCAGTCAGTCTCTCCTCTATACGGATACATTTTCCGTCCTTAAACAATGGCTCCGCGGGCAGCATTTCTCTTCAATTCAAAGGCATACAATTTCAGTTCAAATTGACTTTTTAAGTCTAATACATACTATTCCATATTGGATTGTTCACGCAAGCGTCCCAGTATTATTGAGGAAAAAATAATAATCTGGTCACTTCAGTCCAGTTGTGACGTGGCTGTTCGTATGTTGGGGGAAAGGAGTGGAAAGGAGTTTTACTTGTTTTATGGAGAATAGCTTTGGCAGTGGGCTGGGATAGATTCCCTCAAAAGAATATAGAAGCAGAAGACAATGGCTGGCACATCTTCTACAATCAATGTTTCCCTACACTTCCAATCATGCCAACAGTATCTTGGTTGGTTATTGGCGGGGGAATATCTGTTTTTTCCGACAGACACCAGCTTGGGGCCTTCATGTAGTCCAAAGACTCCATCCCATCATTTCTCATACTCCTGAGTAATGAATAAGCACCATTTCCAGCCATTATCACCAGATAATGATTGGATCAATGATTCAGCACAGCCAGCCTTCCCGTGGGCTCTCCTAAATATCTCCCTTATCAGACCAGCCCCAGGTGACCTTGACTGTCCTGGGAAGCAGATGGAATGGGGCTCCCCCAGCCCCTGGAGAGCTGAAAGATCTTTGCCCTGAGGCAGATGGTTCGGTTAGGGCCTGGAGATCTCAGCTTGGTCTGTGGGAAGAGCCTGGGGCAGTGGGGTGCAGGGATACTGCTGCTCAGAGCAGAGGGGGATGGAAAGGTGGAGGCTGGGTTTTCAGCTCAGGGTTTTTACTGCTCAGAGTAAAGCAGTCAGGGCCAGGAAGTGAGTAGACAACAGCTGTCTACCCTGTGGCCAGGGCTGTTCTCGGCAGCCACAGGCAGTTTTCAGCACAGGATAGAGGAAGTCTGAATCACCGTGCCTGTCCCACACCGCACAGTAATACACGCCAGAATCACTTTCCTTCAGATTTCGGACTTGTAATTTGTAGCTGTTGTCTCTATTTGTATAAGCATCATATTTCCGTTGATCGATTCCCGAGTCCACCCAAAACTTTGAGGAACGGGGATAGTAGTAGAGAAGGCGTTGTGGGGCCTTCCCCTCTAGGTGTTGGTACCAGTGGAGGTAGGTGCTGGTTTGTACAACAATATCACAAGTGATTTCCACAGTTGCCCCAGTCTTCCCGGTGACTGACCTCTTTCTCCATTCCAAGTTGGGAGCACTCTGACTGGCTGCAATGGGAACAACAACAAAATTAATAAGCAAGCAGTAATAGCAATTCCTTAAAAGAAAATCCAAAATTAAAAAAAAAATAAAATAAAAAACAGCCCATGAGCATCTATGCAACACACTTACCAGGAGCCAAGAAAGCTAGAAGTAGAGCCACAGCCCACAGCATGTTCATCTCTTGGGCTTTAGAAGCAAAGGCAACCAGGTGATAAAAGAAGAACTCCCTCTGAAAACTCAAATCCTACCCAAAAAGAAAGTCATCCCTGGAGCAAAGGGCAGCGAGTAAGAGCTGTCTTCCTAACTGGTATCACAGGCAGGGAAAAGCAGCTGAGCATCTGTGTCAGAAGACCTCCAAGCTATTTATACAGAAGGGGTGGGGGCTGGGACAGGACTGGGAAAGGAGCCCTTACTCTAATTCAACCCACCTCCTGAGCGCCCTCTAGAGTCAGGCTGGGAGCAGCCCTCTCCACAAGAAAGAGCCTGGAGCCCGGAGAGCTCCCAACTCCAAGCAGGTTGAGTGCAGGTGTCTTGTGTAGTAGAACCGTGGATAGAGCGTGCCTGTTCCTGGGGCAGCGAGCAGTCCTAAAGCAGGCTAGCTTCCCTGGATTCAGTTTCAGTGTGTCCCTGGGGCTGCCCCAGCCCTGTCAGGAGAGGACATATCTTTTGACATCTGTAAGTAATATTTGACTTAAACATAAAAATCTAATTAAAAAAACATTTGAATGTGCTTTTTAAAAATAAATTATGATCAATTATGTTGATCTACATTTGCCTCTCCTAAAAGGTAAAAGAAGCTATATGTTTGGGGGATGGAGGGAGGTGCAAATCAAGTCCTTAGAGGATTTCTGTTCATTCTTGAATCAAAAGTGACTGGTAGGGTTGCCATGTTTAGTTTTAAGGAAAAAAGTGAGTGATTATTTGTTTTTTACCCAAATTTCACATTTAACTGGGCATCCTGTATTTTATTTGGCAGTCTACCACTTTTAAAAACGTATTTAGATATGTGTTTAAAATATTCATATTAAAATATTGAAATATTCCCCTGGGTCATTGTTTTGTCCTCTGTTAGGGAATTCATTTTCTGCTTTCCTAAGTTAAAGCTGGGAAATGAGAGAGGAAGGAAACTTGGGTAATTTCCCTTTTGCCTGAGAGAACACCAGGAACAGGAAATCTGAGGCGGCTTCTGGAGCGGCTCTGAAATCAAGCGTGTCCCAGGTCAGCACGCAGGAGGCAGGCTCCAGCGCCCTGATGCCCTGGGAAAGCTTGCTGGGGTCGAAATCTAGATTATGAATGTGAAAGGAGAAATTGCCATCACACTAAATTGGAGAGAAAATGCTTTTAAAAATGTAATAAAAGAAAATTTACCAGAAGGTAAAAAGAACTATAAAGCTACAGGAACAGAAAGAGTGCACTACTGTCATGAGAATAGGGAGATTTGTTGAACAAAATAAACCATCCAGAAAGAGAATAACAGGTATGTAATATTTTAGTGTATGATAAGGTCGTCCAATCAAATCAGGAAATACTTGATTATTCAAGAGATTCTTTTGTAGGAATTGGCTCCTGGTATGAAGTCAAATACCATTGAATTGCTCCCTTACCACGCACAAATACATTTCAGTTAGAATAGTGATTTTGGTGTAAAAAAATTGCACTAGAATTTGAGGTTGATGATAGCATACGAGCTGCAGTGAGCTAGGACTCTCTAAGCTTGGCAACCAAACCAGATACTATAAGGTAGATTTAACCTAAGGTAACTTGTAGTCACCAAAAAAAAAAAAAAAAAAAAAAAAAATGCCAAAAATAAATAAATAGCAAAGAAGGTCAATAGCTTTAACACATTTAATAAAATCTTAAGATCCCTGAAGTGGTATTTAAGACTGCTTTAAAAACACTAAGAGAAATACTAATACTCCTATAGAAGAATGGGTAGGGAACAAGAAGAGGTGATACACAAAAGAAGAAACCTGACCAATGAACTTATGAAATAATCTTCACCTTCATTAAAGATAAGACAATCCAAATTAAATTAATGACTCCTTAGTTTTTGAATCATAGTGCTTGGGTTGAAATCTCTACCACATACAAACCTGGTCCTTGCAAAAATTACTTAACTGTGACTCAATTTCTCCTCTGTTAAATTCAGTGGTACTTAGTCAATGGGGTTTCTGAGAGGATTAAATATGACTATACATGTAAAATGCTTAGCATGGTAACTAGAGAATGAATACTCATATCCATTATTAAAGTTATAGAGTAATTTTCATATAAATTAATTCAAGATGTATCGATGAGACAAACATTAAAAAATAAAATAATAAACACATTCAAAGAAAATAATGTCATTTTCTTTACGTGCACTCTTGGATTGTGAGCATGAAGTAATTACCCTAAAGCCAAAAACAAATTATTGATTAAACTGCATCAAAACTGCATACCTCAGAACAGAAAAATATACATCAAATTCAAATAGGAATAATATGAACTGCACATATGATGGAGAAAATACTTCTCTCTTTAAAATGGAAAGAATTCTTCTACATCTATTAAAATTGCATCAACTCAATGGAAGTAATAAAAAATATTGTTACTTATAGGGTGAGGGATAGAAGAGGAAGGAGGAAATTAGTTTGGAAGCTAGAATCTCTGAATGCACCTCATTTTATACTTTTGACTTTGGAACCATGTAAATGCTTCATGTATACAAACAAGTATAAATTAAAAAGAAAAAAAAAAAAAAAAAACTACCTGAAAAAATAAACTGAAATAAATGAACCTAACTGTACATCGAAGGTGGCATAAACATGTAGAGACAAATTATTTCAAATGACTTTTTTAAAAATAGTATTTTTATTGTACTCCTTAAGCCAAGAAAGAAAGGAGGAAAAGAGTAAGAGAGGGGGAAAGATAATTTTAAACTGCATCTTTTGGGCCTAGTGTTGTTAGTAGTAATTACAGGATTTCATGTATGTATATTTATACATACATATATGTATTTATGCTAGTACTGTTAGAAACAATGACTCTCCGTATAAGGGTAAAGAAATACGAATATAGAAATAGAAAATTTTAAGCAAAAGCCCTCTGATCTTTTATTTGAAGCTGTTTTCTCTAAGAAATGTCCACTGAACAGGAAGCAATAACAATCTAGAAGTAATGAGCCCTAAAAGGTAATTTCAGGGTAACTAGAGCTCGATTGAGAAATGGCTTAATCCATGTCCAGGGCAGGATATGTACAAGATAAGAATATGCCATCTCATCATAACTGAAAGCAAGGAAGCCATCAAGACTATTGAGCTCATGTGAAAGAACAGAAAAGTCAACTTGCAAGTGGTCTCACTAGGTATAGATGGGACAATTCAGGATTTCGCAGCCTCTGCAGGACTATTCAGCGCTGTCCTGTGCCTCCACCAACAAGTGGCTGGTCTGTCCTGGGCAGCAGTTTATCTTATAGTTCAGTTTGCAAAGCCTTTGGTAGGCTGCTTAGAGCCAGCTCTATGCATGGGCATCTAGGGGATGAACCCAGGGGTCCACACACCATTGTATGTGATTGCTTTCTTCATCTCCCTCCACTCTGCAGTCTCCCCAAGGCAGTCCAATCCACAGCCATTCCTGCTCCTGTCCTGTGAGACGTGGGGCTTTAGTGAGCTTGCTCTGCAGTGCACTTCCCTCCACTGTGTCTGGCTCTGGTACCAAGCAGTGAAAGGATAAAGAGAAGAGACAATAAAGTCTCTCCACACTCTTGGGACCACAGTTCCTCTATCAGAGGGAAGGCTTCTTGTCCCCAAGAGTTTTAGGCTCCTATCTATTAATGATTGCGGTGGGTGCCACTGGGATTGTCTGGGAGCTGGGCATGGAAGAAGATGAAAGAACAAAATTAAAAAGCAAAGAAACAGGCTCTCTGACTCATAGACAGTCTCTTTCCCAAAATAAAGAACTTCTCTTGGTGCTCTCTTTGATTTACTGCAGAACTCTGGAGGACAGGTTGTCTATTCCTGAATTTTCAGTCCATGTAGAGAATACTGGAGAAAAGAAATAATTGAGAAAAGCTTCACTTTCTGATTCCATTCTCCATTCTGCCAGCTCTTATATATTTTTCAGAGTCCTCAGATTCAGTCTGTAGATGTCTTCAATGGGACAGACAAGGTGCAATGTGCTCACTCCACATTTTCCAGAACCAGAACTCACTCCTTATGATGTGAATTCCCAGCTCCTTCCATGAAGAGGTTCTGTCTTTTCCCCATTTCCTGAATACAGGAGGAATTCATGGAGCTCCTGTTCCAGGCCCAGGCCTCAGGTGTCCTTACCAGCAGCTCTCAGGAGAACGAGTCTGGACTGACCCGTGGAGGATGCGAGACCTTGTGGAACAGACTCAGCTCCCAGCCAGGCCAGCGTGGACCGGCCGGCCCCTAGCTGACCGAGCAGCCCAGCAGCACGTGGCCGAGCCCAGCACCTGCCACGCACCAGGGCTGTGAAAGTTTAAAAAAAAAAAAACAATGCTATTTATTTTTTTTTTTTACAATTGAATTTTTACAACAATTTAATCCTTTAATAATACTTCAAAGTAGTAGCAGAAGTAGGTAGCAGATTCTGGATTTAAACAAAAGTCTAACAAACTCCAAAACTGTGCTTCCACCATTGGAATATAAATATATGTAGAATTTGTTTTAAAACAATAAAGTGTAATGGACCATAAGGAAAATGTGAGAAAGATTGCAGAAACTCAACAATAACTCTCAGATGTCAGAAAGCAAAGAGCATAGGATATTCTTGAATATTATTTATTTAATTAATCTTACTAGCAATTTCAATAGCAGAAAAATAGAAGAAACTTTCAGCATTTAAAAATTAATAGTGGATGGACTTTTGTGAAAGACTATTTTAAGGTAATAACAGAAATTTGTGATAAATTAAATGATAATAAACTCCCTTTATTGAGTGTCAAAAACATTTTACATATTTATTCCATCCTTGAAGTATATAGTAGGTGTTACTTATCCCCATTTTGCAGATGAAACTGGAGCTTCTGTGAGGTTGCCAGGCTAACAAAGAACACACCCAGAATGTGAACCCCGTATGCCTGGGCCCTAGGTGATCTCTTGAGTGTTTACTACTCGGGGATTACTTTCTCTCTTCCTCAGCCTGTTGCATTTTCATACAAAATGTGACGATTTCAATGCTGTGCTTCTTGCCTAAAAAGGCCAGTATTTTGACAGCATTTAATTAGATACATTAACTTCTAGCATCACCTGGTGGCCACTGGAGGTTGGTCACACATGTCATGTTCCCTTGCAATGGAGCCCCAGGGAGTTATCTATAGTAACAGTAAGGTCTCCGTGACTGGAAAAGGCACAGCTCATAAGGGGTAAAGTGGAGTTAGGGGAGGTAGAGGTGGAGGTTCAGGACGCATGGAGACTCGGCAGTGGTGGTGTCAACCTCCACGAGGTGGGTTAACTCTTGGGCACTATGGGAGACTTTGCTCCGTGAGGAGATGAGTGAGGGGCTGGCCCGACAGGATCACCTGCTGGCTGAGGTCACTCCTCTCTGGAGTCAGGCACCCGAGAGGTGCAGGAAGAGCAAAGGGCCCTTCCTCTTGGGTGCCCCTTTGGTTTTCCTCTATTTAGGCAATGGGGAAGATGAATCTGGAAACAGTAAAGGTAAGTTTCAGCCCCTGTTCCCACACACTGGGAGGTCCTGGCTCTGACTGAGACCCTCAGTGGGGGTTGGGCGGTTGGGCTCTTTCAGCAGCCAGGTGTGTCCTCACGACAAACCTCTCTCCACCAAGGTCACGGAAAGAGACTGTCGGCCAAGGACCTCAGGACCCACTTCCCTCAGAGCCATTTGCTTTTCCTTCCACTGGTCGTTTCTATTGATTCTGCTGGGCCGTATGTAAAATTTGAATTTTCAATTGAAAAGGATTTGACTTCTGTGTAGACCTCAAAAAGCTGCTTTTTTCCCCTTTTAATTCCCCAGAGAGTAGCAAAGGGGTTTCCTGTTTGACGATGGAAGAGGATTATGGCCGTTTTACTTTTGTTTTCTTATTTTTCTGTTCAAGGAGACGACTGGTTTTATAAGAAAGCAGACAGCACAGTCGTATCTTATTTGTATGATTTGTTTAAGTACAGAATTCAGAGTGACATAGTTTTTGTAGCCATTTGGTTAAACCACCTCATTTTACAGATGAGAGAATAGAGACCCCGAGAGGCTGGGGATCCAGCCCGAGTCCCACGTTGGGATGGTGTTCGATGAGAAGTGGGAGGCCGAGGGCCCGATACCTCGTCCAGGGCTCAGTGCACCCCCTGCCACGAGGATTCCTGCTGCACCCTCAGCTCAAGGGCCAGCGGGGACAAATGGAGGCGGGCGCTGAGCTGCTGGCAGGGTTGTTTCCTGTGCTCCTGATGGTGAATCTTCCACCAAAAAGTGATGGTAGTCGGGGTGAGAACTCAGAACCTGGAATCACAAGTAGGCTCCCAATCTCGGCTTTCCAACCATTTTGTGAAAAATCTCCAGGGAGTCCTTCTCCCTTGAAATCATTTACAAATTATTTTGTGTGTGTCTTTTCAGGAGAGATGGTCAGATCTACAATCTGTCTAACACAGGCTCTCCAATAGGAATCAGGGTGAACTGCAGGGGCAAGTCATAAACTTTACATTTTCCAGTTGGCACATTAAAAAATATGAAAAGAAACAGGTGAAATTGGGTTTAATTGTAAATTTACTTGATCCAAGATATCCACACTATTATAATTCCAACATCCCATTACAAAAATGAACTGTGATATTTTGCATATTTTTCACACTAATTCTCCAAAATATCATTTGTATTTTATGCTTTCAGCACATCTCAGCTTCATCTCTTGGAGCAGTCACTTTTCTAGAGCACAACAGGCCCCAGTGGATAGTTATCCTAAAAATGACCAAGAAAGGTTGAACCAGATGATCTTGATCAAAGTTGTGATGGTTAGATAGCTCCTGAGAATTAATTAGGCTATGAATTCATCCTCTTTTCATTTATCCTTTCATCTGCAGTGGGAGCAGGGAGTGGGGCTGCTGGGGGAGAAGGCTGCTCTGCTTCCCAAGGACAGGGAAACCCAAGGGCACCAAGAATCAGTGAAAGTTGCCAAGCCCTGGAGGGACCTGGGGAATGTGTGTCTTTTTGTGCAGGGGCCGGGGCCCCGTGGGGGCTGCACTGGTTCCAGGCAGCACAGCAGCACATGCCCCTCACTCTCCCCCAGCTTCAGCAAAGGCAACGTGTAGCCCTTGCTGCCCTTCACCTCCGTGGCTGTGATTTTATCTGCTTTCAAGACCGAATCCCACAGCGTATCTGATTTGAACATGGTCTGCTGGAGGAGCCTCTCAGGGCCCTGCTCTCCTGAGGCTGGTCCAGTGGATGTAGCTGACTGTGCTGAGGGCCAAGCAGGGCTGGGGACAGAGCTTCCCCGGCTGCTCCAGCCTGAGGACCCACTGGCCAGCTGCAAGGAGACAGCGGTGAGGCAGGGACGGCTGAGAGCCTCAAGCCACATGGACTCGGTATGGGAAGGAGGCCGAGGACCTACAGGGGCACAGGAAGGCCAAAAGGAGGGCAAGGGGACCCCACAGGGCTCTGTCTCTTGAGCAGGTGGAGCAACCCAGGCAGTGTGACTTCTGGTCTCTATCTAAAGAGGTGCTGGCTGTATGGGGCATGTTAATCTCCCCCTTTTCACACAGCTCTGCCTTCTCAGCTCTGGGACAATTAGCTGTGTGTGCATGAAAGGCTATCATCCATGCCAGATATTGTGGCTTGTCTCTGTGTTGCTAGAAACACTTCCACTCGCACTGGGTTGTTTGGGCAGCTCTGGGCTGTGGAGCTGGCACAGGGCTGGAGTGTTTCCAGCCTGCCGGAAGATGGCTGTAAAGGGAAGTTATGGTGTTTAGAGAATTTTCTCAGCCACTAGACTTCTTAGTTTGTCTCTCAGAGGTATCTCAGCTCTGCACTTGCCTGGGCACAAATTGCAAGTCTTTGCGTCTTTCTATAATGGGCTGCTTAGAGTAATTGTTTTAGAAAAACAGAAAAAAAAAAAAAAATGCAACAACAACAAAAAAAGAAGGGCCCTCCTTACTGATATAATGGACTATTGAAATGCTAAGAGACAAGGACTGGAGGGCCATTAAGGAACAATCAAGAAAGCAGAGAAACTGGCTCTTCAAACAAGGGTCCTTGCCCTCTGGATTTGCATATGTGCCTGATTCTATTTGAGCCCTACCCTTCTCTCTATTATGCTCACCTGAACTCCAAAAAGTCTCTGTTTTTATTTTTGGGTGATTTTTTTTTTTTTTTTTTTTTGCTGTTTTTGCTAGCTCCATCTCCTCTCTGCCGGGCTGACTGCTCCCAGATTCTCGGGTGTCTGGTCTCAGTCTATCTATGTTTGGCGTTTTTGATCAGCAGTCAGAGTTTACAATCAGAGCTGCAACTGTAGTTCTCCCTCCTCGTTCCCAGCACCAATGGACCCTCCTCCCACAGGACTGTGCCTGGCAGGGAGGGGTGGGGGGACCCTGGCTAGGAGGAATTACAGATTTCGCTGATCTCAGGTGTTCCACTCATTCGTGTGTTTTGTATGAAGTATGCACAAAGTCAAATTGCTCTGCGGTGTCTGGTCCATGCAGTTCCTGGCTTTCCACCAACTGCCCTGTAGAAATAACTAAAACCCAAACCTCAGCACTCTGTTATCTTGTCCTGCCTCCTGCCCAGCAGGCTGGGAATACTCTGGCACGACCCTGCAGCCCAGAGAACTTCCCTTGGGGGATGGTGCTCACTTGTGGCATAGCAGCCTTCCCTCAGCAGAGGCCATAGGAGGGCACAGCCTGGAAGAGGGACCCACTCGGAACTCCGATGAACCATACACCAATATCAAGGACCTGTGGGTCAGCAGCAGAGACAAACTGTGGCGAGACTGAACTGAAGGATTAGATCCATGCAACAGCTTTAAATCACCAGGAACACCTGGGAGATTTGATTATTAAAGCTGCCCTCCATCCCTAACCACTCAGACACATGCCCCACATTCAGGGCAGGCAGCACCAACTACACATGCAAACTTGGTACACAAATTGGACCCCCACAAGACTCAGATCCCCACTCACCACAAAGACAAAGTTGGGGAGAACTGGTTTCAGGAGAATAGGTGGCTCACGGATGCCACCTGCTGGTTAGTTAAAGTGTACTCCACCAAGTACACTTTATGTGACAAATTAAAGATAAGTGTTTGAATCAGTCTACATATCCTAAAAGAACCCTATCAAGTTAAGCAAAGGCCAAGAGGCAAAACACAACAGAAAATTTTAAAGCATGTGAACAAACCAGGTGATATGGATAACCCACATCCACACACCCAAATCAAAAGATAAGAGAAGACACAGTACTTGGAACAAGTAAACAAACAACTAAAGACAAACAATGAGAGCATGGCACAGGATGTAAAGGACATGAAGAGGAGCATGGCACAAGATATAAAGGACAATGAGAAGACCCTAGAAGAGCATAAAGAGAAATTGCATGAGTAAATAAAAAAATACACGATCTTATGCAAGTAAAAGAAACTTTCGACCAAACTAAAGAGATTCTGGGTAGTCATAGTACAATACTAGAGGAAGCTGAACAAGGAATCAGTGACCTCTAGGATGACAGAACATAAAATGAAAGAACAAAAGAAAGAATGTGGAAAAAAATCAAAAAAATCAAAACAGACTTCAGGGATATGATACATAATATAAAACATCCAAATATGAGAGTCATTGGTTTTCCAGAAGGGGAAGAGAAGGGTAAAGGTCTAGAAAGAGTATTCAAATAAATTGTTGGGGAAAACTTTCCAAACCTTCTACACAACATAAATACACAAATCATAAATGCCCAGTGGACTCCAAAAAGAATAAATCCAAATAAACCCACTCAGAGATATATTCTGATAAGATCTTCAAATATTGATGAGAAGGAACAAGTTCTGGAAGCAGCAAGAGAACAGCAATTCACCACATACAAAGGAAACAGCATAAGACTAAGTATTGACTACTCAGCAGGTACCATGGAGGCGAGAAGGCGGGGGCAGGACATATTTAAAATTCTGAGAGAAAAAAATTGCCAATGAAGAATTCTTTATCCAGAAAAGTTCTCCTTCAAATTTGAGGGAGAGCCTAAATTTTTCACAGACAGACAAATGCTGAGAGAATTTGCTAACAAGAGACCTACCCTACTTGAGATACTAAAAGGAGTCCTACCGACAGAGACACAAAGAAAGGAGAGAGAGATACAGATAAAGGTTCAGTACTAAAGAGATTCAGCATGGGTACGTTAAAGGACATTAAGAGAGAGCAGAAAAAAATATATCTGACAAACAGAAACCAAAGGATACGATGGCTGATTCAAGAAATGCCTTCACAGTAATAACGTTGAATGTAAATGGATAAAACTCCCCAATTCAAAGATATAGATTGGCAAGACTGGATCAAAAAATCTGAACCATCAATGTGCTGCATACAAGACACTCATCTTAGACACAGGGACACAAAGAAATTGAAAGTGAAAGGATGGAAAAAATATTCATGCAAACTACTGCCAAAAGAAAGCAGGAGTAGCATTATTAATCTCAGACAAAATAGACTTTAAATGCAAGGATGTTATAAGATATAAAGAAGGCCACTACATACTAATAAAAGGGGCAATTCAACAAGAAGAAATAACAATCATAACTGTTTGCGCACCCAGTCAAGGGGCCACAAAATACGTGAGACAAACACTGGCAAAACTAAAGGAAGCAATTGATGTCTCCACAATACTTATCTGAGATTTCAACACATCACAGTCTCCTATAGATAGATCAACCAGAGAGAAGACCAATAAGGAAATCGAAAACCTAAACAATCTTATAAATGAATTGGCTTTAACAGACATATATAGAACATTACATCCCAAATCACCAGGATATACATTCTTCTGTAGTGCTCATGGAACTTTCTCTAGAACAGATCATATGCTGGGACAGAAAACAAGCCTCAATAAATTAAAAAAATTGAAATTATTCAAAGCACGTTCTCTGACCACAATGGAATGCAATTAGATGTCAATAACCATCAGAGACTTAGAAAATTCACAAATACATGGAGGTTCAACAACACTCACAAACAATCAGTGGGTTAAAGAAGAAATAGCAACAGAAATTGCCAAATATACAGAGAAGAGTGAAAATGAGAACACAACATATCAAAACCTATGGGAAGCAGCAAAAGCAGTAGTGAGGAGGAAATTTATAGCACTGAACGCATACATCCAAAGGAAGAAAGAGCTAAAATCAAAGAAGTAATGGAGCAACTGAAGAAGCTAGAAAATGAACAGGAAACTAATTCTAAACCAGGTAGAAGAAAAGAATTAACAAGGATTAAAGCAGAAATAAATGACATAGAGAACAAAAAAAAACAGAGAATAAATAATACCAAAAGTTGGTTCTTTGAGAAGATCAAGAAGATTGACAAGCCCCTAGCTAGACTGACAAAATAAAAAAGAGAGAAGACCCATTAAACAAAATATTGAATGAGAAAGGTGACATTACTGCAGATCCCAAAGAAATAAAAAAAAAATTATAAGAGGATACTGTGCAACAACTGTATGCCAACAAACTGGATTATGTAGAGGAAGTGGACAAATCCCTGGAAGTGTATGAACAACCTAGCCTGACCAGAGAAGAAACAGAAGACCTCAACTAACCAATCACATGAAAAGAGATACAATCAGTCATCAAAAAACTTCCCACAAATAAATGCCCAGAGCCAGGTGGCTTCACAGGGGAATTCTACCAAACTCTCCAAAAAGAACTGACACCAATCTTACTTAAACTCTTTCAAAACATTGAAGAAAATGGAACACTACCTAACACATTCTATGGAATTAACATCAATCTAATACCAAAACCAGGCAAAGATGCCACAAAAAAGGAAAACTACCGGCCAATCTCCCTAATGAATATAGATGCAAAAATTCTCAACAAAATATTGCAAATCAAAGCCAAAGACACATTAAAAAAATCATACACCATGACCTATTGGGGTTCATTCCAGGCATGCATAAACTCCTAGAAGATAATGTAGGGAAACATCTTCAAGACTTTGTATTAGGCGGCCACTTCCTAGACCTTACAGCGAAAGCACAAGCAACAAAAGAAAAAATAGATAAATGGGAACCCCTCAAGCTTAGAAGTTTCTGTACCTCAAAGGAATCTGTCAAAAAGGTGAAGAGGCAGCCAACTCAATGGGAAAAAGTTCTTGGAAACCATGTATCTGACAAAAGATTGATACCCTGCATATATAAAGAAATCCTACAACTCAGTGACAATAGTACAGACAGCCCAATTATAAAATGGGCCAAAGATATGAAAAGACAGTTCTTTGAAGAGGAAATACAAACGGCCAAGAAACACATGAAAAATGTTCAGCTTCACTAGCTATTAGAGAGATGCAAATTCAGACCATAATGAGATACCATCTCACACCAATTAGAATGGCTGCTATTAAACAAACAGGAAACTACAAATGCTGGAGAGGATGTGGAGAAAATGGAACTCTTATTCATTATTGGTGGGACTCCATAATGGTTCAGCCACTCTGGAAGACAGTCTGGCGTTTCCTTAGAAAACTAGATATAGAGTTGCCCGTCGATCCAGTGATTGTACTTCTTGGTATATACCCAGAAGATCTGAAAGCTGTGACATGAACAGATATCTGCACGCCAATGTTCATCGCAGCATTATTCACAATTGCCAAGAGAAGGAAACAACCCAAATGTTCTTCAGCAGATGAGTGGATAAATAAAATGTGGTATATTCACACAATGCAATACTATGCGGCAGTAAGAGGGAGAAATGTCGTGAAACATATGACAACATGGATGAACCTTGAAGACATAATGCTGAGCAAAATAAGCCAGGCACAAAAAGAGAAATATTATATGCTACCACTAATGTGAACTTTGAAAAATGTAAAACAAATGGTTTACAATGTAGAATGTAGGGGAAGTAGCAATGGAGAAGAATTAATGAAGGGGGAATGATAACCCAATAAGAAAAGATAAGCTATCATTGGTAAATTTAACATTCTGGGAATGCCCAGGAATGACTATGTTTTGTTAATTTCTGGTGGGTTGGTAGGAAGAAGTTCACAGAAATATTGCCATATTAGACTGTTTTCTTGGGGTAGGTACGAACATGTTGGAAGTAAAGTAGTTATTTCAGGTTGGTTGTCTTTTTCTTACTCCCTTGTAATGGTTTTTTTGAAATGTTTTTTATAATATGTTTTTAAATTTTTTTGATATGGTTAATACTTAATTTAAAAGATTGTTAATTAAAAGAAAAAATGAAAAAAATATGCAGAGCCATTGTGAGGAGCTGGGGGAGAATGCAGGGGTGTTGGGCTTCCCCACCTCGATGGTTGCTGATGTGCTCACAGACATTGGGAACTGGTGGTTTGATGGGCTGAGCCTTCTACCATGGGTCTTGCCCTTGGGAAGACTGTTGCTGCAAAGGAGAGCCAAGCCTCCCTGCAATTGTGCCTAAGAGCCTCCACCTGAATGCCTCTTTGTTGCTCAGATGTGGCCCTCTCTCTCTCGAGCTAAGCCAACTTGGCAGGTGAAATCACTGACCTCCCCCCTACATAGGACCCAACACTCAGGTGTAAATCTCTCTGGTAACTTGGAATATGACTCCTGGGGAGGCATCTAGACCCGGCATCATTGGATGGAAAACATATTCTTGACCAAAATGGGGATGTGAAATGAAATGAAATAACCTTCAGTGGCAGAGATTACAAAAGCAGCCGAGGGGTCACTCTGGTGGACACTCTTACGCACAATATACACAACCCTTTTTAGTTTCTAATGAATTGGAATTGCTAGCAGTAAATACTGGAAACTATCAAACTATAACCGAGAACCCTTGAATCTTGAAGATGATTGTATGAAAATGTAGCTTATGAGGGACGAGAATGTGATTGGGAAAGCCATATAGACCACACTCTCCTTCGTCCAGTGTATGGATAGTTGAGTAGAAAAATGGGGGCAAAAAAAAAAAAAAAAAAAAAAGGCACCCAGTGTTCTTTTTTACTTTATTTGTTCTTTTTCACTTGAATTTTTATTCTTATTATTTTTGTGTATGTGCTAATGAAAATGTTCAGAAGTTAATTTTGGTGATGAACGCACAACTATATAACAGTACTGTGACCAGTTGATTGTATGCTTTGTATGACTGCATGGGATGTGAATATATCTCAATAAAAGTGAATTAAAAAAAAAAAAGAGGTGCTGGGATGAACTGGGATTTGCGGGTGGGAGAGGACAGGTTATGGCCTGTGCAGCTGCTTCCCTGGTGGGGCAAAGAAGGAACTGGTGAGAAAACTGGGGAAGTAAGGGGGAAGCTGGAGAGTGAGAGGAGAGACAGAAATCTGATGCAAGGTGATGTGCTAGGGGTGATAAATGGCTAGAGTTCTAAATAAATGCTTGAAGAATGGGGACAGAATAGTAATGGTGATGATAGCTACCACTGATATTACCTGTACATTTTAGCACTGCTTTCTTGGATGTATGCTTAGAGCTTTACTAAATCCTCAAAGTAACCCTGTCAGTAAATATTATTATGCTCAGGATAAAGTTGAGAAAAGCAAGGTCATTATTTTAAGTACCTTTTCCAAGGCCACACACCGAAAGGGAATTGGGGTTGGGATGGGAAGCTGGGTCTGGCTGGTGGATCTCAGGCTGCATTTAGCCAATTGCAGCAACCGGGCGGGGAGTGTGCTGTGCTGCCTGCCCGGGAGCAAGGGGCCCGCACAGAGCAGCCACCTCTCCCCCAAACCCGTGCCCACCATCTCAGCTGGCATTGGTGGTGTTTCCAGGGGGGGCCCATTAGAAGCAGAAGGAGAATTAAGATGCTAAAAGCAGCATAAGGATTGTTATTTCACCTCCCTTTCCTCCTGTGTAACAAGGAACCTCCCAGGGTTGCATGGAAAGCAAACAAGATACTAAGCACACAACTTTCTATGTTTCTTTGCATAGTTTCTGCACATTGCTCGATAAAGATATTTATATATATAAAGGACCTTATGAATGACATCATTTTTCCCATTATATTTTCTAAGATTTAATTCAAATGTATAAAACATTTAGAAGGTTTTAAATTGTTATAAACTGTAGTAAATTATAATCTCTATTCTCCCAAATGTTGTTCTAGGCAATCTTTTCATGGTTCGAGTATACTTGAAAAATGAAACAAGGCAGGACTCCCTGCAAAACTCTCATGGTCATCTGCCTGACTTTCCAGGTCATCTCTTTCTCTGCAGTTTCCTTCTTTCTCCCCAAAATCTACATGGTCACTAGGGTCCAGGGTCTCCTTGTCAGTTCCACATGCACTTCAGTCCCTGAGTCTGTTTTGGCAGTTACGCAACACTCAACAGACTTAATGAAAGATGCTATCAGACACAGCTCAAGGACATAAAGCTTCTTTAAATGTAAAGGATATGACTATACAGCATTGGCTACACAAAGCAGGAAATGAGGCCACACACTCCCTCCTGGCAGAGATGCCCGATCCCCAGGATGACACCACCTCCCTGGGGTGCAGCTGGGGTGGAGCCCCCCTGTGCCCTTCCCACGTGGAGCCTCCTGGCCTCCCAGTCCCACTTCCTGTTACCAGACTCTGCTTACAGTCCTGCCAGCTCACCAGGTGGAACTTACCAGTGCCAGGCTCCCTCGGAATTTCCTGAATGTGTATTTAGGGTTTGGTGGGTTGAAGGTTGATATCCTGGTGGCTGTGGGCTGTGACAGGGCTGAAGGGGCCTGAGGTCCAGATCACGCCATCCTCAGGGTGAGTGTGTGGGGCCCGGGGCTCCAGGACTCCAACGGTGGCCTCTGGCCGTTAGGAGCATCCCCTGTTTACTCCAAGAGACTGACAAACAGGATCATTTTCTATGTTACCCACAACATGCAAAGACTCCGGATTAAGGCTCATTAGTGTGGGATCCGTCTTTGTTTGGACCTGATTCTAACAAGACTCTTTACAGGTTTTGTGTGTTTTGATGTTCTGTGGTTTGATTGAAATCAGCTTTATTTCGAGGGCTGGTTTTTATTTCTAGTTACAGAAACTTGAATTCTTATTCAATGCTATTTCCTTCATTATCTCTTTGTTAATTTTAAACATTCTTTAGGTCCATTTTCCCTGTTTCCTCACTTGTAGACTCCCCCACGGGTTAGGAGTGCTGACTGTCTCCCACAGTGTAGCATCTTCTTGTCATGTGTTCTGAGAAAGTGTAACTGAGAGAGTTACGGGTGCTGGGGCCAAATCCGTCTCTCAGCCCGTGATCATGGAGACATCACTGACCCAGTCTCTAGACCTAGGAATCAGCCTTGTGTGGGGCATTCTTGGCTCAGGCTCCTGGGCAGCTCTTGAAGCCCCAGCCACCCCCACCCCTCCGTGCGTCACGTAATCACCTTCCAGTGGGTTGTGCAGCTTCACAGGCACATGTCACATTCTAGGTCCTGTTTTTTTGTTTTTTCTTTTTTTTTTTTGCTTTGTTTTTTGCCCCAATGAAATTTACCTTTTATATTTAGGGCAGGTGTGTCATTTTAATTAATTTAAATGTTTCATCTATCACTTCTGAATATTTGTAGCTGGAGAGGGCACCAGTGCAGCCAGCCCTCACTCTGTGTTCTTGACCTAAAACTCACTGCTCATTAAATTTCTTTTTCTCTTATTTTAACTATTTTTAATAAACATTATTTTTCCTTGGTGTCTTAATTTACTCACATGTTGGATTGCTATATTCTCCCCTTATTCAAACTGAATAAATTACAAGGCACACCACACACATGGATGGAAAGTTTCGATATGGTGAAACTCTTAATTATGAAACACTCGAGGATTTCTTTTCTCTTGAAAATGGGTCTAAGGCAAGGATGCCAGTTATCTTGGATTTTATTAAGTATAATACTGGATGCCTTAACCTATGCATTAAGGATAGAAAAGGGAAGAAAAGTTTGAAGGATTGTACTGATTAAAAGATAGAAGGATTGCAGATGCTATAACTATATTTGCATAAATTCTAAGAGAGTCAATTAAATTAAAATAAATTCTGTTTTAAACAGAATAGCTTTGGTGGTGGGCTGGGATAGATTCTCTGGAAAGAATGTATAAGTAGAAGACAATGGTTGGCATATCCTCTACAATCAATTTTTCCCTACATTTCAAATCATGCCAACAGTGTGTTGGTTGGTCATGGCAGGGGAATATCTATTTTTCTGACAGACACCAGCTTGAGGCCTTCATGAAGTCCAAAGGTTCCATCCCATCACTCCTCAGTAATGAATAAGCACCATTTCCAGACATCATCTCCAGATTATGACTGGATCAATGATTCAGCACAGACAGCCTTCCCGTAGGCTCACCTGAATATCTCCCTTACCAGACCAGCCCCAGGTGACCTTGTCTGTTCCGGGAATTAGATGGAATGGGGCTCCCCCAGCCCCTGGAGAGCTGAAAGATCTATGCCCTGAGGCAGATGGCTTGGTTAGGGCCTGGAGATCTTAGCTCGATCTGTGGGAAGAGCCTGGGGCAGTAGGGTGCAAGAATACTGCTGCTCAGAGCAGGGGGGGATGGAAAGGTGGAGGTTAGGTTTTGAACTCAGGGGTTTTACTGCTCAGAGTAAAGCAGTCAGGGCCAGGAAGTGAGGAGACAACAGCTGTCTACCCTGTGGCCCAGGGCTGTTCTCGGCAGCCACAGGCAGTTTTCAGCACAGGATAGAGGAAGTCTGAATCACTGTGCCTTCCCACACCGCACAGTAATACACACCAGAATCACTTTCCTCCAGCTTTTTGACTTTAAGATTGTAGCTCTTATCTCTACCTGCAGAAACCTCATATTTCTCTCGACTGATTCCTGAGTCTGTCCAAAACTTTGAGGAACGGGGATAGTAGTAGAGAAGGCGTTGTGGGGCCTTCCCCTCTAAGTGTCGGTACCAGTGGAGGTAGCTGTTGTAGTCAGCAATATCACAGATGATTTCAACAGTTGCCCCAGTCTTCCCGGTGACTGACCTCCTCCTCCATTCCAAGTTGGGAGCACTCTGACTGGCTGCAGTGGGAACAACAACAAAAAGGAATAAGGAAGAGGTAATAGCAATTCCTTAAAGAAAAATCAAATTTCAAAAAAAATAAAAAAAATAAAAAAAAACAACCCATGAGCATCTATGCAACACACTTACCAGGAGCCAAGAAAGCTAGAAGTAGAGCCACAGCCCACAGCATGGTCCTCTCTTGGGCTTTAGAAGCAAAGGCAACAGGATGATGAAAGAAGGACTCTCTCTGAAAACTCAAATCCTACCCAAATAGAAAGTCATCCCCAGAGTAAAGGGCAGCGAGTTAGAGTTGGTCTTCCTTACTGGTATCACAGGCAGGGAGAAGAAGCTGAGCATCTGTGTCAGAAGACCTCCAAGCTATTTATACAGAAGGGGTGGGGGCTGGGACAGGACTGGGAGAGGAGCCCTTACTCTGATTCAACCCACCTCCTGAGCGCCCTCTAGAGGCAGGCTGGGAGCAGCCCTCTCAGCAAGAAAGAGCCTGAAGCCCGGAGAGCTCCGAACTCCAAGCAGGTTGAGTGCAGGTGTCTTGTGTAGTAGAACCGTGGATAGAGCGTGCCTGTTCCTGGTGCAGCGAGCAGTCCTAAAGCAGGCTAGCTTCCCTGGATTCTGTTTCAATGTGTCCATGGGGCTGCCCCAGTCTTGTCAGGAGAGTAAACAACCTTTCAACATCTGTAAAGTAATCTTTGAGGCAAGCACGAACATCAAACAGAATAACCTTTGAATCTGCTTTTTAAAAATAAATTATGATCAATTATGTTTGTGTACATTTGACTCTCCTAAAAGGTAAAGGAAGGTATGTGATTAGGGGATGGAGGCAGGTGCAAATCAAGTTCTTAGAGGATTTCTGTTGACCCTGGAGTCAAAAGTTTCCAGCTTGTAGGATTTCCACATTTAGATTTTAAAAAAGTGAGTGATTATTTATTTTTTATCTGAACTGCACATTGACTGGGCCTCCTGTATTTTATTTGGCAGTCCACCACATTTTAAAACATATTTGTGTATGTGTTTACAATATTCATATTACAATGTTGAAATATTCCCTTGGCATCATTGTTTTGTCCTCTGTTAGGGAATTCATTTTCTGCTGTCAGAAGTTAAAGCTGGGTCATGAGAAGGGCAGGAATCCCGGGTGATTTCCCTTTTGCCTGAGAGAACACCAGGAGCAGGAAATCTGAGGCGGCTTCTGGAGCGGCTCTGAAATCAAGAGTGTCCCAGGTCAGCTCGCAGGAGGCAGGCTCCAGCGCCCTGATGCCCTGGGAAAGCTCGCTGGGGTCGAAATCTAGTTCATGAGTGAGAAAGGAGAAATTTGCCATCACATTCAAATGAAGAAAATATTCTTTTTAAAACATAATAAAAGAAAATTAACTCCACCAGAATGTAAAAAGAACGATAAGGCTACAGTAGTGAAAAGAATACACTACTGGCATGTGAATAGGGAGATTTGTTGAACAATATACACAATCCAGAAAGAGAATAACATGTATGTAATATTTCAGTGTATGAAAGAGTTGTACCTTCAAATCGGGAAACAATTGATTATTCATTGGTCAATTGATTATTCAATAAATTCTCACCAAAAAAAAAAAAAAAAAAAAAAATGCCAGAAAGAAATGAATGGCCAAGAAGGTCAATATTTTTAACATATTTAATAAAGTTTAACATCCCTGAAATGGTATATAAGACTTCTTAGAAAACACTAAGAAAAGTATTTATACTCCAATAGAAGAATGGGCAAGAATAAGAAGAGGTAATAGAAAAAAGAAGAAAACTGGCCAATAAACTTGTGAAATAATCCTCACATTCATTAAAGATAAGACAATGCAGATTAAACTAATGACTCCTTAGTTTTGAATCACATTGCTTGGGTTGATCTCTACCATGTACAAATCTGGACATTGCAAAAGTTACTTAACTGTAACTCTTTTTCTTGCCTGCTAAATTCAATGGTACTTAGTGAATCGGGTTTCTGAGAGGATTAAACAAGATAATACATGTAAAATGCTAAGCACAGTAACTAGAAGGGAATGAATACCCATATGCATTCTTAATGTTATACAGTAATTGTTATATAAAGTAATTTGAGATGCATCAATGATACGAGCATTAAATAATAAAATAATAAAAACATTAGACAAAAATAATGTGGTTTTCTTTATGTGTTATCTTGGAGTGTGGGCATGAAATAAGTACCCCAAAAGCCAAAGAAAAAAAAAATGATTGATTAAACTGCACAAAAACTAAATACCTCAGAACAGAAAAACTAAATATCAAATTCAAATAGGAATAATACGAACTGCACATATGATAGACAAAATATTTCTCTCTTTAAAATGGAAAGAATTCTTTTAAATCAATTAAAAATGCATAAACCCAATGGAACTAATAAAAAATATTGTTACCTATAGTGTGAGGGATAGAAGAGGAAGAAGGAAATTAGGTTAGAAGCTATAATCTCTGAATGCACTTCATTTTATACTCTCGACTCTGGAACTATATAAATGCTCTGCCTATACAAAACAAGTATAAATTAACAAGAAAAAAACTACCTAAAATATAAACTGAAATAAAGGAAACTATACATCAAGGGTGGCATAAACATGTAGAGACAAATTTTTCTAATGACTTTTTTAAAATATAGTATTTCTACTGTACTCCCTAAGCCAAGAAAGAAAGGATGAGAGAGAGACAGAAATAGAGAGAGAGGGAATCTTAAATTGCATCCTCTGGGCCTACTGTTGTTAGTGGTGATTATAGAATTTCATGTATGTATATTTTATATGCATACATGTATTTATGTTACTACTGTGAGAAACCAAGGCTTTCTATATAAGGGTAAAGAAATACAAATATAGAAATAGAAAATTTTAAGCAAAAACCATCTGATCTTTAATTTGAAGTTGTTTTCTCTGAGAAATGTCCACTCAACCAGAAGCAATAACAACCCAGAAGTAATGAGCCTTAGCCCTAAAAGGTAATTTCAAGGTAACTAGAGCTGGATTGAGAAATAGCTTAATCCAGGTCTGGGGCAGGATATGTACAAGATAAGATTATGCCATCGCGTCATAACTGAAATCAAGGAAGCCATCAGAGACTATCAACTCATGTGAAAGCACAGAAAAGCCAACTTGCACTAGCCACAGATGGGACTATTCAAGCACCAAAAGAATAATACCTATAAAAATATCGAATGACAGCAAATACATTGTTCATTGATATTTATATGACAGATACTCCTACACAAACAAACAAATATCACATGGGGGAATTGGTTAAGGCACCATCCAATTATTCAAAAAGCAGAAAAAAAATTAAAAAAAATGAAATATTTACCTTGCCAATCCTGTATAAACAGTTTTGCAGGATACCACAGAGTTCACGAATGAAAGTTCATCTGAATGGAAATATCATGACTATAAATGCAGGAGAAATATTAAAATTAGAACATTATCATTAGGCTATCCCTAAGGATATTCTGGATTTAGGCATCAATCATGCATGGATTTATAGCTCTACCACGTACAGCAGCTCCCTAATATTCTATTTTTCTATCCCCCCATTTCTGTCCCTACACACACATTCTCTATCTCTATATCCATATCTCTATCTTTCTTTTGCTGTCTCTATCTTCTATCAATATTCATTCCTTTATATTTTCCTCTCTCTCCCTTTTCATCTCTGTTACTCTCCTCCTCAATTTCTCGTTATTTCTCCTCTACCTCATTATCTCTCCCCATCTTTATCTCTACACTTCTATCTCTCTCTGTTTCTCTCTGTCTCTCTGTCTCTGTCTCTCTCTCTCTCTCTCTATATATATATATATATGTATAATTACCACTGTCTAGCTCTGTTACCAATCACTCCCTATGTCTCTGTGTCTCTTTTTGCAGTTCTATCCATGATGATAATAACTAGTCTAAATTCTCTGCCTGTTGGTCCAATATTTCTGCCATCTCAGAGTTGGCATCTGTTGACAAGCTTTTCCTTGCGAGATGCTGAAGATTTCCCTGGATCTTCATACACCAAGTATGCACATTTTGATAATTTGTTCTGGGACTGTGGGCCTTGTATAGATCCTAGGGAGAATGTTGATTTAGTTTTGTGTTTGCTTGTTGCTTGTCAGCAGGCAATTGACCCAGTTACTGTAGCAAGTTCCTATGCATTTGGTAGGCTGTTGTTTCCACACCAGCTCAGGATTTCACAGCCTTTGCAGGACTATTCAGCTCTGTCCTGTGTATGCACCAACAAGTGGGTGGCCTATGTCCTGGGCAGTGGTTTATCTTATAGTTCAGTTTGCAAAGCCTTTGGTAGGCTGCTTAGAGCCAGCTCTATGCATGTGCATCTAGGGGGTGAACCCAGGGGTCCGAAAACACCATTGCATGTATAATGGGACAAAGGAAAACAAAAGACATTGCAGAAACTCAAGAATAACTCTCAGATATCAGAAAGCAAAGAGCATAAGATACTCTTGAATCTCATGTATTCAATTAATCATAATGGAAAAGCAGTAGAAACTTCCAGCATTTAAAAATTAATAGTTGGTGGCCTTTTGCCAAAGACTCATTTTTAAAGCTAATAACAGAAATCTTTGATCCATTAAATGATAATAAATAACCATTTTTGAACTTCAAAAACACTTTACATATTTATGCCATCCTCGGAGTATGTAGTGGGTGTTATTTTTCCCCATTTTGCAGATAAAACTGAGGCTTATGTGAGGTTGCCTAGCTAACAAAGAGCACGTCTGGAATTTGAAACAAGGCTGCCTCCAGAGCCCGTGCCCCAGATGACTGCTTGGGTGGTTATTATACGGGGATTACTTTCTGTCTTCATCAGCCTGTTGCATTTTCATACAAAATATGATGTTTTCAACTGTCTGCTTCCTGCCTAAAAAGTCCAGTACTTTGACTGCAGTTAGTTGAATACATTCTTCTGTCACCACCCGCTGGCCACTGGTGGTTTGTCACACATTATATTCCCTTACAATGGAGCCCTAGTGAGTTATGTTTAGTAACAGCAAAGACTCAGTGACTGGAAAAGGCACCAGGAATGAAAGGGTCCTGAAATGCAAACAAGGAAACCTCTTTTTCCAATTCCACACCAAACGTGCTGGTAGTTTTAGGAAAGAAGCTCCTCCACACAAGGCCCCCATTTCCCCAGTTTCCAAGGGAGAAGGGTGGGTGATTTCTTAGCTCTTCCAACTCTAATAATCTGTGCTTCTGAATTGAGTCGATACTCCAGAAATTGAACTAAGAGCGGCAGAATGAAAAATGGAAGTTTAGGGTGCATGTTGCTGGCTTCCCCTTGACATGATGCTGCTCTTGGAAAATCCTATTCTGAGGAGGTCGCCCCATGAAAACACATCAGTTGCTGAGTGTCCTGTGAGTGATAGAGAGTGAGTGTCTCTGCAGTCCAGCTGTCCAGTAAACTGACTCCACGTGACTCCAGCCCATTTACCTCAGGTACAGGCAATGCTCCAAAATCCCCATCAGAGATGAGAACACTGAGACTTGGAGAGGTTGAATGCACTCATTCTCACACAGGCACACACACGTGCGCACACGAGCACAGGTGACTGTACACAACAACAGAAGGTACCAAGGCGCTCAATTTTGTGACTCTCAAGTAAGTGGTTCTGGCCCTGGCCAGAAACCAAAAGAGAAGATTCTTATTAAATAAAAACATTGCATACAAAAGAGAATGCTCTCAGAGGTCTTTACAATTTGCCTTCTGTCTGTCTGTACCACCCCAGTGTGCATTACATTATTTATTTATAATCTTGAAATGTTTTAATGGTCCATGGTCTTTAGGGATCTGAGGGCTCAGGGATTATCAACAACACACTTAATATGTCTTGTCTCTGAAGAACAAGGCAATTGTCAATGGTTTGGAAAACCTCTTGGCTGAGCAATGAATCTTCATTCCTCGCTCTGGTTTGCATATCCTTGTGATCCGCGAGGGCTTTTGTCAGTGCCCCAGTCCCTGTTCTAAATGCAGCTGCACCTCATTTCTGGTTTGCTTTCATAATCTTGGAGAAGAAAGCAGCCTCATTGGTGAGGCCAATCCCCAGGCCCAACACCCAGGGCATCGCCAGTTAGGTGGTTGCCAGTGGCGGGCACTGGTCTCCCCTGATGGAGGAAAATGCCGCGCTTTCCACAGACCACTGCAGAAAAGGAACAAATTTCCCTTGGGTTCCCCTGACCTTAACTGACTGGTTGAAACCATTCTCTGACAATGACAAGCTATGTGTTGTCTAAAATTGATCCTCAAAGGTGAAATTGGAGGGTTTTTAGGTAGACCTGGAATTAGGCGCACACAAGTGTATTTATAGCATATTTCTTCTGAATTCATTTTGATTGCTTGTTTTTCTAAAAATATTTTACCTTCATTCTCACATTTTTCTGTCATATCTCTCAGTGCATGGCACACGACTATCATTAATCCAGGCCAGTCATGTTATACAGTTTTATGTTATTTAACTATTTTCCCTGCTTTCCGTATTCCCCTCCCCTGTGGGCACCAGTCTAAGGTTTTGATGTATGTCCTCAGAGTCCGTGTATCTGAGAAAACTGCATAGCTCTGTGAATAATGCATGTTTACTTTATATAAATAGCATCCTATTTCTATCGATGTTGCTGTCTCTATATAGGGTGCACTGCTGCTCGCTGCTGCCCGTCGTTGCACAGCTCACACCCACTGCACAGCGTCACCCGTTCCCCCCGTGGGGGCACTTCCACTGCTGCCAGCTCCTGGCTGTCACCAGCAGGGCCGCGGTGGACGCCTCCTATGAGTGTTTATGTCCAGCGTAAATGTTTTCCTGGGAGTGTTATCCCAGGGTTGCCTGTCACAGAGGATACACACGTGTTCACGAAACACTAACAGTGCTTACGTGTTATGTGACATCTAATTTTTTTGCCAACCTGGTCACAAGGAAGTGGTTTCTCATGTTAAATGGCCTCAATCAGATTATTAGGAGCTGAAGGTCTCTTTCTGTGCCTGAGATCCATTCAAGTCACCTTCTGGGACTTACCAATTCATGTTCATCAAGTAGAGCAAAGAGGCTGAAAGCAAAGAGCTAAGTAGAGCAAGAGTTAGAGCACATTCTAGAGCCAGTCCTCCTGGGGCATAGCCTGGCCCTGCCATTTCCTGGCTCTGTGATGCTCGGTGAGTCGTTTCACAACTCTGTGCCTCAGCCTCCTCGTCTGTAAAATGTAAAACAGTGACCACCTCACAGGACCGTGAAGATTAAATGAGCTAATAATGCAGAGCCCCTAGAATGGTGCCTGACATTAACAACATTCCACAAATGTTAGTTATTATTATATTTACTGCCAATTATTACCATTAGTTTATCATTGATTTGTATGAGTTTTGTTAGTATTCAAGATACAATTCTTTTGTGAATTCTGGATGTTAGAAATATCGTCAGCAAGCCTGTCATCTGTTCACTCATTTGTCTAAATTATCTTTTGCTGAATGGAAATTCTAAATTTTGTAGCCAGGCCTTTTTTGTTTGTTTGTTTGCCATAGACTTCAGGTACTTCAACCTTGTTTAGGGAAAGCTTGCCCCTCCAATATCACAAAAACACTGAACACTTTCTTCTTCTATTCAACTTCAGAAACCTGGGATGAGAATTTCTCAGCTCCCTGGACCAACCGATCAACCAGTGTCTCGTTCGCTCACTCAGTGCCCTTGTCTACAAGGTCCTAGGGTGGATTCAGAATGCAGAGAAGGTTGATAGGGTGTTTATCATTCACTGGAGGGAAACAGAGGGTTGTGACATGATGGTTACTCTAAACACAGTGATGAGAAGGGTGAAGGCAAGGAGGGAACTGGTGGAAAAGGCTTTGTTGAGGAGCTGGGACTTGAGCCCTGAGGACAAAGTCCAGAGTTCTTAAGTTATGAGATTCTCCCTAATGTGGCCACTACTTCCCTGCCATTCTCTACCTGGAATTCTATGATCCAGTCCTGGTGGACTTACAGTTCCTGGATGTCCTTTTTTCACATTTTCATCATCAACCCCTCGTCATCGTTCGGAGCTCAACACAGTTATCGTCTCCTCTGAGAGGCTCTCCCTTATCCAGGATGTCCAGGTCGCTTTCCAGTAGCACCAGCTTGTGCTTCCCTCTCTCCTAGCAACTACTGTACATACATGGCCCATTACCAGGTTTCCAGGAGGGTGAGACCACATCTTATTTATATTTGAATGCCCAGGTGTCCGTTGAATGAAAGGCTGAAGGGATGAGTGGATGAATGGGCATCAAAGCATTTCTTTTCACTCTGTCAATGAAACATAACCATTTAATGTAGATATTTTTAAAAGAGGCACCAAAACACACTGAAGACCTTATATGTGCCAACTACTTTGTATCCACTTTTATATTTAACTACATAGATTCATACCCCATGGGGCTTTTATGGAAACAGGTAAGAAAGTGTTCCAAATTTAAACAGTTCATCAGTGACAGATTCGGAATTGACACTAAATTCTGTCTGGTTCCAAACTCTGTGTGCTCTTTTTATATCTCTGCTTCAGTTTTCCCCTCTGTCCAATGAGAATAAAATCAGAACTTCTCTTATTGGTGTTTTGTGAGGAATAGAGTGCTTAGGACAGAGAGCTTAGATAGAGTGCTTAGGACACACAGCCAGCCCTCAATAAATGACAGCAATGACTGTTATTCTCTGTCATGTTGCCTCTGATAAACATGCCACAGGCCACCACAGAAATGAACCAGTCAGTACATATTGAGGCCCTCATTTAAGAACAGATTATCTGGCTTGCTCCCAAAAGCATGTGACTGGGAGAGTGAAAGATCTTGGGACCATTTCAGGAACAGAAGTTTAAGAATCTGGCAGTGTAATCACTGCCCTCCCCCCTACGTGGGATCAGACACCCAGGGGAGTGAATCTCCCTGGCAACGTGGAATATGACTCCCGGGGAGGAATGTAGTTCTCATCGTGGGACGGAGAACATCTTCTTGACCAAAAGGGGGATGTGAAAGGAAATGAAATAAGCTTCAGTGGCAGAGAGATTCCAAAAGGAGCTGAGAGATCACTCTGGCGGGCACTCTTACACACACTTTAGACAACCCTTTTTAGGTTCTAAAGAATTGGGGTAGCTGGTGGTGGATACCTGAAACTATCAAACTACAACCCAGAACCCATGAATCTCGAAGACAGTTGTATAAAAATGTAGCTTATGAGGGGTGACAATGGGATTGGGAAAGCCATAAGGACCACACTCCACTTTGTCTAGTTTATGGATGGATGAGTAGAAAAATAGGGAAAGGAAACAAACAGACAAAGGTACCCAGTGTTCTTTTTTACTTCAATTGCTCTTTTTCACTTTAATTATTATTCTTGTTATTTTTGTGTGTTTGCTAATGAAGGTGTCAGGGATTGATTTAGGTGATGAATGTACAACTATGTAATGGTACTGTGAACAATCAAATGTATGATTTGTTTTGTATGACTGCATGGTATGTGAATATATCTCAATTAATAAAAAAAAAAAAAAGAATCTGGCAGTGATTGCCCTGGAGATGAGATGACATAGAGAAGATATAACCTTGGTCTCTAAATATTTCTCCCTAGGGTTTTCATGAAGCAATAGGTGACACTCAGAAACTGACATTAAGTCAAGCCATATGTGCTAGATTGGATACATTATATCCCACCAAAAGCCATATTCTTTAATGTAATTTTAGAGGGCCGATGTATTAGTGTCAATTAGGTTGAAATACTTTGATTGAGTGTTTCCATGGACATGTGATTAAATCAACTGGGTGTGAAATGTTTGATGAAATTATTTCCATGGAGGTATGGACACCACCTATTCAGGGTGGTTCTTGATTTAATCACTGGGATCTATAAAAGCGCTCACAAACAGAAGGGACTCAGGGCAGCTGAGAGTGACATTTTGGAAAGCAGCCGAGAGACACATTTTGAAAAGAGCCATTAAAAGCAGACTTTTGCAGATATTTGGAGAAGCTTGCCAAGAATTTGCTCCAGAGAAGCTAAGAGAGGACAAAGTTCCCCAAGAGCAACATTGTGAAGAATGCACAGGAGCTGAGAGAAGAGATGGAACACAACCCGGGATCAGCAGATGCAGCCATGTGCCTCCCAGCTAGTAGAGGTTTCCTGGATGCCATTGGCCTTCCTTAAGGCCCACTCATGTTTTTGCCTGAGTTTGGACCTTCATATTGCCTTCAGTTTAAATCTGTAGCCAAATAAACCCCCTTTGTAAAAGCAAATCCATTTCTGGTATTTTGCATAACAGGAGCATTAACAAAGTGGAACAGATTTTTGTACCAGGAGTGGGGTGCTGCTGATGTAGAGTTTACACATACCAAATAGGTTGTAACAGCTTCTTAAATCAATAAGGGGAAGGTACTGGAAGAATTGCGAGGAGCTTCATAGAAAGGCCTAGATTGTTTTGAAGGGAATGTTTATAGAAATATAGACTCTAAAGATACTTCCAAGGAGGTCTTGAACAGAAATGTTCAATGTGTAGTTGAAAACTGAAAGACAGGTGGTGATCCTTATTTTAAAGTGGCAGAGAATTTGGTAAAATTGAGTCCTGATGTCAGATGGAAGGAAGAATTTGAAAGCCATGAGCTGGGATACGTAGCTCAAGAGATCTCCAAGCTAAATGTAGAAGATGTAGACTGGATTCTCCTTCCAGCTTATAGTAGACTGTGAGATGAGAGGGATAAGCTGAGAACTGAACTCTTGGGTACACAGAAATTTGAAATTGATGGTTAAGAAGATTCTGGGCTTCCAGAAAGTGAGATCCCAGAGGATGGTGCCCCACATGAGGATTTAACCAAAGAAGGAATCCTATCACCATTTCAGTACAAGCCCGGATTGGAGTTGAAGTTATCCAGAAAGGATTTGTGGAAAGTTGTATTGTCTGATGCTTTTGACCCTGTAAACAGCATGCTGAGCCTACAAAATTTTTGCAAGATCTGTATAGATACAACCACTGCTGTTCTGGACTAGAGGAGAGGGAGAAGGAAGAAATTGAAGGAAAAATTTCTTCAGACTAGCCATGAAGATTGAGATCTGGAGTCAGAAGTATTGGGCAGAAAGAGCAGAGCAGAAAATATACATGGAAAGGGTGAGTTTTCCCTGGAGGCACAGGGTGGACCTTCCACCTCCAAGCTCAGGAAGTGCGCTGCCACCCCAGGCTCAGAGAGGGTGGAGCACAGTCCCTGGGGATTGGGGAGAGTCTGGCCACCGCCCCACTGTTCTGAAGGGGTTGAGCATGTGCCCTAGACATGGAAGAGAGTCTGGGTGCCACCCAGATGCTTGAGGATGGTGGGGCCGAGAAGAACATCGTCTCCTGAATGTGAGGATATGATTGACCACACACCCCAGCATTTGGAGAGAAAAGGGCTGCTGCATACACCCTTGAAAAGTGTGGGACTCCAGCTCTCTGAATCCCCAAGGATAAAACATCATTCTATAAATGACTCTCACACTTTGAAATCTAACGGAGTTTTGCCCTGCAGGCTTTCAGCACATTTTTGGTCCTGTTAACCCGGTTCTCCTTTCAGTTTCTCCTTATGGCAATGAGAACTTTTATCCTATGACTGGCCCTCCTTTCTACACTGGAAGCAGACAACTTGTTCTAAGTTTCAGAGGTCCACAGCCAGAGGGGAATTTTGCTTTGGGACAAGACCTCACCTGTAACTGATTGTGATGGGATCATGTACTTACCTATTGTTACTGAAAGGATTTAAGCTTTAATGACATTGTGATGGGATGAAAGTATTTAGTATTTGGAAAGAATATGTTTTTTGGAGGTCCAGGGGTGGAATGTGCTAGTTTGGATGTATTGTGCCCTGCCGAAGCCAAATTCTTTAATGCAATCTTGTAGGGCAGAAGTATTAGTGTTGATTAGGTTGGAATCCTTTGATGCATGTTTCCATGGAGAAGTTACTAAATCAACTGTAGGTGAAACATTTGATGAAATTACTTCCATGGAGATATGGTCCCCACCCATTCAGGGTGGGTCTTGAATAATCACCGGAGTCCTATAAAAGAGCTCACAAACAGAAGGACCTCAGAGCAGCTGACAGTGACGTTTTGGAGAGCAGCTGAGAGACACATTTTGAAAACGGCCATTGAAAGCAGACTTTTGTTGATGCTTTGGAGATGCTAGCCCAGAGTTTGCTCCAGAGAAGCCAAGAGATGACAAAACGCCCCAAGAGCAACATTTTGAAGAATGAAGAGGTGCTGAGAGAGGAGCTGGAACACAGCCCGGGTCAGCAGATCTCAGCCACGTGCCTTCCCAGCTAACAGAGGTGTTCTGGATGCTATTATCCTTCCTGAAGGCCAACTGGTGTTGGTGCCTTGATTTGGACTTTTGCATGGCCTTTAGACTAAATTTGTAACCAAATAAAGCCCCTTCACAAGAGCCAATCTATTTCTGGTATCTTGCATACTATCAGCATTAGCAAACCAGAACAGGGTGTGAGTCAATTAGCGAGGTCTGATGTGCTGTTATTGTCTCTGTTATGGAGATGAGGAAATCGGGGCCTGAAGAGCTGAGATGCTGCCCAAGGTCAGAGAGCTCCTGAGGGGTAAAGTAGGAGTTAGGGAGGGTAAAGGTGGAGGTTCAGGGTGCATGGAGACTCAGCAGTGGTGGTGTCCGCCTCCGGGGGTGGGTCAACTCTTGGGCAATAAGAGAGACATTCTCTGTGAGGAGATGAGTGAGGGGCTGGCCCGACAGGATCACCTGCTGGCAGAAGTCACTCCTCTCTGGAGTCAGGCACACAGAGACGTGCGGGAAGAGCAAAGGGCCCTTCCTCTTTAGTGCCGCTCCTGTTTTCCTCTATTTAGGCAATGGGGAAGATGAAATCTGGAAACAGTAAAAGCAAGTTTCGGCCCCTGTTCCCACACACTGGGAGGTCCTGTCTCTGACTGAGACCCTCAGTGGGGGTTGGGGGGTTGGGCTCTTTCAGCAGCCAGGTGTGTCCTCACGACAAACCTCTCTCCACCAAGGTCACGGAGAGAGACTGTCGGCCAAGGACCTCAGGACCCACTTCCCTCAGAGCCATTTGCTTTTCCTTCCACTGGTCGTTTCTATTGATTCTGCTGGACCGTATGTAAACTTTGAATTTCCACTTGAAAAAGAGTTTGAATTCTGCATAGACCTCAAAGAGCTGCTTTTTTTTATACTTTTAATTCCCCACATAGACTAGCAAAGGTGTTTCCTGATTGATGCTGGAAGAAAATTATACCGTTTTTCTTTTCTTATTTTTCTATTCAAGAAGTAGACTGGTTTTACCAGAAAGCAGACAGCACAGTCGTACCCTATTTGTATGATTTGTTTTAGTACAGAAATCACAGAGACATAGTTTTTGTAGTCATTTGGTTAAACCACCTCATTTTACAGATGAGAGAATAGAGACCCTGAGAGTCTGGGGATCCAGCCCGAGTCCCACGTTGGGACGATGTTCGATGAGAAGAGGGAGGCCAAGGGCCCGATACCTCGTCCAGGGCTCAGTGCACCCCCTGCCATGAGGATTCCTGCTGCACCCTCAGCTCAAGGGCCAGCGGGGCCAAATGGATGCAGGCGCTGAGCTGCCGGCAGGGTTGTTTCCTGTGCTCCCGATGGTGAATCTTCCACCAAAAAATGACAGGAGTTGGGATAAGAACTTGGAACCTGGAATCAGGAGCAGACTCCCAGTCCCTATTTTCCAACGATTTTGTGAAAAATCTCCAAGGAGTCCTTCTCCCTTGAAATCATTAACAAATTCTTTCGCGTGTTCGTTTCTCAGGGGAGATGGTCAGAACCACAAACTGTCCGTCTAGCACAGCACTGTCCTATAGGAATCAGGGTGAGCTGCAGAGGACGCCACAAACATTACATATTCTAGTAGGCACATTAAAAAATGTAAAAAGAAACAGGTGAAATTAGTTTTAATCATAATTTTACTTGACCCAAAATATCCACAATATTATAATTTCAACATCCCATCAATATAAAAATGAACAATGAGATATTTTACATATTTTTCATACTAATTCTTCAGAATGTGATTTGCATTTTACACTTACAGCACATCTCAGCTTCATCTCTTGGACCAGCCACTTTTCTCGAGTGCAACAGGACCAAGTGTCAAGTTATCCTAAAAATGACTAAGAAAGGTTGAACTGGATGATCTTTGTCAAAGTTGCTGTCAGCTAGCTAGGTGCCCGAGAATGAATTAGGCTATAAATTAGCCTCCATTTCATTTATCCTTTTATCTGCAGTGGGAGCAGGGAGTGGGGCTGCTGGGGGAGAAGGCTGCTCTGCTTCCCAAGGACAGGGAAACCCAAGGGCACCAAGAATCAGTGAAAGTTTCCATGGCCTGGAGGGACCTGGGGAATGTGTGTCTTTTTGTGCAGGGGCCGGGGCCCCGTGGGGGCTGCACTGGTCCCAGGCAGCACAGCAGGACATGCGCCTCACTCTCCCCCAGCTTCAGCAAAGACAATGGACAGCTCTCGCCACCCTTCACCTCCGTGGCTCTGATTTTATCTGCTTTCAAGACCGAATCCCAGAGCGTATCTGATTTGAACATGGTCTGCTGGCGGAGCCTCTCAGTGCCCTGCTCTCCTGAGGCTGGTCCAGTGGATGTAGCTGACCGTGCTGAGGGCCAAGCAGGGCTGGGGACAGAGCTTCCCCGGCTGCTCCAGCCTGAGGACCCACTGGCCAGCTGCAAGGAGACAGCGGTGAGGCAGGGACGGCTGAGAGCCTCAAGCCACATGGACTCGGCATGGGAAGGAGGCCGAGGACCCACAGGGACACAGGAAGGCTGAAAGGAGGGCAAGGGGACCCCACAGGTCTCTGCCTCTTGCGCAGGTGCATTGACAAGAGCAGTGTGACTTCTGGTCTCTGTCCAAAGAGGTGCTGGGATGAGCTGGGAGTTGTGGGGGGGAGAGGACAGCAGCCTGTGCAGCTGCTTCCTGATGGGGCAAAAAAGGAACTGGTGAGAAAAGTGTGGAGTAAGGGGGAGACTGAAGAGTGAGAGGAGAGACAGAAATGCGAAGCAAGGTGACACGCTAGGGGTGATAAATGGCTAGAGTTCTAAATAAATGCTTGAAGAATGGGGATAGAATAGTAATGGCAATGGTAGCTATCAGTGACTGAACACCCTGTACATTTAGCACTGCTAAATATAAAGTTGTTATTTTAGGTAACTTTTCCAAGGCCACACACTGAAAGGGAATTGGGGTGGGGATAGGAAGCTGGGTCTGGCTGGTGGATCTCAGGCTGCATTTAGCCAATTGCAGCAACAGGGCGGGGAGTGTGCTGTGCTGCCTGCCCGGGAGCAAGGGGCCCGCACAGAGCAGCCACCTCTCCCCCAAACCCGTGACCACCATCTGAGCTGGCACTGGTGGTGTTTCCAGGGGATGCCCATTAGAAGCAGGGGAAGAATTAAGATGCCTGAAAGTAGCATAAGGATTGTTATTTCACCTCCCTTTCCTCCTCTGTAACAAGGTACCTCCCAGGGTTGCATGGAAAGTAAACAAAATAATGAGCACACAATGGTCTACTTCTCTTTATATAGTTTCTGCTCATTGTTAGATAACAGATATTCTTTATATATTAAGGACCTTATGAATGAAATCATTTTTCCCATTATATTTTGTAAGACAATTCAAATGTACAAAAACTTAGAAGATTTCAAATAGTTATAGACACTACTAAATTATAAACTCTGTATTCCCTAATGTTGTTCTAGTCAATCTTTTCATTGATTGATTATACTTTAGAGATGAAACAAGATAGGACACCCTGCAAAACTCTTGTGGTCACCTGCCAGACTTTCCAGGTCATCCCTTTCTCCTCAGTTCTTGGCTTTCTCCCCCAAAATCTTTGAGATCACCAGGGTCCAGGATCTCCGTGTCAGTTCCACATGCACTTCGGTCCCTGAGTTTGCTTTGGCAATTACAGAACACTCAAGTGACTGATGGAAAGACGCCTTCAGACACAGTTCAAGGACATAAAGCTTCTTTAAATGCAAGGGATAGGATTACATGGCATTGGCTACACAAAGCAGGAAATGTGGCCACACACTCCCTCCTGGCAGAGTTGCCCAAGTCCCCAGGATGACACCACCTCCCTGGGGCGCAGCTGGGGTGCAGCTCCCCTGTGCCCTTACCAAGTGGAGCCTCCTGGCCTCCCAGTCCCACTTCCTTTTGCCAGACTCTGCTTACAGTCCTGCCAGCTGACCAGGTGGAACTTACCAGTGCCAGGCTCCCTCGGCATGTCCTGAATGTATATTTAGGATTCAGTGGGTTGAAGGTTGATGTCCTGGGTGGCTGTGGGCTGTGACAGGGCTGAGGCTGCCTGAGGTCCAGATCACTCTGTCCTCAGGGTGAGTGCGTGGGGCCCGGGGCTCCAGGACTCCAAAGCCGGTGGCCTCTGGCCGTGAGGAGCAGCTCCTGTTTACCACAATGAGACTGACACACAGGATAATTTTCTATGTTTGTACAACATGCAAAGACTCAGGATTAAGGCCCATTTGTGTGGGATCCATCTTTGTTTGGACCTGATGATACTAACAAGACTCTTTACAGGTTTTGTATGTTTTGATGTTCTGTGGTTTGATTTAAATCAGAGGTATGTCGAGTACTGGTTTTGTCTTGTTTCAAAAACTCTAATTCTTATTCAATGCTATTCCCTTCTCAATCTCTTTGATAATTTTAAACATTCTTTAGGTCCATTTTCCCCCTTTCCTCACTTGTAGACCCCCCATGGATTAGGGGTCCTGGCGGTCTCCCACAGTGCTTGACCGTCTTGTTTTCTGTTCTGGGAAAGTGTGACAGACAGAAGTACGGGTGCTGGGGCCAAATCCCTCTCTCAGCCCGTGATAATGGAGACATCACTGACCCAGTCTCTAGACCTAGAAATCAGCCGTGCATGGGGCATACTTGGCTCAGGCTCCTGGACATCCTTTGAAGCCCCAGCCACCCCCACCCCTCATTGTGCCACATAATTGCCTTTTAGTGGGTTGTGCACCTTCACCTTCTACATTCTATGCCCTGTTGTGGTTTTTTGTACCCCACAGCAATTTGCCTTTTATATTTAATGCAGGTGTGTCATCTTAATTCATTTTAATATTTCATCTATCACTTTTACATGTTAGTAGCTGGAGAGGGCACCAGTGCAGCCAGCCCTCACTCTGAGTTCTTGCTCATGAAAGTTTCTTTATCTCTTATTTTAACTATTTTAAATAATGCTTATTATTTTTTCCTTGTTTCCTTAATTCATTCACATGCTGGATTGCTAACCTCCCCTTATTAAAGCTGAATAAATAACAAGGTCCATTACACTCACAGATGGAAATTTTCAATATGATGAAGCTCTGAAGCATATAACACACGAGGATTTCTTTTCTCTTCAGAATGGGACTAAGGCAAGGATGCCAGTCATCTCAATTTTTATAAACTATAATCCTGGATGTCTTAACCTATGCATTAAGAATAGAAAAGGGAATAAAAGGCAGAAGGATTGTAAAGGAAGAAGCAGAGCTGCCTTTATTTGCAGGTGCTTTAATAGTATATGCAGAAAATGCAAAAGTCAATTAAATTAGAATCAATAAGGGAATTTGGCAAGACTGCCAGGTGCAAAGTTACACAGACACACACACACACACTCACAAAATCAATAGTATTTCTGTATACTAGCCACAGAAAATTAGAACATGAGATGTTAAATTGCTACAAACCTATTTACCCTTTTTAGTCACACACACTCCTCAAATACCCTGTCCCATTAGTCAGTCTCCCCTCTACACGGATACATCTTCTGTCCTTAAACAATGGCTCCGTGGGCAGCCACATCCCTTTCTCTTCAATTCAAAGGCACACAATTTCAATTCAGATGGACTTTTGAAGTCTAATACATAATAGTATTCCTTATCGGATTGTTCACCCAAGCATCCCAGTACTGAGGGAAAAATAATAATCTGATCACTTCAGTCCAGTTGTGATGTGGCTGTTTGTATGTTGGGGGAAAGGAGTGGAAAGGAGTTTTACCTGTTTTATACAGAATAGCTTTGGCAGTGGGCTGGGATAGATTCCCTCAAAAGAATATAAAAGTAGAAGACAATGGTTGGCATATTCTTTGCAATCAATTTTTCCCTACATTTCCAATCATGCATATAGTTCCTTGGTTTGTCACGGTGGGGGAATATCCATTTTTCTGACAGACACCAGCTTGAGGCCTTCACAAAGTCCAAAGGCTTCATCCCATCCTTTCTAATACTCCTAAATAATGAATAAGCACCATTCCCAGCCATCATCTCCAGATAATGATTGGATCAATGATTCAGCACAGCCAGTTTTCTCATAAGGCTCCCCAAAGTATCTCCCTTGTCAGATCAGCCCCAGGTGACCTTGACTGTTCTGGGAAACAGACGGAATGGGGCTCCCCTAACCCCTAGAGAGCTGAAAGATCTATGCCCTCAGCCAGTTGGCTCGGTTAGGGCCTGGAGACCTTAGCTTGGTGTGCCAGTTTGAATGTATTTTGTCCCCCAAACGCCATTATCTTTGATGTAGTCTTGTGGGGCAGACGTTTTAGTGCTGATTAGATTTGCTTGGAATGTGCCCCACCCAGCTGTGGGTGATGACTCTGATGGGATATTCCCATGGAGGCATGGCCCTGCCCATTCAGGGTGGGCCTTGATCAGTGGAGCCATATAAATGAGCTGACTCAGAGAGAAGGAACTCAGTGCAGCTGTGAGTGATGTTTTGAAGAGGTGCAAGCTTGCTAGAGAGGAACGTCCTGGGAGAAAGCCATTTTGAAACCAGAACTTTGGAACAGATGCCAGCCACGTGCCTTCCCAGCTAACAGAGGTTTTCCGGACACCATTGGCCATCCTCCAGTGAAGGTACCCAATTACTGATGTGTTATCTTGGACACTTTATGGCCTTAAGACTGTAACTGTGTAGCCTAATAAACCCCCTTTTATTAAAGCCAATCCATCTCTGGTGTTTTGCATTCCACAGCATTAGCAAACTAGAACAGATTTTGGTACCAGAGAAGTGGGGTGCTTTTGCTGCTGAGTTTGCAAATACCAAACATGTTGGAACAGCTTTTCAAATGGATAAGGGGAAGATTCTGGAAGAATTGTGAGGAGCTTGACAGAAAAGGCCAAAACTACTTTGAAGAGACTGTTTATGGAAATACGGACTCTAAAGATACTTCTGATGAGGTCTGGAATAGAAATGATGACTATGTTGTTGTAAACTAGAAGAAAGGTGATCCTTGTTTTAAAGTGGCACAGAATTTGGCAAAATTGAGTCCTGGTATCAGATGGAAGGAAGAATTTGAAAGCAACAACCTGGAATACTTAGCTGAGGAGATCTCCAGACTGTGGAGGATGTACCCTGGTTTCTCCTTGCAGATTATAGTAAAACGCGAGTGGAAAGAGATAAACTTAGAACTGAACTCTGGGATTCAAAGAAACCAGAAGCTGATGGCTTGGAAAATTACGAGCTTCCAGGGGGTGGAATCCCAGAAGCTACAGCCCAACATGAGGATGTAACCAAACATGGAACCCAGCCACCATTTCAGTACAAGCCAAGATTGGAGATGGAATTATCCAGAAAGGATTTTTGTAAAGTCCTATTGTCTGATGGCTTTGACCCCTGTATGCTTCATGCAAAGCCAACAGAATTTTTGCAAGATCTTTACAGACAGAGCCGTTGCCATTCTGGACTGGAGGAGACACACAAGGAACAAACAGAAGGAAAAATTTCTTCAAAGACAGAGCCATGGAGGTTGAGGTCTGGAGTCAAGAGGCCTTGGGCTGGGAGAGCGGAGCAGCCCACATGCATGGAAAGGGTGAGTTTGCCCCGGAGGTCGAGGGTGGGCGTTCCACCTCAGTGCTCAGGAAATGTCCTGCCACCCCAAGCCCCAACAAGGGTGGAGCACATTCCCAGGGAATTTGGGAGTGCCTGGCTGCCACCACACTGTTCTGAAGGGGTTGAGCGTGTGCCCTGGAAATGGAAGGGAATCCGGGAGCTGCCACAATGTTTGAGGAAGGTGGGGCCGAGAAGGTGGTCTCCCCAATGTGTGGATATGTTGGAGCACTCACCTAAGCGTTTGGAGAGGAAAGGGCTGCTGAAAAGACCCTTAGGAAGGGTTAGACTCCCACTCTCTCAAGCCCCAAGGATGCAACATTGCTCTGTAAATGACTCTCAGACTTTGAAATCTAATGGAGTTTGTCCTGCAGGTTTTAAGAACTGTTTTGGTCCTGTTAACCCTGTTTTCCTTACTGTTTCTCCTTATGGCAATGGGAATGTTTATCCTATGAATGTCCCTCCTTTGTATATTGGAAGCATATAACTTGTTCTAAGTCCACAGATCCAAAGCTAAAGGAGAATTATGCCTTAGGACCCACCACACCTGTAATTGATTTTGATAGGATCTTGTACTTAACTGTTGTTACTGAAATGATTTAAGTTTTTGTGATATTGTGATGGAATAAATGTATTTTGTATTTGGAAAGATAATGTCATTTTGGGGTCCAGGGGGTGGAATGTGCCAGTTTGAATGTATTTTGTCCCCCAAACGCCGTTATCTTTGATGTACTCTTGTGGGGCAGATGTTTTGGTGCTGATTAGATTTGCTTGGAATGTGCCCCACCCAGCTGTGGGTGATGACTCTGATGGGATATTCCCATGGAGGCATGGCCCTGCCCATTCAGGGTGGGCCTTGATCAGTGGAGCCATATAAATGAGCTGACTCAAGGAGAAGGAACTCAGTGCAGCTGTGAGTGATGTTTTGAAAAGGTGCAAGCTTGCTAGAGAGGAACGTCCTGGGAGAAAACAATTTTGAAACCAGAACTTTGGAGCAGACGCCAGCCACATGCCTTCCCAGATAACAGAGGTCTTCCGGACACCATTGGCCATCCTCCAGTGAAGGTACCCGATTACTGATGTGTTACCTTGGACACTTTATGGCCTTAAGACTGTAACTGTGTAGCTCAATAAACCCCCTTTTTATAAAAGCCAATCCATCTCTGGTGTTTTGCATTCTTCAGCATTAGCAAACTAGAACACTTGGTCTGTGGGAAGAGCCTGGGGCAGTGGGGTGCAGGGATACTGCTGCTCAGAGCAGGGGGGATGGAAAGGTGGAGGCTGGGTTTTGAGCTCAGAGTTTTTACTGCTCAGAGTAAAGCAGTCAGGGCCAGGAAGTGAGGAGACAACAGCTGTCTACCCTGTGGCCCAGGGCTGCTCTCGGCAGCCACAGGCAGTTTTCAGCACAGGATAGAGGAAGTCTGAATCACCGTGCCTATACCACACCGCACAGTAATACACGCCAGAATCACTTTCCTCCAGATTACGGAGTTTAAGTTTGTAGCTCTTATCTCTACCTGTATAACCATCATATTTCACTTCATTGATTCCTGAGTCCACCCAAAACTTTGAGGAATGGGTATTGTAGTAGAGAAGGCGTTGTGGGGCCTTCCCCTCTAGGTGTTGGTACCAGTGGAGGTAGGTGCTGGTTTGTCCAAGAATATCACAAGTGATTTCGACAGTTGCCCCAGTCTGCCCGGTGACTGACCTCTTTCTCCATTCCAAGTTGGGAGCACTCTGACTGGCTGCAATGGGAACAACACAAACAAGTAATAGGGAAGAGGTAATAGCAATTCCATAAAATAAAAACCAAAATTCAAAAAAAACAACCCATGAACATCTATGCAACACACTTACCAGGAGCCAAGAAAGCTAGAAGTAGAGCCACAGCCCACAGCATGTTCATCTCTTGGGCTTTAGAAGCAAAGGCAACCAGGTGATAAAAGAAGAACTCCCTCTGAAAACTCAAATCCTACCCAAAAAAGAAAGTCATCCCTGAAATAAAGGACAGCAAGTTAGAGCTGTCTTCCTAACTGGTATCACAGGCAGGGAGAAGAAGCTGAGCATCTGTGTCAGAAGACCTCCAAGCTATTTATACAGAAGGGGTGGGGGCTGGGACAGGGCTGGGAGAGGAGCCCTTACTCTGATTCAACCCACCTCCTGAGCGCCCTCTAGAGGCAGGCTGGGAGCAGCCCTCTCCGCAAGAAAGAGCCTGGAGCTCGGAGAGCTCGGAACTCCAAGCAGGTTGAGTGCAGGTGTCTTGTGTAGTAGAACCGTGGATAGAGCTTGCCTGTTCCTGGGGCAGCGAGCAGTCCTAAAGCAGGCTAGCATCCCTGGATTCCGTTTCAACATGTCCCTGGGGCTGCCCCAGCCCTGTCAGGAGAGGACACATCCTTTTGACATCTGTAATTAATCTTTGAGGCAAACATGAACATCAAATGGAATAACCTTTGAATCTTCCTTCCAAAAATAAATTATGATCAATTATGTTGGTCTACATTTGACTCTCCTAAAAGGTAAAAGAACGTATGTGTTTGGGGGATGGTGGGAGATGCAAATCAAGTTCTTAGAGGATTTCTGTTGATCCTTGAGTCAAAAGTGCCCGCCACGTAGGGTTGTCAGGTCTAGTTAACAAAAAAAAAAAATTGAGCTATTATTTGTTGTTTATCTGAATTTCACATTTAACTGGGCATCTTCTATGGCCGCTGTAGGAACAGCTCTGAAATCAACAGTGTCCCAGGTCATCACGCAGGAGGCAGGCTCAAGTGCCCTGATGCCCTGGGAAAGTCTGCTAGAGTAGAAATCTAGTTTATGAATGAGAAAGGAGAAATTTGACATTACACTAAAATGGAGGAAAAATTCTTTTAAAAATGTAATAAAAGAAAATTAACTCCACCAGAATGTAAAAAGAACTATAAAGCTACAGTAACAAAAAGAGTGCAGAACTGGCATGAGACTAGGGAGATCCGTTGAACAAAATAGATCATCCAGAAAGAGAATCACATATATGCAACATTTTATTATATGAAAAAAGTTGCACATTCAAATTGGGAAATAAATTCTCTTAATGGGAACTGGTTCTCTGTATGGAAAAAAATACTGTTGAATTGTTCCCTTACCATTCACAAATGCATTTCAATTGGAGTAAAGACTTAAGTATTTAAAAAATGCATTAGAATTTAAGGTTGATGGTTGCATATGAGCTGCAGTGAGCAAGGACTCTCAAGGCTTGATGTCAAAACCAGACACCATAAGGTAGATTTAACCTAAAGTAACTATACAACCTCTTGTCACCAAAAAAAAGTAAATAGCAAAAAAGGTCAATGTTTTAACATAATTTAATAAAGGTTTAACATCCCTAAAATGGTATATAAGACTTCTTGAAAAACACTAAGAAAAGTGTTCACACTCCAATAGAAGAATAGGCAAGGAACAAGAAGAGGTAGGAGACAAAAGAAGAAAACTGAGCAATAAACTTGTGAAATAATCCTCACCTTCATTAAAGATAAGACAATGCAGATTAAATTAATGACTGCTTAGTTTGTGACTCACAGTGCTTGCGTTGAAATCTCTACCGTATACAAACCTGGACATTGCAAAAGTTACTTGACTGTAACTCAATTTCTCATCTGTGAAATTCAGTGGTACTTAGTGAATTGGGTTTCTGAGAGGATTAAATAAGATCATACATGTAAAATGCTTAGCGGAGTAACTAACAAGGAATGAGTACTCATATCCACTATTAATGTTATACAGTAATTGTTATATAAAGTAATTCAAGATGAATCAATGATACAAACATTAAATAATAAAATAATAAAAACATTAGAAGAAAATAATGTGGTTTTCTTTATGTGTAATGTTGGAGTGTGGGCATGAAGTAAGTAACACAAATGCAAAACACAAAAGATTGATTAAACAGAGAGAGAGGAAAAGATAATTTTAAATTGCATCCACTGGACGTAGTGTTGTTAGTGGTAATTATAGTATTGCATGTATTTATATTTTTACATACTTACCTATATTTATGTTAATACTATTTAGGGACCAAGATTTTCAGTGTAAGAGTAAAGAAATACAAACAAAAAATAGAAAAATTTAAGTAAAAACCCTCTGCTCTTTAACTTCAAGTTGTTTTCTCTAAGAAATGTCCACTGAATCAGAAGCAATAACAATCCAGAAGTAATGAGCCCTAAAAGGTAATTTAAGGTAACTAGAGCTTGACTGAGTGATGGCTTAATCCATTTCTTGGGCAGAATATGTACAAGATAAGACTATGCCATCTCGTCATAACTGAAAGCAAGGAAGCCATGGGAGACTATCGAGCTCATGTGAAAGCACAGAAAAGCCAACTTGCAGTGGCTCTCACCAGCCACAGATGGGACAATTCAACACCGAAAGAAGAATACCTATAAAAAGGTCAAAAGACAGTAAATATATTGTTCATTGGTATATATGACATACACTCCTACACACCCACAAAATGTCACAAGTGTGCAGTTAAGGCACCATTCCATTATTCCAAAAGCAGAAATATAAAAGAAAAATAATCAAATATTTATCTTGCCAAGTCTGTATAAAATATTTTGCAGGATACCACAAAGCTTATGAATGCATGTTCTGAATGGAAATATCACAACTAATAAATGCAAGAGAAACATTGAAATTAGAACATTATCATTAGATATCAAACATTATCATTAGATATCAAACTACAACCCAGAACCCATGAATCTCAAAGACAATTGTATAAAAATGTAGCTTATGAGGGGTGACAATGGGATTGGGAAAGCCATAAGGACCACACTCCACTTCGTCTAGTTTATGGATGGATGAGTAGAAAAATAGGGGAAGGAAACAAACAAACAAACAGACAAAGGTACCCAGTGTTCTTTTTTACTTCAATTGCTCTTTTTCACTTTAATTATTATTCTTGTTATTTTTGTGTGTGTGCTAATGAAGGTGTCAGGGATTGATTTAGGTGATGAATGTACAACTATGTAATGGTACTGTGAACAATCGAATGTATGATTTGTTTTGTATGACTGCGTGGTATGTGAATATATCTCAATAAAATGAAGAAAAAAAAAAAGAACATTATCATTAGGTGATCCCTAAAGATATTCTGGATTTAGACATCAATTATGCACGGATTTAAAACTCTACCACATGCAGCAGCTCCCTATCATTCTATTTCACAATCCCCCCATTTCTGTCTCTATGCACAGACACAGACACACACACACACACACACACACTCGCACTGCTCTCTCTCTTTCTCCATCTCTGTATCCATATTTCTATCTTTCTTTTGGTGTCTCTATCTCCTGTCACTATTAATCACTTTATACTTTTCCTCTCTCTCACTTTTCACCTCTGTCTCTCCTTCTAAATTTCTCTTTATTTCTCCTCTACCTCATTATCCCTCTCCATCTATACACTCTCTATATACATTTATATCTCTCTTACCTATGTCTGCCTATCTCTACTACCAATCACTCTTTCTCTATTTCTCTAATTGTGCCTCTCTTTGCAGTTCTATCCCTGATGATGATAACTACAATAAATTCTCTGCCTGTTGGTCCAACATTTCTGCCATCTCATGTTTGGATTTGTTGACTAGGTTTTCCCCTCTGAAATGTTGAAGATTTCCCTGGTTCTTCACACTCCAAATATGAACATTTTAATAATTTGTTCTGGGACTCTGGGTCTTGTTTAAATCCTATGGAGAATGTTGATTTTGTTTTGTTTATGCTTGTTGGTTGTTAGCAGGAAATTGACCCAGTCAGGGTTGCAAGTTCCTATCTGCATTTGGTAGGCTGTTGTTCCCACACCAGTTCGGGATTTCACAGCCTTCGCAGCGCTATTCAGCTCTGTCCTGTGCCTCCACCAACAAGTGGCTGGTCTATGTCCTGGGCAGTGGTTTATCTTATAGTTCAGTTTGCAAAGCCTTTGGTAGGCTGCTTAGAGCCAGCTCTATGCATGGGCATCTAGGGGGTGAACCCAGGGGTCCACACACCATTGTATGTGATTGCTTTCTTCATGTCCCTCTGCTCTGCAGTCTCCCCAAGGCAGTCCAATCCACAGCCATTCCTGCTCCTGTCCTGGGAGACGTGGGGCTTTAGTGAGCTTGCTCTGCAGTGCACTTCCCTCCACTGTGTCTGCTCCAGTGCCAAGCAGTGAAAGGATACAGAGAGAAGGGGCAATGGGAGACTCTCCACACTCTTGGGACCACAGTTTCTCTATCAGAGGGAAGGATTCTTGCCCGTAAGAGCTTTAGGCTCCTGTCTATCGACGGCTCCTGTGCCTGCCACTGGGACTGCCTGGGAGCTGGGCACAGAAGATGACTAAAGAACAAAAGCAAAAAGCAAAGAAACAGGCTCTCTGACTCACAGTCTTTTTACCAAAATATAGAACTTGTCTGGGTACTCTCTTTTTAATTTAATGCACAGTTCTGGGGTTCAGGTTGTCTTTTCCTTAACTTTGAGTCTGGGTTGGGAATACTGGAGAAAAAAAGTAAATAGGAAAGCGTCACTTTGACTCCCTTCCCCATTCTTCTAGTTATCTTTTATTTTTCAGAGTCCTCAGATTCAGTCTGTAGATGCCTTCAATGGGACAGACAAGGTGCAATGTGCTCCCTCCACATTTTCCAGAACCAGAACTCACTCCTTACGATGTGAATTCCCAGCTCCTTCCATGAAGAGGTTCAGGCTTTTCCCACATTTCCTGAATACGGGAGGAATCCATGGAGCTCCTGCTCCAGGCCCAGGCCTCAGGTGTCCTTACCGGCAGCTCTCAGGACCCACCATGGCCAGGAGAACGAGTCTGGACTGACCCGTGGAGGATGCGAGACCTTGTGGAACAGACTCAGCTCCCAGCCAGGCCAGCATGGACCGGCCGGCCCCTAGCTGACCGAGCAGCCCAGCAGCACACGGCCAAGCCCAGCACCTGCCACGCACCAGGGCTGTGACAAGTTAAAAAATAAAAACTATTCAATACTTCTTTTAAATTGAATTTTTACAGCAATTTAATCCTTATAATAATACTTCGAAGTAGACAGAATCAACCACATTTGACAAATGAGAGAATCCAAATTTAAAAGGTTGACCTGCTCAGCAGAAGTAGGTAGCAGATCCTGGATTTAAACCAGAGTCTAACAAACTCCAAAACCTGTGCTGCCATCAATGGAATATAAATATATATAGAATTTCTTTTAAAACCCTAACATGTAATGAACCATATGGAAAATGTGAGAAAGATTGCAGAAACTCAATAACTCACAGATGTCAGAAAGCAAAGAGCATATGATATTCTTGAATATTATTTACTTAATCAGAGTAGAAATTTCAATAGTAGAAAAATAGCAGAAACTTCCAGCATTTCAAAATTAATAGTTGATGGCCTTTCTTCAAACACTATATTTTAAGTCAATAACAGAAATCTTTGATCCATTAAATGATATTAAATACATTTATTGAGTGTGAAATATTTTACATATTTATTCCATCCTCAAAGAATATAATAGGTGTTATTTATCCCCATTTTGCAGATGAAACTGAGGCTTATATGAGGTTGTATATCAAATAGAGAAAACACCCAGAATCTGAAAAAGTCTGTCTTGTCTCCAGAGCCCGTGTCCTAGGTGAACTACTTGGGTGTGATTATTCAGGGATTACTTTCTGTCTTCATCAGCCTGTTGCATTTTCATGCAAAATGTGACTTTTTCAACTCTTCCTACCTCAGAAGTCCAGTATTTTGATAGTATTTAGATGTATTAACTTCTGTCACCACCTGCTGGCCGTCGGTGGATTGTCACAAGTTATATTCTCACAATGGAGCCCCAGTGAGTTACGTTTGTTAACACCAAAGACTTAGCGACTGGAAAAAGCACAGGGAATGGAAAGGGTCCTGAAATGCAAGCAAGGAACCAGTTTTTCCAATTCCACTTCAAATGTGCTGGGTAGTTTTAGGAAAGAAGCTTCACACAAGGTCCCCATTTCCCCAGTCTTCAGAGGAAAGGTGTGGGTGATTTCTTAGCTCTCTTCCAGTTCTAATTATCTGTGGTTCTGTATTGAGTCAATACTCCAGATACTGAACTAAGTGTGGTAGAATGAAAAATGGAAGCTTAGCGTGCACTTTGCTGGCTTCCCCTTGACATGACACTGCTCTTGGAAAATCCCATTTTTAGGAGGTCGACCGAGGAAAATGCAACAATTGCTGAGTGTCCTGTGAGTGAACGGAGAGCCAAAGTTTCTGCCATCCAGCTGACCAGTAAACTGACTCCACATGACTCCACGTGACTCCAGCCCATTTATTTCAGGTACAGGCAATGCTCCAAAATCCTCATCAGAGATGAGAACACTGAGACTTGGAGAGGTTAAATGCACTCATTCTCACACAGGCACACACACATGCAAACACACACACAGATGACTGTACACAACAGAAGATATCAAGAGGCTGAATTATGTGACTCTCAGGTAATTGGTTCTGGCCCTGGCCGGAAACCGAAAGAGAAGATTCTTATTAAAAACAAATATTGTGTTTTCCTGCATTGGTCTGTTTGGCTATTGTTACTGTGGTGGGGATTCCCTTCGTCCCACAATTTTAATACTTCCATATCTGTAGATACTCATATTTCTCTAAGATCTTCCATCCAAATAGTCTTTTAAGCCTACCTTGGCCATTCTCACAGTCTAGGCCTTTGATTTCCCCCCCCTCCTTCTGCTCAACAACATGAGCATGGATCTAGCTTCTCCCCAAAGCTTGCCTTGCCCCAAAACAGACAATTCTAGCGAGTCTTCACCAATGCCTGAGATTTATGAGGCTGAATAAAATTATGCATCCTTGCAAATGCCATCTGCTGAGGTGCACCACTCAGAGACAGTCTCTCCTCTTCCTTCCTCTGTGGATCTGCTTATTCAGGATAGCCCCGACTCTTCCACCAGTCTCAAAATAAAACTACCCGCATCTGGAGGGAAGAGGACAGGGAAGCAGGAAGACGAAGGCCAGGTCAAGAAACAGAACATCAGAACCATGTTCTCTCAGGCCCAGCTGTGTATAATCAATGATAGATTTCAAAGACAGAAATACCTCAGCCTCCAGCAGATGCAAGAACTTTCCAACATTCTGAACCTCAGCTACAAACAGGTTGAGACCTGGTTCCAAACCAGAGAATGAAACGTAAGAAGAGGCAGAAAAACACCATCTGGTCAAAGAATGGCAACAGTGTGATCCAGGACTCTACTCTTCCTATCCCCAAGGGTGCTTGGCAAACACTTCCGGTAACTTTCCCATGTGGAGTAACCAGACCTGGAACAGTACAGTTTGGAGCAGCCATTCCTGAAGCAGCCAGTCTTGGTGCAGCCAGCCCTGGTACACCCAAGCCTGGAATAATAACCCAGTCTGGAAGAATCAGTTCCAGAACAGTGGAGAGGAATCCCTGCAGCCCCAGGTCCAATTCCAGCAAAATCCTCCTGCCGGTGATTTGGAGACCACCGTGGGAAATGCTGGGGAAAGCCATAACGTAACAGAGCAAACTGCTAAATATTTTTAGTACCCTATACACCATGGATTTATTCCCAAATTACTTCATGAATACCCAGCCTGAAGATGTATGAAGATAAAGGTGAAGATGGGTATATACTACAATATCAATCTGGGCAGAGGCTGCATTATGTCCTTCCTTGCAGAATTATCTTGAAAGCTGTGTATCTGACTTTATCCTGGTTTTCACTGGGTAGTTGGGATGGGTACAGGTATTGCTATGAATCTAATCAGAGATTTCAAAGATTTCAAAAACTCAGTAGTAATGAGCCAGATGACCTTTGGCTGTTTTGGAAAACATGCAGGATGAGATACATGTTTGTGACTATAGAGAAGTAGATATAATATTAGTTTGGGTATCTTTAGGATCTAGCCTCAAGAAAGGGAACTAAAAGTATAAAAATGTGTGATGGAGTACTCATTTTAAGGCATTGGGAGGCTTCACTGGTTTGTTAAGCTATCATAATCCTTCTTTTGTTTGCTGCCTCTAATTTGTTAATTACTCTTTGTAGATAGATGTTTTGTTTATGCTGCATTATAGTAATATTTTAGCAGTTTCGTCATATTATAAATTTTTAAGTACAGATAAATAAAATCTACCCATTTAAAAAACAAATAAATCAATTAATAAATATTGCACACAAAAGAGAATGCCCTCATAGGTCTTTAGAATGTGCCCTCTGTCTGACTGTACCACCCCACTGTTCTTTTAATACAGAAATCATAGTGACATAGTTTTTGCAGTCATTTGGTTAAACCACCTCATTTTACAGATGAGAGAATAGAGACCCTGAGAGGCTGGGGATCCAGCCCGAGTCCCACGTTGGGACGGTGTTTGAGGAGAAGTGGGAGGCCGAGGGCCCGACACCTCGTCCAGGGCTCAGTGCACCCCCTGCCACGAGGATTCCTGCTGCACCCTCAGCTCAAGGGCCAGCGGGGCCAAATGGAGGCGGGTGCTGAGCTGCTGGCAGGGTTGTTTCCTGTGATCCCGATAGTGAATCTTCCACCAAAAAAATGATAGGAGATGGGATAAGTACTCGGAACCTGGAATCAGGAACAGACTCCCAGTCCCTATTTTCCAACGATTTTGTGAAAAATCTCCAAGGAGTCCTTCTCCCTTGAAATCGTTAACAAATTATTTAGTGTGATCATTTCTCAGGGGAGATGGTCAGAACCACAAACTGTCCTATAGGAATCAGGGTGAGCTGCAGAGGAAGCCACCAACATTACATATTCTAGTAGGCACATTAAAAAATGTAAAAAGAAACAGGTGAAATTAGTTTTAATCATAATTTTACTTGACCCAAAGTATCTACTCTGTTATAATTTCAACATCCCATCAATATAAAAATGAACAATGAGATATTTTGCATATTTTTCACACTAATTCTTCAAAATGTCATTCGTATTTTATGCTTTCAGCACCTCTCAGCTTCATCTCTTGGACCAGCCACTTTCCTAGGTCACAACAGGCCCCAGTGGATAGTTATCCCAAAAATGACCAAGAAACGTTGAACCAGATGATCTTGATCAAAGTTGCTGTTGGTTTGATAGCTCCTAAGAAAGAATGAGGCTATGAATTCATCCCCTTTTCATTTAATCCTTTCATCTGCAGTGGGAGCAGGGAGTGGGGCTGCTGGGGGAGAAGGCTGCTCTGCTTCCCAAGGACAGGGAGACCCAAAGGCACCAAGAACCAGTGAAAATTTCCAAGGCCTGGAGGGACCTGGGGAATGTGTGTCTTTTTGTGCAGGGGCCGGGGCCCCGTGGGGGCTGCACTGGTTCCAGGCAGCACAGCAGCACACACCCCTCACTCTCCCCCAGCTTCAGCAAAGACAATGGACAGCTCTCGCCACCCTTCACCTCTGTGGCTCTGATTTTATCTGCTTTCAAGACGGAATCCACAGTGTATCTGATTTGCACATGGTCTGCTGGCGGAGCCTCTCAGTGCCCTGCTCTCCTGAGGCTGGTCCAGTGGATGTAGCTGACCGTGCTGAGGGCCAAGCAGGGCTGGGGACAGAGCTTCCCCGGCTGCTCCAGCCTGAGGACCCACTGGCCAGCTGCAAGGAGACAGCGGTGAGGCAGGGATGGCTGAGAGCCTCAAGCCACATACACTCAACATGGGAAGGAGGCCGAGGACCCACAGGGCTCTGCCTCTTGAGTAGATGGATTGACATGAGCAGTGTGACTTCTAGTCTCTGTCCAAAGAGGTGCTGGCATGAAATGGGATTTGCGGGTGGGAGAGGACAGGTTATGGCCTATGCAGCTGCTTCCCTGGTGGGGCAAAGAAGGAACTGGTGAGAAAAGTGGGGAGTAAGGGGGAGGCTGGAGAGTGAGAGGAGTGACAGAAATGTGAAGCAGGGTGACATGCTAGGGTGATAAATAGCTAGAGTTCTAAATAAATGCTTGAAGGATGGGGACAGAATAGTAATGGCAATGATAGCTATCAGTGATTGAACACCCTCTACATTTAGCACTGCGAAATGTAAAGTTGTTATTTTAGGTAACATTTCCAAGGCGACACACCGAAAGGGAATTGGGGTTGGGATGGGAAGTTGGGTCTGGCTGGTGGATCTCAGGCTGCATTTAGCCAATTGCAGCAACAGGGCAGGGACTGTGCTGTGCTGCCTGCCTGGGAGCAAGGGGCCCGCACAGAGCAGCCACCTCTCCCCCAAACCCGTGCCCACCGTCTGAGCCGGCATTGGTGGTGTTTCCAGGGGGGCCCATTAGAAGCAGGGGAAGAATTAAGATGCCTGAAAGTAGCATAAGGATTGTTGTTTCACCTCCCTTTCCTCCTCTAACAAGGGACTTCCCAGGGTTGCATGGAAAGTAAACAAAATAATGAGCACACAACTTTCTATGTCTCTTTGTATAGTTTATGCACATTGTTAGATAAGATATTCTTTGTATACTAAGCACCTTATGAACAAAATCATTTTTCCCACCGTATTTTCTAAGACCTAATTCAAATGTACAAAAAATTTGGAGGATTTCAAATAGTTATAGACTCTACTAAATTATAAACTCTGTTCTCTGACTGTTGTTCTACTCAATTTTTTCATTGTTTGAGTATACTTTAAAGATGAAACAAGACAGGACTCCCCGCAAAAGTCTCATCTGCCTGACTTTCCAGGTCTTCTCTCTCCTCAGTTCCTGGGTTTCTCCCCCCCCAATCTTTTTGTTCACTAGGGTCCAGGATCTCCGTGTCAGTTCCACATGCACTTCGGCCCCTGAGTTTGCTTTGGCAATTACAGAACACTCAAGTGACTGATGGAAAGATGCTATCAGACACAGCTCAAGGACATAAAGCTTCTTTAAATGCAAAGGATGTGATTACATGGCATTAGTTACACAAAGCAGGAATGAGATGCCCGATCCCCAGGATGCCACCACCTCCCTGGGGCACAGCTGGGGTGCAGCTCCCCTGTGCCCTTCCCACGTGGAGCCTCCTGGCCTCCCAGTCCCACTTCCTGTTACCAGACTCTGCTTACAGTCCTGCCAGCTCACCAGGTGGAACTTACCAGTGCCAGGCTCCCTTGGCATTTCCTATATGTGTATTTAGGATTTTGTGGATTGAGGGTTGATGTCCTGGGTGGCTGTGGGCTGTGACAGGGCTGAGGCTGCCTGAGGTCCAGATCACTCCATCCTCAGGGCGACTGTGTGGGGACCAGGGCTCCAGGACTCCAAAGCCGGTGGCCTCTGGCCTTGAGGAGCATCTCCTGTTTACCAGAATGAGGTTGACAAATAGGATCATTTTCTACATTTGCCACAACATGAAAAAGGGTCAGGATTAAGGCCCTTTTGTTTGGGAGCCATCTTTGTTTGGACCTGACACTAAGAGAACTTATAGGTTTTGTGTGTTTTGATATTCTGTGCTTGATTTAAATCACTTTTATTTCCAGTGCTGTTTTTTATATCTTGTCTCAGAAACTCGAATACCTACTCAAGGCTATTGTATTCTCTATCTCTTTGATAATTTTAAGTCCATTTTTTCTATTTCCTGACTAGTAGATCCCCATGGATTAGGAGTCCTGATGGTTTCCCACACTGCTGCATCTTCTTGTCTTGTGTTCTGAGAAAGTGTAACAGACAGAATTATGGGTGCTGGAGCCAAATCCATCTCTCAACCTGAGATCATGGGTAGATCACTGACCCAGCCTCTAGACCTAGGAATCAGCCATGCATGGGGCATACTTGGCTTGAGCTCCTGGACAGCCTTTGAAGCCCCAGCCAATCCCCACCCCTCAGTGTGTCACAGAGTCACCTTCGAGGGGATTGTGCAGCTTCACCTGCACCTGCCACATTCTATGCCCTGTTTTGGTTGCCCCACTGAAATATAGCTTTTCTATTAAGTGTAGGTGGGTCATTTTAATTAATTTAAATATTTCATCTATCACTTCTACATGTTTGTAGCTGGAGAGGGCACCAGTGCAGCCAGCCCTCACTTTCTGTTCTAGACCTAAAGCTCACTGCTCATTAAATTTCTTTTTCTTTTATTTTAACTATTTTTAATAAATCTTATTGTTTTATCTTTGTTTCCTAAACTTATTCCCATGTTGGATTGCTAATCTTCCATTAATTAAATTGAATAAATAACAAGTTATATCACACACACAGATGGAAAGTTTTGATATGGTGAAACTCGGAAACATGAAACACTTGAGCCTTTCTTTTCTCTAGGGAATCGGATTAAGGCAAGGTTGCTAGTCATCTTGGTTTTTCTTAAATATAACACTGGATGTCTTAACCTATGCATTAATGATAGAAAATGGAAAAAAAGTTAGGATTATAAGGATTAAAACGTAGAAGGATTGCAGATGCTATAAACATATATGCAGAAAATCTAAGAGAGTCAATTAATTTTAATTCTGTTTTAAACAGAATAGCTTTGGCAGTGGTCTGGGAGAGATTCAATCAAAAATAAATATGTAAGTAGAAGACAATGTTTGGCACACCTTCTAAAATCAATTTTTCCCTACATTACCAATCATGCTAATGGTGCACTGGTTGGTCATGGTGGGGAAATATGTTTTTCCAACAGACACCAGCTTGAGTCCTTCAGGAATTCCAAAGCCTCCATTCCATCATTTCTGACACTCCTCAGTAATGAATAAGCACCATTCCCAGCCATCATCTGCAGATAATGATTGGATCAATGATTCGGCACAGACAGCCTTCCCATAGGCTCTCCCAAATATCTCCCTTGTCAGACCAGCCCCAGGTGACCTTGACTGTCCTGGGAAGCAGATCGAATGGGACTCCCCCAGCCCCTGGAGAGCTGAAAGATCTATGCCCTCAGCCAGATGGCTTGGTTAGGGCCTGGAGATCTTAGTTTGGTCTGTGGGAAGAGCCTGAGGCAGTGGGGTGCAGGGATACTGCTGCTCAGAGCAGGGGGGGATGGAAAGGTGGAGGCTGGGTTTTGAGCTCAGGGTTTTTACTGCTCAGAGTAAAGCAGTCAGGGCCAGGACGTGAGGAGACAACGGCTGTCTACCCTGTGGCCCAGGGCTGCTCTCGGCAGCCACAGGCAGTTTTCAGCACAGGATAGAGGAAGTCTGAATCACCGTGCCTGTCCCACACCGCACAGTAATACACGCCAGAATCACTTTCCTCCAGATTTCGGAGTACAAATTTGAATCTCTTCTCTGTACCTTCATAAGCATCATATTTCCCTGGATTGAATCCTGACTCCACCCAGGTTTTTGAGGAATGGGGATAGTAATAGAGAAGGCGTTGTGGGGCCTTCCCCTCTTGGTGTCGGTACCAGTGGATGTAGCTGCTGGATTGTCCAACAATATCACAATTGATTACAACAGTTTCCCCAATCTGTCTGGTGACTGACGTCTTCCTCCTTTCCAAGTTGGGAGCACTCTGACTGGCTGCAATGGGAACAACACAAACAAGTAATAGGGAAGAGGTAATAGTAATAACTTAGAAGAAAATCCAAAATTCAAAAAAACAACCCATGAGCATCTATGCAACACACTTACCAGGAGCCAAGAAAGCTAGAAGTAGAGCCACAGCCCACAGCATGTTCCTCTCTCGGGCTTTAGAAGCAAAGGCAACCAGGTGATGAAAGAAGAACTCCCTCTGAAAACTCAAATCCTACCCAAAAAGAAAGTCATCCTAGGAGAAAGGGCAGCGAGTTAGAGCTCTTCTTCCTAACTGGTATCACAGGCAAGGAGAAGAAGCTGAGCATCTGTGTCAGAAGACCTCCAAGCTATTTGTACAGAAGGGGTGGGGGCTGGGACAGGGCTGGGAGAGGAGCCCTTACTCTGATTCAACCCACCTCCTGAGCGCCCTCTAGAGGCAGGCTGGGAGCAGCCCTCTCCGCAAGAAAGAGCCTGGAGCCCGGAGAGCTCAGAACTCCAAGCAGGTTAAGGACAGATATCTTGGGTAGTTGAACCGTGGATAGAGCTTGCCTGTTCCTGGTGCAGTGAGCAGTCCTAAAGCAGGCTAGCTTCCCTGGATTCCATTTCAATGTGTCCCTGGGGTTGCCCCAGTCTTGTCAGGAGGGTCACATCCTTTCGACATCTGTAATTAATCTTTGAGGCAAAGATGAACATCAAATAGAATAACCTTTGAATCTTCTCTTTAAAAATAAATTATGATCAATTGTATTTGTGTACATTTGACTCTTCTAAAAGGTAAAGGAAGATTTGTGTTTGGGAGATGGAAGGAGGTGCAAATCAAGTGCTTAGAGGATTTCTGTTGATTCTTGAATCAAAAGTGCCTGCCAGGTAGGGTTGCTGGACTTAGTTAAAAAAAAAAAAAAAAGTGAGCAATTCTTTGTTGTTTATCTGAAATTCAAATGTAACTGGGCATCCTGAATGGCTGCTGCAGGAGTGGCTCTGAAATCAAGAATGTCCCAGGAGATTATGCGGGAGGCACACTCCAGTACCCTGATGCCCTGGAAAAGCTTCCTGGAGTTGAAATCTAGCTCATGAATGAGGAAGGAGAAAGTTGCCATCACAGTAAATGGAGAAAAAATTCTTTTCAAACAGAAATAAAAGCTACAGTAGCAAAAAGATTGCACTACTGGCATAAGAATAGGGAGATCGGTTGCACAAAATAGATCATCCAGAAAGAGAATCACAAATACATATATAATATTTTATTGTATGAAAAAGTTATACATTGAAATCGGGAAATAATTGACTACTTCTGAGATGAGGAAATTGGGGCCTGAAGAGCTGAGACCTCCCCAATGTCAAAGGACTCATAAGGGGTAAAGCAGGAGTTAGGGAGGGTAACTGTGGAGGTTTAGGGCACATGGAGACTCGGCAGTGGTGGTGTCAACCTCCACGAGGTGGGTCAACTCTTGGGCACTATGAGAGACTTTGCTCAGAGAGGAGATGAGTGAGGGGCTGGCCCGACAGGATCACCTGCTGGCTGAGGTCACTCCTCTCTGGAGTCAGGCACCCGAGAGGTGCAGGAAGAGCAAAGGGCCCTTCCTCTTGGGTGCCCCTTTGGTTTTCCTCTATTTAGGCAATGGGGAAGATGAATCTGGAAACAGTAGAAGTAAGTTTCAGCCCCTGTTCCCACACACTGGGAGGTCCTGGCTCTGACTGAGACCCTCAGTGGGGGTTGGGGGGTTGGGCTCTTTCAGCAGCCAGGTGTGTCCTCACGACAAACCTCTCTCCACCAAGGTCACGGAAAGAGACTGTCGGCCAAGGACCTCAGGACCCACTTCCCTCAGAGCCATTTGCTTTTCCTTCCACTGGTCGTTTCTGTTGATTCTGCTGGACCGTATGTAAACTTCATTTTTCATTTGAAAAGGAGTTTGAATTCTGCGTAAACCTCAAAGAGCTGCTCTTTTGTTCCCCAATAATTCCCCACATAGAGTAGCAAAGGGTTTCCTGTTTGATGCTGGAAGAAGATTACAATGTTTTTCTTTTCTTTTCTTACTTTTCTATTCAAGAAGTTGACTGGTTTTACAAGAAAGCAGACAGCACAGTCACATCTTATTTGTATGATTTGTTTTAGTACAGAAATCATAGTGACATAGTTTTTGGAGTCATTTGGTTAATCCAGCTCATTTTACCAATGAGAGAATAGAGTTCCCGAGAGTCTGGGGAGCCTGACTGAGTCCCACGTTGGGACGGTGTTCGAGGAGAAGAGGAGGCCGAGGGCCCGACACCTTGTCCAGGGCTCAGTGCACCCCCTGCCATGAGGATTCCTGCTGCACCTTCAATTCAAGGGCCAGCGGGGCCAAATGGAGGCGGGCGCTGAGCTGCTGGCAGGGTTGTTTCCTGTGCTCCTGATGGTGAATCTTCCACCAAAAAGTGATGGTAGTCGGGGTAAGAACTCAGAACCTGGAATCACAAGTAGGCTCCCAATCTTGACTTTCTAATCATTTTGTGAAAAATCTCCAGGGAGTCCTTCTCCCTTGAAATCATTTACAAATTATTTTGCGTGTGCCTTTTTCAGGAGACATGGTCAGATCCACAATCTGTCTAACACACTGCTGTCCAATAGGAATCAGGGCGAACTGCACGGGCAAGCCATAAACTTCACATTTTCTAGTTGGCACATTAAAAAATGTGAAAAGAAATAGGTGAAATTAGTTTTAATTGTAAATTTACTTGATCCAAGATATCCACACTATTATAGTTTCAACATCCTATAATACAAAAATGAACAATGAGATATTTTACGTATTTTTCATACTAATTCTCCAAAACACCATTTGTATTTTATGCTTACAGAACATCTCAGCTTCATCTCTTGGACCAGCCACTTTTCTAGAGCACAACGTGCCCCAGTGCCTAGTTATCCTAAAAATGAGCAAGAAACATTGAACCAGATCATCTTGATCAAAGTTGCTGTTGGTTAGACAGCTCCTGAGAATTAACTAGGCTATGAATTCATCTCCTTTTCATTTATCCTTTTATCTGCAGCGGGAGCAGGGGAGTGGGCCTGCTGGGGGAGAAGGCTGCTCTGCTTCCCAAGGACAGGGAAACCCAAGGGCAACAAGAATCACTGAAAGTTTCCAAGGCCTGGAGGGACCTGGGGAATGTGGGTCTTTTTGTGCAGGGGCCGGGGCCCCGTGGGGGCTGCACTGGTCCCAGGCAGCACAGCAGCTCCCACCCCTCACTCTCTCCCAGCTTCAGCAAAGAAAATGGACAGCTCTCGCCACCCTTCTCATCTGCAGCTGTGATTTTATCTGCTTTCAAGATCAAATCCCACAGTGTATCTGATTTGAACATGATCTGCTTTAGGAGCCTCTCAGGGCCCTGCTCTCCTGAGGCTGGTCCAGTTGATGTAGCTGACCGTGCTGAGGGCCAAGCAGGGCCGGGGGACAGAGCTTCCCTGGCTGCTCCAGCCTGAGGACCCATTGGCCAGCTGCAAGGAGACAGCGGTGAGGCAGGAACGGCTGAGAGCCTCAAGCCACATGGACCCGGCATGGGAAGGAGGCCGAGGACCTACAGGGACCCAGGAAGGCTGAAAGGAGGGCAAGGGGACCCCACAGGGCTCTGTCTCTTGAGCAGGTGGAGCGACACAGGCTGTGTGACTACTGGTTTCTAAAGAGGCACTGGCTATATGGGGAGTATTAATTTCACCCTTTTCACACAGCTCTGCCTTGTCAGCCCTGGGACAGTTAGCTGTGGGTGCATGAAAGGCTACCATCCATGCCAGATATTGTGGCGTGTGCATGTGTTGCTAGAAACACTTCCCCTCGCACTGGGTTGTTTAGGCAGCTCTGGACTGTGGAGCCGTCACCGGGCAGGAGCGATCCCAGCCTGCCGGAAGATGGCTGTAGAGGGACGCCCCCCTTTTCTTGGGAAGTTACGGTGCTTAACAAATTTTCTCAGCCACTAGACTTCTTATTTGTCTCTCAGAGGTATCTCACCTCTGCACTTGCCTGGGCACAAATTGCAAGTCTTTGAGGCTTTCTGTAATGGGCTGCTTAGAGCAATTGTTTTAGAAAAACAGAATAAGAAAAAAAAACAACAAAAAAAGAAGGGCCCTCCTTTCAGATCTAATGGGCTATTGAAATGCTAAGAGACAAAGACTGGAGGGCCATTAGGGAACAATCCAGAAAGCAGAGAAACTGGCTCTTCAGACAAGGGTCCTCGCCCTCTGGATTTGCATCTGTGCCTGAATCTGTTTGAACCCTACCCTTCTCTGTATTATGTTCACCTGAACTCCAAAAAGTCTCTGTTTTTATTTTAGGGTTTTTTATTGCTGTTTTTGCTAGCCCTATCTCCTCTATGCCGGGCTGACTGCTCCTAGATTCTCTGGTGTCTGGTCTCAGTCTACCTATGTTTTGAGTTTTTGATCTGTAGTCAGAGTTTTCCATCAGAACTGCAACCAAAGTTCTCCCTCCTGGTTCCCAGCACCAACGGACCCTCCTCCCACGTGACTGTGCCTGGCTGGGAGGGGCAGGGGTCCCCTGGGCAGGAGAAATTACAGACTTTGCTGGTCTCAGGTGTTCCACGCATTTGTGTGTTTTGTATGAAGTATGCCCAAAGTCAAATTGTTCCGCAGTGTCTGGTCCATGCAGTTCCTGGCTTTCCACCAACTTCCCTGTAGGAGTAACTAAAATGCACACCTCAGCACTCCGTCATCTTGTCCTGCTTCCTGCCCAGCAGGCTGGGAATGCACCTACATGGCCCTGCAGCCCAGAACTTCCCTTGGGGGATGGTGCTCACTTGTGGCATAGTAGCCTTCCCTTAGCAGAGGCCATAGGAGGGCACGGCCTGGAAGAGGGACCCACTCGGAACTCCGACAAACCATACACCAATACCAAGGACTTGTGGGTCAGTAGCAGAAACAAACTGTGGTGAGACTGAACTGAAGGATTAGACTCTTGCAACAGCTTTAAATCACCAGGAACACCTGGACAATTTGATTATTAAAGCCACCCTCCCTCACTAACCGCTCAGACACATGTCGCACTTTTAGGGCAGGCAGCACCAACTACACATGCAAACTTGGTGCACAAATTGGATCCCCACAAGAATCAGACCCCTGCTCACTACAAAGACAAAGTTGGGGAGAACTGGCTTCAGGGGAAGAGGTGGCTTGCGGACGCCATCTGCTGCTTAGTTAAAGTGTATTCCACCAAGCTGTATATGTGATGAATTAGAGATAAGTGTTTGAATCAGTCTACATATCCTAAAAGAACCCTATCAAGTTAAACAAAAGCCAAGAGGCCAAATAGAACAGAAAATTTTAAAGTATATGAAAAAAAACAGATGATATGGATAACCCACACACAAACACCCAAATCAAAATATCAGAGAAGACAGTACTTGGGACAAGTAATCAAAAAACTAAAGACAAACAACGAGAGCATGGCACAAGATATAAAGTACATGAAGAAGACCCAAGAAGAGCATAAAGAAGAAATTGCAAGAGTAAATAGAAATATATATGATCTTATGGAAATTAAAGAAACTGTCGGCCAAATAAAGAGAATCTGGGTACTCACAGTACAAGACTAGAGGAAGCTGAACAAGGAAACTGTGATCTCAAGGATGACAGAATGGAAAATGAAAGAACAAAAGAAAGAATGAGGAAAAAAATCGAAACAGACCTCAGGGATATGATACACAATACAAAACATCCAAATATAAGAGTCATTGGTGTTCCAGAAAGAGAAGAGAAGGGTAAAGGTCTAGGAAGAGTATTTGAAGAAATTGTTGGCGAAAACTTCCAAAACCTTCTACACAACATAAATACACAAATCATAAATGCCCAGTGGACTCCAAAAAGAATAAATCCAAATAAACCCACTCCAAGACATATTCTGATCAGATCAGAAAACTTCTCTTTCAAATTTGAGGGAGAGCTTAAATTTTTTACAGGCAGACAAATGCTGAGAGAATTTGCTACCAAGAGACCTGCCCTACTTGAGATACAAAAGAGCCCTACCGACAGAGAAACAAAGAAAGGAGAGAGAGATATGGATAAAGGTTCAGTACTAAAGAGATTCAGTGTGGGTACATTAAAAGACATTAAGAGAGAGAGGAAAAAAATATATCTGACAAACATAAACCAAAGGATAGTATGCCTGATTCAAGAAATGCCTTCACAGTAATAACAATGAATGTAAATGGATTAAAGTCCACAATTAAAAGATATAGATTGGCAGAATGGATCAAAAAATATGAACCATCAATATCTTGTGTACAAGAGACTCATCTTAGACACAGGGACACAAAGAAATTGAAAGTGAAAGGATGGAAAAAATATTCATGCAAACTACAGCCAAAAGAAAGCAGGAGTAGCATTAATCTCAGACAAAATAGACTTTAAATGCAAGGATGTTAGGATAGACTAAGAAGGCCACTGCATACTAATAAAAGGGGCAATTCAACAAGAAGAAATAAAAATCATAACTGTTTATGCACCCAGTCAAGGTGCCACAAAATACATGAAACAACCCTGGCAAAACTAAAGGATGTAATTGATGTCTCCACAATACTTATCCCAGATTTCAGCACATCACTCTCTCCTATAGATAGGTCAACCAGACAGAAGACCAATAAGGTAATCAAAAACCTAAACAATCTGATAAATGAATTCGCTTTAACAGACATATATAGAACATTACATCCCAAATCACCAGGATCTACATTCTTCTTTAGTGCTCAAGAAACTTTCTCCAGAATAGATCATATGCTGGGACATAAAACAATGCTCAATAAATTTAAAAAATTGAAATTATTCAAAGCACATTCTCTGACCACTATGGAATACAATAGGAGGTCAATAACCATCAGAGACTTAGAAAATTAACAAATAAGTGGAGGTTAAACAAAACACTCCTAAACAATCAATGGTTAAAGAAGAAATAGCAACAGAAATTGCTAAATATACAGAGATGAATGAAAATGAGAACACAACATATCAAAACCTATGGGGTGCAGCAAAAGCAGTAGTGTGGGGGAAACTTACAGCACTGAACGCATACATCCATAGGAAGAAAGAGCTAAGATCAAAGAACTAATGGAGCAACTGAAGAAGCTAGAAAATGAACAGCAAACTAATCCAAAACCAGGTAGAAGAAAAGAAATAACAAGGATTAAAGTACAAATAAATGACATAGAGAATAAAAAAACAACAGAGAATAAATAACACCAAAAGTTGTTTCTTTGAGAAGATCAAAAAGATTGACAAGTCCCTAGCTAGATGGACAAAATCAAAAGGAGAGAAGACACATATAAACAAAACATTGAATGAGAAAAGTGACTTTACTGTGGATCCCAAAGAAATTTAAAAAAAAATTGTGAGAGGATACTATGAACAACTGTATGCCAACAAATTGGATAATGTAGAGGAAATGGACAATTTCCTGGAAACATATGAACAACCTAGCCTGACCAGAGAAGAAATAGAAGACCTCAACCAACCAATCACAAGCAAAGAGATCCACTCAATCATCAAAAAACTTCCCACAAATAAATGCCCAGGGCCAGGTGGCTTCCCAGGGGAATTCTACCAAACTTTCCAAAAAGAACTGACACCAATCTTACTTAAACTCTTTCAAAACATTGAAGAAAATGGAATACTACCTTACACATTCTATGGAATTAACATCAATCTAATACCAAAACCAGACAAAGATGCCACAAAAAAAGGAAAACTACAGGCCAATCTCACTAATGAATATAGTTGCAAAAATTCTCAACAAAATATTGTAAATCAAATCCAAAGACACATTAAAAAAATCATACACCATGACCTACTGGGGTTCATTCCAGGCATGCATACACTCCTAGAAGATAATGTAGGGAAACATCTTCAAGACCTTGTATTAGGTGGCCAATTCCTAGACCTTACACCCAAAGCATAAGCAACAAAAGAAAAAGTAGATAAATGGGAACAACTCAAGCTTAGAAGTGTCTGTACCTCAAAGGAATCTGTCAAAAAGGTGAAGAGGCAGCCAACTCAATGGGAAAAAATTCTTGGAAACCATGTATCTGACAAAAGACTGATATCTTGCATATAGAAAGAAATCCTACAACTCAATGACAATAGTATAGGCAGCCAGATAATAAAATGGGCAAAAGATATGAAAAGACAGTTCTCTGAAGAGGAAATACAAATGGCCAAGAAACACATGAAAAATGTTCAGCTTCACTAGCTATTAGAGAGATGCAAATTGAGACCACAATGACATACCATCTCACACCAATTAGAATGGCTGTTATTAAACAAACAGGAAACTACAAATGCTGGAGAGGATGTGGAGAAATTGGAACCCTTATTCATTGTTGGTGGGACTCTGTAATGGTTCAGCCACTCTGGAAGACAGTCTGGCATTTCCCTAGAAAACTAGATATAGATTTGCCCTTCAATCCAGCAATTGCACTACTTAGTATGTACCCGGAAGATCTGAAAGCTGTGACACGAACAGATATCTGAACACCAATGTTCATAACGGCATTATTCACAATTGCCAAGAGATGGAAAAAACCCAAATGTCCTTCAACAGATGAGTGGGTAATTAAAATGTGGTATATTCACACAATGGAATACTATGCAGCATTAAGAGGGAACAATGTCGTGAAAGATATGACAACATGGATGAACCTTGATGACATAATGCTGAGCAAAATAAGCCAGGCACAAAAAGAGAAATATTATATGCTACCACTAATGTGAACTTTGAAAAATGTAAAACAGTTTATAATGTAGAATGTAGGGGAACTTGTGATAGAGAGCAATTAATGAAGGGGGAACAATTACCCAATAAGAACAGATAAGCTATCTTGGGTAAATTTAACATTCTGGGAATGCCCAGGAATGACTATGTTTTGTTAATTTCTGGTGGGTATGGTAGGAACAAGTACATAGAAATATTCCCATATTGGACTATTTTCTTGGGGTAGAGTATGAATATGTTGGAAGTAAAGTAGTTATTTTAGCTTAGTTGTCTTTTTCTTACACCCGTGTAATGTTTTAATTTTTTTTTTATTTTTTTATCATGGTTACTAGTTAATTTAAAAGAATTGTTAATAAAAAAAAAAACAATGAAAAATTTATGTAGAGACCCCCTAGAAGCTGGTGGAGAATGCAGGGGTGTTGGGCTTCCACACCTCAATTGGTTGCTGATGTGCTCACAGACACTTGGGAATGGTGGTTTGATGGGCCAAGCCTTCTACCATGGCTCTTGCCCTTGGGAAGACTGTTGCTGCAAAGGAAAGGCTAGGTCTCCCTATAATTGTACCTAAGAGCCTCCAGCCCTCTCTCTCTAGCTAAGCCAACTTGGCAGGTGAAATCACTGCCCTCTCCCCTACGTGGGCTCTGACACTCAGGGGTGTAAATCTCCCTGGCAATGTGGAATATAACTCCCGGGGAGGAATCTAGACCCGGCATCATTGGATGGAAAACATCTTGACCAAAAGGGGGATGTGAAATAAAATGAAATAACCTTCCACTAGTGACAGAGAGATTACGAAAGGAGACAAGAGGTCCCTCTGGTGGGCACTCTTCCGCACAATATACACAACCCTTTTTAGGCTCTAATGAATTCGAATTGCTAGCAGTAAATACTGGAAACTATCAAACTACAACCCAGAACCCCTGAATCTTGAAGATGATTGTATGAAAATGTAGCTTATGAGGGGCGAGAATGTGATTGGGAAAGCCATATGGACCACACTCTCCTTTGTTCAGTGTATGGATAGATGAGTAGAAAAATGGGGGCAAAAAAAAAAAAAAAAAAGGCACCCAGTGTTCTTTTTTACTTTATTTGTTCTTTTTTACTTTAATTTTTATTCTTATTATTTTTGTGTGCATGCTAATGAAAATGACCAAAAGTTAATTTTGGTGATGAACGCACAACTATATAACAGTACTGTGAACAACTGATTGTACGCTTTGTATGACTACATGGGATGTGAATATATCTCAATAAAAGTGAATTTAAAAAAAAAAGAGGTGCTGGGATGAGCTGGGAGTTGCGGGTGGGAGAGGACAGGTTATGGCCTGTGTAGCTGCTTCCCTGGTGCGGCAGAGAAGGAACTGGTGAGAAAAGTGAGGAAGGGAAAAGGAGGCTGGAGAGTGAGAGGAGAGACAGAAATCTGATGCAAGGTGACATGCTAGGGGTGACAAATGGCTAGAGTTCTAAATAAATCCTTGAAGAATGGGGACAGAATAGTAATGGTGATGATAGCTACCACTGATATTTCCTCCAGATTTTAGCACTGCTCTCTTGGATGTATGCTCACAGTTTTACTAAATCCTCAAAATAACCCCGTGGGTAAATATTATTATCCTCAGGATAAAGTTGAGGAAAGCAAAGTCATTATTTTAAGTAAGATTTCCAAGGTGACACACCGAAAGGGAATTGGGGTTGGGATGGGAAGCTGGGTCTGGCTGGTGGATCTCAGGCTGCATTTAGCCAATTGCAGCAACAGGGCAGGGAGTGTGCTGTGCTGCCTGCCCGGGAGCAAGGGCCCGCACAGAGCAGCCACCTCTCCCCCAAACCCGTGCCCAACATCTGAGCCGGCATTGGTGGTGTTTCCAGGGGGGGCCCATTAGAAGCAGGAGGAGAATTAAGATGCCTGAAAGTAGCATAATGAATGTTATTTCACCTCTGTAACAAGGGACCTACCAGGTCACATGGAAAATAAACAAGATAATGAGCACAGAACTTTCTATATCTCTTTGCATAGTTTCTGCATATTGTTCAATAAAGATATTTATCTATATAAAGGACCTTATGTATGAAATCATTTTTTCCCATTATAATTTCTAAGATTTAATTCAAATGTATAAAAAATTTAGAGGGTTTTAAATAGTTATAGACTGCAGTAAATTATAGACTCTATTCTCCCTAATGCTGTTCTAGTCAATCTTTTCATGGTTTGAGTATACTTTAAAAATGAAACAAGATAGGACTCCCTGCAAAACTCTCATGGTCATCTGCCTGACTTTCCAGGTCATCTCTTTCTCCTCAGTTCCCGGCTTTCTCCTCCAAAATCTCTGTGGTCACCAGGGTCCAGGATCTCCGTGTCAGTTCCACATGCACTTGGGTCCCTGAGTTTGCTTTGGCAATTACAGAACACTCAAGTGACTGATGGAAAGATATTATCAAACACAGCTCAAGGACATAAAGCTTCTTTAAATGCAAAGAATATGATCACGTGGCATGGGCTACACAAAGCAGAAAATGAGACCACACAGTCCCTCCCGGCAGAGATGCTCGATCCCCAGGATAACAGCATCTCCCTGGGGTGCAGCTGGGGTGGAGCTCCCCTGTGCCCTTCCCACGTGGAGCCTCCTGGCCTCCCAGTCCCACTTCCTGTTACCAGACTCTGCTTACAGTCCTGCCAGCTCACCAGGTGGAACTTACCAGTGCCAGGCTCCCTTGGCATTTCCTATATGTGTATTTAGGATTTTGTGGGTTGAAGGTTGATATCCTGGTGGCTGTGGGCTGTGACAGGGCTGAGGGTGCCTGAGGTCCAGATCACTCCGACCTCAGGGTGAGTGTGTGGGGCCTGGGGTTCCAGGACTCCAAAGCCGGTGGTCTCTGGCTGTGAGGAGCATCTCCTGTTTACCACAATGAGACTGACGCACAGGATAATTTTCTATGTTTGTACTCAGGATTAAGGCCCATTTGTATGGGAGTCATCTTTGTTTGGACCTGATACTAACAAGACTCTTTATAGGTTTTGTGTGTTTTGATGTTCTGTGGTTTGATTGAAATCAGTTTTATTTGAAGTGCTGGTTTTTATTTCTTGTTACAGAAACTTGAATTCCTATTCAATGCTATTTCCTTTGCTATCTCTTTGTTAATTTTAAACATTCTTTAGGTCCATTTTCCCTGTTTCCTCACTTGTAGACTCCCCCATGGGTTAGGAGTGCTGGCTGTCTCCCACAGTGCTTGTCATGTGTTCTGAGAAAGTGCAACAGAGAGAGGTACGGGTGCTGGGGCCAAATCCATCTCTCAGCCCGTGATCATGGAGACATCACTGACCCAGCCTCTAGACCTAGAAATCAGCCAAGCTCGGGGCATTCTTGGCTAGCGCTCCTGGGCAACCTTTGAAGTCCAGCCACCCCCACCCACTCATTGTGTCACATAATTGCCTTCCAGTGGGTTGTGCACCTTCACAGGAACCTGTCACATTCTATGTCCTGGTATTTTTTTTTTTTTTTTTGCTTTGTTTTTTGCACCAACAAAATTTACCTTTTATGTTTAGGGCAGGTGTGTCATTTTAATTAATTTTAATATTTCATCTATCACTTCTACATGTTTGTAGCTGGACAGGGCACCAGTGCAGCCAGCCCTCACTCTGTGTTCTTGACCTAAAACTCACTACTCATTAAATTTCTTTTTCTCTTATTTAAACTATTTTTAATAAACCTCATTATTTTTTTTTTTGGTGTCCTAAATTTACTCACATGTTGGATTGCTATACTCTCCCCTTATTTAAATTGAAAAAATAACAAGGCACACTACACACATGGATGGAAAGTTTTGATGTGGTGAAACTCTTAAGTATGAAACATTGAGGATTTCTTTTCTCATGAGAATGGGTCTAAGGCAAGAATGCCAGTTATCTTGCTTTTTATTAAGTATAATACTGGATGTCTTACCCTATGCATTAAGGATGGAAAAGGGAATAAATGTTAGAAGGATTGCAGGAATTAAAATGTAGAAGGATTGCAGATGCTATAACTGTATTTGCAGAAATTCTAAGAGAGTCAATTAAATTAAAATAACTTCTGTTTTAGACAGAATAGCTTTGGCAGTGGGCAGGGATAGATTCCCTGGGAAGAATGTGTAAGTAGAAGACAATGGTTGGCATATCTTCTACAATCAATTTTTCCCTTCATTCCCACTCATGCCAGCAGTACCTTGGTTGATCACGGCAGGGGAATATCCATTTTTCCAACAGACACCAGCTTGAGGACTTCATGACATCCAAAGGCTCCATCTCATCATTTTTCACACTCCTGAGTAATGAATAAACAATGTTGCCAGCCATCATCTCTAGACAATGATTGGATCAAGGATTCAGCACAGTCAGCCTTCCCATAGACCCTCCAAAATATCTTCCTTCTCAGACCAACCCCATGTGACCTTGACTGTCCTGGGAAGCAGACAGAATGGGGCTCCCCCAGCCCCTAGAGAGTTAAAAGATCTATGCCCTCAGCCAGAAGGCTCGGTTAGGGCCTGGAGATCTTAGCTTGGTCTGTGGGAACAGCCTGGGGCAGTGGGGTGCAGGGATACTGCGGCCCAGAGCAGGGGGAGATGGAAAGGTGGAGGCTGGGTTTTGAGCTCAGGGGTTTTACCGCTCAGAGTACAGCAGTCAGGGCCAGGAAGTGAGGAGAAAACAGCTGTCTACCCTGTGGCCCAGGGCTGCTCTCGGCAGCCACAGGCAGTTTTCAGCACAGGATAGAGGAAGTCTGAATCACCGTGCCTGTCCCACACCACACAGTAATACACACCAGTATCACTTTCCTCCAGATTATGGAGGTTAAGTTTGTAGCTCTCATCTCTACCTGCAGAAACATCATATTTCACTCGACTGATTCCCGAGTCCATCCAAAACTTTGAGGAACGGGGATAGTAGTAGAGAAGACGTTGTGGGGCCTTCCCCTCTAGGTGTCGGTACCAGTGGAGGTAGGTGCTGGTTTGTACAACAATATCACAGGTGATTTCAACAGTTGCCCCAGTCTGCCCGGTGACTGACCTCCTCCTCCATTCCAAGTTGGAAGCACTGTGACTGGCTGCAATGGGAACAACACAAAAAAGTAATAGGGAAGAGGTAATAGCAATTCCTTAAAAGAAAATCCATAATTCAAAGAAACAACCCATGAGCATCTATGCAACACACTTACCAGGAGCCAAGAAAGCTAGAAGAAGAGCCACAGCCCACAGCATGTTCCTCTCTTGGGCTTTAGAAGCAAAGGCAGCCAGATGATGAAAGAAGAACTCCCTGTGAAAACTCAAATCCTACCCAAAAAAGAAAGTCATCCCTGGAGTAAAGGGCAGCGAGTAAGAGCTGTCTTCCTAACTGGTATCACAGGCAGGGAGAAGAAGCTGAGCATCTGGGTCAGAAGACCTCCAAGCTATTTGTACAGAAGGGGTGGGGGCTGGGACAGGACTGGGAGAGGAGCCCTTACTCTGATTCAACCCACCTCCTGAGCGCCCTCTAGAGGCAGGCTGGGAGCAGCCCTCTCTGCAAGAAAGAGCCTGGAGCCCGGAGAGCTCAGAACTCCAAGCAGGTTGAGTGCAGGTGTCCTGTGTAGTTGAACCGTGGATAGAGCTTGCCTGTTCCTGGGGCAGCGAGCAGTCCTAAAGCAGACTAGCGTCCCTGGGTTCCATTTCAATGTGTCCCTGGGGCTGTCCCAGCCTTGTCAGGAGAGGTCACATCCTTTCAACATCTATAAGTAATCTTTGAGGCAAGCACGAACATCAAATGGAATAAACTTTGAATCTGCTTTTTAAAAATAATTATGATCAATTACGTTGGTGTACATTTGACTCTCCTAAAAGGTAAAGGAAGGTATGTGATTGGGGGGTGGAGGGTGGTGCAAATCAAGTTCTTAGAGGATTTCCATTGATTCTTGAGTCAAAAGTGCCCAACTGGTAGGGTTTCCACATTCAGGTTTTAAAAAAGTGACTGATTATTTGTTTTTTATCTGAATTTCACATTTAACTGGGCATCCTGTATTTTATTTGGTAGTCTACCATTTTTTAAAATGTATTTGGATATGTGTTTACAATATTCATATTACAATGTTGAAATATTCCCCTTGGGTCATTGTTTTGTCCTCTGTTAGGGAATTCATTTTCCGCTGTCATAAGTTAAAGCTGGGTTGTGAGAAGGGCAGGAATCCCGGGTGATTTCCCTTTTGCCTGAGAGAACACCAGGAGCAGGAAATCTGAGGCGGCTTCTGGAGCGGCTCTGAAATCAAGCGTGTCCCAGGTCAGCATGCAGGAGGCAGGCTCCAGCGCCCTGATGCCCTGGGAAAGCTCGCTGGGGTCGAAATCTAGTTTATGAGTGAGAAAGGAGAAATTTGCCATCACACTCAGATGAAGAAAATATTCTTTTTAAAATATAATAGAAGAAAATTAACTCCACCCAAATGTAAAAAGAACTATAAAGCTACAGTAGCAAAATGAATGTAGTAGTGGCATGCGAATAGGGAGATTTGTTGAACAAAATAACCATCCAGAAAGAGAATTACATGTATATGATATTTTAGTGTATGAAGAAGTTGTACATTCAAATCAGGAAACAACTGATTACTCAATTGATTATTCAATAAATTCTCACCAAAAAAAAAAAAATGCCAAAAAGAAATGAATGGCCAATAAGGTCAATACTTTTAACATATTTAATAAAGTTTAACATCCCTAAAATGGTATATAAAACTTCTTGAAAAATACTAAGAAAAGTATTTATACTCCAATAGAATAATGGGCAAGGAACAAGAAGAGGTAATAGAAAAAAGAAAACTGGCCAATAAAGTTGTGAAATAATAATCCCCACTTTCATTAAAGATAAGACAATGCAGATTAAATTAATGACTCCTTAGTTTTTGAATCACATTGCTTGGGTTGAAATCTCCACCATGCACAAATCTGGACATTGCAAAAGTTACTTAACTGTAACTCAATTTCTCGCCTGTTAAATTCAATGGTACTTAGTGAATCAGGTTTCTGAGAGGATTAAACAAGATAATACATGTAAAATGCTAAGTACGGTAACTAGCAGGGAATAAATACCCATATGCATTATTAATGTTATACAGTAACTGTTATATAAAGTAATTCAAGATGCATCAATGATACAAACATTAAGTAATAAAATAATAAAAACATTAGACAAAAATAATGTGGTTTTCCTTATGTGTAATCTTGGAGTGTGGGCACGAAATAAGTACCCCAAAAGCCAAAGAAAAAAAAATGATTGATCAAACTGCATAAAAACTAAGTACCTCAGAACAGAAAAATAAATATCAAATTCAAATAGGAATAATATGAACTGTACATATGACAGACAAAACACTTCTCTCTTTAAAATGGAAAGAATTCTTCTAAATCAATTAAAAATGCATCAACTCAATGGAACTAATAAAAAATATTGTTACCTATAGGGTGAGGGAGAGAAGAGGAAGGAGAAAATTAGGTTGGAAGCTAGAATCTCTGAATGTACCTTATTTTATATTCTTGACTCTGGAACCATATAAATGCTTTGTGTGTACAAAACAAGTATAAATTATCAAGAAAAAATGTACCTAAAAATAGATTGAAATAAAGGAAACTAACTATACATGAAGGGTGACATATGTATGTAGAGACAAAATTTTCTAATGACTTTTTAAAAATATAGCATTTTTATTGTACTCACTAAGCCAAAAAAGAAAGGAAGAGATTGAGAGAGAAAGAGAGGGAGAATCTTAAATTGTATCCTCTGGCCCTACTGTTGTTAGCAGTGATTATAGAATTTTGTATATGTATATTTATATATATTTATATATATATATATACACACATATGTATTTATGTTACTACTATTAGAAACCAAGACTTTCTGTATAAGGGTAAGGAAATACAAATATAGAAATAGGAAATTTTAAGCAAAAACCCTCTGATCTTTAATTTGAAACAGTTTTCTCTAAGAAATGTCCACTGAAGCGGAAGCAATAACAATCCAGAAGTAATGAGACTTAGCCCTAAAAGGTAATTTCAAGGTAACTAGAGCTCTATTGAGAAATGGCTTAATCCAGATCTGGGGCAGGATATGTACAAGATAAGACTGTGCGTCATAACTGAAATCAAGGAAGCCATCAGAGACTATCGACTCATGTGAAAGCACAGAAAAGCCAACTTGCACTAGCCACAGATGGGACAATTCAAGCACCAAAAGAATAATACCTATAAAAATATCGAATGACAGCAAATACATTGTTCATTGATATATATGACAGATACTCCTACACAAACAAAAAAATGTCACATGGGGGGTTGTTTAAGGCACCATCCCATTATTCCAAAAGCAGAAATATAAAAGAAAAATAATCAAATATTTACTTTGCCAATTCTGTATAAACAGTTTTGCAGGATACCACAGAGCTCATGAATGAAAGTTCTTCTGAATGGAAATATCATGGCTAATAAATGCAGGAGAAATATTAAAATTAGAACATTATCATTAGGCGATCCCTAAGGATATTCTGGATTTAGACATCAATCATCTATGGATTCACAGCTCTACCATGTACAGCAGCTCCCTAACATTCTATTTCTCTATCCCCCCATTTCTGTCCCTACACACACATTCTCTATCTCTATATCCATATCTCTCTTTCTTTTACTGTCTCTGTCTCCTATCACTGTTCATCCCTTTATATTTTCCTCTCCCTTTTCATCTCTCTCTCCTTCTCAATTTCTCATTATTTCTCCTCTACCTCATTATCCCTCCCCATCTCTATCTCTACACTTCTCTCTCTCTCTCTCTCTCTATATATATATACATATATATGTATGTGTATATATATAGTTACCACTGTCTAGCTGTGTTACCAATCACTCTTTCCCTATGTCCCTGTGTCTCTCTTTGCAGTTCTATCCATGATGATAATAACTACTATAAATTCTCTGCCTGTTGGTCCAACATTTCTGCCCTCTCAGAGTTGGCATCTGTTGACTGGCTTTTCCCTTGTGAGATGTTGAAAATTTCCCTGGATCTTCATACACCAAGTATGCACATTTTGATAATTTGTTCTGGGACTCTGGGCCTTGTTTAAATCCTAGGGAGAATGTTGATTTTGTTTTGTTCTTGCTTGTTGCTTGTTAGCAGGCAATTGACCCCGTTAGTGTAGCAAGTTCCTATCTGCATTTGGTAGGCTGTTGTTCCCACACCAGTTCGGGATTTCACAGCCTTTGCAGGACTATTCAGCTCTGTCCTGTGTATTCACCAAGTGGGTGGCCTATGTCCTGAGCAGAAGGTTTATCTTATAGTTCAGTTTGCAAAGCCTTTCATAGGCCATTTAGGGCCAGATCAATGCATGGTCACCTAGGAGGTGAACCCAGGGGTCCACACACCATTGTATGTATAATAGGCCAAAGGAAAACGTGAGACAGTTGCAGAAACTCAAGAATAACTCTCAGATATCAGAAAGCAAAGAGCATACGATATTCTTGAATCTTATGTATTCAATTAATCATAGTGGAAATTTCAACAGCAGAAAAGCAGTAAAAACTTCCAGCATTTAAAAATTAATAGTTGGTGGCCTTTTGCCAAAGACTCATTTTTAAAGCTAATAACGGAAATCTGTGATCCATTAAATGATAATAAATACACTTTTTTGAGCATCAAAAACATTTTACATCTTTATTCCCTCCTCGGAGTGTATAGTGGGTGTTATTTATCCCCATTTTGCAAATGAAAGAGGCTTATGTGAGGCTGCCTAGCTAGCAAAGAACACACCCAGAATTTGAAACAAGTCTGTCTCCAGAGCCGGTGCCCCAGGTGACTGCTTGGGTGTTTAGTATTCGGGGATTACTTTCTGTCGTCATCAGCCTTTTGCATTTTCATACAAAACGTGACATTTTCAACTCTGCTTCCTGCCTAAAGAGTCCAGTATTTTGACTGCATTTAGTTGGATACATTACCTTCTATCACCACCTGCTGGCCACTGGAGGTTGATCACATACATATTCCCTTACGATGGAGCCCAGTGAGTTATGTTTATTAACAGCAAAGACTCAGTGACTGGAAAAGGCACCGGGAATGAAAGGGTCCTGAAATGTAAACGAGGAAACCTCTTTTTCAAATTCCATGCCAAATGTGCTGGTAGTTTTAGGAAAGAAGCTCCTCCACACAAGTTCCCCATTTCCCCAGTCTCCGAAGGAGAGGGGTGGGTGATTTCTTAGCTCTTCCAACTCTAATAATCTGTGGTTCTGAATTGAGTCGATACTCCAGATAGTGAACTAAGTGTGGTAGAATGAAAAATGAAAGTTTAGCGTGCATGTTGCTGGCTTCCCCGTGACGTGATGCTGCTCTTGGAAAATCCTATTCTGAGGCAGTTGCCCAATGAAAACACATCAATTGCTAAGTGCCCTGTGAGTGAACGGGGAGCCAGTGTCTCTGCAGTCCAGCTGTCCAGTAAATTGACTCCACATGACTCCAGCCCATTTATCTCAGGTACAGGCAACGCTCCAAAATCCCCATCAGAGATGAGAACACTGAGACTTGGAGAAGTTGAATGCACTCATTCTCACACAGGCACACACACATGCACATACACACACAGATGACTGTACACAACAGCAGAAGATACCAAGATGCTCAATTGTGTGACTCTGGCCCTGGCCAGAAACCAAAAGAGAAGATTCTTATTAAACAAAAACTTCGCATACAAAAGAGAATGCTCTCAGAGGTCTTAGAATTTGCCCTCTGTTCATCTGTACCACCCCAGTGTGCATCACTTTATTTATTTATAATCTTGAAATGTTTTAATGGTTCATGGTCTTTAGGGATCTGTGGGCTCAGGGATTATCAACAACACACTTAATATGCCTTGTCTCTGCAGGACAAGGCAATTGTCAATGGTTTGGAAAACCTCTTGCCTGAATAATGAATCTTCATTCCTCTCTCTGGGTTTGCATATCCTTGTGATCTGCGAGGGCTTGTGTCAGTGCCCCAGTCCGTGTTCTAAATGCAGCTGCACCTCATTTCTGGTTTGCTTTTATAATCTTGGAGAAGAAGGCGGCCTCATGGGTGAGGCCAATCCCCAGGCCCAACACCCAGGGCATTGCCAGTTAGGTGGTTGGCAGCCAGCGGGCACTGATCCTCCCTGATGAAGGAAAATGCCGCGCTTTCCACAGACCACTGCAGAAAAGGAACAAACTCTCTTTGGGTTCCCCTGACCTTAACTGACTGGTGAAACCATTTTCTAAGATTGACAAGCTATGGGTTGTCTAAAATTGATCCTCAAAGCTGAAGTTGGAAGTTTTTTAGGTAGAACTGAAATTAGGACCATACAAGTATCTTTATCATATATTTTTCCTGATTTGTTTTTGATTGCTTCCTTTTCTAAAAAAAATTTTACCTTCATTCTCATATTTTTCTGTCATATCCCTCAGTTCAAGGCACAGGACTATCATTCATCCAGGCCAGTCATGTTACACAGTTTTATGTTATATAATTATTTTCCCTGCATTCCATATTCCCCCTCCCCTGTGGGCACCCAGGCTAAGGTGTTTCACATGTGTCCTTAGAGACTGTGTATCTGAGAAAACCATACAGTATTGTGAATAATGCATTTTTAATTTATATAAATAGCATCCTATTTCTATCGATGTTGCTGTCTCTATATCGGGTGCACTGCTGCTCACTGCTGCCCGTCGTTGCACAGCTCATACCCACTGCACGGTGTCACCCGTTCCCCCCGTGGGGGCACTTCCACTGCTGCCAGCTCCTGGGTGTCACCAGCAGGGCTGCGGTGGAGCCTCCTACGAGTGTTTATGTCCAACGTAAATGTTTTCCTGGGAGTGTTATCCCAGGGTTGCTGGTCACAGAAGATGCACATATGTGTTCATTAAATACTACTGTGCTTATATGTTATGTGACATCTAATTTTTTGCCAACTTGTTCGCAAGGAAGTAGTATCTCATGTTAATAGGCCTCAATCAGATCATCAGGAGCTGAGGGTCTCTTTCTGTGCCTGAGATCCATTCAAGTCACCTTCTAGGACTCACCAATTCATGTTCATCAAGTAGAGCAAAGAGGCTGAAAGCAAAGAGCTAAGTAGAGTAAGGGTTAGAGCACATTCTAGAGCCAGTCCTCCTGGGGCATAGCCTGGCCCTGCCATTTCCTGGCTCTGTGATGCTTGGTGAGTCGTTTCACATCCCTGTGCCTCAGCCTCTTTGTTTGTAAAATGTAAAACAGTGACCACCTCACAGGACTGTGAAGATTAAATGAGCTAATAATGTAGAGCACCTAGAATAGTTCCTGACACTAATAAACAGTCAACAAATGTTAGTTATTATTATATTTACTGCCAATTATTACCATTAGTTTATCATTGATGAGTATGAGTTCTGTATGTATTGTAAATACTGTTCTTTTGTGAATTTTGGATGTTACAAACATCATCAGCAAGCCTGTCTTCTGTTCACTCTTTTGTCTAAATTATCTTTTGCTGAATGGAAATTCTAAATTTTGTAGAAAGCCATTTTTTGTTTATATGTTTGACATAGACTTTAGGTGCTTCAAACTTGTTTAGGGAAAGCTTGCCCCTCCAATATCACAAAAACACTGAACACTTCCTTCTTTTATTCAACTTCAGAAACCTGGGGTGAGAACTTCTCAGCTCCCTGGACCAACCGATCAACCAGTGTCTCGTTCACTCACTCAGTGCCCTTGTCTACAAGGTCCTAGGGTGGATTCAGAATGCAGAGAAGGTTGATAGGGTGTTTATCATTCACTGGAGGGAAACAGAGGGTTGTGACATGATGGTTACTCTAAACACAGTGATGAGAAGGGTGAAGGCAAGGAGGGAACTGGTGGAAAAGGCTTTGTTGAGGAGCTGGGACTTGAGCCCTGAGGACAAAGTCCAGAGTTCTTAAGTTATGAGATTCTCCCTAATGTGGCCACTACTTCCCTGCCATTCTCTACCTGGAATTCTATGATCCGGTCCTCCTGGTGGACTTGCAGTTCCTAGATGTCCTTTTTTTCCATTTTCCTGGCTAACTCTTGTTCATTGTTTGGAGCTCAACACAGTTATCGTCTCCTCTGAGAGGCTCTCCCTTATCCAGGATGTCCAGGTCGCTTTCCAGTAGCACCAGCTTGTGCTTCCCTCTCTCCCAGCAACTACTGTACATACATGGCCCATCACCAGGTTTCCAGGAGAGTGAGACCACATCTTATTTATATTTGAATTCCCAGGTGTCTGTTGAATGAAAGGCTGAAGGGATGAGTGGATGAATGGACATCATAGCATTTCTTTTCCCTCTGTAATGAAACATAACCATTTAATGTAGATATTTTTAAAAGAGTTACCAAAACACACTGAAGACCTTATATGTGCCAACTACTTTGTATCCACTTTTATATTTAACTACATAGATTCATACCCCATGGGGCTTTTATGGAAACAGGTAAGAAAGTGTTCCAAATTTAAACAGTTCATCAGTGACAGATTCGGAATTGACACTTAATTTGACTGATTCCAGAGCCTGTGCTCTTTTCATATCTCTGCTTCTGTTTTCTCCTCTATCCAATGAGAATAAAGTCGGAACTTGTATTATTGGTGTTTTGTTAAGAATACAGTGCTTATGACAGAGAGCTTAGATACAGTTCTTAGGGCACACAGCCAGCCCTCAATAAATGACGGCGAAGGCTGTTATTCCCGATCATGTTCCCTCCGATAACATGCCACAGGCCACCAGCAGAAATGAACCAGTCAGTGCATGCTGAGGCCCTCATTTAAGAACAGATTATCTGGCTTGCTCCCAAAAGCAAGTGACTGAGAGAGTAAAAGATCTTGGGACTGTTTCAGGAACAGAAGTTTAAGAATCTGTCAGTTAATGCCCTGAAGATGAGATGACTTAGAGAAGATATAACCTTGGTCTCCAAATATTTCTCTCTAGAGTTTTTATGCAGTAATAGCTGACACCCAGGGACTGACATTAAGTCACACCATATGTGCCAGTTTGGATATATTATGTCCTGCCAAAAGCCATATTATTTAATGCAATCTTTAGGGGGCTGACGTATTAGTATTGATTAGGTTGAAATCCTTTGATTGAGTGTTTCCATGGAGATGTGACTAAATCAACTGTGGGTGAAATGTTTAATGAAATTGTTTCCATGGAGGTATGGACCCCACCTATTCAGGGTGGTTTGTGATTTAATCACTGGGGGCCTATAAAAGAGCTCACAAACAGAGGACCTCAGAGCAGCTGAGAGTGACATTTTGGAGAGCATCTGAGAGACACATTTTGAAAACGGCCATTGAAAGCTGACTTTTGCAGATGTTTGGAGATGCTAGCCAAGAGTTTGCTCCAGAGAAGCTAAGAGAGGACAAAATTCCCCAAGAGCAACATTGTGAAGAATGCACAGGAGCTGAGAGAGGAGACGGAACACAACCCAGGAGCAGCAGAAGCATCCACGTGCCTTCCCAGCTAGTAGAGGTTTTCTGGATGCCATTGGCCTTCCTTAAGGCTCACTCGTGTTTTTGCCTTAGTTTGGACATTTACATTGCCTTCAGTCTAAATCTGTAACCAAATAAACCCCTTTGTAAAAGCCAATCCATTTCTGGTATTTTGCATAACAGCAACATTAGCAAACTGGAACACATTTTTGTACCAGGAGAGGGGTGCTGCTGATGCTGAGTTTGCAAATACCAAATACGTTGGAATGGCTTTTTAAATGGATAAGGAGAAGATACTGGAAGAACTGCAGGGAGCTTCACAGAAAAGGCCTAGATTGCTTTGAAGAGGCTGTTTGTAGTAATATGGGCTATAAAGATACTTCCAAGGAGGCCTTGAACAGAAATGTTGAATCTGTCATTGCAAATTGGAAGAAAGGTGGTGATCCTTATTTTAAAGTAGCAGGGAATTTGGTAAAATTAAGTCCTGATGTCAGATGGAAGGCAGAATTTGAAAGTGATGAGCTGGGATACTTAGCTCAAGAGATCTCCAAGCTAAATATAGAAGATGTAGATTGGATACTCCTTACAGCTTATAGTAGATTGCGAGATGAGAGGGATAAGCTGAGAACTGCTCTTGAAATTGATGGTTTCGAAGATTCTCGGCTTCCAGAAAGTGTGATCCCAGAGTATGTGCCCCATGTGAGGATTTAAACAAGCATGGAACACAACCACCATTTCACTATAAGCCCAGATTGGAACTGGAGTTATCCAGAAAGGATCCGTGGAAAGTCTGATTGTTGATGGTTTTGACACTGTAAACTGCAAGCTGAGCCTACAAAATTTTTGCAAGAGCTGTATAGACACAACTACTGTTGGTCTGGATTAGAGGGGATGAAAAAGGAATAAACTGAAGGAAAAATTTCTTCAAAGACATAGCCATGAAGATTCAGATCTGGAGTCAAGAGGTCTTGGGCAGAAAGAGCGGAGCAGCACACACACCTGGAAAGGGCGAGTTTTTCCCAGAGGCAGAGGGCAGGCCTTCTGCTCGATGCTGAGGAAGAGTGCTGCCACCCCACACCTTAGAGAGGGTGGAGCACATACCCTGGGAATTGGGGAGAGCCTGGCCACCACCCGATTGTTCTGAAGAGGTTGAGTGTGCGCCCCAAAGATGGAAGAGAGTCTGAGTGGCACCCAGACACTTGAATGGTGGGGCCTAGAAGAATGTGGTCTCCCCAATGTGTGGCTATGATGGAGCACACACCCCAGCTTTGGAGAAAAGGGCTGTGGCGTATGCCCTTGGAAAGTGTGGCACTCTGGCTCTCTCAATCCCCAAGGATAAAATGTCATTTTATAAATGTCTCTCTGACTTTGAAATCTAATGGAGTTTGCCCTGTGGACTTTCAGAACTTTTTTGGTCCTGTTAACCTTGTTTTCCTTTCAGTTTCTCCTTATGGCAATGAGAACATTTTTCCTATGACTGTCCCTCCTTTGTATACTGGAAGGAGATAAGTTGTTCTAAGTTTCAGAGGTCCACAGCCAGAGGGGAATTTTGCTTTGGGACAAGACTATACCTGTGACTGATTTTGATGGGATCTTGTACTTACCTAGTGCTACTGAAAGGATTTAAGCTTTTGTGATGTTGTGATGGGATGAAAGTATTTAGTATTTGGAAAGAATATGTCTTTTGGGGGTCCAGGGTGTGGAATGTGCTAGTTTGGATATATTGTGCCCTGCCAAAAGCCAAATTCTTTAATGCAATCTTCTAGGGCAGAAATATTAGTGTGGATTCGGTTGGAGTCCCTTGACTGAGTGGTTCCCTGGAGATGATACTAAATCAACGGTAGGTGAAACATTTGATGAAATTAATTCCATGGAGATATGGACCCCACCCAATCAGGGTGGGTCTTGAATAATCACTGGATTCCTATAAAAGAGCTCACAAACAGAAGGACCTCAGAGCAGCTGATAGTGACATTTTGGAGAGCAGCTGAGAGACACATTTTGAAAACATTGAAAGCAGACTTTTGTTGAAACTTCGGAGATGCTAGCCCGGAGTTTGCTCCAGAGAAGCCAAGAGAGGACAAAACACCCTAAGAGCAACATTTTGAAGAATGCACAGGAGCTAAGAGTGGAGCTGGAACACAACAGCAGGTGTCAATGATGTGCCTTCCAAGCTTACAGAAGTTTTGTGGAAGCTATTGTCCTTGCTTAAGGCCAACCTGGGCTGATGCCTTGATTTGGACTTTCTTATGGCCTTTAGACTAAATCTGTAACCAAATAAACCTCCTTTATAAAAGCCAGTCTATTTCCGGTATCTTGCATACCAGCAGCATTAGCAAACCGGAACAGGGTATGAGTCAAAGAGTGAAGATTGAAGTGCTGTTATTGTCTCCATTGTGGAGATGAAAATGGGGCCTGAAGAGCTGAGAAGCTGCCCAAGGTCAGAGAGCTGGTGAGGGGTAAAGAAGGAGTTAGGGAGGGTAAAGGTGGAGGTTCGCAGCTGCATGGAGACTCAGCAGCGGTGGTGTCAGTCAACTCTTGGGCACTATGGGAGACTTTGCTCTGTGAGGAGATGAGTGAGGGGCTGGCCCGACAGGATCACCTGCTGGCTGAGGTCACTCCTCCCTGGAGTCAGGCACCCGAGAGGTGCAGGAAGAGCAAAGGGCCCTTCCTCTTGGGTGCCCCTTTGGTTTTCCTCTATTTAGGCAATGGGGAAGATGAAATCTAGAAACAGTAAAAGTAAGTTTCGGCCCCTGTTCCCACACACTGGGAGGTCTTGGCTCTGACTTGGACCCTCAGTGGGGGTTGGGTGGTTGGGCTCTTTCAGCAGCCAGGTGTGTCCTCACGACAAACCTCTCTCCACCAAGGTCACGGAAAGAGACTGTCGGCCAAGGACCTCAGGACCCACTTCCCTCAGAGCCATTTGCTTTTCCTTCCACTGGTCGTTTCTATTGATTCTGCTGGGCCGTATGTAAACTTCATTTTTCACTTGAAAAGGAGTTTGAATTCTGTGTAAACCTCAAAGAGCTGCTCTTTTGTTCCCCAATAATTCCCCACATAGAGTAGCAAAGGGTTTCCTGTTTGATGCTGGAAGAAGATTACAATGTTTTTCTTTTCTTTTCTTATTTTTCTATTCAAGAAGTTGTCTCATTTTATAAGAAAGCAGACAGCACAGTTGTATCTTACGCATATGATTTGTTTTAATACAGAAATCATAGTGACACAGTTTTTGCAGTCATTTGGTTAAACCACCTCATTTTAGCAATGAGAGAATAGAGACCCCGAGAGGCTGGGGATCCAGCCCGAGTCCCAGGTTGGGACGGTGTTCGAGGAGAAGTGGGAGGCCGAGGGCCCAACACCTCGTCCAGGGCTCAGTGCACCCCCTGCCACGAGGATTCCTGCTGCACCCTCAGCTCAAGGGCCAGCGGGGACAAATGGAGGCGGGTGCTGAGCTGCTGGCAGGGTTGTTTCCTGTGCTCCCGATGGTGAATCTTCCATCAAAAAGTGATGGTAGTCGGGGTAAGAACTCAGAACCTGGAATCAGGAACAGACTCCCAGCCTCAATTTTCCAACCATTTTGTGAAAAGTCTCCAAGGAGTATTTCTTCCTTGAAATCGTTAACAAATTATTTTGCATGTTCATTTTTCAGGGGAGATGGTCAGAACCACAAACTGTCCATCTAACACAGGGCTGTCCTATAGGAATCAGGGTGAGCCACAGGGGCAAGCCATAAACTTTACATTTTCTAGTTGGTACATTAAACAATGTAAAAAGAAATAGGTGTGAGGAACCTAAGATGGTGGCTACGTGAGACAGGGCAAAAGAAACCCCTCCCTGAAAAATACTAGATATAAGCCACAAAGTGACCCAGAACACCAGTTCCAGCGATGCACCAGCCAGACAAGGTCTGCTAAATCAACAGGGAACATGCATTTGGTGAAACCAGAGGTCTGCAGTCCGAAACGAGTAAGCCTGCTGAAAGTACCACGGCCGTGCTACAGTATGGGAAAACCATGGGTTGGTGTTTGGAGATGGACTAGTTCTTTAAAAAAAAAACAAAAAACTGAGAGCAGCTGTGGTTATGATGGTAAGAACCGCAGGCAGGAGTGGGCTGGGCCAAGTCTCAGTGTCTGGCATGGAGGATAGCCCGCTGCTGATTGACCCGGGGCCAGGGGGTCAGAGGGGAGCCAAAAAGAGAAAGAAACCACACCCCTTGCAGCCATCTTCCCAGCGAGCTGGAGACACTCCTGCCTGGGCCGGAGCTATACCCCAGAGCTGGGCCAAGGGTCCCAGTTGACAGAGAGTGATTCCTGAAGCACTGTGCACATGCCACAATATCAGCCATGGTCAGTGGACTTTAGTGCACACACAGCTAATTGTCCTGGAGCTGGGAAGGTGGAGCTGTGTGAAAAGGGGGAAATTAACATGCCCCATTCAACCATCTTTAAAGCAGACTGGGAATGCCCCTGCACGACCCGGCAGCCCAGGGCTTCCCTGGGGGCCTGTGTGCACTTGTGATGTGGCACAACCATCCATCAGCAGAGGAACTGGAAGAGCACAGCAGAGAAGGGGGACCCACTTAGAAATCCCAGGGACCCTATGCCAAAACCAAGGACTTGTGGGTCAGTATCAGAGAAAATCTGTGGCAAGACTGAAGTGAAAGCTTAGACTCTTGCAACCACCTTAAATCTCCAAGAACACCTGGGAGGTTTGACTATTAAAGCTGCCCGGCCTCCCTAACCACCCTGACACATGCCCCACATTCAGTGTGGACAGCACCAACAACACACCCAAACTTAGTGCATCAATTGAACCCCGCAAGAATCAGATCCCCACACACCACAAAGACAAAGTTGGGGAGAACTGACTTGAGGGGAATAGGTGACTCACAGACACCATCTGCTGGTTAGTTAGAGAAAGGGCACACCACCAAGCTGTAGATCTAACAAATTACAGATCAGTATTCTTTATATCCTGAAAGAAGCCTATAAGTAAAGCAAATGCCAAGAGACCAAAAACAACAGAAAATCTTAAAGCATATGATAAAACCAGACAATGTGGAGAACCCAAACCCAAACATCCAAATCAAAAGATCAGAAGAGAAACAGTACTTGGCGCAATTAATCAGAGAACTACAGACAAACAACCAGAGCATGGCACAGGATATAAAGGACACGAAGAAGAGCATGGCACAGGATATAAAGGACATAAAGAAGACCCTGGAAGAGCATAAAGAAGAAATTGCAGGAGTAAATAAAAAAATAGAAGATCTTATGGAAATAAAAGAAAATGTTGGCCAAATTAAAAAGACTCTGGATACTCATAATACAAGATTAGAGGAAGTTGAACAAAGACTCAGTGTCCTTGAGGACCACAGAATGGAAAATGAAAGAACAAAAGAAAGAATGGGGAAAGAAATTGAAAAAATTGAAATGGATCTCAGGGATATGATAGATAAAATAAAACACCCAAATTTAAGACTCATTGGTGTCCCAGAAAGAGAAGAGAAGGGTAAAGGTCTAGAAAGAGTATTCAAAGAAATTGTTGGGGAAAACTTCCCAAACCTTCTAAACAATATAAATACACAAAGCATAAATGCCCAGTGAACTCCAAATAGAATCAATCCAAATAAACCCACTCCAAGACATATTCTGATCAGACTGTCAAATACGGAAGAGAAGGAGCAAGTTCTGAAAGCAGCAAGAGAAAAGCAATTCATCACATACAAAGGAAACAAGATAAGACTAAGTTGTGACTACTCAGCGGCCACCATGGAGGTGAGAAGGCAGTGGCATGACATAGTTAAAATTCTGAGAGAGAAAAATTTTCAACCAAGAATACTTTATCCAGCAAAACTCTCCTTCAAATTTGAGGGAGAGCTTAAATTTTTCACAGACAAAGAAATGCTGAGATATTTTGCTAATAAAAGACCTGTGCTACTTCAGATACTAAAGGGAGCCCTACTGACAGAGAAACAAAGAAAGGAGAGAGAGACATAGAGAAATTTAACAGAAATATAGAACATTACAACCCAAATCACCAGGACACACGTTCTTCTCTAATGATCATAGATCTTTCTCCAGAATAGACCATAGGCTGGGACATAAAACAAGCCTCAATAAATTAAAAAAAAAAAATGAATTTATTCAAAGCACATTCCCTGACCACAATGGAATAAAAATAGAAGTTCAATAACCATCAGAGACTTAGAAAATTCACAAACAACAGGAGGGTAAAAATGAAGGGGAGATGAAAACATTCCCGGAAAATCAAAAGCTGAGGGACTTCATCACCAGTAGATCAGTCCTATGAGAAAGGCTAAAGGGAATTGAGCAGGCTGAAAGGAAAGGACACTAAACAATTGACTGAAACCACATGAAGAAATAAAGATTTCCAGTAAAGATCACATGGTAAATAAAAATACCAATATTACTGTATTTTTTATTTATAACTCCACTATTTACTTCCTACAGGATCTAAAATACATAAACTGTAATAACAAGTCAGTGGTTCTGGACTCAATGTAAAATATGTAATTTTTGACAAGCACTACATAAAGGTGGGGGAATGGAATGGAGGAGTATAGGAACATGGTTTACGTGTCCTATTGAAGTTAAGTTGGTATCAAAGAAAAACAAGATTGTTACACATTTAAAAGGTTAAATTTAAGCCCCACAGTAAACACAAAGAAAGTATCAGAGAATATGACCATAGAGATGAAAAGTAGAGTATGCGTTATGAGAAGTGGGGGAAGGGGCAATGGGAAGTGTTTAGTTTGCTAATGCTGCCAGAATGCAAAACACCAGAGATGGATTGGCTTTTATAAAAGGAGGTTTATTTGGTTACACAGTTACAGTCTTAAGGCCATAAAGTGTCCAAGATAACACATCAGCAATTGGGTACCTTCACTGGAGGATGACCAATGGTGGCCGGACAACCTCTGTTAGCTGGGAAGGCATGTGGCTGGCGTCTGCTCCAAAGTTCTGGTTTCAAAATGGCTTTGTCCCAGGATGTTCCACTCTAGGCTGCAGTTCCTCAAAAATGTCACTCTTAGTTGCTCTTGGAGTGTTTTTCCTCTCTTAGCTTCTCTGGAGCAAAAGTCTGCTTTCAACAGCCATCCTCAAACTGTCTCTCATCTGTAGCTCCTGTGCATTCTTCAAAGAGTCCCTCTTGGCTGTGGCAAGCTAGCTTCTTCTGTCTGATCTTATATACTGCACCAGTAATTTAATTCAGGCCTACCCAATGGGTGGGCCAACACCTCCATGGAAATTATCCAATCAGAGTCATCACCCACATATGGCTGGGGCACATCTCCATGGAAACACTCAAAAGAATTACAATCTAATCAACAATGATACGTCTGCCCACACAAGACTACATCAAAGATAATAGCGTTGGGGGGACATAATACATTCAAACTCGCACATTCCACCCCCTGGACCCCAAAATGTCATTATCTTTCCATATACAAAATACATTCATCCCACAATATCACAGAAACTTAAATCATTTCAGTAACAATAGTTAAATACAAAATTCCATCAAAATCAATTACAGGCATGGTCAGTCCTAAGGCATAATTTTCCTTTAGCTGTGGATCTGTGAACATAGAACAAGTTATGTGCTTCCAATATACAAAGGAGGGACATTCATAGGATAAACATTCCCATTGCCATAAGGAGAAAGAGTAAGGAAAACAGGGTTAACAGGACCAAAACAGTTCCTAAAACCTGCAGGACAAACTCCATTAGATTTCAAAGTCTGAGAGTCATTTACAGAATGACGTTGCATCCCTGGGGCTTGAGAGAATGGGAGTCTAACCCTTCCTAAGGGCCGTTCCGGCATCTCTTTCCTCTCCAAACACTTAGGTGAGTTCTCCAACATATCCACACATTGGGGAGACCACCTTCTCAGCTCCACCCTCCTCAAACATTGGGGCAGCACCTGGATTCCCTTCCATCTCTGGGGCACACGCTCAACCCCTTCAGAATAGTGTGGTGGCAGCCAGGCTCTCCCCAGTTTCCTGGGAATGTGATCCACCTTCTTTGGGACTTGGGGTGGCAGAACATTTCCTGAGCATCGAGGTGGAAGGCCAACCCTCGACCTCCAGGGCAAACTCGCCCTTTCCATGCATGTGAGCGACTCCACTCTCCCAGCCCAAGGCCTCTTGACTCCAGACTTCAACCTCCATGGCTGTGTCTTTGAAGAAATTATTCCTTCAATTTGTTCCTTGTCTGTCTCCTCCAGTCCAGACTGGCAATGGCTCTGTCTATAAAGTTCTTGCAAAAATTCTGTTGGCCTCGCATGAAGCATGCAGGGGTCAAAGCTGTCAGACAATAGGACTTTCCATAAATCCTTTCTGCTTGACTCTTTTTCCAATCTTGGCTTGTACTGAAATGGTGGCTGGGTTCCATGTTTGGTTACATCCTCATGTTGGGCTGTAGCTTCTGGGATTCCGCCCCCTGGAAGCCCATAATTTTGTAAGCCATCAGCTTCTGGTTTCTTTGAACCCAAGAGTTCAGTTCTAAGTTTATCTCTCTCCACTCGCATTGTACTATAAGCTGCAAGGAGAAGCCAGGGTCCGTCCTCCACATGTAGTCTGGAGAGCTCCTCAGCTAAGTATTCCAGATTGTTGCTTTCAAATTCTTTCCATCTGACACCAGGACTCAATTTTGCCAAATTCTCTGCTACTTTAAAACAAGGATCGCCTTTCTTCCAGTTCACAATAACACATTCATCATTTCTGTTCAAGTCCTCATCAGAAGTATCTTTTGAGACCACATTTCCACAAAGGTCTCTTCAAAGCAGTTTAGGCCTTTTCTATCAAGCTTGTCACAATTCTTCCAGAATCTTCCCGTTATCCATTTAAAAAGCCATTCCAACATGTTTGGTATTTGCAAACTCAGCAGCAAAAGCACCCCACTTCTCTGGTACCAAAATCTGTTCCAGTTGCTAATGCTGCTGGAATGCAAAACACCAGAGATGAATTGGCTTTTATAAAAGGGGGTTTATTTGGTTACACAGTTACAGTCTTAAGGCCATAAAGTGTCCAAGGTAACACATCAGCAATCGGGTACCTTCACTGGAGGATGGCCAATGGTGTCCGGAAAACCTCTGTTAGCTGGGAAGGCATGTGGCTGGCGTCTGCTCCAAAGTTCTGGTTTCAAAATGGCTTTGTCTCAGGACGTTCCACTCTAGGATGCAGTTCCTCAAAAATGTCACTCTTAGTTGCTCTTGGAGTGTTTTTCCTCTCTTAGCTTCTCTGGAGCAAAAGTCTGCTTTCAACAGCCATCCTCAAACTGTCATCTCTCATCTGTAGCTCCCGTGCATTCTTCAGAGTCCCTCTTCACTGTGGCAAGCTCGCTCCTTCTGTCTGATTTTATGTAGTGTGCCAGTAATTTAATTCAGACCCACCCAATGGGTGGGCCAACACCTCCATGGAAATTATCCAATCAGAGTCATCACCCACATATGGCTGGGGCACATCTCCATGGAAACACTCAAAAGAATTACAATCTAATTAACACTGATAGTCTGCCCACACAAGATTACATCAAAGATAATGGTGTTTGGAGGGACATAATACATTCAAACTGGCACGGGGAGTTAAAAATGAGTGTAGGGCTTCTGTTTGGGGTGAAGGGAAATTACTAGTAATGGACGGTGGGAAGGTGATAGCATTGCAACATTCTAAATGTGATTAATCCCACTAATGGAATGCTAGGGAGGGGTTGGAATGGGAAGATTTAGGCTGTATATATGTTTCCACAATTGAAAAAAAAAAAAGAGTAAAAGACAGTCTAAATAGACAATGACAATTAAATGCCAAGGATGATCCTGGGTGGGATCTGAGGACAGAGGAGAGGAGGCTCAAAGGGACACAGTTGGGACATAAGACAAAAAAGGAAATATAGAATATAAGCTTTGTATCAATGTTGTATTTCTTGAACTTCTTACCTGTGCTTAATGGGATTGCACAAAAGAATGTTCTAGTTCATGGGAATTGTATATGTAAATTATATTGTTTGTTAAAGGATGTGTGCAGCTTGCACTCATATGTTCAGAAGACAGAGCAAAAGATGAGGAATGATAAGGAGGGTGGGAAGGAGGGAAAGAAAGAAATGGTGGTGTGACAGGATGTTAAAGTTGGTGGATCGGGGTATTGGGGGAGGGGGCTCAGGGTATGCTGGAGTTCTGTGTATGGGTTTTGTATTGTTTTTGCAACTGTTTCTGTAAGTTTGAATTTATTTCAAAATAAAATTTTAAAAAAAAGAAACAGGTGAAATTAGTTTTATCTTAATTTTAATTAATCCAAAATATCCACTCTATTATAATTTCAACATCCCATCAATAGAAAAATGAACAATGAGATCTTTTGTATATTTTTCACACTAATTTTTCAAAATATGGCTTGTATTTTATGCTTTTGGCACATCTCAGCTTCATCTCTTGGACCAGCCACTTTTCTAGATCTCCACAGGCCCCAGTGGATAGTTATCCTAAAAATGACTAAGTAACATTGAAATGGATGATGTTTATGAAAGTTGCAGTCAGCTAGATAGCTCCCTGAGAATGAATTAGGCTACGAATTCACCCCATTTTCATTTATCCTTTTATCTGCAGTGCGAGCAGGGAAGTGGGGCTGCTGAGGGAGAAGGCTGCTCTGCTTCCCAAGGACAGGGAAACCCAAGGACACCAAGAATCAGTGAAAGTTGCCAAGGCCTGGAGGGACCTGGGGAATGTGGGTCTTTTTGTGCAGGGGCCGGGGCCCCGTGGGGGCTGCACTGGTCCCAGGCAGCACAGCAGCACACACCCCTCACTCTCCCCCAGCTTCAGCAAAGACATGTAGCCCTTGCCACCCTTCACATCCGTGGCTGTGATTTTATCGGCTTTCAAGACAGAATCCCACAGCATATCTGATTTGAACATGGTCTGCTGGAGGAGCCTCTCAGGGCCCTGCTCTCCTGAGGCTGGTCCAGTGGATGTAGCTGACCGTGCTGAGGGCCAAGCAGGGCCGGGGGACAGAGCTTTCCCGGCTGCTCCAGCCTGAGGACCCACTGGCCAGCTGCAAGGAGACAGCGGTGAGGCAGGGATGGCTGAGAGCCTCAAGCCACTCAGACTCGGTATGGAAAGAAGGACGAGGACCCACAGTGACACAGGAAGGCCAAAAGGAGTGCAAGGGGACTGCACAGGGCTCGGCCTCTTGAGCAGGAGGACTGACACGGGCAATGTGACTTCTGGTCTCTGTCCTAGAGGTGCTGGGATGAGCTGGGATTTGCAGGTGGGAGAGGACAGGTTATGGCCTGTGCAGCTGCTTCCCTGGTGGGGCAAAGAAGGAACTGGAAAGAAAACTGGGGAAGGGAAAAGGAGACTGGATAGTGAGAGGAGAGACAGAAATCTGATGCAAGGTGACGTGCTAGGGGTGATAAACGGCTAGAGTTCTAAATAAATGCTTGAAGGATGGGGACAGAATAGTAATGGCAATGATAGCTATCAGTGACTGAACACTCTCTACATTTAGCACTGCTAAATGTAAAGCTGTTATTTTAAGTAACGTTTCCAAGTCCACACACTGAAAGGGAATTAGGGTTGGGATGGGAAGCTGGGTCTGGCTGGTGGATCTCAGGCCACATTTAGCCAATTGCAGCAACAGGGCAGGGAGTGTGCTGTGATGACTGCCTGGGAGCAAGGGGCCCGCACAGAGCAGCCACTTCTCCCCCAAACCCGTGCCCACCATCTGAGCCGGCATTGGTGGTGTTTCCGGGGGGGGGGGGGGCATTAGAAGCAGGAGGAGAATTAAGATGCCTAAAAGCAGCATAAGGATTGTTATTTCACCTCCCTTTCCTCCTCTGTAACAAGGGACCTCCCAGGGTTGCATGGAAAGTAAACAAGATACTGAGCACACAACTCTCTACTTCTCTTTGTATAGTTCCTGCTCATTGTTAGATAAAGATATTCTTTATAAACTAAGGACCTTATGAATGAAATCGTTTTTCCCATTATATTTCTTAAGACTTAATTCAAATGTATAAAAAACTTAGAGGATTTCAAATAGTTATAGACTCTAATAAATTATAAACTCTGTTCTCCCTAATGTTGTTCTCGTCAATCTTTTCATGGTTCGAGTATACTTCAGAGATGAAACAAGGCAGGACTCCCTGCAAAACTCTCATGGTCATCTGCCTGACTTTCCAGGTCATCTCTTTCTCTGCAGTTTCCTTCTCCCCAAAATCTTTGTGGTTTCTAGGGTCCAGGATCTCCGTGTCAGTTCCATACGCACTTCAGTCCCTGAGTTTGCTTCGGCAATTACAGAACACTCAAGTGACTTAATGAAAGATGCTATCAGGCATAGTTCAAGGACCTAAAGTTTCTTTAAAGGCAAAGGATATGATTACATGGCATTGGCTACACAAAGCAGGAATGAGATGCCCGATCCCCAGGATGCCACCACCTCCCTGGGGCACAGCTGGGGTGCAGCTCCCCTGTGCCCTTCCCACGTGGAGCCTCCTGGCCTCCCAGTCCCACTTCCTGTTACCAGACTCTGCTTACAGTCCTGCCAGCTCACCAGGTGGAACTTACCAGTGCCAGGCTCCCTCAGCATTTCCTGAATGTGTATTTAGGATTTGGTGGGTTGAAGGTTGATGTCCTGGGTGGCTGTGGGCTGTGACAGGGCTGAGGCTGCCTGAGGTCCAGATCACTCCATCCTCAGGGTGAGTGTGTGGGGCTTGGTGCTCCAGGACTCCAACATTGGCCTCTGGCCATGAGGATCATCTCCCATTTACCCCAATGAGACTGACACACAGGATGATTTTCTATGTTTGCCACAACATGCAAAGACTCAGGATTAAGGTACATTCATGTGGGATCCATCTTTGTTTGGACTTGATACCAAGAAGACTCTTTACAGGTTTTGTGTGTTTTGATGTTCTGTGGTTTGATTGAAATCAGTTTTACTTCCAGTGCTGGTTTTTATTTCTTGTTACAGAAACTTGAATTCTTATTCAATGCTATTTCCTTCACTATCTCTTTGTTAATTTTAAACATTCTTTAGGTCCATTTTCCCTGTTTCCTCACTTGTAGACTCCCCCATGTGTTAGGAGTGCTGGCTGTCTCCCACAGTGCTTGTCGTTTGGTCTGAGAAAGTGTAACAGAGAGAGGTACGGGTGCTGGGGCCAAATCCATCTCTCAGCCCGTGATCATGGAGACATCACTGACCCAGCCTCTAGACCCAGAAATCAGCCTTGTGTGGGGCATACTTGGCTCAGGCTCCTGGACATCCTTTGAAGCCCCAGCCACACTCACCCCCTCATTGTGCCACATAATCGCCTTTTAGTAGGTTGTGCACCTTCACCTTCTACATTCTATGCCCTGTTGTGGTTTTTTGTGCCCCACTGAAATTTCCCTTTTTATTTAGTGCAGGTGTGTCATTTTAATTCATTTTAATATTTCATCTATCACTTCTACATGTTAGTAGCTGGAGAGGGCACCAGTGCAGCCAGCCCTCACTCTGAGTTCTTGCTCATGAAAGTTTTCTTTTCTCTTATTTTAACTATTTTAAATAAGTCTAGTATTTCTTCCTTGTTTCCTAAATTCATTCACATGCTGGATTGCTAATCTCTACTTATTAAAGTTGAATAAATAATGAGGTACATCACACAAACACAGATGGAAATTTTCAATATGGTGAAACTCTGAAGCATGTAACACATGAGGCTTTCTTTTCTCTTGAGAATGGGACTAACGCAAGGATGCCAGTCATCTCTGTTTTTATTAAATATAATCCTGGATGTCTTAACCTATGCATTAAGAATAGAAAAGGGAATAAAAGGCAGAAGGATTGTAAAGGAAGAAGCAGAGCTGCCTTTATCTGCAGATGCTTTAATAGTATATGCAGAAAATATAGAAGTCAATTAAATTAGAATCAATAAGGGAATTTGGCAAGACTGCCAGGTACAAAGTTAAACACACACACACACACACACACACACACTCTCACAAAATCAGTAGCATTTCTGTATACCAGCCACAGAAAATTAGAACATGAGATGTTAAATTGCTAGAAACCAATTTTCCCTTTTTAGTCACACACACTCCTCAAATACCCTGTCCCATTAGTCAGTCTCCCCTCTATGCGGATACATTTTCTGTCCTTAAACAATGGCTCTATGGTGCAGCCTCATCCCTTTCTCTTCAATTCAAAGGCACACAATTTCAATTCAAATGGACTTTTCAAGTCTAATACATAATAGTATTCCTTATCGGATTGTTCACCCAAGCGTCCCAGTACTGAGGGAAAAATAATAATCTGATCACTTCAGTCCAGTTGTAACGTGGCTGTTTGTATGTTGGGGGAAAGGAGTGGAAAGGAGTTTTACTTGTTTTATACAGAATAGCTTTGGCAGTGGGCTGGGATAGATTCCCTCAAAAGAATATAAAAGTAGAAGACAATGGTTGGCATATCCTTTGCAATCAATGTTTCCCTACATTTCCAATCATGTATATAGTTCCTTGGTTGGTCACAGTGGGGGAATATCCGTTTTTCCAACAGACACCAGCTTGAGGCCTTCACAAAGTCCAAAGGCTTCATTCCATCCTTTCTCATACTCCTAAGTAATGAATAAGCACTGTTCCCAGCCATCATCTCCAGATAGTGATTGGATCAATGATTCAGCACAGCCAGCCTTCCCATAGGTTCTCCTGAATATTTCCCTTGACAGACCAGCCCCAGGTGACCCTGACTGTCCTGGGAAGCAGATGGAATGGGGCTTCCCCAGCCCCTGGAGAGCTGAAAGATCTATGCCTTCAGCCAGATGGCTCAGTTAGGGCCTGGAGATCTTAGCTTGGTCTGTGGGAAGAGCCTGGGGCAGTGGGGTGCAGGGATACTGCTGCTCAGAGCAGGGGGGATGGAAAGGTGGAGGCTGGGTTTTGAGCTCAGGGTTTTACTGCTCAGAGCAAAGCAGTCAGGGCCAGGAAGTGAGGAGACAACAGCTGTCTACCCTGTGGCCCAGGGCTGCTCTCGGCAGCCACAGGCAGTTTTCAGCACAGGATAGAGGAAGTCTGAATCACCGTGCCTGTCCCACGTCACACAGTAATACACGCCAGAATCACTTTCCTCCAGATGATGGAGTTTAAGTTTGTAGCTCTTATCTCTACCTGCATAACCATCATATTTCACTTGATTGATTCCTGAGTCCACCCAAAACTTTGACGAACGGGTATTGTAGTGGAGAAGGTGTTGTGGGGCCTTCCCCTCTAGGTGTCGGTACCAGTGGAGGTAGGTGCTGATTTGTACAACAATATCACAGGTGATTTCAACAGTTGCCCCAGTCTGCCCGGTGACTGACCTCTTTCTCCATTCCAAGTTGGAAGCACTCTGACTGGCTGCAGTGGAAACAACACCAAAAAGGAATAAGGAAGAGGTAACAGCAATTCGTTAAAAGAAAATCCAAAATTCAAAAAATATAAAATAAAAAACAGCCCATGAGCATCTATACAACACACTTACCAGGAGCCAAGAAAGCTAGAAGTAGAGCCATAGCCCACAGCATGTTCCTCTCTTGGGCTTTAGAAGGAAATACAACAGGATGATAAAAAGATAACTCCCTCTGAAAACTCAAATCCTACCCAAAAAGAAAGTCATCTCCAGAGTAAAGGGCAGTGAGTTAGAGCTCTTCTTCCTAACTGGTATCACAGGCAGGGAGAAGAAGCTGAACATCTGGGTCAGAAGACCCCCAAGCTATTTATACAGAAGGGGTGGGGGCTGGGACAGGACTGGGAGAGGAGCCCTTACTCTGACTCAACCCACCTCCTGAGCGCCCTCTAGAGGCAGGCTGGGAGCAGCCCTCTCCGCAAGAAAGAGCCTGGAGCCCGGAGAGCTCAGAACTCCAAGCAGGTTAAGGACAGATATCTTGGGTAGTTGAGCAGTGGATAAAGCTTGCCTGTTGCTGGGGCAGCGAGCAGTCCTAAAGCAGGCTAGCTTCCCTGGATTCTGTTTCAATGTGTCCTTGGGGCCGCCCCAGTCTTGTCAGGAGAGGACACATCCTTTTGACATCTGTAAGTAATATTTGACTTAAACATGAACATCCAATGAAAAAAAGATTTGAATCTGTTTTTTAAAAATAAATTATGATCAATTATGTTGGTCTACATTTGACTCTCCTAAAAGGTAAAAGAACATATGTGTTTGGGGGATGGAGGGAGGTGTAAATCAAGTTCTTAGAGAATTTCTGTTCATTCTTGAGTCAAAAGTGCCTGCCACGTATGGTTGCCAGGTTTAGTTAAAAAAAAATTGAGCTATTATCTGTTGTTTACCTGAATTTCACATTTAACTGGGCATCTTGTATGGCCGCTGTAGGAACAGCTCTGAAATCAACAGTGTCCCAGGTCATCACGCAGGAGGCAGGCTCAAGAGCCCTGATGCCCTGGCTGACTTTGCTGGAGTAGAAATCTAGTTTATGAATGAGAATGGAGAAATTTGCTATCACACTAAAATGAAGGAAAAATTCTTTTAAAAATGTTATAAAAGAAAATTTACCAGAATGTAAAAAGAACTATAAAGCTACAGTAACAAAAAGAGTGCAGAACTGGCATGAGACTAGGGAGATCCGTTGAACAAAATAGATCATCCAGAAAGAGAATCACATATATATACAATACTATATTATATGAAAAAAGTTGTACATTCAAATCAGGAAATAACTGATTATTCAATAAATTCTCTTAATGGGAACTGGCTCTCTGTATGGAAAAAAATACTGTTGAAATGTTCACTTACCACTCACAAATACATTTCAATTGGAATAGAGGTTTAGGTATTAAAAAAACGCATTAGAATTTAAGGTTGATTGTTGCATATGAGCTGCAGTGAGCAAGGACTCTCTAGGCTTGATGTCAAAACCAGACACCATAAGGTAGATTTAACCTAAAGTAACTATACAACCTCTCGTCACCAAAAAAAAAAGTAAATAGTAAAGAAAGTCAATGTTTTATCATAATTTAATAAAGGTTTAACATTCCTAAAATGGTATATAAGACTTCTTGAAAAACACTAAGAAAAGTGTTAACACTCCAATAGAAGAATAGGCAAGGAACAAGAAGAGGTAAGAGACGAAAGAAGAAAACTGAGCAGTAAACTTGTGAAATAATCCTCACCTTCATTAAAGATAAGACAATGCAGGTTAAATTAATGACTTCTTAGTTTTTGAATCACAGTGCTTGCATTGAAATCTCTACCACGTACAAACCTGGACCTTGCAAAAGTTACCTAACTGTAACTCAATTTCTTGTCTGTTAAATGCAATGGTACTTTGTGAATTCGGTTTCTGAGAGAATTAAATAAGATCATACATGTAAAATGCTTAGCACAGTAACTAGCAAGGAATGAACACCCATATGCATTATTAATGTTATACAGTAATTGTTATGTAAAGTAATTCAAGATGTATCAATGATACAAACATTAAATAGTAAAATAATAAAAACATTAGAAGAAAATAATGTGGTATTCTTTATGTGTAATCTTGGAGTGTGGGCATGAAGTAAATAACACAAATGCAAACAACAAATGATTGATTTAACAGAGAAGTAACAATCCAGAAGTAATGAGCCCTAAAAGGTAATTTAAAGGTAACTAGAGCTCAATTGAGAAATGGCTTAATCCAGGTCTGGGGCAGGATATGTACAAATAAGACTATGCCATCACGTCATAACTGAAAGCAAGGAAGACATCAGAGACTATCGAGCTCATGTGAAAGCACAGAGAAGCCAACTTGCAGTGGCTCTCACCAGCCACAGATGGAACAATTCAACACCAAAAGAATACCTATAAAAAGGTCGAATGACAGTAAATATATTGTTCATTGGTATATATGACATATACTCCTACACACCCACAAAATGTCACATGGGTGCAGTTAAGGCACCATCCCATTATTCCAAAAGCAGAAATATAAAAGAAAAATAATCATATATTTACCTTGCCAATTCTGTATAAAAGGTTTTGCAGGATACCACAGAGCTTATGAATGAAATTTCTGAATGGAAGTATCATGACTAATAAATGCAGAGGAAAAACTGAAATTAGAACATTATCATTAGGTACTCTCCAAAGATATTCTGGATTTAGACATCAATTATGCATGGATTTACAGCTCTACCACATGCAGCAGCTCCCTAACATTCTATTTCTCTATGCCCCCATTTCTGTGTCTACACACACACACACACTCTCTCTCTCTCTCTCTCTCTCCATCTCTATATCCATATTTCTATCTTTCTTTCGGTGTCTCTATCTTCTGTCACTATTCATCCCTTTATATTTTTCCTCTCTCTCACTTTTCATTTCTGTCTCTCTCCTCCTCAGTTTCTCTTTATTTCTCCTCTACCTCATTATCCCTCTCCATCTCTACACTCTCTCTCTCTCTCTCTATATATATATCTTACCTCTGTCTGCCTATCTCTACTACCAATCACTCTCTACTTCTGTAATTGTGTCTCTCATTGCATTTCTATCCTTGATGATAATAACTACTATAAATTCTCTGCCTGTTGGTCCAACATTTCTGCCATCTCATGTTTGGATTTGTTGACTAGGTTTTCCCTTGTGAGATGTTGAAGATTTCCCTGGTTCTTCACACACCAAGTATGCACATTTTAATAATTTTTTCTGGGACTCTAGGTCTTATTTAAATCCTATGGAGAATGTTGATTTTGTTTTGTTTATGCTTCTTGCTTATTAGTAGGAAATTGACCCAGTTAGGGTTACAAGTTCCTATCTGCATTTGGTAGGCTGTTGTTCCCACACCAGTACGGGATTTCACAGTCTTTGCAGGACTACTCAGATCTGTCCTGTGCCTTCACCAACAAGTGGGTGGCCTATGTCCTGGGCAGTGGTTTATCTTATAGTTCAGTTTGCAAAGCCTTTGGTAGGCTGCTTAGAGCCAGCTCTATGCATGGGCATCTAGGGGGTGAACCCAGGAGTCCACACACCATTGTATGTGATTGCTTTCTTCATCTCCCTCTGCTCTGCAGTCTCCCCAAGGCAGTCCAATCCACAGCCATTCCTGCTCCTGTCCTGGGAGACGTGGGGCTTTAGTGAGCTTGCTCTGCAGTGCACTTCCTTCCACTGTGTCTGCTCCAGTGCCAAACAGTGAAAGGATACAGAGAAGATGCAATACGAGTCTCTCCACACTCTTGGGACCACAGTTCCTCTATCAGAGGGAAGGCTTATTGTCCCTAAGAGTTTAAGGCTTCTGTCTAACAACAGCTGCTGTGGCTGCCACTGGGATTGTCTGGGAGCTGGGCAATGCAAGGAGACGAGAGAACAAAAGCAAAAAGCAAAGAAAAAGGCTCTCTGACTCATAGACAGTCTGTTTCCCAAAATAGAGAATTTCTCTTGGCACTCGCTCTCTATTTTAATGCACAATTCTGGGGTGCAGGTTGTCTTTTCCTTAACTTTGAGTCCATGTAGGGGATACTGGAGAAAAGAAACAATTGCGAAAAGCTTCACTTTCTGATTCCCTTCCCCATTCTTCTAGCTTCCATTTATTTTTCAGAGTCCTCAGATTCAGTCTGTAGATGCCTTCAATGGGACAGACAAGGTGCAATGTGCTCCCTCCACATTTTCCAGAACCAGAACTCACTCCTTATGATGTGAATTCCCAGCTCCTTCCATGAAGAGGTTCAGGCTTTTCCCACATTTCCTGAATATGGGAGGAATTCATGGAGCTCCTGCTCCAGGCCCAGGCTCAGGTGTCCTTACCAGCAGCTCTCAGGACCCACCACGGCCGGAAGAACGAGTCTGGACTGACCCATGGAGGATGCGAGACCTTGTGGAACAGACTCACCTCCCAGCCAGGCCAGCGTGGACCGGCCGGCCCCTAGCTGACCGAGCAGCCCAGCAGCACGCGGCCGAGCCCAGCACCTGCCACGTGCCAGGACTGTGACAAGTTAAAAAAAAAAAACTCTTTAATTTTTTTTTTTACATTTGAATTTTTACAACAATTTAATCCTTACAATAATACTTCAAAGTAGACAGAATTAACCACATTTGACAGATGAGAGAATCCAAATTTTAAAAAGGTTGACCTGCTCAGCAGAAGCAGGTAGCAGATCCTGGATTTAAACCAAAGTCTAACAAACTCCAAAACCTGTGCTGCCATCATTGGAATATAAATATATATAGAATTTCTTTTAAAACCCTAACATGTAATGAACCATATGGAAAATGTAAGAAAGATTGCAGAAATTCAATATTCTCAGACGTCAGAAAGCAAAGAGCATACAATATTCTTGAATATTATTTACTTAATCATAGTAGGAATTTCAATAGTAGAAAAACAGTAGAAACTTCCAGCATTTGAAAATTAATAGTTGATGGCCTTTCTTCAAACACTATATTTTAAGGCAATAACAGAAATCTTTGATCCATTAAATGATACTAAATACCTTTATTGAGTGTCAAACATTTTACATATTTATTCCATCCTCGAAGAATACAGTAGGTGTTATTTATCCCCATTTTGCAGATGAAACTGAGGCTTATGTGAGGGTGCCTAGCTAATAGAGAACCACCCAGAATTTGAAGTCTGTCTGTCCTGTCTCCCAGTCTGTGTCCTAGGTGAACTACATGTGTGTGATTATTCGGGGATTACTTTTTGTCTTCATCAGCCTGTTGCATTTTCATGTAAAATGTGACATTTTCAACTCTGTGCTTCCTACCTAAAAAGTCCAGTATTTTGATAGTATTTAGATGTATTAACTTCTATCACCACCTGCTGGCCATTGGTGGTTTGTCACAAGTTATATTCTCACAATAGAGCCCCAGTGAGTTACATTTGTTAACACCAAAGACTCAGTGACTGAAAAAAGCACAGGGAATGGAAAGGGTCCTGAAATGCTAGCAAGGAACCAGTTTTTCCAATTCCACTTCAAACATGCTAGGTAGTTTTAGGCAAGAAATTTCTTCACACAAGGCCCCCATTTCCCCAGTCTTCAAAGGAAAGGCGTGGGTGATTTCTTAGCTCTTCCAGTTCTAATTATCTGTGGTTCTGAATTGAGTCAATATGCAAGATACTGAACCAAGTGGGAAAGAATGAAAAATGGAAGCTTAGCGTGCATGTTGCTGGCTTCCCCTTGATGTGATGCTGCTCTTGGAAAATCCTACTTTGAGGCGGTCGCCCAATGAAAACCCATCAATTGCTAAGTGTCCTGTGAGTGAACAGGGAGCCAGTGTCTCTGCCGTCCAGCTGTCCAGTAAACTGACTCTACATGACTCCAGCCCATTTATCTCAGGTACAGGCAACGCTCCAAAATCCCCATCAGAAATGAGAACACTGAGACTTGGAGAGGTTAAATGCACTCATTCTCACACAGGCACACACACTGGTGACTGTACACAAGAGGAGAAGATATCAAGAGGCTGAATTGTGTGACTCTCAGGTAATTGGCTTTGGCCCTGGCCAGAAACCAAAAGAGAGGATTCTTATTAAAAATAAATATTGCATACAAAAAGAGAATGCTCTCAGAAGTCTTTAGACTGTGCCTGCTGTCTGTCTGTACCACCCCACTCTGCATCCCTTCATTTATACTCGTCAAATGTTTTAATGGTCCATGGTCTTTAGTCATCTGTGGCTCAGGGATTATAAGCAACACACTTAATATGCCTTGTCTCTGAAGGATAAGGCAGTTGCCGATGGCTTGGAAAACCTCTTGGCTGAGCAATGAATCTTCATTCCTGGCTCTGGTTTGCATACCCTTGAGCTTCGCAAGGGCTTGTGTCAGTGCCCCAGTCCGTGTTCTAAATGCAGCTGCACCCTCATTTCTGGTTTGCTTTTATAATCTTGGAGAAGGCGGCGGCCTTGGTGAGGCCAATCCCCAGGCCCAACACCCAGGGCATCGCCAGTTAGGTGGTTGGCAGCCAGCGGGCACTGATCTCCCCTGATGAAGAAAAATGCCGCGCTTTCCACAGACCACTGCAGAAAAGGAACAAATTTCCCTTGGGTTCCCCTGACCTTAACTGACTGGTTGAAACCATTTTCTGAGATTGTGGGTTGTCTAAAATTGATCTCCAAGCTTAAATTGGAGGTTTTGATGGGTTATCCTGAAATTAGGACCATACAAGTGTCTTTATGGTATATATATTTCTTATTTCTTTGTGTTTCCTTGTTTTTTAAATAATTTTTTCATTCTCATTTTTTTCTGTTGTATCTCTCAGTGCATGGCACAGTATTACTGTTAATCCTGGCCAATTATGTTACACAGTTTTATGTTATTTAATTATTTTCCCTGCATTCCGTATTCCCCCTCCCCTGTGGGCACCCAGGCTAAGGTGTTTGATGTACGTCCTCAGAGTCTGTGTATCTGAGAAAACCATATAGCTCTGTGAATAATGCATGTTTACTTTATATAAATAGCATCCTATTTCTATCGATGTTGCTGTCTCTGTATCGGGTGCACTGCTGCTCACTGCTGCCCGTCATTGCACAGCTCACACCCACTGCACAGCGTCACCCGTTCCCCCCGTGGGGGCACTTCCACTGCTGCCAGCTCCTGGCTGTCACCAGCAGGGCCGCGGTGGACGCCTCCTATGAGTGTTTATGTCCAGCGTAAATGTTTTCCTGGGAGTGTTATCCCAGGGTTGCCTGTCACAGAGGATACACACGTGTTCACGAAACACTAACAGTGCTTACGTGTTATGTGACATCTAATTTTTTTGCCAACCTGGTCACAAGGAAGTGATTTCTCATGTTAATAGGCCTCTATCAGATCATCAGGAGCTGAGGGTCTCTTTCTGTGCCCGAGATCCATTCAAGTCACCTTCTGAGACTCACCAATTCATGGTCATCAAGTAGAGCAAAGAGGCTGAAAGCAAAGAGCTAAGTAGAGCAAGGGTTAGAGCACATTCTAGAGCCAGTCCTCCTGGGTCATTGCCTGGCCCTGCCATTTCCTGGCTCTGTGATGCTCGGTGAGTCATTTCACGTCTCTGTGCCTCAGTCTCCTCATCTGTAAAATGTAAAACAGTGACCACCTCACAGGACCATGAAGATTAAATGAGATAATAATGCAAGCCCCTAGAATGGTGCCTGATTCTAACAAAGTTCAACAAATGTTAGTTATTATTATATTTACTGCTAATTATTACCATTAGTTTATCATTGATTCATATCAGTCTTGCATGTATTCTAGAAACTGTTCTTTTGTGAATTTTGGATGTTACAAATATCTTCAGCAATCCTGTCGTCTGTTGATCATTTGTCTAAAGTACCCCTCATTAAATGGAGACTCTAAATTTTGTAGTCAAGCCTTTTTTTTTGCCATAGACTTTAGGTACTTCAATCTTGTTTAAGAAAAGCTTTCCCTCTCCAATATCACAAAAGCACCGTACACTTTCTTATCTTTAACTTCAGATTTCTGGGACAAGAGTTTCTGGGCTCCCTGGACCAACCGATCAATCAGTGACTCATTCATTCACTCAGTGCCCTTGTCTACAAGGTCCTAGGGTGGATTCAGAATGCAGAGAAGGTTGATAGGGTGTTTATCATTCACTGGAGGGAAACAGAGGGCTAAGTGATATCACGATTACTCTAAAGGCAGTAAGTGAGTACAAGGGTGATGGCAAGGAGGGAACTGGTGGAAAAGGCTTTGTTGAGGAGCTGGGACTTGAGAAAGGGGTAGCTGTGGAGGCAAAGTGGAGTCGGGGTATTCGAGGGCGAGCAAATATCTGGAGGGGTAGCAGAGAGCACACGGGGGGACCATGAGGACACCACCTGACGGAAGCAGAAGATGCATGTTGGCGGAGATTTGAAGGGCTCTGGAAGACAAGCAGAGGTACCTGGATTCAATATAATAGACAGCAGAGATTCATAATTTATGTGTGTGTACCAGAGAGAGAGAGGGAGCTAGTCAGGAACGGAGTCTGTGACATCAGTGTCTGTTAAGAAAAATAGATTGGAGGGAGGCAAAGAGGAATAAGGGAAGACAAGAGATAATGATCTTCCTTTGCAGTGATGAGCACCACTCCTTGGTTACACACTAGAGATTAAAATGAAAGCCTGCAAGATATTTGGAGGCAAAGAATAATGGCAGGTATTTTTAATCTGGAAAGAAGCACAAAAGCAAGCTCTCAAGTTTTTAAGCCTCGGATTCTAGAGAAGAGGGGAATCCCTGGGCAGTTGGCTATGGAGGGATTTAGCAAGTTCCTTAAGGGCTAGGGCTATGTCTCATTCACTGTGGCCCCAGTGCACAGTAACTGACACTTAGAACTTGAGAAATGTTTACTGAATAAATGAATATGTGAACAAGGAAGCAATCATAGGACGCCCCAGAGGAAACATTCTTTGGACGGCTTAAATACGAACTGAGGGAGAGAGATCAACTATTACCATCCCCACCCCACCCAAGCACCCACCGGGAGATAAAAGAAAATTTAGTAAAGGTGACGCAGAAGTAATAACCAGAGAAGTAGGAAAATGAGGCAAAATTAACTTGGACTCTTAGGGAGAATTTGGAGAAGTTCAGTGGCGTTATCGAACACCACAGAAAGAGTTTGGTGGTCACTGGCAATTTTTTTGCAGAGCAGATAAAACAGCATAAAAACAGAGTTTAACATTGGTTGATGGGGTGAGGGTAAAAGGGTACCAGTCATGTGGCAATGTGCTTATGGACAATGTGTTCCTGCATCAAACTGGTTTTACATGGCATTAGAATGTATCAGGAAGAATTTCTCAAGAGCTAACAACATATCCGTGCTGGGTGGCTGGAGGGGGAGGGTGGGAGCATAAAACTCAGACCTCACCGATAGGGATGAGGATGTCTGAGTGTTTGGCCCAAGATCATAGGATTTTAAGAAACCAAGAGAAAGTCTAGCTTTCCTTAGAAAGAGCTGCGAAGTGCCCAGCTTTCTTCTCAATTGGCATAGTTAAGGGTTGTGTCTCAATTACCGTTCAATCAAAAAGGTCAGTTTGTGCTGGAATAATGCAACCTTAAACAAGCATAACCAATGAGCAACAAAATATTTGGATGGACTATTCATTTTAGCCAAGCATTACATTTTATTTGGCTTCCCTTAACAACGCCTCACACCCTTGCTGTGGGCCTTGCTGCCTGTGGACAGCCAGGACACAGCCCAGCCTGCCACGTGACAGGATAATCACAAAACAGGTCTCAGACAGACAGAGGTCACGGATTAACAGAAACATGGGGCTCGCGATTTCCTACATTTGCCAAGAGGACAGCAGCCACCATCTTCTCCAGGAAGCTCCGGGTGTCAGATGCTGTGATGGTTGGGTTCATGTGTCAACTTGGCTAGGTGGCCTAGCTGTCTGGTCAAGCGGGCACTGGCCTGACGATTGCTGTGAGGGTATTTGAGGCTGGTTAATAAACCAACGGGCTGGTTTGTCGGATCATCACTCAATTGACTGCGGCTGACTGATGACTCATCAAGGGGCGTGCTTCCACAGTGAGAGAATGCAATTAGCTGGATTTGGTCCGGGTGATCAGTTGGAGGCTTATAAGCCAGACGGTTAGAGACCCTTCACTTCTTCTTCAGCTGCTCAGTGAAGCATTTCCTGGGGAGCTTGTCGAAGTTGCCGGTTCGTTTCCTGAGGAGTTCGTCAAAGTTGTCGGTTCGTTTCCTGAGGAGTTAGTCGGACGTCTTCCTTGGAGTTGACAGCTTGTTGACGGCTCTGCAGAATTTGGACTCTTGCGCTCCCACAGTTGCGTGAGTCACTTTTACAATTTGATAATCAGAGACATCTCTCATTGATTCTGTTTCCAAGGAGAACCCTAACTAATACATTTTATTCAAGTCTTAGGAAGAGGTGACGTGCTTAGAAGTGAGCAGCTCCAGCATCACGCCGAGGAACTATGCGATCAAGTCATCTTCAAGGCCTGGTGCATAATGTTTAGAAGGTTTTAGGCTGGTTCCAAGTAAAAACCAAAGTCGGCTTGGACTCCTTTGAAAAGTGTAGCCAAGTCCTGGACAAAGCAAATCAAGTCTATTTCTAAGGTTTCATCCAGTTTGTGTGGAATTAAGCACTGAACTTTAGTTATCTTTTAAACATGTTCATTTCTCATAACTTTCAGGCAGTTGCCCCAAGGTCTTTTCCTGAATAACCCATCAGAATGCCCTTTCTAATAGGCTACTTTGTGTGCAATAAAACGAGGGCTCAGCATTCTAACCCTGCACAGCCTCTTCCTGGCAGCCCCGATGTGAGGGATGTGCAGCTCCTCCTTCTCAAAAGTTATCCCAGCTTTACCAGAAAGAGCAGGCTGTGGCCGTGGCAATATGGTGGCCTCGTGTGGCCCAGGAGCTCTGGCTACACTGAGAGAGCATTAAAAAGTCAAGGGCCAAAGGACTTTGTTTGCAATTCTATATATCACTCAGGTTTAAATGAGGTATGTACATGGAAAGATAGGGAAATATATATTTTATAAGAACCATGGACTTTCTTTACGTGACCGTTTTATAACTACTTGAAGGTCCATGTGCCATGGGTTTCCTAAGAAGAATCTCCATGCTGAGAGGAGACTTAGATAGGGCTTCCTGGGCCAAGGCCATTCAGAATAAAATGTAGCTGCAAACTTGCCATTACGTGGTCGGTGATGTACCTATGAGGGGTGGGTGATGCAAGAACTTGAATTAGACTGACATAGGAGAATGCAAAGAACCTCTACACTAGTAAACACCAGAAGCCCTGGACACTATTCACACATCCCTGGAAAATCCATGGACGTGAAAAAGGAAGTTCATGCCTTCTTCATGGACATTTCTGGAGAATATCATTTCCCTCTCCCTCATGCCCTCCATCCCTTCATTTTTAGTGCATTGGGAATTCCTGCTTCTTGAAAATTCCAGAAGCAAAAAAAAAAAAAAAAAAAAATATTATTTTAATTTGATATTTTAAAAATAAATCCAAAGGCTGCAGACCAGGACAAAATAGCTAATTAGGAACTTATAATTTTGGAAGAATTTATTAAATTCATCTATCAGGTATCTGGGCATGTCCTACCAAAGGATATACTTCAAAAGCTGCATTGGGGAGGAGCATGAGACAGATTTCAGAGGAACTGCTCCAGGAGTTGTGGCAATTATTTTTGTGGAGCATCAAGTACATTTTATTATTATACCTCATTTTTCAGTCTTTGCTTTTAACACCCACCACCCACCCACCCCTGCCCCCTTTACTCCCAATGCCAGGAAATGGCTTCCTATTATAAATCTTGCACTGCTGCATTTTATTTGCCAAATAGCAGTGGCATGCTATTTTCTTGCACTGGACTAGCCTTCACGATGACCCGGCTTCCCTATAAATTAGCCCCTATAAAAATCTTGGGTCAATGATAACTATTTCCCTATTAACACTTAAAACTTCAAAGCCTGTAACCCACCAGGAGAATTCAAACCATGAATCAGAAATACACATGCCAAATTAAAAAAGAATCTAATAATGTACATTCCTGATCTGCTTACATTGTGTAGAGTTATATTCCCAGAAAAGCTTCTAAATCAAATGAAACGTTTTTGTTTCTAGAATCGTTGTCTGTAAACAACAGCCCAATGAATTAACCTTTCTATTCCATTTAATCTTTTTTTTTTTAATGTACTTATAGACACAGACATGATAGAAAGAAAAGTGACCCAGAAAATGAAGCTGGCGTGAGAAAAAATTGCTGATCATGAAGAGTAAGATTTTCAGTGCCACACAGATTTGGTGTCCACGGGCCTCTGTCCGTAGCTGTTATTTGTGCTCTAGTAATTGCTGGATCTCAGGGACAGCGAGGAACACAGCAATGACTGTATGGAGGGGCTGGGGAAGTGAGGTGGGGCCATGGAGCACAGCCCCCAGCAGGGGAACAAGCATTTTTCTGCACAAATAACAACGCCAACAGAAACTGCTTCAAGTACAGCACCTGACTGAAACAAGCTTTCAAGTAAAATGACCCATAAGAAGGAATTAGGCTAATTTTTGGAGATTACCAAAGGTTTATTCAGAATGACACAACACTGAAAACTTAAGTGTTACAGATGATTTGTTGATACAGCATACACTACCAATCTTACTTTAGGACAATCTGTGAAGATGAGTTGCATAAATATAAAGAGGTGGAAATATATCGGAGCTTTTTCTTTAATAGTGTTGTTTTCGGGGTAGATTTATATGCCCCATCATCTAGCCAGTCTCAGAAAAACAGAAGTTTAGACTACTTAGCTGCTCATCCCAACTAGGCTACTTCCAGTCCCAGCAGCTGGACATCTACCTCATCAGGCTCTGCTTTCTCCAAAGCCGTAGCAGCTTTACTTGCTATTTGTCATCTCATCCTGAAAATGCACTTTATAAACACAAATACTGTCGACTGTTTTGGCAATGGGATGGCTGGTTTTACCTGAAGGCAAAACTGCAATTGTAATGCGAGACAGAAGAGCAATGCATGAGTGGATGACACCCCAAAGGCCAAGGAGCTACAATGGAGAGGAGAGAATGCAACTATGCATATGGAGACTTCTGCATTCACATAGACCCAGCAGCCATGGGAACTAGCTTGTGTGACAATGAGTGCATCTATAGATACAGAGGTGTGTTGGAAAAGAATGTTGAAAACTTTTGCAGCAGTTTCTTTTTCTTTTTTTTTTTTTTAACACAGTAAACTTGAAAGGGAGACAGAGCGAGCACGTGCTCACACCCGCGTGGGGAACAAGATAATTTCGTACTACAGGATAATTCATCACATCTTCTGCAGGCGGCCACTTCATACCACACACTTGGTGCAGAGAAATTAAGGTTCTGGTCTGGTCTGGAGAAAGCTGATTCAGAACTGGTGGGAGGGGATTAAGTACAAGTCACCACAGCTTGGACAAAGCACAAACAAACCTGTTATCGATAGCGTGGGGACAAGTGAGAGCTTTCTCCTTCTTTCCTTTTACTTGTTATTTTTTTGCACACATGCTTCACTGATACGTCTCTCCAAGCTTTGTCTGGCATCAGTCTGTAAATCATTACTATAATAGCAGAAGTGAACTCTTCAGGTTTTCACAAAGGGTTAAAAACCCAGCAGCCCAGCTCTTTCGACAATACTTGTGCGCTAATCAAGGCGCCGGGTGAAGTTCTCTGGAAAGAGGCCTTTGTGGGTGGCAAGGTCTCTGTACTGAAGCCAGTCTGATTCCTTCACTCCGACCAGCCAGCCTGCATCCTGCAAGGCAAACACAGGGCTTTCAGGATCCAGTCAGCTACTTGAAGAAATCCATGTTGCCAGCGACTAATGAAATAATGTGCTAAATTAATGTGTGGTTCTTCACTATGACACATCACACCACAGACTGGTGTGCTGTGATCCGCGGGGAGGCATGTCTCAGGTAAGTTGTTAATAAAAAATAAATACCAAAGAACAACATTTGAAATGATTTATTTTCTGTATCAAGTATTTAATTGGAGGTTAAAATTAATACTTAATTTTCCACAAAATATTGTTAACTGACAGTAACTGGATTACGATAGGAGTCCTTAATGGAGAAGAAAAGGATTTGAATTACAGACAGTGTAGAGAATGGAATATCATCTGAAACGTCATGCATATGCATGTTTCCTGACCTGTGAGTCACAGCGTAGAAAAAAAAAGACTTGAGGAACCTCTGATTTGAGTGTGGTCACAATGAGGCCAAGAATGGGTCTTTTACTTCCTCCAGAACCATTTACTTATAGGAAAGAATTCTCTTCTCCCAGCTTATGTCATGTAACCTGAATAAAGTGCTATATACTGTACAGAGTTTGTTAAATATTAAAAGCTAGACATGTGCTGGCTTATACCCCTACTGTTGTTATAATGCCTAATTCTTCACATTTATATAAACTACAGAGCAAAGTTTGATGCCATGACATTTTGTTGGAGACCTTCATACGTCCTTTATAGATTATTTCCTGTAATGTAGGAATGCCATCATTAAAACAAAGACTCAGCCACAGAGAGGTTAAAGCACCATCCGAGTACCGTCCCACAGCACGGGAAACAATACTTAAAACTGAGAAACAGAGGCTACTGGCTGCCAGGGGCTGCTGGCGATGAGCAGAGTCTGGCTGGAATGAACAATGCGAAACATACAGACCACATAAGTGGGAAAGGGGGAAATGACAACCTTTATTATGTTAACCAAATACAGGAAAGAGATGCCACTGAAGATGAGGAACAGCCAGATTTAATCTGACCCAATCCCCAATGCAGTTCAAGTACATCAGATAAAATGAGGCCTCACAAATTAAGAAGCTGAATGCATTCCCTTTTGATATAATCTGAGACTATAAATTGATGCTTTTCTACAGACAAGAAATATAAGCATTGAGACAGGCCAATTTTTGAAGGCAGAAAAAAAAAAACCACTTAGAAAAAAAATGATTCAATAAAATAACTGATAATATCCTAGCTGATGAGGAAAAATGCCCTCTTTAAAATGATGTTATATATGTGAAGGACAAAGACATACTTGAAGTAAAATATGATAACTAAATATTTTCTAAACCTCTATTGAATTCCCCCAATTGTCTACATTGTACTTTATTTACAGTGAGCAAAAAATCTAATGGAGCCAAACAGAATTAAGCATTTAGAAATTCTTTCAATAAAGAAAAAAGAGTACAGTACACAAACCCATAGTCAAAATATATTCCAACACATAATTCTGAAATGCAACTTACAAAGTAAAGACTATTAGCCAGTACCAACCTTCAGCTGAGGAAAATATAAGAAAATGAAATTTTAACTACATTAAATATGTGGTATACAATGATTTCCAGTTTTGGTAATGGGAGAATAGCTTGTATCAAGCTAATGCTTCTGCAGATAGCAATCATAAACACTGGAATATCTATATATGTGTGTATGTGGTATGTGTGTTCATATATGCAACTATGTGTGTATGTGTATATATATATATACACACACATACCTACTTGATATAAAATCTAAAATATAAGTATATGTAATGGGTTTGTGTATATATAGTAATTCTCTGAAGGCACTGGAGAGAGACCAAAAGCAGGCAGAAATTGGAGGGCATTTGGCTCTTGAAAGTAGGGAACTGCACTGGGTAATATCTATGCTAATACGGCTTTTCTGCCAAGCAGGCTCCTCAGTCTGTGTGAGGCAGGGCAGCCAGAACTCAAGAAGAAGGCAGCAGTCTTGTTGCCATGAGGTGCCAGACAGTTGTACTCTGATGGGGAATATCCTGAAAAGAAGGGAGTCACTGGGGAGGTCCCCAAATATGCAGACAAAATGCCCTGAAATCTTTGGCTGACATCCAAATTGTACACGTATAAGGAATCCTCTGAGGTGCTGGGGGGGAAAGCAACAGCAGGAAGGTTGAAAAAGTTAAGTGGAGATTTAAGCACTGCCCAGTGCAGGGGAGATGGAGAAGCTTGGTTAATTCCTCAGACTTTCTATCGAAATCTCAGAAGGAAGAAGGACCATGTCGTAGGGGTAGAGACAATGTCCCAGGACCAAAGGTAAGACTGGAACAGATCTACACTAACAAAGTATAACAAAACCTCCATGTCTTCAAGGTAATTATACAATAATTTAAGTGCCTGCTAGAAAAGAAAAAAGAATTTCAGAGATAGAAAACAGAATCTACAATGTCTACCATGTACTATCTATGGCGTCTATCACCAACAAAAAAAATTATTAAACATGAAAAGAAACAACAACAAGAAAATGTGACCCAACAGAAAAAGGAATCAACAGGAAGATGATCTGAGATGACCCAGCTTTTGGAATTAGCAATAAGAAATTTAAAGCAGCTATTATAAATGTGCTCAAGTATTTAAAGTGAAAGATGATAATACGAGAAGAGATGGGAAATCTCAGCAGAAAATGGAAACTAAATAAAAGAACAACATGGAAATTATAGAACTGAAAAAGTATGTCTGAAATGAAAAGGTCACTGCATGGACTTAACAAGAGATGGAAAATAGCAGGAGAAAGGTTCAATGCACTTGAAGACAGACCAATAGAAATGATCCAACCTAAACTACCAGAGATAAATATTGAACAAAAGAGAACAGATTCTTAGTTAGACATCAAGAAGTCTAACATTTGTGTAATTGGAGACCTGGAAAAAATGAGCAAAAGAATGAGGTAGAAAAAAATAAAGAAACAATACCTAAAAGGTTTCTAAATGTAGAGGAAAACATCAACTTATGGTCCAAAGAACATAGTAAACTCCCAGTATGAAAATCAGAAAACACCTAAGCACATCATATTCAAGCTGAGGGAAACCAAAGATACAGAGAAACTCTTAAAAGCAGTCTGAGTAAAAAAGACACACTGTATAAAGAGAAACTATACAAATGATAGCTTCTTTCTAATTATAAACAGTAGAGACCAGAAGACAATTGAACATCTTTAACGAGCTGAAAGAAAAAAAAGTCAACTCAGAATACTGTCTATCGAAAATATCCTTAAAATTAAGATAAAATACAGATAAACAAAAGCAGAGAGAATTTGTCACCAGAATAGCAATACTACAAGTTGTGATCAAGGAAGTTTTTTTAGGCAGAAAGGAAATGAGAGCAGATGGAAACTCACATCTACGGGAAGGAATAAAGAGCACTAGTATTAATTAATTAATTAATTAATTAATTACTTATTTACTTACTTTTAATTAAAGCCTTAATGCAGCTCTAGTACACTGTTGACTCAAAGTGATGAGAACTGATGTCCTTTTCTTGTTTCTAATATTAGAGGAAACATGGTTTCCATGCCTTATCATTAAATATGTTGTTAGGTGTAGATTTTTTGTAGATTCCCATTACTGAGTTGAGGAGTTCTCTTCCATTCCTAACTTGCTGAGAGTTTTTATAAGGAAGGAGGGCTGTGTTTTGTCAAATGTTTTTTCTGCAAGTACTAAGATTCTCATCAGGTTTCCTTCTTTACTCTGTTGATACAGTGAATTGCATTGTTTAATTTTCAAATGATCAACCAACCTTGCATTTTTGGGAGAAAGTCCTCTTGTTATTCTTTTTATATGCTATTGGATTCAATTAAACATTTTGTTAGGATATTTGCACCTATGCTCATGAAGGACAGTGGTTTTTTTTATTTCTTTTTCTTGTAATGTCTTGTCACATTTCAGTATCAAAGTTATGCTGGCCCCCTAAAATTAGTTGAGAAACATTCCTCTATTTTCTGAAAGAGTCTGTGTATAATTGATATTAATTAGCTCCAGAATTTTTCACAAAATTCCCTACAAATATCATCTGTTCTTGGAATCTTCTTTATGGGAGGATTTTTTAAATTACAAATTCAATTTCTTAATAGTTACAAAGTTATTCACATTTTCTGTTTTTCGTGTGTCCATTTTGGTTAAGTGGCATTTTTCAAGAAATGTCCATTTTTTCTAAGTTGTCAAATAACTGTCACAAATTTTATTACACTATTCCCTTATTATTCTTCTAATGTCTTTAAGATGTGCAGACATTGCCCCTTTTTGCCTAATATTCGCAATTTATTCTAAATCACTTTTCTTGAAGAATCTTTCCAAGGTTTGAACAATTTTATTAATTCTTTCAAAGAGCCAACTTTTGTCTTGATTTTCTCTATTGCGTGTCTTCTTATTGCATTCTTTTCTGAATTATTTTTATTTCCTTCCTTCTACTTACTTTGTTTTAATTTGATCTTGTTTTCCCTTCTTGAGCCAAAAACTTACAATCAATTATCACTGTGAAATATTTTTTTATATATTGTGATTTCTTCGACCCATGAACTATTGAGAAGTGTTTTTTTTAATATTTGGGGCTTTTTGAGATATATTACTGTAATTAATTTCTAATTTAATTTTATTGTCGCCAGAGTCTCTTTTATTTGTTTGACCCAGCACCTGAACTATCTTGGTAAGTATAATAACAAGAGGAAGCACAAAATCTGGGGGCATATAAGCCTTAACCTAAAAGACAGTGACGCTTGGCTTTATTTTTTGGGGGGTGGGGTGAGGTGGGGGCAGAGGATCATAAACCTCTTTGAGAACATTATGGAAATTACAATTTTCTCTCCAGAAAAGAAAACGTTAACAGTCAACAGTCACATTCACAGGTTTTGCATACGAATTCTACAAACATGAACAAAATAGAGTTCTCAGCATCTTAACATCAGTCCACCCTGCTAGAAGGTGATAATTTTACAGAAACTTTTTTTTAAAAATTGAGGTATAATTTAAAACTGTGAAATGTAGAGATATGTAAGTGTAGGATTTAATAAGCTTTGACAAATGCTTATTAATAAAAAATAATAAAAATAAAAAATAAAAAGCATTTTCCTCAACCCAGAAAGTTCCCTCATGCCCCTTCCCAGCCAACCTCCACTCCCTAGAGACAACCACTTTCAAAAGGGGAAGTGTAGTCAGTGAAATTTAGTAGTTCGATTGGAGCAAGTTCTATTAGAAAGCTTTTCTCTTGCTCTTACTCTCTTCCTTTTACATAGATGCCCTCAGCTGTCACATCATCTGTGGTGGCTTAGAAAACTAGCCCTGGGACACATCCCATGTCAGACCATTAAGAGCCAGAAGGATGACAATCAAAGAAAAGGAGGCATGGAAAAAACCACTTGGGCCAACCCCTAGTTCAGGAGAAAACATCCTATGTAGAACTAAAAAGCACCCTGACCTGGAGTCCCCCTTTTGCAAATATCCCTTATTTGCCTAGCACTTTGATACGGGATGGGTGATCTCAGCAGTTTCTCATGAGGAGGGTGATATTTCCTATCTAAGCAATTACCACTGGCTCACCATCCTATTTTCCATATCTCCCTAAAGGACACAGGGGTTGCACTACTCTTCATTGTTTGAGATCACCCCTGGGAATTCTATGGAAATGCACTGGACTTGTCTGCATTTACTGAGACAACTTCCCCAGAAAGTGGGCACATGATAAAAAATGGGATTATTTTTCTGTATAAAAAAGAAGCAATGTGACAGCATTCCAGAAAGGTGTCCTGGGACCTACAGTGAATGCTGAGCTGTGGTTCCAAGCCATTGTCACAATTGGCTTGCACTGTCTCAGAAAACAGAAACATCTTCAGGAAATCACCATGTCCAATGACCTTCAGGGAAAACCAACATAGCATGAAGCATCCTCCAATCTCTTCCTTTACCTGGTCAGCTTCGGAATCTGATGGGATCACCAGCACCACATCACCCCTCTGTAAGGTAAGCTCATCAGAATTTGCTGCCTCAAAATCATGCAGCGTTTCCACCTGTGAACAATTTCAAATAACTGATTAATTATAGAAAGAAAAAAAGAAAAAGTCAAGTCAAGTCTCCCAGCCTGATTCTCAGCAGGCATGAAAGGATTAAGAAATGCATCACATCTGTGCCAGTTTGAGTGTATTGTGTCCCCCAGATGCCATTATCTTTGTGGTCTTGTGTGGGGCAGAAGTTTTGGTGATGGTTGGATTTGCTTGGAATGTGCCCCACCCAGCTGTGGGCAATGATTCTGATGAGATGTTCCCATGGAGGCGTGGCCCCACCCATTCGGGGTGGGCCTTGATCGGTGGAGCTACATAAATGAGCTGACTCGGGGGGAGGAAGAGAGTGCAGCTGGGAGTGATGTTTTGAAGAGGAGCAAGCTTGCTAGAGAGGAACGTCCTGGGAGAAAGCCGTTTTGAGGCCGGAGCTTTGGAGCAGATGCCAGCTGCCTTCCTAGCTAACAGAGGTTTTCCGGAGGCCATTGGCCATCCTCCGGTGAGGGTACCCGATTGCTGATGTGTTGCCTTGGACGCTTTGTGGCCTTAAGACTGTAACTGTGTAGCGAAATAAATCCCCGTTTTATAAAAGCCAATCCATCTCTGGTGTTTTGCATTCTCCAGCATTAGCAAACTAAGACAGATTTTGGTACCAGAGAAGTGGGGTGCTTTTGCTGCTGAGTTTGCAAATACCAAACATGTTGGAACAGCTTTTCAAATGGATAAGGGGAAGATTCTGGAATAATTGTGAGGAGCTTGATAGAAAAGGCCAAAACTGCTTTAAAGAGACTGTTTGTGGAAATATGGACTCTAAAGATACTTCTGATGAGGACTTGAGCAGAAATGATGAATGTGTTGTTGTAAACTGGAAGAAAGGTGATCCTTGTTTTAAAGTGGCACAGAATTTGGCAAAATTGAGTCCTGGTATCAGATGGAAGGAAGAATCTGGAAGCAACAACCTGGAATACTTAGCTGAAGAGATCTCCAGACTATGTGTGGAGGACGTATCCTGGCTTCTCCTTGCAGCTTATAGTAAAATGCGAGCAGAGAGAGATAAACTTAGAACTGAACTCTTGGGTTCCAAGAAACCAGAAACTGATGGCTTGGAAAATTACGAGCTTCCAGGGGGTGGAATCCCAGAAGCTACAGCCCAACGTGAGGATGGAACCAAACATGGAACCCAGCCGCCATTTCAGTACAAGCCAGGATTGGAGATGGAATTATCCAGAAAGGATTTGTGGAAAGTCCTATTGTCTGATGGCTTTGACCCCTGCATGCTTCATGCTAAGCCAACAGAATTTTTGTGAGATCTTTATAGACGGAGCCACTGCTGGTCTGGACTGGAGGAGACAGACAAGGAACAAACTGAAGGAAAAATTTCTTCGAAGACAGAGCCATGGAGGTTGAGGTCTGGAGTCAAGAGGTCTCGGGCTGGGAGAGTGGAGCAGCCCACATGCATGGAAAGGGTGAGTTTGCCCTGGAGGACAAAGGCGGGCTTTCCGCCTCGATGCTCTGGAAGAGTTTTGCCACCTCAGGTCCCAAAGAGGTTGGAGCACATTCCCAGGGAATTGGGGAGAGCCTGGCTGCCACCCCACTGTTCTGAAGGGGTTGAGCGTGTGCCCCGGAGATGGAAGGGAATCCGGGAGCTGCCCCGAGGTTTGAGGAGGGTGGGGCCGAGAAGGTGGTCTCCCCAATGTGTGGATATGCTGGAGCACTCACCCAAGCATTTGGAGAGGAAACAGCTGCCAAAAAGGCCCTTGGGAAGGGTTAGGCTCCCGCTCTCTCAAGCCCCAAGGATGCAACATTGTTCTGTAAATGACTCTCAGACTTTGAAATCTAATGGACTTAGTCCTGTGGGTTTTAGGAACTGTTTTGCTCCTGTTAACCCTGTTTTCCTTACTGTTTCTCCTTATGGCAATGGAAATGTTCATCCTATGAATGTCTCTCCTTTGTATATTGGAAGCACATAACTTGTTCTAGGTTCACAGATCCACAGCTAGAGGGGAATTATGCCTTAGAACTGACCAAGCCTAAACTGATTTTGATGGGATTTTGTACTTAACTTTTGTTACTGAAATGATTTAAGTTTTTGTGATATTGTGATGGAATGAATATATTTTGTATTTGGAAAGATAATGTCATTTTGGGTTCCAGGGGGTGGAATGTGCCAGTTTGAGTGTATTGTGTCCCCCAGATGCCATTACCTTTGTGGTCTTGTGTGGGGCAGAAGTTTTGGTGATGGTTGGATTTGCTTGGAATGTGCCCCACCCAGCTGTGGGCAATGATTCTGATGAGATGTTCCCATGGAGGCGTGGCCCCACCCATTCGGGGTGGGCCTTGATCGGTGGAGCTACATAAATGAGCTGACTCGGGGGGAGGAAGAGCGTGCAGCTGGGAGTGATGTGTTGAAGAGGAGCAAGCTTGCTAGAGAGGAACGTCCTGGGAGAAAGCCGTTTTGAGGCCGGAGCTTTGGAGCAGATGCCAGCTGCCTTCCTAGCTAACAGAGGTTTTCCGGAGGCCATTGGCCATCCTCCGGTGAGGATTGCTGATGTGTTGCCTTGGACGCTTTGTGGCCTTAAGACTGTAACTGTGTAGCGAAATAAATCCCCGTTTTATAAAAGCCAATCCATCTCTGGTGTTTTGCATTCTCCAGCATTAGCAAACTAAGACAACATCCCAAAGAAGAAGGGCTCTAAAAACAAAAGAAAGAGAATCCTATTCTCAGTTTACTTCATAGGCCCCATTCTTACAGGCTGACACAAGTCCATTTGGATGTGTATTTTGTCATGCAATGCCTTCTGCAAAGCTAAAAAGTAGCTCATTAATTAAAAATTTAAGTCATCTTATTTTTTTAGAGATTTGTATTTTATCACTGATGCTTTATTATTGTCTTTTTACAACTTGAACTAACAGTGGCTAGCTGAAAGTTCCCCTAATCCCAGCTTCTATGAAGTAATTACTAACTGGGAAAACCATCACTTGCATGATTTAAAGGAATTACTACATCATTAAAGCCCGTGATCAATTTCTTTGTACATAAACTTCCTTTCCCATCTTATACTTTAAACATGGCATTCTATTTCAATTTCCTCGTTTTTTTTTTAAGATTCCTTTGAGATTTTGTTTTAGAAAAACATTTTTGAAGTAGGAAGAATAGTGTGATGATCCCCCATGTACCCAGAGCCCATCTTGGACAACTTAAGTCACTGCCAGTCTTATTTCCTCCATATGGCTCCCCTGAGTACACCCTGACCCCATGAGATTAAGTAATCTGTTTTTTTTAAATGTGTGTTTTGCATATAGACTCATAAGCTGTCAGAGCTGAACATGACTATCTCATCCCAAAATTCCTTTCTCTGGTGACTAAACTGAAGCCCACAGGGTTGAGAGATGTGCCTTAGGTTGCACTGCAATTAGTGAAAGTCCTGCCTTTACTTGGCACCTTCTGCCTTTGCTTCTTGTTGTCCAATTAAAACAAGGTATGTCAGGCACAGCACCCTCACTACAAATGAATGCATTCATAAATCCACTAGACCCACTCCGTAACCCATCTGAGGTAGAAAGTAGCAGTTACTTTCTAAAGAGCAGAGAGAGAGAGAAGAAAAAGACAGTGACTATTACTATTCACACACACACACCCAAGAACACACCCAAACTGAACACTTTATTCAAGGAAAGAGTCCAAACCTTGACATTTAAAATCAAATTATGAGACCTAAAAATCCCAACCACATTCTATTAGGAAGGAGGAACCCCTTTAGCATACAGTTTAAAGCAGTACTGTGAGTATTCCCTGTTATTTTTGTGGGTTTTTGTTTTGTTTTTTTTTTTTTTTTTTTGCAGTACGGGTCCTTGGGTTTCTGAAGGCTCTCAGTAGCTATTTGATGGCCTCTCTGAGCAAAACCTTCTCCCCATTAATTCAGGCCTCTTTTCTCTGCCTCTCCTGAGAAGCCCCCTCATGTATTTATTCCCTCATTTAAAAAACATCCATTGGCCCCCTACTCTGAGAGGTGCCTGTACCAGGTGCGGGGTAGACCAGATAATTCATGTGCCCCACCCTCCAGAGGCAGATTCTCCAGTTGGGGAATGGTTTTACTAGTGACCCAGTTTCCAAGCCCTGGGCTGGGTGCAAGGCTGAGGCACTCACACAGCGCTATGTGAGCCCGGAGGGAGGTCTGAGGTGGAAGAGATGAACCCATTCCCTCCCGAGGGGCACAGCACTCACTCAGTGGTCACCTTTTCCCTCCATTTCTGGTCAAAATAAGCTAACATGCTGCTGCAGTTCTTGCTTGGCTGGCAGCATGGCAATCCTGCCGTTCTACAATGCGATGTCCGGATAAAGGGGAAAGCAACACAGAGGAAAAAACACATGTTGCAAAGAAGTCAAAGTAAAAATTGAGAATCAAAGGTGTGAACAAAAGGGACTTGGAGCAAGGGAAGGACCAGTGGCTATGAGATTTAAAAAACAAAAACACAAACACAAACAGACCTTATAGAGAAAGCCTGGAGGCAGCTCCTGCGAGGCATCGCAGGCTGATCCTAACTGAGCAGCATCTGCAGCGTGGGAGGGCTGAGCGTCTTCCAGGGTCTCCTGCTCTGCAGCCAGGACAGGGGTCTCACCAGCCGGGCCTGGAGGAGCTGCCTCATCGGTTGCCTCCTTGGCTTGGGCACCTATGAGGATTTCGTGTTCTCCCTCCCCTTCATTGTTGGAGGCGGGCTCTATGACAACGGAAGGGATGACCTTCTCCTGGGGGGGAGGAAGATTGGCAGGACTGAGGCAGGCCTGGGAACAAGGGGCCCCGTCCTCAGTGACCTGTTCCCGCCCCCCCCCCCGACTCCCCACAGCAGCTCCCGGCAGCTCAGCCCCTCGCTGCTCCCCAAACCCAGCTTATTCTTGGCTGCCGCTGGGCCTCCCGCCTTGAAGTACCTTCCACCGGATATGGCCGCCCCTTCCTCTCTAGTAAGTGCTAAAACCTTGGAGGGATTACTTTTCTGGATCTTGGAACAATCATGCAGTTTGGTAAGAGTGAGGTGTCTGTGGAAATTGGGAAAAGGGATAAGAGACTGAAGAAGGGTGAGGCCCGATGGCCTGGGCGAAATAATCCTAAAAGGGAGGGAATGGGATTTCAGGATAACCACCCACGGGTCTCATTTGTGCGGTGTCCATTCTCGTTCCCCTGGATACACTAATCAGAAGCCATCATTTAACCTCCTGTGGTTTCTTTTTGCTCAGAGTCCCATGGGTCTCCTGAATGGCCTGAAGCCGTGTTTGCTGGGTTCAACTATTGAGCCTGTATCTGGATACCATTTACTAGACCTTTGCTTCTTGATTATCCTTAGAACACGCGCTGCAGTCCCTTTTTGAGGGACCAAACCCCACCCCCCACTCTCAGTACTCTATGGCCTGGAGGAAAAGCAGAACCAAAGGACCAAGACCTCTCTCTTATTTTTATTTACCTATTTTAACAAAGATGAATAAGGTGAGGTGCCTGATTAGCCTAATGGATGTTCAAATGCCTACCGCCTTTCAGAGTGAGTTCAATATTAACTAGGATTATCAGTGGACATAAGCATGTCCATTCTTCAATCAGGAGAAAATAATACACCTTTTCCACAAGAGCAATAATACACTCAAAAATATTCCTGGTATTGTGACAAGAAAATCTAAAGGGAAAAAACAGCACATTCTTTTGAGTTACTTTTCCAAATACCACTGTTAATTGTTTTTCTAATGGAATGGAAATATTTTCAGCTTTAAATAACCCTAAAGAGGTTTTTGGAAATTTATTATGAGTAAATTAAGCAAGAAAAAGGAAAGCATAACATTAAGTCCACTCTTCACTGTCACCTGCCAGAAGAGAGGAGAAGCAAACGGTGGGCTGTAGCAGAGTCATCCTCACCCTGGACCTGGGTCTGGGGCTCCCACAGTCAAGGAGCAAGTAGATTTGTCACCTTTGAACACTGCTCTGGGAAGAAAGGAGCTGCCTCGCTCATAGGGGTTCAGGGCTAAGGGCTAACTCCAGCTTCACCTCTGTGTTTAACGGCCCATTTCCCTCTTGGAGGTGCAACACCTAATGGTGAATGTGCCTAATGGTGACTTAGGGGCTTCTAAGAATAACAGCAACCCACGAAAATAGTAATAACAGCAATATGATTCAACTACTAATATTGAGTTTTTGCTGTGTGCCATGCACTGGGCTAAGCACTTTACAGGTATTTTCCCACTTGATCCTTACAACAACCCTATTGTCCTAACTATCAAAATGTGGTGTGCCAACGGGCTCAAAACTGACCTTTGGCCTGGTTGATAAACAGTTTTCCAGTCCTGGAGTATAAACTCCCCCATAGTCCAAACCCACATCTGCACGCCACCCCCACACTCACCTCATCCAAAACACACAGCCGACCCCAAATGATAAGTACCTATCCTCATTGCCCTTCGGACCCCCAGTCCCTTCCCCTTTTCACATGCATTTGCCCTAAACTAACCAATCCTTGACTCCAGCAGAAAATCTAACCTCCAATGTTGGACCACAATAAAGGCACAAGCCCACGGGTCCCTCTTGCTCTGCCTGCTCCCCACCTGCTGGTCGAGTCCCCAGAGCTGGTCACTCTTCCTGTCGACTCAAGCAGTGCCCCTCTCTCCTGGGACGTGTGAGTCATAAACTATCTTTGCTCACGCATCATTGCCCCCTTCTTCCATTGCGCCCCACCTGACCTCCACCAGGACCCAAATTCAAGATCCAGCTTAACTGATTCACAACACCTATTACATCTATCATATCCTCTTTCTTCTCCTTCCACTCTCATTCCTTCCGTCCTCTGTGCTTTACTCCTTTTGTTCACCACTTGATCCCATCGTTTCCTTTTCCCCATCTGTACTTAAGCCTGGCAGTGGTCAGCCACAGGCACGGGGTGCGGGTGTGGAGACTCAAGATGCTGACGTTGACAGGAGGCTGGGACTACTCTTCCTGAGCAGCCAATACATTTCTGGTGGGATGGGCGTCACTAAACCTATTCTACATCCACAGGGAGTTATCACCGTTAACCAGTCGATAGGGCATTCTGACTGCGCCATCTCCCCAGAGCCTCCGTCTCACCTGGACACTCACCTGAGGCACTGCTGCTTCCATTTCTTCTGGGAGAGCTCTGTCACCATCCACAGCCTCTGTGGTTTCAGTTTCGATTTTGGCCTCCTCTAAACTTACTCCTTCATCGACAGGGAGAGCTGCCTTCTCTGTCACTGCTTCCTCCTCTGGAGCCCCCTCAGCAGCTGACACCTGGATTCCAACAGCCCCATCAGCATCAGTCTCGGGTGCAACCTGTGGATGACAAAGCAAAAGAGCCCAGCTACTGCTCGGCTGTATCTACATGGGCTTCAGCTGGGAGTCCAATTCAACCATTTGGCTTCCTCCACTCTGCTGAGGCCCATCAGATTTGGAAGTGTTCTTTGTAATTTCTGAATCCTGTAATTCAGGTATAGCAGTATGCTATATGTTCATCAAAAATGTCTGATTTTTCTTCTTTCTGGGCACCCAACAGTTCGACATTCCTCAGCCTGCCTGGCAGCCAGTGGAGTTGGAGCAGAAGTGACAATATGCCAGGGCTTTTAAGGTATGTATGGTTCTTTCCATAAGTTCTTCCTCTGTCACTGAAAGCAGATGACGAGGCAAAGGGGACATTTGAGCCACAAGATGAAAATGGTCTGGGCATAAGACCAGGATCATAGAGGAAAGCCACATAACAAAAAGTGTCACCAAATAAAACCTGATTTAGAAAACTTTTCTTTTTAGTATGAACCTTAAGAATTCATGGAGAAGGACCCAAAAGCTAAATCATATTCACTTCTAAAAGAAATTTTTGGTGCTCAGAGACTTTTTGAAAATGAGAGGAAAATAATTATCATCCAAGCTGCATTATATTTCACTGGGTATCTGTAGAGCCATGTGTTTGTCAGCAAAATGGAAAAATCAGACTTGGGGGCTTTACTTGGAGAAGTAAAATATAAAAGAACGAGAATTTGGTTTCAAAGCTCAGAACATAGTCAAAAGAAGAGTTTGCAATAATGCAAGAAAGGGAGCACAATCAGAAGTTTTAGTATTAAACAAATTGGTTTTGGACTCCAAGTCTTTAACAGGACTCTAACAACATTAGCTTGGCAGAGCTGATTTCAGAGGTTCAAATCAGAGAGGAGGAAGATGGGAACTATTAGATTGATCTTATAAAATATGCCCAGGACATGTATTTCAAACATTGATCTTGCTATATGACGTGAATGGGATTAACCATTCCTTTTCTTTATTGAATTGGCTCTAGCCAGTTCATCCTACTCAGTTAGTGAAGCTCTAATGTTGCAGATATTAACTTTCAAACTCCAAATACTGAAAAGGGCAAAGCTGAGTAGTGACAGAGAGTGAGTGGACCATCTCCCAGACCAGAAATGGGAGATGAAGAGAGAGGAAAAGTATGAGCCATACTCCTACACTTGTTACAAGTAATGAAAAAAATGACTCAAATTTACAGCAATAAAGAAAAAAAGTAACCTGTTGCAGAATACATTTTTGTACAATATATTTTACTTTGGAGATGAAAAAATAATGCTAACAGCTATATAAGGCCAAGTATTCCACAAATTCTTAGGAATTTACTTCCCTTCTCTGAGAATTCCCTATTACGAGAATTTGCCTCTCCAAGAGAAGTGTGCAATGATCCAAACTGTAGTCACTAGCCATGATACAGCATTTATTTCTTTTTTCCGACCCTGTTACTAAAGTGGATAGGTGCAGAAAACTAATCCTTTCACATGAATTTATAGCAGATACTTAATTAAAGTGAATTATAAATGTAGAAAATTATTGAAGTGAGGTAACTGGTACATACTTTGTTGAATGGCTAAAAATTCCCATAATTAAAACTTTATTTAAAAATTTAAGAGAATTATATCTCATTTTAAATAAATGTGGATCTTTTATGGATGTTATTGTTACTATTATCAAGAGACATATAATCAGAAAAATTGGGAGAGCATCTTAATTCCAACAAAAACAACGAATGACTGCTTGTAGCTTTCTTGTTGGAGAAATCAACAGGCTTTCTTCAAGATACTCAGGGCCTAGAAAAGTTTCTTCCATGTTAGAAGTCAAATACACAGAATGGATGAACGGACTCTCACGTAGAAGGCAAGTTGTGTTGCCATAATATCAAGTTATTTACGATTTCCATCTGTCTGGAAAATCACAACTATGGAATGAACACCCCAGCATGTTTGAAAGAGATGGACTCTATATACAGACAGACAGTATGGAGAACAGCAGTTCATTAGACACACACACACACACACACTGCAACAGATGAAAAGCAGTCATATTGCTTTGACAGGCTACTCCCCCGAGACATTATACATTAATCCTCCCATGCATACATGTTCCAAGCAAATACTGTTAGTAATTGGATTTTACTCTCAGTGGAATTGATAACGTATCTCCAGAAGAGGATATGTTTCTGTGAAGTATGGAGGGTGCTGCCAAAGGCAATTTTTTAACTATCCATAAAACAGGATGTTAATCATTAGTCCCTAGATTATCTCTATCTCTATCAATTTGTTTGCATCAGATTTCAGTACTGCAAGACATACATGTTATCGCCTTTCATTTGCTAAATAACAGGCATTATTTGCTGCATGTGATTTAGAACTGTGTGGCCGCTGTGATGCCAGCAGACCAGCAGGTGGCACCCACGGACTCTGTCTGACCTTGCACTGATGTGCACTGACCTCATAGAAGCAAATTACTGCCAGCTTCAGCATCTCAGCAATTTACCTGGACTCTGTTACGCGTGCAGAAAATTCTTGGTAAGAATGATAGCTAAAATCAATCACCAAAATATTAAAATTAACAAAAAGGCAAAGGCAGGGTGCAAGGAAATTAGTATTTTGACCTAACTGAAGAGATGAAAAGCCAAACCATTTAAATGACTTTCTTCATAAAACGAAGGGAATTACCACTCCTAGATTCTTTTCTGAGTCTACTAGTAATAGACTATTTCCCTAGCCACTGCTTAATCAATGATTTGATTTTACAGAGCTTAAGATCATTACATAAACACAAAAGGATCATCCACTAACTGTATTGCCTCATCTCTCTGCTTCTGGCAGTGGTCTGATCCTCCCTTTATGTCTGGAACCTGTTCCACATGTTTTGCTCTTACCAAAGTATTTTCACTGCATTTTTTACTGGCTGCAGTAATAGAACATGAACATACAAAGGAAAACAAGAACCCATTTGCTCAAATTAGGTGTTAGCTCTAGAGGAAATCAAGGAGAAAAGGTTTCCAGTGATTGACTTATCTTTTTATGACTATTTTTATGTATTACAATTTGTTAGCTATTTGTAGATCAGGAAAAGCAAAGCACTTTTTAAACTCTGCTTGCTACAGTAGCTGTTACATTTGCTAGGAAAAAATACAGTGAGAAATGACCGACGTTTGCTTTTTAAAAGGTGTTATTCACGGAGACTAGACAACTGAAACAACTGAGAGTGTTTCAAGCCTTGAAATTCCATGTCATTAACTTTTTCTCTTCAATCCACATGTTAAAAGAAACATCATTATCCCACCTCAGCCAAACTGTACTATTTGTTAGCCAAATACATTTATGATGGAAAACATCTAATGCAAAGAGAGACTGAAACAAGTTATCCTGGACTTTGGGCACATGTTGGTTTCTAGTCCCACAGAGTCCTTGAAGCTCAGGCACCTGGTCTATTGCTAATTTGCGTATTAACAGGCAGGAATCACAAGGACCAGCACAGAGTCCTTCTTTGTAACTGGGGAGCTGGAGCTCTCACTTTATTACACTATACATACTTTGGAGCTTTCTTATCTTCCAGCTCAACACCTGATTGTGGCATGCACATCAGGGTCCTTTAAAATCACTAATTGTTTAGCAAAATTTTCTGTAAGTGGCATGAAATGAATGCAACGCAAAAGTTTCCCTGCAAAATAGGGAAACACAACTGGATGACTGAGAACCCAGATGAGTAAGAAAAGTGAAAGGCTGCAAAAGAATCTGTAACCTCCTGGGCATCACAGTCATTGTTTGCTTTCTTGCAATACTAGCTCTGACCAATGCCTGAAAAGCAACTTCCCAATCCTGTCACCAGTCTGAAGAGACTTTTGTCTTTTATCCCGTGTGAGATTCCATACCTAAGGAATCTACACTCATAATTATAATTATCTATTGGGTAGGTTATTTTAACTGAAAATGGGCATTTTTTCTGATTTAAAAAATGGATACACAGACTTAAAAAACAAAAGAAATAACCCATGGTAACATTCTGAAGTACTTATTTTCATTTTTCTATGCATACGAGGTTCAATTTATACATTTATTTAACAAAACATGGATGTTTCTTAGAAAAATTATGTGAATGGCTATGTAATACTTTTCTTGCTTTATTTAACAATTTATTTACTTTCAAGCAGAGGCTACAGTGAACACCCAGCACCCCCTGACTAGGATTTTTAATCGACTTGTTGCTAATTTGCTTTATTAAATGTCTATCCATCTATACATATTAACTTTGATTCATCTTTTAGTTGTTTGCAATATATCTTCATAAAAGCATTTTACAGGAATTTTATAGCAATGCTATAGCCCTTGTATATTTGAAAATGATTTTCTACTGTTTTCATATATGAATAACTATTAACTTGGGGTAGAATTACTACAACGTGCTTTTTCTGTGCTCTCAAATCTGTCAGTTGTTCTAACACTTCTGACCCTCTGGACTGTGAAGGACAAGCATGAGGCCTGCCTAATTCTTCTTTTGCAGTGCACATTTTGTTTTCAATCTAGACACCTGCAGAACATGAACTCTGAAAATTTAAAAGGATATATTTAGATGTTATTCTCTCCTTAATAATTTCACCTTTTATTAGTGATTTCTTATGACCCACATACAGGCATTTCTTCAACTAGGGAAACTTCTGCTCAAGTATGTTTTATTCTTATACTAGATATAATAATTGCTTCTACTCCATTCCTTAGTCTCTTTTATAGGAATAGCAATTACCCATGAGTTGTATCTTCATTCTTTGGTCCCTAAATCTCAGAGTGCTCCTCTGGTTTGTCCACATATCACCAATCAATTCTCTATGGTGTTTCTTCTGTTACTACTTATGTAGATTTTAATTACAATATTACATTTCTTACCCTTAAAATTGTTTCTTATATCTTCGAGTTCCCTTTTCATCTGCCTCTGGAGCAATTCTCTTTTCATCTTAGTGTGGTTGCCTTATCATCTTATCTTCAATCTTTTATTTCACATAATCAAGGTCATCTTGAATTTTGCTGACAATTTTAAAAATTTGTACTCTGGGTACATTTTTGTTGTTCCTTAAAGAAAATTTTAACTCTGTATCTAGAATGTCTAGAACACCATCTCTCCCTTCCTTTGTGTTGCTCTGCAGGTCCCATGTTCATTTTAAATGTATTTATTAAATACATCTCAAATTAGGTGAAATCTCTCTAAGCCTGGCCTTCCCAGTAGATATGGTAGATGGGCTCTCTTTGTCCCATTTTAGTCACCATCTGGGAACTCTTAGATGTCCTCTTCAGGATTCACCACATTTCTACACACAACCATCTGTCTTGAACCCCCCAAATATATGTGTAAAAGTATGTACTGGAGTGAGTAGCAGCAGGCCCCAAATGACCCGGATGCCTTAGAAAGATGCTTCCCTCACGGGGCCTAATGCCAGTCAGCCCCTCTCTCGGTCAGGATGAACAGAAATATCACATTTTTCTATGCCTGGCTCAGCTGTTCTGCTTCAAGGGTCCACTCAAGCTTTGGTTTATGGAAATGTTGATTCTCTTTGTGTATTAAAGTACAAAGAGCATCAAAATGAAAAAAAAAAATTATAATGTTGAATCTAATATATTTTCTCACGCTGTGATTTATTTTTTAATTCTTTCAGTTTCTTACATTTTTCATTTATACACTCCTGGGATACAATTCATTTTCATTAAAGTTCTCCTGGAATAAGTAATGAATGTAAGAGACATATTTTTAAATTTTAGTCCAATGATTGTCTTTCATGGCTATAGGGCATTTTTTTACCAGAGTCAGAGACTACCCATCTTCCTGATATTTGCTCTTGGCAGAGACACTAGGTTGAAAAATCACAGAATTCTAATCTTACCAATTTATCCCCACACGGAGAACAGTAATTCTGATCCATGTACAGGCTTCTGCTAGACAATTATAGTAAATACACATTCTGTAACCTATGGGGGAAACTGAGGTTTACAGTCAGTCTACAAACTTCCAGGCATGATCCCAGGTGTTTTACATTTATTGCATATTATTCTCATAGCAACCCTATTAGACAGTATCCTCATTTTCTAGACAAGTCAATTAATGCTTACAGTTGAAGTAACTCACCCAAACAGTAAACCAGGATTAGAACACATTAATTTTCAACTCTAAATTCTGTGTTTTTTACACACCAGCCCACATGAAATACAGGGAGAACCACAGTGACTCTGAGATGTGGAGTGCCTCCCAGGGACCCACTGGTTCACAATGACAACCCCAACCAAATGGTGTTTGACAACAGCCAAAGCATTCACTCTTCGAATGCCACTCTATAAAATGAGATACATAGGTTATAAATAAAATTATCTTTAGTCATGTCCATGTACTATCTGGTCCCCTAAGCAAGTATGTCACAAAGTTTCTCTTAACCAATAGCATATCATGTGATAAAGAGATAGCAAGAAGAGATTGGCTGGATGAAATTTCTCTGCATTATTCTGCCCACAGTCCCGTAGATTTCATTTTTTAGAAAGACAGGAACAGAATGGGAAAACAGAAAGGAAGACCATCCCATCTTCACCTAGATTTGTTCCTTGTACTTCAAAGTTATAACTGAGAACATTTGGAAATCGGACACTTGGCCATTCCTTGCTATGTTCACAAGCTAGAGAGTAATAGGATCCCAACACTGGAAGGGCCATGGGGCTCATCTAGCCCAATGTTCTCATTCTGCAAGTGAGTGCGATAGGGTGGAAGTAGCTCTGGGCATAGGGCTGGAGATCTGAGTTCTAGTTCTGACTCTTCCAGTCGTTAACTGTGGGGCTAAGTAAGCCCCTGAACTCCTCTGGGCCACTGTGTAAACTCACAGAGGAGAGACACAAAGGGAGACAGAGATCTCCATGGGAATCCTGGCTACAGGTAACTGGTGCCTTTTCCTGACCATCCCTTATTCTGAATCCAACCTGAGCTCTTATCAGAATTTCCTGGTGTTTTATGAAAATAAAGAATTTTCTTCAGGACTCATTTTCAAGAAAAGCCCAAGAGAAGGAAAGCAGTTAGGGTTGACAAAACCTAGTTATGGCCCCAAAGAGAAGATTCCTGTACTCACACGGGTGGACAGCTGTTTCTCCTGTCCACAAAACCTGTATTTGAAATTCCACAGGTCACAATCTTCTTTCGGCATGACTGTGGGGGGCAGGTGAGCTCTAATCGGGGATATAGGGTCCCCAGTGGCGGTCCCTTCAAAGATGGTGCCTGGTATTACAAACTTCATTTGACACATCTCTGTGTTTCCTTTCTAATAAAGGAGTTTAGTGGATTTTTTTTCCCCTTGACCTTCATCTCAATCATCTTTTTCAATCTATTCTCCTAGTATTGCCTGCAGTGCCATCATAAACCCTCAGCAGCCGGGTCCCAGTGCAGCTCAGTTGCTGGCAGCTGTGTTGCCGTGGCAACGACTGTTAGAATTAGCAATATGACTTTCTCTAAAAATTAAGGTGTTCTTCAAAGATGCTAAAGTTAATGAAGCTTTGATTAATTTGGTCTATAAGGTCAAGGCAAAATATCTAATAAGGATATATATCATAATTTAAAATTTTAAAGATTTATTTGCACTGTATACAGAAGAGGATAGGAAAAGTGGATTTATCTTTTGAAGAAGGTAAATATCATATATTATGCACTCTCAGAGGTGGGGAGATGAGCAGGTACTGGTTTCTGGGGCAGCCACAATGGACCGCATCCATGGGAGTTATGAATAGTTCATTAAAGAGCCTGCATAAGGAGAATGTCTTTACAGCTCAGTAAACATCTCACCTTGCTTGGCTACATTATCTCTGAAAGACAAATAGTATTTGCAGCTGCTGTTCAAACTGCCTTCCTGTGTGAGGCCCAGGTTGGGGTCTGCAGAATGCAGAGGTGGGGCTGTCAGACACACCCAGAACTCGTGGTCTGCACCTCCCCTAAATGGCGTCATGCTCTGTTGGCCAAATTCCCAACCTTCACCCTGCCAAACACCCAGGCACTGCAGTTGCCCAACCAGGTGGCAGGGTGAGGGCCTGAATTCTGCAGAGAGGTTCAGCTACTGACAATCACCACTGGAAGACCCAACCGCCAACCCTCTCATTTCCCAGGCGTTGAACAATCCATGGCCTTGGTAAGTCAAATGAACTCCATGATGCTTTTGTCACCCCAATTGCCCAGCAAATGAGGCTGGAATGAAACCGTAAACCAGGGGTGCTCTCAAACACAAGGAAACCCTTCATTTTTTATAGTAAGACATTATAGATTTTTGGGAGCAGGAAGAGAACTTCAAGTTTATCAAGCCCAACCCTCTTAAGCAGAAAGAAGACTTTGAGGCAAAGAGGTGTAAAACGATTTGTGAGTCCTGTACTGAAAGCACTCCCTTTGCAGCCCAAGCAGGGGAATAAAACACGTCCCCTCTGAGGAGCGCAATGCTGAGGCACACAAGAGTTTCCGTCCCCTTTTGCCTCTGCAGCTACAAAACAGGACCACCATCAAGTCTAAGCATTAGTTGTGAGATATCCTGGTGTCATCATGGAGAGGTTCAGCCTACTATGACCTTAAAGGCCCTGATGTGATAAGAAATTAGTCGAAAAATGGATGTACATAAAACCTGTGCTTTTTAAAGACTTGGGATCTGGAGTAGTCAATAGACAGATATCTATGGATTAAAATTCCAGGATTTGAATTCCATGCCATCATATTCTGGGTATGTAATCTTGGTTAAACCACTAAATCTTTGTGTACTTCAGTTTTCTTAATCTTTAAAATGGAAGTAATGAGACCTAAAAAAAAAAATGTGTATTTAATGGGCTTGCCATGAGATAATACATGTAAAATACAGGTACTCAGCAGTATCTATTATTATGATATGGCCCTTATTTACTATATTTTAAGTTTCTTGGTATTTTATTCCTTTGCTTTTTTACTTCAAGCCACACACAGTAATTCACAAATGGCAGCATATGAGCTGCTTGTGACTCTATGTTGAAAACCCAACCGCCAATCCTCTCATTTCCCAACCGCTGAACATCCATGGCCTTGGTAAGTAAAATGGACTCCGTGATGCTTTTGTCACTCCAACTGCCTAGGAAATGAGGCTGGGAATGAAACCATAAACAAAGGGTGCTCTCAAACACAAGGCACATGGAAACTATTTTTTTTTAAATAAGACTATAGATTTTTGAGAGCAGGAAGAGACTTTGTGACTCTTTGTGAGAGGCATTTTGCAAGAGAACGGAAAGGGCTCTCTGATCTCAAATCAAGCACTTTTTCCTGATCATACTTACAGTTCCAGCTCATGGCCACAGAGGACTAATGTCCACAGAAAGGGTCTTTCTACCCTGGGGGTGTTTAAGGGATGGGCCAAATAAGAAGGTGCTTCAAGTGAAGGCAGAACTGCAATGCACACTGGTCTATGTTTAGTTCCATACTATCTACAAACTGAACAAATCTCAGCACTGTCACATGTAGAATGAGAGAGCTGAGCCAGGAGAACAAATCTCCAAAGCTCTTCCATATCTATATTCTAACTATATGGGGTGGGAGTGGGCTTCACAGTGATAGAAGGGCTGTTTTCCAAACAGATTAGTGCTAAAATCCTATGAACCTCTCAATAGGTCTGGTTTTATACTGGCTTCCAAACTGTGCCAAGGATAAGGAATGGTTTCAAGGGAGGCTTATGGATTAAGACTAATATGTACCAAGATATGAGGAAAAAGAGTGTTCTGTTCTGAAGTTAATTACAACCAAAGCCATGTTAAAAAACACCAAGCTAAAGTACCAGATTAAATATGTGATGAAAAGTATATGCCAAAAGTAGTATTTAAAAATCACTAGGCACCAATGGGCTGCTGGAGAGCAGAAAAACAATCTGAATCCTGAAGTTCATAGTCACATGTAATTAAGATAACACTCTGAGTAAATAACCACCTTACACAATTTCCACGTGAGCCTTTTCAGGAAGGGGTCTTGGAATCAGCCCCTGGAGGCAGGGGAGATGGTTTGTGTGAGCTGCCACTTGGCAGTTAGCAGGTGGTTAATGAATATTTAATGCCAGCCTCCTATCGAAACAGCAATGCCCTCATTTTCTGGAGCTGGAAACCTACAAACCACGACATCCTTCTCTGTGAGGAATGGGGAGTTGGGCATTATTGTTGTGTTACATTCATTTTCTTATTGGCTGACTTTATCTTTTCCCTGTGACTCGGTGCAATAGTAGAGAGAAAGAAAGATCCAGGCTCAGCCATTTGTGTCAGCAGATGCACCAGGAGCTCATCAGCCTTTTCTCTCCTCCAGAAACACCTCAAAGGATGGTGTGGCTGAAGGTATAGGGCTTCCCCCTGAATGTCCACATCTCCCTGGCAGTGAAAGTGGACAAACTCCCTATCCAGTGGACCCAGGATGACGGTCCCTATAAAAGAAAGCCCTTTCAGAGAAGACAAAGACTCCTGATGGGATGCCACCTTCTTTAGGACCAAGAGGAAATTTGTGCTGATGGGAACCTAAAAAGATTGAGTCCCTCAGCGTTTCTGACATGAGGCAAAATTGAAATACAAGGTGGTTATCTTCTGTACCTGTTGCCTTCTCCTTCCCAGAGTACAGACTTCACCCACCTCTGCTTACCTTGAAGGAAGTTGCTTTTAATGATGACAATGACAATAAAGATACGATCAAGCTTTCATTGATGGAGAAACTTCTGTGTGCCAGATGCTGAACTAAAGCCATGTATTATTTCTTAGCTCTCACAGGATGCTTTTGAGGTCATTATTATTAACTACAATTTATAGCTGAGGCAACTGGGGCTCAGATGTCACAGAGCTACTGTGGGACAGAGCGAGAAAACCGGCACTGCTTTGGATCACAATAAGTAGCTTGCTTCTCCTAAATATAAAAAAGTAAATTATCTGACAAATTGATTGGGACTTCTGGAAAGATGGTGGAATGGGAGATACAGAGCAAACTTCTCCCCCATGGAATAACTAGAGAAAAGGCAGAAAACGACCAGGACAGCAGTTTCAGGGTATCAGCGGCCAGAGAAGAATCTCTGCAATATATAAGGGGGACCTGGATGAAAAAGTGCAGCAATTACAACTGAAAGGATGGGATGAGTTTATTCAACCATGACCACCTCTGGGGCTGGCAGCTGTGTGCAGGCTAGAGTGGGGAGGGAAGAGCTCCACACTCCTACATCTTATCTCAGTAACCAGCTGGGGAGATAACCCTTCTCAGTCTTGCAGCCAGGAGCTCCTGTGAGGGAACCTGAGAACCAGCAGACCTGTGTTGGCCACAAACAGAAACCCTGGTGCAGCACACAGTGACCACCCTCAGGCCTGAGGTGTACTATAGTGGGGGTCTGGTTCTGGGGAGGAGTGGGGGCCTTTCCCTTGGGAAGGAGATGCAACTGAGCAAAGCCAATCTGACAACTGGCAGGTGAGAAGACGTAATAATAGGAGGTAGCTTCTGAGACCTTACACCCAAAGCATAAGCAACAAAAGAAAAAATAGATAAATGAGAACTTGTCAAAATCAAATTCTTCTTTGCCTCAAAGGACTTCTTCAAAAAGGTGAAGAGGCAGCCAACTCAATGGGAGAAAATATTTGGAAGACATATATTTGATAAGGGACTGACATCCAGCATATATAAAGAAATTCTACAACTCAATGACAAAAGTACAAACAGCCCAATTATAAAATGGGCAAAAGATATGAAAAGACATTTTTCCAAAGAGGAAATACAAATGGCCAAGAAACACATGAAAAAATGTTCATTTCCACTAGCTGTTAGTGAAATGCAAATCAAAACCACAATGAGGTATCATCCCACACCTATAAGAATGGCTGCCATTAAACCAACTGGAAACTACAAATGCTGGAGAGGATGTGGAGAAATTGGAGATCTTATCCACTGCTGGTGGGAATGTATAATAGTACAGCCTCTGTGGAAGACAGCTTGGCGGTTGCTCAGAAAACTAAAGATTGAGTTACCTTATGACCCAACAATTCCACTACTTGGTATATACCCAGAAGAGCAGAAGGCAGTGACGTGAACAAACATTTGCATACTGATGCTCATAGTGGCACTATTCACAATTGCCAAAAGATGCAAACTCTCCAAGTGTCTTTCAACAGCCGAGTGGATAAACAAAATGTGGTATATACATACAATGGAATACTATGCAACAGTAAGAAGAAACAAGGTCCTGAAACATATGACAGCATGGATGAAACTTGAAGACCTAATGGTGAGTGAAATAAGTTAGACACAAAAGGAGAGATATTGTACGACATCACTAATATGAACCCCCTGGATAATGTAAAGTCAGTGTCTTAAAATGTAGAATATATGGGACCCAGAGATAGATAGAAGCTAGAGAAGGGGCAATGATTACCTAATATGAACAGAGTTGTTGAACTTAAAGGTATAGGAATGGACGGGGATGATGATTGTTCGTTAATGGGATTATAAGCATCAGTTCCATATTGAAGGCAAACCATGATTGAAAGTGGTTGTTTAAAGTCATGTATCACACAGATTAGCAGTACAAATATAAATAAGTTCTTGCATAATCTATTTCTAAGGTATGACACTTGTACAAAGAGTTAACAACAGAGTAGTATAGGGGAAAAACTACCTATTGCATACTATGACTATATTTAATAGGAATACCTTACTGGTACCACACCAATATTAGGGGAAAATAAATGGGGGAGGGGGATAAGAGTTATGGGGCGTTTGGGGTTACAATAATCGTTTAAAATTGAGTGATGATGATTGTATAAGTGAGGATAATGTGAAATATTGATTGTTTATTTTGGACAGAATGTATACTATATGAAATTAGGGAACCCCTACTTAATAAGTCAAGACTTTGATCTTGAGGATTGTTCTTATGAAACTTACTGCTGCAAAGGGGAGGCTAAGCCTACCTATAATTATGCCTAAAGAGTCACTTCCAGAGAACCTCTTTTGTTGCTCTCTAAGCCCAACTCTGCAAATAAATTCATTACCCTCCCCACTACGTGGGACATGACTCCTAGGGGTGTGAGTCTCCCTGGTGATGTGGAAAACAACTCCCAGGAGTGAGCCTGGCCCTGGCATTGTGAGATTGAGAATGTCTTCTTGACCAAAAGGGAGAAAAGAAATTTAACAAAATAATATTTCAGTGGCTAAGAGATTTCAGTTAGAGACGAGAGGCTGTCCTGGGGGCTTCTGTTATGCACGCTTCAGCTAGATATTGCAAATTGCCACAGTAAGCCAAGCCCAAACCAGCAGTATTCCCCAAAATCCTAAAGAATATCCAGGTCCCTATCTGAGACTCTATAAAAGTTTTACTCACTAAGTTTATATTTCAGAAACTTAAACCCCTCCAGATTGTTCCTATGCCAGATAAGTCCCAAACCCCAGACGCACCATTCTCTTCAAAACATCAACCAGCTGCATCCCCCTTCCCCATAGTGTCGACACCCCTTTTCAATCAGAACAAGTTAGACTGGTCATTGCCTAGATATCCCTGAAAATTGAGAGAGTGATCAAATGAGAGGGAGGAGTAGCAACAGACAAGATAGGATTTAACAAAGGATTTGACTACTGAAACATTACATACATTTTTTTTAGCCTCTAGTGTATTATAACAGCTAGAAGGAAATAATTGACATGGTAGAACTGTAACCCATATCATACTTTGAATTTGCTCTATAACTACTTGTTAAACCGTACTTTGAAAGTTATCACTTTTTCTATATATAATCTCACAATAAAAAAAATGTTTAAAAAAATTACCACCAAAACAAGAAGTAAATTATCTGAATGGAAATGAAGAGAAAGAAAATTACCATATAAATATTTATACTTTTAAGAGATCAGGCTATAGTCCTCTTTAGGAACCTAAACTATAGTGACACTCAACAAACCAGTGAATCACAATTTACTGGGTATCTATTATGCACCCTGCTCTGTGCTGGGCATTGTGGGACAAAAGAGAAACAAGAACCACTTGCTTGGCTTATGGGGCTGATATGTAATTAACTGCTAATAGGAATGCAATCAGAGAGAAAAAAAAATCATGTCTATGCTTTGTTTCTGAGAAAGGTAAAAAGGCACAAGCCTCTCAATTAACAAGGCATGCTTTAATGTGAGCGTGTAGAATTGGGAGATAATTCTACACTAATGAACAGAGGGTAAATCAAGCTCTCTTGGCTTTCTCTGATCTTCAGTGCCATCTTCTGACATACTAGGAGATCACATCAAGAGGCACGGTGAAAATCCTGGTTCTACATGTGTACTCTGTGCAAGGAGAGAACTCAAATAGTGTTTCCCCACACATGGGACTGTCACAGGATACCCCATCCCTGTTTAAAGTTGTTCTCAACCACTAGCTGTGAGAACTGAGGGCAGGAGTCTTAACTACTTGGTGCATCACTGTATCCCAGGTCCAGAACAGAGCCTGATATCTAGAAGGGACTCAAAAACACTTGTCAACTAAATGAAGGAAATGAGCACATGCATCCAACTCAAACAGATAGAAATATTCCTAGTAAAGATGCAGTTAATAGACAATAGTTTGGCATTTCTGGTATGCACATATTTGTTGATTTAAACTGGTCTCAACAAGTCAATTTAAAAACAGTGAAATTAAAACAACAATTACCAAAAAAAAAAAAAAAAAAAACACCCAGCAAAGCCAAAAGTAGCCTGCAAAATAATGGTTCAGATTTTCATCTTCCATGATTCTCCTAAAATTCTAGAAACATATTTGCCTCAGTCTTTTCCCCATTTCTGTATTTTGCAAACTATACTAACCCTAAATTTCATTATAGTGCATTTTTTCATTAAAACCCTAAGAAAAAAAGGCACTGGTTCATTTCATCATTTGAGCAAAATATCACAGAAATTGAGAGAATATTAGGAGCGGCCTCTCTATGAGAAAGTGGAATAAATATTGGTAAAAATTTATTTTCTCAAAGGAAATGACATGCACAATAAATGATTAATTATAAGCAAGGAATACATAATCACTTGAATTTCTGGTCATCTTTACTATTTTTTAAGCTAATTCTCTGGCATATATACTGAAACAAATATTGAAATCACTTTTTTCCTAAAGAATATTTTCCTTATTTATTTAACATAGAAACATCTGGGAAAGGGGAAGTAACAGTGTTGGTTTTAAAATGCATCCTGCGGCTATGCTGCTGAAATTTGGTATGGTGGGGCAAAGTAAAGACAGTATTAGCTGTGTGGGAAATAAAATACAAACAAAACTTGAAAGCCCCAGGTTTCTTTGTGAACCACTGCTACAATTTCCTGTTTTTGAAATTACACTTGCCTCTTTCTCTCACAAAGTCACCACAAACTTCACCTCGGATGAAATGCATTCTATCAAGACCTGAACTAATAACTGTGTGGTGACATTTAGGTAGCAAAAAAGATTACCTCAAAAGGTCATGCCAATTCAATCCTGACTGATGACAACCCCAGCCAGCCTATTAATTAATACTCAGGACACAACATGGAATTTTATGGTTTTAAAAGTAATCACAAATCTAGAAACAGGAGTCTTTCTTTAGGAAAAAATAACCCCAATATTATGATTTTAGATTATTATAATCAGCAGAAAGAAGCCATAAATCTACTGTAGAGAATAAAATTACATTCTGTGTGATGTGATTCTCTTGAGTAGAAGGGAGGACAAGGGGAAGAATTTATTTTCTCCAGGTTTATCAATTTTAAAGACATCAAAGTTAGAAAATTCCAAAGAACATTCTTATGAAAATTGGACTGTTTGTAAGCTACCCCCTCATTATTACTATTATTCTTCAGTCCATAGGAAGGTGGAAAAATGAACTTTCTGAACTTAGAGAGGATGGCTCAGACTGTGAACAACACAGCAGCTGTTTTAATGTTCCCTGTGGATCTCTGCAGGTACCTGAATCCTCCCCAAGACTTTCCAAACCTTCTTATACTCCAGAAGGGATCTAAATTGCTGCTTCTCTAAAGCTCATCTATAAGCCTTAGGAGAAAAGTAATTTCAGAATGAAGAGTTCTTCCAAATATCTCCTTACCCAATGTTAGAGAAGCTGGTTTCAATGATGGTTGATGCCTGTGCTATACTGTTAAATATTTTTAATATTACTCTTGGTTAAAAGGGTTATAAATCATATATAAGCATTGCCCAATATATAGTAGGTACAAAAATATTAAGAATAATTCAAATTTTATTTTTCCCTTCCATGGTTATTTAAATATCTTAAACCTAAGGTAGATGGACAGATCAAAATCTAACACCAAATGAAAATGCCACATCTGCATTGAATTGTTGAGTGCACCACTGAATCTAGAAATAGCGGTTAGGAAGAAAAATCCTGGACACTGAAGCAGGGAGCCTCAACACTTCCTGCTCAAAAGACCATGCAAGCAATGCTTCTCAGAGAGATTCAATCAAGCAGAACACATTTTTTGTTTTCCCTACAGGACTTAATCCAGCTCTGTATCTTCAGATGGAAAATATGACAATTTTTCTTGAGTTATTCTTTGTATTTCCTATCATCATCCTGCCCTCTCATTAACTCTTCTACTCTATTAATAAACTATGGATTTGACAGATGACCTACCCTTTTTCCCCCTAAAATGAACCAGGGCAAAACCATAAAAACATATAATTTTCATTTATCTAGTTAAATAACCTAGACATTGTTACTTTTGGTAAGAAGGAGGTAAGTTTTCCTGTTTGTATAGATTTTAGGAGGGCTTTATTAAATGGTACCATGATTGAAATTCTTTAGAAACCTTTTACTGCATTTTAGAAACAAAATATTTTCCATTTTCCATGGGTATTTTAAAGTAAATTTTCCATGGGGTTACTCTAAGCCATCATGGGTGTTACACCATTCAGTTCAGCCTCATGGCTGTCAGAGCCTAACCCAGTTTGCAGATGTGGGTGGTACACAGCTCACAGAACAAGGGAAGGGCACAGGTTCCAGCCAGTGAGATCTGGCTCCTGTCCCAGACCAAAAACACATCTTCAAAATACCTCACATTATAAGAGCCAGCACCAGACTTGGTTTCGAGCAAATGGTTATACACATAGGAATCCTATTGATTCACAGGTTTGTATTTATGGGATTTCAATTCCTCATTGGGCTTTAACAAACCTATCAAAACCCAATATTGTAAGTAATCAACAGGTAGACACAACTAACAAAGTTATTAATCCTCCTTTTTATCACCCTCGGGTTGGTCCCTAATGAAGCCATGTTTGTAGCCATTACAGGAAGAGCACAGCATGAACAGGTCTAATTATTGTTCTATAACTGATCTACCACGCATGGGAGAGGATCGAAAAGAATCAAGGCACCCCTTTTAGAGAGCCAAGCTATTGGCTACATGGTAGTGTCTTCTAGATTTAAGATCAGTTTCCTACATGTCTCCCTTTTAAAAATAAAAGAGAATGGGGTTTCACTGCCAAAGGAACCTGGGAACCATAGCAGATATGGAGCTGAATGGCTGAGGCATGGATGAGAAGGGTACATGGGATGGTGAGACAGTGAGGCATGAATGAGGGGGGTGAATGTGACGAACATGGCCATGGCAGGTAAGGAAGACTGGGGGGGGGAGAAGAGGTGGCACTCACCACTGCCTCCTCCGCTGGCTCCTCGGCCTCGGTGTCCGGCCCAACAGCAGGTGTCACAGCAGCAGGGGGCTCCTCTGCTTTCAGCTCTGTGGGGGGAGCCTGTTCGGATTCAGCCTTTGGTTGTTTGTGGGGGGATTAGAGGAAAAAGGTTCAACATGTGAATAAATGGCGTTACAGAACACCAGACCATTAAGATCTTCGTCATCCTATAGGCAACTGACTTCATTAAATCTGTGCTGGAAAAATTCCCCACATTTGGCAACATGGACTTTTATAGAACTGATAAGTCAAGGGATGGACTCTAACCAAGGGTCTCATTTTATCATCATCAAGAAAGGTCATTTCCCTTGAACTTAGGCAAAGAGTTACCGATTTGGCTACTCATTTCACTTACTTGCAGCATTATGACTATTTAATTCCCTGTGATATCTCTAAGGGAGCCTAAAATGGGACTTTCTGTCATGTAGGAGAGAGAATAGAAGATCCTACGCACACCCACACATGCCAGTCGAAACGGCTGAGGAAGAGATTGTGGGGTACATGGTTCTGGGACCTCTCAACTCTGTTGATATGCACAGTTCCAAACATCAAGGGGTCAGTCTGCTCTTTGGACTAACATGCATGTGTTTTCACCAATTAGTCACTATGAAGCCACTTCCCAGACTGCAGGAACAGGACCATGTCCCTGGCAAGCAGCCACTGAAACCATTACAGGAAGAGCACAGCATGAACAGGTCTACTAATGGTTCTATAACCTATCTGCCATGAATGGGAGAGGATCAAAAAGAATCAAGGCACCCCTTTTAGAGAGCCAAGCTATTGGCTACATGATAGTGTCTTACTGTCTTTCTGTAAGCTCCTGTTCAGCCCATCATGCCCTTTTACCCTCCAACAAAATCCTTAGCAACCAACTGGTTTTAAATAAACAACTAATTATTTAAGGAACTCCAGGGCAGTATTCTCTGTGATATCAACTAGATCCTTTTGTTTCTGTGGACAAGAGAGAAGTCTTTTTGTTTCACTCTGACTTCCCTATATAGACATCATCCTGATTCCTGAATAAAGCTGAATATAGCTTCTGGAATCTCTCAGCTCAAAAATTTTTTATTTAATTTTTTTAAGAGAAGTTGTGGGTTTACAGAACAATCATGCATAAAATATAGGGTTCCCATATACCACCCCATCACCAACACCTTGCACTGATATGGAACATTTGTTACAAATGATGAAAACACATTTTTTTAATTATATAATTAAGGATAATCCATGGTTTAACTTACGGCTCACTTTTGTGTTGTGCAGTTCCCTGGATTTTTTTTTTTTTAATTTTATTCTAGTACCATCTACACAATCTAAAATTTCCCTTTCAGCCACATTCAAATATATAATTCAGTGCTGTTAACTACATTCAAAAACCTTTTTAATTTTAAAATTAGGAATATAAAATAACTACAGGCTATTAAAAACACCACAGCCAATGCATGTCACCAAGGTTACAAAAATATTCCTGCTTTTTTCAGTTTTTATTAAAATATATAAGCATAGTTATACAGTATGACTATGTCAGCAAATGAATAGACACTAGAGGGCCCATTAAGATAATTTTCCATTTAAACATTTAAACTCTAAAAAAATTAAAGTGTTTTCCCAGAGGCACAAGAAGTCTTCAATCAATGCTTTTTTGATGGCAGAGACCAGTAACTTTCACTTAACTCTCACCACAAGCAACCAATAGCCATCTCCATTTCTCCTACATATCCACCCAAGTCAGTACACAACATGAACTCCATAGGTAAATGAAGAAAAAAAGTTAAGCCGAGTTCACAGGAAATGAAAACCCAGTGTTGGATAAATATGCAACTTATTACATCAATACGCAATATTGATCTTGCATCATGAACAAACCCTTCACTGTATGCGTCCTATAATTTCACCACCCTTCTTTTACAGGGTTAAAAATAAAACGGAATGATACTTTAAGAGCCCAGAATGCAAAGAAATTCAATATTTATATGGGATTTTATAAACTTTTAGAGGTGGTCTGACATGATTTTAAAGCAAGAATGAGATGAAATTCATTCCAATATGCTCTCAAGAGAACTTTACGGAAAAAGACTTCATTTTTATTGTTCAAAAGGACTTATTTTCATAATGGAACAAGTTTTCATAGCAGGAAACAGATACTGTAAGCTCTCTTGCCACTTGGGGAAATAAAGGTGATTTGCTATGAAAGCCTGGTATCAAATGACCTACACAGTGGAGTCTCGAAGGCTTATTTGACAAAGCACTAAGAAATCAGTCACCAGGTGCTTTCCTTCTGCAAGCAGAATATGCTATGAATGAAATAGGGAGCCATATGAGAAACCAAGAGAAGTTTCAAACCATGAGTCAAATAAATATATCAATGTATACAAATTTTTAAAAGTATTTAGCATTGCTTATATCAGTAATGGATTCCCTCAGCTTTTATCTGGGAATGTCTGAATCTCTCTCTGACTTTTGAAGAAAGTCCTGCTGGACGTAAATTTGTTGGTTGGCAATTGTTTTCTCTCAGCATTTTAAGTATTTCAACTCAATGACTTCTTGCCTCCATGGTTTCTGATAAGAAATTGGTTCCTAATGAAATAGAACTCCCTTGTACATAACATATTGCTTTTCTCTTACAGCTTTCAGCACTTTCTTCTTGACCATTGCATTTGACAGCCTGGCTAGCATGTGACAGGGCATGTTTCTCTTTAGCTTTATTCTGTTTGGTGATCTCTGGGCTTCCTGCATGTGCACGGATAGTTCTACATTAATAGTGGGACTCTTTAATACCTCACTCTCAATAATGGATAGAACACCTAATCAGAAGATCAATAAGGAAGTACAGGACTTGAATGACACACTAAACTGATTAGACCTAACAGACATACATAGAACACTGTACCCAATGAAAACAGAATGCACCTTCTTCTTGAGTGTACTTGGGTCATTCTCCAGGATAGACCATATGTTGGATCAAAAAACAAGTCTCAGTAAATTCAAAAATATTGAAACCATACAATGTATATTCACTGACCACAACAGAAAGAAGCTAGATATCAATAGAGAGAGAAAGGGAAAATTCACAAATATGTGGAAATTAAACAACATACACTTAAACAACCAATGGGTTAAAGAGGAAATGAGAAGAGAAATTAGAAAATATCTTGAGGCAAATGAAAATAAAAATATAACGTATAGGGTGCAGTGGAAGCAACACTGAGAAGGAAATTTATAGCTCTAAATGCTTACATTTAAAAAGGAGAAAGATTTCAAATCAGAGACCTAACTTCAAAACTGGAAGAACTAGAAAAAGAAGAGCAAACTGAACCCAAAGTGAGCAGAAGGAAGGAGTAAACAAAGATCAGAGCAGAGATAAATGAAATAGAAAATAAAAAAACAGTAAAGAGAAACAACAAAACCAAAAGTTGGGTCTTTGAAAACATCAAAAATATCAATAAACCTTTAACTAGATGGACAAATCAAAAAAGAGAGAGGAAACAAATAATGCAAATCATAAATGAAAAGGGAGACATTACTACTGACCCCACGGAAGTAAAAATGACTATAAGAGGATACTATGGACAACTGTACACCAATAAATTAGATAAACTATGTGAAATGGACAAATTCTTAGAAACACATATTATGTACACTGATTCGACAAGAAACAGAAAATCTTAACAAATCAATTACTAGTAAAGAGATTGAATCAGTAATCAAAAACCTCCCAACAAAGACAAGTCCAGGACCAGATGGCTTCACAGGGTAATTCTACCAAACACTCCAAGAAGACTTAATTCCAATTCTGTCAAACTCTTCCAAAAAATTGAAGATCAGGGAACACAGTGTAATTCATTCTATGAAACCAACATCACCCTCATACCAAAAATGGATAAAGATACCACAAGACAAATACAGTCCAATATCACTTATGAATATAGATGCAAAAATCCTCAACACAATACCAGCAAACCAAATCCAACAGCATATTAAAAGAATTATACACCAGGATCAACTGGGATTTATCCCTGGTATACAAGGTTGGTTTAACACAAGAAAATCAATTAATGTAATAGACCATATTAACAGAATGAAGGGAAAAAAAACACATGGTCTCAACTGATGCAAAAAAGGCATCTGACAAAATAGAGCACCTTTTCTTGATAAAAACAATTAGAACACCAGGAATAGAAGGAAACTTTCTTAACATGATAAAGGGTATCTACAAAAAATCATAGCTAACATCCTACTTAATGGTGAAAGACTGAAAAGCTTTCCCCTAAGATAAGGGACACGACAAGGATGCCCACTGTCCCCAGTGTTATTCAATATTGTACTGGAAGTTCTTGCCAGAGAAATTAGGCAAGAAAAATAATTAAAAGGCATCCAAATTGGGAAGGAAGACGTAAAACCTGAAAATGCACACAAAAACCTCCTAGCTAAAAAATGAATTCAATAAAGCGGCAGGGTACAAGTTCAACACTGAAATATCAATATTGTTTCTATACACATACAACAAACAATGGAAGAAGAAATCAAGAAAAAAATACCATTTACAACAGCAACTAAAAGAATCAATTATCTAGGAATAAATCTAAGGATGTAAAGGACTTATACACAGAAAGCTATAAAATATTGCTAAAAGAAATCTAAGAAGACCTAAATAAATGGAAGGACATTCCATGTTCATGGATTGGAAGCCTAATTATCATTAAGATGTCAATCCTAACCAAAGCAATTTATAGATTCAATGAAATCCCAATAAAAATTCCAACAACTTTCTTTGCAGAAATTGAAAAGTCAATCATCAAATTTATATGGAAGGGCAAGGAGCCCCCCAAAAAGCCACCTTGAGAAAGAAGAAATAAGTTAGAAGACTCACAATTCCCAATCTTAAAACTTATTAAAAAGCCACAGTAATCAAACCAGCATGGTACTGGCACAAGAACAGATACACAGACCAATGAAATACAATTGTGAGCTCAGAAATGAACCCTCACATTTATCCAACTGATTTTTTTGACAAGGTGGCAAACACCACTCAATTGGGAAAGAATAGTCTCTTCAATGGTGCTGGAAAAACTGGATCTTCCTTTGCAAAACAAAGAAGGAAGATGCCTACCTCATACTATATACAAAAATCAACTCACAATGGATCAGAGACCTTAATACAAGAGCCAAAGCTATCAAACTTCAAAAGAAAACAGAGAGAAGGCATCTTTAGGACCTTGTGTTAGGCAATGGTTTCTTAAACTTTACACCCAAAGCACAAGCAACAACAACAGAAAATAGATAAAAGGGATCTCATTAAAATTAAAATCTTTTGTTCCTCAGAAGAGTTTATCATGAAAGTAAAACGACAAACTACACAATGGGAGAAAATATGTGGAAACTGCATATCTGATTAAGGATTAATATCCAGAATATACAAAGAAATCCCTCAACTTAACAACAAAACGATAAACCGCCCAATTAAAATATGGGCAAATGACTTGGATAGACATCTCTCCAAAGAAGATACCCAAATGGCTGGAAAGCACATGAAAAGATGCTCAACATCATTAACTATCAGAGAAATGCAAACCAAAACCCAATGAGATAACATTTCACACCCTCTAGAATGGCTGCTATTAAAAAAAAAAAAAAATGGAAAGTAAGTGTTGGAGAGGATATGGAGAAACAGAACACTCATCCATTGCTTGTGGCAATGTAAAATGGTGCAGCTGCTCTGGAAGAAAGCCTGGTGGTTCCTCAGAAAGCTAAGAATAGAACTATGACCATATGACCTGGTGTGGTAGTTTGAAGTTGTATGTACCCCATAAAAGACCATGTTCTTTTAATCCATTCCTGTGGGTGTAGACCTATTATAGGTGGGATCTTTTGATTAGGTTATTTCAACTGAGATGTGACCCACCTCATTCAAGGTGGGTCTTAATCCTCTTACTGGGGTCCTTTATAAGAGGATAAAAAGACTGTAAAAAAGTCTCCCAGAGTTGCTGAAAGAGGACACAGAGGAGACAGAGAGGAAGCCACGAAAGCCAGAAGCTGAAAGCACGAAACCCGAGAGAGAAGAACCAGCAGACCTCCCCATATGTCTGGCCATATGAAGAGGAGCTAAGGATCACTGGTAGCCAGTCTTCAGGGAGACGGTGTCATCCTGTTGATGCCTTAATTTGGCCATTTTTCACAGTCTCAGAACCTCTAATTTGTAAGTTAATAAATTCCCATTGCAAAAGCCAATCCATTTCTGGTATACTGCAATTTGTCACTTTAGCAAACTAAAACACCCAGCAACCCCACTAGTAGGTGTCTACACAAAAGAACTGAAAGCAGAGACTCAAACTGCTTTCACACTGTGCTGACGTTGACAGCACAATTGCCAAAAGACAGAAGCAACCAAAGTAACCATCAACCAATGAGTGGATAAATAAAATGTGGTATATACATGCAAAGGAATATATTCCAGCCATAATTCTGATACATGTGACAAAATGGAAGAACCCTGAGGACATCATGTTGAATGAAATAAGCCAGACACAAAAAGATAAATATTTTACATTCTCACTGGTCTGAAACAATTAGGTAAAGCAAATCATATTTAGAATCTAGAATATAGGTTACCAGAGATGGGCTTGAGATAGGGAATGGGAAGTTAGGGCTTAAAATGTACAGGGTTCCTTTTTGGAGTGATAGAAATGTTTTGATGATAGGTGGTGGTGATGGTAATACAGCATTTTCAACACAATTAACAGTACTGAAATAGATATCTGAATATGATTAAACGGGGGAAAATGTTAGATTGTAAATTGGTAAACAGAACAAAATGTTTTAAAAAAATCAATGGAACAATATTACACACTGAGCCCTAAGTGAAACCAGGGACTTTAATTAATAGTATAATTATAAAAATGTGTTTTCATCAATTGTAACATGTTCCACACCAATGCAGGGTGTTGGTGGTGAGGAGGTATACTGGAATCCTGTATTTTATGCATGATTGTTGTGTAAATTCACAACTTGTCTAATAAAAAAAGAAGAGGAGGGCAGGCATGGAAGCTCCTATAACCAGCTGCAGGGGAACGTAGATATTCAAAGGACTTTTAAAACCACTGGATTCTATGAGTCTCTCTGGCTCCATTATTAACACTAATATAATTTGTATTTTAAGCATTTAAATCTTTATTTGCAGGCCACATAAGCCCTACCTTTCACCTGATGACCCAAAAGGCTAAACTATAACAATCTCCTGACATGATGCTAGAGAGACATTTGCCTTTGCAAAAGTACCAAATTAACCTTGAAGACAAACTTCCCAGAACAGGAAAATCCATCTACTTAAACCCAATTCCCAGATTCCAATGTAAAAACCATCCCATGGGAAAACCAGTGAGCTACAAATAACCCTCATAAACTAATCTCTGAAGAGCCAAAATCATGACAAGCTCACAAGTGACTTTGCTTAAGGTCTCGTCATTCAACTTTAAAAGTGAACTGCTGATTAGATTTTCTTGATAACGTCAACACTGCTCTTGCAAGAATATCCTCTAACCCCAAGTTAGATTTTCTTGATAACTTCAACACTGCTCTTGCAAGAATATCCCCTAACCCCAAGAATAACTCTTTCTGCTTCCTACTCATTTCCCTAGACAAGCTTTCTCTCATCTCATTTCGTGCCAGTTAGGAAGCATATCTATTATTTTATGCTCAGCTAATGCCTCTACTATGCACTGATTCTTTCTACAACTCAACAAAACAAAGGGATGAGAAACGAGGTAGCCTCAGGTTCATAAAAATGAAAAAGCAAAGATATATTTTGAAGCATGAATTCTTGAGGAAATTTCATTTTCCATCCTTTAGTTCCAGGGTAATATCCATTTCTTTGGTGGACTTATTGTATTCCACTGAAGTCCTTAATTAGGGACTGGTTTTTGTTGTTGTTTTGGTTTGCTTTTTTGTGTGTGGTTTTTTTGTTGTTGTTGGTTTTTTTTTTTTTTCCTGCAATCACTGTGCCTTTATAAATTAAAGCAACCAAAGTCAAAAGTCACAATGAGATTTCTCAAAAGCTTTCCCTCCTGTTTTCTAAAACAGAGGAGGCTGGGGAAACCGCATTCTGCATATTCAAACCCTAGATAACCTGGAATGATCAATTTACTTTTGAACTAATTACTTGCCCCAAAACTCAAACCAAAAACAACTTACCACATTACAGATCATACTCTGGTCTGACTGCACAGTGAATAATGAAGTGTCCTGCGGCTAAAAATTGGGGAGAAAACAGAAGATTAAAAATTATTTAATGTTCTAGCTAATTTTCTAAAAGCAAAAAAAAAAACAACTTAAACGGGCTTCCATAGTTGTATCAATAAATACAGTCTAAAGTTTTAAAAAGTCTCCGTTTCTATTAAATTAGAAGGAAAAAAAATGGAAACGTAATTCTTAAAATTAGATATTCTAAATACAAATCTGAACTAGGAAAATATGATAAAAGTCAGTAAATAAGGGGCACTGTGTTCAGGTAACACTGTTGGTCCACGGCTTCTCTGGGATTCCACAACTTCTGAGCATCTACACTGAATTAGCATTTAAGCAACTATAGGCTCCAAATTTAAACTTTTTAAATGCTGAAAATTCAATCTCACTAGAATACCTAAGTGTGACATTCATGGATTATTTATGAGCCATAGCTTTTTTAAAAAAATTATACATTATACATATTGACCTAAAAAAAAAAAAGCTGGAGACATCTAAAGGAATAGCAAGAGCAGTGACTTTTGGTTACAGATGGTGGACTGAACACATGCAATTACCTCTGTTCCCTCAAGAATGCAAACTAAACAACAATAAAGGGAATTTTAAAGGCATAAACCTATAAGGGTAGAATGATTAGGAATAGAGATAATAGAGACAACAGCAACACAATTTTTAAAACGAGAAAAAAATGAATAAGAAGTGAGTAACTTGGAGGATCCAAAAAATCTTTGGTGCTATAAGAAACACCAAAAAGCAACCCAATTTATTCCATGAAACTCCCAAGGACTCAAGAATTGGGAGCATGAGGAACCAGTGGATAGGGCAGTGCTAAAAACAGGAGAACTGGTAGAAAGCCTATTAAAAAGCAATTAGGAGTGGCATCATCAACATGAAGATGTAAGACATCCCTTGAAAAAGCCTTCCCAGAGATTTAGCAAATAAAAGGACAAATCTCATTTGCTTAGAACTCTGGAGGACAGCAGAGACTAGAGAAGGACTCCTACAAATGCTGAATCAAAGGAACAGAAAAATATCAGGTAGGAAAATTCCATCCCAGACTTCCGGTCTTTGCCCATCTCCCCTCCCCCACTAGGTCCTGCACAGCTTTAGAGTTGCACAGAGCAACACAGCTGGGTCCCGCCCACTGCAGACAGAGACTCCAGAGTCACTCACAGTAGTGAGCTAGAACTCCATGCATATCCAGGCCCAGGGCTCTAAGTCCACAGAGACCTGGGGCAGAACACATGCCACTGAGGAGTGCTGCACACAAAAGGGCCTCCAGCATGAGGATGGGGGAGACCACGACAGAAATGCTGGCAAGAATGCTGTGCCCTTATTCGATCCAACCTCATGTGACTGGACCACCTAGTAAAAAACGGAATTTTCTTAAGTGACCCATCTTTCCAGATTGACCCTATCTGGCTCCCTGGGAAAGGATATCCTAACGGAAGAAACCAGGGGCAGAAAAGCATTGCAGAAAAAAAAGGCGTGTGTGTGTGGGGGTAGGGGGGTGTTAAACTGAACTGGTGGAAGATAGGATGGGTCCCAGAACTGAAAAATGTAAGGAAAATGGGACACTGAGTGAGGGAGAGAATTTAAACAAATCATAGGAGGTGGGGAAAAAAGTCAGCACAAAAACAAACAGAATAGATCAAGATTACTGGAGAAGGAACAGAGGAAAAGAAGCTCTCACCTGGGGTGAAACAACTGCACAAAAAGTACAACCTTAAAAATTGCACCACACATTCAGGGCAAGAATCAGATGCTAAGAAGAGCTGAGAAAATGTGAATAGTTAAACATGGGCTATTCTAAACATCTAGATTAAGTTAGAGCAAGCATCAAAGCCAATCAACAATAAAACCCCTGAAAAGAGGGAGAAAGAGATCCTCAGAGTTAACTCAAGATAATCAGATGCCTAGGTATCAGCAAAAAATTGTAAGTCATAACAGAAGAACAGGAAGATTTGGCTCAGTCAAGTTAACAAATTAAAACTTCAGCAGAGACTCTGAAGTTAGAACAGCTAATCAAGGATGTTCAAAAAAGTCTCCTAAATCAATTCAAGGAGATGAAGGAAAATATGCATAAAGAGATAAAGGTATTAAGAAGACAATGTGTGAGCATAAAGAAGAATCTGAAAGCATAAAGAGAAACATAACAAATTATGGGGATGAAAGGCACAATAGTAGAGATTTAAAATACACTAAAGGCATACAACAGCAGATCTGAACAGCCAGAAGAAAGGGTAAGCAGACTAGAAGACAGAACAATATAAATCATACAGTCAGAAGAACAGATAAAGGAAGAGAAAAAATTGAGCAGTGTCTTACAGATTTGTGACAGCATGAAGCACACTAACATATGTGTCATGGATATCCACTAGAAGAAGAGAAGGGAAATGGGGCAGAAAGAATATTTAAGGAAATAATGGCTAAAAATTTCCCAACTGTCATGAAAACATAAATATCATGCCCAAGAAGCACAACATACTCCAAACAGAATAAATCCTAACAGACTTACTCCAAGACACATACAAATCAGAATGTCAAATACCAAAGATAAAGAAAGAATTCTGAAAGCAGCAAGAAAAAAGCAATTCACATACAAGGTATCCTCAATAAGACTAAGTACCGATTTCTCATCAGAAACCATGGAAGCAAGAAGGCAGCGGTATGATTTACTTAAGGTACTGAAAGAGAAGAATTGCCAGTCCAAAATTCTCTATCTGGCAAAACTGTCCTTTAAAAATGAGTAGTGAATTTAAAATATTCACAGATAAAGAGAAATGGAGAGATTTCATCAACAAAAGACCTGCCCTACAAGACTTAACTAAAGAGAATTCTGCAGGTTGAAAGGAAAAGACAGGAGACAGCGGCTTGCAGTAGCATGAAGAAATGGAGACCATCAAGGGTAACGGCAAAACTAATAGTACTGTACCCTCAATGTACAACTCTACCCTTTAATTCATATAAGAATCAGAATATAATTGAACAAGAAAAAGGCATATTTTCTGATAAAAGTTGTACAAAATATAAAGCGGTAAAGTGAGACAAAAACAACATAACATAGGGAAACAGAGGGCTATGGGAGCAGAGAACGTGTATGCTATTGAAGCTAAGTTGGTATCTTCTCAAATTAGTAGGTTATAGATGCAGATTGTGTAATATAAATACCAGGGTAGCCACAAAGAAAGTATTTTAAAAATATGAGAAAGGGATCAATCAGATACATCACAAAATAGCAACTATACAGAAAAGAGATTGCAATAAAGGAAAAGAGAGCAAAAAAAAATGACATCTCAAAACCAAAGAACCAAATAGCTTAAGTAAGTACTGCATTTTCAGCAATAACACTGAATGTTAATGGATTGAACTCCCCAGTCAAGAGAGACAGGTTCACAGAATGGATTTTTAAAAAAAGCATGATTCAAATACATGTTGTTTACAAGAGACTCACACCTTAGACACAAAGACAAAAACAGGTTGAAAGGGAAAAAATGGAAAGAGGTATTCCATGCAAATAATAACCAAAAAAGAGCTGGGGTAGCTATACTAATAGAAAAAACAGACATTAAGTCAAAGCTGTTATAAGAGACAAAGAAGGACACCATATATTAATAAATGGGGCAATCCACCAATGAGAAATAACAATGCCCCTAGCCACAGTGCACTAAAATGTATAAGGCAAACACAGGCAAAACTGAAGGGAGTAATACACTCCTCTACAATAATAGTTGGAGACTAAAATACACCACTCTTATCAATAGATAGAACATCTAGACAGATGATCAATAAGGAAACTATAGAAATTGAATAAAGTAATAAATGATCTACATCTAACAGGCATATATAGACCACTGCACCCCAAAATAGCAGGATATATATTCTTCTCAAGTATTCATGGATCATTCTCCAGGACAAACCACATGTTGGGTCCCAAAGAAGTCTCAATAAATTTAGAAATGTTTAACTCATACAAAGCATCTTCTCTGACCATAATGGAATGAATGTGGAAATCAATAACTGGTAGAGAATTGGAAAATTCACAAATCTATGGAAGTTAAATAACACTCTCTTAAACAATCAGTGGATCAAAAAAGAAACTGCAAAGGAAATAAGTAATATCTAGAGACAAATGAAAATGAAAACACATCACCAAAAATGAAAGCTAAAATCAAAGACTTAACTGCACATCTGGAGAAACCAGAAAAAGAGCAAACTAACCATAAAGTAAGCAGAAGGAAAGAAATAAAGATTAGAGGAGAAATAAATGAAATTGAGAATTAAGAAACAACAGCAATAACCAACAAAACCCAAAGTTGGTTCTTTGAAAAGATCAAGAAAATTGGCAAAACTTTAGCTTGACCGAAAAAGAAAACAAGAGAGAAGATGCAAATATATAAAATCAGAAATGAGAGGAGGGATATTACCACTGACCCCACAGAAATAAAAATGACCATAAGAGGATACTATGAACAAACTGTATGCCAACAAAATAGATAACCTAGATGAAATCGACAAATTCCTAGAAACACATAAACAATCTACACTGATTCTAGAAGAAACAGAAGGCTTCAGGAAACCAATCACAAGTAGAGATTGAATCAGTAATCAAAAGCCTCCCAAAAAGAAAAACCCAAGACCAGATGGCTTCACAGGGGAATTCTACCAATTATTTCAAGAAGAATTAATACCAATCCAGCTCAAACTCTTCCAAAAAATCAAGAGGAGGGAACACTATCTAACTCATTCTATAAAGCCAACATCACCCTAATACCAAAACCTGATAAAGATACTACAAGAAAGGAAAAGTACAGACCAATTTCTCTTTTGAATATAGATGAAAAAATCCTCAACAAAATACTTGCAAATTGAATACAACAGCATATCAAAAGAATTATACATCATGATCAAGTCGGTTTTATCCCAGGTATGAAAGGATGGTCCAATGTAAGAAAATCAATTAATGCAATACACCACCTCAACAAAATGAAGGGGAAAAAACCATATAATCATCTCAATTGACACAGAAAAGGTGTTTGACAAAATCCAGCAACCATTCTTGATTAAAAAAACTAAGAAAAATAGGAATAGAAGGAACTTCCTCAATATGATAAAGGGCATATTCAATGATACTCAATGGTGAAGGACTGAAAACTTTCCCTCTAAGATCTGGAAGAAGACAAGGATGCCCACTGCCACCACTGTTATTCAACATTGTACTGGAAGTTCTTGCCAGAGCTATTAGGCAAAAAACAAACAAACAAACAAACAAAAAACACACACACACACAAAAAAAGAAATAAGTAAAAGGCATCCACAATGCAAAGGAAGTAATAAAACTTTTACTATTTGCAGATATAATCTTATATATAGAAAGTTCCCCAAAGTTGACAAGAAAGCTATTAGAACTAATAAACGAACTGAGCAAAGTGGTAGGGTTCAAGATCCACATGCAAAAAATTCCATTTACAATAGCAACTAAATAATCAAATATCTAGGAATGAATTTAACCAAGGATGTAAAGGACTTGAATACAAAAATTATAAAACATTGCTAACAGAAATCATAGATGACCTAAATAAATGGAAAGACATTCCATGTTCATGGATTTGAAGACTAAATATTGTTAAAATGTTAATTCTACCGAAAATGATTTGCAGATTCAACACAATCACAATCAAATTTCCGACAGTCTACGGTGCAGAAACTGAAAAGCCATTTATCAAATTTATGTGGAAAGGTAATGGAGCCCCAGTTACCAAAAACATCTGGAAAAAGCAGACCAAGTTGGAGGACTCACAGTTCTTGACTCTACAAAGCTACAGTGCTAAAAACAGCATAGTACTGCCATAAGAAAAGGTACATCCACAAATGGAATAAACTGAGAATACAGAAATCAACCCTCACACCTATGGCCAATCAATTTGACAAGACTGCCAAGTCCACTCAATTGGGAAAGAATAGTCTCTTCAACAAATGGTGCTTGGAGACCTGGATATCTACATGTACAAGAATGAAAGAGGACCCCTATCTCACACCACATACAAAAATTAAAATCAAAATAGATCATAGACTAAAATATAAGGTCCAGGACTATAAAACTGCTAGGGGAAAATATAGGGATGCTTCTTCAGGACCTTGTGTTATGCAATGGTTCCTTAGACTTTATACCTAAAGCACAATGAAAGAAAAAAACAGATAAATGAGACTGCCTCAAAATTAAAAACTTATGCACATCAAAAGACTTATGAAAGTGAAAAGACAACCTACTCAATGGGAGAAAATATTTGGAAACCACATATCTGATAAGAGTTTAATGTCCAGAATATATAAAGAAATCCTACAATTCAACAATAAAAACACAAATGACCCAATTAAAAAATGGGCAGTAAAAGGAGAGGCTAAACCTGCTTATAATTGTGCCTAAGAGTCTCCCTCTGAGTGCCTCTTTGTTGCTTAGATGTGGCCCTTTCTCTCTAGCTAAGCCAACTCGGCAGGTGAACTCACTGCCCTCTCCACTACATGTGACCTGACTCCCAGGGGTGTAAATCTCCCTGGCAAAACAGGATACGAATTCCAGGGACGAACCTGGACCCAGCATCGTGGGATTAAGAACATCTTGACCAAAAGGGGGATGCAAAATGAAACAAAATAAAGTTTCAGTGGCTGAGAGATTTCAAATGGAGTCGAGAGGTCACTCCGGTGGGCATTCTTACGTACTGTATAGATATCCCTTTTTACATTTTAATGTATTGGAATTGGTAGAAGTAATTATCTGAAACTAGCAAACTCCAACCCAGTAGCCTTGACTCTTGAAGATGATTGTATAACTATGTAGCTTACAAGGGGTGACAATGTGATTGTGAAAACCTTGTGGACCACACTCCTTTTATCCAATGTATGGATGGATGAGTACAAAAATGGGGACAAAGACTAAATGAAAAATAGGGTGGGATGGGGGAGATGATTTGGGTGTTCTTTTTTACTTTTATTTTTTATTCTTATTTTTATTCTTTCTGGTGTAAGGAAAATGTTCAAAAATAGATTGGGATGATGAATACACAACTATACAATACTGGGAACAGTTGACTTACACGATGGATGACTGTATGGTATATGAATATATCTCACTAAAACTGAATTTGAAAACAAATGGGCATTAGACTTGAATCACCATTTCTTCAAAGAGGAAGTACAAATGGCTAAAGAACACATGAAAAAACACTCAACATCACTAGCTATTAGGGAAATGCAAATCAAAACCACAATGAGATATCTAGGAACACTCACTCACTACTGATGGGAATACAAAATGGTACAGCCACTATGGAAGACAGTTTGGTGGTTCCTCTGAAGCTAACTATAGTACTGCCATATGATCTGGCAATTCCACTTCTAGGTAGATACTCAGAAGAACTCACTCAAACAGATATTGGCACATAGATTTTCACATAGGCATTATTCACAAATGTCAAAAGATGGAAGCAACCAAAGTGTAGGTCAACCAATGAATGGACAAACAAAATGTGGTATATACATACGATGGAGTATTATTCAGTTGTAAGAAGGATGAAGCCCTAATGCTTGTTACAAGTGGATGAATCTTGAGGACATTAGGCTGAGTCAAATAAGCTAGACAGAAAAGAACACTATTGTATGATTTCACTGATATGAACTAATTATAATAAGCAAATTCACAGTCACAGAATCTAGAATATAGGTTACCAGGGAACAGTGGTAGAGATGGGGAGCTGATGCTTAATTTGTACAGAATTTCTAATCAGGTTGATTGCAAATGTTTGGAAATGGATGATAGTGATGGTAGCACATTATTGTGAGTGTAATTAAGAGCACTGAATTATGTATGTGCATGTGGTTGAAAGGGGAAGTTTTAGATGTGTGTTATAAGAATGAAAGTTAGAAGTAAAAACATGGGACTATGTAACATAGTGAACTCTATTGTGGACCATGGATTATGATTAATACTACAAGTATAAGAATGTTCTTTCATGAATTATAACAAACGTACTACACTAAAACAAGGTGTTAATAATAGGGTGGTCTATGGGAAAAACGTACCTAATGAATGGACTATAATTAATAGTACTATTTTAATATTCTTTTATCAATTTTGTAACAGTTACCACACTAATGCAAAGTGTTAACAATAGGGGGGTACATGGGAATGCTATATTTTTTTACATGACTTTTCTGTAAATCTACAACTTCTCTAATTAAAGAACATAATAATTTAAAAAACAGTACTTCAAGTGAAAGAAACCAGACATAAAGTACTACATATTATATGATTCCATTTATATAAAATGTAAATATAAATAAACCTGAAGAGACAGAAATAGATTAGTGGTTATGTAGGGCTTGGGAAGGTGGACGGATTGAGAAATGACTACTAAGGGGTAAGGGAGTTTTCTTTTTGGAGTAATGAAAATGTTCTAAAATTGATTGTGGTGGTGAATGCACAACTCTGTGAACATATTAAAAGCCACTGATTGTACATTTTGTATGGACTGTATGATACGTGAATATAACTTGTTAAAACTGCTTTTTAAAAGGGAAAAAAAAGTAATTCAACCTCAAGATGGTCTCACCTACTCTGAAAAACAGGCAGTGTCCCTTCTTCATCCCAGTAGAAGATGTGAGATTATTTCTAGAGAGTGAGAAAAAAGGTCTCTGGACTGGGAGATACACAGGCATTAAATGTGATCACTTAATTACACACAGTATGATGAAATGACCATATACATAATAATACTGAGAACATTCTCAGCTCATTTCTTCCCATTCATTTCCATTACATTGTTAGCTAGGCTTGCACCCTCTAGATGGGAAACCAGAAGTCTTTCCTAGGAAATCTGACCACTCAAGAAGAAAGCAAAGGCTCCCATAGAAAAGATGAGCCAGAAAATCCTACAGCAATGCCCGTAGTCAATGAGTTCACCCGCTAGTGCAAATTTCCAGGCAGGTTTAGCGTCATACACTTAAACATGAGTCGGCAGTGAAGATCACCAGACATTTGAGAAAAACCTCAAGTATAAAATGCAGAGACCAAATAGCAAATAAAAAGTGGAAAAAACAAAAACTTTGTAGAGGGAAAAATCTTCAAAAATGATTATAATGGCCTTAGACAAATAAGGGAAGATGTGTTCACGACACAAGAAAAGGAGATTATTAGAAAACAAAAAGAGCTCTTCAAACTGAAAAAAATTTAAAAAGTGAAAAATCTGCTAGAAGTATTGGAAGACAAACCTGAGGATATCTCTCAAAAAGCAGAGAAAAATGACAGAGAAGCAAAGAAAAAAAAACAGGAAAAATTGGAAGACTAGCTCCAGAAGCCAACATATGAAAAAAAATAGAGGTATCACAGAATAAGACAACAAAGAAATCAGAAGAAATCATCAATGAAATAATTCCCCCCAAATTCCCTCAACAACAGGACACACATTTTCAGATTAAAGGAGCCTAGCACATGGACAAAAATATCGACCATAGCACATCATTATGAAATTCCCAAAACACTGAGACAAAAAGATGATTCTAGAAACTTCCAGAGAAAGAGAAGAAAGGGGGAGAGAGAGGGAGCTGGAGATTGGGGAGGTACTGGGAGAGGCAGAGAAATTGCTTACGAAAAAATCAAAAATCAAAATGACAGAGTTTCTCAACGGTAATACTAGATGTTGAACCAAATGGAGGAATGGCTTCAACACTCTAAGTGAGAACGATTTTCAACTTCTAATTTAATATCCAAACTACCAGTCATTTCAGTATATGAGAATAAAGACATTTTCAGATGTGTCAGGTCATAAACATAGACATCTCAAGCACACTTTTCTCAGGAAGCTACTGGAAGGTGAGGGATCAACCATAAATGAAGAAGATTTGGGTCTAGAAAATAGTGGACCAACAGAAGAGAGAGGCGAAGGTAATCCCCAGGGTGACATAAGGAGAGCCTGTGATAAAAGCTCTGCAGCAGGGCTTGCTCATAGAGTACCCAGGCTCAACTAGGGCAGGCCAGAAGCAAAGATGGAATTTCTTCAAGAAGATGAAACAGATTCAATATCTAATGTTTTTCAACTAAATGAGAGGATAGTTCAATAACTACAGTTTGTGGTTGAATTTGTGGCATGAAAGGAAATATAAACCATGTGACCTGACTGCTATTAGTATTTTTATATTGTCATTGTAATATTACTACGGATTGTTTGGATGGCTATGATGCAACATATTGGAGAAATGGCAGGAAGGGGAGAAAGAGTGAACTGTGAAGACAGGAAGTTGAAAGTGCTTAAAGACCTCACTTTGCAGAGATGAGCCAATAGACAATGCTTCAGAAATCAAGAAGTAGCATTTATATATACACATATGGGGGTAAAACCGGAGAAGCTGTTAAAAGAAGAGAAAACAGTTGCCTTGGGAAATGCAAAAATGAAACAGGAAATAGCAGGGATGTATGAGGTCTGCGTTGTTTTTTTTTTTTTTAATTAAAAAACCATTTAAAAATTGTTACTTTTAAAATTTATGTGTACTTACAATTCTGAAAAAAGTACATACTTAAAAACAAAGAAATGAATAACAATCCTTACAACCCAACCTTTCAAAAAACATTTATTCAGATGTAAGTGATGCATTATCCTCTCTTTGTGTTTATGTGTATTTGGATTTGGATGTGGTTGTGAGAATATATTTTATCTTTCCATAGGTAACTAAGGAATGAGACTTTGAAATAGAGGCATTTCTAAATGTCAGAATTATTAAAATCTGGGCATTTCTGACATTCTAAGACACTCATCACAGACAAGCCTGGGCTAGAAGTCACCTTGAAGAGACTGTCAGAACTCTGCCCGTGAGCTCCAGAGCCATGTGACCTGCCTTCTACACAGGCTACACCTGTCTATCTGTTGATCCATAAGCAGTGAATAGGACAGTCCACATATGTGGCTTCTCTGTTAGAGACTCCCTAGGAAAATACTGTTTTCCTCAACAGACCTAACCTGTGGTTCCTGATTTTCCAATGGCTCCTTTCTAGAGAACCACTGAACTCAGCTTTTGTGTAGTATGGTTCCTATATGAATCTTTAGAAGCACTGAACACTTAGTATGTGCTAGGCTTCTGGGATAAGTGATCTGCATGCATTATCCATTTTAAAAACATCCATACAATGTTGCCACTATGCCTCCATTACTCAATTTGTAAGAACTGGGGTCAAGATTTGTACCTATATTCATTCTGCTATACCTGCGGCCTAGGGGTCCACATTAAAAAATTTTCCATCATTCTAAGCAGAGGGGTCTTGCTAACAAGTTGATTTCTTACCTGAGTGAATCCGTTAAACGAACCACCAGGAGCCTGAACAGAAAAGGAAATAAGAGTATGTTATTATTTTTTTCTTCACTTCTGTAGGATAATTAATGTCTTTCCAATAGACAAATTGGAAAGTAAAGACCACCACAAATTTTAAAATAACACAAAAGGTTGCTGGGAGCAAAAGCGTTTAGGAAATGCAAAAGTTCATACTATATTATTTTAAATAGGTTGACAAAAAGAAAGGAAGATTATTTTTACAATTATTGTTGGTACGTTGCCCAGTACGAATGAACTAAAACCTGCTCTCAATAACGAGATGATGATGCCAGAGAACAGCCACGAGGGGTTAAACAGCTCTTTTTCAGATCACTGATAGAAGCTAGAAGATATTTTCCATTATTTCCATGATGAATCCTTTTGACAAAGAACAAGAATGAAATTTCACTGGGTCTGGGTAGACGCATTTCATGTGTTTTTACAGCAGTGGAATCAAATAAAAAACAGTAAATTCGTTGGTTTTGCTCTTGGTTTAGCATACTTTTATCACTTGAATAGTAAAAATGAAAGTAGGAAGAATAAACTCAGTAAATTGATTGATAAAATAGATTCTCATTAGTTCCCAAAACAATCATTCTGGGGATTTGTTTTTGTTTTTTTGTCAACCTATTTGTGTTTGGTTTGCACAGATTTCAAGAGGTACAGGACAATCTGTCAAGGACAACAGGCAGGCCTCAACGGAGACAGGTGGTGGATAATGAAGTATGTGAGAGACATTAGGAAAAACAGGACCTACAAAAGTCTTTGTCTAGTCTAAGCTACATACTGGAGTAGGTACCTCTTCTTTATCAGCCTCTATTTCTTGGTACAACAATCCATATCTCTGGTTAGCAATTTCATCTTCAGACAAATTTGAGTTGTTGCTGTCACTGTCTTGGGGACTAGTGGCACTCTCAGTGCTAGTATTCCGGGAGGTTCCCAGAATCAACTGCCTAGCTAACTCCTGGCTTTGTTCCCAGCAGCTAGCAATAGTTTGCTTCCCAAATACGCCTGCTAGCCCTTTCCTGCTCTCAACTGTATAGAAATGTTCCCAGCAATTATCTAAGCCTCCCAGATCTCTGATAGGCCAGTGATTAATATTATATGGCCAACTGGAAAATTCACTTCCATGGCCATCTGGTAGACCAGAGAATCCTAATGTATCCTTATTATGTACTGCTGAATCCAAGCTTAGCTGCCAGACTTGACCTGGATCTTTTCCCCAAGCATCTGTCTTTGCAATTCCTGGCAAACTAATAGTCTGACGAAAGTTCCGAGTCACCGTATCTTTGGGTACCTCTATTAACAAGTCTTCTGCCTCACACGAATACCAATCTCTTCTGCTTGCATTAGTTCCAAGAGAAGAATTAAGGTCAGTTCTAGGCTGAGCTGCCACTTCACATTCTATTGATAAAACAACACCCTGATTCTCATCCCTGCCACCTCCAGGAGCATGTAACACAGCCTCATGCTGAATTTTTTCAGCATCTCTACTGTCCTGTGCTGACTGATATTTTATATCATGGTTACGGGGCTCTATTAAATTTTTCTTTATGTCTTTTCTAGCTAAAGCCCATCCTATAGGGCTGGCATCTTCAATATTATATTCAGAGTCCATCTGGAGAGGCAGATTCAATAGATCTGTATGATTGGAAGGTTTAGTTCCAGAGCCCTCTATAATTTTACAGTTATTTGTTACCACTGGAATCCCATCATCTAACCCTTGTTCTCTGTCACTAAACTCATCTGCCATATCTACTCTTTCTATGTCATTTTCTAATAGGTCACTTTTCTTGAAATAGTTTTCATTGCTTTTTGCACTTTCCTTGCACCTAGCTCTTACATCTTTCTTAGTTTCCTCTTCATTGATTTTTAAGGTCTCCTGGTCTTGCTTTCCTATTGTCCCAAGAAGATCTACTACACTGTTTCTTTTACTTTCACAAGCCTTCTCTTCAAATTGCTCTGCCCCCTCTAACACCTTGCTATCAATAGCTCTAATGTCTACCTTTTCACATGTCTCCACACCTGCCCACATAGAATCTTCTATCTTCAGTTTCTCTTCCTGTTCTTCTGACTTTCTATCATCTTCATGACTTTGTTTGAACACGCCACCAGTTTCCATGGCTGGCATCTCTGGGTCACTTGAGGATTCATAAGGCTGCTCCATCTCCATACAAGCAGCTATGGCAAATCCAGCCTCGGGCTCAGGCTCTGGGGACAGCTGTTCATTTCCACCTGGAGGGGCTGGCCCCAGGACACACTCACCCCGCTCAGCTACAGTGGGCCAGTCCGCAGAAGGAAGCCTTCCAGTGGATAATCCCATGCCTTGCTCTGCTTCAGAGAGACATGCACAGTCTTCCTGAGACCCCCCTGGGGCAATTTCCTCGCTGACACTGTCTGTACTAGTATCAGGGCCCCAAGTAAATGCACCTAAGTCAATTTGAGATCTTTGAATTTCTTCGGCCAACCCACTGTCTGGAGTTTCCTCCATGATCAGGTTACATAAGGAAAGACTTTTTGAAGAGTCAGTCTTTAGAGTATGCAGAAGAGCAAAGGAAAAAAAAGCATAAGATGAAATAGATCATGGTAAGATTTGATGAGAAACATAAACTAGGAAGTGTTTAAATTAAATGACTTAAGGTTAAGTTTGTGACTAGAAATGCCATGAGAAAAAAAGCTCATTCCTGATAACATAACATCTATTCAATATATTTATTAACAATCAAAAATTCCAGAATTTTCTGGAAATTTACCTACCGGCTGTACCAAATCAGTGCTTGTCTGTATGGGTGAAAAAAATATATATATACATATATGATAAGAGAAGAAAATTTACAGTACATTAAAATTCCCTGCTGCCCAGAGTGAACGTTCCGCTAAAAGCTATGGCTTTTACTGGTTTGGGATTAAATTTTAATCCCAACAACTTCTTCGTGATAGAAATGAGTTTTTGTTCCAACACTGTTCAAAACTACTATGGAGAAGACACAGTTGAAACACAAAAAAATCCTCTGTCATTTTCTAGCATCAACAAGAACGTTTTATGGCTAGTAAAATGTAGACTTTGAAATGCAAATTTTCAGTAATTAAGCAAGTCTGGGAACATCAGAATGAGATCCAGCATGACAGCCATATGCTCTGACATAATATCAGAATGAAGTCCTTACAAGACTCATCCTACTCTTGGTTCCACCCTTGAGATGGAAGTGTGGATGTTAACCACTCTGACTGCCTTGAGGATTCCCCTCATGCTCTTCCCCCTAACCTGGATGCCATTTTCTACACACAAGTCAAAAAAACACTGGAAAACTAAGAGGATGAAGGACTGTGAGCAATTACGTCCAAACAACCATCATTTTCTAATATTGTTACTGTTACCATTCCTAGCAGGTTTTGTTCCCTGAAACAGTCAAAGCTCTCGCTCCTAAAAGATACCTTCACCCTCAGCATACCCTACCCTTACTAGGGAAGGAAGGTATGTTATAGCTCCATCTAAATATATGAAATATTGGAGGCACAAAATATGAGCATTGTTGCTTTAATCTCAAGAAAGTTAATGCAGAGTTGAGGCCAAAATTCAAATGTCCTGAATTTCAATCCATGCATCCTTTTATGTGAATATACAAGTAAAAGCAACTCACTATGGAACATATTACTTAGTCATGGGTGTTTTCAAACAATAGTTTTTAGTTTTTTTCTTGAGAGCTAAAATTACAGGACCTGCCACAGATCCTAATACAGTGTAAGCCTGCTCCTATGGAAAGGAGGGGAACAGCCAACCTTCTGTTTTAAGGAGAGAAAGCAGTGATGCTACTTCAGAAGACCCAGCTCACAAATACCTATATATACCAAACATTCCTGTATTTGTCTCCCTTAAGAAGAAGACAAGGTGGTTAAAATCCCATGACCAAGTTTCTTCTAAAACAGGGTAGACAGAAGCCCTATTCCACGGATGTGAGGCTCTAAATGGATGTGGCTATTCTAATTTCACAGCACAAATGCTGCCACAACCAAGCTATGTTTGTATCTCTTTCCCAACTGCAAATTCTGGAAGGGCTCATTCTTGCACATTAAGATTAGCTTAATAGATAACCTTAATAATATATACCTTTTATTGATACATGTCAGACACTGGGCTTATTACTTTACATGTAATATTTTATTTAATCCTCACAGAACACTATGAGGTAGGTGTCATTACTCTTATTTTCTAGATGAGAAAAACTGAAGCTTAAAGTTTTAGAAATTGCTAAAGTCACAAGGTTATAAGTGGTAGTACCTGGATTGAAATCCAGGGATGTCTGGCTCTGAAGCTCAAATTCTTATTGACCAAGTTTTATTGAATATAATAATTAAAAAAAAGTTCCTTTCTTGTGTAGAGTAACCCCTCCTTCATGTTTTCTCATCCATACTTTTCTTATATTCTATTTAAAAGCAACAACATGTGTACATGCCCTTCACTCCCAACATTTCATCAGCCACCAATACCCACAAGAAGAAGCATAAAGGGTCATAACACCAAGTTCTTAACCATCAGCCAGTCAGGAGTCTGGTATGCTGGCATCCTTTTCCACCACTGCATCCAGGGTCTAGAAATGCTGGGAACATTCCAGGGGCTGACCATCATTTTAGGGGACACATCATTAAAAATACAACAAGGATTACCAAATTTCTAGGGATCCAGGTACATCAAAATGCTTAGTTCTTAGTAATCTTACCGTCCATAGGTCCCATGGCAATGTCTACAAAGAAGCAAGAAAAAATACTGTTAGTTTGCAAACCCTGACCACATAAAAAATGCAGACGTGACACAAGCTCTTGAAATAATACTATAAACATTTTCTGAACATCCAGTAGAGCTGTGTTCAATAGAACTTTTTTGATGATCGAAATATTCCACATATCTGTGCTGTCCAATATGGTGATTACTGAGCACCTGAAAGATGACTGTGACTGACAAAATGGATTTTTAATTTTAGTTAGTTTTACTTAATTTAAATTTAAGTAGCCAATGGCTACTGTATTGGGTAGTATGGGCAGATGTAGTCAATCTGCCTTTCTTTATACGTGGATAACTATACCTCGGACACAATGAATGGGGTTACACACACACACACCAACACATCCACCATTAAAATGAATTAAACAAGGTGACCAGACATTAGAGGCTGTCACATCTTCTTTGAGAAAATGCAGTTTCTAACCGTTGTCAATGCTAATTCTTCCACCATCACTTTCAAGAGGACCATGAGGATGTTTTATGACCAGTTCAGTGGTAAATGAACCACAGAAAACTAGTCTTTAATGTGTCAAAACAGATTATAGCACAGCTCAATTAAATTATAATAATGATAATTAACAAGGTGCCCCTAAGACATATGTATATATTACACTTATTTCTGGTATTTGAATTATGATGCTTATTGATCATGGGAAATGAGTCCAGATGGTTAAAGTGGATCCTGCCATATGTGTGAGGAATAGAGGAAACCTCTTTTTCTAATTTCATTTGTGTCTGAGAATCATTCCTAAAGTTACATCCATTCTGCCCATGTGTCTGTGGCTAGAAATGATTCATGTGTATAAGCTTGTTTTGAATCAATAAACATGAACAGCAAACTAGAGAGCCTAGGACACTCAGCTTAAAAATATGACTATTAGGATGGTTTCAAGACGAGATACAAATCTTCTCTTATTTGGATTCTGCAGGTGAGAACTTGAGCTGGGCGGGTCTGACTCACGTGACTGATGAAATGGATTTTGGTCAAGCCACTTGGTCTCTGCTGGCTTGAGCTGCACCCACAGCCTACCCTGCATCTCTTTTCAGCCATGGCTGGTCTCTTGGTTAGCACCTGCTCATAGGAATGACTAAGGCAGAGGAGAAGGACTGCTGCATTGAAAGCCACACAATTTTTTGTGTATGTACTTCTTTAGCATCTAATATGCATTTCCTGATTGCCTAGATGGTTTATGTTTTCTTGCCTCACGGTCAAGAAACACAGATCATAAAAGCTACTACACATCTCTGCATAATACAAATAGCACTGGTATTTTTGCCAAAGCAAGACAGCAGTGCGAACCATCATGCTTATCCATCCCCAGGATCATGAAAGGATGAGTGAGCTTGTGTGGACACACTGCAGAGATCACGAGGTGAGGTGTGCTACTAGCAGCAAGAACGTCAATTTAAAGCAGAGCAGAATCTAAGAGCACTGTGCTTTCTGAAAGAGGAGAGAAGTCATTAGCACTGGACCACAGGGTGGCTCTGCAGCCAGGTGGCTCAATCACAGCCACTGGAAACCCAGAGCAGGAGATCACCTTTCCCTGAGGAGAGAGCACACGGGTGCATGTGGCATTCCCTAGCACAGTAGCTCACCTTCTTCCAAACTGAGACTACTGGAGATTTAATCAATGTCATTTTTTAAAATTCTAAAACAGTCCTTTAGCTCTAACTCCACACAAAGTTCCTTGATTTATGGGTTAATTTAATTATGCACTGATATAAAAGAGGTTTCTCACTTGATTCAAACTTACAGATGGCAATGCTATTGAATCTCATCCACAGATCTTTATAGCATCTACCATGGAAATTTCCTTCTGCCACTAAAGGACTGAATGTTAGAGGGTAAGGCAGAACAAGTCCCATGAGAAAGCTCCGAGAAGGAAGTATACTAATTTATATATGTATTCTTTTTCTACTTTTCTTGGCCACCAAGGCAGGCATCTCAAATTTGCTGATAATTATCACCTTCGAGTTTCCCAAAGCATGTTTCGAAGAACACCAGTTTCAAGAAATGTTCAGAAAGGTATCAGTAAAACAGGTGTCTGTGGTCAAATAAATTTGGGAAACTCTAAGTTAAAGGTAAAATGACTCTTTCTTTGTACTATAGATCTTCTCAGAGCCTTTAATATTCTAATGCACATTTTGAATCTCCTGAAGGGAGTTAACAGAGAGAGCTTCCCGAAGTTCTATATAAAAGGATTCAATTTTTTTGCAAATCACTTCTAAGACCAGTGTCTGGTCTGCTTAATTTCCTGATTTAGTGACATTTTGACTTTTATTTTTCCTATTTTACAACAGGGAGGGCTTTAGAAATACAATCACATTCTGAAACAATGCATAGATTAGACAGAAGCCTTATTTACTGAGGTTCATAATGAGCTGCCCTGTCCCTCAGTGGTTCACTGTAAGAAATCAAGAAGTCTAGGTCTCAATTCGTAAGCTAACTTTTTATCCTAAGCTAAGTTTTACAACACACTGTAATTAATTAATTTGAAGCATATTCCTGGATCTTTGGATTTGGCCCAAACATGTCCAAAATCCTGATATACATGATTTCTTGCTTAGCGGACAATTTTGAATTGACTCCCTTCTGCTGGTATGGACAACTGTAGAGTAACCATCTTTCAGAGGAATCACCCAGTCATTGCAGTTCCCTGCCCCACCCCACCCCAGGATTCCTCTAACAGGGCATGCTATTGCAATAACTACTGTAATGGATGAAACACTGAGAGTGAGGAAGTGATAAGAAAGGATAAGTGCGCATAAGCAATGCCAAGTCTCTACCAAGCCACAATCAGGATGAAAAGGGAAGTTGCTGTCATATGGAGGATGAAGACAACTTCATCAAGTTCAGAATTATCAAGACTAAAAAAAGTTATCTCAGGGCATAATCTCATGGTTTTTTCAAACAGGACTTAATCTGCAAGGTCTGAGGAAGGCAAGTAGAGGAAACAGTAAGAAAATTAAATTTGAAGCCAAAGAAAGAGTTTTCTTTAGGGTAGCCATAAAATGTATCATCCCAAACTGGACACCTCTGGGCATGACAGGGTCACTATTAGTAATTGCTCTGGGACAGATGATTACCTGGGCCAACAGGGACATGTGGTTACCCAAGACCTCTGGGAAGGGGAAGATAATGCTATGGGGGAGGTTTAGAACAACTGATGTTGATGTTGTCTTCTTTCTACCCCTCATTAGAAATCCCCATCAACCAAGAAGTGAAGTAGATCATAATCATTTAAAAGGGAGAGGAGTCACTGAAAAATGCATACGTTAACTTACTCAGCCCATAAAGGTTCATGAAGCATCATCCCCGAACATTCAAAAGAAACAGATGATTGATACCTGAGACATGGGCGAGTGGGTCGCTCCAGCAGAACCGGCCGATGCAACTTCGGGCTTGAAAGGGTCAAAATCCAGATCCAGCAAAGTCTCCTCTTTCTTTGCCTCAGGGACTTCATTCTGTTAAAATAAAGCAAAACAAAACATGCATGAGCTTGAATCCAATAAGCGCTCACGATGTCACCCATGTGCAATCCCTCTAACTTTGTTCAATATCCCCCAAACAAGGCTTGATAGTTAACCATCTAAATGGCACATTCATATGCTCCTCCAGTTACTCAACTAAACGTGGTGAGAGGAAACCAAGCAGAGCTAAGATGCCCTGGGGCATGTCCCAGGCTCCAGCTCCTGTCCTTTGCCCAGCTCCAACTCCAGCCAACAAAGAGAACCAAGATATTTCTGAATGCCGTCAAAGTCCAAGCAATCTCCCTCTCTGTTAGCTCTGAGAGCTCAGATAACCAGATAGATAAAATGGTCTAAGACTCAGACCCATTACAGTGACCCACTGCTATGATATTTCTCTGTGATGCTAAAATTGAAAAGGGAAGGGATCATTGTCTGCTGTTGCCCTGTCATTCCTCCTGTCCCATCCCCAGTGGCATCCTATCTTCGGGGTAGCTAACATATGATCCATTCTTTGTCCATAATATAAACACATCCGGACCATGTGTTGTGTGTGTGTGTGTGTGTGTGTGTGCATGCATGTGTGTACGAGGGAGGGAAGGAGAATGAGATGGAGAATGATAGAGAAAGGGAGAGAGAGAAAGCCATGTCCCCCCAACATTTGCTGAAAAATGAGCCCCCATCCTAATAACGTTCTTTGATGAGAAAAAAGGTAAGCCCAAGAAGACACTGAATCAAAGTCCTGCTAAACTAGTACCAAAAACTGTAGTACTGAATATTAGCAATCATTCATTTATTTTGGTATCATGATATAGGTAAACAACACAAGCTTGACATTTGCCTAAAACAGGTTCAGTTACACAGTAACAGGCCGAGCTGAGACAAGGTCTCCATAAACTACACCACAGTGAGGAGAAGTGGAGTCATTTTTCACACAAGCCAAGCTGCATGTGTTTGGTATTTGATATAAATCTCATTTTAACTATCTGTTGTCTTGAAATTAAAAGGTATCACTGACAGATAAAATATTACATAAGAATAAAGAACTTAGAGAAAGATTTTTAAAAGAATGGGAGTTACTTTAATATTAGTCCGACATAAAAGATTAAAAAAGAACTAGAAATATATGAAAAGCTCGAGGGCATAAGGGATATTACTTTTTTTTCTATATCCACACTCACTGTAGAAGAAAAGCTGCTTATATATCATGTTTGGGCCTTGAGTTTTCTATTTTGCAGCATAATTTCTCCTCGCATATATTTATTTAAAGTTTCCAAGGAAAGTGATTTTCTGATATTACTTCTTTCTTTAACATTTACAATCACAAAATTGTCAACCAACTCCCTTGGCTCCTATTCAAAATCTGCTGTATATGATTTGTTTTTTTACCATTTCTTATACTGGTACAAATTATAGTTTAAAGTTTATTAAACACTTATTTTACAATGGGTAAGTGCCAGGCACTGTTCTAAGAACTTTCCACAAATAAACGTGAACTCATGTGAACACATTTTGGGGTAGTCCAATGACAATGATATTACAATGGACTTTTAAAAAGTCACTTTACTATATTCTCCAAACTGGACTTTACCTGCATTGTGTGATTTAATTCTTACAAAAACTCGCGAGGCTGATGGCACTGTTTCTGCATTTGAAGGATAAGAACAGGCTGAAGGAGGGTGTCTAATGCCCCAGGTCCCCCAACGGAAGCAGCCTTGCATTCAGGTCCCTCAGAGTCCAAAGCTCTTTCAGGCTGAACTGACACTCCTATGCAGCATCTCTCAAGCAGGGAACCTGAAGGAATTCTTGAAGTTCTTTAAGTTCTCCATAAAAATTGACTCCCAAAGAATGTGTCCATTAGCACCTTATGTACCTAATGAATTAAATACCCTCAAGCAAGTTCAAAGAAGAATTTGGACCTCAAGGATAGAAAGAAAACATTGGATGACAATGGACTCAGCTCAGACTGTGATTCAGAAAAATCCGCATTTGAATCCCAATTTTGCCACATGTTTGTCCCTGGGCAATTAGTTTCTTTGAGCCTCAGTGTCCTTATGCATAAAACTGAGGTGATAAAACCTCGTAGGAGTACCATAAGTAATAAAGATAAATGCACTGTATAGAATATATAGGAGAAACTCAAAACAGAAATGAGAGCTAATGCAGTCATTAATTACTATTGGCAACAATGTGTATGTGTGACTGTGTAAAATTACTGTCATCAAATATACCACTACCAGTTTGGCTGTCTTCAAACTGTGTAGCTGGCTTCTTTGGGTTAAATTTCTATTTGGTCTTGCTCTGCAAGGCACTCATATCAAAGACTATTTGGATAGAAATATAAAAACACCAAACAGGTGTTGTCCATTTATTTAGTATTCCTTTTTAGAGGGGCAAGGAAGCCCTCCCATCTCTGTCATTACATGTTGACACACAGTGAGATGTAATTCCCCTAAACATAACAAGAGAAAACTAATCTTTTCCCATTCCCTACACCAACATCCCCATTAATGTAGATCTGGTGTGTTCCCAATATTCTTAAGTTTTTAGGGAGATTGTGTTACCACTGAAAGGCTGGAAGAGGTGATCTGGAACATGTTCCTAAGAAAACAGATTAGATAAGGAAATCACAGTGGGGGAACCACACAAAGTGAAAATATTACCAATTAGAATAATGCTCTGTTCTATGTTTCATGAGGTGTATTCTAGGGACAACTGAGTTTATTTATTAAGGTATTAGATCTCTTCTGGTATAGGTGCCTAGGCTTGTCATGACCTCATGACAGGTGAAGTTTGCTTCTCTCCTTCTGGACTTGGGGTTGAACATGCACCATGTTGGCCAATGGATCTCAGAAAAGGTGATGAAAGCAAAGGCATGAGATGTCCATGCATGGTTGACTTGCCTGATGTACTCCTGCCATTCACCACGAAATTGTACAAGCAACCATTGGTCCAAGAAGAACGACAGACACATAGAGCAAGTCTGGACCCAGTCTGCCTCTTGGAACCAGGCTCAGCAGAGCTCATCCTAGATCAGCAGAGCCAGCCAAGCTACAGATATGAAGGTGAAAAATATATGCTTACTACTATATGCCACTAAGTACGAGGGTGGTTGTTATGTAGCATTATTATGCCAATAACTAGATGGTAAGTTACTTAATTCTAAATGACTTTCAAGAAATAATTGATTCAGCTATTTATCTCAGTACATGATACTTAAATGATGCCTATTAAATTGAAACTTGAAAGAAGAAAGTGGGATTCTAGCATGACTCAATAAATGAATTAATGAAATAGTATGCCAGAAGTTATTACCATTTTGCATGCACAATAAACATACCGCATTTAAAAATTGATAAATCTCTAGGCAGACTGATCAGGGGACAAAAAGAAGACACAAATTACCAATATCAGGAGTGAGAGAGGTGGCTTCATTAACAGATAATATTAAAAGAATAATAAGGAAATATTAACAACTTTATGCCAACACACTTGAAAATTCAGATGAAATGAAAAAAATTCCTTGAAAGACACAAACTACCAAACTCACTCAAGATAAAAAACAGATAACCTGAGTCACTCTATATTTAAAGAGTTGAATATGTAGATAAAAACATTTGCCTCCAAAAATTCCTTCTAGGCCCAGATGGCTTCTCTGGTGAATTCTACCAAACATTTAAGAAAAAATAAAATCAATCCTACACAAATGCTTCAGAAAATTGGAGGAGGGAATATTTCTCAACTCACTCTGTAAGACCAGCATTACCCTGATAAAACCCAAGGGTATAATTAACAAAAATACAATAGACCAGTAGCCATGAACATAGATGAAAAAATTCTAAATAAAGTTCAGGAAATCGAATCCAAAAATCTATAAAAAAGGATAAATACATCATGACCAAGTTAAGTTTGCTGTTTGAAAACCAATCAATCTAATTCACAATACTAGCAAACTAAAAAAGAAAAACCATATGAACATCTTAACAGATACAGAGAAAGCATTTGATAAAATGTGCATCCATTCCTGGTCAAAATGCTCAAGAAAGTAGTAATAAAAAGGTACTTCTTCAATCTGATAAAGGGCATCAGCAGAAACCCTTCAGCTAACATCATACTCAATGAAAAACAAGATACTTTTCCCTAAGATAAGTAACAAGAAAAGGCTGACTGCTTCACCACTTCTATTCAACACTGTACTAAGGGTTCTAGGCAGTGAAGTAAGGTAAGAAAAAAACATAAAATACACCCAGATTAGAAAGGAAGAAGCAAAACTGTCTTTAATTTATAGAAGACATAATTGCCTATATAGAAAATCCAATGAAATACACACAAAAAGCTACAGAAACTAACAGGTGAGTTTAAAAAGGCTGCAGGACACAGCATAAATGGACACAAACCAGTGTTATTTCTATATAATAGTATGAATAATCAGAAACTGAAATTTTAAAAATAAAATTTACAATAGCATTAAAATATGAAAAAGGGATAAATCTGAAAAAAAGGTGTGAAACACTTATATACTAAAGCCTACAAAACATGGCAGAGAGAAACTGGGGAAGACCTCAGTGAAGGGGGAAATATACTATGTTCATGATTAGATGACTCAGTATTTTAGGTTGTCAATTTTCCCAAAATTGATCTCTAGATTCAAGTCAATCATAATCAATGTCACAGAATCAATAAACCCAAATCTTTGTTTTTGGTAGAAACTTACAAAATTACTTTAAAATTCACATGGAAGTTCAAAAAGAAGAAAATTGAAGTACTCGTACTACCTGATTTCAAGACATTATATAAAGTGAAAATAATCAAGACAGTGTGGAATCAGCCCAAAGATAGGCAAACAGATCAATGGAAAAGCATAGCAAGGCCAGAAACAGACCCAAACACATAAGGAGAACTCATTTTCCATAAAGGTGCAAACAAAGTCAGTAGAGTAAGGATAGACTTTTCGACAACTGCATCACTGTATGTAAAGAAATAAACTTCAATCCACTTAGCACCATATACAAAAATTAACTCCAAATTGATCACAGATCTAAAAGAACCACCTAAAACTATAAAATTTTTAGAAGACAATCTAGGAAAAACCTTTGTGACTTTTGATATGGCAAAGATATTTTAAATATCTAAAACAGTTGTGAAAGGTATAATCCATAAAAGACAAGTTGATAAATTGGACTTCATCAAAATTTAAAACCTACTTATGGAAGGAGAAAGTATTTCTTTATGGATGCAGAATTTCTGTTTGAGGTGGTGGAGAAGTTTGAGTAATGGATGTTGGTGATGGTAGCACAATATTGCAAATGTAATTTAATACTGCTAAATTATACACTTAAAAGGGTTACAATGGTAAATTTAAAATTATATATTTGTTATTACAATAAAAAGTTTAATTAAAAATGACAATTAAGAAAAATTAAAGACAAGCCACACATTGGGAATATATCTGATAGGGAATTGTATTCAGGATAAAGGGATAAAGAACTCCCAAATTTCAATTAAACAACAACAAAAATTAAAAACATGAGGAAAAGTTTTAAACAGAGATTTCACCAAAGATGATATACATGGATGTCAAGTCAACAGGTGACAAGATGTTTAACATCTTTAATGATGAAGGAAATGCAAATCAAAACCACAATGAGATACCACTATATACCTAGCAGCACGGCTAAAATTTAAAAAGATTAACCATAGCAGGTGCTGACAAGGAACTGGAACTCATACAATGCTGGAGGGAACATACAATACTACAACCACTTTGGAAAACAGTTTGCAGCTTCTTAAAAAGTTAAACTTATTCCTACCATTTTATCTAGCCAGTTTACTCCCAGGTATTTACCCAAGAGAAAAGAAAGCTTGCGTACACACACAGACTTGTATACAAAAGTTCAGAGTGGCTTTATTTATAATAACCCAAAACTGGAAAACAAAACACACACGTATCCATCAACAGACGAATAAACTGTGGTCCATCAATACAATGGAATACTACTTGGCAACAAGAAGGAATAAACTACTGATAACATACTGCAACATGGGCAAATCTCAAAATAAGCACGCTGAATAAAAGAAGCCAAAAGAAAAAAGGGTACAGACTCCTTTTATAAAAAAGTCTAGGCATAATGCTGAGCAAAGTAAGCCAGGCACAAAAAAAGAAATATTATCTGCTACCACTAATGTGAACTTTGAAAAATGTAAAACAAATGGTTTATAATGTAGAAATGTAGGAGAACTAGCCATAGAAAGCAGTTAAGGAAGGGGGACTGATAATCCAATAAGAACAGATAAGCTATTGTGGGTAAATTTAATGTTCTGGGAATGCCCAGGAATGACTATGGTCTGTTGGTTTCTGATGGGTGTGGTGGGAGCAAGTTCACAGAGATGTTGCTGTGTTGGGTTGCTTTCTTGGGGTAGAGTAGGGGCATGTTGGAAGTAGAATAGTTATCTTGGGTTAGTTGTCTTTTTCTTACTCCCTTGTTATGGTCTCTTTGAAATGTTCTTTTATTGTATGTTTTTTAAAATTTTTTTTATTTTTTTATTTTTTATGCAGTTGATTAAAAAAAGTTTAAAAAAATTAAAAAAAAATTCTAGGAAATGCAAACTACTGTATGGCGATAGATTAGTTTTTTCTAAAGTTGGCGGAGGATGTGAGGGAGAGCAGGAAGGACTACAAAGTGATGCAAAGAAACTTTTGGCGTTGATGGATCTGTTCATTATCTGGATTGTGGTGATGGTTTCACAGGCTTACACATGTCAGAACTTACTAAATTGTGCGCTTTAAATCCGTGGTGTTTTTGTTTGTCAAACATATCACAATAAAAGTGATTAACAGCCTTTTTGACCAAAAGAGGGAAAAGAAAGGCAACAAAACAAGGTTTTAGTGGCTAAGAGAATTCAAATAAGAGTCAATAGGCTGTCCTGGAGGTTACTCCTATGCAAGCTTCACCTAGATATGCCAAATGACCACAGTATGATAAGCCCAAGTCAACAATAATCCCCAAAACCTTAAAGAACCCCCGGATCCCTATCTGAGACTATAAAAGTTTCACTAAGTTTGCCAGCTAAGTCCCAAAACCCTCTTCAAGGACATCAACTAGATGTGTCCCCTTTGCTCACAGAGTTAACGCCCCTTTTCAACATGAACAAGTTAGGGTGGTCACTGCCTAGACATCCTGAAGATCGGGAAAGTGATTAAACTAGAGGAAGGGGTAGCAACAGACAAGGTGGAATTTAACAAAGGATTAAGAATACTGAATCTTTATACAATCTTCTTTTCCTTAGTAGCTAGGGTATTAGAATAGCTAGAAGGAAAGAACTGAAACGGTGGAACTGTAACCTTTGAAGTTTGTTCTATAGCTACTTGTTAAATGGTAATTTGAAACCTATACGTTTTTGATATTTCACAATAAGGAAACAACTGAAACTATGGTACTAGAACTCATAATAACTTGGAAATCTCCTATATATTTACTTGTTACATCATACTTTAAAAGATGCTACCTTTTTGTACATATATTATATTTCATAATAAGGGAATAACTGAAACTGTGGAATTATAAACTATAATATTCTTTTAAATTTGCTCTCTACTTGTTAAATTGCACTTGGAAAGTTATCACTTTTATGTATCTATGTTATGTTCTACAATAAAAATATGATAAAAAAGGAATACATTTTAGGATGTCATTGTTTTTATGTGAATCATGTAAAAGTTGGTAATACGCACCATTTACTAAACACTTACTGTTTCAAGAGATTCACTTAATTGCCTTTTTGCCCACATACATTATGTAGTCTATTTACAGTTGTTTAAAAAATGAATTAAAAGAATAGTTTATGTAGAGGAAAAAAACTGCTCAACAAAGTAAAAGTGAGAAAAGAACCTAACAATATGAGATTGTTTACAACTACTATGGCACATCCCCATCATACAGTTTTTGCTGCTATTTGCAATGATGAGATTCATATATATCAAATTGACATGGAAATAGTTTTGTTATATTTGTAGTAAAAATTACAAGTAAAAGCACATGTATAGAATGATCAAATTTCCAAAAATACGTATTTCAGTCACTATTTAAAGAGAAAAATTCGTGGTATAATACAAGTAAAATGGCAAAAGTGGTTTTTCCTGGAAAATGACTGTACTTTCTATATTTTACTTTTTGCTTTTCTATAATTTACTGATTTTTTTACATTAACCATGCATCCTTTTGTGCATTATTTTTAAGTGTATTGGGTAATAGAGATATCACCTTACAGTTATTGCCACAAAACACTTAAAAGTGAAAGAGTCTCCAAAACACCTGTCCATGTGTACACGCACACACAATGATTTCTTAAATCATAACACAATATCTAGGGCTAGATTACAGCGAGGCTAGGATATGGGTACTACGTCTTCCAAAGAGTTTTTTTTTTCATCTTTTATTTTTTCATTATACATTTTTTTAGAATATTTTCTATATCCCAGTTATTGCGTTGACAGTAATCTCCCAACTTCCCAATGAGTCAGGAAATGTCAGATAAGGAACCTTTAGTTGGAAAAGTTAACTAAATTTTTTTGGAACAAGGACAATCAGTAATAGAAATGCCTTTCATTTAAGTCTCACACAGTATCTTAGAATTTCTTACCATGTGTAAAGTTTTTACCTTTTCATCAGTAATTATGATGAAGCAGTAGTCTACAAAAATTTAACTGTGTGTTTGGAAGCCTTAGGAAAACCGCTATAGACAAGTACATTACATTTAATGTGAATAATGATACTTATTATAGTATATTGACAGGCATCAAGAGCTTAAAATCTTTACCATCTTAGAATGGAACACCTTTCAACCATTTAAAATTATGCTGTCAAGTATCTGGCTCACAACTTCTGTTATGAAGAACTTCAAAAACAGAGAAAAAGAATGTATAACATAGGTCCCGCCATCTAGACTCATCAATTGTTACCCTGTTGCCACATTTGCTTTATTGTGCCTGCCTACATCTCTGCAACCCCACAATACCCTAATGAGTTGACACACAATAAACTAAACATTGTAGGGAGATGTCTTTCTAGTGGTTTTACTGGAACAAGTTGGCAAGTTGCAAAGTCCTTCTTTAGTGTAGCATGTCATAGGTTTTGCCCATGGTTCTTCCATACAGTTTGACTAAAAGCATCGAGTTGATTGCAATGAGAACCAAGAAAGCAAGGAAGATGGACAGGGCCTATGCCTATAATGCAGTTCTGTTATTACAACTGGTGGGTGGACAAATGGCTAACTTGAGATGAGCAAGAAAACAAAGACAAAAAATAAATAACAGGGAAATAAGGGATATGGGATGTTTTGGGTATTCTTTTTTATTTTTGTTCTTTTTTGGAGTAATGAAAATGTTCAAAAATTGATTGTGGTGATGAATGCACAACTCTATGATACTCTGAACCCGTGATTGTACACTTTGGATGATTATCTGGTATGTGAATATGTCTCAATAAAATTGCGTTAAAAAAGAAAGACAACAACATGGGGAGAAAAAGGTAGGAAAAGTCTAGGAATTGTTAGAGGTTCCAAGATCTGAGAATCCTAGAAGAGTGAACCCAAATAACAAAGGATTTAAAAATATTCTCAGAACTCCAGATGACAAATAAACTGCACCATTAGCATTCTCTGTACAAACGGAGCACGGATGTGGGTAACGCAGTAGGGCAGATAAACAGTCTAAATTTGGGCTTGAAATGTGCTGTGGATGTTTTTCCCCTGCAGATTTTCATCCTGCTAATTCTTTCTGCCTTAGAATAATGTTAACATGTTTACTCTGAAAAATATTGAGTTATAAAATGAGGCAGCTGGCCCAGAAATATGCTATGCTGGGCAGGAAAGTCAACACGGTACACAAAACCTCGTTACAGATATCCCAGGGAGTGAGTGAAGTATATGTGCATAACTGCAGGCTGACCTCACCAAGACTGCAGAGATAAAAAGGCCCATTTCATGAACTTATGATGCAAGTTGAAAATCTATTTCGGTTTGATTGGCTAGGAAAAATAGGATGATTTCATGAACTTGAAGTGTAAGTTGCAAAAATAGGCTGGAAAACAGCTATCAGAGAGAAAAGTTAATGGTGCTAAATTGATCGTAATGCTGTGACTGAAAGGCTGTGCTGAGTGATATCTCTGCAACCAGTACAGCATGTGTGCACTCCCAACAGGAGGGAGAGGCAGGGCTTGGAGGAATAAGCCTGGTTTTTGCTTGAATGTTCAAAGGATAATCCCTCTGGATTTGTAAGGGCGAAAATCATATCAAAGAGAGAAAGCATGTTTCATCATTGCTGGGAAAAGATTTAGGAAAGACAGCTTGGGATTGCTGCTATGAAATGATCCTATAATACGTGACCTTTCCTTCCTCTCTGCTCCTTGGCAGGGAGATGCAGACCCAGGCAAGAAGGGCCCCTGCTTCTTGCCCTGCTCCTCAGGGGTCCCCGTGATCTTGAGCACCTAACTCGAAATTTTCCAAGCCCTTCTCTGATGGTGGGGAGCAGCTGCTGTTTCGTCAGGGCACCCTGAGTCTGCCTGGGGACTCACATGGGCTTGGCCCCCATGTCTTCCCTTCTTCTGCATGCTCTGAGAGTCAACCCCATACGTGGGGTCAACCAAATGCCCCAGGAACTCTTGGGCTCATGTCCGTGGTGCTGTCCCCAAGCCTGGTGGTGGGACCCGGTCCCACGAGGACCGCTGGAGCAAGCAGAGCTCCCTTGGCCAGCATGGCATGTCATTCACTGATTCCCATGAGACTGGCCAGAACGTTGCTGACTGGCTCGTTTCAAGAGACTCAGTTATTTCTATGGACAGATGCCTCCAGCAAAAAGTATTCCCCTGGGACTACAACCCCTAAGGAAAGCCCTGGTGAAAAGAGAGGGCAATCACTGGAATTAAAATCAAGTTATCAAGTCGGTCAGAATAGAAAGCAGTCCAAACCATTTTTCACAGATGAAACAACCTTGCTCTACTACATATATGTACCCATATTGCTTTGTGTTTGTCTTAATCTCCTGTTAAAATCCTGTTTAAAAACTATTTATTTGGTTTCCAGGTATAAAATATCTTTTAATCCTCATTTCTTAAAATGTTTCACCAAATATCCATTTCCCAGGAACAGAATATTTTGGGAGAACAGCAGGACTGCTGGAGAAACTCTTGCTTAAAGTTATACAGGGTTTTTGTTGCAGAACTTCTCAGAGCCTTTAACATGCTGACATGAACTATGCAAAAACAAAAGGGGATGCAGCCCCTTCCATCCCTTTCACAGCATCTTATGGGACTAGTGTGCCTTAAGGACACTTTGGAAAACGCTGTTTTAAGAGAATAATGCAGCGAAACACACACATCTAACCACACAAAGGATTTCTTTCTATTTAAGCCTTGGCGAGGGGGGGGGGGGGCGGAATAGAGAAGAATGTCTGTCTGTCCTTTGAAAGGTTCTTTCTATAAATGCAGAACAAGGAAAGCAACATAAGACCTCTGTTCCTGACAATTAGGTATCTCCTTGAGACCAGATAATGCCATTCCCCAGAGAAAATTCTAAGATATATTTAAGGTTTGGGCCATTAGAGGGCTCTGTAGGTCTGATGGATTTCTGTTTTCAACCTCAGAGTACACTCAGCAGAGAATCACCACTGTGATGATGCTTAGTGTAGGAAACACACAAATCCAACAGAGATGGACTGTATTTCAATCACCACATTTTGAGCTTATGAGTAGGACTGACACAAATGCTTTTCTCCCCCATTAAGCATATGGTGAACATATCAACTGGGGACATAATCCTATCCTGCAAATACAGAATGCCTCATTTAGAAAAAGTTTTTTTAATTAAAAAAAATTTTTAATGGATCACTCTATATTATCATAAATATATGTATCAGGAAGAAAACCTTTTCAGATATATCTCTGCTTTGTAGTTTTCAATAGCCTGCTTCCTTGCCCAGCTGGCATCTCATTTTCTCCTTGCATTTCTATTTATTCACTTTTATTTATTTACCTGTGCACTGCCAAAAATATCATCCAGATAAGACAGTACATTCATTTATAGTATATACATTGACATATAATTTGGTCCACAACACATCTCATATTATAAACATACATATATATGTTTGTGCATATGTCCAACAGACCTAAATATGAAACATTTGATTGCCACTATTTTTAAATGGAAGAGTTTTAAATGGTCAATCATGACATACATTGACTCAGCTGGATTGTTCCCTGGCATAAATGTGCTAATTAACTTTGGTACTTTGTTAATGGCCACAAAATTGGACCATGTGGAATCCTGATGGCCTGAAACAGCAGTTCCCACAATGTGGTCCAGAGACCAGCAGCAGCAGCTTCCCCTGTGAGCTTACTAGAAGTGCAAATTTTTGGCCCCCAGCCTGCCTACTGAATTAGAAATTCTGATGAATGGGGCCCAAGAGGACTCAAGTAAAACAAAATGCCTATGTCTAAAGCTGCAGAGGCACAAACAACTAGGAAACTGTCAAGATACTTCAGGAAAACATTATCTATATGTTTTTAAATGAAAGCTAGATTTTATCAGCCAGTAATCCAAAGAAGTAGACTAAAATACAAATCACTGGTGTATCTTCTCCTGGCATGAGACTAATATCCATTTAGTCCATGAAAATGTCTCATGCCAAACACCATGGTCTAGCTGCTACAGCCACGCTGTACTTCAGATTTGGCAAAATGAAAGAAACCCCCACTTGCTTCCTCCTCAAATTAAAATCAAACAATATGAATAAAGCTGAACCCCCAAAAATGCATGCCCTTGATGTCTTTGGTGGTTAGTTCTTTCAAAACTGCCTGGCAGACTGACTGACATGGCACAACAGCCAGTAAGTAATTCAAAGTATGATAGAGGGGCATTTTCCTTTACTTTGCAACAGCCTTGGAGTCTTGCATAAAACCCTAACCAAGCTGAGACATGCAAGTCTTCTGGCAGGAGCCGCAGCTGGGGAAGACTTCCATTTTGACAGATGCTTGTTCTCCCTCCCCTCCAACCCTTCACTTTTCCCATCACCCTCACACTAATTCCAGCAAAAGTTAATGCTGCTAGAGATGACATGGAAGAAGACGGTGTCAGAGAGAGAAGTGGAAGTTAGTTAGTCCCCCTGGAGCAACTAATAAACAACAAGGAACAACTAGTAAATGATCTGGAATAACTGCTGAGGGACAATCATGACTGTCCACACACCATGCACCAACCTAGATTGGAAGGAATGCCTGAGATCACAGCATGGATTTTGTGAGTAGAAACTGTGGACCCGAGCCGGGAGCCCCCTCCCCCATGGCAGCCCAAACTGCAAAGCCTCACTGTGATAGACAGCAGCACTCTCTGAAGAAGCAAATATACTCAGTCCAGCTCCTACTGGGGTTTTAACTGGCAAACGTGGACTGCTCAATGCAAGCTGTAAATTCCAACAAGCAGACAGAGGCTTTTAGTGACAACTGACCTTGAAGAACCAGGGAACTTCTCTTTCCCAGGAGGGGGAGCCCAGAAGATTGGGTGCTATCTCTGGCTAATGGGTGAAACTCGGGGCCATGGACTGACCCTAACAGGAGGCTTTCTGTCCCTTTTTCTCTCTCAACCCGAGCAGCTCAGTGGAGAAAGCCTCAGCCATATTCAGTTCACAGCGCTCAGACCCAGACAAGGGTGGAGACAGCAGAGTCAAAGAGACAAAGAACCTATTTAAATACAAATGAAAACTCCATGGGGGGTTTATCTTCCCTAAGAGGAAAGAAGTGGTGCCCAGCTCTACTACCAGCCTTCCATTCAGAACCAGACCCCAGGACCTGGGGGAAAACAATCAAACCAAAAACAACTTAAGCTGAGAATTAAAGGGGCCACACCTCCTTACACCAGTTGGGAACAACAGGCTGACAGGCGCACCTGCTGGGTAAGTTAGGAAAAGCACAGCAGTGCAAGGCCTCACAGGTGTGTCAATCTTCTAAGACACACCCTCAGGGAAACCTGGTGCTAAATATTTCCTCCTTCTGGGACCTGAGCCAATTCTGGTCTTGGAAAACCTGATTAGGGTAAACAGGGAAACCAGATGCCTAGACAACAGAAAACTGCAACCTACACTAAGAAAAATGAAGGTATGGCCCAGTCAAAGGAACAAACTTACACTTCAACTGAGATACAGGAATTGAAACAACTAATGCTAGATCAATGCAAAAAAGTTTAGGGAAGATATGGCAAAAGAGATGAAGTGTATAATGAAACACTGGGCATACATAAGGCAGAAACTGAAAGTTCAAAAAAACAACTGGCAGATTCTACAGAAATGAAAGGCACAAGACAAAAGATGAAGGACACAATGGAGACATACAACAGCAGATCTCAAGAGACAGATGAAAACACTCAGGAACTGGAGAACAAGGCACCTGAAAGCCTACACACAAAGGAACAGATAGGGAAAAGAATGGAAAAATATGAGCAAATGTCTCAGGGAACTGAATGACAACATGAAACGTTTGAATGTACATGTCATGGGTGTCCCAGAAGGAGAAGAGACGGGAAAAGGGGAAGAAGCAATAATAGAGGAAATAATCAATGAAAATTTCCCATCTCTTATGAAAGACATAAAATTATGGATCCAAGAAGTGCAGCATACCCCAAACAGAATAGATCTGAAATGGTCTATGCCAAGGCACTTAATAGTCAGGTTAGCAAACGTCAAAGACAAAGAGAGAATCCTGAAAGCAGCAAAAGAAAAGCAATCCATCACATACAAAGGAAGCTTGTTAAGACTATGTGCAGATTTCACAGCAGAAACCATGGAGGCAGGAAGGAAATGGGGTGATATATTTAAGATACTGAAAGAGAAAAACCGCCAACCAAGAACCCTATATCCAGCAAAACTGTCCTTCAAATATGATGGAAAGTTTAAAATATTCTCTGACAAACGGACAATGACAGAGTTTGTGAACAGATACCTGCTCTGCAGGAAATACTAAAGGGGGCAGTGTGACAGAAAGGAAAAGACAGGAGTGAGAGGTCTGGAGCACAATTTTGGATGATGGTAGCACAACAATGTAGTACACTGAACAAAGATGACTGTGAGTATGGTTGAAAGAGGAAGGTTAGCAGCATGTGGGATGCCAGAAGGAAAGAGGAGGTTAAAGACTGGGACTGTATGACTCAGTGAAACCTAGAGTTCTCAACAATTGTGATAAAATGTACAAATATGTTTTTTTCCATGAGGGAGAACAAATGAATGTCAACCTTTCAAGGTGTTAAAAATAGGGAGGTACTGGGGGAAAAATACAATCAATGCAAACTAGAGACTATAACTAATAGAAGCATTGTATTATGCCTCCTTTAATGTAACAAAGGCAATATACCAATTTTAAGAGGGGGACATAAGGGAGAGATGTGGGACATTTGGCATTGGTAATGTTATCTGACTCCTTATTCTACTTTAGTTTAATGCTATCTGTCCTTTTGTTGCTTCCCAGCTGTCATTTTTTTTTCTCTCTTTCTTTTTTCTTTTTCTTTTGTCTCTCTACCTTCTTTGACTATTCCTCCTTCTTTGTGGAAGAAATGGAGATGCCCTTATATAGATAGTGGTGATGTTGGTGAATACATAAATAACTGACTATACAGGGAACCATCAATTATTTACTTAGGAAGGAATGTATGGTGTGTGAACAAAAGTGTCTTTAAAAAAATGGGTTGATGAAGAAAACTTGAGGGCACTATATTGAGTGAAATAAGTCAGACACATAATAACAAATATTGTATAGTCTCACTAAGATGAACTAATTATAATATGTAAACTCATAGACATGAAATATAAGTTACCAGGAAACAGAACGTGGCTAAAGAATGGGGAGTGGTTGCTTAGTATGAGCAGAATGTGCAACTAGGTTGAAATTAAATGATTAGAAATGAACAGAGATGATGGTAGCACATTGTGAGAATAACTAACAGTGCTGAATGGTGTGTGAATGTGGTGGAAAGGGGAAGCTCAGAGTCACGTATATCACCAGAAGGAAAGTTGGAGGTTAAAAGGTGGGAATCTATAAAACAGTGAATATTGTGGTAGGCAATGTCCATGATTAACTTGACAAATATAAGAAATCTCTTTCATGAACTAGAACAAATGTATGACACTAGAAGTTAATAATAGAGGGGCATATGGGGGAAAATATACCTACTGAAAACTATATACTACAGTTAGTAGTATTTTAACATTCTTTAATCAACAGTGACAAATGTACTCTACCAATACTATGAGTCAACAATGGAGGGGGTTGGTTAGGGGTATGGGAGGATTTGAGTTTCCTTTTTTTGTCTTTATTTCTTTTCTGGTATAATGAAAATGTTCTTAAAATTGAAAAAAAAAATTAATTGTGGTGATAGATGCACAGTTGTATGATGGTACCGGGGGCAAGTGATAGTATGCTTTGGCTCTCTGGATAACTGTATGGTATGTGAACAATCTAAATAAAAAACTGTATATTAAAAAAAAAAAAATCTATCACCTACTGATACATGCTGCTACATGGATGAACCTCAGAAGTATCATGTTGAGTGAAGGAAACCAAATGCAAAGACTACATATTGTATGATTCCATTTGTATGAAGCATCCAGAAACCAGGTAAATCCACAGAAAGGGAAAGCAGATCGGTGGTTGTCAGCGGCTGGGGTAGGAGGGAATGGAGAGCGACTGCTTAATGGGAAAGGGGTTTTTGGAGTGATGGAAATGTTTTGGAACTAGAGAGAAGTAGTTGTTGCACAACATTGTGAATGTACTAAACGCCACCAAATGTTCACTTTGGAATGGTCAATTTTATGTTACATGAATTTCATTTAATTAAAAAAAAAGTTAATGCTGCTAGAAATACTTAGGGGCCTCTTCTGGCTTCTATAGTGTTTTAAAGTGCTTTGATTCTTTTTTTCCCACCATGAGGACCCTTATTCATGAACCAGCAAACTCCAAATAAAAAACATTTTGAAAGAACGAACACTTCTCAGCCTGTCCTTACCTCAGAACTAGTCTGTGCCTCATGTTTCCTCTCCTGTAGCTGTCTCACCACTAAATGGACATGTCCACAGCTAAGTACAAAAGGCATCTAGGTGACCAAATGCTCTATGTGTCATGGAATTGAGACCATGTTCTTGGAGGGACAAGATGAAAGGAACAAGGGTAAGGGCACCATCACTGTAAAACATTCTCAATTTGAAAATTAATGTAGCAAAAAGAAAATGAAACTGATGGTAGCAGATACAAGGGTACAGCATACTGCACACCTAGAAATTTAAACTGCTCAGGATTGGTGCCGGGGTAACTGGTAGATACTGGGTAAGACCATTTGGCTCAAGACAGTCATCCTTGGTGACACTTATGTATCCTCAGACACATAATTTACTCAAACCCAATTCCCCCTCCCCCAAGGGAGTCGCTAAATCACATTTCAAGCCTTAGTTAGCTGACCAAAATCAGCATCTCATCTAAAACAATAGCTGAAATCATTGGGCCTGAAACAATCACTTGCAACTGCATTGCTCCAGTGTTTTTATGAGCTTCCTGTAATTGCTGACACACTGTCACTACTATCATCAATACGGCGTGACTGCAATCGTTTTATTGTACATAGTGTGGCTACTCGTGTTCTCAGGAACGACAGCAGTGTGCCAGCACCTCTTATAAAATGTAAATGGTATTTCTGACTCTGAGAATGGCGGGGTGGGGTGGGATGTCTCCAGCATGACTTCTCTGGGGACTTTTACTCTTAAAATAAAGAGACGGCTTAAAAGGTGTTAGGAGTAGCTCTAGCAGTCGAGAGTATACTTGAGGCACTGAGACAACCAAGCCTCTAGCAGGGACAGGTCCGCAGCTTCACCACGGGTGTGGGTGCAGTGTGTGCACCCAGGTGTCTTTCAAAGCAGTGGGAACGATGACTTTCCTATTTGTGGGATCATGTAAATGGATATGACCCTGCTGAAGGGCAAAAGCCCTAAAAATATTTGCTTCTTTTAATTTCAGTCACCTGTTCTCTACCAGGAATCAATAGAAAAGAAATAACTGAAAGCAAAACATGAATTAATATATGAAAACATTCACTAAAATGCTGATGAAATAACAGAAAAATTGGAAGCAACCTGGGTCTAACAATAAGGGGATAGTGGCATAAATTATGGTACAGCCATTTGATAGGTACTATTGTTAAACTGTTTTTGCAAAGAGAATATTATGACATGAAAAATATGCTCAGTAAAATGAAATAGAAAAGTCAAGAATATACAACAATACCATCTGAGTTTCAGGGTACACGATCTACATACACCCAGAAAAAAAAAAGACTGGAAGAAAATAGATCAAAATGCATTAGTGGTGGTTATATCAGAGTGGTATGATTGGAGTGATTATTAAAATTCTTCATGTTAGTTTTGGTTCATGTGACAACATGGGTAAACCTTGCAGACATTACGTTGAGTGAAATAAGCCAGACACAAAAGGACAAATGAACTCACTGAAATGAAATAATTAGAATAAGCAAATTCATACAGATAGAATCTAGAACACAGGTTACCAGGGGATACAATAGGGGTAAAGAAAGGGATGCTAATGCTTAGTGCAAATAGAATTTCTGTTTGGGTTGATTGCAAAGCTTTGTAAATGGATGGTGGCAATGGTAGCACAACACTGTGAGAATAATTGACAGCACTGAATTTTACACATGAATGTAGTTAGAAGGTGAAATTTTAGGTTGTATGTTACTAGAATAAAAATTAAAAGATAAAACATGGGACTGTACAACATAGTGAACCCTACTGGAAATGATGGACTATAGTTTATAGTACAATTGTAATATTCTTTCATCAATTATAATAAAGGTACTGCACTAATGCAGAGTATTAATGGGGAGGGTGTATAGGAATGTTGTGTTTTTACATGATTTTTCTGTAAACCTACAACTCTTCTAATTAAAAAAAAGTTTAATTCTTCATTTTACACTTTTTAGTATTTTCTCAATTTTCTGCAATAACTTTGCACTATTAGAAATCATATAAAACTTACATTATTTTCAAATACTGTCCATCTTTCCTTTGAGAATACTTTAGAAATGCCAGGTAAGATGGTTAACTTCATGTGTCAACTTAGCTACATTACGGTGCCCAGTTGTTTAGTCAAGCAAGCCCTCACCTGACTGTTACCGTGAGGGTATTTCGTAGATGGATTTACATCTATAACCAGTTCACTGTATCTACAGCTGATTGTATCTACAATCAACAAACAAGATAGCTCTCAACAATGAGGGTAGTCTTCTCATATAATCAGCTGGAGGTCTTAAAGGCTGAATGAAGATTTCGGAAATCAGAAGGAAGAATTCCTGCCTCTATTTCAGCCAGTCAGCTTCTCTTGGGGAATTTAACTTAACCTTCATTGGCATTTCCAACTTGCAGCCTGCCCTATGGAATTCACACTTACCAATTCCCCACAGTCATGCAGGACAATTCCTATTATAAGTCTCGTAATATTTACAAATACATATATGGTATGTATATATATGTAAGTAAATATATACCTCCTGCTGGTTCTGTTTTTCTGTAAAACTCTAACACACCAGGTAAGTAAAAGAAACCCCCATGACAGATGAAATCATATTTTTGGCTGCAACACCTGCCACTTTCTCCAGAGCTGACCCAAGAACCCCTCCATCACATACTTTGATGAACACCCCAGCTCTGTGACACACACTAACCTGGGAAGGTGTTGTCACACTGATTTCTGGAACAAAGTTGTCCTCAAAGAAACTGATGATGTTCTCCTGCTGCAGTTCCTTTGTCGGGGTGACTTTAGGCAGAGGTGGGACGGGAGGCCCTTTCCTTGTCTAGAAAATGTTAAACACAAACAGAAGTTACTTAAGCTAAAGATGACATGTGGGACATGCAGAAATATCAGGCAAACAAAGCCAGGTGGACAGATTGATCACTGATTGAAATCTAGAACCGCACATGAAAATAAGCATACCTGACTGAGGTTAGGTGTGCTATCTACCTGGGAGGTTCTCTGAGTATACACAGGCAATGGTCCAATGAGGAAAACTCAGGCTGGGAGACTCCAACTCAACACAAGCACTATACATGGGGCTGTAGGACCAGTTACCTATGTCTTTAAAATTAAACTAAGGCAATACCTTCTCTGAAATAAACTGAATATAATCTCTCATTTCAGCAATAAATTAGACTTTCAAAACTGCAAATCAAGCAAGCTTTTAATCTGACTCAATGAGATCAACTACAGACAACCTATACCCTTGTATCCTGAAAAAATGACATCCTAACATTTATCTTCTCAGTTTCAACTGCCAATGGAAAATCCTGAACTGAGACTGGGGATTTCAGGCTTTTCTACAGGAATTTAATTTTCACCAGTGTAAGGAAGATATGGGCAGCAACTGGTCTCTATATTTATCTTTGACCAGGTCTTACTGCTTCTTTCAATCATTTGTTCCATATATTTTTATGCAATGGCCACTCAAGTACAATATACTACAGATAACAAAAAAATGTGCAATGGCATATAAACATAACTGGCTTTCTTGACAGTACTTGCCCTAAATGTAAAATAATGTGCTAGAGGAGGGAAGGTTTCATTGAGAACATAATTTTATTATTTATTATTCCATTAAAAATGGAACCTTGAACCCAGTAGCCTTGACTCTCAAAGACGATTGTATAGCAACGTAGCTTACAAGGGGTGACAGTGTGATTGTGAAAACCTTGTGGATCACACTCCCTTTACCCAGTGTATGGATGGATGAGTAGATAAATGGGGACAAAGTCTAGGTGAAAAACAAGGTGGTGTGGAGGGGATGATTTGGGTGTTCTTTTTTATTTTTATTTTTATTTTTATTTCTTATTCTTACTCTGATTCTTTCTGGTGTGAGGAAGATGTTTGGGGATAGATTGGGGTGATGAATGCACAACTGTATGATGGTGCTGTGAACAGTTGATTGTACACCATGGATGACTGTATGGTATGTGAGTATATCCATTTAAAAAAAAATGGAACCTTGAAGAAAAGATTTTGAGAGCAAGAGATTGGAGAAGAGGAGAGCCCACTAGCTAAAGAACCTGAAGAAATGATAAGAAGTTCCAACAGACTTGAGAACAGGATATGTGAGGAAACATAAAAAGTTACGTGGGAAAAATGCACTGACTCCTCAGTGACCGTCATAATGCCTAAAACCTCACACCTCAATGCCTCCCCCATGGAAAACTCCCCCTACTGCTCCAGCATCATGGGGCTAACCCAGTTGGGCTCATCTCCCATGAGTTTTGTCCATCCCCCCAAGATGTTTGACTCTTCTTACCTGTGAAGGTGACTTAGGCCGGGCTGGTGCAGGAGACGCAGGTGCCAGTGTGTGGTTTGGACTAGCTATGGGGCTTGGGATGGGCGAAGGCTCCTCAGGTGGGGATGGTGTCTTCACGATACGGAGAGGACCAGAATCGCTAGATGACATGGGATTAAGCAAGGAGCTTTCTAAAGAACAAGACTTATTTGATCAGGAGGCCTCCATCCCAAAGAATTCCTGAAGTATAACATGTGCTGTTTGTCATCCCACTGCCCCTTTGCAAGTTAACCCTGGTTATTATTAACAGTGATGGTGGTAACTGATATATTTATTGTCCACTGTGTCAGACCCCATTCATGTGTTATTTCTAATCTTCACCACAGCCATGCATTATTGTCCCCAGACTATGGGTATGCAAAGTGAGGCAGAGAGAGGTTAAAAAACCCAAAGGATCACACACTAAGAGAGAGGATCCAAACTCAGACTTGACTAATGCAAACCCCATTTTCCTGTTAGGTCGAACAGGCTCTTCAAGAATCTCCCACGTATAAACTGAATTAATGTTAACTAATTTCACTCTTGATTAACAAGAGAATCTTGCCAAGTCACAATCTGTAGAAAAGTCTACTTCAAAAATTATAAAGTTGTTTATTAAAAGGAATCCTTAGGATAGTATTAAGATTTTGTAGGCGTGCCTTCTGGTGACATAAGGAAATTAACCCATTTATTAATTACTGATCTTTCTCCACCTTATAGAATAACGATTCACCCAGACAACTTGAAACGTGCCAACTGTGAGATGAATGAGATTAAGCGATGTTTTCTGAGAACCCATCATGTGACCAGATGCTCGTGAACAGCCCAAATATGATGACTAAGAATGACACTAGTAACACATTCTACTCTGTAGGAGTCTAAGTCTACAGCTTGCAGGAACAGCTTTGAGGGTACCCCCAAAAGAATAAGCACATACACAGTAGCATGGTCTACATGTTCAGGACCCAGCCAACTGGGCCCTTTAGAGAGAAGGCAGACACTGCATGATTGGGCTACACGCCAGCAATCATGGCCTCTGAGGGGAGGAAAGCCCCAATCTATGTTTCCACAGGGGTTCCACTGAGCTCACTCACCATCTCGTTCTGCAGAGGAATGTGGAAAAAACATGAAAGGAACATTTGTTATATGGCCATGGCCCACCTTCTGTACATTACCTGATTCAGCAACACTGAGAGTTTAAGATGTATTTGCTCCTTTCATTTCCAGATAAGGGAGTAACCCTGAATTTCTTCATGTATTCCTTTCTAAAATACCTCAAAGGTCATTTTTATATTCACATTCCAATTATTTCTTTGTTCCTAGCCCAACATTGAAATAACTATATTGAAAACAGTTGCTCTACATCTTTCATGTGTTTTTTTAGGTAATGCTCGCTTGGTATAGCGGCCAACACCAAAGACTATGAGCACAGCTAATCCACAGAGCAAGAAGTAAGAAAACAGGTGTCTCCAGAAGAATCCAAACATAAATGTACACCGATGTGAGTGCCCACATTTGAGTGTGTACGCGTTCATAAATGCATGCCTGTGAGTGTTTGCTCGGATTGATGTTAAATTCACAGATACAGGACGTTAGGGCTGCATAGTACCTTAGACATGGTTTAGAGCAATAATGTCTTTTTTTTTCACATCCTACAGATTAAAAAAAAGAGAGAGAGACCTTTAGCCAGAGAGGTTAGAGGACTTACTCGAGAAAGGAACAACAAGTTAACTGCAAGGTTATAAAACTGAAAGCCGGGCCTCCTGACTTCCAGGCACAAGATCCTGGAATTTAATGCCAAGAAGGATGGAAAAAGAGGGATACTAAACTCACAGGAGAAAGCTGGAGTGAAGCTGAACCCCAATGAGGTAGATAATTCACTTATGGATCACCAAGCCTTTGGAATATTTGACTGGCATATTAAAAACAACTTTCAAAAAAAAAAAAAACACAAAACCAAGTAGTGTCTGCTGCAAGGTCAAAGTTAGGAGATAAAATCTTGATGACAGCTCATCTACTTTCTCTTTTCTCTCCCAAAGTGTATTCATCAGCAATGTCAGCACCACTGATAAATATCAGGACTAACTGTCATGGGTTTGGGAAGTTCCTTTCTTCTCCAAAGGAAAAATCATATATAAAGATCGCACACCACTTCCACCAAGTCCCATGTACAGCAGAGAGGCAGATGCTCAGTCAATTCTATAGTGAAAATGACAAGAGTCCTGCTGGTTAACTCTGAAGGCCAAAATAATTCTAAAAGCACAGAACTAAGTCTGGTGTCAGACCTCCAGATGGAAAAGCTCCTTTCAGGCTTTTGCTGGATGAATGCAATAGTGTAGGCTGGTACATGGACTACAACATTTCAATAAGCAGCATGTTAAAGGTATATGAGGATGAACTTGACTCACTGGCCAGTATCCTACCTGGGAGCTCCTTGAATGGTGAACGCCTTGTCCGCATGCTGATCACCCAGTTTCGTCATCACTTCATAGAGTTTGTGGCAAAGCTAAGGGGGATAGACGCCACCTGTCTATTAACTGCAAGATATTCTGGTGCCAATTCAGGCTACTCAACCCAAGAAAGTAACTGCTATTGAGAAACTAAGAATCTTATGACAGTATGCACAGTACAGGATAATTTAAATTCTGGACATGGTCCAATTTAAGGATTCAAATAAAAATTAAAAAACCACAAGTATAAACTGAAAAAATAAAAATATATTTATTAACCAGTATACAGAGAAGACAAAAGCTTAAAGTTTATACCGACTTCAGGGATAGTCAAGCAACCACCTGCTTAAGTAAGAAAACATTAGTCGACAGAGTTGCCTATTCTCTGAATATTTTGAGACACATATTTCATCAGCCTTGTCACTTGAAATTCCAACTTTATAAACTGACTTAAAAAAAAAAAAAAAAAAAAAAAACACTGAGACTGACCACGAGGAAAGGACTTGCCGAAGTGAAATAAAAGCAGGCAATCATCCATGAGAGTATTTTTGCATACTTGCAAGCTTAAATCTTCAAAGACACAGAGAACTCTGTGGTCATTATGAAAATATCATAGAAATATTACTAAGAATAATAACAGTATTAAAAGAAACATGGAAGAACGGTGAATTCTTTGACCTCCTGCTGTTTCATTTCATTTGCTTCCAGAATAAACATTCATTTAATTTATATTCCATAAGTAAAAATCATCATTACTCACCAGGGCAATTTCCTTATGAAACTTGGCCTCAAGGCTAGAGACATTTTTGAAAGTATTAACATAAAATCCAACTCGTCTACCACGTGGAAAGACAGAGGAAAGAAAGTGGAAGGAAAGACAAGTCAGCAAAAAAGGATTTTTAACAGTAATGAAATATATTAAAAACATGTTTTCTTTAGACAATTTTGAACAACACTGGATTAAATAAAATACTTAACCTAAAGTATGCCCACCTCTTCCTGATCTATGAATGAGCAGAAAAGCATCTTTCTGTGTACAGCATGACCTCTCCTAAAAGTTAGTTAAATTTTAAGATAGTGGTTCTCAAACTTGCATGTGCATCAGAATCATCTGGAAGGTTTGTTAGTCATTCAGTAGGTCTGGAGTGGAGGCCAACAATTTGCATTTCTAACAATTTTCAAAGCTTGTCTATCAACCTCCAAACCCGTCATCCCAACCCATTTCACTGTCCACAATGGCATATATCTTAAGATTACCCTCTCTTCTTCACCAAATCCCAACACTAACATGACAGATCTCCACAGCCATCTGATCGTCCAAACAAAAAACAAGTCCCCTAATCCGCTGACCTCCTTCACTCCAGCCTCACTTATATTCCACATTCTGCAATTACTTAACGCTACATCCTGAATCTTGCCAACACTGGCAACTGTTTCACCTCTGAAATGAGGAAATCCAGCCACTAACCTAATTTCCTGGGCCATGTGAGCCCTCATTCATTCATTTCCATTCCACCTGCTCTTTAAAAAAAAAAAAAAAAAAAAACCTCTCTGAAATCACTGTCTCTTTTTATTACAGATCACTGCCCACCTCTGGCTTAACATGTTTCTTCATCAAGCATTCCCCTCAGCACTCTAGCCGGTCCTGAAGACACTCTCAACTCCCTGTCCTTATCCCCTCCTGGGCCACATAGTTAATGAGCAGAGAACCAGTATCTGAACTGCGAATGAGGAAACTGCAACAGGAAAGCATGGAATGTCTGGCAAGAAATGCTGTTTAAGCGAGATCTGTGCTTTCCCATGAATTAGGTGGTTTAGAATTTCATACAATTAATAGCTAGAAGTCCAATTTGGAGAGTTAAGATGGAGTAATAGTTGAGGTGCTAAATCTATCCCACCAGTAAGACTTATTACTTCTATGACTTACCCTGTATCTTAAATTCCTACCATATTCCTCCTTATATTAATATTCTATAATTACAGTAATCATGTGCTGCTGATTTTGCATATTTTTTTCTTTTAACTGACTTCAAATTGTATACTTAATCATATTTATGCATGAGTGTGTGTATATATAGACCTATATATATTTTACACACATACACATGCATATACATATATATAAAGAAACACCTGACACAATGTGTTTGGGAATTAGTACATCCCTGAGAGGGTCAGACCAGAAGCTTGGGCAATTAGAGCCTGGTGAGGCAGACTGGTGGCCTGGGGCAGAGGTCCTCGCCAACCCACAGAGCACAGTGTTCCATCTGGCAGGTAATGGGCAGCCCCTAGAGGTGTGTGAGACAGAGGAAAGCAAAGGGATCAGTCCTGTATTGAGGAAACCAGTCAAGGCAGCACCTGGAGGGTAGAGGAGAGTCACTGAAGATCCTCTGGCAACCTCAAGCAGAGGAACCCAGCTCATCCTCATTTGCAGAGAAGTCTTCCCGAGGTACTCTGAGCTACAACCCCTGCTGAGCCCTTCTCTGGGACCTCCATCAACCAAGACTGTAATTCTTAATACTTTTCCTGATTCAATTACTCAACAAAGGGCTGGTCCAACTCTGGGGGTGTGCAAAGTGCTGGGCTAAGGTGAAATATGAGTCTTTCCAGGAATTTACAATCCAGTTACAGGAGCAACCTGAGAGGCCAATTAATGAATATATGCTATATTCATACTTACAGTGGAAATATATAGTAGGAGAAAGCAACAGATTACAGAACAGCATGTGACACGGTTAAGCTAAAACAAAAGGCCATACACAAGTATTATACATGAGCAGCTACGAGCAGCAACAGTTAAAAGAACTGAAAGGAGAAAGCAACGGTCCTGTGCCAACTACAAACATCTTCTTAAAGAGGACAAACCTGGGCTGCCCTGAGGAATGGATCAGATTTACATAGAAGGTGGGGTGCAGGGAGGGGAAGGGTGAGGTTGAAGTTGGGTGATGGGTGTTTGGCTTTGTTTGTTTGTTTTTTTCACTAGGACAAGCAAAATTCTAATGAGTATCTATGCATTAAAACTTTTTACACTGCTTTATCATTTCCGTGGTGTTGGATCAAAGGCATGGACAACAGAAGGTTTTTAACGTGCACTGACAAACTGCTCCACAAAGGCTGTGCCATTTACTCTCCCTCAAGTTTGAGTAAAAGGACCCTTTTGCTCCTTTATTACATTTTATATAGCCTTCATAAATTTGTGTTGGTATCTTATTACCTTTTAAATTCACATTCTCTTTATTAAAGTTAACACTTTTTTGTTCATTTATTTATTGTCCCTTTGCATTTCTCCTTTTGTGAACTGTCTATTCATATTTTTGCTTATTTCACAGTTTTGATTTTTTTCTTATTGATTTGACACAGATTTTATATTCAAGATATTAATCTTTGGAAACATTTAGGAAAAAAATTCCCCATTTCTCTATTATTCAATTTCATTTTCTGATAAACAGAAATATCTTCTTTCCTTCAATCATTTCTCTCAGTGATTTCACCCTTTGCTGCAGCATGAGAGAGAAAGAACTTCTTCATTCAGAATGATTAAACATATCTATAATTTTCTAACATTTTAATTGTTTCTTCTTATAATTTAAAAATTAAATCAACTAGAATGTATTTATTAAAAAAAAAAGTGTTACATTTTTCTCCAATTTCAAAGTAGGGACTCCATTTGACCAGTTCACTGCTAGAGCACTAGCACCTAATTCAATATATGACACACTGTAAGCATGTCGTGAACATTTCTTGAGTCAATGAATGAGCAAGTGAATGAAGCAACAAGGAAATGAATGACAAACTTGGCACTGGTTCCACTGGAAGTCATACTCTGACTGAAACCCTGGCAGTAAAATACACATCTGTGAAGAGTACCAGTCTCTGAGTCCTGATAGTATCTGCTTGGAAGATTTCATTTCACAAGTTCTTCATAAACAAGGGATGCTGAGACGTTACTATTTCCCCAAAAGACTCCCCTAAGGCAGCCTCAGCCCCCTTCTGACTAGCTGTCAAAACCAACATCTCTTTATTAAGATTTTTCTTTGTTCTCAGAAACAGCAGAAAGGATTAAGAGCTGAGCTTATCAGAGGTTTCCAGGACATCCCTCTCCCCTCCCCTCCTTCATCAAATTCTAACATGACAGATCTCCACAGCCATCTGACCATCCAAACAAAAACAAGTCCTCTAATCTGCTGACATCCTTCACCCCACAGCCTCACTTACATTCCATATTCTGCAATTACTTACTGCCACTACCTCCTGAATATCACTCTCATTTGCAACTGTTCTACCTCTGAAGTGAGAAAATCCAGCCACTGACCTAATTTCCTAGACCATGTAATCCCTTATTTATTCATTTCCATTCTACCTGCTCTTTAAAAAAAAAAAAAAAAATCTCTGAAATCATTGTCTATTTTCTTCAAAATCACAAGCATTCCCCTCAGTATTCTCTAGCCAGTTCTGATGACACCCTCACTCCTTGTCCTCATCCCCTACTTGCCCTACCTGTCCTCATAACCTCAGTCCCAAACAATCCTCCCTGTAACACTGCCACTTTCTCAAAATGATACATGTTCCTTTTGAAAGGCTCCTTCACCCTATCATTCTCCTGTATTTGCTGCCCACTATCCTTATGCTCATCGTAGTTGAGAGCCTCAAAATAACCAACAACAGTCACTTTTCCTGCTTCTTCATCCCATACATAGAGTCTTCAGCGCTAGTGGTCAAGCTTCCAACTAACATCTACTGAAACATTTGTGGAAGTTCACCAACCTCCTAGTTGTCAAAGGCAATGTCCTGTTAGTCCTCATCTACTTAGTCTCTCTATTGCAGATGACTCTTCTCAAAAGAGGTACTCTCTCATTTTTTCCCAATTCTCTTCATTCTTGGCATTTTAGGATACTTCTCTCTTCCAGGTTTCCCTCTGCATCTCTGATTATCTCTTCTTAGGCTCTTCTGCACACTCTGTAAATGCTGGTGTTCTTGAAGGTTGTCTTTGGCCCTCATCTTACCATTTAAACTATCTGACCACCTATCTCAACAACTCCCACGGCGTCAACTGCAACCCATGTGGTAATGGCTTCCAAACTTCTCTTTTCAGCTCCATACCTAGCTAGCTCCACACCTACTAGACATATCTATTTGTATTTCCCTGTGATTCTTCCAAACTCAGCATATACAGAAAAGAACTCAGTGTTTTTCCCAATCGCCCTTTTCCTCATACATTCGTTTTCTCTTTGAGAGAAGCTTTCTCTAACTTACAATATAGGAAGGTTATAGGGGCAACAATCTGGTTGGACACTGGGGATAGAGGAGTTGACTGAAAGCAATGTTTTCACAGAAAGCACAACTACGATTATTTTGGGTGGTAGTGTGAGGGTACCGATAGAAACTGAGGGGGGTTAGGCCTTACTTCATCCAACAACTTTTTGATTCTACCAATGAACAGGAAAAATAGATGAATAATGGAAAATATACTTAATTCCATTAGAAATACTGCATACCTGGAAATAACAAGAAAATTTAGTACCTGAAATAGGAATGGAGTTCAGGTAAAAAGATCAGGGCTGGGAGTAGAGGCTTGGCATCTAAGCCAGACTACAGAAGCTCTTAGAATAAAGGAGTTCCACCCAGAGCTGAAAAGGCATTCTAGGAAATTTCAAAGTTCAGTACAGTTCTTCTAATGCCTCTAATTAAGATTTGATTCTCCAACTGGGAACTATATCCAAGTCTAGAACTGTGCGTTGCAATATGGTAGCTACGAACAATTTAGGGCTATTTAAACTTAAATTTAAATGAAATAAATTTAAAATTCAGTTCTCTAGTCAAAATAACCATATTTCCAGTGCTTGACAGCCACATGTGACTAGTTTCTACCATATCAGAAAGTGTAGCTACAGAACAGTTCCACTGGGCTACACTGAAAGATCACAGGCAATATGGACAAGAAAAGAGATACTCACTATTCTTGAACTTCCTAAAGGGACATATATAACCTTTACAGAAAGTCTTTACCTTGACCATAATGATGGTAACTCTTCTTGTAAGTCAACGTTAAACTCCTCAAATACTTTCTGTGCTTTCTGAAACTCCTCTTCAGCCTAGAATTGACACGACATTTATTTCCACTAAAAATGTCACATAACAAAAGCCATTTCCATATACAATGTCATTTAACATATAACAGGAAGAACTTTATGGAAGTCTGGGAACATTTTAGAAGGAGAGAAATTTGGTTAAAATCCACAGCAGTTTTTCAATAAGAAATGAAATATTCAGCCTCATTAAAACAGGAAATCTGGCTTGTTTACAATGGCTGCACCTTCAATTGCTGGCTGATTCATTCATTCTACAAAAATGTGTCAGCTGCCAGTCACATACACAGTTTTGCTTTGGATACTGGATATGGATGCTCCCCAATGAAACTCCCAGTTTAGTGGAGAAGTCCAAATAATTAGATTACAAAATGATAACTTGTATAATGGAGCATGCTATTGTGGAGGGTGATGCAAAGAACAGAGTAAGCTCCACAGAAGAGGTGATATTTCAACTGAATCTTGGAGAATCAGAAAATACTTGGTAAGAAGTAGGTATGGTAGACATTACAATACACAAAAGTAGAGTGACTTGAGTTGGAATTCTAGCTTAGTAATGTGTGACCTTGTCAGACTGCTTTACCTTTCTGCACCTCAAACACTTCATTCATAAAATAGGAACAGTAATAACACCTAGCTCCAGATTGCTGTGAGGATATGGGAGAGGTAACATAGATGAAGAGTTGAACATAGTGCCTGGCATCTATGAAGCCATCCATAAAGGGCAGATGTTGTTACAGCTGCTCAGGAACTGATGTGTCAGCCACAGGCTGGAAATTAGTGCATGTGTATGGGGGAAGGAGAGAAGGAGGAAGATGACGACTTGAAAGTTGAATGGGACAGACAGACAGTTATAATCAAATTGTGAAGGTCTTATATGCCATGCTAAGAAATTTAGAATTTTTTTCTAAAGGCAATGCTAGCCATTAAAATATTTATGCAGTCGAGGAAAATATATACTTAATTTAGAAAGAGCATTTAGGCAGTTTTATAGGCAGATATGTGAGAGCAAGACTGGAAGCAGAAGTGAGCAGGTGACTTTAGTAAGTTGTTATCTGTAATTATTGACAGACATGGTAACAGCTACTGAAATGGGTTTTCTAAAAGAAACGAATGTTATGAAAATATAGTACATGTCTATACAGTCAATCACAAATTATGCCTGCCTGAGAATGTCAAACTTAATGTCCCATTTGAATCTCCATTCAAGCACTAAGCATGGACCACAGCTACACGAACAAATGCAGACATGCATTACTTCTTTGATCCTACAACACTACTGGGAGCAAAGTCTTTTCCAATCAAAATATGTGAGCCAGTGCCACCCATGTCAACTCTATAGTAGCATGAAAAACCTTATTTGTAGTTTAAAAAATATGGAAAGCAGTCCACAAGCACCAAGTTTCAGTTTAAATTTTGCCCTGATTCCAACCAGTTTCCCATAAAAAAGAAATATTTAATTTCAAAAAGGAAAGTTGCTATGGGTCCTAAAACATAGAGTAGTGTCAGTGGTCAAACGAACTGACACCAACCCTTACCTTCGAGATGCGACTCTCGTCCTTCCTCTTGGAGCTCTGCAAAGCTTCCAGGTGGTGGCGGGCACTGTCATAGTCCACCAGCTTCCTGCTCCGCTTTGCGATGCGATTCTGCCAACAGGGAAGTAACACACTAAGACAGACCATGGAGACACAGCCCCTTTTAAACTACCAACATGCTTTCCTTGTGGGGAGTATTTGAGAACCTTGGCTGTAGATAACCATGAAGTTGAATTTCAGTAAACAAATGACTCCTGGAAATCAGACTGCAGCTTCCAACCCTTTGTGTGGAAACCATTAAATTAATATGTTCCTTCTGATAACAGGTAAACCAACCATGATAAGTTGAAGGCTGAGTGTGTGGTCAGAGATCAGAAAAATTTCAGAATCATTTGGGGAAGGGGGTAAACCTATAGTTCCATTAGCCTCCACTCTTAATCTTTAAATGTACTGTCTTGAAGAGGGTGGAACGCTATATTAGGATTTGGTTTCATAATTCTAGTAATGCTAATTAATGCTAACATCAGTTCTATAAAGAATATTCCCTTCCTAGTGGTGTTTCTCAACCCTTCTGGACATCAGAATCATCTGAGGAACTTTAAAAATATCCTGATTCCTAGGGCCCAGCACTAGACTTGACACAGCTGCGGACAGAAACAGTGCACTTGTCAAAAGAAATTACTGTCAAGACAAATTACTTCCATTAACACACAAAGAGAAGGCCATAGACGGTCCCCCACAGTATGTGGAGGGGATGTGGAGAAAAACACTAGAGACAGCGACTGGAGGAGCCAGGTGAGGTGTTTTTTTTTTTTTTTTTGGCCAGGACCACTTCTGGGCCAGCAGGAGCAAGACCACCTCTGGGCAAGGGGAGTGAGCAGCAGCTCTCTACTCCCATACACCTACCTTTGCAGTTAGCTGGAGAGATGATCCTCCACAGTCAGATGGCTGGGAGCTCCTATGAGAGAACCTAGGAGACAGTGTTTGCTCTCCCCCCAGGGAAGTCCAGGAGAGGCGGGAAAAGGAGAAGTCACCATACCGATGATCAGAAGCCCCTCCCATACCCCACAGACTCAGGGTACATGGCAGGCAAGGAGCTGGGCATGTTGCATCTGCCGGGTGCCCTTCAGCATACTCTCTGTCTAACTGCTCAGGGCCCATGTTGTTGTCCCAGGGCAGGCAGTCCCCAGTGCACATGGAGAACTGGCCAGTGCACTGAATGATTCCCCATCTGGTTTGGACTCCATGCAGTGCACAGAAGTTAGAGAAACACCACTTGAGAGTGCCACCTGCTGGTAGGTTAGGGAAACTGCACGCCAGAAAGCTATAACTCTCCCAAATAATATATAAATGCTCAAATAATCCTGCATTTTCCAAAAGAGCCTTATCAAGACAAATGCCCCAAAGCCAACAGAAAATCACAAAGCACTTGAAGAATCCAAAACATATGGACAAGCCAAATGAACAAGTTAAAAAGCCAGAAGAGACACAAAATTTAGAGCAACTGAATCTCCAAAATAACTTCAACAAGTACAAACAAATCTCCAAAATAACTTCAACAAGATGGCTAAAGACATAAAGGAAATCAAGAAGACTCTAGAATACCATAAAGAAGAATTTGAAAGAGTTAAAAAATATAGGAGATCTTATGGAAAAAAAGACACTTTGGATCAAATTAAAAACACTAGAGAAACACAACAGCAGATTTGAAGAGGCAGAAGAAATGATAAGTGAACTTGAGGACACAGTAATTGAATGCAAGCACACAAAAGAACAAATGGGGAAAAAAATAAAAAAATTTGAACTACATCTCACAGAAATGATGGACAACATGAGGTGAACAAATAAAAGAATCATTGGTGCCCCAAAAGGACAAGACAAGGGTAAAGGGCTAGGAAGAGTGTTTCAAGACACAGTTGGGGAAAACTTCCCAACCCTTCTAAATGACATAAATATGCAAATCAAAGATGCCCAACAAACTACAAATAGAATGAATCCAAATAAACCTACTCCGAGACATATACTGCTTAGATTGCCAAATGCTGAAGAGAAGGAGAAAGTTCTCAAAGCAGCAAGGGAGAAACATTCATCACATACAAGGGAAACAACATAAGACAGTACTGACTACTCAGCAGGCACCATGGAGGTAAAAAGGCAGTGATATGACATATTTAAGATTCTGAAAGAGAAAAATTGCCAGCCAAGAATTCTTCTCCAGCAAAACGCTCCTTCAAAATTTTCACGGACAAACAAATGCTGAGAGAATTTGCTAACCTGCTCTACAAGTAATACTAAAGGGAGCTCTACCAGCTGAGAAAAAAAGAAAGGAGGGAGAGGTCTGGAGAAGGGCACAGAACTGAAGGGTATAAGTAAGGGTAACTTAAAGGAAAAAAAAAGAGTGGGAAGAAGTAGGTCTAACAACTAAAGACCAAAGGATAAGATGGCTGGTTCAAGAACTCCCTCCACAGTAATAACTTTGAACATAAATGGATTAAACTCAAGAATTAAAAGACACAGACTGGGAGGGAGGAGCTAAGACGGCAGCATAGAGAGAAGTGGAAGACTGTTATATCCCCCTGGAACAATTCATAAATGACCAAAAAACTAGTAAATAACCTGGAATAACTGCGGGGTGATAAACATGACTGTCCACTCATCATCCAACAACCTGAATTGGGAGGAATGCCCAAGATCATAGTATAAAATCTATAAGTAAAAACTGCAGACCCGCCCTGAGAGCTGAGAGCCGAGAGCCCCTCCCCCACGGAAGCCTTGTGGTGCTAGAGAGCAGCACTCTCTCCGCCCAGCTCCAACTGGGGTTTTAATGTTAACTGCTCAATACAGACAGTGAATCTTCAACAAGCAGACAGAGGCTTTTGGTGACAACTGACCTTGGGAGAGTTGGGAGACATATCTGTCTCAGGATGGGGAGCCCAGAGGATCGGGTGCTATCTCTGGCTGACAGGTGAAACTGGGAGCTTTCTGTCCCTTTCTCTCTCTGTGGAGAAAGCCTAAGCCATTTTCAGCCTGCAGCGCTTTGCAGTAAAGAAAGCCTCAGCCATTTTTAAATCACAGCACTTCGACCAGCAGAGTCAGAGAAACAAAGAACTTATTGATATGCAAGTGACATCTCTGGAGGAGGCATACCTTCCCAAGAGGAAAAGGAGGGGCCCAGCTCTACTGCCTGCCTTACCAGAACCAGACCCCAAAGCCTGGGGGAGGAGAGCAACAGGCCACACCCCCTTATACCAGCCGGTGACAGGCTGACAGGTGCACCTGCCAGGCAGAAAAGCATAGCGTGTGTCAGACCTCTAAGAAAAACAATCAGGGAAACTGGATACTGAATATTTCCTCCTTCTGTGACCTGAACCTGTTCTCGTTTGGGAAAACCTGAATGGGGCGGCCTAGGAGGTCAGACGCCTAGACAACAGAAAACTACAACCTACACTAAGAAAAACGAAGCTATGGCCCAAAGGAACAAACGTACACTTCAGCTGAGATACAGGAATTTAAACAACTAATGCTAGAGCAATTCAAAAAGTTTAGAGAAGATTTGGCAAAAGAGATAAAGGCTATAAATAAAACAGTGGGCATACATAAGGCAGAAATCAAAAGCTCAAAAAAACAACTAGTAGAATCTATGGAAATAAAAGGCACAACACAAGAGATGAAAGACACAATGGAAACATTCAACAACAGATCTCAAGAGGCAGAAGAAAACACTCAGGAACTGGAGAACAAAACACCTAAAAGCCTACACACAAAAGAGCAAATGGAGAAAAGAACAAAAAAATATGAGCAACGTCTCCAGGAACTTAAGGACGAAACAAAGTACAAGAATGTACGTATCATTGGTGTCCCAGAGAAAAGAAGGGAAGAGGGGCAGAAGCAATAACAGAGGAAATAATGAATGAAAATTTCCCATCTCTTATGAAAGACATAAAATTACAGATCCAAGAAGCGCAGTGTACTCCAAACAGAATAGATCTGAATAGGCCTATGCCAAGACACTTAATAATCAGATTATCTAATGTCAAAGACAAAGACAGAATCCTGAAAGCAGCAAGAGAAAAGCAATCCATCACATACAAAGGAAGCTTAATAAGACTATGTGCGGATCTCTCAGCAGAAACCATGGAGGCAAGAAGGAAGTGGTGGGATATATTTAAGATACTGAAAGAGAAAAACTGCCAACCAAGAATCCTATATCCAGCAAAGCTGTCCTTCAAATATGAGAGAGAGCTCAAAATATTTTCCGACAAACAGACAATGAGAGACTTTGTGAACAAGACACCTGCCCTACAGGAAATACTAAAGGGAGCACTACAGAGTGATAGGAGAAGACAGGAGTGCGTGGTTTGGAACACAATTTTGGGAGATGGTAGCACAGCAATGTAAGTACACTGAACAAAGACAAGTATGAATATGGTTGAGAGAGGAAAGCTGGGAGCATGTGAGATACCAGAAGAAAGGAGGAAAGATAAAGACTGGGACTGTGTAACTTGGTGAAATCCAGAGTGGTCAACAATCGTGATAAAATGTACAAATATGTTCTTTTATGAGGCAGAACAAGCAAATGTCAACTTTGCAAGGTATTAAAAATGGGGAGGCATTGGGGGAGGGATGCAATCAGCACAAACTAGAGACTGTAACTAACAGAACCATTGTATTATGCTTCCTTTAATGTAACAAGGGCAATATACCAAGGTAAATGCAAATAAGAGGAGGGGATAGAGGAGGCGTGTTAGACACTTGACATTGGCAGTGTTGTCAGACTCTTTACTGTACTTTGATTTAAGGTTATCTTTCCTTTTGCTGCTTCCCAGCTGTCATTTTTTTTCCTCTTTCTTTTTTCTTTTTCTTTTGCCTCTCTACCTTCTTTGACTCTCCCTCCTGCCTTGTGGAAGAAATGTAGATGCCCCTGTATAGATAGTGGTGAAGGTGGTGAACACATACATATGTGACCATACAGAGAACCATCGATTGTTGACTTAGGATGGAATGTACGGTGTGTGAACAAAACTGTCTTAAAAAAAAAAAAACAAAACGGGTTGATGAAGAAACCTCGAGGGCAATACATTGAGTGAAATAAGCCAGACAAATAAGGACAAATATTGCAAGGTCTCACTGATAGGAACTAATTACAACATGTAAACTCATAGACATGAAGTATAAGGTACCAAGATATAGGACAAGGCTAAAGAATGGGGAGTGGTTGCTTAGTATGAGCAGAATGTTCAACTAGGATGAACTTAAACGTTTGGAAATGAACAGGGGTGTTGGTAGCAAGATGTGAGAATAACAAACAGTGCTGAATGGTGTGTGAATGAGGTGGAAAGGGGAAGCTCAGAGTCATATATGTCCCCAGAAGGAAAACTGGAGGTCAAAAGATGGGAACGTATAAAACTGAATCCTATGGTGGGCAATGTCCATGATTAACTGTACAAATATTAGAAATCTCTTCCATGAACCAGAACAAATGTATGACAATACAATTAGAAGTTAATAATAGAGGGGCATATAGGGAAAAAATATATAACTATTGCAAACTATATACTACAGTTAGTAGTATTTCAATGTTCTTTCATAAACAGTAACAAATGTACTATACCAATACTACGAGTTAACAATTGAGGGGGGTTGGTTAGGGATATGGGAGGATTCGAGTTTTCTTTTTTTTTTTTTCTTTTTTCATCTTTCACTTTGTTTCTTGTCTGGAATAATGAAAAGAGTCTAAAAATTGAACAAAAATTAAGTGTGACCATGGATGCACAGCTGTATGAGGGTACCAGGGGCAACTGATTGTACACTTTGAATCTCTGGATAATTGTATGGTATGTGAACAATCTCAATAAAAATTTAAAAAAAAAAAAAGGTTCAGACTGGTAGAATGGATTAAAAAAAAGAACCCAAAGATATGCTGTTTACAAGAGACTCATCTTAGACCCTGTGACACAAGGAGACTGAAAGAGAAAGGAGAGAAAAAAATATTCTGCTCAATATATAACCAAAAGAAAGCTGGGGTAGCTATACTAATATAGGACAAAACAGACTTCAAATAAAAAGATGTCATAAGAAATCAAGAAGGACACCATATATTAATAAGAGGGACAAGTCACCAAGAAGAAATAACAATTATAAATGTTTATACACCCAGTCAATACATGAGACAAACATTGGCTAAACCAAAGGGAGCAATTGATGTTTCTACAATAACAGTGGGAGACTTCAATACATCACTCTCTTCTTTAAATAGGACAACTAGAAAGAGAACCAATACGGATACTAAAAATCTAAACTTTATGATAAGTGAATTAGGCCTAACAGACATATAGAGATCATTACATTCCAATGTACCAGGATATACATTCTTCCCTAGTGCCCATGGAACATCTCCAGGATGGATCATAGGCTGGGGTACAAAACAAGTCTTAACAAATTTAAAAAGACTGAAATTATTCAAAGTACATGCCATGACCAAAATGGAATGCAACTAGAAATCAACAACCACCAAAGAACCAGATCTTTCACAAATATATGGAGGTTATACAATGCACTCCTAAACAACCAGTGGATCAAAAAAGAAACTGCAAGAGAAATCGGTAAATATCTAGAGACAAATGAAAATGAGAACACAACATACCAAAACCTGTGGGATGCAGCAAAGGCGGAGCTGAGAGGGAAATTTATAGCTCTAAATGCATGTACCAGAAAGCAAGAAAGAGCTAAAATCAAAGACCTACCTGAACAACTGAGGAGGCTAGAGAATGATCAGCAAACTAACCCTAAAGCAAGCAGAAGAAAAGAAATAAAGATTAAAGCAGAAATGAATGAGCTGGAGAACAAAAAATAACAATAGAGAGAATAAATAAAACCAAAGAAGATCAACAAGATTGGCAGACCCTTTGAAAAGATCAGCTATATTGACAGACTCTTAGCCAGACTGATAAAGACAAAGAGAGAGAAGACTTAAATAAACAGAATCAGAAATGAGAAGGGGATAATTACTACAGATCCCAAAGAAATAAAAAATCATAAAAGGATACTATGAACAACTGTATGCCACGAAGCTAGACAATGTAGAGGAAATGGACAATTTCCTGGAAACACATGAACAATCTAGACTGACCCAAGAAGAAACAGAAGACCTCAACAAACCAATCACAAGCAAAGAAACCCAGTCAGTCATCAAAAATCTACTACAGCTGTAAATAGGAGGCTAAGCCTTCCTATAATTATGCCTAAGAGACATCTCCAGAGAACCTGATGCAGCCCCCTTCCCCATACCTATCAACACCTCCTTTCAATAAAAACAAGTTAGAGTGGTCACTGCCTAGACACCCCTGAGGATTGAGAAAGAGATTAAATGAGAAGAAGGGGTAGCACAAGATAGGATTTGTGCTGGTTTGGATATATTATGTCCCCCAAAATGCCATGTTCTTTAATGCAATCTTGTGGGGGCAGAGGTACCAGCGTTGACTAGATTGGAATCTTTGGATTAGGTTGTTTCCATGGAGATGTGACCCACCGAAATGTAGGTGAAAACTCAGATTAGATCATTTCCATGGAGGCATGGCCCCACCCATCCAGCACTGGCCTTGATTAGTTTACTAGAGCCCTATATGAGAGCTCAAACAGAAGGAGCTTAGAGCTGCAATTTACAGAGATATTTTGAAGATGGCCATTGAAAGCAGAGTTTTGCTAATGCTTTGGGAGTATTAGCCCAGAGTTTTCCCCCACGAGCTAACACAGAGATATTTTGGAGAATGCCATTTTGAAACACAACCTGGAAGTAAGCAGACACCAGTCACGTGCCTTCCCAGCTAACAGAGGTTTTTCAGATGCTAATAACCTTTCTCCAGTAAAGGTACCCTATTCTTGATGCCTTACCTTGGACACTTCATGGCCTTAAGACTATAACCGTGTAACCAAATAAACCCCCTTTACAAAAGTCAATCCATTTCTGGTATTTTGCGTTCTGGCAGCATTAACAAACTGGAAAGGATTTAACAAAGGATTACGAATACTGAAACTTTATATTCATATATTTATATATTTTAGATGCTGTGCTGATTGATGTATTATGTACCCCAAAAAGCCATGTTCTTTAATGCAAACTTGTGGGAACAGATGTATTAGTGTTGATTAGGTTGGAATCTTTGGATTAGGTTGTTTCCATGGAGATGTGACCCACCCAACTGTGGGTAACACCTTTGATTAGATTATTTCCATGGAGGCATGTCCCCACCCATTCAGCATGGATCTTGATTTAATCATAGGAGTACTTTAAAGGAGAGCCACACAGGCCCAGATGCTTGCTGATACTGATGTTTAGACATGCTTGGAGTTGCAGACCCCTGATGTTACCTACAGCCAAGAGAGATATTTTGAAGATGGCCATTGAAAGTAGACTTTTGCTACTCCAGAGTTTGCCTGGGAGGAACTAAGAGAATACCCCCAGACACCTAGAGAGAAAAACCCTGGGAGAAAGCCATTTTGAAACAAAACCTGGGAGCAAAGGAAGAAGACACCAGTGGCATGCCTTCCCAGACAACAGAGGTGTTCCAGATGCCACTGGCCATTCTTCTGTGAAGTAACCCTACTGTTGATGCCTTAGCTTGGACACTTTTATGGCCTTAAGACTGTGACTTTGTAATCAAATAAACCCCCTTTATAATAGCCATCCATTTCTGCTATTTTGCATAAGGCAGCATTAGAAAACAAGAACAGATACTAAGGTATTAGAATAGCTAGAAAGAAATAACTGAAATGTTGGAACATTCTTTGAAATTTGCTCTATAAGCTATTCATTGAATTGTGCTTTGAAAGTTTTCACCTTTCTGTATATACCCATATTTCACAATAAGGAAAGAACTGAAACTGTGGAACTATAACCCATAACAATTTTTGAAATTACCTATATAACTTTCCTGTACATCAAAAGTTAACACCTTTCTATATATATGCTATATTTTACAATAATGGAAATAACTGAAATTGTGGAACTGTAATCCATAACATTCTTTGAAATTTGCACTCTAACTACTTGGTAAATCATACTTTGAAAGTTATCACTGTTATGTATATATGTTAAAGTTCACAATTTTAAGAATGCATTAAAAAAATCTACCTACAATAAAAGCCCAGGGCCAGATGGCTTCACAGCAGAATTTTACCAAACTTTCCAAAAAGAATTGACACAATTCCTGCTGAAACTCTTATAAAAAATTGAAGAAAAAAGAACACTACCTTACTCATTTTATGAAGCGAGTATCACTCTGATACTAAAACCAGATAAAGACACTACCAAAAAGGAAAACTATAGGCCAATCTCCCTAATGAATACAGATGCAAATATCCAAAACAAAATACTTGAAAATTGAATCCAAAGGCACATTAAAAGAATTATACACCACGACCAAGTAGGGTTCATTCCTGGCATACAAGGATGGTTCAGCGTAAGCAAATCAATTAATGTAATACAACACATTAACAAATCAAAAGTGAAAAATCAAATGATCATCTGGATAGATGCTAAAAAAGCATTTGACAAAATTCAACATCCCTTTTGATAAAAACACTTCAAAAGGTAGGAATTGAAGGAACCTTCCTCAACATGATAAAGGGCATATATGAAAAACCCACAGCCAGCAAAGTACTCAAAGGTGAGAGGCTGAAAGCCTTCCCCCTAAGGTCAGGAATAAGACAAGGATGCCCACTGTCACCATTATATTTCAACATTGTGCTAGAAGTTCCAGCCAGAACAATTTACCAAGACAAAGAAATTAAAGGTAGCAAAACTGGAAAGAAGAAGTAAAACTGTCATTATTTGTAGATGATATGATCTTATATTTAGAAAATCCTGAGAATTCTATGACAAAGCTTCCTGACCTAATAAAAAAATTCCGCAGAGTGGCAGGATATAAGATTAATGCTCATAAGTCAGTAATGTTCCTGTTCAGTAGTAATGACCTAACTGAAGAGGCAATAAAAAATTTTCCATTTGCAATAGAACAACTAAAATAATCAAGTACTAGGAATAAACTTAACCAGGGATGTAAAGGACCTCTACACAAAAAATTACAAAGATCTACTAAAAAAAATTTTAAGAAGGACCTAAATAGGTGGAAAAATATTCCATGCTCATGGATAGGAAGACTAAACATCATTAAGATATCAATTCTACCCATACTGATATACACATTCAACATAATTCCAATCAAAATTCCAACAACCTATTTTGCAGACTTGGAAAAATTAGTTATCAAATTTATCTGGAAGGGAAAAGGGCCTCGAATTGCAAAAAAATTCCTAAAAAAGATGAACGAAGTGGGAGGACTCACACTTTGACTTTGTGGCCTACTATAAAGCCACAATGGTCAAAACAGCATGGTACTGGCACAAAGATAGACATATTGATAAATGGAATCAAACTGAGAGTTCAGAAATAGACCTCCATTACGGTTTACTGATTTTTGATAAGGCCCCCAAATCCAAAGAACTGGGACACGAAAGTCTCTTCAACAAATGGAGCTGGGAAAATTGGATATCCATAACCAAAAGAATGAAAGAGGACCCCTACAACACACCCTATACAGAAATTACCTCAAAGTGGATCAAAAGCCTCAATATAAGAGACAGCACAATAAAACTCTTAGAAGATAATATAGGGAAACATCTTCAAGATCTAGTAATAGGAGGTAGCTTCTTAGACCTTATACCCAAAGCACAAGAAACAAAGGAAAAATAGATAAATGAGAACTCCTCAAAATCAAAAGCTTCTGTACCTCAAAAAACTTTGTCAAAAAGGTGAACAGGTGCAACTCAACAGGAGAAAATATTTGGAAACCATATATCCGAAAAGAGACTGATATCCTGCATATATAAAGAAATCCAACAACTCAACAACAGTAGTACAAACAGCCCAATTATAAAATGGGCAAAAGATATGAAAAGGTATTTTTCCAAAGAGGAAATACAAATGGCTAAACATTAAAAAATATTCATCTTCCCTAGCTATTAGGGAGATGCAAATCAAAACCACAATGAAATACCATTTCATACCAACAAGAATGGCTGCCATTAATCAAATAGGAAACAATAAATGTTGGAGATGATCTGGAGAAATTGGAACTCTCCCTCAGCGCTGGCAGGAATGTATAATGGTACAGCCACTATGGATAACAGTTTGGCAGTTTCTCAGAAAAATAGATATTGAACTACCCTACAGCCTGGCAACTCCATTTCTCAGTATAAACCAGAAGATCTGAAAGCAGTGACACAGACAGACATTTGCACACTGATGTTCATAGCAGCACTGTTCACAATTGCCAAGAGATGGAAACAATCCAAGTGTCCTCCAACAGACGAGTGGGTAAATAAAATGTGATGTGTGTGTGTGTGTGTGTGTGTGTGTGTGTGTGTGTGTGTGTGTGTATGTGTGTGTGCTGGAATATTATGCAGTCAGTAGTAAGAAGGAACAAGGTCCCAAAACACATGGCAACATGGATGAACCTTGAAGATACAATGCTGAGTGAAATAAGTCAGACACGAAAGGAGAGATATTGTATGTTACCACTTCTATGAACTCCCTGAATTATCAAGGGAGTTGAGAGTGCTTTTTTGACCAAGAGGGGGAAAAGGAAGGCAACAACATAAGGTTTCAGGGCTAAGAGAATTCAAATAGAGTCAAGAAGCTGTCCTGGAGGTTACTCCCATGCAAGCTTCAGCTAAATTTGCCAAATGACCACAGTATGATAAGCTCAAGTCAACAGTAATCCCGAAAACCCTAAAGAATACCCAGATTCCTATTTGAGACTCCATAATAGTTTCACTCACTAAGTTTATTCTTCAGGAACTTAAATCCTCCAGAGAACTCCTATGCCAGCTAAGTCCCCAAACCCAGAGGCAATATCATCTTCAAGAACATCAACCAGATTTCTTCCCTTTTCCCATAATGCTGACACCTCTTTTCAACCTGAACAAGTTAGGGTGGTCACTGCCTAGGCATCTGTGAAGATTGGGAAAGCGATTACACTAGAGGAAGGGGCAGCAACAGACAAGTTGAAATTTAACAAGAGATTATGAATACTGAATCTCTATATAATTTTCTTCTTCTTAGTTGCTAGTGTATTAGAATAGTCAGAAGGAAAGAAACGAAATGATGGACTGCTAACCCAAAGCATCCTTTGAAATTTGTTCTTTAGCTACTTGTTAAACTATAATTTGAAAGTTATCACTTTTTTGTATGTTATATTTCACAATATGGAAATAACTGAATTGTAACATTTTTGGACATGTCCTATATAACTATTTGTTAAAGCATATTTTGAAAGATATTACCTTTTTGCATATATATTTCACAATAAGGAAATAACTGAGACTGAGGAAATGTAACCCATAACATTCTTTGAAATTTGCTAACTACTTCTTAAATTGCACTTGGAAAGTTATCACTTTTATGTATATATGTTATATTCTACAATAAAAAATATGATTAAAAATAAAAAACAAAGAGAGAAGAGTTTTTAAAACCCCTACCAGAAATAGAACACAAAATATCTGTGATAAAATATCAAATGGTCTAACAAAATATAATTGGAATCTCTTAAGGAGAGAGGAGGAATTAGAAGAAATGCTTGAAGAGACAATGGCTGAGAATTTTATAAATTAATAAAAAACATCAAATTACATGTCTAAGAAACTCAAAGAATCCCAAGAAGGATAAATACAAAAAAAAAAAAAAAATACACTATAAATACATCATAGCCAAATTGCTTAAAATAAAGGAAAAAAAAGGTAATACAGAAGAACAAAGGTAAGCATTACAACAGACTAATCTTCAGGAACTATGCAAGCCAGAACAAAATAGAGTGACATCTTCGAACTACTGATAAAGCTTTTAAAGTGTCAACTCAGAATTTTATGTCCAAAGAAAATATCTTTCTAAAGCCAAGGTGAGATAAGGTTTTTCCCATACAAACAACATCTGAGATCATTCATTCCCAGCATAAGATGTGCCAGATGGAGCTAAATAATGAGTACATACTAGAAAAGGTAAAAACGGAGGTAAATATAACAGATTTTGTTTTCTTATTTTTAATTGCTTTAAAAGATAATCGATCATCTAAAGCAAAAATGAGGAACAGTGTACTGTGGAGTTTACAACATCTGTAAAAGTAAAATGTATGACAACAATAGCACAAAAGAAAGGCAGGAGGAACCAGAAGTATACTGGTGTAAGGTTCTTAAACTATATATAGTTTAATTTAAAGTGAAGTTAGATCATAAGTTAAAGACATATATTGTAAATCCTATGGCAACCACTAAAAGTATAAGTTAAATAAAGAGATACAATTAACAAACTAAGAGCACAGATAAAGTGTATTGATTCCTGGGACCTGGCCTGAGAGATCCTGGTTTAATTGTTCTGAGATGAGACCTGGGCATATGAATTTTTAACAAGCTCCCAGTGATCCAGTTATGCTCAGGTAGTCTAATACTGAGAACATTGAAGAAGGAGACCCTTAAAAAAATCCTTAAATTTTATAGGGAGGAAGAAGGAGAAAAACAATAATTACATACAAAACATAGTCACATGCCATGGACCCTCACAGCATCCTATAGTGTGGTCTTGTAGGTATCGTTCCCATTTTACAGGTAGGGAATTTGAAGTTGCATGAGATTAACCTCTAACTTGTCCAGAATTGCTCAACAAGTCCGTGATAAGGCAGAGTCAGAACCCAGGTCTCTTGACGTGTTGGCGTATTAGGGCGAAGCAAGTGAGGTGGCTGGGATGCAAAATGTAAAGAAGTCAGGGTCATGTAAGTACAGGTTCAGCACCTGAGCGTAAGTGCGTCCTAATAGTTTATGCCAAAAAGTGCCTCGCTTGCCTTACCCGTCCCAGCCTTGCTCCTGACTCTTGGACAGTGCTCCTTCTAACAGTTCCTACTCTGTTCCTCTGAAGGATTCTGTTACTCTGTGCCATTCCTCTACATCTGCCTTCAGAACCGGGGAGAGGTAGGTTGGAGCAGTTATTTCCATTTAGTTTTTCCCAATCTCCTTCACTTCACTGGCATCAGAGCAAGAAGCATGACTGAAACATCCACATTCACTTAAAGATATGAGATTAATTAACCCAGACACAGTAGAGTGAAGCCCTTCAAATAATGTATGGAAGACAAAGATTTTTTTTTTTTTAAACACCTGAACTGTTATCTTCAAAGGAGCATTGCCCCTTAAACAACGTTCTTGTGTAATAACAGGCAAATTTTATGAAACTCTTCTTTGTGGATTTGCTTGGGAAGGGAGGAGGACTCCTTTAATATCTTCTGAGCAGCAAATCTTTATTCTCTGGAGATGAATTTGATTTTCGAAAGAAGCCAAAATTCAATTGCAGCCAAGTCTTGGGATAAGGTGGAAGAATGTACTGGGTAATCTCTTTTTTTTTTTTTTGCTCAAAAACAAAAAGTAAAGTAAATAATGTGACTCATGGTACAAGTGACTATTTTAAAGGTCATCACTCATTTTGATGGCTACATCTTTCTAATGGAAAACAAACCGATATTTCCTTACCTATATGGTACTTGGGGAAAAGAGCCAAATTCCCTAAGTTAATACACTTTAGCTTTTTTATAGGAGGTGATACAATTTTTATTTAATCATCCAATAGTAAATTTAATTAAATGTCATTAAGTAAATTAAATAGTAAATTTAATTATAATTTCTGAGATTTCCCACTATGCACTAACTTTCTACAGTAAAGAAAATGATTTATTCTATTTTTTAATTTCCATAATGACTCCAATTTGGAATTCATCTTGGCACACTGTAGGAAAGATATGCTTAGCTGCTCATGCACAGCAGCCAAGATAGAATCTAAACTACATTTTACAATAACTGCTCACAGCTGTAAGCCTGCCTGGGTTGGTGACAAGCTGGCTCTTATTATAACATTGATTGTAGATGTCAGTGCTGCATAATGGGAAACTAGGAAACATAACACAGGGTGCCCTGCCAATCACAGTTGGCTAAGCTAAACATCATTCTTTCAGAATGGTACTTCATAGCTCTCACTGATGGGCTAGAGTAAATATTTGGAAATAGCTCTGAGGTTTTAACTACACATGGCCTGTAGATTTTAATGGGAGACATGTCAATTGTGTTCCACACTTTGAAAATTCTCCATTCGGTATTCTTAATCATAATCCTTTCCAACAATAACTCGCTCATTACATCATCACTCAGCACTAATTTGATGAAATGATGGTGTCTATACTTACTTCTAACTTCCAACCCACTGAGTAAAGAATAATTTAAGCCCATTTTCACAGAAGAGAAATCCTTCAAATACTAAAGACATCTATCCTGCTTAATCTCCCACTCCCAAATATATTCTTTCCAAATTAAGCACACTTCTAGTTGGCTCAGTTATTTGTTGTATGACACAGTTTCACAATTCTCTATCTTGGTTGATAGCTTCTGGGTGTACTCCAGTTTTGTAAATGTGGCTTGAGAGACAGCAATTGATTCAGCCCCTTTCCAGGATGCAGGTAAAGGCCTGACATATTTCATTTATCTTCAGGGCATCCAGAAAAAGAGCTAGAAAAATCTCTACTGAGATGGTTCGGTAACTGCAGGGTCATCTTTGTGCAGGACCTCAATGATAGACCCCAGGAAAAACTGCTTAAGTAGTTTATTTTTCAGATGCAGAAAAAACTGCATAGACTCACCAATATAATTTGTCATGAAGTTATTTTAATCTCTCAACACAGGCACTCCTGTGTGTGTGTTTATCGTCTAATTTCTAAGTAACGATCTCTGGGAAGCAACATAAAAACTAAGATCTTTCACATTTTGTTGATGATACTGTTTTTGTTCTTACAACTCAACAACCTTGCAAATCCTTTCTCTGCAGTCAATCATGGCCTTTATTTGCTTAGCTAATCACACTCTGAATATCTGTCACGTGAATGGTTTAGACAAATTGTAAGCTGCTTTGGAATTTTCAGGTAGGTGAACACTTTTCCCTTTTTCTCTTCTGATTTATTGGTAACTGATTATAATGGAGATTACATTACCAGGCAATAAACAATACTCTGAAGTGTGATAATGATTCTGCGGCTGTTTGTTCCTCAAATACTACAAATTCCAAGACAAAATTTGAAGGTCTATGAAAATATTCTGATGTCCCAAAACGCTTTTCTTGCAGGCTCATGTATGTGAGCAGCCTCACAGAATTAAATTTTTTTATTTTTTTAATTCCTTACAGAATTAAAAACAACAACAAATGATTCATAGCTTTTAGTAAGGATGCAGTGATCCCATGGTCCATTAAAGCACTGTGCTTTCCATCATGACACCATCACTGAGAACGCATCAACTGGATTTGTCCCTGTGATATTTTTCCAATAGAGCTAATGAATCCCATACAATCCACTCAGGTTCTTGTCTGGTGTCCCTGGTGCCTAAAAACATGCTTCACATGTTGGCCAACAAGCTTAAGGCATTCTGTGTGTGGGACCCAGGAAACCAAAATCATTTACATGAGTGCTCTTTGGTTTCAAGGTTTCAAGGGCAAGGCCAGTGCCAGGGCAGGTAGTTTCCAGGAAAGTGTTTGGCAAACGCTACAAGGAGGGTCAAGGAAACATGTATTATGCATCAGAAAACAACTAAAAAGATATCTGCTACAGGTGCCCATTGATGTTGGTTCACACCCTCCTCACACGGCTGACTTACCTAGCATTCCAACTTGAGGGCAGATGTGCTAATACTAATCGTTTGCTACATACAACTCATAGTTTTGGTTTTAAAACCACCTTTACCTCCAGAGTCAATTCCAAATCTATTATGTTTAACCCTTCACTTGTATATTTATCTTTGCAATGGACCCAAGGATCAAATAAGATAAACATTTCAGGAAAGATATTTTTAGATCCAGACGCACATATATTTGAAATGCTTATGTCTTTAATCATTCAATTTGAACCTGAAAATTTCAAGGTGTGAAAAAAGACTCAGGTGCACAATCAACACACGCAAAATGAACAAGTAAACAAGGGAAGATCAGATTTTGCACTCACATTTGCAATGAAGTTTCTCCTTTCCTTGTGACCACTGTTTATTCTAATAGAAATACTTTCCAAATGCTATATAATAAAAAGGCTTGATATAAAGGATAATGGGATTTTCTTTGGCACCTCTGATTTATGATTTCATATAAAGATTAAAAAGAGTTTGGTAGAGAAATAAAGGCGGAAGCAGTGCATTCAAGAGGAAATGTGATTTCTGTAACTACATTTCATTTCAAACTGATAGGAATAGAATAAAAATCCCACACTTGAATAAATGAAAAAGACCAACTGTCTTTGAAGTCAGTTTGAAAACTTAGTTCTCCTTATTTTTTGTCCATGTTTCAATAGCTACATGGAACCATTTAATTCTTCCCTTTATAGATACAGGGTAAAATACCTTTATGTCAGGAAATTGGCCCAGGTAGGTATCCAGTGTCAGCAAGGATCCATCCACTAGTTTTTGATGGAAGTCTTCCCATAATACATCACATTTCTGAAAGAAAAAAAGAAATGGACAACTGCCAAATTATTTTAATTGGATAAATTCCACCAAACATCTAAAAAATCCAGAGCTATAAATTTAGATAAGTAATGCTTCCCTAGATATTACGTATTAGAGAGAATATGGATTTAATAATATAATAAAATTTTAAAGCAACCTGGCCACTGTTTCTAACATATGATATAGGCCATCTGAGAGCTGAGCTCATTAAAATATATATATTTTTCTGATCCCAAATTATGAAACAATGTAGAAGCTGAAAAAGGTGCCCAGATTCTTACAGATGGACTTTTGGAGTTAAGAGACTATTAAGATTCCACTGAGACAATTTGCTTCTGAAGCAATCCATGACATTAGAAACCACCCTAGAAAGAAACAATGAACCTTTGCTGAAATCTGCACAAGGAAGCAGAAAATTGCAGTTGTATTGGGAAGGCACCTACCGTTTATGGAATATCAATTATGATAAACCCACAATGAATGTTAAGTATTATTATTACTACTATCACTACATCAGGCATTGGTTTAAACATTTTACATATGCATGTGTATACATATATAGACATATATGTGTACATATATATCAAAGTATTTTAAATATTTATTTATATGATTAGACATAATATATATTTATATTTACTTACACATATATTGCTACTTAGTCCTCCTGATAGCCTTACGAGGAAAGTGGTTTTATTGACACTTCACAGAAGAGGACGCTGAAGCCCATAGATGTTATCTAAATTGCCAAGTTCATGCAGTTCATAAAGGACAGATCCAGGATTCCAACCCATGATCTGTTTATTACACCAGGCTGTCTCACCAAAGCAGATCTCATATCTCAGCTGTGTGACTTTGGGGAACTTAATCTCCTTGAGTTTCCACTTACCCAAAATCCCTGGCAAATAGCAGGTGCTCAAGAATGTCATCACCATGTTTCTCCCACTGCTAAGTTTGGGATCTCCTGACAGAGTCAGCTGCTTGTTCCCCCAGTGTCTACCCTTTCCTTCTTCTTAGAAGCAGAACCTCCCATTTTAGCTGGGCACATGATCACCTAGGAAAGACTACATTTCCCAGCCTCCCTTGAAGTTAAGCGTAACCATGTGATTGAGTGCTGGCCAATGGGATGGGCTATAAGGAAGTGTTCTTAAAAGGAGGGAGTAGGCCCATCTTCCCCACTTCCCTCTTCTTGCTGACTGGAATGCAGAAATGAAAGATGATGGTTAGCATTCAGGGCGTCATCTTGAACCGGAAGGAGGCAGACTAAGGATGGCAAAGATGGACTCCTGGTACTTGTGAGTCAACCATGCCATATTTGGGCCACTGTCTTAGTTGTCAAGGCTGCTGTAACAAATACCATAGACTAGCTGGGCTACACAAAAGGAATTTATTGTCTCAAAGCTTTAGAGGCCAGAAGTCCAAAATCAAGGTGTCAGCAAGACAATACTTTCTTTGAAGTCGGTAGGGTCCTGGTGGTGCCTTGACAGCAGTCCATAACTCAGTCTCTTCCTCTGATCCATGGCCATCTGTCTCCCATCTGTCTCCTACTGAAGTTCAGATTTCCTCTGCTTATAATGACATCTTCAAAGATCCTATTTACAAGACGAGTTCACAGCCACAGGATTCAGGGTTAGGACTTGAACATGTCTTTGTAGGGGAACACAATTCAATCCATAACAGCTGCTGACATCCAAATTCCTTTATGCAAGAGACATGTTTATATTTTGTTTAAACCACTTTTTTTGTTGTTTTATTTGCTTAATTTTCACACTTCAAAAACTAATCCTGATGGTTCCATGTCCCAATTAAACAATCTTATGCAAACAAAACATTTAAATCCATCATACAAAAAGGCTCATCTTATCTTCTCACATGAGTAGAGCCTCAGAACACACAGTGTTCAGTTCCTTCATTATCCAAAGGGACAATGTTTGGCCCCACAACTGAGGATTCCAAAACTCCTGGCAGTTAAAAGAACCAAACTAGAGTAGCAGCCCTTTCCTTAAGGGATAAATGTAAACAGTGGCATCTGTTATCAAACATAGAATGTAACACTGTGTTCTGAAACAGGTTTCCATTATTCCTTAAAAATTCCTCTTTTTATGATAATTTCTAACTGAAAACCATTAACCAGAAATTTAGAAAATGAGATAAGCAGTTAACAACACAGTGATTTTATACTGAAGAAATGTGAAAAGAAGCAATTACTTAATAATTGCATTTGAAATCATCTATGGAGGCTGGTTTTCTCAAATTCATATCCTGGAAGTTTTAGAAAGATGTAATAGGGCCAATAAGAACTTTCCTCATAAATAAATCTCAGTTTTTATCTCAAATATAATGAGATTATGAAGATCGATGTCAGGAGGTCAGAATTTTCGTGGAGCTGCCTAGGGACTCACTGCTAACCCATCTTTCCAAGGCTGTGTAGATGATCATATCATCACCATCAGACCTTCCCCTGAGCTTTGGCTACCACATCTGGTTTAGGTGTTGTGTATCTAAATGAGCTGCAATGAGCTCATCCGAAGTGGGAGACATGACAAACAGTTCCTCTTTGCTCTAACAAACATCTTGAGTGTGAGAGAACCCCTTATTGGTGGCTTTCTCACATTAATAATAACTTGATACTGAGCACTAATTAGGTTACTGGATAGCAATACAAAGTACACTGTCAGTTGGTACAGTTATTATTCTCCTTCTGTAGATGAGGAGACCAAAGCCCCAGAAGATTAAAGAACTCGCCAGTGTCACATGGAGCTCCTCTTGGTCTCTGAACTGTTCTGCCTTCCACAAAGCATCAGTTCCCACCTCCTCACCCCTCACCAGCCAGAAGGCCCTCAGCTGGAAGTCTGATTTCAAGTGTTGAGACATGGCCAAGACAAAGCCTTATTGCAGTTTGACTCCTTTTAGTAGGCCAACTTTGCATCTGTCCTCGGGCCCCGTAGGCCAATGAATGGACTGGCTGATGTGAAAAGGGAAAGTATCTGCTCTTAGGAGCTCCAATCCCCACATTCAGAGAAAGAGAGGGGAGTCAAAGGTGGAACGGTGGGACTATGACTCAGCATCAGCCTTGAGACAGTTCTGCTAGAAACAGCTGGTAAGATGTGCAGCAGGGGACAGATGGAGGTTATCCTTATTCTGAAGATAAACAGTCTTTAACTCACAGTGTTCTACCCACGTGGTATATCTCTATGTCTAACTACAAGTGCGGGAAGATCCAGACGGTGAAATGCATGCTGCCTGCTGGACACACTGTCTCCCTCCTAGTTAAGGCCACAAAGTGGTGAGAGAGGGGCCGGGATAGTCTCTGTGAGCAGGACCTGGTGGGAGCTTCACGGAAGCCACCAGAGGCCTCTTGTGGGCTGCGCTCCCCAGCTCTTACCTCGCCGACCATTTTCACATCTTCCCGCCCAAACCAATCGGGCTCGTAGACCTCATGGAGCGACTCGGTGAGCTTCATGGAGGCCTCCTGCATACCTAGCGTTGGAGCAAAACAACTCCTGTTAGAAATAAGTGGTCAATGAGTCTCTTCCTATGCCTCCCTCCTACTTTTCTAAGTGAGGGGATAACCTTGAGAACTTGCTAATTAATTTACTGGCTCACAGTTTTTGAGGTTAGGAGAAAAGGAGAAATTCTGCAGGCACAGTTGCTGCTTGCATCTTCAATCTCATCTTTCCCTGAGGGTCTCCAAGACTTATCTGAGAGCACTGTGCATTTTCTGTTATTTATGTGACATTGACAGATACTGTGTCTTGAAAGAAATCAACATGTCCTACTCTGAAATCAACAGCAGCGATAATAATGTATCTTATTTTATTCATTATCACTTGTTTAAATGGCATGAACCACTTAACTTGGATAGAACAGCTAGAATTCTGGCCCATATAATTGAAAAGTTCTAGAAATAAAATTAATTCTAAATAACTTAAATATAAATAATAAATCATCTTTAGAAGCCAGCAGAATCAAAATCAGTTCAGGTATAACAGTTGAAGGTGGTTTGCATGCCCTAAAAACAACATTAAATAGAAGAAAGAAAAAGGTTTTCTTTTTTTTAGTATTATCAAAAGCTGTAATAGCTTGTAAGTCAGAACTCCCAGAAAAGTTAGTGTTCTTTAGCCTTTCAGTCAGAATTTTCACTAGAAAGTACATTTGTATGCTGCAAAATGTGTTTATTAATAATGGGAAAGATAGAATGTTTCAGAGCGTGGCATGGTGATATAAAGTACCATGAAGTGTTTTCCAGTTGTGTCCCATCCCACCCCCACCCCCACTTTAAAAAAAAAAAAAAAAGGTTAAAGTCAGTGCTGGATTGCTGTGGAGACAGCTCACAGCTGAGAACAACACAAGTGCACCAAACTCTCCCCACCAACTCCAAAAAGACCTGACCTTTGACACTAGAAGGAGCTGGAGAAAGGGAGAGCAGGGAAAAATCAAAGGGTTGTCTTCAGAAATTAAAATGCAGCTCATAAACTTAATGCCCATGTATCACAAATGGAAATCTTTCACTGAACTACAGACTCGATTAGGGGCCTGTTGGACGTAAGGTAGTTTCTCAGTTCAAGTGTGCAAGAAAAAGACAGAACTAAAGAAGATGTCTGAAATAACTGAAGTATATCCTTGAAGATGAATAAAACATAGCATATAATTTGGTATTTCATAATACATTTTTACTCCCTTGGCATAAAACATTTCCCCCTTCCTTTCCCTTATAAGTGGTAGCTATATATTTGGTCTTTGCACAGTAGAGTTATGAATGTGTTTTCAGGGCCACATGGAGTGTGGAGGTTGTGATCCTCTCTCCATGAAGACTGGATCATTGAGCATGTTAAAGGATGTTCTTTATACGGTGTGCCACCTCCACACCTACTGCAAGTACTTGGGTACCACAGATGAAACCCTGGAAGTCTAGGTGTGATGGTTAATTTTACATGTCATCTTAGCGAGGTTTGGTCAAACACTGGCCTAGATGCAGCTGTGGAGGAATTCTGTAGATGAGATTAACATCTAAAATCAGTTAACTTTAAGGAGAGGAGACTGCCCTTGACGATGTAGGTGAACCCAATTCAATAAGTAGGAGGTCTTAAAAAATGACCAGAGAGAAGAAAATCTGCCTCAAGTTGACAACCTCAACTCCCCTCAGAATTTCCTGCCTGCCTGACTCCTGTGGGGACTATGGGCTCACAACTTTAACATCAACTCTTGCTAGAATTTCCAGCCTGCCAGCCTTCTCTACAAATCTTGAACTTGCCAGCGATCACAATTGCCTGAGAAAATCTTGACTGATACACTAGGATAGGAAAATAACCAGGAATAACTCGAGTCTCCAGGGATTCTGATGAAATAGAGCCATGCAAGTGTAGAGACAGCTAAAAATGATGCAAAAACCTGCATCCTTCCCCAGTGCTCTGAATCTGAGTGAGTGAGAATGTTCCTCATCACCGCAGAGGGCTGGTAACATTCACCCCTCCCTATGGACAAGCAAATCTGTAGACATCAACATTCATAGCAAAAGTTGTCACTAGTTGACCAGTTGAAGCCCTTACATGATTCAGATGCCGGATGACATCTGAAGTTTTCTTTTAAATCTTTGTATTAAGTGTCATGAAAATTATAAACAGCTGAGTAGAAAGAGTCGTAAATTTCTAAAAAGAAGAAAAAATGAAATGGTGACATTATAGAAACAAATTACCTTTGTGGTAAAAAATGAAACTATGAATGTAAGCTTAAAATAAAAGTGTATAAAATAAAATTAATCGTTGAAACTAAAACCACAACAGGGCAGTAAATAAATCTATTAACAGCCAAAAATAATGACCAATTACCACATGTAAGTACTGATGGATAATTTGGAAAGAATCCATTGCAATACAAAAGTGGTTTCCTGAATAGCTACTACATGGGAAGTGTTTGATGCATACACAGGTGAAAAGCCCTGTTCTCAAGGGACATAAAGACTGATGGAGATTTTAAGGATTAAGAAGTGGAAAGAGGAGTGACTCATTTAAAATTTACTCTTCTGACAGATTATAATAGAGAAATAAAAAGCTAAAACCCAAGATCCCTTCAAAGTAATTAGACAACATAGCACAATAAATGCTAAATGCTACCTCTGGCTTTCAATAATATCTAACATCCAATAATTTCTTAAAAGATTCATGAATTCCACAACTGCATCATATATAGAAGAACAACTATTTTACTGTTGGATGAAATCACTTCCCTCTCCTCAAAATTTTGGACCTTCTCCAAGACATTTATTGTGACATCCTCTATTTCCACTCACAACCAAATTTGTGAGCTTCTATTTTCATCCTCTAAGATCTGTTGCATAGATTGCATTGCTACAGGAGTACTCTTTGCTTTGACAGCCCGAGGGTATGTTTTAGTTAAAAATAACATCAGTAAAATACATCGTGACAGTAACCAGCAGCAATAACCGAACCATAAAAAAAACATGTGAAATACTGCGTATATCTAAGCAGCTCTGCCCCAATGTTTGGAAGAGAGCTGTTATGGAAGACAGAGCAGTTGTCTCAGAGTAAAACAGGAAGGCAAATCTTTCTCCTACAGTCTCAAGGAGGAAGGCAAGTATGAGAGCAAGAGTGTGAAAGAAAACAGGCAGACTGTGAGGTGGTCCAGGAACAGTCAACCCCCCACCACCACCTCGGGTCATATTTACAGCACAAACCACATACTACTAACAAATATTAACTACATTCCCTGGGCCACTCTCCATTTAAAGAAAGATCTTGCGTGTTCATCATCCCCATGTTTGGCCTCTACCACCACCCACATGCCGGTGGCTCCTAAATCCACGTTCCTACTGGCCATCTCCACTCGGACGTCTTACCAGTACCTCCAGTGTCCCAACTCCAAATCAAACTCTCAGCTTCCCTGTCCAAACCTGCTCCTGCCCCTTTTCCCAATCCTCATGAATGTCACCCAGTTGTCCCAGTTATAAAACTGGAAGTCATCCTAAATTCACCTGACCACACTGAATTTGTCACCAAGACATGTCAGTTCTGCCTCGTGATTCCCAAATCCACGAATCCACACCCTCCTTCCATCCCCATTGTACTGCCCTGGAATCAGCACTCATCATCAATTATTTAGATTAGATGAAATAATCCATGAAGTACATGGTACACAGCAAACACCAAATGTCAACCATCATTATGAAAAATATTTTTGGAGGCAGTATGGCATAATAACTAAGACTGTTAAAAATCTTGGTCCATCACATACCATCTGTGTGATTTTAGGGAAATTACCTAACAGTCCTAAACCTCACTTTTCCAAAGTGAAAAGTAGCAATGAATAATAGACCCGCTAGAAGGTGGTAATGAGAAGCATATGAGAAGCAGCAGGGATAGAACTTAGCTTAGGGCTGGACACACAGTGCTCCATAATGAACCATTACACAATCATAGGGGACTGGTGGTTTGATGGACTGAGCCCTCTACCACAGGATTTGCCCTTGGCAAGACTTGCTGCAAAGGAGAGGCTAGGCCTGCCTATAATTGTGCCTAAGAGCCTCCTCCCGAATGCCTCTTTGTTGCTCAGATGTGGCCTCTCTCTCTAGCTAAGCCAACTTGGCAGGTGAAATCACTGCCCTCCCCACTACGTGGGATCTTGACACCCAGGGGAGTGAATCTCCCTGGCAACGTGGAATATGACTCCCAGGGAGGAATCTAGACCCAGCATTATGAGATGGAGAACATCTTCTTGACCAAAAGGGGGATGTGAAAGGAAATGAAATAAGCTTCAGTGGCAGAGAGATTCCAGAAGGAGTCAAGAGGTCACTCTGGTGGGCACTCTGACGCACAATAGAAACAACCCTTTTTAGGTTCTAATGAATTGGAATAGCTAGCAGTAAATACCTGAAACTATCAAACTACAACCAAGAACCCATGAATCTTGAAGACGATTGTATAAAAATGTAGCTTATGAGGGGTGACAATGTGATTGGGAAAGCTGTATGGACCACACTCCCCTTTGTCTCATTTATGGATGGATGAGCAGAAAAATGGGGGAAGAAAAAAAAAAGGATCCAGTGTTCTCTTTTACTTTGATTGTCCTTTTTCACTTTAATGTTTCTTCTTCTTATTTTTGTCTGTGTGGTAATGAAAATGTTCAAAAATTAATTTTGGTGATGAAGTACAACTATATAATGGTACTGTGAACAACTGAATGTACACTTTGTATGCCTGCATGGTATGTGAATATATCTCAATAAAAATGAATTAAAAAATAATGAAAAATTATCATTATTATTAGACCATTGGACTAGCCTTCTCACAGGTCTTCTCGTCTGCAGTTTCATTTCCTCTAGCCTGAATTCCACATAGCCACAATTATTCTTTCTAAAATGCTAATCTGATCATGTGACTCCTTCCCTTGCCTATGATAATGTACTAACTCCCCATTGACAGTCTAAAACCTCAATGTGCCACATGATGCTTAACACAATTCTTTATACATTGGCTTCCCACCTCACCACATCCCATCCAGCTCAGTGCCCTGCCTGTACCTCACTGACCTCTTGTTCCCTAAAAGCCTATGCATACCCCTGCCTCTTGGTCTCTGTACATTTCCTTTCTTTCCCTGCATGTCCTCCTAATATCAACCTCTGTCTGTAGCATCCCTCCATCTGATGACCACCTGTGTCCCCTGCTAAGGTGCATTCGTAAGTTCCAGGGAAAGACCATTCCTGTCCCAGTTTCCTGCCTCTGAGGTAGGGTGGAGCACTGGCCTCCAGGATGGCACTCAATACACATTTATGTTAAAACATGCATTACCATGCATACCTGGACTATTTATTTAACTTTCCCCATCTCTACTGTGAGTTCCTTGAGAGCAGGCACTGTCTCGTTCATCCCTGCATCTCCATTTCCTAGAGCAGTGCCAGGCACACAAATGGCATCTGCTAAAATAAAGAGCTGCTTGCTGCTAAAATAAATAAGAGATTTAAGAGCTATCTTTCAAAGCCCAAGCATCCTTCAGCAAAAATGACAAAGACCTACAGAGATGACGGCCACCCAGAGATCAATGATAACGTGCAGAGTAGAGAGCTCATTTAACCCGACTTCATACAACCACAGTTTTAGAACTTCTGAGGGGCTTCAGAGTATTTGGGGCACTTTATAGATGAGGAAACCAAGGCAGCTGAGCGGTGCTGTGGTTTCTCCACACTTGCCCTGGGGCTAGACCTAGGAGCCGTGACTCTCCAAGACCAGTTCTCCTCCTTCTAACGCTGCCCGCATTATAGTACAACTAGTTAGAGTTGTTTTTATGAAACAAGAAAAAAATTGGCCATGGAAGCCCCTGGAAAATGCAAATTACATTTACTTAATGCACATCCCTTTTCTTTAAGTGTGTTCCCAAAACCCAAAATGTGTTGTTCTAAGGAACACCAATTGCTCACTGGACTTTGAAAAGAGAAATGCATCCCACAGCCAGAAACTGCTGGGAAATGCTGCCCATCCTGCATGCCTTCGCATCCTAAAGGCCCTGAGAAGCTCTGTAGGGACCTGTTTAAAACTTCGTTGCACCCAACTTTGGCTAAACTAGTTTAAACATATTCTCTTTTATGGAGTAACATTTGTTAACATCACTCAACCAGCCAAACCCATTATGGGGAAAACCTGCTATAAGGTTCTTTTTCCTTATTATGGAATCCAGGCAACCTCTGATAGAAAGGCTGCTTTCACGCTCCACCAGCATCTGTCTGGAGCTAACTCCTCAGTCCCAGTGGGTTCTACTAGTCCACGTTAAGGGAAAAAGTTATGCCAGTTCTTTTAAGCAGCACTCTCTATGTTAAGGAGGTAATAATTCAAAATATATAGACTTAGGAAAGAGAAAGAATTCATTTATTCAACATATTTATTCACATTTTTTAAAATAAGTTAAGATAGAAAGTCCTGTGCTTGAAATAATGTATGATTTCTTGTGTTCAACTCTTAATCAATAATGAAAAGAATACCTACAAGTGGCCTCAATTTTCTAATAAAATTGTTACAAAGATTTAAGGCAGAGTTGATTTTAAATTTTGGAGCAGTTAACTATGAGCTCTATAAATTTGTGGAAGTTAAATTCTTAAGACTCACTTCTTTGCAAATGTAAAATAGGGTGAGTGACATTTATCATAGAGCTGTGTTGAGAAGTCACTAAAAGGAAATATGCCTAAAATGCTTAGAGTGGAGCCTAGCACATAGTAAGCGCTCATTAAAACCTAACTGTAGTAAGTTGTTGTTACTCCATTGTATGGATGAACTCTAATTTTTGAAACCGACATCCTGCCCTTGGGCATCAAATGCAAAGGCCACATAAGCAAGTGGGAAAGAGCAAGGGTTGAGAAGACACACAAACCATTATATGCACCCTGGGCCTACTGTTTACCAGTCAGTGACTGTGGACAAGCTATTTAACCTCCCTGTGCCTCACTTTTCTTATCTACAAAATGGAGATAATAATAGTTTCTCCCTCATAGAGCGGTCATGAAGATTATAGCTATCTGCCTGGCACACAGAAAGCTTAAATACATTTTAGTTTAAACGTTAATTTCACTAATTTTTTTATCATGACTAAATTTTTATTAAGATTCTCATTATTTTATTATTTATCAATATGGTTATAACTATCAACATTTTTTGTGTGTGCCACCTGGGCATCCATCTTACTTTGGCTAAGACACTTGCCTTAAAACTGACCTCTGGCCTAGTTAAAAAACAGCTTTCCACCCCTGGGGCATCAACTCCCCCAGATCCCAAAGGCTTATCCGCAGCCCACCCAGAACCCACAGCTGGTTCCAAATGGTAAACTAACCACCCCCACCACCCTAGGACCCCCAGTCCCTTTCCCTTTTCGTGCACATTGGCTTTAAGTTAATGAATCCTTGACTCCCTGGCACAAGCCCCTCTCTGTGTGTGTGCTTTCTGCTCACTGGATGAGCCAGCTGAGCCCATGGCGCTACCCATGGACCCCTCATGGCACCTCACCCCACCCGGGACCTCTGAGTAACAAAGGATCTCTTCTCATGCAGGATGGCCTCGGCTTCCCATCATGTCACACCTGACCTCCACCAGGACCCAACTATAAAATCCATCTGAATCAATTCGGAACAGATGCCTTTGTGGTTCATTTCACAAATCCACGTTGAAACCATTAGAATGAAGTCTTAAATAGAACTGATGTATCAAAAGGTATGACCAAAAAAAAAAAAAGAGGGAATGCTCATTTCAAGGATTTTACCAAACTTCTCTCCAGAAAAACTGTTCTACCAGCAAGCAATGTACGAAAGGACTCTTATCCTCACAGCATTGCCATTGCTGGGTATTGTAGTCTTCTTCAAGGAAAAAAAAATGTCTTTGAATATTTGGAAGAAAAATGAAGGTATATCCCTTTTGATGTTAATTTTCTCAGACTACATGAGAGGCTAAGCAGTTTTTTCACATTTATCACTGTTCTGTATTTCTTCTTTGGCTAATTTTCTCTTCATATGTTTTACTTTTAAAAAAAAAAACTGGTCTTCATTGAGTTTAATTACTGAGCTCTTTGTATTGTTCACTTTTATTAAATACGTTGTCAAAATGACTTTTTTTAAACATATGTAAATGCTACATATTTATGAGATCAAGTATCTCCAATTTTGGCTTTACGGTTTCTGTCTTTTGGGTTATAAAGACCTTCTCCACCCAAGACTGTAGACTAAGTCTACTGTATTTTAGTCTAGTACTTTAGACTATTTCTTTGTATGAATATTGCAATCTTTATAATATCTGGATTTGGGAAAGAGTAAATTTTCCCAAAGACCCCTTGTCAAATGATCCATTTTTCTCACCACTGATCTGAAAATTTGCCTTATCATGTATACCATTCATCGGTACACCTGGATTTGACTCAGCGCAGGGAGCTGGATCTTGTATAGCAGATACAGAACAGACCACACCCCCATATCCCTTCTCATCCACTGGCCTCATTTCTCTGCCTTGCAAAGCTGAGGCAAACAAATTCCGGGGTCTCTCCATTCCAGTCAGCTCAGTAGGGCTGCAAGTACAGCGGCTCACACAAGCCAGAGGCAGCGTAGGAGTGCATTTCCTGAAAACCCTCCCCCTGCCCTGCCTCTGCCTCTATCCCCTGCTCCTCCCAGCTTGAGGATTTGAGTATGAGCCTTGGGGGTGTTCTCTTGAGGCATGCCTTCTTGCAGGGACTAAGCCAGCTGTAGCTTTTCTTCAACAAGGTCTCAAGCTCACTCTCTCTAACAAAATGTCCTAGAAATCTCTGGCATGTGGGTGGCACCTATTCCCAGTCTCCAGCATAAGGGCAGACATTTTTCCTCTGTATATTCTGATCACCATTTCAACGGGAATTTGGGGGAGGGTGGAGTTGAACACCTGTGCTCAAGTAGCCATCTTGCCAGAAAGCCAAACGGCTCTGCAGTTAACACTAAGTCCTGTCACTCTGCGAATTCCAAGAACAAGCTGTGCTTGGTAACATGAAGTTCACAACTCAAAACACATTACCTTTGATAGCTGTTAAGTATCCCCGGAGTTCTCGCTGAAGTCTGGTGCCCTCTGCCTGAAAAACACACAAACACAGAAATGCTAAACAGTCTTGCCTATATTTTGCATGCAAATGTATAAAAAGCGTAAGTGAAAGTTTCAAATTATTATTGCCAGAGGCTCATTCTTGAAAGGAGTCAAAACTCGGCATGCAGGCTAACCAAGGGGATGCCTGCCAGTAAGATAATTATGTCAATAAATAAATAATTTTATTCAGCTGAAAAGGAAAAGGAGAGAAGGCAAATGACACTTTGCTAAGAGTGGAAAATATGACCCATCATATAGTCTTCTAAATATTCAAGAGCTATCAAGTATCTAAACTTTGACACATGGATTAAGAATGATAAGGAATAAATCTCCACTGTCCAATATGATAGCCACTGGCCACATGTGGCTACAGATTATGATGTGCTGTAAGTGCAAAATACACACCAGGTTTTAGAAACTTAGTATGAAAAAAATATAAACTAATATATTTTACATTGATTACATGTTTAAATGACAATATTTTGGATATCTTGTGTTCAATGAAATATATTATTAAAATTAATTTCACCTATTTCCTTTCACTTTTTTAACGTGGTCCCCAGAAATTTTAAATTATATAGGCGGTTTGCATTATCTTTTAATGGACAGCACTCAAACAGAGAAATTGATATAGAGTAAATTTTACATACAAACGCTTGTTTTGGTTTGGATTCCCCTTAGGAACTGTGAGACTTCAAGGTGAGGATTAGATTGCAAGTCGACTGTTTGGGAGCTGATCCAACAAATGGCAGAAGGGGAGTGAATAAGCGAGACGGGAAAGAGAAGAGAGCATTATGATAATGCAGAGTCCATATCAAGCAACTTGTACGCCATGGGCAACTGGGACTGTTCTGCTGGAGAATCCTGGGAGATAAAGTCAAACAAATACTTAACAGAGACCCTACCCAAAGAACAAGAGAGCAGGGGTATCTACCCACCAACTCCTGTAAGTAACTGGTTGGGGGTTGTTTTGGGGGATATTAATTCTCCAGCATATCCACAAGGGGCAGAGAAGTCTCCAGTGGCCAGATAAGTCTTCAGACAACTCCAGTGCTAGCAACTCCAAGTGAGACCAGTAGGCTCAGAAAAGAGAGGTACTAGGGACATGTAGCTGGGCACCACCAGCATCTACTATGACGCTACAACTAAAAATACAAAAATTACATGCATTTTAATTCCATAATCACTTAACAAAATTGCAGAGAGCTAGCATACAGAATGAACCCACCTTGCGTTTAATGAAAATATAGCAAATATAATATTTATATTCAATTCCACGAACGTCTGTTAGTACTTACCAAAACAAGATGAAAAAGAAAAATAACTATTGCCTTCAGTAACTAGCAATAATCTAGTAGAAGAACAAAATATCTAAATAAAAAATTGCAGTGCAAGGCAGACAGCATTTAGCTCTGCAACATTAAAAGTGTTTGGAGGCAGGAGGCGGGGCAAGATGGAGGAGTGGTGAGGAGCAGAATTTCGTCTCTCCCCTAGAGCAGCTGGCAATTACCCAAGAACTATATGAAACAGTGTTTTCGGGGTCTCCAGTAACCAGTCACACATTGGACACAAGTTTGGAACTGGAGGAAAAGCTGAGATGGCAGCGAACATTGTAAGTTCCCCGGACCAGGGGTCTGGCGCCCCTCCCCACCCAGACCTCACAGACTGTCTTGCTGCCAGCTCCCTGAAAGGGGGGGGGAAAAAAAAACAAAAAAACAGCAATCTGCTGAGGGCAAGAAGGGAGGCTCAACCCAGCCTCAACTGCAGAATTAATTAACAAATTAATTACCTAACTTTGGGAGCTGGGGTGCTAAAGAAGGGCTGGGCTCTGAGAAGTGGGGGCACGTAAAAGCGGGCACCCATTCCCAGACTCCAAAAAAGCCATTTTTTTTTCCCCTACATTTTGTCCCTTCTGGCTTCTCACTGATGCCTTATCTTTTTGGATTTCAATAGCCCCCGGCAGGGGTGGAACTGAAGCAGTTGGAGAGTACTTATCAGACAATAGCCCAAAGCATATCTTTAAATGCTCTATTCTGACACTGACAAAACTTCCAGGCTGGGGAAAGACTTTTAAAAGAGACTCTTTTTTTTTGTTTTCCTTTTCTCTTTTTCTTGATTTCTTTTCTTTTCTTTTTTTTTTTTTTAAACTAAAAGTAATATATGTGGTTATTTTCCATCGGAACACCCAGGTTGAGGGACTAGGCTGGGCTTGGGGGAGACAGAGTACCCACAGTGTCTTTGAGTTCCTTATTCACTACTGAAGGTCTCCACCCCAGTCTTTAATAGGCAACGCAGGCTGACCAAGGAATCTACCTGGAGAGGCCCCAAAGAGGAGAGAGGAGAAGGGAATAGTGCCCCTGAGAGACAACTGGAGTTCTGAGGATTGGGAGAGTGGACGGAGGTCCAGCTCAACTGGCAGTCCTCCTTCTGGGAATTCAGACCCCAGGGGCTGGAATTCAGATTCCAGCTTCAGTCAGCCACGCCCCTGACAGGATCAGAGTCACCAGGAGAACTAAAGGCTCCACACCTCCTTACACTGGTGGGGGAGCTGCGGGCTGGCCAGCGCCACCTGCTGGACAGGAGAGGAAAAGCACCAATACTAAAGGCCTCATAGGAGGGTCTCATTCCCAGGAAGACTCCATACCCTCCCAGTGAGACCTGGGCCTCACTAGACTGGGAAAATCTGACTAGGGTCGACCATATCTGACGAGACCCACTCACAAAAAGGTTACATAGAGGCAGAGCAAGAAACAGAAAAAACAAGAGGGGAAAAATTCTGATCAACTAAATAGAACCTAAGTTAGAGGTCTAGAATAAGTTGAACTGAATAACAGAGGCCAGAGAACAAAGCCAACCAACAAGAAAACCACTAGGTAAATGACAGAAAACAAGCTCCAAAATAAACTAATCAAGCAAATCAGATGCCTAGACAACTTAAGATAACAAGCCATACCAGGAAACACGAAAACATGGACCAGCCAAAGGAACAAACTAATAGCTCAGCTGAGACACAGGAGTGGAGGCAACTAATGTTAAATAAATTTGATGAAATGAAGGAAGATATAGCAAAAGAGCTGAAGGATATAAAGAAGACACTGGATGACCATAAAGAAGAATTCATAAACTTAAAAAAACAAATGGCAGAACTCATGGGAATGAAGGCCACAATGGAGGAGATGAAAAAACACAATGGAGGGACACAATAGTAGATTTGAACAGGCAGAAGAAAGGATCAGTGAACTGGAAGAAAGGTCATTTGAATTCATACACACAAAAGAACAGATGGTGAAAAAAATGGAAAAATATGAGCAGGGTCTTAGGGAGCTGAGTGACAACATGAAATGCACAAATATATGTGTTATGGGTATCCCAGAAGGAGAAGAGAGGGGAAAAGGGGCAGAAAGAGTAATAGAAGACATATTCACTGAAAATTTCCCAACTCTTATAAAAGACAGAAAATTAGAGATTCAAGAAGTACAACGTACCCCAAATAGAATAGATCCCAATAGACCTACTCCAAGACACTTACTGGTCAGATTGTCCAATGTCAAAGACAAAGAGAGGATTCTGAAAGCAGCAAGAGAAAAGCAATCCATCACATACAAGGGAAGGTCAATAAGACTATGTACAGATTTCTCTGCAGAAACCATGGAGGCAAGAAGACAGTGGCATGATATATTTAAGATACTGAAAGAGAAAAACTGCCAACGAAGAATTCTATATCCAGCAAAACTTTCCTTCAAAAATGAGAGAGAGATTAAAACTTTTTCAGACAAACAGACACTGAGAGAGTTTGTGAATAAGAGACCGGCACTACAAGAAATACTAAAGGGAGTGCTACAGGCTGATAGGAAAAGACAGGAGAGAGAGAGTTGGAGAAGAGTGCAGAAATGAAGATTATCAGGAAAGGTAAAAGGAGAGGAAAAAATAAGATATGACATATAAATTCCAAAAAACAAAATGGTAGTAGAAAGTACTGCCCTTACTGTAACAACACTAAATGTAAATGGATTAAACTCCCCAATAAAAAGACACAGACTGGCAGAATGGATTAAAAAACAGGACCCATCTATATGCTGTGTACAAGAAACTCACTTTAGACACAAGGACAAACATAGACTGAAAGTGAAAGGATGGAAAAAGATATTTCATGCAAACAACAACCAGAAAAAAGCAGGAGTAGCTATACTAATATCAGACAAGTTAGACTTCAAAAGCGAAACAATTAAAAGAGACAAAGAAGGACACTATATATTAATAAAAGGGTCAACTTCATCAAGAAAACATAACAGTCATAAATATTTATGCACCAAACCAGAATGCCCCAAAATTCATGAGGCAAACACTGCGATCACTGAAAGGAGAAATAGATACCTCTGCAATAATAGTTGGAGACTTCAATTCACCACTCTCATCAATGGATAGAACATCTAGACAGAGGATCACTATAGAAACAGAGATGTTGAATTGTATGATAAATGAACTAGTCTTGACAGACATTTATAGAACACTACATCCAACAACAGCAGGATACACTTTTTTTCTCAAGTGCTCATGGAACATTCTCCAGGATAGACCACATGTTGGGTCGTGTGCTGGTTTGAATGTATTATGTCCCCCAGAAAAAGCCATATTCTTTGATGCAATTTTGTGGGGCAGACAGAATAGTGGGGATTAAGTTGGAACGTTTGAATTAGGTTGCTTGCATGGAGATGCGCCCCACCCAACCATGGATGATAACTGATGGGATATTTCCATGGAGGTGTGGCCCCACCCATTCAGGGTGGGCCTTGATCAGTGGAGCCATATGAATGTGCTGGCTCAAGGAGCTGGAACTGAGTGCAGCTGTGAGTGACGTTTTGAAGAGGAGCAAGCTTGCTAGAGAGGAACGTCCTGGGAGAAAGCCATTTTGAAACCAGAACTTTGGAGTAGACGCCAGCCACATGGCTTCCCAGCTAACAGAAGTTTTCCAGACGCCATTTGCCATCCTCCAGTGAAGGTACCTGATTACTGATGTGTTACCTTGGACACTTTATGGCCTGAAGACTGTAACTGTATAGCCAAATAAACCCCCTTTTTATAAAAGCCAATCCATCTCTGGTGTTTTGCATTCCGCAGCATTAGCAAACTAGAACAGGTCACAAAGCAAGTCTCAACAAATTTAAAAATATTGATATTATACAAAACACTTTCTCAGACCACAATGGAATGAAGTTGGAAATAAATAAAAGGCAGAAGGTCATAAAATTCACAAACATATGGAGGCTAAACAACACCCTCTTAGAAAACCAGTGGGTAAAGGAAGAAATTACAAGAGAAATTAGTAAATACCTCGAGGCAAATGACAATGAAAACACAACTTATCAAAACTTATGGGATGCAGCAAAGGCGGTGCTGAGAGGGAAATTTATTTCCCTAAATGCCTATATTAAAAGAGAAGAGAGAGCAAAAATTGAAGAGTTAACTGCTCACCTGGAGGAATTAGAGAAAGAACAGCAAACTAACCCCAAAGCAAGCAGAAGGGAAGAAATAACAAAGATTAGAGCAGAAATAAATGCAACTGAGAACAGGAAAACAACAGAGAGAATCAACAAAACCAGAAGTTGGTTCTTTGAGAAAATCAATAAAATCAATGGACCACTGGCTAGGCTAACAAAAAAAAAGAGAGAGCAGATGCAAATAAATGCAATCAGAAATGGGAAAGGAAATATAACTACCGACCCTGCAGAAATTAAGGAGATAATGAGAAGATACTATGAGCAACTATATGCTAATAAACTAGACAACTTAGATGAAATGGACAACTTCCTAGGAAAGCATAAACAACCAACATTAACTCAAGAAGAAATAGATGACCTCAACAAACCAATCTCAAAAGAGATTGAGTCAGTCATCAAAAAGCTCCCAAAAAGGAAAAGCCCAGGACCAGATGGTTTCACATGTGAATTCTACCAAGCATTCAAGAACGAATTAGTACCAATCCTGCTCAATCTCTTCAAAAAAAACTGAAGAAGAGGGAAAGCTACCTAACTCTTTCTATGAAGCCATCATCACCCTAATACCAAAACCAGGCAAAGATACTACAAACAAAGAAAATTATAGACCAATTTCTTTAATGAATATAGACACAAAAATCCTCAACAAAATACTCGCAAATCGAATCCAGCAGCACATTAAAAGAATTATACACCACGACCAGGTGGGATTTATTCCAGGTATGCAAGGCTGGTTCAACACAAGAAAATCAATTAATGTAATACACCACATCAATAAATCAAAGCAGAAGAACCACATGATCATCTCGATTGATGCAGAAAAGGCATTTGACAAAATTCAACAGCCTTTCCTGATGAAAACACTTCAAAGGATAGGAATAGAAGGGAACTTTTTCAATATGATAAAGGCAATATATGAAAAACCCACAGCTAACACCACACTCAATGGGGAGAGACTGAAAGCTTTTCCACTAAGGTCAGGAACAAGACAGGGATGCCCACTATCACCATTGCTATTCAACATTGTGCTGGAAGTTCTAGCTAGAGCAATTAGGCAAGAAAAAAAACTAAAAGGCAACCAAATTGGAGAGGAAGAAGTAAAACTTTCACTATTTGCAGATGACATGATTCTATATGTAGGTAATCCAGAAAAACCTACAGCAAAGCTACTAGAACTAGTCAATGAATACAGCAAAAGTAGCAGGCTACAAGATCAACACGCAAAAATCTGTAGTGTTCCTATACACAAGGAATGGGCAACAAGAGGAGGAAATCAAGAAAAAAATCCCATTTACAATAGCAACCAAAAGAATCAAGTATTTAGGAATAAACTTAACCAAGGACACAAAAGACCTTCACACAGAAAACTATAAGAAACTGCTAAAAGAAACTGAACAAGACCTGAAAAAATGGAAGAACATGCCATGTTCATGGATTGGAAGACTAAATATAGTTAAGATGGCAATTTTACCTAAACTGATTTACAGATTCAATGAAATACCAATTCAAATCCCAACAACTTACTTTACAGAAACAGAAAAACCAATAACTAAATTTATTTGGAAGGGTAAGGTGCCCTGAATAGCCAAAAATGTCTTGAGAAAGAGGAATGAAGTGGGAGGTCTCACACTACCTGACTTTGAAGCATATTACAAAGCTACAGTGCTCAAAACAGCATGGTACTGGCATAAGGACAGATATACTGATCAATGGAATCGAACTGAGTGTTCAGAAGTAGACCCTCACATCTATGGACAACTGATCTTTGATAAGGCAGTGAAGCCGAAGCAACTGGGGAAGAGCAGCCTGTTCAATAAATGGTGTTTGGAGAACTGGATATCCATTTCCAAAAGAATGAAAGAGGATGCCCATCTCACACCTTATACCAAAATTAACTCAAAGTGGATCAAAGACCTAAACATTAGCACCAAGACCATAAAACTCTTAGAAGAAAATGTAGGGCAATATCTTAAAGATCTTGTGAAAGGAGGTGGTTTCTTAGACCTCACACCCAAGGCACGAGCAACCAAAGAACAAATAGACAAATGGGATCTCCTCAAAATTAAACACTTTTGTACATCAAAGGACTTTGTCAGAAAAGTCAAAAGGCAACCTACACAATGGGAGATGATATTTGGAAACCACATATCAGATAAGGGTTTAATATCCCGAATATATAAAGGAATCCTGCATCTCAATAACAGAAAGACAAACAATCCAATTAAAAAATGGGCAAAAGACATGAACAGACATTTTTCTGAAAAGGAAATACAAATGGCTCAAAAGCATATGAAAAAATGCTCAACTTCACTGGCTATTAAGGAAATGCAAATCAAAACCACGATGAGATATCATCTCACACCTACCAGAATGGCCATTATCCAAAAAACAGAAAATGACAAGTGCTGGATAGGATGTGGAGAAAGAGGCACACTTATTCATTGTTGGTGGGAATGTAGAATGGTGCAACCACTCTGGAAGACAGCGTGGAGGTTCCTTAGGAAGCTAAGTATAGATTTGCCATATGATCCAGCTATTCCATTGCTGGGTATATACTCAGAGGAACTGAAACTTAAGACACAAACAGACATTTGTAAACCAATGTTTATGGCAGCATTATTCACAATTGCCAAGAGATGGAAACAGCCCAAATGTGCATCAAAGGACGAGTGGATAAACAAACTGTGGTATATACACATGATGGAATATTATGCAGCTGTAAGACAGAACAAAGACGTGGATCATGTAATAATGTGGATGAACCTTGAGGACATTATGTTGAGTGAAATTAGCCAGAAACAAAAGGACAGATTCTGTATGGTCTCACTAATATGAACAGACATTAATGAACAAACTTTGGGAGTTAAAAGCTGACAACACAGGCGACCAGGAGATAGAAAGAGGGCAGAGATCAGCCATTTGATGCTGAAGGACTACAGAAAGTTTAGGATTGATTGCATAGATCCAGAAATAGATAGCATAATACTGTGTGATGGTAGCACGGTATTGTAAGTACACTGAACAAAGATGTCTGTGAGTAAAGCTGAAAGAGGTGGGATAGGAGAATGTATGACACCAGAGGTAAAGATAGATGATAAAGACTGGGACTGTATAACGTGGCAAAAACTGGAGTGGCCAATGACTGTTACTAAATATACAAATATAAAAATGTTTTTGCATGTGGGAAAGCAAATGAATGTCAACCATGTAGAAAAAAGCAAACTGGAGTCTATGGTCAAAAAGCAAACTGGAGTCTATGGTCAACAGTAACATTGTAATATACCTCCATTAAATGTAACAAAGGCAATATGCCAATGCTAAATGTATATGAGAGGGGGATATAGGGGAGTAATATGGGATTCTTGTTAGTGGTGTTATTTGCTGTCCTTAGTAGTATATTGTATTGTATGACATGTTATTTTCCTTTTTATCATTTTTTCTTATTGCTAAAAAAAAAAAAAAAACAATTTTTCTTGTAGTAATCAGTATGTTCAAGTGCTGATTGTGGTGATAAATGTACAACTTTATGATGATACCATGAACAACTGATTGTACACTGTGGATAAATGTATGGTATGTGAATATAACTCTACAAAATTGCAGGAAAAAATATATATAGGAGTAAAAGTGTTGGAGAAAACATGGTGAGAGGGATGATGCCTCACCAATATGGACTAACTACAATGTGTAAACTCAGAATTGAATCTTAGAAATAGCCTAACATGGACACAATAATTGTAATAGTCCCTAGATTGTAAGCTCTTACAGCAGTTAACTCTATCCCTGAATTGTAAGGCCTATCTCTAAACTTTGAGATGCTGATCCCCTGGCGTATAACCTGATTGGTCTCTGGAACAATGCATATCTCTGAGACACCTGAAACTCAGAGCTAGAGCTCGGCAGATATGAATGTCAGTATTAGTGCATACAGCCACTGTCAAAAAAAAAAAAAAAAAAAAAGCTGAAAAACAGCCCAGACTTCAATTAGTGATATGAATGAAGCAGGTCTGGTTAAGACCAGGGCAAGCCAGGCCAAAGGATAAAGGTTGAAACTGATTGTGTTTTAAAACTTCAACTTTCATATGAGACCAAGGGAATAGATATCTATTTGGTACAGGGTCTAAATTTTCTAAACAGTACAACTCTACAGTCGATTTGTTCAAACACCACAATTGCATGGAACTTTGAATAGGAAGTGAGATACGGTAGGTTAGTATAGGCTGGAGTGAAATAGTGACACATCCTAGAGTAATTTGGGCAGATAATAAAAAACATATTTACAGCCTTCCCCTCCCCAGCCCCGAGGATCTGGGGGAAGGTGTGGATGTGTTGGACATCCTCACCTGGACTGGTGTTGATGTTGTCACAAACATTGGGACTGGCGGTTTGATGTGCTGAGCCCTTGAGCAAGGGACTTGCCCTTATGAAGCTCATTACCACAAAGGAGAGTCTAAAGTTGTATGTAATGGTGCCTAAGAGTCTCCCCCTGAGTACCTCTTTGTTGCTCAGATGTGGCCCTCTCTCTCTAACTGAGCCATCTCGACAGGTGAACTCGCTGTCCTCCCCTCTACGTGGGACCCGACTCCCAGGGGTGTAAATCTCCCTGGCAACGCAGAGTATGACTCCCGGGGATGAATGTGGACACGGCATCGTGGGACTGAGAGTATCTTCTTGACCAAAAGGGGGATGCAAAATGAGACGAAATAGTTTCAGTGGCTGAGAGATTCCAAATGGAGTCGAGAGGTCACTCTGCTGGATATTCTTATGCACTATATAGATAACACCTCTTAGGCTTTAATGTATTGGAATAGCTAGAAGTAAATACCTGAAACTACCAAACTCCAACCCAGCAGTCTGGACTCCTGAAGACAATTATATAATAATGTAGATTACAAGGGGTGACAGTGTGATTGTGAAGACCTTGTGGATCACACCCCCTTTATCTAGTGTATGGATGAGTGGAGGAATGGGGATAAAAAATAAAGGACAAATGGGGTGGGATGGGGGGATGATTTGGGTGTTCTTTTTTCATTTTTATTTTTTATTCTTGTTCTGGTTCTTTCTGATGTAAGGAAAATGTTCAGAGATAGATTGTGGTGATGAACGCATAACTATGTTATCATACTGTGGACAGTGGATTGTATATCATGGATGATTGTATGGTGTGTGAATGTATTTCAATAAAACTGAATTTAATAAAAAAAAAAACTGTTTCGAGGGTTCAAAGAAAAGACAAAATGCCCATCACATTTAAAAGTAGATAATGATTAATACAAAGAAATTCTGAAAAGAAGTGCTTATTTTAAGGCTATGCTTCACTCCAACCAGGGCTTTAGGTAAGAATATTTTCCACATAAAACACACATAATGCCAGTATAGCGACATTATTTCTATGAAATCTGTATAAGGCTCAATTGAGGTTTGCTGTATTTATGTTTTGCTCAAGCTAGTTTTTGCAACTCTGTAGGCTCCAATTACTAGATAAGAGGTCTGAGTTAATTAATTTGCTGGCACAGATGAACCTCAACCAGAATGGTTTTATTTAGGATGGCAGGACAAATCATCAAAGTTCAAAATAAGTGACTCCAGTTCTAAGGTCTCAACATGGTTTAAATTAAAAACTCAAGGATTTCCTTGTCTTGCTGACCCATTCAGATCTAGCATAAAGGCAAACTGTCACAAACTAGAGGAAAAAACAAATCACGGTAGATTTCCAAAACAATAAAGTATAGTAGAAAGCTATTTCCAGGGAGAAGATGAGGACAGTGAAGATAAAACTCTGGTAACTAACACTAGGGAACAGAAAATGAAGAGGACCCAGAGAAGAAACGAGCCAAGTGTCAGCATGGCATCCTCAATACCACCAAGGAAAGGCAGATTTCAGGAAGAAAGAAGTTGGTCTTTCCCCTACCGAGTATCTAATATGTGACAGGCACTGTGTCGGATCGTGATTATATGAGAGGTTGAAAAAAATAGGGCTTTGGAAGATTCTGAGTGTCAAATCCATGCTGCACCTTCTTACCAGACCTGTTGCTGAGGGAAGATTTAACATCCTGCCCGATAACATCAGGCTGGACTGTCAGACATGATTTGGCTGATGAAATGAGAGTGGAAATGATGTGTGCCACTTCTGAGGAGACATTTTCAGAGCCACCTCATAGTCCTGCCTTTTCTTTTCTCTCTACCACAAGCCCCATAACATCCCAGACAGCAACTGCTTCTCCTGCCTGGTTACCAGAGTGAAGAAAATATAAAAGTCACATTTGCAAGAATGAGCTATAACTCTCAGTTGTTGAATGCCTCTGAAGTTTCGTTACATCAGCATCATCACATAGCCCAAGTTGCCTGATAACAATGGTTCACCATGTACAGTGGAAATATTCAAGGGCAGAGATGGCTGAAATTTGACTTCCCCCAAAAAAAGCCCAAAGGAGTTAGGGACTGGAAAAGCAATGAAGACATGTACAGGAGCTTTTCAGGAAGGAAACCAAATTGGAAAGGTTTAGGAAACAGTGGACCATTAGCAAATGGAAACCCAAGTAGTGGTCAAGTGACAGAAAGAGATGGAAGCATATTGAGAGAGGACAGCAGGGCCCCAGGATCATTTGCCCCATTGGATGGCAGATAATTGAGAGAATAATGTCTGAAAATAGAAATGTCATCTATCATGTATGTGGTTTACCTGGACAGTTCTAGACCCAAACTAATCTAAAGCCTACAGCCCTACAATGTTAGGAGAAATTTAATTCACTAAGGCCATGCTTCTCAAACTGGATAAGGGTGGACCCTGGGAGTGCTCAATGGTTTGTTTAGGGAACATGAAACCACACAAGAAATTTAAAGGACCTCTCTGGAACACCAATTTTATTGAATTTGGGGGAGGGGGATAAGGGATGGTGGTGGTGGCAAGCTGAATAGAAACCATTATTTTAGAACATTAAACTACTCCATTATGAAGTAGGATGAAAACTGCAAGTATTTCTAAGATAAAACAAAAATTCCACAAGCAAGTCCTGCTTTCCACCATGTGCTTTGGGACCCTGCTCTGCCATAATGACTCTTCCAAGAAAAGTCTAAGAAGCACTGACCTGTAAAGTAAGGCTCACTTCTCACCCAGAAGGATGCAGTTTCAATAGTCCCTTTGCTTCTCTGGAGAAAGCAGTACAGAGACAGCCTTAATAAGTGACAGTTTTTAGTCACCAGGATTTTTCAGAGTATTGGGAAATAGCAAAAGAGTGGCATGGAAAGGCACACTTTCCCCCAAATATTTAAGGAATAAAGCACGTCAGATTCAGCCCACAATTAAGTCATTGCTTTTTCTTTCAGAACAAGAGAATGAAATAGAAATAATTCAGGTTCCGATCCAGTCCTGTATTCCCCTTGCCAACGGGAAGCAATATACATTTGTTTAGTGAAATAAGAATCCCAGGATAGATTTTGTAAAAATCAGAATAGAAGAAAGTTCGAATTGTAAAGCAATGGCTTAAATATTTGAGTTCAATATAAGCAGACAAACTGGATGCTAATTTAAATGACTTTCTTCCCTTCCAATTATTAAAATTCTTAATTTTCCTCATGGGTGTCAGGTCTCAGAAATCATTCAGTAACTATATTAAATTTCACCTAAAATTCTACCTGTGTCATAAAGGTAAAAGGCTCTGGAGAGAAATTATTTCAAGTGAGTCTATTATAAAGCAGTTGTCTGGATTCTGTAGTAATACTCCTATTTGGACAAGAGCCAAGAAGGATCCAACACCTACAAAATTTCTCACCCTGTATATAAGTATAATAATGTGACTCTTGTGTTGCTCAGAGGTTATTTCTTTCAGTTGAATCATTTATCAGTGTCAGGAGCTGCTGTCTCTCAAGCCCAGAGGTCACTCAAGCCTCATTTTCTTCTCACACAGACTGAGGGAGTCAGCTTGCTTTCCCTTTCTCTTTAAAGCTACCCCCATCCACTCCCTCCCTTGGGGTGTCACACACTCACTGGGCTAGAGAATTGGAGTCAGTCTCCCCAGTTCTCTTCTGGTTGTCCTGGAAAACAAGTCGAGGTCATTCTAGGTCTCATCATGGAGATATAAAAATTTGACAGACATGCAGGAAGTACACACAGTTTAAGAATCTTGCCAAGGTCTGAAAACCACTGTCTCTAATCAAAAAGTCCTTTTATTCTCTTTCTGAGGGCTATCTCGAATCTGTTGCTTTTTCCCTTGATTTTGTGGGCACTACTCATCATATCTCTCCCCAAGGAGTAGAGTGAAGTTAAAAATCAAATTAGAGAAGAGTGCATCAGCCATATTACCATGGAATGTTTCAGATATCTTTATTCCCTAGTATAAGAAAATCATATCTGATATCTAATTAAATGTGTTTCACAATTGTTTTTGCATTAGATTGGTCCTCAGTCACATTAAATCCTTAATAATCTGCATGCATATCTTGGAGTGGACTGGTTTGGACAGCTCTCATTCATTAAGACTCTGATCAGCACCCTGGACAGCCCTGGACATACATTTAGTTCTCAAAAAATGTAATCTATGCAGTAGCAAAGGAGAAGCTATAAATCCTACTGACATGAAAGTTTCCTACTGATCTCTGGTAACAGCATAGAAGAGTCCCGGACAGATTTTCTCAACAGTGATCAATTGCCTGGTAAGAAGAGTTACACAGACTTTGACACATGGCAAAATGTCTCAAAATTCTAGAACTATGTAGCAAAAACTGCCTCTAGATGTCGAATTTCAAAACAGGGTTGTATTAAGTTGTGGTGAATGACCTTTGAAATTAATGAGAGTCATTTATTGTTTAAATACACTATATTGTGAAGCATTAAAATATACTAATATTAGTAAATACTATACCTAGCACTTCAAGAGCCATTAAAGAATTATGATTTTGTAAGATCACCTTTACCCCAGTTACTTCTGCTCAGAAGAAAGAAGCCATAGCTGACACATCGACGTGAATGAATTATAGACCAAATGCTCAGAAGGAATTAATAGTTTCTATGGAAATAATCTCAGGTCAACCACCACTGCACAGTTTAGGGACACCCTTTCCACAGTGACCCCAGGCAGGGTGTGGGTCATTGTAGCCCTGACTGCACTTGTAACACCAAGCCCAGTGGATTTTAACAGTAATGCAAGGCAGGTCTAGCAAAACTCTTAAGGCAACAGGTGCTTAATATCAAATAAAGAAACACTGGCATGTTGAATTGACTTGTTAAATATGGTAAATGTAGTACTGTTTACCTTTAGGGTCATCTTTTGTTATAAAAAGAAAAAGGAGAAAGAAAACACCACACATATTACAAAAATCTTTTCTTTAAATTGCCTCTGTAACTCAGCAACTAACTGTGAGTTGACTTTCAGATAAGAGCTCAGGTGAAAGCCAAATTTATAGATATATGGAACCTAGATCTGGGGAGATACAAAGTTGTGACTTTGAAAAGATAAACCCTGTCATCTCATCTGTGATCATAAGCCTATAGAAGTTCCCATAGCTACATGATTATTTTTTTTTTACCTTTGCTGAAATTTCTCTCTTGAAAATGGCTAATGGCTGAAGCAACTGTCAAAATTAAAATTGGCTTAATTTCCTAGAGTTCAGACAATTTAACTCAATCTTGCAAGCAGTATTATTAAATTTGCTCAGCATTTTTGAAGCTTGGAAGAAAGTTAGATTATCAAGGAGATGAGATTTAATGAGGCCATGATCAGCACCTTGATTAACAGCTGACTAATAAGACATGATCTCTGAATCTACTTGTGATCAAAGACAACGTTAGGCTGCTGAGCACTAAAGGGACTAAAGAAGAATGGTTCTCCCTATGACAAGTTGGGATGCTGTTAAATTGGAAGACAAATGTTTCAAAGGTGGAAGCAGCAGGGTCTCTGAAATTTACATGTTGGCTTCCTTGCTTCAGGCTCTTTATAGTAACATGCTGTTACGTAACACTGATTTCACAGAACAACTTCTCTGGATTTATTTATTTATTTGGATATTAATGCAGAAGTTACAAGATAATGAGAAAACAGGAATGGATGTTTGAAATCACATTTGTGGGCCCATGGGGGTTGGAGGGAAGAGGGAGGGACAAAGGCAACATCTCAGTCTCCACAATTTTATCCAGGATTCATTGACCTGATTTCCAACTATCCATGTCATCAACTCCAACAACAACACCTATGATCTGAAAACCACATGAAACATACTTTTTACCTTTCAACAAAACAAAATTAGAAAGCCAGCTAACAATTACATGCACATTTTGTCCATTTATTTCTCTTAAGCCAGCAAACATGGGTTTATGCAGATCTTTAGTCAGGTCTTTGGGAAAAGCTAATACATCGTGTCTGTGAGGGGATACGAGTGCTTGTTAGAACTATTAAACTGACATATAGCATATAGGCCAGATACAGCTTGATGATATATATATTACTGACTTAAGGCAACTGAGTTTGTTGTCCTTAAAGGGCCATTCAAGTTTTTCCTTTTCCTGTGTATGTGTATATATGTACGTATGTATGTATGTACGTACGTGAAGAGACTAGACTTAAAGTTGAATTTGAGGCATTATTTAACAGGTTTTCAACCTTTACCTTAATACCTACAAGCACCAGTATTAAATCTAGGGAGGGAAAAAACTGATCCAGAAACCAAGGGAATCTCAATAGAAACCCACTCCCCCGCTCTCCTGCGGCTTATTTCTCAGTGTCTTCTTCCACGGGTATGGATGCCTGGCAGCTTTAGCTACAGTGTTCTATCAGCACCAAGTTGGACACGATATAAAAGCATGAGGAGAAAAACAACTGTGATGTCCAGGTATGGAGAGGCTGTCAATGAGAATGAAGGAAGTGCCTTGTCAATCTTTACTCCAGTTGTAACACCCAGAATGTTTCAGAACTGGCACTTATGACATCCTCTATGTAAGCCTGTAATATAGCAACATAAACCCAAACTCTACAATGACTAAGAGCTCACTTTGTACTAGGTCCTGTCCTGTGTGCCATAACCCTGTTAACTCATGATCCTTACAATAACCGTACGAGGTCAGTAATTTTTACAAATGAAAACACTGAAGCACAGAGGCTGAGAAACTAGCCCAAAGACACCCATCTACGAGTTAGAAAGCTGGTATTTGAGCCTAGTCAGTCTGGGTTATTTAAGTCCAACGATCTCCTCAAGAGCCCACATATCTCACCACTGCTCTCCACCACATCCATCCCCAGGGGCTAGAAAGCTGTGGATGCCAGCAGGTGCACAGTCCAACAGGAAACAACTGCTGACCAATGAGAATAATTTAACTCCAGCTCTCATGACACAGTTCAAATCTGTAAATAAATAAATATACCAACTATTCACTCATCTCTCTCAGCAACATGATTCCACAGAGCTTATCCCATAAGAGTCATAGAGTACAGTGGTTAAGTTTCTCTGGATTTTAAAACCAGCTCTGCTATTTCTAACTGTGCAACCTTGGCCAGTTACTAACTTCTCTAGGCCTCGATTCCTCTTCTGTAAAGTGAGGATGATAACGATGCCTACCTCCTGGAGCTATCATGAAGGATGAAGTATTAGCAGAGTACATGACAACACAGTGTCTGCTCATTAAATGCTGGATGTCACTGTAAGTATTCTACCCCATACATTTTACATGATAAACTATGCAAATAGTAGGTGTCTTAAAAAGGCTTGATTGAACTAAGTTTTGCTATGTGTCATATTGCAAAGGAAAATCTTCATGAGAACTATATAAAACTTACCCAAACAAGCTACTTGGAAATTCAAAATGTTTGTTTTTTTTGTTTGTTTTTTTTTTTTGTTTTTTTTTCATTTGTTCTTCCAAATCTCAAATACAAGTTGTGCTTTTCAGAACGCTTTTTAATAGCTTTAAATTTTGCAGTACTGGAGAGTCTCAGAGTACACAGGAATAAATTACATGGATGTATAAGAAAGACTTAAGAATACTTATGGGAAAAAGCAAGCCAATGTGATAAATTACTGCATAAGGAAACAAGCATGAATACCAATGGCCATAAGAATAATCAAGTTTATTATCAAAATGAATTTTTATGACATATGCTCAGTTTTTCACCTGTAAAGCATAATTGTAATTATGAATTGCTGTGCGCATCAAGTGAGACAGTGTAAAAAAAAAAAAAAAGAAAAACACTTGATAAATGCCAAAGCACTACTTATAGGAAATCTTAATAATAATGATACTTTATCACTATTTTTGCCTAACCCAATGGAGTGGGCTTGGAAATTTGTGAATTTTAAAGCTCCCTGGAAGATTCTGATGACCATCCAGATTTGGGAACATATCCAAATGGACATGGCACTAAGGAACCCATTTTCTTCACTCTTTTTGTGTAATCTCAGGCTTGTATAAAAGTTGTTAGTATTATGATTCTTTAATGACCCAAGTCAATGCATGATCTGATTGAGAAGTCTGGACCCAGGAATCAGTATTTGTAAAATGCCTCCAGGTGATCCTAATGAATGTTTGGGAACCTGTACTGTAAATTTCCACTGTGTCTTTCATTTGTTAATTAATACTGAATATGTTTGTGGACACACTAGTTTGTAGTTCTAGTATAAGATTGCCCAAAAGAAACTTAAAATATATCTTGTGGGAGCCCCTGACCCCCAAGTGTCTTGAAAACTGCACACAGAACTTTGCTTGGCCTAGGACCTATTCTCCTTGTAATGCTAGGTGTAATCTATACCCAAAACTACCTCCTCCCTGAGCCTCCCTGAGATACAGTTATCTCTATAATCCTCCCCTCCTCCCTGCTGATTACAATCAACCCCTCCCAACACTGCACGACCCACTCCCTGCCTTATGCTCTCATACCCATTGGAATGTTGAGCCCTTATAACCCAGCTTATTCAGCCCCCCAAAGCGCAGACTATTTCCACTTTGTGCTCTGAACTGGCCGCCATTTAGAGCAGCTCCTGAATCCATCCAGAGAAGCTCCTGATTTCAGGGCAACATGGCTCGACTTACCCACCCTGTAGGTAAGCCCTATAATAAAAGTTCATTCTCAGAACGTGTCTGGTGCTTTCTTTAGTCTTTTGGCTACAAAAGCCCTCTTGGGCCATGACATATCTGGTTCCAGATTTCAGACGGTGACTGTCTGATGGCATAGTCAGCCCTGGGCTTACAAGGATGACTTAAGAGAGAGAATCACAGTCAATGGGAACCAATAATACCGATGCAAATTGGAAAATCAACGGCAGCTCATCTATGAGAGCACATACAACCATTTCTCCATAGACTTGGATGAAAGATATGCCTATTTTCTGCATCCCATTATCAAAAACAGTGGAGTAAAAATAAAGATTATTTAGAGAAGAGATCATGAGCTTCACAAAGGGAAGTAGAAGATACATGGAATTGGTCTCTAAATGAGTGCTTAGAAATGGGATACTAAACTCTCTCCAGCTGGCATGGTTAATTAACATAGCCAAGAAGAAACACAAAGACAGGTAAAAGACTAGGATGATGAAAGGAAACCTTTGAAGCAATAACAGAAGCTCCTCCAGAAGTGATTTCTTAAAGTGAAAACAAGCTCCGTAGGAAATGGCATGAACTGTGATGCCTGGAACAACTCTAGTTTGACTGGATCAAATTTTATTTGGGTTTCAACTAGTTTTTGCTTTATATAGGCCAGAACTAAAGACATAATCTGTAGATGTGGCAAAACAAATAAGAGTAAAGAAGTTAAAAGATGGACAAGTTCTCCAACATAACAATTTTTTTGGTTTTTTCTCTCACCTGGAACCATGGACAGCAACACTAATCATCACATCAAGTAGGCAGACTTATTTTGCCACTTGAGAGCCCTTGAGCAGAAAGAGAATTTATGGAAATGCAAGAACATTTGAAGAGCAAGGACCAACACATTCTTTTGACATCTATGGTTTCCAATATCTACTTCCATCCCACAGAAATAAACCCTCATGTTGATAATCACGGCATGTTACATCCATCAAATAAGGGTTTTCAACTAAGAGTACATAAGTCAAACACATCTTTTCCATGAAAACAATACTACAAAGGAAAGCGACAACTTTAATTAACTAAGGGCTTAGTGGCCAAATTATATCCCCTTCCTATTTGCCATATACAGTGAATATAAATATACATAAATAAGTTAAACTAAGAATCATATAGCCAATCATATAACCATTTAATGAGTATTTAGGAGTCCTATGTAAGCAGCTATACAGGGTGAGAACCTTTGCAGTGATGATCAGTAGACACCCACTAGAGGGTCTACTATGAGCCTGGAGAGTCTAGCTACAAATGGGAATGCAGGAAGGGGTAAAAATCATGTTTGCTAAAAATACCGATTGGGATGAGAGTATTCCCATGCACTAATGTTAAGTGATAAAAGTAGGATACCAAAATGCATCAAAATAATGGAATTACAGTAACATCATCTAAAGAGTCTGTATCTGTTTCAATTTGCTAAAGCTGCCAGAACACAAAATACCACAAACGGAAAAATGGCTTTTACAATGCGGGCTTACTAGTTCCCAAATTTACAGTTCTAAGGCTATGAAAATGTCCAAATTAAGGAATCAAAAAGTAGATGCCTTCTCTAAGGAATGGCCAATGGCATCGGTGTCCCTCTGTCACTCAGGAAGGCACACAGTGACATCTGCTCACCCTTTTCTCCCAGCTTCTGGTTTCAAAATGGCTTTCCCCAAAATCTCTCTCCAAAATGTCTCTCTTAGCTTCTCTGCTTGTTCCTTGCAGGGCATTTCTAAGTGTCTCTGAGCTCTCTTCAAAATGTCTCTGCCTTTTATCCTCTCATAGAGGATGCCAGTAAAGATGATAAAGACACACCTTGAATGGGTAGAGTCACATTTCAATGGAAACAACTTAATCAAAAGGTCCCCCCACAATAGGTCTGCCCATACAAGATTGGATTAAAAGAACATAGGTTTTTCTGGGGTACATAACAGATCCAAACTAGCGCCTTATCTTTTTTTTTTCTACTGTTTCAATTGCTTCAAAAGACAGATAATTAGATGACAAGCTTCACAAAGAGAAGAACTATCTGTGAAATGTTTATCACTGTGCCTTGCACATTGCCTTGCACTTAGTAGGCACTTACTATTTGCTGAGTAAGTCAAGCAATGCATTTGACAGTCCTTTATCCATAGGAAAGTCATGCTCTGTCACCCTAGATGAGGTGTCCTGCTCCTAACTCAAGTCCATTCCTCTAGTTTAGCACTTGCTCCTACCACCTCCTGCCTATTCAAGGACACAGAGCAGCTGTTCTCCCCTCTCTCTGATGAATCATCACATTTTCCTTCTCTACCAAGTGAGTCCCATTAGTGTCCCTACGTTTTTGCCCTTGAGAAAGTGTTCTCTTGACCCTACTTCCTCCTTCAGCTACAGTCTTATTTGTGTGCTCCCTTTGAAGCAAAACTTGAAACTTGCTGTCTCCACCTCTCGATCTCCCTCACCTAGCTCTCTTTATTCCCTACTCATTTGCTTTATTTCACAGCTCTTATCATTTTCTAAGAGATAATACAATGTACTTATATTATTGGCGTTCATTTATTGTCTCCCTCCCTGTTCTGGAATATAAGCTCCATAGTAGCAGTGACCTTTGATTGTTTTATATACTGACATTTCCCAAAGGCCTAGATCCATTCCTGACATGTAGAATGACTCAATAAATGTATGGAAACTAGGTGTCTAAAAATTGTACATTATTGTCCTAAACCTCCACATGATACAATCAAATAACCTAAAAACTTCCCTGAAACTTGATACTAAAAGAACACATTTTCATTATTGGAAAATATTTCTGCCCTAAGATGGCCTTCGGTATTACAAAACTCACACAGATACTTATAACTTGGAACTAAAAGAGTATCTCTAGTTAAACTTTATTCCAGAGACACAGACATGTACCACTTCTCTTATAGAATACTGAGAGATGACTGAGTTTAAATTTTAATGGAAATCCAGCATAAAATGGGGGCAACAACACCCACAATTCTTGCAGAAGCAATTCACTGATGTCAGTGAAATATATCAATGTTCTATGGTTTAAAAAAATCAGCCTACCAGAGAAGAGTGAGATTGCTCCAAAATAAATGTACAAATTGGAGAACATCGATGGGATTCAAGAAAGAACATACTTGTGCACAAATAAAATTACTCACTATATTAAGTTACTAAAAGTATATAAAGCTCTTAGAAGACTGAAAATATTTTAAGTAACAGCGGATATTTAAGGAGTGGAATGGAACGAGAGCAGCTTTCGAAACTATGGAAAGTTCAGTGCCTTTCTCTATTCTAGATACCCCCAGTTAGAATCAAACCCAGGCCATGTCAGAAATTCTCCAAGGGATGTTGCCTCCAAAATTAGGATGAAAACATGCTAAGTAAATGAAAAACTGGAGCTACAAATAATTCAGAGCAGGGTACTGAATAAAGACAAAAAACAGCCAAGCAGAATCTGCTTTAAGTTATGCAAGTAACTTAAGGGGGGTTTACCCCAGACAAAAGGTCAGAGGTTTTTCTAGGTTAAGGTACTTGTGTTGCACCTGACATTTTTAAAGAATGTATAAGTTATCGGTAGAGAGTTTTTTGGATAAGTGGGGTTAAAGTACAACACACACCTTTGCACATGAATTCTGGCTGTTTTTAAGGGAAAAGAAACATGTTATCACCCACCCCATTTGTATGCTGCTCTCTTGATCTACAGACCATTCATTTCCATGGGAAATATTTTATATCCGGCCACCAATTTCAGTAGGAGCTTCCTCCTACACATTCTTTGCAGAAATATCACCAGAATTTTGTCCTCCTAACATGACATGTCCCTTTAAGACTCTTGCGTGCCTCCATATCAGCATCAAAACATTTTCCTTTTCCTCCATTTAACAGCCTTATCCATTACATAAGTGACCAAATATAAGCCTGATACAATGTCTTTTTTGTGTGTTATGTGAAATATGCCTACCTGTGAGCAATAAACTAAACATGAAACCAACCAGCTCCTTAAACCTACAATTAACATACAGTTGAATGAATGTCATGAATGTTATGACACGGAGTTTCAAATATTTTGACCAGTGCAATCATAACAAGACTTGTGTGTCTGGATTAAAAACTAAATATTTTATTTTTTCCACTCTCTCCCATCCCAGTACAAATGATCTAATTTTTCAAATATATGAAGATGTCCATTTTAGATAAAAGCATTAAAATGGACAAGAGGAAAAGCTCTGTAAGTAACAAGCCAGACTTGCCCCGGCTTGAATGGGACTTCCTCCCAGTGCTGAGAAATGCATTCTAAGTTCCCCTCAAAGGCCACCAAGGAACGTGTAATTAGGGCCAGTTCTACCATTCTCTGAAATTTCATTCACTACACCACCTCTCACAATAAATTCCTGATATGCTGGGGGGAACACTGGTTAAAACGAGCTGCTTAGGATCTCTGAGGTCACTCGTGCAGTAGAGACAAAGGAGATATCTCAAGCAGAGATCTTGCATTTCCAACATCCAAGACCCACATTTTAATTCCTTAAGGGGGAAATGTACATGTACAAGTTTATCACATCAAAAATGTTATATCATTGGAATCAGACAGTCTGTAAACTTTTGGGATTGACTTTTTTCACTCAGCATAATTCCCTAGAGACTCGCCCAGGTTGTTGTGTGTATCAATAGTTACGTTTTCTCGTTGAGGAGTATTCCACAGTATGTGTGGAAAAAAGTTTGCTTTACTATTCGCCTATTGAAGGGCATCTGGACGCTTTTCAGGTTTGGACTATTCCAAATCAAACTGCTGAAATAACTGCTGAAGAGAACAGGTGCTGGGTCATATGGTTGTTGCGTATTTAATTTGTAAGAAACTACCAACTGTTTTCCAGGGTGTCTATATTATTTTACAAAATGTACGAGCAATCCAATTTCTTTGTATCATTGCCAGCATCTGGTGTTGTGACTTTTTAAAATTTTTTTATTTAGTCAGTCTGGGGGGTGTGTAGTAATATCTTACTGTGGTTTCAATTTACATTTTCTCCGATGGCTAAACATGTTGGACATCTTTTTATGTGCTTATTTGTCATTTATATATCCTCTTCAATGAAATGTCTATTCATTCTTGCGCATTTTCAATTGGACTGTTTGGTTATTTACCACTGAGTTTTGAGAATTCTTTAAAAATACGTGTCCTCTCTTGGACATGTGGTTTGCAAATATTTTCTACTAGTCTGTAGCTTATCTTTTTATCCTCTTAACAAGACATCTTTCCTAGGCTGAGACTTCAAATCCGTGAACCCAATATATCTTTTCATTTATTTCAGTCTTCTTTGATTTCATTCATTAGCATTTTATAATTTTTGGCATACAGATTCTGTACATTTTATTAAGTATATAGATAAGTATTTCATTTTCTTTGGAGTGACTATAAATGCTATTGCATTTTTAACTTCAGTTACCACATGTTCATTGTTTGTATATAGAAGCATAATTTATTTTTATTGACCTTGTATACTACAACCTTGCTGAACTCACTTATTATTTCTAAGAGTTTCTTATTGATTCCTTGGGATTGTCTACATAGAAAATAACATCATCTGAAAATAGGACAGTTTCACTTCTTCCTTTCTCATCTGTATGCCTTTTCTTTCTTACTGTGTTGATTAGAACTTCCAGGTCTATGATGAATAGAAGGGGTAAGACCAGACATGCCTTGCCTCGTTCTCACTCTTAGGGGAAAAGTATTCAGTCTTTCACCATGAAGAATGACATTAGCTGTAGGTTTTCTACAGATGCTCTTGAAAGTAATTTCCCTCTATTCCTAACTTACTGAGCATTTTTATCATGAATGGATGTTGTATTTTTTCATGTACTTTTTCTACACCAATTAATATGATCACATAATTTTATTCTTTAGCCTATCAATATGGTAGCTTACATTGATAATTTTTGAATATTATAACAGTCTTGCATACTGGAAATAAATCCTAATTGGTCACAAAGTATAATTCTTTTCATATATTGTTGGATTCAATATGCTAATTTTGTTGAGGATATTTGCCTCCAAGTTCATGAGATACAGGTCTGTAGATTTTTTTTTTTTTTTTTGACATCATTAAACTCATTAAATGAGTTGGAAAGTATTTCCTCTCTTCCATTTTTTGGAAGAGATAGTGTAATACCAGTATTAATTCTTTACATGTTGGTAGAATCATCCAGTGAAACCAGCTGCGCCTGGAGCGTTCTTTTCCAGGAGGTTTTAGATCAAAAATTCAATTTCTTTAATTGTTATTAGACTATTCTGATTGTCTATTTCATCTTCATTGACTTTTGTTAGTTTGTGGTTCTTGAAGAATTGTAACTCTGTGGTTGTAGAATTTACAAGTATAAAGCTGTTTGCAGTACTCCTTTATGATCCTTTTAATAGTTGTGGATCTACAGTGATATCCCATTTAATTCTTGATGTTGGTGATTTGTGTCTTTTTTATTTTTGTCAGTCTTGCTAGAAGTTTATCAATTTTATTGATTTTTCCCAGAATCAGGTTACTTCAGTTATTTTTTTCTATTGCTTCCCTGTTTTCATTTTCACTAATTTCTGTTCTTATTTTCTTCCTTCTGCTTGGTTTATTTTGCTCTTCTTTTTCTAATTTTTGGAGGTAGGAAGTTAAATTATTGATTTCAGACCTTTCCTTATTTTTCATATAAGCATTTAATGCTTTAAATTTCCCCTTCACCATTACTTTAGCTACATTGAAAAGAGATATTTTAATAAAGAGGTCTTATATTTGCTGCATGTATTCAATCTCCAAATAATTGTTCTTCATTATTTTTCAGGATCTTATAGCCAGAGTTTCAATACTTCCTTTACTCCTCCCTATTAATCTAGACTATCCAGAAATAATCCTATTAAACTCATCCTCAAAGTGTGAACAGCATATATTTCTCTCTCCCAAGGGTGTTTTTATTTTAATGGGCATACAGATTCCAGGTGAGATGACGTTGGGAAGAAGGAAGCACTCTCACTGAGCCCAAAATCATGCTTGTGCAATGATTTGATCTATAGAGAAAAGCAAGTCAGATAATCCAGACCATGGCCACTAAATCTTTATCTAGACCTTGTCATAAAGACACTAACCAGAGACACTACACCAGTTTAGAAGTTTTAAGGACCCATGGATAACATGATGCAGTGGTCCTCACACCAGCGTCACCGGCATCACCCGAGAATTTGTTTGAAATGCAAGTTCTGGGGCCTCACCACAGACCTACTCAATCAGAGCCTCTGGAAGTAGAGCCCAGAAACCTGTGCTTCACCAAGCCCTTCCGGTGATTCTAAGGTAGCCGAGTTTGAAAAACAATGCTCTAGTGTGCACAAAACGCATGACCTGAGGTTCTTACTCAAAATCCAGAAAGCCTGGTCTCCTGATAGGGAATGTCATAGGCTGGCCAAGGTTCTATCTACATTCTCCAGGGTAGGAAACGCCCACGTAGAACTTGACCATTATTCAAAATAGACCCAGTGGGCTCACATTTAATCAAGGCATGGGTATCTCAGAAGAAGGTCACTATTAATATTTAAGGAAATGTGGCTACATTAACACATTCGCATCATGGTTATCTGTGCTAAAAACAGTCTCTAAGGTATCTGTTAAGTCTATCTGAGCAGGCAACTTGCAAAATTTTTAGAATGTAAATATGGTTTAGTATAAATTAAAATTTTATTCATTTTAACACACTGTGGCAGTGTACTTTGTATTTACATTCTTTTTAGAACTTCTATTTTGTGATTTTTTATTTTGAATAATTTATTTACATATTCTATGTTCTAAAAAAAAAAAATGTTGTGAAACTGCTTACAAAAAAATACACACAAAATAAAACACCTCTTCCATCCCCAAAGAACATATTCTAGCAATGTGCTCAAAATTATAATTTCTGCCACTAGTTCAGCTTCAAGTTTAACAAATATTTGTTAAGCTATTTTCAAGGCCAATATGCAAAGCACTAGATTCTGTGGAGGTAAAAAGATAAAAACAGCAAAACAGGATCCCCTTGGTGCAGGAAGACATGACATTTCCAGTTTCAGTCATTTGATTATTCTGATAATTGGAGTCATCGGCTCGGAATTCTCACTGCTGGAGAGATTTCAAGGTCCAGGTATTTCTTTCCTTCATAGTTTGTATCACACCAAAGTCAGTCTATTCCTCAGGAGAGAAGGGCAAGGAGAAAAGCAGCAGAAACCCTGCAATAGCATTTAAAAGAGGGAATGAAAAGTATAGAGCTATGAGAAGGAGAACTGTAGTTCCCTTTTCCTTTATTTGAAGTATTGTTCTTATATGGCACCTGGATTAAGGGGCTCAGATCTGCACTCACTGAAGTGTGATCCAATAGTTGGTGTATTAGTTAGGGTTCTCTAGGGAAACAGAATCAACAAGAGATATCTGTAAATACGAGATTTACAAAAGTGTCTCACGCAACTGTGGGTATGCAAGAGTCCAAATTCTGTAGGGCAGGCAGCAAACTGGCAACTCCAATGAAAGTGTTCGATGAACTCCTCAGGAAACGTTCTGCTGGTTAGCTGAAGAAGTGAAGGTCCGCTATCTGCCTCACTTTAAAGTCTTCAACTGATTGGATTAAATCCAGCTGATTGACTTCTCTCATTGCAGAAGGCATGCCCTTCGTTGATATAATCTGTCACAGCTGCAGTCAATTGACTGATGATTTAATAACCCAGCCTTCTGGTTTACTAACCAGCCACAAATGACCTGCAGTAACAGTTAGGCCAGGGCTTGCTGGACCAGACACCTGGGCACCATCACCTGGCCAAGCTGACCCATGAACCTAACCATCACAGTTGGTTATCTGGGCCCAACCAGCCTCAGAGTAATTTTGTTGCTGCTGTAATTAGCACATTTGCCATGGGCATGAAATCTTAGTGGATGAGTTTCTTAGCGGGAAGGACAAGAGAAGCCAAGGACCTTCCACGTCAGGGCCCTTTCCTCTGCTCATTAGCGAGCCATCAGCAGGCAACCAGATGCCCTGAAACTACCTGCTGTTCACACCAGTCAGTCTTGCTACTTGTTAACAGCTCTGGTAAGAGAGGAAAAATACAAAGGGGGAAAAAAAAAACGTCTGGGGAAGAAATGTTGAAGTCAGATTTTGTCCTTCCTGCTGGATTTCTACAGTCCTTGCTCTCCTTACCAATACAAAATCATGGAAAATTACAAGTTCTTTGTACCCTTTTCATGCTAATCCCTTTTACTCTATCCTTGTTTTCCCCTTTCCTCCTTGTCCTAATTGACAGTTTATGAAATCTGGGCCACAAAAAAAAAACAAAAACCCACATCATTAGGAGCCCATTGGACAACTGAGAGAGTTACGTGCGAACTCTTCATCCACGCTCCCAGTCTAACACAAACCATCCTTTAAGAAAGAGGTTTGGGGTCAGAATGAAAATTTGGGGTTGTAATAAAATAAAGCTGAGTTCCAAAGCCAAGAATTCAAATATAGACCCTTCCACCACTGTTTCTATTATGAACAAGCAGGGAAGATAACAATAACTATGAGGACCCTTATGATTTTAATTATAGGAAATTGAAAAGCAAGATCATCAAGGTCCAAAATGTTTGAATAATTTCTTGAACATTATAGAATGACCTATTTTGATTACGTACCAATTGCGTATGGTCAGAGGACTATGATATACTGCACAAATCTAAATATGGTTCATCTTATACTGTCAGGAATATTTTTTTGGATTTGAACAAAAGCAATTCATAGAAAAAAACATGAAATTTTGAAGTTTTACCCTGATTGTGGAGTCTTCTAATATTCCTGAGGAAATCAAGTTGTTGGTCTTCAAGAATAACAGTCAACTATTTGCACCCTAACATTTGAAAAATGTCTGCAGTGGCAAGGATGGATGGTGGAGGAGCATTATAAAGTCATCCCACACTGACGCTCCTTGGGCACAGGTCACTTCACAGATGGAGTCGGCGATTTAATCAACTGCATTTTTCTCTGGCCCTTTAGACAAAAAACAATTGTAGCTGGTTCAGCCAACAAAGCCCAAGAAAGAGCAATAAAAGTTCACTGAAACTGGAAAATGCCAAGTGCTTCCTAATAATGAATGCATGTCTGAACTTGATGCCTCCCAAGGTTAGCCTTCTGGAGTGCTAACATCAAAATGCCATAAAAAAGGGGATAGAGAAAAAATCCAGGAGCATAAAACTAATTAGATCCATAGGGATTCACCAGACATGAAAATTAGGTTTTAAAGGATAGAGTGTAAAGCCTCAAGTAGGGAAAACTGTGAGCATGAATCACCTGTTCCATCTGAAATCAGCCCCTTAAAGCAGGCATTTGGGATTGCCTTGCAAAGTAACAGGGCATTCATTAACAAGATTTCCTGCAGAAAATTCCTTCAGTCCAAGATAATGATGCCTATGTGCATTTCCCAACTGCACGAGTAGATGTATGAGAACTCACCGAATGAGAACATAAGAAGACGTGTATGACCTGTTCCCCTGGAGTCTTGTGGAGACTGGGGGACAACTCTTTTTGTGCACCTAGACCCCGCATTTCTCTAGGAATCCCCTTTTGTACATTCATTAACCCAAAGTTCTCTATAATTCTCAATTATGTGGATACATTCCATCTCTCTTTCTGTTACTGTTTTCTTCTCGAACACCTCTCTTTTCTCATTTCCAGATAGAAAAGACTGCAGTCATTCAGAATAAATTGGCACCTATCTTCACAGGTCCACCCTTAGCCTTGGGATGAGATTAGAGACATTGGGAAATGTGTTTCGATGAAGAGTGGTCTACACGGCCATCTATCTGCTGGATTTGAGGACCCCTATTGGTGAGGAAAAGAGCGGGCATGTCTCCAGTGGGAGAAAAAATGGGACACCTGATGATACACATAAGCAAGAAAACTTCTAAGATCAGGGATCTGCAAACAGGAGTAAAGGGAGTGAAATAAACCCCGGATCTTCCAGTAACAGGTGTCATCCCTGAGACCATGATTCTATCTGCAGGCACTGGCAGCTCCAATGCAGCAGGAAAACAACTCCTTGCCCTCACTTTATCTCCACACCCATCTTCCAGAGCCTGCTGCCCAGCCCTCCTCCCACCCCAGCTCTGGTATCATCTGTAAAGAATGATATTCTGGCCAATTATCTAAGCCAAATAAGTAACTTAAAAATTAGTGTGATTTTTTTCACCATGTGTGTTAGACACACAGCAACCCAGTAAAGGAACAAACAATGCAGTTTCTCAAATGTTTTTCATTATCACCCCCGAGGAGCCTTTATAGATAATTTTGCCTAATCACCACCCTCCAATGGACTTTTAATAACACAGGTTTTATACTTCATATCTGCTTATGTATGTATATCTGTGCTTTATTCCTAAAAAAAGATTTTTTTCACCAACCCCTGAGGAGCAATCTTCACCCCTCTGGGGAGCATACAACCCCCACTGAGAATGCACAATCTTGAGGCATGCAACAATTGAAATAATTTTGCCAGAAGCATTTAACTACTGCATCTCTAAGAAGTACTGGAAGATAAATCACCAAACACTTTGCCTTTCCTTTAAATCAGTCCATTTTGAAGAGGTCCAGAGGAGCAAAGTACTGCTCAATCTCCTGAGATTTTAAAATGCAAATCCTCTTCCTGCACTGCCAACTACCTCTTCCTTCACCTTCCCCTAGAAGCTCCATAGAATTACCAAGTGTTATCCTCAAGTTAATGTCATCTTTCTATAACCTTAATGCATTTTAATCTTATATGTAAACAGAAACACAAATCAATCCATTTCCCACTCCAGAAACTAGATAAAGGTACTTACTTCTTGCCGCTTGAAGTTCTGGACATATTCTTCAAACTGTTCATCTTTTGTCTCATCTGCTTTCCCAAGCTTCTGAAGGACCTAGTTTGCAAATAAAACAAAAAGGTGTTATTTAATAATGTCTTCAAAATAAGACGTGCCTTGTTAATTGATAGGCAGAGAAAGGCTGATGTTCTGCTCTTCAGAGGAGACTCCACTCTTAGCACAGCTAAGATGTCAAGGAGACATCTCGGCTTGGTGGCTTTGGCTTTGGAGTTACAAAATCTGGATTTTAATCACAATTCTACCACTTACAGATACATAACCTTGAGCAAGTGCTGTTCTACAATGCATTTATTTACATGTACATCAGTGTCCTCAGCTGTAGATGAGTTAAAGACAGAAACAATGCCTTATATGTCTTCGTTGTCCAAACCATTTGGCACAGTGTTTGATGCATATATAGATATTTAACTGTTTGATAAACAGTGAACTAAAGTTGTATTCTACTTCATAAAGATACTATTAGAATTACTGGAATCAAGCACATAAGAAATTTGTCCCCACCATCTTCTGATACCCCATTCAATTCAATAAACACTCAAAGAGGCCTGGGGATACACAAGTCCCCAAGCTAAGCACTGATCATCCAAAGATACAAAGATGAATAAAACAAGGCTTCAGCACCTAATTTTAAGAAACAAAGTCTAGTGGGGTAGACAACACAAATAACAAATCAAAGCACCGTAATAAACCCTCTGAGAGGGTTGCAACGTATTATTAGCAACACACTTAGAGGTGACATCTTTGGGGACTATTCCATGGAGGTTTTTAAAAATGTGCTCTGTCAGAAGTTCTGGCAGACAGGATGTGGTAAAGTACATTCCAGCCAAGGAAACTGCCTTACACCAAGGCTGTTGGAAAATTCACTATACACTGAGGTACTAGATGTGAGTAGTTCCACTTGGCTAGAGCACAGGTCCAGATCCCAGGAGCAGCATTTCTTAGAGATACAGCAGAAATTTACCTCGGGATGGAGAAGAGGGACGGTGTGTGCCACCAGCGAGCTCATTATCCTAAGAACACTTAGGCAAGAATGTGAACATGCCATAAGCACTGCCTTCTAGGAATACACAGCATCCGTGACATTATCAAACATCTTATGTACACAATATAACATTCAAGTATTAAAACTTACAGTCATATGGATCATTTTCTAGGACAAGATTTTGCAACAGAGTATAGAAACGTGTTTCCCAACGGCAAACCTATTACCTTGTACAAACCAAGAAGTTTTAATGCGGACTTTTAATGCAAGGATAGGGTAAGAAAAATCCTCCCAAATTTGTAAAAGGGCAAAAGAGATTACTACTGGGTGCTCTTTCAGGCCAATGCTGGGCTTGCAGTTTTGATTGACAACCTATTGACTGGGCTATTTTACGACGCCATAAGGGCAGAAGATAACTTGAAGAATTTTGCCCAGAAGAGATGCAAATAGTTTCTGCCTAGTGGAAAGGATAACCCCAAGGATTACAGTTTATGACCCCATAGGACATTAACCAGTTTTGTATATAACCCAAAACTATTATCTTAAAATTCCTTATTAAATACTCCATAAAAAGTCACCTCTTCAAATGCACTTTGAACCAGTTTTAACATCTTACTGATGCCTCAGTTAATGAGTTGAACAAAATCTTTGACACGTGTTTAGTTTGAGGTTTGTCTGAGAATCCTGTTTTTAACTTTGGAAAAAATTTAACAACTGGCAACATAGAAGTGATACACAAATGGCAAGATATTGTTACTATAATTTTTGCTACTATTATTGTAACAGAGATAGGTCAAAGCAAAATTATATAGGCCACTCTTGCAAGAGAAATAAAATTCAAGGATGTGGGGATTCTTGGCCTTGTGATAAGATCTCCTCCCACCCACCCACTTATTTTTATTCGAAGTATATAACTTTAAGAAAGAAGAAGCTGACTTCATTATTTCTTTCTTTTTCCCCCCTTTTATATTAAGGCTAGGCCTCATTCAAGATACTTGGAGACTACTGTGCCTGCCCAAGAAAGATGTTTCTTACAGGCTGCATATCTTCAACAGTGGAAAGATGATATGAAGGCCCCCAATTAAAGTCCTTTATTTAAATTTCAAATCATGGTCTCTTGCTTTTTGTGTTTCTAGAAATCGTAAAGTATAAAAAATAGCAAAACAAAAAATAACGGTCCATAGAGAGATGAAACATGGATCCACACCTTCTCCTCTAAGGAAAATAATAAAAGGAACCATCACTCCCTGGGTTATAGCAGGTCCACATCTTGATGCCAGCTGCCTTTGACCGTAGCAGCCACAGAGGAGGGGTGGGGAAGGCCGGGACAGGGGCCTTTGTGAAGAACCTTCTCCATGCAGCCACCTCAGCAGGGGCTTTGTGTATGTTGTTTAAGCTGATCCCTCACAACAGCGTGCTCATCCCTATTTTATAGATGAATGAAAGGAGACTCCAAGAGGTCAGACAACCTGCCCAGGATCCTTCCCTTTGCAAACAACAGAACCCAGATTCAAACCAAGTTCTTCTACTCCATTCCTCACACTGAGGATAGGACCACCAAAGGGCTTATCCACCCAATAAAATGGATTCCTAGTCCATGATCCAGAAATATAAATATCAAACTTATCTAGAGATCAAAATACTAGGTGGTCTGAGGGAGGGATATACATGACAGGCACTGAATTATTTGCCTTATTTCTACATATCTACTCCAATCAAAACAATGATGATTCTTCCCAATAACTCTCATTTACTGTACCTTTCTGTTTCTCTTCTTTTTTCCATGCATCTTCAATCTCTTATCTAAATTACAGTAAGAACCACTTTGCTGAACCATTACATACTACCATCACTATCCTCTCTTCTCAACCTCTAATGTTGCCAAACTCTTTTTTCTAACATGCCTCTAAGCCCTACCATGGTGTCTTAAATCACCAAAAATCAAATCCAAGGTTCTCATGAAGGTTTCTCCAAAGGTCCAATCCCTGCACGAAATTCTTATATCTCAAGGAAGGCAGTAGGTACAAAAAAAAGCAATGTTTGGAAAGGAGATGAGACACTTGGGTCCTAGTCCTTGGACAGCCATTGTGGAGTACAAGGGAAAATATTGGGCTTGCATGCTGGCCCCTTCCAATGCCTTTGGAATCCTACTTTTTCACAGATTCTACCCTGCTGAATCCAGACCTGACCTCAGAATAGTTTGCATTAAATATGTCTAAGCGTGCCTGTGAGCTGAAACCTCCTTGCCATCCCTGACTTAAGATACAATAATGCTTCTAAAAGCTCTGAGTTTTTGATAAACAATACTGCATTCCTGAGTTGACTCTTCCCACCATTCCTATCCTACAAAAATCTCTCTTGCACCATTTAATCATGAGTTTCCCAGATACTCCATTAAGCCTACCCAGTCCAATACAAGATATCAGCATTATCTTTTCCCCATTTAACCTTTAGGTACCAAAACTTGTACAGTAATAGGTTCCTGTTATTTCCGTAATAAGTAACACTTACATTGAGCTTGACTTTCCCAAGGACTTTCCATGTTTTGGCTTATTAATTCCCACAACAACCCTTTTGGGTAGGTACTATTACACCCACTTTACAGATAAGAAAAATGAAACACTGTGTTTAGGTCACTTGCCCCAAGTTCACAGAGCTAGTCATGGCAGAGCCAGGATTCTAACCCAAACAGAGTACCCCACTATAAAGACAGTTCGTACACTTGCTCCGACTTTATCAATATCTTTTACTTCATGTGCCAGTTTGAATGTATTATGTCCCCCAAATGCCATTATCTTTGATGTAATCTAGTATGGGCAGACGTTATCAGGGTTGATCAGATTGTAATTCTTTGAGTGTTTCTATGGAATGCGCCCCACCCAGCTGTGGGTGATGACTCTGATTGGATAATTTCCATGGAAGTGTTGCTCCACCCATCCAGGGTGGGTTTAAGTTGATCAGTGGAGCCATATAAATGAGCTGACATAACAGAAGGAACTCAGCGCAGCTGTGAGTGACGTTTTGAAGAGGAGCAAGCTTGCTGGAGCGGAACATCCTGGGAGAAAGCCATTTTGAAACCAGAACTTTGGAGCAGACGCCAGACACATGCCTTCCCAGCTAACAGAGGTTTTCCGGGCGCCATTGGCCATCCTCCAGTGAAGGTACCTGATTACTGATGTGTTACCTTGGACACTTTATGGCCTTAAGACTGTAACTGTATAGCCAAATAAACCCCCTTTTTATAAAAGCCAATCCATCTCTGGTGTTTTGCATTCCACAGCATTAGCAAACTAGAACACTTCACTTTCATGTTGTACCTGCCATATCTTCCAAAGAGCAGTGGTGAAGACCAATATGTTCAAAGTAGTAGAGGCTTCAGAATTTCTACATGAGATGAGCTTAGATGTGGCAATTTGGTTTAGAGGAGAAAGCTCTTCGGAAATCTCTTTAAACTGTGCAAAGCAAGCACACTTTTCAAATCAGATTCTCTGTTTTTTGTGAGGATTATGGGAGAGATGACGGGGACGATGGAGTTGATTTAAAAGCCTACCATCTCCTGCTACCATCATGACAGACCTGAATTTGAGTCCATTTACTACATAGGCAAGAGTTTTTAACCTCTATAAACCTCTAGTCTATGAAATGGGAAAATAACATTATCTACTTCACAGAATGATTTTAAATGATTAGCAAGAACTTACATACTTAGCAGAGTCTCCAGTATGTATTCAATGTTTGCTAAATGTTTGCTACTATCATTATTATCTTTCTTACATTTGTTTGCTCTATGCATGTGTACAGGTGTCATGCTACCACCAGTTTAAACTACACTCAAAGGACACACAGAGGTGTAGTGTTAAGCACAGGCTACCTGATTTTGAAATGTTAAATTTGCTCTACCCATCACTCTTGGCAAGCACAACATCACGTATATAATTCAGGCCAATCGAATACAGTTAAAAGCCTTAAGTTGCCAGTCATCCCCAAATAACCTGGATGGCCACAAATCCAAACTTCTTCTGAGAAAGGCAGTATGAATTGAAGCAGCTCGTTTTCAGGCCAGGAAGCATTCTTTGAGTCAACAATGCTTTCCAGAAGAGGAGGTGAAGAAGGGAGAGGGAGAATGAGCGAGCTGAAGAGGGCAGCCCAGTTGCTTTGTCAGGTCACTCAAGAAAATAGAAATAAAGAAGATGGAAATAAGGTACAGATGCACAGATAGGTCTCATTGTAAATGTTACTAAAATACACAGAACTGTTTTTAGTTGAGTAAAAAAACATTTGGGAAGAGAACGTAGTAAATACGCAGTGGTGAAACAGCAAGATAAAAACACAAATATTCCAGAATGCACAAATGATTCTTACAGAGGAACGTAATTTACCAGGACATGAGTAACAAACTGTTGTTGCTGTGTTTAAAAATTATGGTAGCAAGAAGATAAATGATATTATTCTTTGGGAATAAACAGAGAAACTGGCTCCTGTGAGCAGCAAGACAGTGATAAATATGTTTTTGTAGACATTTTCTTGCCTTTTTTATTTCCTCTTTGGGCTCTTAGTTCATAGTGTTTTGAATAAACCTAAGTATCTTAAAGTACTTACCCAATAAATCAGAGTCCAAGTAGATTCCTTCAACAGATAAATTTTCTTTGGAGGAAAATAGTAATTATTCTAAGTACATCAGTGAAAAAATGATTGTTTAGTCCATTCTAAAAATAATTGTTGATAAAAATATGCCAGTATTGATTTCTTTCCTCTGGCATTAACAAAGATATATTTTTTTTAAATGAAATTGCCTATAGACTCACAAACACATTATTGATTATTGTCAGCCCACTTCATATGTCAAAATTATATATAAATAATATGAAAGATATTATTATTCCTCATTGCAAATTTGTTATTTTTTAAAAGCGAGAGGGATTCAGTATCATAAATGTTAAAGGAAATAATAAGCAATCTATTAACTACTAAATCTCCCGTCACTTCTATAAAAGTCTCCTTCTAAAAAAGTATAGAAAACACTGCATTTTAGGAGGAGCTGGACACTGTAACTAGGGAAGAAATTGATAAGCACAAGAAACATGAGATTATGCATATATGGAAAAAAAAGTAAAAATATGTCAAAATGTTAACAGTAGTAATTTCTACTCAGTAAGAATAAGGATGATTATTTTCTTCTTCATACTTTTCTAGTTTTTTCTATTATTTTCTCAATGTTATATGTTACTAACAAAATCAGGAAAAATCATGAAGATAAATAAACAGTTCCCCATACTGTTGTCGTGTAAATAAGTTGTTTATGGACTAGATGTTAGTACAAGTTAAGTGGGTTTGTTGGTAACTGGTCAGAGGACTTATCTCAAAAGAAACTGATGAGTGAACTAAGATCAAGTAGAAGGAAGCTTTCCATAGACGATCTCAGGGACAAGAGGGAAATGGTTCAGATGTGCCACTGGAAAAGGTAAGACCCAGAAACACACAAAAGGACTTTGGGATGGAACTGAGGGCCCAGCTGAGGCAGAAAATATGGATGTCTAAGTGGCTTTGTTATTTTTTTTCCCCCAGCGGCCCTGATATAGATGATGACCTTGAACACAAAGAACATCTAAGGCCCCGAAGACATAGAAACCTCACTGAAATAACTAAAAACATATCTTTTGCCTTGTTTTATGTCACAAATATTTGACAGTGAGTTTATAATTTAGGTGGCCTCTCAGTCACCTCTCCACTGGCTATGTTGAAAATACCAATTAAGCCTGAATGGCTTGGCACCACTGACATTATAGAAGGATCACCCTATATTCATGTATTGAAAATTCAGATTTTAACAACAACATGGCATACCATCTGCCCACAGGCAAAAGAAAAAGAGCTCTGTGCCTGGTGCATTTTGATTTAGGTCTTAGGTCTTATATTTTAGAGATAATTTCATTTAGGTGGACACTTTACTCATATAAAACAATAGGGTTTTTGTTGTTTTTCAGATGAAAAATAATTTTCTAAATTGAAAATGCTTCTTTAAAATGCACCCCTCTTCAGTGAAATCCTGAAATATTCTCCTAAGGCTGTGGACTCATCCTCCCACCCTCAGCCTGACTTCAAAATTACTGATCTAGTCCTAAGAGACATTATGACATAAGAAAATAAAGCAATTAAAGAAAAAGAAAAAACAGGAATATGGTAACTTGGAATATTTCATCTTAATAAATCCTCTTTCAGGGTCTCCTTAAAAAAAGCAGCTCCCCAGCTTGGGTTGTAAAAGCTGCTCCAATGATGTGGCTCATACAATCTTTTCTAAAATAATTGCCCATGTATAAACTTCCAAACTGCCCAAGTAAAGTCCCTGAAAATTCAGAACTCTGATTTGGACAGTTTCCCCACACCATGGGAGACAAGTCAAAATTCTGATCGAGTTTCAAATGCTCCTAGTCCAGTGCAAATTAAATGTCAACTATTATAATGATAGGAGAACCAGTAAGATAACTGCTGCTCTTAAGATCTTAAATTAGGAACAGAATGCTACCCATGTTGGTGATTTTCAAAAAGGTAGTCAGTGTTCTAAAATTAAAGAAAATGCTCACAGTCATCATTCCCAACTGGAATGCCAAATATTAAAAAAAAACAGATCAAAGCAAGGTCAAGCTATGGTGAGGTATGATCTGAAGCGGAGATCAAAATGTTAAGAGCTAAGGATGTAGACTACAAACTAGTTTAAGATGAAGGCAATGGGGGCTGTCAGTGACATGCTTTTATGTATGGTCTGATGCTGGGGCAAGATTAACGACTTAAAAGTGCACCGAGGATTAGCCACTAGGACACCTTAAAAGGATTCACGCATCGGATGAAAGCTCAGACCAAACTTCCAACTCTGTGTGATCCGTCCTTCCTTGAGTTAGGCTCTAAGTTAAGGAGAGAATCACAAATTTAACCAGCCCTCTCCAAATGAGGCGGCACCCCCGTCTTCAAACTTTCTGCCTTTATAAAGAAGAGCACATAGAATGATATAGACATTATCCACTGATGCCATGAGTACACCCCCTGAGATGGTCATGACCTGTTCTGGATAAGGCATGGAGGGCTGGTCTTCCACCTCTGCCCATCTCCAGGTGATTCATTCATTCATCTGCTCATATACCCCTTTATCCACCTGCTCACTCAGTGAGCATCTGTCAAGTGCTCACACCAATACTGCACAAAGGTCCGTGAACTATGACTGCAGGGAGGTCCTCAGATGAAGGTACGTGAAGTGGCCTACTGCACACGTACTGCCCCCGTTTCCCAAACCTCAGGGCACTGGTCCTTTGCACTTTTTCAGGACTTAAAAAGTGAGAGAAATAAGATGAATCACTAGAAAATCATCTTTGGGTATGGGTCACATGCCCTTTCAGGTCTGGCACGTTGTCCTCTGTGGCATTTATTTCTGTACTATCATGACATCCACTCCTAGCTCTAGCAGATTTCAACCATATCCTGGTCATTGTTTCATCAAAACCTCATCAAAGCTGACATGAGTCTTCCTTCTAATTCTGAGAAACCCTTTTGGGGAAGCAAGCAAGGGTGGATACAAGTGAGAATGCTGTCCCGTCTAAGCAGACCTAAGACTTAAGAAGTTAGAGAATAGCGTAAAGTGGAAAAAAAGGACAAGTTGTAGACATGAGTAGGTTTATCCTAAGTGGGACACAGGCAACCAAGAATTAGAAAGCAATGGAGGAAAAACAGTTCAGGAAGCTGGAAGGGAAACAGAGGTAAAGGAGAAGGACCCTAAAACTTAAATACAGTAAGCACTGGGCAGCGTTGCTTTCCAGTCATGCATCTAACTTGTCAGGTATCATGTTCCAGGATTTTGCTCTCTTCTATTCTCCCCACTCTTTTAGAGTTGAAGATATCTAGGTTGAGTTCTGACATTAAAAATCCTGGCTGGAAAAGAGACCATGAGGAATCTCAATCTAGCAAAGACAAATGGGTTTTGTGACCTGGCATCTGACGCCCTTCTCTCCTCCAGGAAGGTCAGGGGCCTGTTCTCTCCTGCTGAACTGGATCACTTGTCTCATAGAGCTCTTTTCCATGGAAACCTGACACTTCCAGAATGCAACCCAGAGTATAACGTTTACACCAAAACTTAGTCACATGGAAGCCTGCTGAATCCTGCCAGGTGATCCCAAGGCCCTGAGAGCGGCCACATTTTCCTTCTCCAACAGCCCCCTCAAGGAGAGTGCTGTCTTACAGTATTGCATAGGATCATTCAAGGATCCTCCAGCTTCGTGAGATCATTTAACTTAACCCTCATGCTCCTTAGCTAGGGGGAGATAAGCCTCCATTTATTACTGGCCAGATGTTTGAGAGGAACATCTGCCAAACTGGTGCCATCTTAACGTGGAGGAGCTGCCGCCTTCACGGACGGCCATGGGAGCCAGGGAGGGCTCTAGGCCCTTTCATGAGTCCTGCACACAGGCTCCTCAGCTATGCTATGACTCGCTTACCCACCGCACCAACAAATGATGAACCATCAATCTGAAAACTGACCAGCCGTGCAATGAGAAAGATAGTGACTCAGGTAGAACAAAAAGTCCACAAAACCTTACCCAGGAATTCAACCGGGAGATGCGAGATGCCCAAGGCAAGAGGGGGCTGTCAATACTGATGGGTAGGAAATAGGTAAAAGGGGGGTACTTCAGGGAAGAGTACTTGCTTTGCTCCCTCTTGTGAAAATGCTCCATTTTAATAACTCCATAATTCCCTAATTTATTAGCTATCATCAATGGAAATTTAAAATACCAAGCACAGTTCCAAATTTCTTATATCTAAAAAACTTATTTAATCCTCCCAAAAATCATGAGTTAGGTTACTATGATTATCCTCGTTTTACCAATAAGGACAGTAGAAATTAGAGAGGCCCCTTCTTGCCACCACTCACATTCATAATTTTTATTATCCTTAATCTTTGCATCACAAAACCTATTTTCAACAAATCCTGCCAACTTCCCTCTTGTACTAGCAGCGTTCTCAAAGTTGAGAAAACCAGGAGCATTCACTAATTAGAAATCATGAGGAGGATTTGTAGAATCTTGATCCACCTTTGTCAATATCTCCTATATTTCAAGAGGTTAATTAAAAGGTTGAGATGGGCAAATTTGGATATGGCTGAAAAAGATGGTCAGTAAGGCAGGATGTTGAGTCAGATAAAGTTTGAGACTAAAATCTTTAGTAACGGACAACGATAGAGCACTATCTCTTCACAGGAATTTGGGATAACTGTGTATAGGCTTTGTGCCCCTTGTTAATCAGGAACATAAATAGAATAAGAAGGCTGTATCCTTTCTACTTTGCAGGGATGCTGTGAGAGTGTGTTTTAAGCTTATGTAAGGCTGGGATTTGGTTTCCAGCTGCCCTTCTGATCTTTACCATTTTCTGGAGCAGTGTTTCCCAAAATGTTCTGTGGGACATAATCTCAGGAATCTATGTATTAAAAAAAAAACTCTAAAGTAAAATCTGTTGAAAAATGCCAAATGCTACCTATCCTTCTGTAGAGTCTCAATGAATATTGTTAAAGGATAAAAGAGGTGAAATCATGCCATAAAAATATTAAATGAGCACTTGTCCATTATTCGTAATTCATCAATTAGTGATAAAACTGGTCCAAGTTTCATCAATTAGTGATAAAACTTGGTCCAAGAAGTCGAAGAACCACACTTAATGTGCAAAAATGGATGCTCAATGAATCTACCAAGAGAAGAGAAATGGATCTAACCATAGGGCAATTGTCAATTGCATCCTACCTGACGTAATTCCTAAGTCTTTCATACTTTTCCCCATCAATATGAACATATTAAAGGCTCCAAGAAGTCCTGCAATAAAGATTACACTTATGGAACATTATTTAACCCTATGTTTCCCTAAGAAACTTACTCAAAGGACACCATTTACATCTTACAATGCTACTCGTCCATGGAGCACAATTTAAGGACTACACAATCTTAAGGACTTCCCTTACCTTCCCTACAGAAACAGGTGCAGAACTTTGTATGAATCCAAGATCCCCAGATTATTTGTAAGGCGGCTTCTCCTGGTGCTTTCTAGAAGAAAATACTCTGTTTTAAGAGTAAAAGGAACTGAGATTGGAGCGGGAAAGAAATCCTTGACTGAGAAGCACAGGTATAAGTTCTAGGAGGATGTGAATGCTTTAGCATTGTTGAAGTTTTAAAACAAGGAGTTAAAACGGCGAATGTCCCCGTGGACAGGAACAAAATGACCTGAAGCAACATAACAGAGTAATGGGGGAGCACTGGCTTTGAACCACACAGGAGCACATCCCAGCCCCGCCCCTCAAACCTGGGCAAGGCTCTTCATCTTTCTATGTCTCAGTTTACTCAGCTGTAAATCAAGGATAATACTAGCACCTAATTCAAAGTGTGGGTTGGAAGATTAAAGGATGAAATACATGTACAACTTGTATTTCATTGCCTAGCAATAAGTGCTCAGAAAAGTTAGCTATTATCATGTCCTAATACACAGTGCTCACCTATCTTTAAATACTTGAGGATAGGGGCCTGGGGGTGATTCCTAAGGTACAGGTCTATCCTGAGGTCCTGGGATTCTACAAGTCCTCCCTGGAGGTGACTTTTCCTTGCTTTGATGAAGATTCACCTATGAGAACAATGTCACTAACCCGCAGTCTCATCAGCTGAGGCCTACAGAGTAAATAACACAAAAACCAGCTGTTGGTCTCCCTTGAAACAAGTAAAAATGAGCAACCCCTCTCTGTAGACAAGGGGCTCTATATCTGGGGTTTATGGATAGATGCCATGGTGTCCATGACTGCCCTGCAATTATATGCCTACTATAACATGAATGGGCCTCTTATTTCAGAGGAGGTCCACAGCTTCCATCAGATGAACAACAATTCTTCTGAATTCTAGGAGACATCACAGGAAAGAAAATAAGTGCCCAAGACAAATAAAACCCGGCCTAGCTCCATCACCTATCAGAACTGGATAAGTTCTGCAAAATTTCTTCACTTCTTTGAGCTTCAATTTCCTGGTCTTCAGAAATGAGGAGAATAATAACAATTCCTCAGGGCTACTGGGAAGGTTAAATGAGAACACAAGCCAAAGTGCTAATCCAAGGCCTGAAGCTGAAAGGGGTTCTTGGATGGTTAATTCCCCCTTTTAACATTCTCTCTCCTTGATTTAACATCCTCTTCTTAAGTCCTTCCATGAAAGCTTAGTTAACTCTGGATTGCATGAAATCTAACGAAGACTCTGAGGAAAGTTAAATATATTGCCAAAGGTCATATCTTCAACATTCCCAGACACAGAGTGGCCTTTCAGGACCAATGGGACCCTGGAAAGACTATGAAAGCATATTTATTTACAGTGCAGTCTTCTGGAAACTCTGACTTCATACTTATCTTCTGAGAAATTCTCTAACTCCAGTATCCATGCATGTGCCAGTAACATTGCCAATGCAACCACAAAAAGCCTAAAGTAGCTACCAAGATTTCTATAAATGTGTTTTTGGTGACTTCTCCATATTACCCTAAAGAAGCTGAAGAGAGTTTTAGAGCAGCAGGAAATGGAATCTTTCCAGTGACCCTCTTCCCAACCAGAAGGCCAGAGGCCACCATCAGATCTAAATGCATCTCCTGAATCAGGAGGATCTGGGCCCAGGGCTGAGGGTGAAACCTGCCCTAATACCAAGAACAGCTTGCTCTTCCCTGTTTAGGTTTTATTTTCAAGACTGAAAGTGATCTACAAGTACAGCATTTTTTGGTGGCAAAAAAAATCAGTGTGGACAGAAGCCCCTCACCAATATCCCCACTGTAGCTCTGCTTGGAACCTCTGAGTGACATCATCAGTAAAGCCACCCATCATCAAACAGCAGCCTTTCTTCCTTCTGTTAAATGACGCCTTTTGGTGACTTGCCTCTTCTTGCCTGGCAAATGCTTTGTGAATTAACAAAAAGAGAAACTGCAGAGTATTTCAAGGATGTTTGAAAATGTTCTACATAATTTCAGACTGTGATATCACCAAAATTAACAGGCTCTTTAATTGTCCCTGTGATGATTACCTTCATACGCCAACTTGGCTAGATTATGGCATCCAGTTGTTTGGTCAAGCACTGCCCTGTTTGTTACTGTGAGGGTATTTCCTAGATGTGATCTGCATCTACAATCAGTTAATTGCGTCTACAATTAACAAAGAAGCTTGTGTTAAGAAATTTGGGGAGTCACCTTATCCAACCAGCTGGAGATCCTAAAAGCCAGAACAGTTGGTTTCAGAGGTCAGAATTTCTGCCTTAACTTCAACATTGGCTCTTGCCAGAACTTCCAGCCAGCCAGCTTCTCCCAGGGAATTTGGACTGAGGACTTCAACATCACCTTTATCAGAGTTTCCAGTCTCTGGCTCATCCTGTGGAGTTTGGACTTGCCAACCCCATAGCCATCAAGCAACGTTATCTACCCATCTCCTGTTTGTTTCTCCGAAGAACTCTGCCCAAAAGTCGTACAACACACCCCAAATGCCAGAGCCAACATTTACCAAAGATTTCAGAATAATCCAGCAGGATGTGCAAACCCAAAGACCATTTCCAGATGGTTTTTATCTTTAATGTTATTGATCCAAAAATAACAATAGCCCGACAGACAGCAATTTTTATGCAAAATTACACATTTGAATGGAAATCAAAAGCAAAAAGTAAAAGATTATTTAACAAGACTGAAAAGCAAACCTTAGTTCCTCTGGAAATGCCTTCAAATACAGGTTAGACTCAGCCTTTTTAGTTTGCTTTCTTCATTGTTGTTTTCTCAAGATATGTGCTCAAGGAGGAACTCTGAGTGCCTCATAACCTCTCTTTAGCACCTGAACAGAGGGGGCAACATGAGGTACTGGAGAGACTCGGGCAAGGGACAGGTTGTTCCTCATGGCTGTCTGAAGGCTGCCTGTACCAGAACCATCACCCTCCAGCTCCCGGGCACTTCACTGCAAATACTGCTCATCCACAGAACACAGTGCCATAAATAAATAAGAAAGTAAGTAATACACAAATAAGTAAATGAACAATAAATCAACTATGCAGCACTAATTATTTTCAGATTGCTATATTTTAATTTATGCCTTGATTTTCAGTATTTCTGCAGCTACTTTTAAAGTCTGATAAGCATGAAATGAGTTACTAAAGGAAAGAAACTATTAAACACAGTTTTGTAGGAGGCTCAGTTTTCAGATGTCGGTTTAGGCTTCTCAAACTGGATTTTCCATGTTCTTTTGGTTGATATGTATGTTTTATAAAGTTGAATGCAAAACCTGCATGAATTTTTAAGATAAAAATCAAGACTTCAAAGAAATCTTGGGCTAACAGTATACTGCCTTGGACTCTGTATCCCCAGGTCCTTGTTTGCCATTCGGGAATACTTTACAGGGATGTTTTAAGAAGCACACTTTGGTATATGAGAATTCCTGCATCATAGAATGGGTAGGAATAATACAGATGTATTCTGGAAACCCTCAGTGATTCTCATACAATATTTGCATACTTTTACTTGTGTAAAAAGACAAATCTAAGTCCAGTTGCAGACTACAGCATTTTATTCAGGACACCAAAATTTTGCTGCAACAAAGGAAGCCAAACGTCTTGCAAGAAGAGAAGTAGCTTCGGGCTTCTAGGGATGGCAAACGATTTTTATGGACATAAAAAGGAAGTCAGCTTGACTCCTATTGATTGGATGAGGGGTTTGTCTGTCTTAGAGGGGCAGGTATAGGTAGGTGGGCTTTATTTTTTATTGGAACAAATTTAATGAACTAAGGGTCTTGATTGGCTATCTGGATCAGCTGCCTTGTTGAGGAATTCAAATTTCAAAAGACAGCAAGAGGAAACTAAAGAGGGAATTCAAAGAGGCAGCAGGGCATGGGTTTCTTCAGCTCTGAGGGATCCTCAGGCTTTCTCTATATAATTTCATCAAATGATAGGTGCTTCTGGAATAGCATTTCACTGACTGTTCATAACCATCTGTAAACACTTGAAGATATTTTAGCAGTGCATATTCTCCATTTTCCCCTCCAGAACCACAAGCCACCCTTCTCCACCTGCTCAGTACCCTGGAAGATGACCTGTAGGGACGCAGCCCATCCTGGACCTCTGGCTTCTGTCTGGGATCAGCTCAACTAGAAGCTGCAGTGGGAGTGCGGAGCCGGGAAAGGTTGAGCACCTGCTCCCCTGGCTTCCTCGCTGCCAGTTACCAATTAGCAGGGACTTCATTGCTTTCCCTGAGGCCCAAGGCCCCTCTCAGTCGGCCCCTCCAACAGCTTCCTCCCCTTCCCTTCAGATCTGGGGTAAATTGTCCCCAGCACCCTCCACTTCTGCTAGCTTTAAGGTGTTTCACCATCCCTTGCCGGCTTCCCCTAAGACTCCCCAGAGAGCATTCAGGAACAGAATTTTGGTCTCAAAATTCCTAGCTTAGAATTTTTCACTACTTTTGCCGCTCACCCTGAGAAATAATGAATTAAAACCACCCAACACACTTCTGAAAAAGAACCATTGTGACAGAGTAGAAAGGGTTTAAAAACAAACCAGTGCAACTCACCCTACCAGAAACAATTTGAATGGTAAGCAAGCCCTTGTATGCTAATCCCACAACAATGGGGTTTTGCCAACTATGATACTTTTCAGGAATGTGACCCCTGCTGGTGGCAAAGGATAATTATCATTTAAAAAGTGTTTAGTAGGATGTTTTCAGCCTTTGATTCAAGGCATCCCAAAGCAGACCTTTATCCTTTTTTTAAGATTGCAAGACTTTTATCACAAGAGTTTGTTGAACATCGTTTCATTAATACTGTTATGATGTTGATTTCCTTCCCACAAGAATTCAAGACAATCACAACCAAAATCCCAGCAGGCTCTCTGGAATAAACTGACAAGCTAATACTAAAATTTATTTGTAAATGTAAACATCTAGAATAGCCAAAACAGTGTTGAAAAGAGAAAACAAAATTGCCACACCCCACTCTAAAGTTCTTTAGAGACAATGAATGAATCAAACTTTTAGAAAATTTAAAATATGATGACTTACTTCTGCCCTACTAAAATGGTACTTTCATTCAGAACTTTTGATCGAAACACTGACTAAATCCTGAGCACAGCAAAATTAAGCAACAACAACAACAAATTAGCTTCCTACCAGCCTTATTCCACGTCCGTGGGGAAATCAAACCCCAAGCACAGGATCCCAGATGTAAAACACAAAAGCTGGAAGATGGAAATCAACACATAAAAGCTGGGACTGTGTTTTTAGACAAATAACTGACCACAGTTCTAGGACAAAGCCTCTCCCCACAGAATATACTCTCATGAGATAATAGATTCTTTGGATACACTGACCCCACACCTTATTACATGAAATACTATAGAAATATTTCTCTGCTTTTGTTATGTTAAGTAAAATAAAAGCCTCCTGTACTGGGTGTTGTCAGGAGGAACCCCTTTCCAAGAAAGGATTTTTCAGAAAACAAAAACAATTGACCTGCCGGGGCTGACTGAGAAAATGAAACAATGGAACGCACACTACACAATTGCAGATAAGCCACATCTGGTGATAAACCAGTTTCAGTACATGAGAGGGAGCTTATCAAATTGGACCTACCGTAATAATCAATGTATCTCTGCTCCCTACTTTGTAAGAGCCCCCCTTACGTAAAATGGAAATTTAATATCAACCATTCAGAAATTTCCTCACTTGCTTACGCATTCACTTTGTATAAGCTTCCCCTTTCTACAAGCAGTGGATGCTGTCTGATTCTTGAATCTTAAACTGCTCAAATTCCCATAATTAATATCTTGCCTAATGTTTTTTAATGGTTTAAAAGGAACTAGCTATGAATTTACTTTATAAATAAAATGACGGCTCTTTTCCTTACACTCCTGTGTGTCTGCTAAAATCATAATTTATAATACGTCATGTTCAATCAGAAAACAGAAAGAAGGGTTATAGTCTGGTCAATATAATTTTCAAGCTAACTGAAAGAGTAACCTGTAAACCACTTTCAAACATTGGTATGCATAGCTTCCAAGTATGAATTCATCATCTTAATCTCACACTAAAAATCAGACCTCCTCAATCAATCATTTTAACAGGATCCCCAGGTGATTCAACTGTAAATTAAAGTTTGAGAAGTCCGCTTTAAATTACAAACTCAATGGCAAGCCCCAGCCTTGAGTAAAGATACATGAAAGAATCAAAAAATCTGGAGATATGATGTAGCTACAGAAAAAAAAAAAAAAATTAGGATTATCAGATTGAAGGATACAACTTGAATGCTTAAAATGAATACACAATCTCTGCTCAGAATTTCTCCCATCTCTTAAAGCAGGGGACTGGAAAGTTTCCGAATGGTTAAGTGTTCTGGATGGTTGACTGGGTTCTGCTTGTTTGCAGTTTAATTTGCATTTTAATGAAGCCATCAAAATTAAATTCTTATAAAAAGGCAATGTTGCAATCCACTCCACAGGAAGCGGCATTGATTCTAATTAGTCACATTTTCATCCACAACACGTGAATTTAGCTTGAATTTACGGCTCAGTGGCATTCAACAACTTCACATCAATGACACACCGTAACATCCATGCAGTTTTTTCTGGCCATTCCCCAAAAAGGTAAGTAATCGCTGCCTGGCTCAAAACCCCCGATGGATGATTCTGCCCTTTCATGCTGAAACAACAATGGAAACCAGATGAACTGCATCTGGTTTTGGATTTCAGAACCAATTTTCAGGCAGTTTGGACTGCAAACTGGGGATTTTAACATCAGGCCATTACAGTTGTCAATGAGAGCAAATCTATTCCTATGTCAAATGTCCTATAATGATTTCTTCCCTAAAATAAGAAATGTTTTAACCCAGTAGTTTGCAGGCCATGGCATCACTGATATGATGGTAATGCAATGAATACGTCGACCTTTAAGAAAGCGTTTTCTCTAATACCTGCTATCTTTTGGTTCCCCCAAAGTAAATCCTAGCAGAAGCACTAACTTGAGCATTGCATAACTTTTACTCTTACTGTTACTAGACACCTGCTGTGTGCCAGACTGTGCAGTCATTTGGGAAACAAAGATGAATGAGATCCAGTCCAGCTGATCTTCCTTCCAAGCTGTCAGCTGAGAGGGGGATTCAGAAACACGGCAGGCCCATGTACCAGGGATTGTGGGCCACCTGGGAGGGCGACGACCCACCTGAGCCAGCAGTGAAGGCGGGCTTTCTCGGGGAGAATGAGTTCTGGCTGCAGCCAGACAGGATGAGTGGGAGCTACTCAGATGCACAGGGGGTGGGGAAGACTGCTCCAGACAAAGGAGAATGCAAGCCACCCTCTCCTACCTCCACCCTTTCACTTTCTACCCCCGTTCCTCTCATTATTTTTCTTCATAGCAAATATCACTACCCAAGATCATATTAATTATGTAGTTGTTTCCTTGTTTCTCTGCTTCCCCTGTTCCAATTTAAGACCAATGAAAGAATGGGCTTTGCCTTACGTGCTGCTATATGCTCGGCATCTATTACAGAGTCCAGTACATAATAAATGCTCAAATATTTGTTGAATAATGAAAGACAGAAAGGCAAGAGGCAGAAGGAGAGTACCAATGACCAGTAGCAGGTCACTGTGATTACAGTGTGGGGCAGACAGTGATGCAAGATGAAGGGCTGGATGATGGAGGATCTCTGTGCCTTTATCCAGAAAGCAAGGGGGTTCCTTTGAGGAGCTGTGAGCAAGGGAATAATACGTCCAGACTGGCCTCTGTAAGGACAGAATGAGGGGTGGAAACGAAGGGAAGCATGGGACCACTGAGATAGCTATGATAATAGCCAGGCAAGGAAGAGAAAGTGGAACTGAACCAAGGTGCCATGAACGGCATATTCAATCACTCATTCATTATTCAGCAGTTTTTTAATGTACATATTATTGCATATGGTAGACGCAACTGTAGGAGCTCTTATAAATATGAGTATAGCAGGTCCTATATGCCAGGCACTGTTGTAATCTCTAGGAAAACAGCATGAACAAAACAAAGGCCCTTCCTTCATAGAATTTCACACACTCTACTGAGAAACAGACGGTAAAAAAGAAAATAAAAACCAAAAATAATTTCAGGTCGAGTTTACACTAGTATGGAAAAAAAATTAAGTAAAATAGAAAGATTCATGAAACACTTAAGAGGTAAAAACTGCAAGACAGTCTTACCTTTAGGTTATCTAGGAGTGTTCAGAATACTCAATATTGAATTCATGCTGAAGTTAAAAAAAAAAAAAAGTATCTTCTTGAAACTCTCTCAGCAAAGATCCTAAAGAAAGTCCATCAGACTAAGACCATCTGACCTACAGCCCTGAGAAAGGATTCCACAGCACACCACTCAAGTTCAGAGAGCTGACAAGTGTGTGGACCAGCGGGTGGGGCCACTATGTGATGCAGGGGCTTGGAGCCATCCAAAGGTAATAAACGCAGGTGGGATACACCTGGCCAAAAACCGGTGATTCACATTTAACAGAGAGAGGCCAGCCTTGGGCAATTTAGTCCTGTAATTAGGGGTCTAGCTTTAAATTGCATCTTGGCTTGTTCAGATAATCAAAACTTTCTGAGTGTAATTCATCTCTACTGCCATTTGAAACAATTTGATGAATGCTATTTTAATCCATGGGGTGGAAAAAAGGGAACAATGACATGAAAGAGGAAGGAGGCAGCGGGTTGGGATAGACATAAACTGTTTTGTCTTAAAGGGAGGTTTTGTAGGTTAAGAGATGCAAAACATGTTACATAACAATTCCCACATCTGGAAGAAAGCTGCTTTAAAAAGATGTTGGTGAGTGTTCTGTGTTGGTCCTGTGAGATCCTCATCAGCCACTGGGCAGCAATGACCCAGGTAGTTTTATGGGGGTGTGGGGTGGGGGTGAAAGAAAATAATTGGTACCTATGTGAGAAACAGACCTTCCACGAGTTAAGATTACTTTGCATTCTTCCATTTGTAGTCACTGGCTTTAATTTATCCTGGCACCCACATACTAAACAGGAAACAGTGAGAAGTAAAAAAATTATATAGGTTTGGAATCCAAGAATAGTTTGTTTAATGAACAACTAAAGTCACTAAGGACATGCACTTTCCACGGTCACATTGTCAGATGTATAATTCATGTGTTTTCCAACCTTCTCCAATTCCAAGAGGGCATGCTATACACAGCATGCCAGCTGCCAGCATTTTGTAATCTGGCCCATGGGGCAAACCCAGCAGGCACACTACTGAAATCACAATCAGGTAAGCAGACATATTTCTTCAGCTCCTCTCTTGACTATGACAACAGCAAATTAGGCAGCAGTCAAAGCCCTGCCTAATTTACAGCCCACCCACACAAGGTGACAACAGAGGAAGGATAAGGAGATGCAAATCTGATTTTTAGACTGGGGCACAAGAGACAGTGGCTTCTATTGAATGTTCTGGAAGAAAGCCAGATTTGTGGTTTCAGCTGCACTGGGTTTCCTGAGGGAATGGAGAGCCAGGGATCCCAACAATGTTCTGAGTCAGCCTTCACTGACAATAGACCCAGATACCCAGCTGAATCCCAGAATAACACGAAATAGGAACAAATGAAAGTGCTACCTTGCTTCTCTGACAAATTAGGATATCTATTAACAACAATTTGCCTACTGGATGCTCACCCTGTACTAAGCACTATGCTACGTGCTTTATTTCCTTTAACCCTATAAGGTAGTTCCCATTATCAGACCCATTTTACAGATGAGAAGACTGAGGCTTACAGGTAAGAGAAAATGGCCCCATGTCTCACAAGTAGCAACTGGCAGAGTTGGAACTAGAAACCCAGGTCAGTGCTTTTAACAATCTATTGCTTTGTGTTGCTGAGGCTATAGATTGACAACTCAAGAAATCAGGTTCCTTGAGCAGCTGACATCTATAGCATTTGTGCATGGGGACTACTGTCTAGGATCTCTTAAGAAGACCTTGCTCAAATTAATATAAATCCACTCAAAATACAAAAGCATGATGAGAAAAGTGTATGTCTACAAACAAATTATTCTGTTTCATAAGGAATTTGGCTCATTGGAATACTGTAGTAGACCATTAAAATGTCCACAACAAGCTCTCTTCCCATATGCATGCACCTTTGCAATGTGACTTTGCAGCAACTCCCATCAAGAGATGAAGTTAATTCTCCATTCTTCGAGGCTGAGCCTGGCCATGTGATTTGCTTTGCCTGAGAATTTAATAAATGCCAGGCATTCTGAGTCTTGAAAAGTCCTTTCTCAAGGGCTTGCCTCCTTTGGCTTGGGAACCCTGGGACCACCTCTCTGTGGACAAGCCCAGGTTAGCCTGCTGGATAATGAGCAGCCCAAAGGCACGTCATTCCCACGGTCCCAGCTGCTAACAAATCAGCTGCCAGTCACGTGGGGAAAGTCAGCCTCTTGACCATCCAGTCCCAGACCACAGGGACTCCCCAGCTGGCCCACAGCACCAGAGAGATGGTAAAGATCTGCTATCTTAGGCCACTAAGTTGTGGGATGGTTTGTTATACAGCAAAAGCTAACCAGCACACATATATAGAAAGTAAAGCTTTGACATCTTTACAGTGTTCTCGGACCCTGTGGCCACATTCCCCTCATCCAAGCCACACTGCTCAATGAGTTATGCCTGTTTGAGAAGAGAACCTGTTCTGAATCCAGAGCAGTAAGCACAATAAGTATTGGCTTGTTTTCTTTGCTTTCTTTGTAGCAAAGGGAACCTCACTTCCCAAAAGTTTTGAATTAAATGCACATCATAGGGTAGCAATACACCGGTGTTTCCTAACCCTCGCTATACAGGGAATCACTTGGGATGCTTTTTCAAAATACTGATGCATAGGATCCATCCTCAAAATCCATATTTAATTTGTCTAGGGTGAGGCTACAGCATGGTTGTTTTTTTTTTTTCCTGGAATCAGGCTGTGAGGGTTTGAATTCCAGTTCTGCCATTTGGTAGCTGGCATGCTATTTTTACCACTGGTTTTCTCAAACTTGGGCTCCAAGGAAAATGTTTAAACCCACCAGTTCATTAAAGAAAGTTAACTCTTTCAATAAGAAAAGTTATCTTTGATAAGCACGAGACAGGGCCCTTTTGGGAGCACCCCTTGATTCTCCGTACTGAAGGCACAGTAACCAAGGCTTCAGGAGACACGTGGTTAAACTCATGTGGCTGTTTTCTCTGTGCGATCACAGCAAATCATTTAACCCGTCCTGGATTCAGCTTTCTCACCTGGAAAAAGGTGTTGGGTAATGAACCACCACGTTCCCTTCCAGCCCTGAAAGTATCAATCAATGTATCATAACGCCCCAGTTTCCAAGCTAAATGACAAACACCTTGTTCCTTCGTGAGGTAGGAGAGCAAGCCCTGTCGTATCCCCCTCGAAGTGTCAGGTTTACAGCCCCATACAGGTCAGTTATTCATTCTTGTCAAGAAATAAGAAATGCCAGCCTTGTGCCAGATGCTGTGACGGCACTGCACCAGACAGATAAGGCAGAACGCACAGGTACTGAGCTAACCGCGTTGACAGAGAAGTCGAGGTGATAAGATAAATCCACGGGGTTAAGGGACTGGCACATGTAGTAAAACCAAAAGGAAGGAAGAATCACCTCTGGTGCAGTTAGAGGAAAACTTTCCAGAAGAGGAGGGACCTCAGCTGAGGGGCCAAATAGGAAGGAAGGTGAAGAAGGAGGATGGGTGGAAACCAAGATGGGAGAAAAAAGAATAGCATTCTCTGGATGGAAAGGTGAGGTAGGAAGAGAAAAATGAAAAAGTCAGCAAGGTAAGCATGGAGCAAACTCTCAAGACAGGAGGGAAAAATTTTTGTTTATTTCTAAACCAAATACTTTGACACTCTCAAGTCTTTCCAATAAGCCCTAGCAGTCCTAGGCAGTTATCTGGCCTGATGAGGCTGTGTTGACTGCTCTGTGGTTTCCTTCCCAATTAAATCAATTAATTTTAAAGCACACCTTAAATTGGGGTGATCTAATTTATAGCACTGTGTCAACATCAAGATGTAATCACTAGCTCATAAATATTTATTATCACAAAGCAGGGGAGAATATTTATTATCACAAAGCAGGCCTGAAGACAGCAAGGCCTCTCACACCATCAGAGATGGGTCCAAGACCAAAGGATTTTTAAATACATGAAAAAGTGTTAAGACACAGCCTCACCTTCTGAGGCAATATTGGGCTTTCACAAAATATTCACAGGATTCGTAGATACCATCAAATCCATCAAACGATGTGATGGCAAAAAGAGGGAGAAGAGTAGAAGAAAGGAGGGGAGGGGAATATCGAGATACAGAAGTGTGGGAAGCTAACAGAAAGGGGAGAAAAAGCAGAAGCATCTTTTATTTTTGGTTTTTCCATTATAAGACTGCAGCAAAAGGAATAAATAAGCAAAGTCAACAATGCAAGGAGTGTATCTCCATGCCTACTGTTTGCCCTCTTTTAACCAAGAAAGGCTTCACTTGCAACAATTTAAAGCCAGCATTAGTAAATCTAGCTCAAGCAAGCTTTTGTGTGAGTTCTCCTTACCAATCATAACCAATCATAACCATCACCATCTGAATTCAATAAGAGTTACTTCCAAGCCAACTATATTTGCAACCAACTGGAAAAGCAACTGTTAAGCGTTTTATGTTTTCCTATTTGAATTAAAACATATTTTCTGAGGCAAAGTCATTAGAAAAAATTTTCTCAGGCCTAGCACTATACATATTAGATGTTCATTAAGTGCTGAGTGAATGAATGACAGATGGGTAAGTTCCACGGTTCACTCAAGGACAGCTTTCTTAACTGCAATATAAAGGGCCCAGAAGAAGCTAGCAAACCCTACTCTAGGGAAGAAGACTTTCTAAATCAGTCCTTTATCGTTCATGTATTTCACTTGTTTATTTCAATCACTTATTCTCAGATATTATTTGGGAATTTACTAGACCAGACACTACTAATACACGTCATGATCAAATTATTTCATTTCATGGCATTCGGTAAGTATCCATGCCACGCTTTCCCAAGAGGCTATGAGCTCCACACGGGAAAAAGCCTGAGTTAAATAACTGGACAAAAGTCTCTCATGGAAAAGTAATGGAGTTGGGATTTGAATCCTTGAAATCTGAACTCCAGAGCCTAAACTTCTTAACCAGTGAGCTCCACAGCCTCCCTCTTAAGAGTGTGTGTGAGCAGCATAAGGGAAGGAGAAGCTGAAGGAGGGAGTTAGTAGTATTTGTTGAATGATTTACACGAATACATCAAAACACCTCAAGGAGAGCAATACACAAATTTTTAAGTAAATCATTTGAAAACAATAAAAACAATCCCAAAATAATCAAGAATGATAATGATTTAGCTATAAATGTTCTCTTACACCTGTTACAGAAACATGGCAACTATAAAGAAAACAAAAATCTCTTAGAATCTCAACAAGCAAAAACCACTATTAACATTTTTGCATATTTTCCTCTCTTTTTTTATTGCAATACTGGTTTGCTTATTTTTTACATTATTGGGATCATATTTTATTGAAAACTATATCCTGTGAATTTTATCATCTCACCACACATTTTTCAAACATAAGTTTTAATCACTCCATAATATTTTCTTCCAAGTGGACCCTAACCGAAGTGATCATTCTCTTATTGATAAGTATGTAGGTTGCCTCCAATTTTCCACAGTAATAAATAATGCTTTAAGAACATTCTTCTCTATGAGTCTTCTGTGATTTCTCTATTTCATTAGAATAAATTCCTAGCATTTGAAATTAAATAGGCAATTGAGTTAAAATAACTCTCCAAATTGTTAAACAAATGCAAAATTTGTCCAGTTCCAAACATAGGGGTCTAGGGCTCCCCACAAACCAGTTGGGGATGAGGAGACAGAACCCCTATATAGGTTCAGGGGGATCAGGGACTAACACAGACTGTCATCCACTTATCAGGGGTTGTGTGGGAGATGCAAGGCCATAGAACAACCTGCAGAGAGAGGTCCTTGAGCATCCGAGGTGGAAGCCGCATGGACTTGAAAAGAGGGTGGGCCATGCCCAACAGAGCCAGGGGTGAGGAGAGAGGAGCACAGAGCATGTGGACCTCGGGAAGAGAGGGCCTGGAGCCCAAAGACCTTGAGAGACAAGTTCCACCTCAGTGCCACCATCAAGAACCAAGGATGACGGCACACACCAGGAGCCCCTGGCAGATGTGAGGATGATAAGGGAAGCCCTCAGAACTCTGCTCACTCTACGTAATAGAGACTGAAATAGAACTGCAATCTACAATAAATGATCATTTGTCTCCTTTCCAATACTTTTCAATAGATATACTAACAATTTTTCGTTCATGTGTTATAGCACTAGCCAGGACTTCGTAAGCATAGTAAAATAATGGTAATGGTAATGGTGGACAGTCTTATTTTGACCATGGTTTTATTGGGAATGTTTTTAGTTTCATCACATATATAATGCTGGCTATTATGCTCGAATTATGTAAAGGGAAATAATTGTTTCTAGTATTATAAGCATTTTTTTGAAATGATGAATAGGTGTTGAATTTTACTGAATGCTTTTGTTTCCACTGAGACTATTGTCTGAATGTTTAATTTGACACATTCCTGTGATGTGTTATATTATTAGATTTCCTAGCACTACACTGCCTCTATTCTAGACACGCCTTTGAGTTAAGAATGGCTATTTGGGGGTTGGGATGGTGAAGAAACCCTACCATACTAAATGGAAGTTTCATCCACAAATGTCATGCTGCTAAAAAAAAAAAAACAGTATGTTTTTGTCCGAGTGAATGGTTCTCTTAAAATATGATTTAATTTGTTTATATAATTTTATTCTGGTTATTTAAGTTTTATCCATAAATTTATTTTACAATTTTATTTAGGATTCTCAAATGTGTTCCCCCAAGTCCCATGTCCATGCTTCTGGAGGTATTAGGTTGGGATGAGGGAGAGAAATGGAACCAGGGGGATGCTAAGCGCCAAGAACACTAGGTCCCTCCCCCTTCAAACCACCCTCCCTTCCAACAAGTCAATGGCCATTTTTCTTATTTCTTCTGTCTTTAACAGGTTTTTGTAAAGCACAGTTTTGTTCAGATGAGAAAATGCTAAAAGCTCTACAAACACAAACAGAATTTAAAGCAACATTTATGAAATCATCACTTTCCTCTTAAAACATGTAAAGAAAGAAGGTATTTGAGATACTGGTTTCACATGAAGCTATCATTATGAATAGGGACCACCTCTCAAGAAATACATTTCTCAAAACTCTTTCTTCCTACCACCCCCTGGCCCCTGCTGTGTTCCAAGTCCCCGCTTTTTGTTTTCAGATTTGTTTTACTGGGGAATTTGGCTGCTTTTGTGGCATTTTCTTTCCCATTAAAAGGTAAAACATTTTTTTTACTATGACCAAAAAATAAAAATAAAAAAAACTAATAATTTTGGAAAAAACACCTTGAGGTGAAAGAATCTTGTCCTAATCTTGTTAAGCTATGGGAGATCTCAAACTCTCTTGTATCCTGTAAGCTTTGAGATATGCAAGGGATAGAGTCATATAATGCATTGCTATCTATAAATCCTTCAGCTCATATTCTGTAAGGGTATCTGTCGATGTAGCATCATGCTGTCTTCAAATGGATGTGATTCACCTGAGCTTTCAACTGCAGCAAAATTTTATGGATGGGCTGCTTTGCATTGTTTGGAAAACCTCAACTTAAAAATAATTAGAATGAGCTGCCACCAAAATGCCATCACTCCGGCTAGAAAGGTTGGCAGATGGGCAACCAAGTCGAACTCTTGGCAGAGCCAGAAGCTCACCTCCTTTCTCAAGGACATCGACTGTGAAGTGCAAATCCAACCCAAGCAAATTCAGTCAGGCAGAATCTCCTCAAGGAGATGGATAACCTGTACAACACTGAGATCCTGTGGCGCCCCAAGGATCCGAGAGATGAACTGGCTGGACTATTTCACCCTTGGAGGAAACAAGCAGGCCTTGGAAGAGGCTGCAATGGCTGACCTGGATATCACAGAAATAAACTAACTGCAGAAGCTATTCAAACACCCCTGAAATCTGCCAAAACACGAAAAGCAATACAAGTGGGTGAAATGATAATGAAAGAAGAAGAAGAAAATAAAAATAAGAATCCTCAAACTGCAACAGTCAAAAGGTGTCCTCCATCCAAGAAGAGAACCCAGTCCATACAAGGAAAAGGCGAAAACAAAAGGTCAAGCTGCTGGAACACTGTTACCCCAGTCGTGAGCAGACTGGAGTTGTCTATGGTGAAACCAACTCCAGGCTTGACACCCAGGTTTGATTCAAGGGTCTTCAAGACCCCAGGCCTGTGCATTCCAGCTGCCAGAGAGAGGGTTTACAATATCTCAATGAATGGCAGCCCCTCGCCGACAGCAAAGATATTTCCTTACTGTGCCAGTGGGAGGCAGAGAGAGAGTGTAATTATTGGCCAGTGAGTTGCAGAGAATCGGTATTGCACTGGATCCAGAGGCCTTGGGAAATATTAAGAAGCTCTCTCTCTCTAGCCGTCTTGCCCAGATCTGCAGCAGCATACAGACCCACAAGTGAGGCTACTGTTCCAAGAAGCCAAACCTGACAGGATGGCTATTCAATGGGTACGTCTTAGACCCTGCAGAGACCTCTTCCCTTCAGGCTCATTGTCTGTTTGAGTGTGAAGTTCTACAGCTAGGATCAGGGTTCCCAGGATTCTTCTTGGGAAGTTCAGAAAAGGGGAAGGGGAGGCACACTACTTGCCCCATCAGTTAAAGTTTTGCTACTGCTTCTAGCCTCACATCTCCCAGCCCAGGCGACCCTACACACTGCTTGCTGCAATTTCCAGTCCTTCTCCCAGCCAAATTCTCCTTCCTGCTCTCAGAGCTGCCTTCTGCCTCCTGTAACTCATCAAACTCTTTGCCCTGCCCTACCTTCAGTCAAGGTGGTGTGGGAGAACCACATGTTCGTGGGAGGACTGCCTACTCACCCTCATCAGAGAACCCTCTGCATCTGGCACTTCTGTGCATGCTTGAGGCGGGGACGTTTAGGCTTGGAGAAGTGAGAGCTCTAAGCCTTGAGAGGGCTGCCGGGAGGAGCTGCATAAATCAGATCAGACAGGATAGGGAGTATCTCAGCAGTGATCACAGTAGCACACCTCCCCTTTCCCACGCCCTCCCCTCTTTTTCTTTCATTGTTGGATACTACATGGTGCTATGGAATCTTTCCCCTACCATGCTCAGTAGTTCTTTTAAAGCTGACCTGTGGGACAATGTTTTCATCCCTGTTTACCAAAGCCCAAAAGTTAGTTTGGAGGCAGCTTCCATGTTTTGCTTCTCTACCTCAGCAGTTAGTGGGAATTTGCATCAGGAATTTCAGGCTCGAGTTTTTATGTGACTAGCTACAGAGCATTTCTAAACTACCCATGGTCCAGTGATCCTTGCCCCTGGAGAGAACACTTCTCTCTTATGGGGATTAACAGGGGAGTCGGTGTACTTGCCTGGTGCCCTCATTCCATGTATTTAGCCTGTGCTCTGAGACGGACTAGTTCACAGCAGCCAGCAGCAGGTGTCATGCTCCAGCCAACCTCTCCTTCCCAAACAATCACGGGATGTGTTCCAAGAACATGGGAACTTGTGGCCCCCCCTACCCCGTGGCTTGTGGGTACATAATTTTCTCATGTATGGTTCATTGTTGTATTTTGTACTGTTTTGCTAAGTGACCATTCTAATAATCCAATCCTGTTCAAGTTGTTTCAAATTGTTGAATTCTCCCTTTCCTGAGACTTTTGAACATATTGCTTTCCTGAGTAATGGCTATCTCTAAGCTGATTGGTTTTAATCAGAGCTAATGAAAGGTACATGTTTTCAATAAATTTGGGAGTTTTATCAAGAAAAAAATAATTAGAATGGTTCATAAAACAGGAAATGGAGTTTTGTGCTTACACTATGCCTCCTACTCCACTAAAAATAATAATAAGCAATCTATGGGATCACTTTGACTCTCCCTTAGAATCTTTGCTACAAATACTTATTACGATTTTTCTATCACCATTTCAAGAACAATCAATGTTTAAACCTGCATTATAATTTTGATAGCATCTAGGATTTATGGGAAAACTCTAACAATATAATATTCTGTATCCTATTACTTACAGTTAGGGTTTCCCATTAGATATTATTTTGATCTATGTTTTACTGGAAATGGCTCCAAAATTGTACAAATGTATTAAACATGGTTTCAAATTAACTTCCCCAAATGACTCCACATTTCTCAAGATTTTAAAAACACTAAACTTTAAAACAAAACCAGTTATAGTTATTGGTTATCACTATTGGGTTGTTATGCCCAAATAAAAATAAATAAACTATAGTTAGGTTGGTCATTTATATAATTTCTAACTGCTAATATGTAAAGAATCCTTCCTGCAACTACTCCCTAATGGAATTCCCAGACTCTGGAGCAAATAGATTTTATCATGCAATGCTGTCAGAAGAACCAGTTGAGAGGTATTGCTCTGAGGCTGTATCTCGACTCAGGAGGAGAAAAATGCTGTATTTGATTTTTGTTGTCTGCCACAGACATGGAGAAAGACACCGCAGCACCCGCACTGCATGTTTTCCATCCCTGCTCTCATACCCAGTGCCCAGTGGTATTTGTGTGCAAGACATTTGGTTTGAATTAAAGGGGCATGTGTGAGGAAGAGAATGCAGTAAACCCGAGTCAAACCCTGGTACTAGCCGGTTTATCAACAAGTGTGTGCTGCCCAAAGGAAACCAGATAGTTTTGCAGTAGAGGGACACTACTTAACTATATCTCAATCTCTCTCTCACACACACACACACAGTAGCAACTGGCTCTTACTCTTTGGCCTATTTGTAGTTCAGCTGCATGAGCACAGAACACAGAGGAAGGCAAGAGCCTCTACTGCACAGTGTGGCAGCAAAGAGAAGTCTCCAGAAGGGCATGAAGGAAGCCACCAGCAGGCTCTGACGGGCATGATTCCTCAAGTGTGCGGACCTTTTACCCCCGCAAAAGGCTGGGATGGACCAACTTCTCAGAGGCTACTTTAGACGGCCCCAAGAACTGTGGGTCCCTTCTCTCTTCCAACTAGACGCTACCACTTCTGAAAAGTCAAAAAGATCTTTTCCTTTCCTCGAGGCACTGGAGAGGTTATTGTTAACTTCCTCCTGGCTCACTGGGAAGAATTAATCTAAACTAATATTTGTTGTTTCTACATCTAAATCACGCTCTGACATCCGTGGAACAAAGCTGGAGGCTGGCTGCACTCACTACTATCCAACAAATACACCTTGGTCTTTAATGCACCCACTTCTGTCTTGTGTTTGTCTTTCTGCTCTCTTGCACATCTTAAGGAATGTTCTCTCGTTCTTCCCTCTTGTGCACCAAGTCACTCACCGAGCTGCTGAAATGCTCATGATGATTATTTCTTCAACCACCAATAAAAAGAAAAACAACAGTGTTAATTAAACCCTAACCATGTCCCAGGTACTGTGCCAAGTAATTTACAAGTATTATCACATTTAATCCTTTACACTAGCACTGTCCCATAGACATCTAATATGATCCACACGTGTAATTTTAAATTGTTCTAGATGCCACATTAAAAAATAGGTCACATTACCTAGCACACTAGAGCATGGGAAAAGAGAGACAGAGGGCAGGGGAAGGGGGGCATTCACCCGATGTTGCACAGTGATGAATAAGTTTCTGAAGCACATCTCAGGAGGTAGCTAGGAAGGAGTCAACTTGTTGGTACCCCATCCAAAAGGGCTGCCCTGGGGAGCAAGGGCAGACAGCAGCAAAATGCTGTGGGATGTAGCCACAGGGCAGGAGCTGAAAGGGGACTAGAGAGAGAGGGAAGCAGAACGGATCTTCCAGCTTAGGGAACTTTGCAGTGGGCAGGTTCCCTTGCAGGTCCAACCTACCTCCCCAACAACTCATCTAGGAGGACTCATTCTTTTAAGAACCACCATCTAGATGATGCCTATTTTCTGAAGGCACCAATAACCAGTCTTAGATTAGCCAGAGAAATAACAGCAGCCAAGAGATGAGAAATGACACAGAGGCCAGCACAGTGATATTATGCTGTAAGAGAAAGGCAGTTGGCTTCATTCTATTAAGCCAGGAAGATATTAATATGTGCCTATGTGCTTCTCCTTGCATAATTACTGTTGTTCCCAGGGCTTTATAAAATTAGGAAGTTTTTTTCTCCATCTGTATAAGCCAGAAAAAATTAATTTATAGTTCACAAAAAAGGTCAAACCAGTACCTCTAAAATATTATTTTGACATGTACCCAATATAAAATACTTATTAATGTCATATTTTGCATCCTGTATTATACTAAGTTGTCCAATCCAGTGTGCATTTTACTCTTACAGCACATCTCAATCCTATGAGCCCTATTTCAAGGGCTCAATTGCTACATGAGGCTGGTGGCTAACATATTGGACAGCGCAATTCTAAACAATCTGTGATACAGATACTATTATTAATGAATTATTCAGAAACTGGAGCTTAGAAAGCCCATCACTCACCTGGGTGGAGATGAGACTCAAACCCAGTCTGTCTTACAACAAAGTCCATGCTCTTAAGTATAATGCCACTAGGGTATGTGTGTTTGAACATTTGCACTTCAAAATAGTAATATCATTTCATAATCCAATCCTCAGCTAATATTCTTGATAAATATAATCTTCCAAATATGACCATTAAGATATCATTTATGCCACCTTAGGAAATGGTGTGAAACCCAAAATTGACTTTGTGCACAAATATTATCATAATAAGAAAATGAAATGCCCTGAATTTGGTGAACCGCTATGTTAAGTATAATGCCACATTATGCATTTTACAATCATAAAAAAAGAAGTCTTTAAAAATTATTGCAAACAAACCATTTCTAGTGCTAGCCAACATTTTTAAAAGTTTTTTTTTTTAAGGAAAGTTGTGGATTTACAAAAAAAAATAATGAATAAAATATAGTGTTCCGATATACAACCCTATTATTAAAACCTTGCATGGGGAAGGTACATTTATTACAATTGAGGAAAGCACATTTTATAATTGTACCATTAACCATAGTCCATGGTTTAACATAGGGCTCACTGTGTTCTGCAGTTCTATGGATTTTTTATTTTTTATTCCAGTACAAACATACTACCTAACATTTTAACCACATTTACATCTATAATTCGGTGATGTTATATTCACAATGTTTAGCTACTATCACCACCATCCATCCATTACCAAAATTTTCCCATCATCCCAAGTAGAAATTCTACATTTTAAGCCTTAACTCCCTATTCCCTACTCCCACCCTGTCCCCTGGTAACCTATATTCCAGATTCTAACTCCGAGTTTTTTTATTCTAATGAAAATATCAGTGAGACCATACAATAATATTTGTCCCTTTGTGTCTGGCTTATTTCACTCTATATGAGGTCTTCAAAGTTCATCCACATTGTCACATGTATCAGAACTTCATTCCTTTTTACAGCTGAATAATGTTTTGTTATGTGTATAACCCCATTTTATTTATCCTTTCATAGGTTGATCGACACTTGAGTTACTTCATATTCTGGCAATTGTGAATTATGCTGCTATGAATGTCAGTGTGCAAATATCCGTTCAAGTCCCTGCTTTCAAATCCTTTGGACATGAATCTAGAAGCTGAATTGCCAAATCATGACAATTCTATACTTAAATTTCTGAGGAACTGCCAAACTGTCTTCCACCGTGGCTGTACCATTTTACATTCCCACCAGCAATGAATGAATGTTCTTATTTCTCCACATCCTCTCATGCACATGTAATTTTCTGTTTTTCTTTTTTTAATAGTGTGCATTCTAGTAGGTGTGAAATGATATTTCATGGTTTTGATTTGCATTTCCTTGATGGCTAATGGATGTTGAGCATTTTTTCATGTGTTTTTGGCCATTTGTGTATCTTCTTTGGAGAAGTATCAGTTCAAGTCTTTTGCCCATTTTTTAATTGGGTGGTTGTCCTTTTGACATACTTGAGTTGAAGTATTGCATTATATATTCTGGATATTGAATCTTTATAGGATATTTTCTCCCACTGGTAGGCTGTCATTTAATTTTTTTTGCCTTTTAGGCAAAAAAAGCTTTTAATTTTGATGAGGTCCTATTTATCTATTTTTTCTTTTCTTGCTTGTGCTTTGGGTGTAAAGACTAAGAAACCATTGCCTAACACAGGGTCCTGAAGATCCTTCCCTATGTTTTCCTTTAGGAGTTTGATAGTTCTGGCTCTTATATTTAGGTCTTTGATCCATTATGAGTTGATTTTGTATAAGGCATCAGGTAGGGACACACTTTGATTCTTTTGCAAATGGAGATGCAGTTTTCCCAGCCCATTTGTTGAAGAGACTATTCTCTCCCAATTGAGTGTTCTTCTCCTCCTTATCAAAAACCAGTCAGCCATATATGTTAGGGTTGACTTCTGAGTTCTCAATTAAATTCCGTTTGTCTATATGCCTGTCCTTTTGCCAGAACCATGCTGTTTTGATTACTGTGGTTTTGTAATAAGTTTTAAGATCAGAACGTGAGTGCTCCAACTTTGTTCTTTTTCAACAAGGCTTTGGCTATTCAAGGCCCTTTACCCTTCCATATAAATTTTTTTTTTTTTTTTTTTTTTTTTTTTTTTTTGTAGCACAATTCAAGTTTATTCCATTTGTTCTTGCAACACAAAACTTAAACACAGTATTATTTAGCATTCGGATGTACATGAACTGGGATAATATGAGAAACCCAATTATGTCAAAAGTATTATACTGTGGAAAAAATGAACTCAAATATATCAAAATGCACAAAGCACTAGTTTTCTTCCGTTACTGCTTAGAAAGATATGATTGTTTCTCCATTTACAAAATAGAATCAGGACAATTTAATTTCTTATAATTTTGCATGCAAAACACTGCAACTGCTTATGTAGGAGGGTGCTCTCACCAGTTTCTCCTAAACACAATTGAGTATACAATATTGAATGGAAGAAAACAGCAGCTCAGTTGAAGTATTAATTGTAATAAAGAAATTTCAACTAGGTATATAGAGATTTAAAATCCATTATCTGGGGAAAGAAATCAACGAACAAAGAGCCTACTACTTGTTTGCAGCTTCTGTACAATGCCACCTACCTACCTGTCCTCTGTGCCCAACTGGTTTAAGAAAGGTGTGCTATGCATACAACTACTTGGATATATTCAGGTGCTGAATTTGAACTATAAGTCTACAGATACCAGTGTGAAGCTGCAAGGGGTAAATTTGTTAGTATACTAATGTAAACAGGTAAATCACCCTGTTTTTACTTGATATAATGCATATGAAATGACCGATTTAGTACAAAACTACAGAACATGCAAGATTTTTCTGAGATGTTAAATATTACTTCAATGGAGAACAAAACTTACTTGACCTTTCACTAATGCATTGATTACCAAAAAGCAGACATGGTTTTAGCTTCCTCTACTCAAAGTATGAACATTAAGTGTTGTGACTTTTCTCTGCCAAGTGGTTCAAAAATACATTATAAATAACCTAGTTAAAAAAAAACAAAAACAGAAACAAATGTTAAAACCATCTTGGTCAGTCTATTCTATTCTATGTTCTATATGTTATTTTCTCAAGCAATCGCTTCTTAATTATGGGGTTTACAAAATGGCTGAGAAAGAAGAGGAGGGCAAAATAGCCTCTACTGCATTATAAGGAACATCAGGAAAAACTGTACAAAGAATCACATGGTTTGTATACCACAATGACTGTAGAAAGCAGACCAGGTTTAGGAATGATGAGACAATGCACTCTCTGCAATAGCCAACTACAACAAAACACTTTGAAAGTAAAGGTGGAAATCATGTAAAGGGCAAAATTCAAGCTTTTTAAATAACATTATGTTAAGAGGTGAAAACAAAGATAAGAAAATACCTTGTTGCCTACTGTGATAATTACAGACTGACAGAGTGCCCTCCATTTCCAATGAGGATGTCTCCATAGTTTGGTTCAGTGATGTAACAAAGTACTGATTACTGACTTTTAATCCAATTCTAATAGGCAGCAGAATTAGCCAGGTATGTGAAAGTATTTACACCACTATTTTGTGATTTTCTTGGACTCTGAAAAATTACAGGTTTAGGCTAGTTTTGAGTGAAAAAGCCATGGGTTAAGAAAAGGATTCCTGAAGAAAAACACACAACACATAAACCCATATGCCAACCAGTGAATCAGCAACTGATCAGTAAGATTTGTCATTAGCTAGGCTGATGGCTCTTGGTAAGTTTAACCCTGCTGTAGAATGCTACATTGCCTGAAAAAATGATTATTAATTCCTCATTATCCACAATCTGAATACAATTTCCTAACCCACCGTTTTCCCCCTGTTCAAGAATTTGAAGTATATTCAATTACTGCAGGACCTGGCTAAGGAAAAACCCTAATATTTTTAATAAGCTTATATGGATGGCAAGTCAAAGGAATCTTAATGTTTTAAAAGCGATGTATCAAATTTAAGGGTATATGTATTAATAATTAAGTTACACTACTTATGAAATAAACATTTGGATGTGTCCAAATATTTTCTGTTTCGTAAGAACATCATTTTAGGGCATTATATTCTAAGAATGCAGAATACAATTTGAAGGCATCACATTTTATGCAATGCAAGATTTATAGAAGAAATAAAAATATATTATGAGAGGGGTTGACATAGGATCAGCAGAAGTCTATCAACAACTCAGGAAAACCTGGTTAACAAGCATCGTTTCTGAAGGGATGAGGTTAAATTTGTCCAAATAGTAAATCTCACCCCAGTGAAGGCTTTGGTGCAGTAAGTAATCAGCATCCAAGATGGGTCTGAGAGGCATTTCAAAGAATGTTCCTTGATTCTCCAAACACAAGTGAGTTCAATCCACTCAAACAGCAAATGAAGAAAATCCATAGGTACTAAGACAACTGCTCTCTTTTTATGAAACAAACAAGCGTATGGCTATGATTCTATTTTTAAATCCCCTTTTACTACCAGCAGGAGTTTGCAAGTGTTTCAATGTTACATAGATGTCTGAATCTAGAGGAGAAAAAAAATACTCATCCTGGAATGATTTCTCCTTTAGACTTCCAAAATTTAAGATTTTTTAAAAATAAAACTAGTCAGTATTATCTAAAGATACATGAAATCCATGTGAAAGGGGAGAGGAAATCCAAGGTTCAGTCATCCAGCAATTTGGGAGTGTGCCCCTCCTCATCTTAAGTGAGCTTTCACATAAAGCTTAAAGTCACTGAGGAAAGATCTGGTCACCAACCACAGGTAGTGTTCTTAACTACGCCAAGAAATCTCCATTAGAGTGCATTCTTAAGGCAGAAGGCTGTAGCTAATTGCTTATCTCAGCACCCTAAGTTTACATCACAGCAGCCACTACTGCTTGCACAGTTAGGGCTACTAAATATGTATAGTTGGCCTTTGTATAATCCGACCTTCAACACAATCTAATTAATAAATTAGCCAGGGAGCTGAAAAGGTCAAATGTCAATGGTGTATTTTATCTTTGCTCTCCCTTGGGTATAAGCTGTATATTTTATTAGAAATGGAAGAGGCAGACTTGATCAGGAATCCTGGTAAAAGCCCGATCGTGTTTTTTCCCCCTCTTCCAAAACATTTTCTTTTCTGGTAGCCTGATTTGTTATGAATTTCTCTCTCCCCTCACCCCTCTTAAAGTATTTAGCTGAAGAAGCTGGCAGATAGAGAGTGACAGACAGACAGGCAGCAGTGTGAGGCCACAGGAGAGTCATTCCTCAAGAGTTATCAGTCCATTCATCCATCACTGAAGAAGAGCTTTGATTGCCTGGTTGTCAGTGGCTTCAAAGGCAGTTAATCCATCTGGACCTTTCACAGTCTTATCAGCACCCTTTGACAGAAGCAATTTCACGCAGGAAACATGACCCTCATAGACAGCAGACAGAAGAGGAGTAATATGATGTTTATCTGGAGCATTAATATCTGCTCCTTTCAGCAGCAGAAATTCCAGGATTTCAAGCTGGCCACAATCTGCTGCATAATGAAGAGGCTTCCTTCCACCTTCTAATGTCCGGTTGACATCTTCTCCCTTGGCCACATAGTCTTTAACCTCGTCCAAGTCTCCGTTTTTCAGGGCCCACATGAACTCCTTGTCGCACATCACTGCAGCGGGGCGGGCCAGTTGGCCGGGAACAAGACGTGGAGGCGGTGACAACAGCAAGCGGATACCGCCAGGAGATTGGAAAACACGGCCGCGCAGAGCCGGACAGGATGGGAAGAGATGGCGGGTTAGGCTGCCAGGCGGGTGAGGCAGTTGGCCGCAGCAACCGTTGGGGCGGGAGAAAGAAAGTTTTTCTGCAGCCGCCAGGCCCAGCAGAGCAGGTTCCGCCTGGGCGAGAAGCTCCATATAAATTTGACAATTGCTTTTCCCAAATCTGCAAAGAAGGTTGTTGGAATTTGTATTGGGATTGCTTTAAATCTTTAAAACACATTGGGGAGAACTGACATCTTAACAATATTTAGTCTGCCAATCTATGAACACACAACACCCTTCCATTTATTTAAGTCTATTTTGGTTGCTTTTAGCAATGTTTTGTAGTTTTCTGTGTACATGTCATTTACATCCTTGGTTAGATTTATTCCTAGATATTCAATTCTTTTAGTTGCTATTGTAAATGAAATTTTTTTCTTGATTTCTTCTTCTGATTATTCATTGCACGTGTATAGAAACATTACTGATTTGGGGGTGGTGATCTTGTACCCTACCACTTTGCTGAATTCATTTATTAGCACTAGGAGCTTTGTTGTTGAGTTTTGAAGATTTTCTGTATATAGGATCATGTCAAATACGGAAAAGTTTCACTTTTTCCTTTCCAATTTGGATGATTTTATTACTTTTTCCTGCCTATTTGCTCTAAGTAGAACTTCCAGTTAAATAACAGTGGTGACAGTGGGCATCCTTATCTTCTAGCAGATCTTAGATGGAAAGTTTTTAGTCTTTCACAATTAAGTATGATGTTATCTGTGGGTTTTTCATATATGTCACTTATAATTTTGAAGAAGTTTCCTTCTATTCTTAGTTTTTGTTAGGGGTTCTGGATTTTGTCAAATGCCTTCTCTGTGTCAACTGAGAAAGTCAAGTGTTTATTTCCATCATCCTGTTAATGTGGTGTATTACATTAATTTTCTTATGTTAAACCACCCTTGCATAACAGGAATAAATTCCACTTGGTCATGGTATATATTTCTTTTAATGTGCTGTTGGATTTGGTGTGCTAGTACTTTGTTGAGGATTTTTGCATCTATATTCATAAGAGATACTGGTCTATAATTTTCTTTACTTCTGGTATCTTTATCTGAATTTGGTCTCAGGGTGATGTTGGCCTTATAAAATGAATTAGGGAATGTTTCTTCCTCTTCAATTTTTTGGAAGAGTTTGAGCAGGACTGGTGTTAATTCTTCTTGGAATGTTTGGGAAAAATCCCCTGTGAAGTCATTTGGTCCTGGGCTTTTCTTTGCTGGGAAGTTTTTGATTACTGATTAAATCTTTTTACTAGTTATTGGTTTGTTGAGATCTGCTATTTCTTCTTGAGTTAGAGTAGGTAAACTGTGTATTTCTAGGAATTTTTCCATTTCTTCTAGATTATTCAATTTGTTGTTGTACAATTATTCATAGTACCTTCACATAGTCCTTTTTATTTCTGTGAGGTAGATAGTAATGCCCCCTTTTCATTTTTCTGATTTTAGTTATTTATGTCCTCTCTTTTCTTCATCAGTCTAGCTAAAGGTTTTCAATTTTATTGAGCTTTTCAAAGAACCAAGGTTTGGTTTTTTTTATTCTATTTTTTTATTCTCTAATTTATTTAGCTCTGCCCTATTCTTTTATGTCCAAAACCACAGCTTTATCATTACTTTTTATGCATTTGCATTTTAGCACCTGGAGTTACGTACCAAAAAATACAATATAATAGTTCTGGAATTTATAATTACCCACATGGTTACCTCTGCCTGAGGTCTTGGTTTCTTTATGACACTTTGAACCACTGTCTAAGAACTCCTTTCTTTCCAGTCTGAAGAACTCCCTTTAGTGTTGCTTGTAGGGCAGGTCTACTGGTGATGAACTCCCTCAGCTTTTGTTTATCCAGGATGTCTTAATCTCTCCCTCATTTTTGAAAGAAAATCTTGCCAGGTTAAATTTACTGTTGGCATTTGTTTTCTTTCAGTACTTTAAGTATTTCAACCCATTGCCTTCTTGCCTCCCTGGTTTCTGATGAGAAATTGGCAATCTAAATGGGACTCCCTTGTACGTAACACATTGCTTTCTCTTGCAGCTTTCAGAACTCTGTCCGTGTCCTTTGCATTCAACAATGTGAGCAATGTATGACAGAGTGTATTTTTCTTCATATTTCTTCTGTTTTTGGTTGTCTGAGCTTCTTGGATGTGCATACCCATGCCTTCTGCTAAGTTTGGGGAGTTCTCTGTCATTATTTCTTTGAATATTCCTTCTGCCCCTTTCTCTCTTTCTTCTTCTTGGACCCCCCATAATGTGTATATTTGTATGTCTGATGGTGTCACAGAGGTTTCTTGGGCTGTTTTCACTTTTTATAATTATTTTTTCTTTCTGCTCCTTAGCCTGACTCCTTTGAAGTATCTTGTCTTCAAGTTTGCTGATTTTGTCTTCTGCCACCACCAACATGCTGATGAAACCCTCCTGGGAATTTTTCATTTCATTTTTTTTTTGTGGTCTTCAACTCCAGTATTTTTGTTTGGTTCCTTTTTAAAACATGTATGTCTTTATTGAGAGTCTCATATATTTCATTCATTGTTTTCCTGATATCCTTTAGTTCTTTCTCTGTATTTTCCTTCATCTCCTTGATCATACTGATGACCTTTTTTTTTTTAATCTTTGTCTGCTATGTTCACTGTTTCCTCTTCTTCATTGAAGTTTCCTGGATGTTTATCCTCTTCTTTTGGATGAGCCAAAGGATTTTTCTTGTAATCTTTTGTTGCACACTCTAAGATTTATTCCCAGAGATTTCTGTTCCTTGAATTTTTAACCAGCTGGTGATATGACAGAGATTTTCTTGAGTGTCTGGAGCTAAGAAAACCAAGCAAACCTTAGCCAAAATCGCCTTTCATCATCTTGGCAAATTGGCTTTGCGTTGGGTGGTGCAAGGACCTTCCTGTCTTTTCTGTGCCTGTGCCTTGTCCTGGGCTTGTGCTTGCTAGTGGCCTTAGGAGTTCCTCGGGTTAATGGAGTTTGAATGCCCCCTCTACCTCCCAGGAAAAAGACCTTCTCCCTCTCCTGTGTATTCTACTGCAATTGTTTCTTACACCGTGTTCCTTGTCTCAAGCTGCTTTAGCCTAGAGGGCAAATTCTAGGAGGGGGTGCACACCAGAGAGGAGCTTCCCAAGTCAGTATTTCCCAGCTGGAACAGGGTCAGGGACCACAAAGGGAGAGCTTCCTGGCTCCAGATGTCCTGGGATGGGGATGAGGGAGGATCAGGAAGGGCACCAGTAGCTTCTTCCATGGCTTCCCAAAGCTGCACTTTCTTGACTCAGCCCCTGTCTAGCAAATACAGCTTTTAACCGTCCTCTGCAGCTCTATGAAAGCCTACAGTCTTTAAGTCTCCTCCACTACCTTTATCCAGAGCAGGCTGGAACAATGGCCACTGTCAGAGCCAGGCCCCAGCGATCCAAAGCAGCTAATCAAACGCAGGGATTAGGTGATCTGTCCACACCTCCCCATCCCTACCCGGATCTTGGAGAAGTGGATTTTTATGTCCCTCTCTGGTTCTAGCAAGGTCCTCCAGAGGCCAGACCCCACTGCTGCCTGATGCAATGGTGGGAGATGGGGATGCTAACTCCATGTGAAGAGAAAAATCTACTGGTACTTACCGTAATTTACCAGCCTCCTATTCCCATTCTTCTCTGGATGCTACACAGTGTTCTACTGGACTCCTAAGTTTTGAAATAGTTAATTCAGACAGTTGCTGCCTATTTAACAGTTTTCTGGAGGACGGACTGACTCCTGGAGCTTCGTACCCTACCATCTCCCACAATTCTCTGCTAGCTAATAATTTAACAGAAGTGACTTAAGTTTACATGTGTATTTATATCTGTTTGTACTATAAATATTGTCTCTGTGTGCTTATACATTTGTACCCCCAAAAAATAAATACAAGCTCACATTAAATGAAAAACAGAATCACATGACAGAAGTACCTCCCATTAGTGCAAAGCAGAGCAGAAATGGAACAGGAAAAACAAACAATAAACAAGTAACATAAAGAGGAATAATGGCTGGGATAGGGTTCCTTCCATTTTCTAATACATTTTCTAGTACATTTGAATATAAAAATATGGGAAAGTTTTATTGGGTTTTTGTTTTTATTTTTTAAGGAAATTTGCAGTGAGGTGAGATTTGAGAAGAGCTTGGGATAAGAGGCAAGTCCCAGCTCTGGGGTTTGTCATCTGGTGAAGTGTTAACAGAGTAAGCATTGCCAGAAGTCAATTATGAGTACTTGTTATGATTAGCCCAACCAGAACACTAAAGGTGATAGAAAAGTTGCATTTATGTGTCTTTTGAAGTCTTACTTATCTGTTCTATTTTATTAATACAGAAATGGAAGCAATTTTCATAAAACAGAAAACCAATATGTTCCAATTATGTTAGATCTGTAAGGTAATAAGTTTCTTGGAAATAAATTACTGAAACAAATGAATTATATCTCTTCAATATAAATGGTAATTCTCCATGACAGCACAGATTTTACATAACATTGTGCACAGTGCAAATGGATGTTCAAGTAGATTATAACACTGCAGGCTGCCTGGAAATTGCCCTTAATAAGTCCTGGAAATTGGAGACCCAAGTTTCTGTGGGCAAGCCTCAGTCTCAACCTAAAAGTGGCCTTTTGGTAAAGGAAGCATATTTTTAAAAAATGTTTTAAAAAGAACAACTTGTAAAATAAATAGTGGATTCCACATTAGCGATGAAGACAAGATGGCAAGGCCACTCTTCAACTTCTCATTTGCTTGACTGTGCTGATTAGTGAAATGATAAATCATCATCAAAAATCTACTCCAAATCTAGCTAGCTAGGTCAGCTGAGATCTGATGTCTTTATCAATCAGGAAAATAGAAACTACTTCAAGCATGTATAATACAGGGGATGGAAGAACTCAAAAGCAGGACAGTGAGGTATTCTAAGGATTAGCAACTGCAGGAAGCTGTTCCCACACTGAGCCAGGAAGTCAGTGGGAGCAGATGATGACACTGACGAGCCCAGGGTCACCTGATGGAAGCTGGCACCACAGTGAGCCAGTCCGTGGGAAGGACATGCAGCTGCTGCTAACACAGCCACCCAAGGTGAGTGGAGAGGGCGTGAAATACCCTGGTTTCATCCTTCCACCGACCCTCCCATCTCCCATCAGTGCATCCTAATGGCCAATCCCAGCTGGAAGAAAAGTGACACCAAGCCTGGGAAATGTGGCCTGTAGGGTCAGGCCCTCTGCCATATGGAGAGCACAGGAAGGGTGAGCCAGGGATCTGAGGGCAAGCCCTTGCAACTGTGTGTTATCTGAACCGCATCACGGTATCACCACTCCAAGGAATTGCTTTATTGTATGCTGCTTTGGTGTAGTGCCATCAGCCTATATCAAGAGTTGATGAAATGCATCATCATTAATGTTTTGTCAATAATGTTATGATTACTGACAAAATAGTGTCAGCATTATTACTCATTATGTCACAGTGTAAGACCCCAAGGAGAAATTTCTACAAAATATTTGTACTTCCCCAAAGTAATCAGGTAGATTTAGCTTATGGACACTGGGTTATGAAATGCTCTGACTTTCTTCATTGTACTGTCCATCCCAGCTGAACTGCAGCTCACCTCAGTCCTCTCTCCACTTTTAAAAAAAATTTTTCTTCTTTATTCCTATTTTTATTTTTTTTACTTTCTGCATTACCAATTATAAGCTGACTTGAATAGTTTATAGAACAAGCAGGAAAGAAATACATACATGTATACATATATATACTCAAGTAAGTGTACATGCATAATTTCAAATGTAAACAAACCTAATATAACATAAATTCAAGGCATGAGTTTTTGTGTCATACCAAATTGAGCTTGAAGTCTAGCTATTAACTCTTCATTTGTCAAACATATTACAAATATTTATTTTGTGTTTTTAATTACTTTTTAATACTGTTTTTGCTTTGTTGACCTATGCAATACAGATTATTAGTGTTGATGAAGTTAAATCTATCAGTCCTTTGTGTGATGATTGCATGCTTAGGGAGATGCTCCCCATAATAAGAGCCAATAAATATTAGTTTATATTTCTTCCTAGCTGTTTTATGGTTTCTTTAAATAAAAAAACATTCAATGTTTTAAAGCATAACAACAATAGCAAACAACTATATAGAACTTGTTCTAGGCTAGATATTGTTCTAAACTATTCTAAACGGTTAATTCTCACAACAACCCTAAGGCAGCTACCATTAGTATCCCCATTTTACAGATGAGAAAACTGAGGTGCACCAAGGTTAAGCAACTTGACCAAAGTAACATGGCTAGGATATGGCAGAGAGAGGATTTGAACTCAGGTGGTTGGCTCTAGACCTGCAGTGCTCAAACACAGTGCCATGCTGCCTTTGGAATTTATTCTGATGCAAGGTGTAGGGCAAGGATCTGAAGCTGTTTTGTTTTGTTTTCTTTCCTGAGCAGTCAGCTAACAATCCCAGCAATATCACTGAATTACCTTTATCTCCCACAATGAGTCATGCTAACTTTATCAAATATATTCTTATTATCCTTGACATCAGGTATGTGAAGACAGCTGCGATGATGCAGGGCCTTATTTTTCCTAGTGCACACTGACAGGTACAACAACTACAACAACTGAGACTGTGATTTATCAAGTGAACCCTATTATAAACCACAGACTGTAGTTAATAGTACAATTATAAAACTGTTCTTTCAGGAATTGTAACAAATGTACCACACTAATGCAAGGTGTTAACAGGGTCGTATATGGGAACTCTTTATTTTATGCATGATTTTTCTGTAAACCTACAACTTCTCTAATTTAAAAAAAGTCCTTAAAAAAAGAAAAAAAAACAGAAACACACTAAGATTTGAGCCTTCTGCCCCAGGCAGCATCTGGCTGGCGGACCACAGATCACCCTTTCCTAAGGCCCCACTCAATCACCAGGAAACCTCAAGACACAGGCAAACACAACAACACTACACATTAGAATTCCAGCCCAACTATCACTTTCTCATTAGGATTTCCTCTAATTAAAAGATTTAGGAAGTGGAAATGAGACTCATAATCAGCAGCTGGTGTTCACGCAGCCTTTGCCACTTATAAGACAGAAAAATGGCTGGCCTAAAAAAACGTTGCAAACAAACAAAAACAGCCTTTATTACAAAAATAAGTAAATATTTATGGAATAAATAAAATATGGTAGGAGTGGTTAGCCAACACTAGTGATAGGACGATGGGTGTTTCGTTTCGTTTTTAATTCTGTTTTCTCCTAGGTTTTCCAAATTTTTATCATGGTCACTCATTTACTATTACCTGGATAAAAATCATTATTAAAATATTTCACAATGATTGAATACTGTAAGTAAACCTAAGACCCAGGTTTCCTATTGCATTTCTTCACCTACTCTCTGCAGACCCTACACTAGGGTTTGGGGATGGAGAACAAAAAATATTTTAGCTTTGTCTATAATAATTTGAATTTGTAATCTGGAGAATATATTCATGAATATTTGTGCAATAGAATATTATTTTTTAAGTGTTTATAAATGTATACAATGGAGCATGGACATGAAGTGCCAAGGCCGTAACTGTGTAAGAGAAGTCTTCTGAGGACAGCTTGATGCTCTTTCCACTCGCCTGCCTCCCACCTCCCAACCCCAGGCCCAGCCTCTGCTACCACCTTCACTCTCCCTGGGCAGCATTCTTCGAGGTCCCAGGCAAACAGTGGGGGTGACTATCCTGCTGATCTTCTCCTAACCTAAAATGGGTATGGTGGCAAAGGCACCCTCTCCCCATAACCTCCTCAGTCCACTGCCATTGCTTCTATTCACTTTCCCTCAATAACTCTTACAAAGAACCTTCTTTGTATTGATGACCATTGTATAGCCCCCTGGGCTTGTGGTAGTTAGAAGGCTGTATGCACCCCAGAAGAGATCATGTTCTTTTAATCCACTCCTATGGGTGGAGACCTATTGTGGTGGGATGTTTTGATGAGGTTATTTCAATTAAGATGTGGCCCACCACATTCAAGGTGGGTCTTAATCCTCTTTCTGGACTCCTTTCTAAGAGGGTAAAACACATACAGAAGCTAAGAGATGAAATTGAGAGAGGCTCACGGAAAAAGCTTCAGAAAAGTTGAGAGACAAGGACATACCCACAGAAGCTGCAAGGAAGCCACTGAAGCTGGAAGCAATAAAACCTGGGAGAGAAGGACCAGCAGACTCCAGCCATGTGTCTGGCCATGTGACAGAGGAGCCCGGATTGTCAGCAGCCTTTCTTCAGGAAGAGGTATCATCCTGTTGATGCCTTAACTTGGACATTTTCGTGGCCTTAGAATTGTAATTTGTAAGTTAATAAATTTCCATTGTTAAATGCCAGTCCATTTCCGGTATACTGCATTTCGTCAGCGTCAGCAAACCAAAACAGGGCTAGACTGTCACTAGAGTTTCTAAACACCTATTGAGATTCGGCATTTTGTAAGATCTCAAGAGCCAAAGGACACAACCAATGAGCCAAAGCACCTTCATGACATGCCATCAAAGCGACCATCCAGTGCTGGGGAATTCAAAACCTTCCAAAGCAGCCCATCCTATTCTGGAAAAGCTCTAATTAAATAAAGATGGAAGAAAACAATTTTCTAATATTGAGCTGCACTCTTCATGCTTATAAATTTTCTTTATTTGTTCTCCTACTTCAGCTCTCCAGGGCAGAACGAATCCTTTCTCCAGAAGACAGCCCTTCAAATGTTTGATTTAATATCTTCAGATATTCAATTATGGCAATTTTCCTTACGTGTGGCTGTTCTTTGTTATTTTTTTCCTGTTTTCATATTTATCCACCTGACAATACCTAGAATGAACCATCTGGGGCCTCCCAGGAAATCATTTGGAGCACGAATTAGATGCCTGGACAAGCATGATCTTTGTTTTATTCATCAACTCAGGGTAGGTAAGGCAAAAGGCAAAAGAATGGGGCGTGGCGAGTCACTCATTGTTCTTTTCCATTTTATTTCTAAAGAAAGGCTAAGGAATTGGGACAGAACCCCCAGACTCACACCTGAGAGACCTCCACTTAACTCTTTACTGAGTCTAATACAAGTAAAATGTAAGACGTAGCACAGTGCATGGCTGCAAACGTAGATCTGGAGACATACTGAGGTCTGGCAGGCAATAGCTGTGTGACCTTGGGCAAACCATGTAACGTCTCCAGACTGAGCTTTCTCATCTATAATATGGAAATAATAAAATCTACTTTACATGGCTGCTTTGAGAAACCAAATGAAATAATACATCTAAGGCTCACAATATGCTCTCAGTAACTACTAGCTATTATTATTTCTTAAAGAAGATACGTATAGGCTTCCTGTCTTCTACCCTATTCACTTCTAGTTTACATATAAATCCACTTTACCAGTGTGAGGAAATCTGGGGGTAGATTTTTGTATACAGGAACAGGGAGAGGATATACTTCCGACATAAAACTTTATTACAGCTTTTGAAAACATGTGACAAACGAACAACACCCAAAATCTAATTTTTAAAAACCCAAAAGGAATAAAAAGAATGAACAGCACTGTGGATGGACGTGCCCCCTTGGTGTACCAAGTTTCCGAAGTGCATGTCACTGAGGTAGGACACCTTACCCCTGGGGCTGCTCTCCAAGTCCCCAGGCTGTAGTTCCAGTTTCTGGCCTGGTCAGTTACAGGTTTTCATTCCAGTCGTCCCTTCTGGGTATGCAGCGGCTAAGAAATGGAAGCCACCAGGAAGGATGACACCCCCCGACACACACTGTATAAACCAACAATTTACATTCTGGTCTATATGCTTTATCCTCTTGTGAGCTTGATTGGTGCAAGTCAACTGCCAAGAACTCTGGACTACTAACCAGGGTTCCTAAAGGCAGGAACGTCACCTTTTTAATTTTCTCCTGATAACCAGAATTTAACACAGTGCCTCCTTTACTATAGAATGCCATGAATCGTTGTTGAATGAATGAGTGAAGGAAAGAAGAAATAATAGAAGGAAGAAGGTAGGAAGGAAAGAAAAAAAAAGAAAGGAAAGAACGGAGGGAAGGAGAGAGAGAGGGAGGGAGGAAGGAAAGGAGAGAAAGAGGAAAGAAGGGAGGGCAGCAGGGATGGAGACGATGAACAAATGAATGAACAAATGAATGAACAAGTGAAGATAATGCTGTGAAGCCTCGAGGGAGCCAGCCCTATCCTGACAATACCAAGGGCTTAACACTGGAAACTACCACAATCACTGCCAGCTTTGCAGGCTTTCCCATGAGTGAAAACAGGCGCAATTACATTATGTGTACTAATAAATGACGGAGACTGGGCTGAGATCAGTTACCGACACTGCCGCATGGAACCAGGGAGGCACTGCTCCCTTACAGGCCATGCCCTTCAAGTCACTCGCAGTGCCTTCCAAGAGAAAATCACACCCACCACTGCAAAGTCAGAAAGACATCAAGAGTAACCCAGTGTGCCCTTACTCATTAAGAGTGGTTCCACCACCCGCTGAGCTGGCAGTCAGTAAACAAGAAGAGACCGCAAGCTCTCCACCCTCTCCCCAGACAAAAAGTAGGTGATTAAAGAGAACCTCCCTGCAGATAGAAGAGATGAGTGGGTAGGGTTGCCAAATTAAGCTAATAAAAATACATATTTGGGACATACTTATAACTAAAATGTTACTTGTTTTTAATGTGAATTCAAATTCAATTGTCCTGTATTTTACATGGCAACCCTATGAGCAGGTAAACCAGTTCCATCCTGTTTCTAAGTGAGCGCATCAGCCAATGAGGACACGAGAGATAAACCCAGATAGCGACGATTTAACACAACATGAAGGAGCACTGAACTTGGGGACCCGATTCCTGGTAGCACCATGTGACCATGAAAGTCATCTGATCTCAAAGTCTCATTTTCCCCATCTGTGAAATGGGAGTAAAGGTCCCTACCAAACAGAATCCATAAATCCATGTTCATTGATTCATTCACTCATCTTCTATTACACTCTGTCCTTGCCAGCAAAGAGCAACAACTGAAGCATTGTCTCCTCCACCCAATTTTCTCGAAATTCTCTATTAATATGAGACAAAAAAGCATCCTTCCCAACAAACCACAAACCTTGCTTGGTGAATACCCTCTTCACTCTTCCAGGCGTATCATTTGGAAATCATGTATTTCTCCACAGCAGTGAGTGAAAAAGAAGAAATGGGACCTACATAAAATAGTGGCAATATCCATAAGGGCACCTTAGCTCTACAGAGCGGAGAATAGTTACACGTAAGAAGCTTGGCTTGGAGTCAGGCTTCTCTCAGAAACACGAAGAAACTCAGCCCCACACTGGCTAACTGACCACCCCTCTCCTCCCCGACCAGAGCTGGCTAATAGCTCAGGCAGGACTATCTGGCTTGTTTAATCACTCCAGTTCCTTTCCTGTATCACTTATTATACTGTAGGAAACAGAGGTGAGGCAATGAAATCCCAGAATTCTCTTAGCTGACATTCAGTGGAATGTTATTTGCCTAATTCCTTCACTCCACTGCCAAGCATCAGGAATGAACTGAGTCCTGGGGATTAAGGGGTGAAAAAGATAATGTAATCCATCACGTCATAAGAGAACAGGGAACAATAATAAGCATCTACTGCATTAACTTCTGATATGAATGTGTTTGCGGAAGTTAACACTTGGGATGGAAGCTTAACTGGGACAAAGCATCTACAGGAAGTTTTGACAAACAAGCAGGAATTCTCACCAGGCAAACAAAATTTATCCACTCATTCATCCAATAAATACTTGGAGCATTTATTATTAATGTGCTTATGAGCTAGGTAATTAGGTAGATCAATAAACAACAACAAAATGACCATGCCGTCATGGAAAGGATGCTCTTGTTGGAAAAGTGGAACAGACAATATATATAAATAAACATATGTATGTGCCTATATATACAAACACACTATAATGTCAAGTTCGGTAAGGAGAATTTCAATGCAACTTAAGAGCTAGAAGCCAGATTACAGGCAGGTGGACAGTGAGTGGAGCATGAAAGAAAGGAACGGGTAAGGTGAATCCTTTCAAGGTCAGGCCAAGAATGTCAAAGGAGAGAGTTGGAGTGATACCCAATGTACCAGTTTGGATGTATTACGTCCCCCAAAACACCATTACCTTTAATGCAATCTTGTGGGGGCAGACGTATTCATGTTGATTAGGTTGGAATCTTTGGATTAGGTTGTTTCCATGGAGATGTGACCCACCCAACTATGGGTAATACCTTTGATTAGATTGTTTCCATGGAGGAGTGGCCCCACCCATTCAGCCTGGGTCTTAATTAAATCACTAGAGCCCTATAAGAGCTCAGACAGAAGGAGCTCAGTGCTGCAGCTAATATAGACATTTTGGAGACAGCCATTGAAAGCGACTTTTGCTACCCAAAGTTTGCCTGGGAGAAATTAAGAGGATACCCCCAGATGCCTAGAGAGAAAAGTCCTGGGAGAAACCCATTTTGAAACATAACCTGGGAGCAAAGAAAGAAGATGCCAGCCACGTGCCTTCCCAGACAACAGAGGTGTTCCAGATGCCACTGGCCATTCTTCTGTGAAGGTACCCTATTGTTGATGCCTTAGCTTGGACACTTTTATGACCTTAAGACTATAACTGTGTAACCAAATAAACCCCCTTTATAAAAGCCAATCCATTTCTGGTATTTTGCATAATGGCAGCATTAGCAAACTGGAACACCTGAAGAAGGGTTGACTAGCATTATTTTTAAGAATGCAGACTTCAGAATGTTTGGAGGCTGAGGACAAGGTCAGTAGAGGAGAAAGAACCAGGAGAAAGCAAGAGAAAGCACAAACTAGCACAACCAGTTCCCAGAAAAGATGGAAACTGCGCTGGGAAGGAAAAAATGAGGATAGCTGGGAGAGAGGTCAGGGTAGCTCACCTCAATCTTTATTTTACAGAAGTTATATTTTATCACTCTTTACCATGTTAGAAATTAAAATTGAAAAATATTTTAAATACACGTCATTTAAAAATAATGAAAAAAAAATAAAAAATAAAATAAAAATAATGAACATATTTACATCTTAATATGAAATAGTTTATGATATTCTATGGTGGGGTTTTTTTTTGCTTTTTTTTTTTTTTTAACATTTTTGCAAATCTCTACTGCCTGGCTTAGTAGAACACGTCTGGATTCTCACATCTGCTTCTGCACTCAATCTGTTGACATATCACACCTGTGGAAAATCCCACTGTATACTTCTAAGAGAATGAGAGTGATAAAAGCTAATAACATCTTACCATTATGATGAAAATAATGTCAGTCTCACAAAGCCCCAAAAAGGGGGTCTCCAGACCACACTTTGAGAACTACTACTCCAAGCCAACCAGGGACAAATGGAAAGAATACACAACACCCAGCAGAGGTTTCCACACCTGCTGTGTTGGGGTCCCCTGCTGGTTTCTAGCTGGTCTACAGTGTGCAGTGACCTATAAGTCCCTGTCCATGACAGTGAGAGAGACACAAATGCTCATTCTTGGCCCAGGGCTGTCTCCAGTATTTGTTCCCCATACTGGTTCCAACAGCCACATGGGCAGACTCTCATCACCACCTATGGACTTGCTTGCCCCTCCTTTCTTCAGAGGACAGTTCTTTATCCTTGAAGTAGGCATGGCTGGCAACTTCACTTCCAACCCAGTGATTTCTGAGTTGCTTCTTAATATATATCAAGTATGTACTGGCTTCTTCTGAGTGTTGGCTACAATTATTGGAGTCCATTGTCTGACTCATGTTTAGTGATCTCTTGGTGCTGGGGATTGAATCATATCCTCATAAAGACATGCTCAAGTCCCAGAACCCATTGTAAATAGGACATTGAAGCTGTTATTATTAGTTAAGAGGTAGACTCATCTGTGAGTATGATCTTTAAAAATCAAATTTAGATGAGGCCAAATTGAATCAGGGTGGGCCTGAATCCACAGGGCTGAAGTCTTTATAAGCAAAGGAGACTGGACACAGCAGAAGCAGCCATAAGTGAGCAGAAATCAGAGAAGCAAACACAAGGAGAGAAATATCCATGTGAAGAAGGACTGCAAGAATGCTACAGACGCTGAGAGGAGGCAAGCTCTGCTGATATGTCATTGTTGGATTTTCACCTCCAAAACCACGAGAAAACAAATTCCTATTGTTTAAGCCAACCAGTGGTCTCTGTCACAGCAGCCTTAGGAAACTAAGTCACTTACTATGTATCAAAACCTTACAAGATAACCTAATGTCTTAAGATTTAAGAAATGCCTGGCCTAGAACTCTTCTTACAAAAAGAGCAATAATTGTGCCATGATAGCAATATTTTCACTTCCAGAATAATTCCTTGGAGGAGAAATGAATAATCACAGTTAATAATGGGAAGGCATTATTTTTGTTTTTATAGCTAAGTCTGAATTAATGATGTTAATCCCTATTCCTAAATTTAACTTTGAGTTCCTCTCACACCAAACCTTTTAAGTAAATTATATAGAGTAATAAAGAGACACACAAAGGATCAAGAAATTACGTACAATGTAAAATCTGTTCCTAAGTTACAAGGAAGGATTTATGCATAAAGCAAACTAGCCTAGCGTGCATTTCCAAAACAGTGAATCAAGTTTTGATGCTCAGACACATTCAGATTCTCATTGGGGCACTACTCCAATTCTATGTCCAAAAAATGCCACCTTCAATTTGCTTCCTTTCTTGGAAAAAACAACTAATTACATGATATTTCTACTTAATTTTTATGTCTTTCTCTTCTTAATGTTGGAGGCCAGGGAGTAAGATGAAATCTTTTAACTTATATAAATAGTAAAGGCTCATTACTATGTTTATGAATTCCCCCAGTGAGCCAATACAAGGACAAAGGTTCTGCATTCAATTAAGTTTGTAAAATATTATTTCCTATAGTTCCTTCTTCGAGTTTACAACACACAAGAGCAAACTAAAGGCCCTGGGAAAAGCAAATTTTTGTTTAACCGATTATGTCCCAAATTGTTTTACCTTGAACCTCACTCCCCTTGATTTGTATAACTCCTTTTAACACTGCCAGATGCCCCATATACAGTGTCTGGATTATATCCTCTCTAACAGCAAACCTGGGGTGGGCCAACCCCAGGGGTACTGGGCATGATCCCCTTATGGATGGACCAGATATGGAGCTGGGGTTCCTTCCCTCAGTCAGCATCCACAGGACCAGGAATATTCACCCTTATCAGTGACATTATCTAAGAATGGGAAGTCATGAGATAAATGGAACAATAGCTACACTTGTTCTCAAAGTAGAATGCTCACTGAAGTTCTTCAACTACAAAATCATTTTATGTCCAGGCCACCTAACCATGGAAGTATGAGTCTAAACATTACCTCAAAATAAAATAGGGCCTTCCTATGATCAAAAGCATGCCTTATTTTAAAAGAAAAAATTTTAAGTATACATTATTTTGAATACTTTGTCAAAATTTGGTGTTTGGAACTGGCTACTCCTATTATATTTCTTTGATGTGTTTAATAAGTTCTTTCTCAACCTGAAGAGAGAAAATCGACAGCTTACTTTTCACTCATTTACTTAACAAATATTTACCAGAGCCTCGGATATGCCAAGACTGAGTGTTCAGTTTTGATTGCAAGGAAGACAATTTTTAAAATAATAAGTAAAATATATAGCACAGTAGATGTGACAAGGGGTGAAAAGTGCCATAAAGAAAGATAAAGCAGGAAGGAAAATACAAAGTGTTGAGGAATTGCAATTTTAAAGAGGAGTCACAGGAAGGCTTCACTTGAGAAGGTGATATTTGAATAACGGTCTACATTGATAACTTAGCAAGCCCTACAGATAAATGGAGAAGGCCACCATGATGGTTAATGTCATGTGTCAACTTAGCTAGGTCATGGTGTCTAGGTGTTTATTCTATTACTGGTCTACTCGTGACTGTGTGGGTGTTTAATAGATGGGATTTGCATCTATAATCAATGAAGAAGACTGCCCTCAGAAATACTGAGAGTCTCCTCATCCAATGAGTTGGAGATCCTAAAAGCCAGAAATGAGGGTTTCAGAAGTCAGAGGAATTTCAACTCAAATTCAACACTGGCTCTTGTTGGAATTCCCAGCTAGCCAGCTTCCCCTGAGGAATTTTAGCATCATCTTTATCGGAGTTCCCGGCCTGCAGCCTGCCCCATGGAGCGTAGACTTGCTTGCCACCCCCACGGTTGTGTGGGGCAAAAGCCAATTTTTAAAAGAAATCTCATATACACATGAGATTTGTTGTATATCCTTGCGTGTGTGTGTGTGTGTGTGTGTGTGTGTGTGTGTGTGTGTGTGTCCTAATGGTTCTGTTTCTCTAGAGAACCCTGATAAAACAGGTGCCCTAGGAGGATGATAATGTAAGTGCAAAAGCCCAGATGTACCACAAGGATTCAGTGTAGGTAGATGGGAGTGGTCAAGAGAAAGAGATATAAAAGATAAATCAAAGAGATAATGGAAGTGGGGGAGAGGTTTTTTTTGTTTGTTTGTTTGTTTTTATTTTTATTCTTTTCATTTTTATTGAGATTGTTCAGATACCATACAATTATCCAAAGACCCAAAGTGTACAATCACTTGCCCCTGGGTACCCTCATACAGCCATGCATCCATGACCACACTTAATTTTTGTTCAATTTTTAGAAACTTTTCATTACTCCAGACAAGAAAAGTGAAAGATGAAAAAAGAAAAAAAGAAAAGGAAACTCGAATCCTCCCCTATCCCTAACCAACCCCCCTCAGTTGTTGACTCGTAGAACTGGTATAGTACATTTGCTACTGTTCATGAAAAAATGTTGAAATACTACTAACTGTAGTATATAGTTTGCAATAGGTATATATTTCTTCCCTATATGCCCCTCTATTATTAACTTCTAATTGTATTGTCATACATTTGTTCTGGTTCATGGAAGCGATTTCTAGTATTGGTACAGTTGATCATGGGCATTGCCCACCGTGGGATTCGGTTTTATACATTCCCATCTTTTGACCTCCAACTTTCCTTCTGGTGACATATACGACTCTAAGCTTCCCCTTTCCACCTCATTCACACAGCATTCAGCACTGTTAGTTATTATTCCATCTTGCTACCAATACCCCTGTTCATTTCCAAACATTTAAGTTCATCCTAGTTGAACATTCTGCTCATACTAAGCAAAGGAGAGGTTTTTTTAAGGGGGCCTTTTTAAGGACTTTAGGTTTTTTTTTTCTGAATGAGATGAAAAGCCACTGCAGTGTCTGGAACAGAGGAGAGATACAATCTGACTTACCTTTTCACAGGATCAACCTGACCTCTGTGTGGAGAAGACACTGAAGTGATGCAAGGGAGAGCTGAGGGGACAGATAAAAGAGGCTATTATGTAATCCAGGTGAGATGTTACGGAGGTGGGAGTAGTGAACATTGTGAAAAATAGAATTCTAGATCTATTTTAGCACTTGAGCCAGACAAGATTGTCTCAAGATCCATTGAGACAGACAGATAGACAAATAGTTATCGACAGACAGACAGAAAGACACATATATACTAAAAATGCAAATGAATGGCATGCTCCTCCAGATATTGCTTCCTATGCTGGGTCTAAGTCATTCACATGCATTTCTCAAACTATTAATCAATGACCAGCTTGAGAAGACATAGTAGCCCCAGGATGTGGAGTTGGCATATTCCAAAGCTTAAGCCCAAGAGGATATATTAGAGAACACAGAGGGCCCTAGTCAAAAGCAGACTCTCTGCAGTGTAATCTGTGGCTTCCTGAAAGCCTCCAACCTGAAACTATTATTCAGGGCCTGATTTTAAAATGTGTCTGCATCCAAGCACAATTTGGCCCATGAATTCAAATTCTCTTTATCTTCATTATATTTTTGTCTAAGGGGAAATTTAGTTTGGAATGATTGTCTACCCAAAATAGCAAACAATGCTTTTGCAATATCATGGTTTATTACTGATGGGAGTAGGGAATACTTTTATTAAAATGTCAAAGTTAAAAGAATCACTTCCTAGAAAGAGGGTAGATTGGGCATTTGAGCACAGAAGTTTCAACAGGATTGATTATAAAGATCCAGAAATGGATAACACAGTATTACCTGATTTTAGCACAATTTTGTAAGTGTAATGAACAAAGCTGAGTGTTAGTATGGTTGCAAGAGGAAGGCTAGGGGAATGTATGACATCAGAAGGAAGGACAGAGGATAAAAACTGGGACTGTACAAATTAGCAAAACCTAGATTGGGCAATGATGGTGATCAAATGTAGAAATACAAGAAAGTTTTTACAAGAGGGAGAACAAGTGAATTCCACATTGCAAGGTTTTGAAAATAGAATGGTAAATAGAAAAAGATACAATCAATGCAAACTAGGGTTTATACTTAACAGTAACATTGTAATATCCTTCCATTAATTGTAACAAAGGCAATACACCAAAATTAAAGGTCAATAGAGGAAGATATAAGGGAGCGGTATGGGGTTCTTGTTTTTGTTGTTTCTTTTTTTTTTTTTTTTTTTTGGTAATTCTTCATTCTTTTTTTTTTCTTCTTTCCTTGCAAAAGAAATGGAAATGTTCTCAAATAGATAAAACTGTTTAAAAAATAAACAGAAAGACACAAGTGCTGCAGAAGATTTGGAGAGAGAGAGATACCTATCCACTGTTAGTAGGGAAGTAGAGTGTTGGTGTGGTTGCAAGAGGAAGGCTAGGGGAATGTATGACATCAGAAGGAAGGGGCAGACCCTCCAGAGGACACTATGGTGGTTCCACAGGAGGCTAAGAATAGGGTTGCCATATGATCCTGCAACCCGGTTATTTCGTATATACTTGGAAGAACTGAAAGCAGGGACACAAATAGGCATTTGCACATTCGTGTTTGTAGTCTAAGCAGTATTCATGATTTGCAAAGGATGGAGGTGGCCTAAGAACATCCAAGCATGAACAGACAAGCAAACTGTGGTGTATATATACAATGGAATATTGAGTGGCTGCAAGAAGGAATGAAGTTGTAAGGCACAGAACTAGGTGAACGAAACTTGAGGATATTATGGTGCATGAAATAAGCCAGAAACAAAAGGACAACTATTATAAGGCCTCACTAATACAAACTAACTGTAAGCAAATGCTGAGAATTAAATTCAAAAGCATAGGTTATCAGCATAGGTTTCTATCAGGGAATAGAAAGTGGGCAGAGATTGGGCAAAGATGCAGGAGTACAGAATGTTCAATAAGACTTATTGTAAAGGTTCCCAGAGTATAAGCTCTTACAGCAGTCACATCTATTACTGAGTTTTAAGTGTTATTTAAGAGATGTTTACTCGGTACAAAATTTATATTCTCTGTAGCACACTTTCTAATATAACCTGTATGTTCAGTTTATTTAAACAACATGGTTGCATGGAACCTAGAATAGGAAATGAGACCTTGTTTTTCTGTAATGTAATAGGTATACATATTACATTATATATGTAATATCCCAATGTATGTAATGAAATGTAAAGTAATATTCCCATGCATCCCAGAGTATTTTAGGCAGAAAATAAAAAAGTATTTGCAAAGTCACCTTGAGGAACTGGGGGAAAATGTAGAAATATTAAACTTCGCCACCTGGAGAATTCCTGATATTCTCACAAGCATTAGGGACTCCCAATTTAATAAGTCAAGCCCTTGATCTTGGGGCTTGCCTTTATGAAACTTATTCCTGCAAAGGAGAAGCTAAGCCTACTTATAATTATGCCTAAGAGTCACCCCCAGAGAACCTCTTTTGTTGCTCAGATGCGGCCTCTCTCTCTCAGCCAACCTGCTAATAAACTCACTACCCTCCCCCCATGTGGGACATGACTCCCAGGAGTGTAAGTCTCGCTGGCAATGTGAGACATGACTCCCAAAGATGAGCCTGGCCCTGGCATCATGGGATTAAGAAAGCCTTCTTGACCAGAAGCAGGTAAAGAAATGAAACGAAGTGAAGTTTCAGTGGCTAAGAGATTTCAAATCGAGTCGAGAGGTCATTCTGGAGGTTATTCTTATGCGTTATGTAGATATCCCTTTTTAGTTTCTAGTGTATTAGAATAGCTACAAGGAAATACCTGAATTTGTTGAACTGTAATCCAATAGCCTTGATTCTTGATGATGATCCTATAACTATGTAGCTTTTATCATGTGACAGTTTGATTGTGAAAACCTTGTGACTGACACTCCCTTTATCCAATGTATGAGCAGATGAGTAATAAAATAAAGACAAAATAATATATAAATAATAGGGGAGATAAGGGATATGGGATGCTTTGGGTATTCTTCCATATTTTTATTTTTTTATCTTGGAGTAATAAAAATGTTCTAAAATTAATTGTGGCAATGAATGCCCAACTATATGATGATACAGTGAGCCACTGATTGTATACTTCAGATGCAGTATATGGTGTGTGACTATATCTCAATAAAATCACATTAAAAAAAAAACTGTAGAGAAAACATGGTGTGCAATACCAGCTCTCTAGATGCAACTATTTAGGAATCCTTTTACTTATTAAACTATAAGCTTCTTGGGAGTAAAAGACACTGTTTTTCCAATAGTGCCTAGCACATGGCAGGTCCTCAGTAAATATTTGTTGAACCAAAAAAAAAAAAAAAAATTCGCCTTCATCCTGTTTATTCATTCTCAAGGATTATATTCATCAGGCTCCCGTTTACCTAAAACATCTGATGAGCCCAAAATTACATTTCTGTATCTCAGCATAGAAAAGAGAATATAGACTTCAGAGTGTGACCAACCTGGGATTACCACTTTCTAGCTGTGCTGGTTTGAAACTGTTACGTACCCCAGAAAAGACATGCTCTTTTAATACCATCTTCTGGGTGCAGACCTGTTGTGGGTGGGACCTTTTGACTAGGTTTTTTCCATGGAGATGTGACCCTGCCCATTCAAGGTGCTTCTTAATTAGTTTACTGGAGTCCTTAAAAGAGCCCAGGGAGAGAGAGAGAGCTCACAGCCAACAGAGACCCAGATGCTTGGAGATGCAGACAGAAAGACGTTTGGAGATGCTAAGAGATGAAGCCCTGACTTTGCCCCGGAGAAGCTAAGTGAGAACCCACAGATGCTTAAAGAGAAAGCCACTGGAATCAGAAGCTGAAAGCAATGCAACCCAGGAGCAAAGGACCAGCAGACGCCAGCCACTTGCCTTCCCAGCTGACACAGGTGTTCCAGACACCATCAGCCTGTCTTCAGTGAAGGTATCCTCTTGTTGATGCCTTAGTTTGGATACTGTTACGGCCTTAGAACTGTAAATCTGTAACCTAATAAATCCCCTTTATAAAAGGCAATCTATTATTGGTATATTGCATTTTGGCAGATTTAGCAAACCAGAATACTAACTGAGTGACTTTGGCAAGTTACTTAACTTCTCTGAGACTTAATTTCCCATTCTGTAACACAGGGATTTCATAGGTTAGTAAGGGTCAAAAAAAAAGCAAACTATACAAAGTACCTAAAATAGAACATAGCATATGATAGATATTAAATAAATGGTGTTATCTTTAAAAAATATTTCAGTAATCAAGCACAAGCTATAAAATTTTCAATGCTTAAAAGTGCATTCATATTATAAGGTGAATCATATTATAAGGATGCCTTCATAATAAGCAAGAACACACAGTAGAAGATTTATGGGGAAAATACACATGTAGATATTCGTAGTGAAGCATGTATGGAGTTTGAGGATGAACCTCTCTTTATAGGACAGACATTCTATCAGGTTCTTACTCATTCAATACACATTCACTGAGTGCTATGATATGCCAGGCACTGTAGTACAGAATGGGTATGGTGAAGAGAATAAAACATGGCCCCTGCCTCTGGGAAGTTCTCTGTTTAACAGGGAAACTACCCTGGGGGTGGGGAACTACAATAGAGAGGTATGAGGCTTCGAGGGCAGTGCACTGGGTGCTATGGAAGCAGAGTGAGAATGGGCCAGGGCCACTGCACTGCCAGCTGCCCACCATGCCCAAGATAATCTTTTAAGTGAGTAGCAACCCTCCACCGCTGTCCCAAAGACCCTTCCCCTTCCACCACCACTGCCTTCATACCCCTCAGCTCAGTGATTTCTGCTCTACAATGACAGAGTTATGGAGAGATGGGGCTGGCATTTCTTTTTTGGGGTTGTGATGGGTCATTTTATGTGCCAACTTGACCAGATTATGGTGCCCGAGTTTTGGTCAAACACTGGCCTAGGTGTTACTATGAAGGTATTTTGTAGATGTGCGTAGCGTCTACAAGCGGTTGACATTAAGTAAAGGAGATGATTACCCTCCATCAGATGGGTGGGCCTCATTCAATCAGTTCAAAGCCTTATGAGCAAAAATTTTACCAAAGAAGAAATTCTGCCTCAAGACTACATCATCAACTCTTGTCTAAGGTCCCAGCCTGCCAGCCTCCCCTATGAATTTCAGATGTGTCTGCCTCCATGATTTAGTGAGCCAATTCCTCAGAATAAAATCTCCCTCACCTCCTCCCCTTGCCCCACTGTCTCCCTGTGTATTCCTCTATTTCTCTGGAAAACCCTGACTGATGGAGAGGTTTAAGATTTGATCATCTACCTAAATCCATGAAAAATATTTCATTATAACCAGTTTATTTTTTTATGTACATTTCATTTTCAAAACTTTTTTGTAACATTACAAACCCATTTATTTTCATATTTCATGTGTTTCACTCCACTGCAGTCATTATCTTTTCACTGCTCTTATTCTACCATCTCAGACCAACGGAAGCACTTTGAAGTTGGCATCTGTGTACTGCTGAAATGACCCCAGGTAGTCTTTCATAGTTTCCTTGCCTTAGGGGATAACAAGATATTACAGACTCATCTTGCACATTTCCTGCCAACAAGCGGAAACAGCTATTTCTCCAAGGAGCCCTGGTTCCTTTTAGTAGGAAACAAGTCCTAGGAAATTGCTCTTCTGGAAGGAAACAGGACACTGCTTCATGGTTGTCACTGCTTCTAGGCCTTTTCATTGACAGATGGGTATCATCTGAGATGCATTCATCCTCACGAGGTGTCTCGACAGCCAGGTTAGATCTTTATTCGCATCTAGCACCTTCCTTTTCAGACAATGTCATCCAAGATGGAATCTCCCTTGAGGCTGTTATTCTGCCAAAAATTGAAATCCCCTTTAGGGATAGGCAGTTCCTTCTCTGGTGGGTAATTCTCAGCTTTTAACCATGAACCATGTCATATGGAAATAGAGGGAAAGGATCTCCTAGGGAATTGGAGGCCTGGTTTGTGATAAGAGAACTGGGAAATCTACATGCATGGGCAGAAGGCTTCCTGGAAATTTTCCCTCAGCTCTCTCTTGGATGCCCAGCCTGAGCAGATGGAATCATGTACTCACGACATCTACCTAAACAAGACGGCCATTACATAAAGATCTGGGCTCGAATCCAGGGTGCTAGGATATATGTGTATCTTGGTCAAATAGCCAAAGGGTCCACAATTTCCCCTCATGCTTCAGGTTTTAGACAGAAATTTCTCCTCCCTTCCAAGTAAGAATTACAACATGTGCACCTCTGAATTCTCCATGACAACCAAGAAAGAGGGCAATTTCCAACTTGGGAAAGCAGCAAGCTACATGTTCAAACACCCTGACTTCTAAGTCAAGGATTCATCGTCATGATAACAATAATGCACACAATTACTGACCATTTATTGGGTTCCAGTTACATTAGGAGCAGTACCTCGTTCCCCCTCACATTGACCGTGTGGGCACAGGCACTGCTATTATTCCCATTCGATGGTGCGGATTCTGGGGATTAGTGAGGCTGAATCCCACACCCAGTGCCCGGGACTTAACCCCAGGTCTGCCTGACTCCAAGGCTCATGTGCTGAACCATCACTCTTTGGGACAGACATGAGCATAAGTCCTTTTCCCAGCTGGTATGACAGAGGATAGGGGACATAAGGTGACCACAAGCTTTCATCTGGCAGAGATCATAAAACCTGTTAGCTATGGCAGGGCACTCGTGGGGAGTCTTGCAACTAGGAAAAAGCAACTGGGTGGTAGCAGCAAGTTCAGAGGCCATCTGTGGTACTGGGGTCCTGAGAACACATCTGGCTTAAGAAAAATACACTCTCTTTACACATGTGAATTCTGAGGAAATAATGTATAAAGCTCTTTATATGAGGCTTTGATGTTATTTTACATAACACAAACCCAAATTTAGCCTTAGCTTTTAATACACAAATGTACTAAATAGCCTTTTAATCCACTGTGTCAGTGGAATTTTCCTGTCTACTCTAACAGGTTATTTCAATGCAGTGAGGACTATTTTTGAAACATTCTTCATCACTTAAGTGCGGTATATGGTAGAGTTTCCAAATCTCAATAATACTTCAGAACTGATTGCTTCTCCTAATGTAAAAATTAAATATAAATGTAGCATAGCTATGGACTCTGAATATACCAGATTTCATTTACATAACCCTTAAACCAGGGGACAGTGAGATTGGAGCTATCATGAGGTAATTTTCTCTAAGCTTCATCTCTTTGCACTGAAGTTCCTTTCTCATATCTCTTTCAGTTAAGCTTTCATTTTTTTAACCCTTTTGAATCATCTTGTACTACAAATAATGACATAAAACAATACTTAAAAGATAGCGGCATGAAGACCAGATATTGGATTAATGTGTGCCTATTACTTCCAAATATTCAACAGGAAGGTAACCATCCCAGAATTAAATTTTTTATTGCAGAAATATTCAAACACACACATAAGTAGAGAGAACAGTATAATGAACACTCAGCTTCAACAATTACCAATATTTTGCCATTTCACCAGGATTTTTTAAAAGGGCATTCTCTGAGAGAAGCACACCTTGCATTAAAATTCCAGTGGTGTTTACAATTTGGCATTTTGTAACTGCGTGATGTGAAGTGACAGTAATTCCTTTAGACTCTGCTATATTGTGGTGCTGTTCACAGAGAACCTCAATCCTGAAATATCAAGACCATCTGCTCAATTTCAGCACTACTCTAGACAGTAACTCACACTTGCAACAAATCAAGATATGAAAGTGCTAATTGCTAGTGATTCAGCTCTATGCAATACGGACTGATCTTTTTTCTTATATTTACCGCATTCCTATGAAAATACAAGGTCCAAGATGGAAGGAGTGGTCTGGAGCTAGTGCAGAGTACAAGATGAAAGACGGTGGCTCAAAACAGGAAAATAAATGTATGAACACCCTACATTCTACCGTGTTAATGAGTTGAGACCACAGGTCCAAATTTAACTTATCGTCATTAAGCCCATCATCACCATTTATTGATAACCTATTCTATACTATACTCTGTGCTAAGCCCTTTACATTATCTTCTCTTTAATACCCAGCAAGATAGATATTTATATCATCCATTTGCAGATGATAAAACATAGACTTAGAAAGATTAGATGACAGTGGAGTCTGGCTTATAACCCAGGTCCGCCTGAATTCAAGTCTGAACTCCTTCTTCCTACAATATCTTTGCATCCAAATAATATATGAATTACTTAAATTTACACTCACAAATAAAACCAACACCTATTCCTGAATCTCTAGGATCTTAATGAACACAAAGATCAGTACCTGTACAATTTAACAGCTGGTTAAAATCTGAGACTATGGGGTCTGTTACCCTTTTTGTAATTTTTTATGACATGTTAAGAGGGTAAACAAATCAACAAGCTGAAGTCATGCTTGTCTGTAATGCCAGGGTCTACACCCTTTATTGCACTCCGAACCACAGTAGATATTAGCAAAATGCCCTGGTGTCAATGTCTCCTGCAACAGGTGGAACACAGGGTTTGGCTTTCACAACTTTAGCTCCATCAAAGACCAATCTTGACGTCAATCTGGAAGGTCTCCAGAAGGTGCTTCCAGGAGAAAATGTCAGCTTAAACTGCCTGAGTTATCAGCGGTGTCTAAGTCCAGTTATAAAAGACCCTCTGATAACTACATAACATTTTGTACCGAAAGTGACCAAAAGGGGATTTGGAGAGACTGTGACAGTTAACAGAAATTAATTAATTAATTAATTAATTAAAGCTTGCAAAAGGGAATGCACTATGGTATCAACTGAGATATTTACTGAGGGTGAGAAATGCCAATCAAAGTCCTCTGAACTCAATTCTTTGAAGAAAATTTTAATTTACAAATTTCGCAAATAATGAAAGAAACGCTCAAAAGACACAAAATGGCCAGAGAGGAAAGATCTGATTTGATCTATTAAAACTTCATACATATGTCCATACTCTTTGCCCATACCCAACAAAAAATTGTCACAATTTTCGTGATTCCCAAATGTGCTCATTCTCTAAGCCTTGCATTATACTATTTATTGTAATATTAAACACCTATATAGTCTTGAGTAATCAGCTGTGTCTCAGCTACAGTTTTCTGAACTTCAATACAGTTAATTATCTTTTTCTATGATATCTTCCATCTTATCCTAAATGGTCTTTGCTTCTCAACTTCAGTTCTGCACCATTCTCTCAATCACACATATTTAGTGGGTTCCTTATTATCTTGAATTGTGTCTGTTGAATTTGGGCTCCTGAGAAATGAAAACACAAAGGAAATCCAGCATATGCATAATCGTTATCCTTGTGATTCCTCTCTTGGTAAAATGTGCTGAACATTTTCATGCCACCACATCAAAATGGACATGCCAAAATGTAAAAAAACACTTTTTTTTCTTTGCCAATTAATATGCCCTACTAACATCCTTATACCTTGCCTAGTGAACTCTACACTTACGGGGGCGGGGGCTGTACTGGATTATTTAAAGGTATTTATAACTTTTATAATCAGGAAAAATACAGATATTTTCAGAAAACCTGTCAGAACTGACTTCAATTCTAAGGGCTATTATTCTTACACCTTCAAACCATCATTATAAAGGAGTTTTGCAATACTAAATCTGATATATATTTTACTGAGATTGTGGTCATATGTTAAAATGTAATCAAAGATGCCATGGGCATCTGGAATTCAAAAATTCTCCTTTATACCCCTCCCACTCCCAAACCCTCCCTCTGCCTCAGAGATATTCAACCGAATAACGTTAGTATAATAACAAAACCTATGAGAAATAGATATGCCTATTCTCTACATTTGAAAACGGAAAGCTCCGTAAGTTCTGTTATCAAATTCCAATTTCAATTAATAAAGATTTATTAACTGATACTGAAGTCTGACTATTAAACATTAAAGTAGAAATCAGATCATTTGAGATTCAGACCATATAAGATGCCAAGTCTGAGCAGACACCTCGTAAAGAATGACAGATGACCCTTTCTGGAATAAATACATGCAGGAAACATGTAACTCTTGGTTTTGTGTGGTTTCAATGCCAGATCACGTCTAATTCTCACACCACCACTTGCCCCATCTCCGAGTAGCAACCAACCCTAACTCCCTCTCTCACCCCCACTTCTGCTCTAATCCTCATCTCATGCCAAGTAGCTGTAAAGCTCAGACACTGGTAAAAGTGCCACTTTTATACAGCACTTGGTAATTTTTAAACAGAAGAATGTTTAACGGCTTGTTTTCTAGACTATGTCAGCCTATCCCAAGAATCAAAACAGCTGCATCTGAACCAAAATAGCTGGCCAAAATGTCATAATTCATGCCTTATCTGGGTTATTTCATCACAACAATCCTGTAGAAGACTGTTTCTGCCTGTAGTAGTTTCCTAGGGCTGCTGTAACAAATCACCACAAACTGAGGGGTTAAAGCAACAGAAATGTAGTCTATCACAGCTCTAGAAGCCAGGAGTCAGAAATCGAGGAGCCTCCAAAGGCTCTAGGAGTGAATTTTTCCTCGTCTCTTCCAGCCTCTGGTGCCCTCGGCATTTCTTGGCTTGTGGCCACATCACTAGAATTGCCGCCTCCGTCTTTACATGTCCTCTTCTCCCTTGTGTCCACCCTAATCCAGGATGACCTCATCCTAATTTGATTCATCTGCAAAGACCCCCTATTTCAAAATGAGGTCACATTCTCAGACACTGGGGATCAGGACTTCAACGCATCTTTCCAGGGGACACAGTTCAACCCTTACGATGAGGTTTCATTAATCAAAATTATCCCTTTGAGAACGTATGACTTGTATTTGATGGCTTGTACAGTATTTCATATTCGTAGCACATTCTCAATTACTTAACTGAAAATAAGAATGTTCAGTTTAAGGAAGATGAATGAACCTGACACAATTTCAATCCATGTCAGTTTTGAATGCCTGAGGAGGGTGCCTATGGAGCTCGCTTTGGCAACACATATTCTAAAACTGGAACGATACAGAGGAATAGCATGGCTCCTGCACCAGAATGACACGCAAATTCATGAAGAGGGCACCTATGAACACACAAATGCAAATGTTGTACCTTGTTGTATGCAAGAATTTGAGAGACAACTTAAAAAATGTAGTGGGTGGAAATCACAAAAAAACTGCCTTAATGGGTTCGTGTTGCTTGGGATAAAACTTCCTGGGACAACATCATATAGAGATTCAAAGAGTGCTATCTGGGTTAGATAACTCAAACAGTGGCTCTACTGAGAAAAAAGAGACTGAGGTCAATGACGCACGTGAAAGATTAAAAAAAATTTGTTTCATAAAACGTAAGAGTAGAGAAGTTATATGCCTAGGATAAGATAGGACTTTATCTAAGAGGTTTTAAGTGTGTTTCTAAATTAATAGACTAATGTTATACATTGGCATTCAACTATTTTAATTACAGCCTGAAAAGTTCATATATACACAAGGGTTTAAAAAAAAAAAGGAGTTAATCTTCTCATTGGAAAATTGAAGGGATGCCTCATATTCAGGAGAATGTGTAAATATCATTGTCTTCATTTTAGAAAAGGGAAAACATACTACACAGCTACTTACTGAGAGATAGGGAACTGGTACGCAGGTTGATCTGTGTCTAAAACCCACGGTGCAATTTCTCCTGTACCACAATAGTACTTCCAAAATGAAATTTCCACTATATTTTTCTCTCTTGAGCCTAGAGTTAAGTAATCAGGTCTCCTCTGGCTCCTAGCCCAAGCTCTCTAATTCTCTAAAGCTAAGGTACTTTCCACGTAAAAATTATCCCAACCCAACCTTCAAAACCAAGAGAAAGAATAATTTACAAAACCTGGAAGCACGATGCCTCCTTTCAGTAAATCCTGCCCTCGTAAGTTTGAAAGGGTCCCTAAAAGTGTGTAGATACTGCAGAGTTCTCCCAACCTCGTCATCCCTCCCAACAACCAGCTCATGAGCACACTGCTGACACCACACAGTTGCACTCAGCGTGCTCTCTTTAGAACGCTGTGCTTTTGTTCGCTGCCCTGACACGTGTCCGTAGGTACCAACTGTCCCCTTAGATCTAAACTTTCCCTCCTCTGTAACCACCATAGCATCTTCTCATCCAAGTTAGAGTGGAAAAAGAAATGACCTTGAGGTCTAATGACCTTGATTCAAATTCTGTTTCCCTCACTGAAACATCCTTCCTTTATGATCTTGAGCAATTTACTTAAGCTCTCTGCATCCCAGGTCACTCGTCAATAAAGTGGAAATAGCAATACCCATCTTGCAGCCAATTAAATAAGGAAGAGCATGTGCTCTGATATGCTGAGCTCAGTGTCTGCAATATTCTGAGACCTCAATGACTGTCACAGCTGGATCTCTTCCACAGCACTTATACAACATCTCTTGTAATTTCTTAGGGACCTGAAGTTAGTCTCTCTGACTAAACTGCAAGCTATTCAAGTGCAGACATTGTTTTAATACTTCTCTTTATATCCTACAAAGCAATTGGCACACAGTAGGGACATAATAAATATGTTGGCTAAATAACATGAATTAAATGCTTTCTAGAAGAAAGACACAAAGTATCTGAACAATAGGTCAAACGTAGTTATTTTTGCATTTATAAAAGGATCCATTTCACTCTAGTGAAACAGAAACTACTCTTTCAGTGTAGGAACATATCCACTAATTTGCTTTGACATTCTTCAAAAAAAGGGGGAGAAAAGCTGCAGGAGCTCAGTGCATTCTAATGTATGCATATTCTAGGGGAGCTGGCAGTGCAGAATTAACCAGGTAACAGCCACAGCTCCAAGGGGAAGCAAACAGTGTGCCTGGGTGCCTCCTTCATTTCATCAAATAAAAATATTAAAGGACCTGTAATTTTCCCTTTATTGCTCTCAGCTCTACCACGGGAGCTAACTGCCTCTATAAAAATAGCAAGTGTTAATTTGCTGTATTACTTCATAGCTTTGCTTTGGAATGAAAAATGTCACATTAGATGCTACTTGGTAACATAATTTTATTAACTTCCATCCCTTCATTCAGCAGACATTATTGGGCACCTGCTGAGTGCCAGGTACTGGTCTTGGCACTGGGGATACAAAACAGTCAAAAATTCCTGGGGATGATAAGCAACACATGGAGTGAATAAGGAAATGACACTGGGGTCTATGATCTCAATTCAAATTCAGTTTTTCCCACTCTGCAATCCTACCTGCATGATCTTGAGCCAGTCGCTGAAGCTCTCTGCTCCTCGTTTATTCACCAATAAAGTGGAAATAGCAATATCTCTCTCAGAGTAAAATGAATAAGCAAACTACATGGCATGTTAAAGGGTAGTAGACGCTAGCTTGCTTGAGATACAGTAAGAAGCCTGGAAGGGAGAGACCTAAAGAGAGGGTAGAAGGAAAGGGGGTCCAGAGAGTAATGAGGAGCCAGATCATGAGGGTGTGTGGGGCGCAGTAAGGACAATGGCTTTTACCCCAATGCCATGGGGAGCCATGGAAGGGTTTTTTTTTTTTTAGTTCAGTTTTATTGAGATATATTCACATACTATACAGTCATCCATGGTGTACAATCAACTGTTCACAGTACCATCATCTAGTTGTGCATTCATCACCCCAATCTATTTTTGAACATTTTCCTTACACCAGAAAGAATCAGAATAAAAATAAAAAAGTGAAAGTAGAAAAGAACAACCATATCATCCCTCCCCATCCCACCCTATTTTTCATTTAGTTTTTGTCCTCATTTTTCTACTCATCCGTCCATATACTGGATAAACGGAGTGCAATCCACAAGGTTTTCACATATACAATTGTCTTCAAGAGTCCAGCTACTGGGCTGGAGTTTGGTAGTTTCAGGTATTTACTTCTAGCTATTCCAATACATTAAAACCCTAAAAAGTGTTATCTATATAGTGCGTAAGAATGTCCACCAGAGTGACCTCTCGACTCCATTTGCAATCTCGCCGCCACTGAAGCTTTATTTCGTCTCATTTCGCATCTCCCTTTTGGTCAAGAAGATGATCTCAGTCCCACGATGCCGGGTCCAGATTCATCCCCACGAGTCACATCCCATGCTGTCAGGGAGATTTACACCCCTGGGAGTCAGGTCCCACGTAGGGGGGATGGCAGTGAGATAACCTGCCAAGGTGGCTTAGCTAGAGAGAGAGGGCCACATCTGAGCAACAAAGAGGCACTCAGGGTGAGACTCTTAGGCACAATTACAAGCAGGTTTAGCCTCTCCTTTGCAGTAAAGAGCTTGATAAGGGCAAGTCCCACGATAGAGGGCTTGGCACACCAAGTACATCAGCAACGATCCAGGTAAGGAAGCCCAAGATTTGCCACGGAAGGGTTTTGAGAGAGGCCTGACATGCTCTGAGCTACCCTGTAGCACTCTGGTGTGGGAGGACACGTTAGGAGACAAGGTCCATAACTCAGGTGAGAGGTGATGGTGGCCTGGATCAGGGAGAGGCAGAAAGTGAGGAGGAGTGGTCAAATTCCAGATACATTCCGAAAGCAGGGCTGGCATCATTTATTGATGAACTGGATGTGGGGCAAGAAAGAGAAGAGACTAGGATGACAAGGTTTCTGCCAGGTTTGTACAAAAGGACACAAGGATGATTCCAGTGAATTCCAGGTTCCTTCCAAGCACCAATTCTGATGTTACCAAAACAATTTCCCAAAAGACACCATCTCCTCTCAACCCTATAAAGTAGATGTTTAGGGGATTCACCTTTACTGCTTGTCTACTTTGTATCAGACATTGTGCTAGATGTGTTGTAAGCATATAATCCACACTAAAAGCTTGTGAGGTCATGATAAGTATCTCATTTAATTGTTAAGCAGAGGTAGGTGATCTGCCTAAAGCTAGAAGAGAGTGCACATCTAAAGGAGATGGCATCTATTCTGCTCCAAGAGGTTGCTATCAGGATGGAAAGCAGCCCGGTATTGCAACATCCTCATATTTCTCTAGAAAATACCTGAAATCTAGATTATTATATCTATTCTCGTGGTTTTTAAATGCATAGCTTTTAAAACCTAACACTATGCAGGCCAAACAAATAAATTTCACCTAAGGGCGTGCTAAATTTCACCAAAGGGCAGACTGTCCTAGCAAGCTAGAGAAGTTGATGTGGCTAATCCTAAATTTGTTCTAGATTATTTATACGTACTATTTTTCCAAATGATCATCTCTAGGAGATGCAGAGGCCATCAAGGAAGCTGTTATGGACTGAATTACGTGCCCCCAAAAAGACACGCTCAAGTCCTAACCCAGAGTCCTGTGGCTGTGAACTCATCTGTGAACAGGATCTTTGAAGATGTTATTAGTTAAGGTGAGGCCAAAATGACTCAGGGTGGCCCTTAATCCAATATGACTGGTGTCCTTACAAGCAGAGGAAATCTGGACACAACAAGAGGAGACAGGTAGGCAGGGAGACGGCCAGGTGACAGAGGCAGAGATGAGTTATGGATGGCCAGCAGCCACCACTAGGACACTACAGACTTTGGAGAAAGCATGGCCCTGCTGTCACTTTGATTTCGGACTTCTAGCCTCCAAAATGGTAAGAAAATTAATTCCTGTTGTTTAAGCCAACTAGTCTCTGGTACTGTTACTGCAGCCCTGGCAAACTAAGACAGAAGCACACCAAAGAAATGTAAGGTGGGGCTTAGAAGGGAGTCAAAAAAAGAGTAAGCATTTTAAGACTGACTTATGTCCCACTCTAGTGGTGTATATTAGACAGAAAGAACACAAATGGCCCGTGCCCTCTGGGACAGACACCTGCCATGGGAAACGGGCAGTCAGTCTGCTGGCTCAGACTATGGAAGCACAGAGGGAAGGAACTTTCCAGTTACACCTTCGACAGGTGAACCTGCTCCGCCCTTTCTGAATGGAAGCAGCCTGCTCCCCTGGCTCCATGTCCATTCTTCCCTTCCTCTCCTCCATCACATCACCTCTGCTTCCTATCTTCTTCTCAGCAGGAGGCAGACGAGTGGGCACAAGTATGTGGTCTAGTGTGGAGGGCGAAGGTCATGTGAAAATGAGCTGTAGAAGAAGGCAGTGTGCCCAGTCTGGGCTGGGGAACTTGGCAGCCAATAGAACAGATCTCAAAATGGTTTTGAAAGGATATGAGAATGGCTGGTGAAGCCCAACACAAAGCAAAGGCTACTGAGAAGATCAAGAAGCCTCCCAAAGGAATTTAGGTCAAGAATAAACCAGGGTGTCCAGAAGAGCCCAATGTTCATTTAGACGTGTCTATGTATCAGAGAGAAGCTACTGATGAGCAAGGTTTGAAAAATGCTGGAAAAGAGGAAGGAATATGTGCTTTCTGGGAGAGAAGGGGTGAGGCTACAGCAGTGCGGACTGTGTTCCCTGCTCCTGTCTTGGTTACAGCTCCAGGTGGGTCCCACAGGTAGGGCCCATTAATGTAAGTCCAGACCACAGAGAATTCTTAGATCAGAAAAAGGGGACCCAGACAAGAAATGTGGACAGCAGAAGATCAAAGTTCTGTATGTTGGGATACTACCAAGAGGTGTGGGACACATCACAGGGGTGTGAAGACAGCATTATCCGCACTGCGAATCTTAAATTGGGACACTATGTTATGTGTGCACAGGGTTGTTCTTGCATGCTGCTGTAGTTTTAGAATTTCATGTCTGGGTGATACAATCGAGCATGATCAAATGAAATGGAAAAACAGTGACAGGAAGGGAAAGGGTGAGAAAGGATGGGAGCCTAACTATATCTACTTTCTCAAATCAGAAATCTAAAAGTGTCCCTGACTATCCCTCTCACCTGCTTCTACATACCAAATGCTATCGATTCTACCTCCCAAATACCCCTCAATTCTGTCCACCTCTCTCCATCCCACTGTCACTGTCCCTGGGCAGATGGCTCCCCTCATCCCTCCTCTGGCTTACCATTAGCCTCCAAGCTTGAGTCTTACCCCATCCTAATGGTCCTTTAAGTACCCGAGTCTCATCCTCTCTCTCTCCTGTTTCAACAGCTCCCCACTCCCTGTAGGATAAAGTCCAGTGCAGCCTGGCCTCTAACAAGCACTCAACAAATAGTCATTGAATAAATGAATAAATCCACTTGAAATCAGTTCTATGTATGCTACTCCACTTTGTCTTAGCATAAACCTCTGAGCTGAATATTAAAAGGCATCCCTGGGTTCTTGGTCAATCACTGCAGTAAACTGAAAAGGCAGAAAAAACAACATCCATTTCCTCCTATGGTTTTGCTGGAATTAATACTTAATAAATACTTCCGATTCATAATCATCCATTTTTGCTGATTTGCGAAACTGCACATGATCGTGACACATACAGAGGTATTTATGAAGATTTATGCATATTATTTCATTTCCATTTAATGGGAGTTCCTTATCATGAAAGTGCTATTATGTTAAACAATTATCTTCTATTGAATATTTTTCCGGAAGAGGAATAGGACAAAGAGAGGCAGTGAATCACAAAATTCAGCAAACCATGAACTTGACTAACATGAGTCTGAATCAGCTCTATAACCACAAGTGCCAGGTAAAAAATACATATGGTTTTGATATAGTCAATCATGAATATTTTAATTTAAGAGTTAATGCTTTGAAATAATGCCTTGCTTGGGATTTCTTAAAAAGAAGATATATATTACCTGTGCCAAGTTGAATTATCTTTTTAATTTTTTTGCACAACTAAAATACATTTTATAATGTCTCACAGACAGAAGCAGAAGTTCCTCCTATCAATCGATGGGAATACTCTCAAAAGGCAATATTAATCTCTGTATAAGTTAAACCAGCCTTCAAAACACCCACCCACCAAAACTCAGTTGAGCATAATAATACCCTAGGCTGGGGACTGTCTTATAATTTGAAAATATATTTTCCTTATTTATTTATGTCTTTTGTTTATGGTAAATTTGATTCTTATTTTGTTTTTAATAGAGTGAAATCTGTCACTCTTTTCTGGTCGAGGGTCTGCCTTAGTCACTGGTTCAGAAAGAGATCCCCTAACCTTGGTCTCCAAATTTATTTACCTTCACTGTATCTGTTGCATGTTAACCTCATTCCAGCTGTGAAGTTATTTGCATGTACGGCGGATAGAATAAATTTGATTTTATTTTTTCCCAAGTGATTAGTTGTTGGTCCAAAGAGATGTGATGAATGATTCTTACATATCTTTGGGTTTACATCTCAACTTCCTATAATTTTCCACAGAGTTGTCAATCATCGTGTCAGTATTTACGCTTTTATTGGTTTAATATCTGATAAGATCCACTTCCCTTTAGTAAAATTTTTCAATTTATAGAGTCTGTATTTGACAGTCTTCATCAGCCTGATGTCTATGGTTCCATCTCCTTTCTCATTCCTTAATTTTTTTTTTTGAGTCCAAAACCACTGATTTATCATTACAGTTTATGTATTTTAGATCCTGTACAAAGTGAATAGTGGAGTTATAAATCAAAAATACAGTAGTATTGGTATTTATACTTACCATGTGATCTTTACTGGAAATCTTTATTTCTTCATGTAGTTTCAGTCAATTGTTTCGTGTCCCTTCCTTTCAGCCTGCTCAATTCCCTTTAGGATTTCTTATAGGACTGATTACTGGCGATAAAGTCCCTCAGCTTTTGATTATCCAGGAATGTTTTTATCTCCCCCTTATTTTTATCCTCCAGGTGTTTGTGAATTCTCCAAGTCTCTGATGGTTATTGACTTCTATTTGTATTCCACTGTGGTAATGCTATCACCTTCCCACTATCCATTACTAGAAATTTCCCTTCAGCTCAAACAGCAACCCTACACTCATTTCTTAACTTCTTATTGCCCCTTCTCCCACTTCTCATAACCCATACTCTACTTTTCATCTCTATGGTCATATTCTCTGATAATTTCTTTGTGTTTACGGTGGGGCTTAAATTTAACCTCTTAAATCCATAACAATCTTGGTTTTCTTTGATACCAACTTAACTTCAAAAGGACCTGTAAACTATGTTCCTATACTCCTCCATCCCCCCACCTTTATATAGTTCTTGTCAAAAATTACATATTTTACATTGAGTCCAAAACCACTTATTTGTCATTAGAGTTTATGTATTGTATATCCTGTAGGAAGTAAATAGTGGAGTTACAAATCAAAAATTATTGACTTCTATTAATATTCCATTGTGGTCAGAGAATGTGCTTTGAATATATTCAATTTTTTTTTTTTAATTTATTGAGGCTTGTTTTATGTCCCAGCATATGGTCTATTCTGGAGAAAGATCTGTGATCACTGGAGAAAGATCTGTATCCTGGTGATTTGGGATGTAAGGTTCTATATATGTCTGTTAAAATTCTCTATATCTCTCCTTTCTTTGTTTCTCTGTCAGTAGGGCTCCCTTTAGTATCTGAAGTAGGGCAGGTCTTTTATTGGCAAAATCTCTCAGCATTTGTTTGTCTGTGAAGAATTTAAGCTCTCCCCCAAATTTGAAGGAGAGTTTTGCTGGATAAAGTATTCTTGGTTGGAAATGTTTCTCTCTCAGTATTTTAAATATGTCATGCCACCGCCTTCTCGCCTCCATGGTGGCCGCTGAGTAGTCACAACTTAGCCTTATGTTGTTTCCTTTGTATGTGGTGAATTGCTTTTCTCTTGCTGCTTTCAGAACTTGCTCCTTCTCTTCAGTATTTGACAGTCTGATCAGAATATGTCTTGGAGTGGGTTTATTTGGATTTATTCTATTTGGAGTTCGCTGGGCATTTATGCTTTGGGTATTTATATTGTGTAGAAGGTTTGAGAAGTATTCCCCAACAATTTCTTTGAATACTCTTTCTAGACCTTTACCCTTCTCTTCCCCTTCTGAGACATCAATGAGTCTTAAATTTGGATGTTTTATTTTATCTATCATATCCCTGAGATCCATTTCGATTTTTTCGATTTTCTTCCCCATTCTTTCTTTTGTTCTTTCATTTTCTGTTCTGTGGTCCTCGAGGAGGCTGAGTTGTTGTTCAGCGTCCTCTAATCTTGCATTATGAGTATCCAGAGTCTTTTTAATTTGGCCTACAGTTTCTTTAATTTCCATAAGATCTTCTATTTTTTTTTATTTACTCTTACACTTTCTTCTTTATGCTCTTCTAGGGTCTTCTTTATGTCTTTTATATCCTGTGGCATGCTCTTCTTCATGTCCTTTATATCCTGAGCCATGCTCTTGTTACCTGTCTGTAATTCTTTGATTAATTATGCCAAGTACTGTGTGTCTTCTGATTTTTTTATTTGGGTGTTTTGGTTTGGGTTCTCCATATTGTCTGGTTTTATCATATGCTTTAAGATTTTCTGTTGTTTTTGGCCTCTTGGTATTTGCTTTACTTGATCTCTAATTTGATGGAACTGCAGCTTGGTGGCGTACACTTTCTCTAACTAACCAGCAGATGGCATCCATGAGTCACCTACTGCCCTCAAGTCAGTTCTCCCCCTTTGTCTTTGTGGTGTGTGGGGGTCTGATTCTTGTGGGGTCCAATTGGTGCACCAAATTTGGGTGTGTTGCTTGTGCTGTCCACCCTGAATGTGGGGCGTGTGTCTGGGTGGTGAGGGAGGCAGGGCAGCTTTAATAATCAAACCTCCCAGGTGTTCCCAGAGATTTAAGGCTGTTGCAGAAGCCTAAGCCTTCATTTCAGTCTTTCCACCGATTGTCTCTGCCACTGACCCAAAAGTCCTTGGTACTGGCGTAGGTTCCCTGGGATTTCCGAGCGGTTCCCCCTTCCCAGCTGTGCTCTTCCAGGACCTCTGCTGATGGATGGTTGTGCCACATCACAAGTGCACACAGGCCTCCAGGGAAGCCCTGGGTCACTGGGCCGTGCAGGGGCACTCCCAGCCCGCTTCAAAGATGGTTGAATGGGATGCGTTAACATCCCCCTTTTCGCACAGCTCCGCCCTCCCAGCTCTGGGACAATCAGCCATGGGTGTATTAAAGGCCACTGTCCACAGCCGATATTGTGGCTTGTGTGTAGTGCTGCGGGAAAGATTCCCCATCACACTGGGTTTCTTGGTGAGGCTCTGGGCCGTGGGTCTGGCCCCGGGCAGGAGCGTCCCCCACCAGCTGAGGAGATGGCTTCAAGGAATGCGATTTTTTTTCTCCTTTTGGCTCCCCTCTGCTCCTCTGGTCTTAAGACAATCAGCAGCGGGTGTGGGAAGGGGTATCCTCCACGCCAGACACCGAGGCGTTAGCCCAGCCCGCTCCCACCGTGCTTCACTGCGCGGCTCTCCCCATCGTATCTGCAGGCACTCCCGAGCTTTTTTTTTAAAGAACTAGTCCGTCTCCAAACACCAGCCCACTGTTTCCCCACACCGCAGCGCGGCCGCAAGATTTTCAGCCGACTCACTCACTCGTTTCAGAATGCAGGCTTCTGGTTTCACCAAATGCATGTTCCCTGTGGATTTAGCAGACCTTGTCCAGCTGGTGCATCACTGGCAGTGGTGTTCTGGGTCACTTTCTGGTTTTTAATCTAGTTTTTTTCATGGAGGTGTTTTTTTGCCCTGTCTCACCTAGCCACCATCCTCATTCCTTATTTTTATATGTACTCCAGCTTTTGTCTTTGATTGCCCATCCTAGAGGTGTACCTATTTTATTAGTCTTTTCAAAGAACTGGCTCTTAAGTTAATTTACCAATTTTATCACATTATCTTATTTTCCCAGTCCTTAATTTCTGCATTCATCCTTATTCATGCCATTCTCCTTCTGTCCTTAGATTGCACATTTCTAGCTTCTTGAGTGGAAGCTTATTTTATTTAATTTTATCCTCTCTGGTTAATATAAAAGCATTTAAAGCAATTGTTTTTACTTGGAGTACAGTTTTGCATGTATCCCCTGATTTTTTGTGTACAATGCACTCATCACCATTAATTTCTACATAGTTCATCACCATTAATGTCTACATAGTCTCTAAATGTATTTTTGATTTCCTCTTTTTGATGTGAGCTGTTTAACAGAACTGTTCGCAATTTTTCAAGTTGGATTGTGTGAAGCCTTTTCAGTTATTTTCTAATTCTTTGATGTGGAGAGAATGTGGTCTGTGTGATTTCTGCCTTTAATAATGTAGTGAGATGGTCTTTATTGCTTAATACAGTATCATCTATGCAAATATATTTAGAACATTGCAAAGCAATATATATTCTTAGTTTATAGGACACAATAAATCACCCATGCCCTATCACTTATATATAACTATATTTATATATCATAATTGTATAGATATATTCACACAAATAAAATTATATGTTCAGCCTGGTAGCATGGACTTTTATTTACTATATTGTCATTAAATATTAATAATTTTGAAGTGCTATTTTAATATTTCTTTAATAAATGTTGCAAATTTATTTTGCAATGAGTTCAGCATAAATGAATTAACAAAGCCCCTATTTTCTGACCTTTCATCCAACAATTTGCTATTATAAATTTTCCCATTACAATCACTGTGATATAAAACATTCTTGTGTTTTTTAAAATTTTCTTATGATATATTCCTAAAAGTAGAATTACTCAATCACAAGTGGTAAACACCAGAAATCTAGAAGAGTGGCCTTCTGATTGGGCCCTCATCAAAGGTGAGTTGTTTGTATTTTTTTTTTTATCTTTGATAGCTTAATAAAGTAAAAGATTAAAATCCTATTTAAATGCATTTCTTTTATTACCAATTAATCTGACCCTTTCCATATGTAAGTCATTTTTATTGCTTCTTTTAAGAACTATCTAGTCCGGTTCTGGTTCCATTTTCCCCGCTGAACTGCGAATACATTTTATTGATGTATACGTTCTTTTGATGTAGTAGGAAAATAACTTTCAAATTTGTTTCAACTTATATATTTTAGTTATTTGCTTTTAAGTATTGCTTATTTCTAATGAACTTATGTTAAAATTTTTTATCAAAGCTATGTGATTGTTTTGTTGCTTTTATGCTTAGAAAATGCATGTTTATCACAAATTCAGTTATATACTCACAAAGGTAATTTTTATAGTTTTATCTGGTTTCATTTTTATACTTAATCCATTTATACTTCATTTGTGGTGTAAGGTGAAGACACAAATAATTCATGTTTTCCCCAATTAGCTGCCATTTCTAAGACCAACTATGGATGAACATCGTTTTCATATATCTTTGGAGTGCTTTCCTTTGTCACACAGATACGTCCAAGCCACGTCTGCCTTTCTCTCGGTTTTGTGTGCTAATCTAATCTTCCTGTAGATTCTTGAACAAGTACCCCCATTGTTTTCATTTTTTACCTTTATAGTACATTAGATTAAAGAGGATTAGCCTTCCGATAGCAGAAAAGAATCTAAAATAGCATGTCTTTTCATCTGATTATCTTCTAGCTGAATTTTGAAATCATTTTGCTAGTTCCCACCAGGAGCACAACCTCCCCACCACCCCCAGACAAGAAAAATTCCAGTAAGATTTTTTTTTTAATTGAGATTAAATTAGGGAGTGCTGCCATCTTTAAAATATTCAACTTTTCCCTGAAAGAACATAGCACATCTCTCTACACACTCAGATACTTTTATAATATCACTTGGTTTAGAGCTCTGGCTCCCAGCATGTAGCTTTCTTTATATGATTACCACTCATTCCTTAGTAGGTTTGCCCAGAATTTATATTTTGTTATTGTTATTATACTAAATGGAATAATTTTTCCTCACCATATGTTCTGAATATTGATATATATAAGAAATTGGTAAGTTTGTTTCTTTGTTTCATACATACTATTACACTAAATGACTGAAGTAATTTCATGAGTTTTATTTGATTATTTAAATTTTTCTTTGGTTGTGTTTAGGCTGTCGCTTTATGTTACAATATTATTTCTATTTCCCATCTCTTCGAATTAGCCAGAAATTTCAGATCTACATTAAACAATAATGCTAAATGTGGGGAATCCTTTTCATATTCCCAGTTTTTATTAGAATGTCTTTTGTGTCACTATGCTATGATGCTCATCATAGAATATTAATATTTTTTATCATGGAAGAAAGATAGTTTTATCTTTAAATCAAGAATGAGCAGTGAATTTTATCACATACTTTTCCTGTCATTCCTTGGTTTTCCTCTTCCACTTCAAAGCAACCTTTCCCGCCCTCAGCATGGGGCCCCACCCTTCCTGCCACACCCACCAAGTCTGCCCTTGTGACAATGTCAAGTGAGGATGCTAAGGCGTCTAGGCGTGAGGTACCATGGTTGGTCCCTCTCCATCACTCCTATAAGTGCTGTTCCCACAATTCCACCTGACACTAATTGGAAGCTCCATCCCCAGAGAAACAGGTGTATATGACAGCGCCTTTCTCTGCCTCAGTTAAAACAATTCCCCACTGAAAGCAACCCGCCCTTGAGAGACAAGGCCAAAGAGCTCTGTCTTACTTCACCCTTCAACTTATTTTTCCTCTTTGCTCAACCCAACTGCAGTTACATTCTGTTAACAGCCCTTTAAAATCAAAGTTGCTTTAGTCATGGCCTAGGACACTGACACTCCAAGGTACCTTCCAATAACAAAATAAGATGTTTGGAAATCCAAAGCTGTGCCTTATTCATTTTTTTATCCTTTCAACCCTTACAATGGCTTGAGCACAGTACTACTCATTAAATGCTTGCTGGATGAAAAATAGTAACACAATCCTCTTTCTCGGAGATAAAGTAATAGAATGGAAAGAATAGAATGGAAAGAGCAGGACCCTGGAGTCTTACAGATCCATAACAAATCCCAACTCACTGTGTGACTTTGGGCAAGTTACTCAAGCTCTCTGAGTTTCCATTTCCACTTTGGTAATACAGGTTTATTATGTGTATTAGTTAGGGTTCTCCTTGGAAACAGAATCAATGAGAGATGTCTCTTATTATCAAATTGTAAAAGTGACTCACGCAACTGCGGGAGCGCACGAGTCCAAATTCTGCAGAGCTGTCAACAAGCTGTCAACTCCAAGGAAGACGTCCGACGAACTCCTCGGGAAACGAACCGACAACTTTAACGAACTCCTCAGGAAACGAACCGGCAACTTTGAAGAACGCCTCAGGAAACGAACCGGCAACTTTGACGAACTCCTCAGGAAACGAACTGGCAACTTCAACGAGCTCCCCAGGAAAAGCTTCACTGAGCAGCTGAAGAAGAAGTGAAGGTTCTCTAACCGTCCGGCTTATAAGCCTCCAACTGATCACCCGGACCAAATCCGGCCAATTGCATTCTCTCACTGTGGAAGCACGCCCCTTGATGAGTCATCAGTCAGCTGCAGTCAATTGACTGATGATCGACAAACCAACCAGCCTCAAATAGCCTCACAGGAATCGTCAGGCCAGTGCCCGCTTGACCAGACAGCTAGGCCACCTAGCCAGGTTGACACATGAACCCAACCATCACATTATGGCTACTGGTTCAGATTGCTGAGAGTGTTCAATGAGAAAACAAATGTAAGGTACAGAACCTGACAGAGAACAAGCATTCTCCTCACCTTCTCCACTCCCATCTCATCCCACAAAGGACCCCAGAATGCTGCAAAGGACCCTGTGTATTGCTTAGACTCTGGAGAGAAAACTGTAATGAACTGCAAGTTTCAATGCACAACCATCCTCTATGGATGGTTTACACTTGGATGTAAAAAGAAAGCCCCAATGAAGGCAGCAAACAAAAGGTCTTGGAACCTACTGTTCATCTTACCCCATGCATGCTGTTCAATGTGGGACATGTTAAGAACAAGCCCTCCAATGGCAGCCAGGGTACAGTGCAGTCACGGGACTCTGCTGCAGCATCCTTTGATGAGGTTGCGATCTCCAGCCACGAAGGCTGCAGAAATCCATTCCCAACCTCGGAGCCCTGCTCAACATCATTTGTATCAGTTTCCTGTTGCTGCTGTAACAAATGGCCACCAACTTAGTGGCTGAAAACACCACAAATTTACTAACTTACAGTTTTGGAGGTTGGAAGTCTGAAATGAGTCTCCTTAGGCCAAAATCGAGGTGTCGGTGGGGCTGTGTCCTTCTGGAGGTGCTAAGGGAGAATCTGTGTCTTGCCATTTCCAGCTCCGAGAGGCTGCCTGCTTTCCTTGGCTCCTGGCCCTACAACACTCCAACATCTGGTTCTGTGGTCACATCTCCTTCTCCAACCCTCCTGCCTCCCTCCGCCCCTCATAAGGAGCCCCATGATTGCACTGGGCTCACCCAGATAATCCAGGAAAATCTCCCCACCTCAGAATCCTTAATCACATCAGCAAGGGCCCTCTGGCCATGGAAGCTAACACTCACAGGTTCCAGAAACCAGGAGGTGAACATCTTTCAGGGGCGCTACTCTGCCCACCACGACCTCCAAGACTGTGAAATGATAACCCCGAGTACACCGCTCCCGTCTTGGGCCTTCCTGTCTAAAACACGAAACCCGAGTCACATCATGAGGAAACAGACCCATCCAGGGGCTTTCAACAACATTACTGGTCTGCAGTCTTCAAGAATGGCAGTGTCGTGAGACAAAGAAAAGCTAACGAGCGTTTGAGGTCCGAGGAGACACTACAGGATACAACTGGCAAAACCTGAATCAGGTCTACAGATTAGATTTTCATACTATTTCTGTGATTATGTAAGAAAATACCATATTTTTGGGAAATATGCAGAAGTATTTAGGAAAAAAGGGGAAAATCTGCAATTTACTTTCAAATGGTTCAGAAAATATGTGTGTATATATATATTATAAATATATAGTGAGAGATCAGGAATCAAAGACAGAAAGACTGAGAGAGAATAATAAAGCAATTGTGGAGACTCCAAGTGAAAGACAGAACAGGGACTCTTTACTACTTTACAACTTTCCTGTAAGTCTGAAATTATGTCAAAATAAAAAACTGAAATAAAATGAGGCAGAAAAATTACCTCATTAAAAAGCACAATTTTCATTTTTCGGAATTCCAGAACAAAGGGGAAGCTACTGGGATCAGTTTTGAAACTCTCTGCTGTTCTCCCAACCTCCTTTGGACTCCATGAGAGCCAGATTCTTCCTAATATCAGACTGCCCGTTCTGGTAGTAAGTGAGGCACAAGTTACAACTACAAATACACATGATTCCAAGAGGACCGCCAACATGCACATGGGATAACTGAGGCCACAAGGAAAAGAGAGAGATCCCATGTCAATATTCTGAGCAGCTCTGAAACCCTCCACGCCAAGAAGCTCGTCAAATGCTGCATCCCAGCTCCCTGTCAGGCCCAAGCACCACAGAATCCAGCGCTCCCTGCTCACATGGCCTGTTCACTGCCCTGAGGCACGAGATTCTAGCTAGGTTCCCAAGTGGAGAGAATCACCAAATCGAGCTCAGTTGTGTTCAAGCCCTGCTCTAACCCTGGAAACGAAAATAAGAAAAGAGATGGAGGCTTCGGCAAACCTGACAAAATACATTCGTGTGCAACACCAGACAGGCTATTTCTTTTCTCTTTGGGTGACAAAGGACAGAAGCATAAAGGACTTAGCTTATATGGCAGAAAGAATTTGTTCAAAGTAAGAGTTATATTCCAAAATGAGTGAGAAGCTGAAGGGATTTCCAGAAAGTTTTAAAAATAGGCAAATAAGCGTAACTGGTGACCTCTCGGATGGCCCAGTGGGGTCATTTATGAAGCCCTTGGCTTGGGTAGATCACCCTTCCAGCTTTTGCTGTCACTCACCTGTGCAATAAGATCTTTCTAAATAAAAGAGGAGATATTTGCTCTGTCCCCAATAAAGCACATACTCTCTCACACACACACACAAAAAAAAAAAAAAAACTATAGAAAACAGATCTAGAAAAGTAAGAACAATCACACACATCAGGGCAGGCAGCCGAATTTTCACCCCCAAGAGACTAGGGTGGGGTGCATGTGAAAAGCCCACACAGAGAAGCACAGGGTTTGCCCCCAAGACGTCCTTGAGAAATGGGGCCACATGATCACCTGGGCCCCTCCCAGGTGACCTGTAGCAAAAGTCTCCCTCTGCTCGCCCTCCTCCAAGAGGCTCTGAGCAGAGCCTCAGATGACAGTAGACTCTGAGACAAATGACGGCAACACAGGAATTACAGCAAGAATAAAGGATGGAGTAATAAACCCTTCAGCTCCCCAGAACTTCAGCCTTGGCTCACCCTCCATGTCTGAGAAGTGGGTTATGCTTGCGTGCTGGAGACACTGGGGGTATGGAATAGAGAAAGGAGTCACGGAGGGTTGAGGATGAGCACACTGCTTCCCAGCCCTGCATGGAGCCCTCAAGAGCAGGGGATCTGAGTCCAGGATCCCGAGTTGGAATCCCAGCTCAGCCACGTTTTCTGCTTGTATGAGTTGAGCAAGTTATTTGATCTTCTGGAGCTCTGATTTCCTTAGTAACTGCTTCCTAGGGTTTGTGAGAATAGAATGGGATTATCATTCAAAGCATCTCGCTTTTAATATTATTTTTATTATTGGAACCCTATGGATAGTAAAATCTCTGCAACATATGAAAGACATGCTCTTTTTCCTTTCATCAGCATCAGGAGAACTGACTTTGACAACTAAAGCAAATGAGAGCCTATTCTAAGCTTTTCTCTTTTCTTTGTATTCTGTCTGTGAGAATAGCACTGTCTGTCATTTTTTCTAATGTTTTTTCTCTGTTTGGAAGGACAAGGTGATTAGTCAAAATAGTTTATCATTTTTATTGAGTCCTACATTTAAAAATGACAAAGGATTAACAGGTGATTCATTTCAAAACCAATGAAGATGAATGAAGAAACACATAAATATAAATTTCCTGTGACAAACAGAAAACTTTCTTCTTTCAAGCCTCAGGGCTTTGGAGAGTGCTGAACAAGGTACCAGGTATTGCTGCAGAACCACGAAAATCTAGACAAAGGCAAGACTGATAAAGAGGCAGGGAGCTACTCCACGAAGAAAAGGTGAGAGAAGGAAGCAAGCAAGGAGAGGTGAGGAGAAGAGCATGGAATGGAAGTTTGGATGTAAAGAGATACAGCAAGAGGAAGAGAAGAGGGTTTTTTGGAAGACACATTGACAAGATAAATGGCATGAGGGAAAAATAAATGAGATCAAAGGATCTTTAAAACATTCTCCCTTTGACAGCTTTTTGAGAGGCATCAGCAAAGACATCCAGTACTTTCTAGGGCTGCTTTGGAGGTTACATTTGATTCTTCATGTAAACGTATAACGTTATTTTGAGTAGCTGCAGCCTAAACTCACTAGAAAATGAACACCATTTTCTCTCCTTTATAGCTAACATGTAGCAAGTTCTCACCAAGGCTTATAAACCACCCCTTCTATGTACTACCTCACTTACTCCTACCTGTGTAGTGAAGAAAATGCTGTCATCCTCACCTTACAAATGAGGGGAGTGAAGCTCACAGAGAAGCTTACAGGGTAAGTAAACACTAGAGGCAGGACTCAAACACAGGTCAGCCAAACTCCAATGATCTTGCTTTTTTTAAAATTTGTAATAAAATTCATACAACATAAAATTCACCATTTTAACCATTTTGAATTCAGTGGCATTTAGTACATTCACAATGTTGTACAACCATCACCTCTATCTAGTTCCAAACATTTCCACCACCCCAAAGCAAACCCCACACCCATTAAATAATCACTTCCCACTCTCCCCTCACCCCAGCCCCTGACAACACTAATCTGCTCTCTGTCTCTATGGATTTGCCTAATCTGGATATGTGATAGAAACAAAATCATCTAATACGTAGTCTTTTGTATCTAACGTCTTTCATTTAACATAATGTTTTCAAGGTTCATCCGTGTTGCAGCAGTATCCAAATTTCAGTCCTTCCTACGGCTGAATCATATTCCAGTGTATGGATATACCACATTTTTTTAATTCATTCCTCAACTGACAGACATCTAGATTGTTTCCAACTTTTGGCTACTGTGAATAGTGCTGCTACGAACATTCATGCAAAATTATGTTTGAAGACTTGTTTCATTTATTTTGGGCAAACCCGATGCTTTTAGTCACTATACTCTCCGACTCTTCAAAACAAGACCAATTTCTCTGACAACCCCTATGCTGTACGGCACCAAAAGAGGCTCAGAAAGGATTTGATGGGGTCAGTGACTTAGAAATAAAACTTCAGAGAAAATGTCCTAAGTTCTATCAATTGAAACTTTCTCAATTTTACTACTAATTTCTGAAGGTGCCAAATAATTATAGAAGTTGCAACCAATGCCCAGACTAACAAATACTTAAAAACAGCTTGTTTTAAAAAAAAATCTTAACTCTTGTTTAACTACATTTCCAAAGAAGAACACCCAAAATGTTAAAATAGTCAATTATATATTTGATTACACATTAATGATGCATTTCCAATTTTTGAATGCAAATTGTATTATGTGTATACTTCAAGCTATGGAAGACAAGTGCAGCAGTGTGAGAAGGTGTTTCCATCAGACATCAGGGCCTCAGGAGGCACGAGACAGAGCTACAGATGGAGGAAAAGAGGTGACCTGATGGAGAAAAAGCAGGAAGGTTTGTTTCTATTACTGGAAAACGGTCTAATGTGGGCTAAGTCATCTGTTTCCACAACCACACAATTAAATAATGGAGTGAAAGTGCAGAGGGTCTAGATATTCTAAGGATAAACACCAGGAACAGCGCACAATTTTCCTGGTAATGGGTTTTATTTTAACTGTATATACCACCAATGGTTCTGCAAATAGGATCTAAGGCTTCCAATACCCAGGACTTTATACAACTAATTCCTGATATCACAAACATTAAATCTATTAAAACGCACATTTATAAAGCCTTATGAAAATTGCTTAAAAGATGGAATATTCCTCCTTGGTGAAAAAAGCTGATACAAACCATCAAGTTTTTGTGGCTCTTCATAAAACCTCTATGGTAAGAGCTTCTGAGGATGTTCCTTTGCATAAGACATTAACCTGGATGGGTGTCTGATCCTGAATCAGTGAGCCAGGCACTGTCTCAGGGGTTACTGCCAGCTGTTCTAATTATCTGCCCCTTCATCTCCCCGTGTCCCCATGTCCTCATCTGTAAAAATAAGGGTAATGCTCTCTATCTCCTAATATTAGATAAATAAGCAAACTGCCTGGCAAATGTGTTTTCCCTCTCTTGCCCCCATCTTCTACCTTCTCTTCTACCGAGTAGCTTCCTACCTTCCTAATATATCACACTGACCTCTGCCTAGGTTTTTTTGGTTATGTAGCAATACCTTTTACCCTGGTTAGCATCCCCAAAAGCCCCCAGACTTGAAAGAAGGGCTGATAGTTTCATCTCCGTCACACACCCGCCCTATCCCCCAATACACTGATGCCACTAATTGTCACTACTGACATGTCACCAGTAGTGAAGTCAATCATCAATATTGATGTCAAACAGGAGAAACACTGCCAAAGAGCCTCAAACAGATAAATTGGGGTAGAAGGCCAGCCAGGCCACTGCACACTGTCATCTGTGGGATTAAAGCGTTCTGAAAGAGCCTTCTGCTTGCCTGTCTCATATGCATGAAAAAAATGCCTCAGCAGCTAATTATTTTATCCACGTGTTCAGCCTGTATTGGTAATAAGAATCATGCAATGATCCTTTTCTTTCAGACTGCCTACACACAAGTCCATGCCCGTTTGGCAAGCCTACATTAGAAATATTCCCACAAAAGAGAGGTGATGAAAATATTTGTTTCTGGAACAAAATAGCAAACAATTTAAATGAGCTATTATCTTTTTGTTATTGTACTGACTGTGCTTTGCAAAGTTGATAATAAGTAATCATGAAGCCAAAAGCATTATTTTAAGCAAAAGCAAAGCTTTGGTAAAAGACCAATGGGCTCACAGCACCAATCCCCCTCACTAGGAAGGTAAGATGACTGGGGAGAGGAGGTTAATCATCAAATTACAAGGCTGAGCGAGGAGCAGGCTGCTGAAATCAGCGCCCTGCCTTCAGGCTTGACTCTGCTAAATAGGAATGATTTTCAACACAAGTTGATAGTACCAAGTCAGCATAAACAGGAATATGAAGAATCACAAGGAGCCCAAAAGCACAGCTGTCTTTGATGGTCAAGGGCTCTCATCTTGGATGGAGTCTCCTTTTATTTCTGTTTGACTTGGGTTTGCCAATAAAGCCCCTCAGAGCCAGCTTGAGAGACATCTGCAGGACATCTTCCTGATACTTGTCTAGACCTAGAAATCATCCTGCCCAAACTTGGGTGCAGCAGCCACTGTTCCAGAACATTCTAGACATTCTTTCAGGAACGGCTGGCACACTGTTGAGTGCCTGAGGTCATCCATAGAAACCTGTGAGAACAGTTACTGACGACTCTGGTTCTAACAATTGTCTATCCTTACTACAGCCATGAAAAACCACATTCTCTAAGTATATTCAACCAAGAATATGACGCTAAGCAGAAAATAAGGATCTATGTTCTGTATAGTCTTATTTTTAAAAAAATAATATTCTATCTTTCTTAACAAAACTGGCATCACACGGTATAAAGTATATATACATTTAAAGAGCGTATGCTCTCTAGGAGATGGACTGTGGGCACATTTCAGCATTGACTCTATTTTACACTCATAATTGCAAAGTAACTATTTCCAAAAAGGGAAATTTAGTTACAGCTCAGACTGAAAACATTCGATGGATCATCATTAATTCATCCATTCCATAAATATTTTCTTAAAAAAGTTACTCTATTCAAAAACCAGCCAAAGGGGGTTATAATAGCATAATGTAATACAAATACAGTGACTTAAAAAAACAAACAAACAGAAAAAAAAACATGGAAGAGCACATGAGAGTTAAAAGCCAACTCAGTTGAGATTTTATCCTGAGAAAAATGTAAAACGCTAAACTTACATGATTTGAAAAACAGTACCTGTCATTTATTGAGAACTTACTATATTCCAGGCACTGTGCTAGGCATTTTATATGCATTATTTCCTATCATCACAGTAATCTCACAAGTTCAGTACTCTATGAATAAATCAAAGGAGGAAAGTGAAATTTAGGGAGGTTAAAAAAATGACTTCTCCATAGTAAGAAAAATACACAATTCACAGAGTCAGATTGCAGGGTCTGTGTGTCTTTACTTGCTTTATAAATAAATAAAAGGAAACACAAAACATTTGAAGCAAACATTTAAAAAACACAATTTAATTTCATTTTATAAGCTCATATAGAAAGGGGTCAAGAAAGTGCCTCAGAATGATAGAGCAAAAAAGAAGAAACAAGGGAGGTGGGCATTTCCCAGATGGAGGGACAGACAACGGGTCAGAGATGCTCATTAAAGGAGTCGGCTCCTCTTATCTGGGCTCCCAGATCCTATTTGTCCTACAAATTTAGGATTATCTGACTAACCCCCTGTGCACGGCTCTGATCCCTAAACCTTCAGTCTCCACTACGGATGGCACAGCCACAGTAGGAAATAGTCCTTTGACTTCTTTATCCTGAGCTGCAGCAATAATTCCTCATTAACTACTTGTAGCAGCTCAGAAGAAATTAAACCAATAGCTGAATCCTACCCTCTGGCCCCAGGTTGTCTCACCCAGGTTTGCCTGCTTGGTTTAGCCTACCTTGCCTACAGGTGGCTCAATACTTCTCCTGTGGGTGGCCTGGGAAAGAGGGTTTAATTAATTCCTTATTTCATAAATATGTCAGTGTTTCGGTTTGCTAATGCTGCTGTTATGCAAAACACCAGAAATGGATTGGCTTTTATAAATGGGGTTTATTTGGTTACAAATTTATAGTCCTAAGACCATAAAAGTGTCCATACTAAGTCATCAACAAGAGGATACCTTCACTGAAGAAGGGCCGATGGCATCTGGAACACCTCTGTCAGCAGGGAAGACACGTGGCTGGCGTCTGCTGGTCCTTTGCTCTCAGGTTGCATTGCTTTCAGTTTCTGATTCCAGTGGCTTTCTCCTTACGCATCCAGGAGTCCTTTCTTAGCTTCTCCGGGACAAACTCTGGGCTTCATCTCTTAGCTTAGCATCTCCAATGTTCTTCTGTCCACATCTCCAAGCATCTCTTAGTGTCATCAAGCATCTGGGTCTGTGTCGGCTCTTAGTTTCTCTCTTACATACTCCAGTGAACTAATCAAGACCACCCTGAATGGGTGGGGTCACACCTCCATGGAAATAATGTAATCAAAAGTACCACCCACAGACGGGTAAGTCATGGAAACACTCAATCAAAAGGTTCCACCCTAATCAAGACTAATAAATCTGCCCCCCATGAGATTGCATTAAAGAATGTGGCTTTTGGGGGGCCATAATATATCCAAACCAGCACAGTCAGTAACAGGAATTCATTGTTAAAGCCTTGGCTATACAGACAAGACAGCCAAAATCAGAGGGAAAGAGATGAACCAAGCTATCGTCAATGTAATAGATTCCAATCAGGATCCGTCTCCACTACTTAATAAAGTAGGCTAAGCCAACAACCCAGGTCTGAGAATACACCTCTGACATCTCATCTCTCTTCCACCTCTAAAATTCTGAGGCTAGGTTCAATAACACTCTAGTAAGACTTTTTTTTTTTTTTTAACCACTATCACCGTGAAAATGTCACTAGGGTTGCAAAGTGGGCTTCAGCACTGAAATCACGTGCAAGGCTGACTCAGTTTAAATTCTTACCTCTTACCCACAGAATCATGTTCTTCCCTAAAATCTGAACAGTTTTCTCTAAAGGATCTCAGAAGAGTTGGTATGCAGAGAGTTTTGAGAGAAAGAAAAGAGAAAAAGCCTTTCTACCTGGATCCTACCTAAAGCTGGTTCTCTGCATGAAGGAGAAGCAGGATTTTCAGAGGACTCCAGGGATTATTTCCCCAAGGGTGGGCCGTTTCCACCCCACCCACCAGGTACCCGAGGGAAGGCAGATGACCTCCGGTGGCGTGTCCACTTCTGTGGTCCTAGTGCACTTTCTTTAGCACACTTGAGTGTGACCAAAAGAAGTATGTGTCATGTACCAGGATTTCTCGGTTTAAACAAAGTGCGTCCCTATTTTGGCTCAAATAGATGTGTTCGGTGTATACTTAAATGCCCTTATTTACCATCTATTCTAAATGAAGTTTAAAAATATATAAATAGGGCAGTAATTTGTCACCTTGAGAAAGACACTGAACTCTAAACCAAAAATAAATAAATAAGTAATAAAAATAGATGCCATTTACATTCTCTGGAAATACTACATACTGTGCCAGTACTTAAAATACTAACCCTATTTCTAACCACAGTCTGAAAAATCAACATCATTTTCTGCATTTTACCAAGGTTGAAATATAGGTTCAGGGAAACTTGTCCAAGATGGTAGATGGGAAATGAGAGGGTCAGAATTCGAACCCACAACCAACTGATTCCAGAGACGCTTCCCACCACCCTAAGCTACAAACAAATTGTAATAAGCTGTCATTCTAGCACCACAGCTTCTCTATTCCCAAAGCAGCCTTTTTAGTGTCATGGCAAACCCCAAATATCCCCCTGATATCATTGCCAGCAGCTACCATTGAAACATCACACCTTCAGGCAGACAATTCATATCACAATTCAAGTGAAAACACCAACCAGGCGCCAAACCTCAAAGCCACCCATTAATGCTATCTGGTGCTGAGGTGACTGCCTTCCAACTAACTAAAATGAAAACCCCTTAAAACACCTCCAAGGAGGTCTTAACTAAAGACAGCAACCTTTACCAACAAACACAACATGGTCAATATCTAAGCAGTCAAGTATCTGCTCATTACCTGTTGTTCAGAATTGAAAGCATTTCTCCAATTGTGTCTTAGTCATCTTTGTGCCTTCCATAAAACACTCCTTCCCTTATACAGAATCCATCCCCAGACAGCAGTTCAGAAAATATATATTCAGCTAAAAAAATGGATAAATGAATGAGGATTTTTAAGTTGAACTGTATGAAATTGCCAATTTTTGAAAATTTTTTGATTAAAAAAAATAGAGGCTGAAAAATACAGTAACTTCTACGAAGATGGACTTCTCTTGATCTCTCATGCCACAGTCCTAGTGTAAGCAGCCAAGGATGTTAAGACAGTTCCATGGCAGACCCCAGGCCCCTTCTACCTCATTTTCCTGCCATCCTCAACACATGAGATGTCTTGGCTTTTATTGTAGTCTAAGGTGGCAGCTTCAGCTCCCACCATTACGTCTACATTCCAGCCACAGGGGAAGAAAGAGAAGTGGAAGGCAAACCCCTTCCCAGAGGATCAAGACCTAGAAATTTTATACTTGACTTCTGCTCCTATCCCACTTGTTGGAACTTAGTCACATGGCCATATCTAGCTGCGAATGAAGCTTAGAAATACTATCTTCAGCTGCACAGCCACATGCCCAGCAAAAATCAGGGGTTCTGTAACTAAATGAAATGAGAAGAATTGAGATGAAGGGACAACTGGCCATCTCTGCCACATAATGAGGGACAAAATAGGAATTGACATGCAATACTGTAGAATTTCTATGATGGATGATGTAAATTTTATTGAATTGAAAAACTTTGATTTGGACAGATGAAAATGGAGTCATAGAGGTGAACTTTAATTAAGAGTAAATGAGAATTTCCAATACTGTAAATGCAAGTTACTAAGAAGCAGATTTAAAACATGCATAAGTTCTCTGATGACTTAGGAAAAACTTTTGTAGAACTCTCCCCTTTATCAGTCTGGTCGAACATACCCCTCACACGTTACTCTCTTCCCCAGCTTGTGACATCAGATTTGCTCGCACTTCTCTTACTTCTCCCGGTGCTCAACTTAAGGGTGAGCCATAAAGATTTTTTAAGATGTTTATGTCATAAGAAATGAACTAAAATACCCAAGGATTCTTTATGATTTTTCCAACCCATCTTTTGATGTACTAGATCCCAGGGTATCAGGGCCTCCTCCCCAGATCCCGCAAGACTTTGAGCATCATATTTATTAAAACAGCTTGAGCTGCTGGGATAAAATGACCAGACAATGAAATCAGGTGTCTATCTCACCCATCTGTCCCACTTCAAGAAAATCCAATGTGTGCATGTATGTGTGCGTGTGTGTGTGTGTGTGTGTGTATTTTAATATTGTCTCCAAAGGTTTAAAAGGGAGTGGCTAAGAGCACCCAGAGACATAAATATGACACATAAATCAATGAACACCCCCAAAATTTTGCAGGTCTCAGACACAGAACTCCTCCCCCACCTTAGGCCGCTACAAGAGACATGGCATTTTCTCCGCTTAACACTGGAAAAGGACATCACCAGAGCTGATGAAAAGCCTGAGAAGTCTTCAGTCATTTCGGAAAAGGTGGGCTCTCCGGAACCAGTCTTCGAAGATCAAATCCTAATTCTGTACTTAACCAACAAAGTAATCCAAGCAAATTGCTTAACCTTTTCCTTTCTGAGCTTCAGTCAAATCATCTGTAAAATAGGGATGATAATAGCACTCACTTTACAGGTTTATCTGAGGGTTAAATGAGTTAGTAGCACATGTAAATTGCTCATAAGAGTGCCTAATGTACAACTCTTACTGCAAACCAGACTGGGTACCAGAATTAAGATACGTGAAGATCTTAATTAATTTTCCATAATCCTTCATTTCCCTCTTTGGCGTATCAAAGGGCTGGAAGCCCCAGCTCAAGAGGCTGCCCAGAGTGGAATGATATCCTGGCAAGCTCTGGGGCAGGAGGATAAACCAGAATGAAAAGGAAAGCCTCCCCCTACAAGAAGAGAGAAAGAGGTAGAAGAAAGTATGTACCACGTTTCCCCTCTCCTCCCTTAAAAACGAGGGTAACATTAAGGGCAGAGGAAGCTATAGCTCTTACTCCCCATTTAACACCCTGGAAAATGACTTCCTGGATTGCCCCAGTCACAAACCTACGGAACAGACAGACATGGCACTGCGGCTGCACAGTGCAACTCGGAGAAGGAGACCCTGAAGTTCCGATTCCCCAACCACCCATCATACTCATGTGGTAAAGACATAATTTTTGGAAGTCTGACTGGGAAACTTGCGGGTGGGGGTGGGGAGGTTTGCAGGTTGCTGCAGCAGTGGTCACATGGCTTGGTAGCAAGGGCAGGGGACTGGAGCCAAATGTCAGTCCAGCCAGATGGCAGAGGAACATACAGTTCCAGGAGGAACCCAGGTGAGGCTGAGCCCCTGGACCTTCTTGAGCCAAGAACTCCAGACCATGAATTATACCAGCCGCAGACCTGAGTCACATACACCTGCAGGGGAAGCCACTCAAGTGGGCAAGGGACCTGGCCCCCAGGGAGCAGGAGGCAGATAGAGCACATCAGAGGCATTCTTTCCTCGACAAGTGTTACATGCCATGAAAAGTCATAACCAGCAAAAGTGCATTTATGCATGGGGGTCAATGTGTATTTCACTAAATTATTATAGGTACTTTAAGATAGGAGAAAAACAATATATATTAAGGCTTCCCACTAGAAAGAATGAACTAAGCTTTCACCTAAATAATTTCACATGTGTTAGACGAATGTGGCCAAAATGGTGGATTTCTGATGTTTGTACCTCTGTTCTACACAGCCTCAAAGTTACCAAAATTGGGATATGGCTATGGCATAAAATATATTTTAAGAATAAGATTTTACCCATGGCTTTATCCAACTTCATTCCTAAAAAGGGATTCCGTCTACATGTGCTCAGGAAGTATGTCTACAGCCGATCGGTGGGCTTAAATTTAGATTTTGAATCAGTAAGAATGAAGGTTCAGCATTCCCATGGGATAAGTCGGCCCATGGATGTATTCTCGGGAAAATTATGAATACTATCTGTTTAATTTTGCATAATGCTGTATATATGGTCTTATATATAGTGTTTCATGGGTAAAGTCCTTGAACTCTGTGGTGACAGGAATTTTCATTATGTGAATGTTAGCAATTATTATCTAAATAACATGTATGTAAATTTACATCTGTGACACAAGGGATCTTTACATCTCTTCCCACTTCTAATAAGCCCATTGGTCCCTAGTGCAAACTGCTAGAAAAAAATTTAAAAAAAATTGTGTTCAAAAAATAAGGTGGATATTTTCAAACTTTAAAGTTAGAACATCTTTTTTTTTTTTTTTACTTTTTCTCTTCCCTACAAATTCCCTCCAAAAGTGCCTTACAATACTTTTGCTTGAAACTTAAATTCATGAGAATTTTGTTAGAATTTCTCAAAACTCTTTGATATGCTTAGTGACAAACTGGAATGGTTGAGTTGGATTTGTATATGTATATGCACACACACATGTGTGTACACACACACACACACACACACACACCCATGGATGAACTGAAGTGGCACAGAAAAAAGTCAAGTTACAGGAAAGGATGCCAGAGATCCTCTAAGATAGTGTTTTCAAACTGTAGGCTTGAAATCAACTTAGCATTAAAGCTAAACTGCATTAGCTTTAAACAAGCATTTAAAAAAAAAGCCTTAAACAAGAAGCATTAAAAAGGAGGGGAGGGGAGTGGAGGGAAAGGCAGGGGAGAGGAGGGGAGGGGGATGGATGAAGCAGAGTACTGATGCTAAAATGTTTCCTAACTTAGAAACTCTCTCACCATGGGCAAACCTAGTGGCAGATCTGTATGTAAATATATTTGCAAGTATATTTGAAAATGATGAGAATCACTGATAACGAGCTCCAACACTAGGAGCTCAAGCACATTGTGGAACACAGTGGTCACAGCTGAGTATAACCCTGGGGAGCGAGGTTTCCAGCTCCTGCTGGAACCAGCAGTGAGGGCACTGTAGACCTCATCCACTGCTGTGCTCACTGCTGGCCTCGCTGCGGTGGACAAGAACGACAGCAGAATATTGGACCCCCTTTGGGACCCTTTCCCATGAGGCCTTAGTAAAAACCACTAACCCTTTAGAGAGGAAACTATCCTGGGGTTTTTTAACTTATCACAAGAGATGGCAAACCCAGGGAGGAGTAAGAGATCGGCATATACACTGGATGGAATGTAGAAATCCTTTAATCTGAATATTCAAAGAAATGGGGCCTCATCTCATATCCCAGTAGGTAAAGTGGGACATATTGGATATACAAATATTTCAGGTCACAGATATGCTCACTTTTCAAAGGTGACATGGATCTCACACATATGCTACGCTGTAACGGAGAACGGTAATTTTTACTATGTTAGATAAATCTGAGTTCCTACAATTCTGATTCATAGTTGTACTTATCCCTAGAGAAAGAAGGATGCATAGGTACATGTGTGTTTGTACGTGAAAAAAAAAGGAAGAAGGAAACCTTACTCTCTCAAGGAGGCCCTTATAATTATTTTTAATCTTGGCAATTTCTAATACAACCAGAGAAGATGTTGTTAATAGAAGATAAAGTGTAAGCTTTGCACAAAGTAGAAGCAGGCAATGAGCAAGTTTTCAGATGATCTTAAAAGAGGAAACCCTGGATGTGCATCAGAGACTCAGTTTCCAAACTGTCCTCAGATAAATATGGTCATGCAAGCTCCCTCGTCTACAGACAAGGCTACTGGGTCCCACAGTCCCCATACAAAGTAGAGTCTTCCTTCTCCCATTCTTTTAAACACACACACACACCTTCCACATGTTTCTCTTTGAATAAGAAAAAACATAATATGGGCATTAGCACGGCAACAATTCAACAAAACCTAATTTTCACACACCCAGGTTTGTGGAAGGGGACTATGTTGTTTTTTTACCATTCACTCATTCAACACTGGGCTGAATCACATAACTCTGCCAATATTTGACTGAGCTTCAACTCACAAAAATGACAATTTCATACAGTTGATTCTAACATTTATGGAGTTCCTACCACATATAGAACCCACAAGGATAATTACAGTTGATGTATTACTTTCACAAAATGACAGTGTTATTCAGTGAAACTCATTACATTTTCAGAAATGTCAGGGAAATAATAACGTGGAAGGATCTTTAGGGTAATGTATTTGCAGGGGTGGGATGTAAACATGAATATAGAAAAATAGTCACTGCATACATAGAATACATAAGGCATTTGGTCCCTGCCCGCAAGCACCTACAATTCAGTTGGAAAGATATGACGAGAAAAATTAATGAAAAAAATCACATCTAAGAGTATTATAAAATAATCCCTTGGGAAAGATAAACTGGCATAAAGAATATCATATTGAACCAGTCCTTAGAATTTAAATATTCTAACACCCTTGCTTAAAAAAAACTGTTACCTAACAAGCTTAGTATTATAATATACCAAAGGTTACCCTGCCCATTAAACATCATGTTAAAAATTGTTTAAAGGCCGTGCTTCACCATTTTAAATACTGCACAGAGGTCAAGGAGGGTTAACACCAAATAAATGCCACTGGACTTCACAAACTGTTAAAGGTGAGCAAAAAATAAATCCCAGATGGATTAAATATTTAAGTAAAATGGTTTCTGGTTAAATGTGACTGACTGACTGCATGTTTTTATTTCCATCTTCTCCCAAACCTCCGCTAAATGATAGTAAGAAAAAAATTTTTTAAAGGTATGAGCATACAAGGATAGAATCACGGGAAGCAATATTGGTGGATAAGAGATTTCAGGGCATCTTGCAGAAGCTGAAAAGGGGATGGCAACATACCAACAAAAAAGGAGCCAATTCGCACTATACAGTCCCACAAACAAACACACTTGGCTTAGGACTTGGTCCCACTGAGTACTGAAAAAGATGGTGATGAAGCACAACACTGACCCCAGGGCACTGTCTGAAAGCCTGGGCCCATACTTGAGCCTTCGGGCCCCTTCCTCCACCCAAACACTGGCAAAGGAAGAGCGAGGATGACAGGTAGGTAGTAAGCCAGAAAAAAAAAAAAAATCAGCTCAGATCACAGCAAAACGGCAAAGGCTTCAAAAGGGAGGTCTCCAGGGGAGAAAAAAAGAACAATTACATTATTTGATAGATGTGAACCTTTGATAATAATACTAATAGGCATTTGGCAGATCTGATGGAGCAAAAAGAAACAATACTAAACAGTTCATAGAAAAATAAGCAAATAAAAATCAATGCAATTAATAACTCCAGGAAAAAGAAAAAGCTGTACGAAATCCTCAGAGAGGATTTTATAAAAATTTGAAAAGTTCCATTAAGAAAGTAAAATGGCAAGCCACTGTCTGGGTAAAAATAGTCACAAAATATCTATCTGAGAAAAGATTCATATCCATAATATATAAAGAACATCCAAAAATCAGTAAGAAAAAGACAAGCAGCCCAAGTAAAAAACATAGGCAAAAGACTTTTACAGACAATTCACAAAAGAAGATATCCAAATTACCAACATGCACGTGAAAAAGGGCTCATCAGGGAAATGAGAGAAAAATAATTAAAACGGTATAAGCACAGACAAGATAAGGAACAAGAGAGGCCTGAGAATGATATCTGGATTAAGAGTATCCAGAATGACAGAAATGTTCTCTAATTTGATCTGGGTGGTAGCTACACAGATGTCCACATTCATAAAAATTCACCACTTTAAGATTTATACAATCTAAGCAATAAATTTTAAAAGTGTAATCCTCAGCAATCAACAATTTTTGCTATAATGGATGACTGGGGAATGGGAAAGCAGAGGGATGAATGCAAAAACACTAAATCTTCACCCATCTTTACATGAAAGCACAGATCAAGAAGTAGTCACATCAACATATTTTTGAGAAATTCATGGATAGTAATAACCACATTCAGGACATAAGACTGGGGGTTGAGGATAGAAGGGACAGCAGACTCCTGTTTTTTCATAATAAGTCTTTGCTAATACTTGATTATTTAAATGATGCATATATTTGGTTAAAATTTAATTAGGAAAAATTTAAATATTAAATTATAAACTACTACATACACAGTTATTTATATAAACACAGGATGGAGAAGGCCTTTTAAGTACACCTAAGTGAACATCTTTTATTTTGCCAGCCTACTATCCATTCCCCTTCTGTACTCTGATTTTCTTTCCTCCTCCACCATCAGTCCTTAGGGTTCAAGGGGATTCTCTCCACCCCTGCTTTCAGCAGTGCCTTGTGACTCAGGCCCATCCACCTATATGGTCTGGCCCTTGGTCCTGGAGATTTTTTCTTCCAGAGTTGAATTTTCTGATACCCAAACCAGAAACCATACAAAACCAATCTATTGATTTAAGTGGATATCATAAAACGTAAGTACATAAATTCTGTATCTCAGGGAAAAAAATCAGAAAAACAATTAAAAAGTGAACAGAAAAAGAAGAAATAATGTTTGTGACCTTTATGACTAATAAAGTTCTTCCCCTCTGTGCCAGTTTGAATATATTGTGTCCCCCAAAGTCATTACCTTTGATGTAATCTTGTGTGGGCAGAAGTTATCAGTGCTGATTAGACTGTAATTCTTTGAGTGTTTCTGTGGAGACGCCCCACCCAACTGTGGGTGATGACTCTAATTGGATAATTTCCATGGAGTGTTGGCCCACCCATTGGGTGGGCCTTGATCAGTGGAGCCACGTAAATGAGCTGATGGGCAGAGGGAACTCAGTGCAGCTGTGAGTGATGTTTTGAAGAGGAGCTACAGCCAAGAGGGACACTTTGAAGAAAGCACAGGAGCTGCAGATGAGAGACAGTTTGAAGATGGCCGTTGAAAGCAGACTCTTGCTCCAGAGAAGCTAAGAGAGGACAAATACCCTAAGTGCAACTAAGAGTGACATTTTTGAGGAACTGCAGCCTACAGAGGAACGTCCTGGGAGAAAGCCATTTTGAAACCAGAACTTTGGAGCAGATGCCAGCCACGTGCCTTCCCAGCTAACAGAGGTTTTCCTGACACCATTGGCCATCCTCCAGTGAAGGCACCCAATTGATGATGACTTAACTTGGACACTTTATGGCCTTAAGACTGTAACTGTGTAACTACATAAACCCCCTTTTATAAAAGCCAATCCATTTCTGGTGTTTTGCATTCCGGCAGCATTAGCAAACTAGAACACCCTTACAATAACAAGATGGAGATGCTACCAAAAAATGAGCAAAAATATATACATATAATTCATGAATGAAAAAAAAAAAAAAAGAGAATGTGGGAAAATGCTCAATTTGTTAAAATCAAACAAATTGAAGTAAGTCAGGAACTAATTTTTCCAATCACTAAAAATTATGTTAAATTTTATTATTCAGTGTTGGCAAGGATTTCATGGACTGCTACTGAGAACGTAAGTTGGAACAACCTTTCTGAAAGGCAATCAAGCTATAATAAAAATGAACATACTTTTGATGCAATAATTCTTCATCTAGGAATCTATGTAAGGAGATAACTAAGAGTGTGTGCAAACATTTTCGCTACATTGGAAGCTGAATATCCAAAAATACAGGATTCCATCCATATCTTCTAACACTGTTCAGTGATCTAAAAATATGAAGTAAAATCTGTACATGTATTGTTTTGGAAGAATTTTCATGGTTATTAACTGAAGTAAACAAATTACAAAACCATATATTCAGTATAAACCTATTTTACTTGCATAAATACATATATGTATATATACATATGGAAAAAGATCTAACAGGACGCACATCAAATGATAGTGAAATCTCTGGGTGGTAGAATTATGAATGTTCTAACTTGTTATTTATGTTTTTGCTTTTCTGCTTATATGTATATCACACTGTTTCTTCACTGAACCTTTGTTGCTTTTTAATAAATGTTTAAATTCATAAAAATCCATAAGTCACCTCTGAAAGCAAAAATTCAGTCATGGATTTGGAGCCAAAATGCTTGCAAGCTGTTAAGCAGAGCGCAAATGATCAAGTCAAGGCAGTGGACTCTTGTGAGAAAATTTTGTTATAAAAGCAAGGAGCAATGGGGCTCGGGAACATATGTGCATATAGTTACTGAGATGGAGAGAGTGCACTAGAGAAGAGGAGAAGCAGAATATGCAAAGAGAGGGAATCACTGGGGGAGATGGGTTGATAAACCCTCCAACACCAATCAATATACTGTGCTTTCCACTCATGAGTAGCTTCCATTTAGCCGGGGTGGGGACACCTTACCTAGATCTCCAAATTCCCTTTCCCATTTATACCAAGCTTATCCCAATGCTGCCCACGCCCAGGAAGAGGGCATTCCTAGCAGGAGCAGAACCCATATGCTCAGTCTCTTGTTTTCTTAATCCCATAAACTAGCTGCAACAGGCACTTTTCATCAGAAAATGGGGAGCTTCCACCCCTCAGTGGGGTTCTCCAAGAACCTCCACTCCCAAGGAAGAGGGACAACCCACCCACAATTGCAGTCATAATACATACTTGACGTCAATAATGAAAAAAAAGTGAGTTTTTGACAAGTCATAAGAGCTCGAGTGCTCTGTAAGAAAGATTATGTTTTCTTTTCATTTATTTTGGGCATATTAACAGCTGGTGACCTAGATTAAGAAATAATTTAATATGTGAAAAGACAGACCCTATCACTAAATTCCTTCACAGATGGAAAGTGGATTTAATGAAAAGCTTCCGACAAAAGATTCAAGTAATTACTTGGAAAGGGGAGCATGGAGGAGGAGAAATAACTACAACTGAGTAAAATTAAGTATTGGAAAAGGATAGCAAAACCTGGCCACTTTCTGGACAAATAACCAGAGTCTGGAAGAGGGCAGGAAACCTTGCTAATTCAGCCGCATAGTAAGCGCCAGGAAGAGGATCACTTTAGTTCAGGATGAGCGTGGGTAGATATTAAAAGAAATACAATCCTCTTACTGCATTGAGAACTATGCATGTGTGGAAGGCAGGACTAAAGGCAACCAGCCAGCCTCCTGGCCTCGGGCCAGAGCAAAGGAATCTGTGCCCCCTTCTGCCCAGCTCCTGTGATCTCCTGGAACCGGGGGTCGGCCTCAGCCTGTCACAGAGCGCAAAACAGCAAGGCTGACTTCCAACAAAAAAGAGAAAGGCAAAACACCCAGTATCCCAGGGATGGAAAACACTGCCACATGAAAGATAGCACAGTTCAACTGATACAAATGATGGTCTCATTAGCCGTGCTCATTTTCTAATACAATGCTCAAGCTACAACATAACTGTCTTTTGCTCAAGGCACAAATGAAGACTTTGGTGCCATCTGATACAAGTAGCTATAGGAATGTCAGGTACACTCAGCGCCAGGTACAGGACCCCTTAAAGTGGTCCGCGCTGTGCTTGGTAAGGTTCTGGTTTAGTTTATGCACTTCTCTGGGGGAGGAAAAAAAATAAATTACCGTGGGCAAATTACAGACAGGCTTGCAAAACAACCGGAAAACTAATACATGCAACACGGATTTTTTAATGCAATAAAACGTCCCCTTTTGTGCAGAAATGTGCTGGGAAAAAAGTGTTGGGTTCAGGTCATATTTATTTTTGACCTTCCAGAAAAGGACACTAGCGTCAAAAGGGACACACATATCCACATACACACAGCGATACGCAAAAAAAAAAAAAAAAAAAAAAGTGTATTCAGATTTCTGTTTGAACTCCACGATCCACTCGACAGCACAGTATAAAGCCGATGGTTTCTCGCGATCCAACCCTACTGGACCAAACCGAGGTGTTTTTTGTTTTTTGTTTTTGGTAGCTTCTCTGTTAAACCGCTCGTTTCTACTGCACTAAGTACCCACCAACTCCCCCCGGAGGAAGGAGCGCTGCCGCAATCTCTCGCCCGGATCTGCGGGCCGCGTCCCTGCCAGCTGCCTGCGGGCGAGCTGGGAAGCGGAGATGCGGGGCGGCCCCGGCACTCGGGTTGGGGACCGCGGGCGACTGGCCGCACCTGCGACTGCTGGTGTCGGCGCTGAGCCCGAAGACAGCCGGGCTCCCGCCGACGTCCGCGCGGTTGGTCCGGCCGCGCCCGAGGCGATGGGAGTTGGGGAGATTCGGGCGAACCCCGCGCCTCGGAGGCTGGGGTCTGCGGGTCCCGGGGCGCGCTCCCGCCTCCCGGCCCGGGTCCCCGCCCCGCAGCGCGCCCGCACGCCGAGGCCCCCAGCCCCGCACCGCGGCAGCCGAGCGGCCTCCTCCCCTCCCGCGGGCGGCTCTGCGCCCCGGGCGCCCGCCGCGCTCTCCTGACCTTTTCCTGCGCGCGGTTGAGTCGCTTCTGGACGTTCTTGGCGAAGATGCCCGTCTTGATGTCGGCCATGGCTGCGGGTCCTCGGAGGCTGCGAGGAGCAGAGCGGGCAGCGGGAGCCGGCGGCGGCGAGGAGAAGCGGGAGGTGGCGCGGCGGCGCCGCGGAGCGGAGAGGAGAGGAGGAGCGCGCGGGGCGGCCGAGGGCGGGCGCGGCGGGCACCGGCTTAAAGAGACAGAGCCGATGCGGGGCGCGTCCGTGTGGCTCGCGACGCGGTGACATCGGCGGGGCAGGGAGGAAAAGAGAGAGGAGAAGCCAGAGTAAAAAATGCCTCGAGAGAAACCACAAAGGTGGAAGAGGAGGTCAGTAGAAAAAGGGAAGGAAGCCAAGCAGCAGTTCTGGGGCGTGGAAGCAGCTTTCAGTCGCAATCAGTTGTTCTTTGCTTTTTGTTTGTTTTTTAGAGGAGTTTGTGTTGGGGCAGGTGAGAGGTGTACCGGATTTTTTCCAGCGGAAAATAAGAAAAGAAGGGCATGTGGAAGCCAGTGGGATTGGAGCTGCTCTGAAGAAGTGGCCAGTGATGGGCTGGTTCCTGTTGCTCCCAGGAGATCCCAGCTGGACCACCCTGGCCAGAGATGGCATCTCTCACCATCCCCCACTGGGTTCAAGAACAACCACATGTCACCCTGCACTCCAGAGGTTCACAGCCAGGTGAGAGAAGCTGACTGGGAAACAAAGAAAGTCAGTGCAGGGGATAGAGCTGCAGAGAGCTGCAGGTGGAGAGGGGAGAAGGAAGGAACCAACTCTGACACCTGTTTAAACTTTAAGACAAGCGTTGGAGGAGGGAGGGAATCCATGATGAGAAGAGTCAGCTGCTTTAAGACAGTGCTGTGCTTTGGTCATCTCTGGAATACCTGTGCTGAGCAGACACATGTTAGAGGCACTCCCCAATAAACATTTCAAGGAAAAATCAGGTCCTTTTACAGTCTAAAGTCAGCCAGGTAAGACCCAGGCCTCCTAACTGGATGCTTTCTTGCAAACATTCCAGCAACACTGAGGGACACACCATCCCTGTATGTTTGAAGTGAGAATAATAAGGAATAAAGTTGCCCCACATCTACCACAGGCTCTTGAAGGATCCCACTAATGGGCAAACCATTCATTATTCAGTTCTGAGAGTTGGAGAACAAGGCAGGTGGTGCCCAGCAAACTGAACTCAGAAGTTTGCTGAAGGCACCTGAATCCTGTGAGTCCAACAAACATCCCACTGCACCTGTGAGTAGACTTTCCCATTAGTGACTCCCCAGTGAGCTGCCTACTGGTATTCACTGCCTCTTCTTGGTTCCAGAATAGCCCTTTGACTAGCTTTATCCAATAAAATGTGGTACAACTGACACTTCACCAGTTCCAGGCCTAAGTGTTGAGAAGCCAGGCAGCTTTTGCAATCTGCAGACCCCTGCACCACCATGTAAGAAGTTCAGCTACCCCTGTTGTAGAAAACCCTGTGGCCACATGGAAAGGAAAGGCACTGAGCTCACTTGGAGAAGGAGAGAGAACCAGATGCCCCAGCATCCCAGCTGAGCTCAGCCTCCAGCCAACCCACTGGCTGAATGCAGGCTACACAAATAACATTAGCAAGACCAGCAGAACCACTTAGTGGATTACAGCCCAGTGTGCAGAATGGTGAGCAAACAAAATAGTGGTTATTTCAAGCCACTACCTTTTGGAAAGGTTTATTATCAAACAGTAGATAACTGGAGCACCTTGTCTATTTACTTAGCTCTTATTTCCCTAGGATGTTTCTCCATCCAGATTTGCCCAGGACTGAGGGGGTTCCCCAAATGCAGGGCATTCTGTGCTAAAACTGGAAACATCTTGGGCAAACCTGGATGAGTTGGTCACCCTACTTCCAAAATCCCAAGTAAACACTCCAAAAGGAAATAAAAGATGTGATTCCTGCTCTTGGTCAATATTAGTGTCAGCTTTCAAACAGGAGATTTCATAAATTTAGTTCTGCCTTGGGATCTAGCCCTAAGGATCTGAGTTTCAGAATGCTAGACTACTCCAGAAAGTTCTAAAGAATATCAGTCCACAGTCACACAGATACTGTGAGCCCAGTCACACCTCTGCCTCTACCCTGGGCCTGGCTATAGCTCCCTCTGCAGACATCACTGCCCTTTCTCTCACAAATAAGGGAGTGGAGTTCAAGCAGCTTGTGCTTCCTGTAGAGCCACAGTCGTCAGTTACTTTATCGGCCTTTCTCTCTTTGCAGTTAATCGTCCACAAATTTTTTAGACATTGCATATATTTCTTGAAATAAAATTGCAAATGGTTAACTTTTCTTTTTGTTCAGATACCCACATCTAATTCTGTAACGTGGGTGGGAAAGGGAGGCTTGTCATTTCTTGATAATTTTATTTGGAATATATGCTGAGAATATTAAAAAGTTGTTATATGGAAACTGTTAACAAATCTCAATTCAACTGCAAGGTAAATCAGTGTCTGTTTTCAGGGTACCTTGTAACTCATTAAGGTCAATATGGAATATTGACAAAGCACTTTAGCTGCTACTTAGTAGGTGCTTTGTAAATATTTGTTAGAATATGCATGCATGCACACACTTAGCTCATTATCATTCATCGAGCAAAGTATTGTGCTACGGATGGGAGAGTCCCATCCCTTAAGAAGCCCAAGCTGGGATTCATTAACTCTTCCCAAGTACTTTAAAAACCTAAACCTGACCTGCTGGAGTTGCATAGATGCTAGCAGATGACTCTAGCTTGCCAACAAGATGATAATGCTGGTAAAAGAGCTCCTTGATCCTTAGCTATTTCTTCTCTCAGTTCTGCAATAATGCCACTGGAACAAGGGGCAGAGGGATGGGGGCCCCAACTGCAGTGATTATGAATATTCTTATGCTATAGAGTGGAGTCTTTTTTCACATAAAATTGTAGACAGGACCCTTCTGTTTGCCCAGGGTTGGGTGTCCACAGCCCCACCCATCGGGCCACCCCCCTACTCCCTGCAGCCGTTTCTAAGGAAACTCCTTAGAACACATGTGAGAGCCACTGGACAAGGGTATCTCCATGTACCTTCCAACTCCAAAGTTATAGGATTCGTGTTTCCATGCCCTTCCTCCTTTCCCCAACACCATTAGGCATGGCATCCAACATCCCTTGATTGCTTATATGGATTTTGCCACCGCTTTATCTCTTCAGTCAGTTGTGGAAAACTGTGGCCCATGCAATTCCATATAGATTTCATTATTAATAAGAAGTAACCTTAATTCTCTCCAAATTCTGGGGCAAGGTTTTAGAAGTCACGTTATACTTAATATTTATTCAAGTGTAGTTCATAAACCACAACACAATTGCAAACCCAGATCTTCATCCATGCAATGTAGAATTCCTGAATGAATTCTCAACTCTGATTTAAACCTTCTTTCCTTCTACAATGCACTTCAAATTAGTTGATATGCCAAAAATGTGAATTATGGTAAGTTTTGGTAATGACTGGAGTAGGCCCGGAATTATCACAAAACTCATTTTCCCCATGTTTTAGGGGCACATAAGTTTATCCTCTCCTATCTTCAGCCAGTTCAATTTAGACTGTTAAGGAAGGAGATTTCTAAATCCATTTTAAATGTATCAGAACTTTGCTAACATTCATAGGGGTTATAATATAACAGTATATAAAATGTGATTTATATGCTAAAATACATTTTGATAGCCACAATTTCTTTCTAATTATTGAGTTTTTTGTGTCATTGTGTACATAATTAAAGAGTAATTTCATTTAAACATTTGGTTAGCTTATGACTGGTTGTTAAACTTCCCTCCCTGTTTAAAACACTCTACATGAAATTTTATTTTCTCTCACAAATGTTAAAGGATGCCCTATAAAAATATTTTGACTATTTTGTATATTTCAGGTGAAAATAATCGAGTACAGAATCAGTGAACTCTTTATGCCAACTATGTACATTTTAGTTCCACATCTGTTTTTAGTAAATTCTGCCTACATGACTATCCTCTTGCTTTCCTAATTTAACCAGGTCTAAAAATAACAACCTCCTAACTACATTAATAATGCATCACTAATACAAACCAAAATGCTAAATAGGAGGCAAGAGCTTTGTTTTTCCCAGACAGAGTCACTGGCCACAAGGAAAATGATGACACTGTGTTATACTGCCTAATAACTTTAACGTATTTCAACACCACATTTGATGCTTTTGTGCAAAGTAGATGCAAAACAACTCCTAAATCCCAGACAAATTGCTTGAACATCTCTTAATAGCACACAAGCCAACTGAGAGGTCAGGGAGCAAAACAAAATGGAAATTCTATAGCCACAATTCTCTCTCTGAAGAAAGGGACAAGTTCCCACAAATATTTTATGCTATTTTACAACCACAAATAAGCTATAAAAATTCCATCTACAAATGAGGAAATCAGCTCATTTGTGCCACCAAGAGCACCTTCTTCATAGCTTATATACCTGGATGCTTTTCAGGAATGATTTTCTAGCTTGGACAAACCCCAGCTTTAGCACAGTGATGTACCAAAAAAAAAACTCTTTAAGAGTTTGATTTTATCTTATTGGCAGTGACTTCTTTGTAGAATGTTATCCATATTTATATGGTTGTATGGATATTGGTGTTCTGATGTGCCCACCTTGGTACTGCACGGCTGCTTCTGCTCCATCACAACTCCCCCCTCCCCTAATAAGGGGAGTCTCCAAGGCCACTCCCCAATCTGTGGACACCAGCACAAGAAGACCATGCGTTCCCCACCACAGTGTCCCTTCACTCAGAGCCCTCACTTCAGCCAAAGCCCCTGGATGACGAGGCCACCTCATTGTTGACCCTCATGAGGGTTATGGTGTAATTTTAAATGCAGGAAGCCAGCACTAGTTACTGTGCTCTCTCCTGCTGCAAATGCATGCCTATCTCATTGCAGTAGAGCTTTCTTCCTCTCCAGAGCCTACATCAACCTTCTACCTGTTCTCACATCTAGCATTTCCTCACTCCCTTCACCTCTCTTCTCTACAGACCCCAACGTTCTGCTGCTTGGAGACACCTCCATGGAAATCAAGGGAGGCAGGTGGGAACCAGCTCCTTTTGCAGTTGTTTTCAGTGTTTCTGCTATAGTTGGGCTTTATGATGCCTTCAGTAGGCTTCAGTGGGCTAGTCTAGGACAGAATCCAACCTATTGTCAAAACGGTGCTTCGCAGATTTATCACCTATTGCAAATACCTGACAAAGACACAGATTTCCAAAACCAAGCCTCGTTAGTTGGAAGAGCCTGTGCTCGTGTGTTGCTTTGTCTTGAAACAATGTATATTTGAGTGTATGGTTTGTCTTTGTTTTCCCTCTTCATTTAGTGGAAAAAGCAGTAGTTTTAACAGCTAGCCTGCTCCAGGTCTGGTTCTCAGGAAACAGAAGCTGATTTAGATTTTGGGGTGCAAGTTTATTAGAGACCAGCACCTGTACAAGGAACAGGGAGGAAATGGGACTGGCAGAGAAAAAATTAGAAGTACGATGCAGGCCTGACACAGTCTTGGCGCATCTGACGGGAGCTCTGGCAGGAGTCCTGCCCAAGGCGTGTGCCCCCTCGGTGGGCATGGCTGAGCCTTCACACCCCACCCCAGAGGCACCAGAAGCCAGCTGCACCCCCCCCAAAAAAGATATGTTCAAGTCTTAACCCCCGCTCCTATGTATGTGACCCTATTTGGAAACAGGGTCTTCGGAGATGTGATTAGTTAAGATGAGGCCAAACTGAAACAGGCTGGGCCCTAATCCAGATGACTGGCATCCTTATAAGAAAAGGGAAATGAACACAGGACTCACAGACACAGCGAGAATGACGGAGGCAGAGACTGTAGTGCTGCAGCTGCAAGCCTGGGAGCACCAAGGATTGAAGGCAAGGATCAGAAGCTGGAAGAGGCAGGAAGGTTCTTCCCTGGATACCCCAAAGGGAGCAGGGCCCTGCTGAAACCTTGATTTTGGACTCCTAACCCCCTACAACTGTGGGACAACCCAACTGTGCTGTTTTAAGTCACCTGGTTTGTGGTATTTGTTTGCAGCAGCCCCAGGGAACTAAAGCAGGTGTGAACTCCTGCGGGCCAGGCTGCTCTCTGCTGCAGGAACAGACCCTGCAGGGGCCGGCGGGTGGAGGGCCTGTCGCCTGCAGCCCTGAGAGGGGGACGGCAAGGCCTTCCTGGAAGGGGGTCCGGGCAGCAAGCTCCTGACGCATAGTAGGCACTTATGATTCCGTCATCCTCTCCAAAACAGCATCTTCTGTTTCATCGCCCTCAGATAGTTTCATGCCTCTCGCCTACCCTGAGATGCTTCTGAAAGTAACTTAATACTGATTTGAACATGCTCCTCGAAGACTTTTACATTTTTAAAACACAGTTCATTTGCCCCAATCCCATGGTAATAATTAATGTTTGTTGTCCGTTGCCTCCACTGTATAGCTATTATTTTTCCACGTGTAATAAATCAGAAACTTGTAAGAAGATGACTTTGAGACTATCAAATATCCTGTTTCTCCTCAAACTCTCTCCCCCCGCCCCTCACCACTCAGCCTGTATTGATTCTTGCCTAAACCCATTTTTGACTCTGATGGTTTTTAAATGGTGGTTTTCTAATTCCATCATTCCTACTGTTCTAATCAGTGGCATTTTACTGCATGGAAGCACTTTCCCCTTTTTCTCATCCATTTATTATTTATTTATTTATTATCAGTATGAACTCATGGATTCTTATTGTATGCAATCTACTACTGCTCTTATTTATCTTGATGCTCAAATTATCCCAGATTTGGCCAGTGAAAGTCCCTTCCATTTTTTTTTTTTTTAATATATATTCCCTTCCATTTTGGGGGGGAGCACTTCCTCATTTTCTGGCACAAGATGCTCTAGGCTCATCTTGTATTTTCCCTGCCCCAGCCCTGGCATCAACCATTTCTCCATGGACCCCTGTTTCCTTTTAGTGGAGAATAGTATTTAGAAACCAAACTCTCGGTTTGTTCACTGATACTGAGTGCCACTGCTTCTAGGTCTTTTTGTAGACAGAGCTAAGAAGTATATATATGAAACACTGTACTCACGTAGGTTATCCATCTATGAGTGGAATTGGGAGGTTTTTTGAGTGGAGGAGTGGTATTATCTGATTTAATTAAATAAAAAATCATTGGGTACTTTGTTGGACCATATACAGCAAATATCAGAGGGGTAAATAGAGGAACCAATTAGAAGCCATGGAGTGATCCAGAAATTGATGGTGCTGGCCTTAGCCAAGTGGTAGCAATGGACGTAATATGAAAGATGTTTGTGAAATGCCGTGTATCAGCAAATCACTACACGTGAATGAAGGGGAAGGAAGAGAGCTCATTCCAAGTCAGCCTTCACTTTTGTCAGAATCAATTCATTTTCCCTTGATTTAGTAATTTTTCCACAGCAGATTCAAAAGAGGACATAGATAAGGCTGTCTATCCAATCAGGTTGCTTCTCTCCAGGATGGCACACATCAGTCACGTTCACAGGATTTTGTTAGCTCACCTGTATGAGTTCTGTTAGTAGAGCATATATATAGGAATGGAATTAAGAGACCAGGTTGATGTGCCCCAGCATCTTTTATTTCTTTCTTTGGCCATTAGTTTGAAGTTTAAAAAATCAATATGACTTTTTTATTCATAGGAAATTCTACTATAATAATATCTGAGTCTGTTCCTTTTAAAGTCATTTAATTTTTTTCTGATTATATAAATAATACCCTCTCATTGCAACACAATAAAGCAATGTGTGAAAGTTGAATTAACAAAGACTTATACAGTGCTTACTGTGTGCCAGGCCCTGCTCTCAGTGCTTTAAATATTGACTCAATTAAATTCTCATAGCAACTCTGTTTGTTAGGTAATATATCCCCATTTTGCCAATGAGGAAACTGAGGCACAAGGAGATTAAGTAAATGTAATTCAAATCCAGCCGGTCTGGCTCCAGTGCCTGTCGTCTCAGCCACCGTGCTCTGTGGTCACTCTAGACTGGGATGACTTCAGGGTCAGTTAGAGACCTCACATCCTGCAGCAACCACCACTGACATCCTTCTGTGAACTCTCCATGCATATGTTTATGAACAAACACATATTTTTTATACAAGTTAAACACACAAATACCCAACACACATAAAATCAAGGAGTTTTTTGTCAGTAATTTCACAAAGATGCGATTAAATGTATATGCTGTCATGCATCTTGCATTCTTATTTAACGGTACAACACAAAATTCCTTCAACTAGTGTAGCACTAGCAGACTCTAATAACTATGAGATCTTGTTTGATCAGATATTCCTCAATTTATTTAATCATTCTCTTATTGCTGTGTATTTGTATTCCTTTTGTTTCCAGGATTTGGGAACTACAATTATGCAGCAACAAACATCCAGGTACATATTTCCTTTACCATTGTCACTTTTATTCTTAGATATTAGATTACCAGGTGCTAAATTGCTCTTTTCTTTTTTCCTTTTTTTTTTTTTTCAGATTTTGCCAGATTGTCTCCACAAAAAGCATAACGATTCACATATTAATCAGCAGTGACTGAACCTACCCTTCCCCTGACTGTCTCACCCACTGTAGGTGAAATGCCTTTTTAATTTCTGACAGTATGATTGTATACAGTGATAATTCACTGTTATTTTTTTTTCCCCTGCCTACTAGGAATTTAAAAGTCATTTTGTTGTTTTCACTGCTGATGATCTCTCAGCCCATTTGGATTTGCCTATTCATAACCTCTGCCTGTTTTTCTATTGAGTTGTCTTTTTATTGATCATAAATTGTTAGAGTTCTTTGTGCGTAGTATGCCCTTAAGCTGTTACAGCCATTGCAGATATTTTTCTCTATCCATTGTTTGTACTTTTGTTATAATCTTTTAAAATGTCATAGTATTTATAAAATTAAATATGACTAATTTTTAAAATAGTTTATGGGTTTCCTGCTTCACTAACCTCTAGCTTGTACATATGATCTCCTATGCTTTCTTCTAAGATTTTATGGGGTTTTTTCTTTGCCTTTAAGATTTTAGTCCATCATGAATTTATTTTTTAATAAAATGAGAGGCAGGAATCTAATTTATTTTTTCCCAATGCATAGTCAATTTTACCAGCACTACGTATTGAATAAACCACTGTTCGCTACTGAATTAAAATATATTTGTCATATTAAATTCCTACAGTCAGTGGAATCTATTTTAGAGGCACCTGATTCTACACAGTTCCACTAACCTTTTCACCTATTGAAATTACTGCCTACTAACCCATTTTTAGCCCCTCCCTTACTGGTTTGCAGTAGTTTCCATTTCATTTTGAGTTCCCACCTCCTCCTTATTCATAAGAAGCTTGCATCACTGCAAGATAGTTTCCTGTTTTCCTTTCTCTTTGAAGCACCTGCTAAGGCTGGCTCTGACTGATTCTAGCCACAAGGGCATGTGCTGTCAGGAGACGCCCTGACCTAAAGTCACTTTTGCCTAATTATAATAGTAAAAATCACACTCACCAATCATGCTAAGCTGCCATTTTTGAACATGTGGCACATGAAGCAGCATGATTTGGAACTGTGTACGCAGACAAAACTGCATAAATGTCTCAAAACTTTTCATCTCAGAAGACAGATCTGAGGCTCATTGCCTGTCTCCTTGCAGGGTTGCCTCACAATAAACTCTTCCTTTTCTCAAAATCCTGGTGTTACAACTCTGACTTCTGTGTGCATCAGGCAATGGACCCACTTTGGTGGTGAGGCTGTTCCTATGTTAATACCATGCTGCTTTGACTACAGAGGTTGTACCTTGTTTTAATATCTTATAAGGCCCTCCTTTTCATATTTTCTTGACTATTCTTGAACATTTATTCTTCCAAATGAACTTTAAGTTCACTTAATCCAATTTAAACACACACACCAAAGTTCTAATTTGGATTGCATTCAATATCTCTGTTAGTGGAATAATTCATATTTTCATGATATTAAGTTTTCTCATTTGGAACCTGCTTATTTGGATTTTATTTTATGGCCTCTTTGAGCCATGTAGGATGGGCTCATCAGAGCTCTTTCACCTGAGTCTGCCCTGCAGTAAGAGGAATTCTCAGACTACCTTGTGATACACCTAATCGTGACTCTTAACTGATCTCATCCTACCCTCTCTTGCCTCTTCCAAGACACTTTTATTCATTCCCATTTTTCATGGTTTCTTCGGTCATGTCTCCTTTTCTGGCGCATTCTCCTAATCTTCAGAACTCACCGCCATCTCTGCCGGTCCTTGTCATACAATTGCCACCCTCCAGCCCTCCGTAGCTCCCTCTAGCGTGTGCTGCAAGAACTGCAGTTGGGCACACGTTCAGTTCAACACTCCCTGGGGTCTGAATCAGCAACCCCTTCATTGTCTTATGCACTGTTTCCAATGGTCCCTGACCCACAAGAGGCTTGGGGTGGGGTGGGGGTGTGGGTGTTCCTTCATCACTAGGGCACTGACATTGCAGACCTCCAGAAGGACCCCCTCACCTGCTGTTTTTCTCCTGCTGCTGTCCCGCAGGCATCACATGTGCAGTTTTTCACCTGGATCTCTGTGGCCCTGTTTTCTGAAGTGTCATGGGAGGCTGAACATCACCATTCACTGGTTCCAGTTGTCCCCAAACTTTTCCAACCTTAATGCACTTTCTGGATATATTTCTGTTGTCATCTGCATGCTGAACTTTGGCCTCTTGTCAAGCTGCTTTAATTTGGGATCTCTCCACCACCTGGGACGTTAACCAAGATAAATGAAGAATGTCCTTACGTTTTCTCTGTTTTCTTTCTCTTTACAAAGAGGAGAATTTTCTCTTATAGAATCATGCTTTCTGAGATAAGGATAGCTGATGACACAAATGTCCCTCATACCCTAGCAAAATTATAAGGATCCATGTGCCAATCTGGGCACAATCTCTCCATACTCCCAGATTCTACCTTATCCGCATTTTTTGAAATAAAAAAATATTCAGTTCCTGAAGGGTCCATTAATCTCATTCCATAGGCCAATAATGATTCAGATAAATTGAATATATATATATTGAGAAGAATCAGCTGAATGTTACATCACAGACCAATAGATGAATATACTCACCCAAAGAAGTAAGCAAACTTTCAGAGCAGGCAGATTTGCAAACCAATAGCTTTGGACCCGCCAGCTTTAAGTCAGCAACCACCTCGTTAAGAGTTTATCTTTATTCTGGAGCCAATGGCATGAGTAGAATGTGACTCTTTTTTAATGTCTGAATTAATGTTCTGTTGAAAAAGCTCAGAACCATGGCAAAATGCTGATAACCTTCAGCAAGTTGCTTAACTCCTCTCTGCCTCAGTTTCCCCATCACTAAAACAGGAATATAAACAGTATTTCATGCAATTGTAGTGAGGAATAAAATAGCTAATATATTTTAAGCTCCTGGAACAGTGCCTGGTTGATGGTACGTGCTATATAAATGTTTATTTTCATCATCCTCATTGTCACTGAGTTTTATCCCTACTCTTTCTTCTCGGTGCAGAATTCTTTACTTTGTCAGCCTCTCCACACTGGTTGCAATTCTCCTCTGTTGCTGTATGTTGCCAGGACACCTCTTTTGTGGTCATTCTTGGAACTTATGGGAATGTATAGAAAAGAAAGAGCAGTCTTCTTGTTGAAATGTAGAACGTTTTTGTGGTCCTTGTGAAGTCCTTCCTGTTCAGAGGAGCCTTTAAAGCCCTTCTCCAAGGATGAGAGTCTCATCAAAGGGTATATAAACTAAGCCCTTTTCCATATTATGATTTTGTCTTCAGTTCTCTCTCAAATCATCTCTCTGCCTTCACGTTACCACAATAAACTTACATCCTATAGTAACTTGATAGCTGTTAGCAAGAGGGGCTTTTAAGCAAGAGAGAGAGAGAGACAATGGGAGGCTTTTGATGTTCCTCTTCAGAAATAATTTTCTTAATCCTTCTTAATCCTGTGGCTCCTGGCATTTTATCCTGCAGCACCTGCCATTAAGTGCCATGACAATTGGAGTATCATGTGTACCACGTGTTCTCCCCCCCACACCTAACACACCAAAATAAAAGAAACACAAAACAGTACACACAGCAAACTAAAACAAGTACCCATATTTCCTAAATCTTACATAGTGACTTGAATCACACTACATGCTAATCAATAATTCATTTATGATTATACATACATACCTTAAACTGTATTATTGAGCACCTGCTCCACATGTGTCAAGAACTATGCTGACACTAGTGACACGGTGGAGCGATAAAAGGGGTGGTTCTGTTGGGGAGACAGCTCAGAGTCCAGTGGGAGCTCCAGAGATTTATAGAATAATCATGATAATCAATGCAAAAATTCAAACTCCAATAAGTGCTCCAGGGGAAATGAATGTAAAATAGAAAGCTGACCTAGACTTGTGGGACATAGAAGTTTTCTCTGCAGAGGAGACATTGAGCATATGGAGAATATCTGGGGTTAACTAAGGAAAGAGGGGAAGGAATATTCCACGTAGCTACGTTGAGATGTGCAAAGACCTATGGAGGGAAGGAGGATGGCAAGTTAAAGATGCACGAAACATTCACGAGACAGAAAGCACTGGCAGAAGAGCAAACTCGTGGGGGGAAAGCCTGAGTTTAGATTTGGAGATGGGAGTCTGAAGTGCCATACCAATGGAAAATACTAAATAGGTGGTTGGATATATGCATTTGGACCTCAAAGAAAATTCCTGAGCCAAAGAGATAAATGTGTATATAAATAGCCTAGGAAGAGCAGTTAAAATTAAGGATCTTGGATGAGGTTGCCTAGGAAAAGAGCGTATACTGAAAAAAAAAAAAAAAAGAAAACTAGACTTAGACAAGCTATAAATATAATGGCTGAATAAAAGATGAGTCCACAGAGTAGGCTAAGAAAAGACAGCCAGAGAGGGACAAGAATGTGGTATCACCAAAGTTTAGGGGAGGAAGAGTTGCCAGAAGCTAGAAAGTTGGAAGTCTTAACAGTGTTTAAGAATGTTGCTGAATCATGGGGTAAGATGAGGTCTGAACAATGTCCATTGTATTTGAGGACAGAGAGGTCACTGTTGATCTTATCGGAGCTGGTTCACAGGAGCCATTTGGGGGATGGGGGTGAGGGACTAGGGTGTCCATCCTGAAATAGACTGGGGAGAGACTGGGAATTTAAAAAGTGGATGCAGAAAATATGGACTTCTCTTTCAAGTTGTGAAGGAAAGGAGTGAAATATGGTGTTGGAATAAAGAATTATTTGAGATTGAGAGAAGATTTTGTTTTGCTTTACCTTTTTAATTGTGAAAATTCACATATACAAAAGAGCATATGCAATATATGTGTGTGTATGTGTGCGTATACATGCATAAAGTTTAAAAAATAAAAGTAAACAGACACCTGTGCAACCACCACCCAGCTTCTGGAAAAGCACATTACCAAGATTTTAGAAGCTCCTGTGCTCCAATTGTATCCCATTCAAGGGAGAATATTTTTAAGATAGAAGAGACATAGTCTGTTTAAGTGTTGATCGAAGGGTCTAGTTGAGAAGGACTGATCACATATGCAAGAGGGAGGTGGGATAATGGATAATAAGGCATTATTGCCAGAGCAGGAGATAACAGGCTCCAAAGCACCAGAGAAGATATGGGCCATATACAAGGAGAGAGACGGCTCTAACGATGGGTATAAATGTGAGTTGGTTTGTAGGTTTAGTACCTGTCTGATGACTTCAGTTTACTCAGTAAAATAGAAAATGGGCTCATCTGCTGAAAATGAAAGGGGAAGAAGAGTAAGGGGTGATTTGAAATAGTCATTGTAGACAGACTATGTCAGTGTTGAGGGCGTGTTTGAGGTTGGTGACCATGTATTTTAAATATCAACCTGCTCTGCTGTGTTTATTTCTCAGGAATATTTGGCCATTTGAATGTAGGTACAGAAAAAACAGGTTCTTATAGGGTTGAGATTTTGCTAGACACATGAAGAAAATACAGAGGAGCATTGTGGTTGAGAATACTAGTAAGAGTTTCAAAAGGAGTATAAACTAAATAGGAGAGGGGATGAACAAGAAAGAGCCACAGGACCAGAGGTTCCAATGAGGATGAGAAATGGTGGACCAGAGAGTAAGATGCTTGAATTAGTGACTTTGCAAGTAAAGCAATTTTGGATGACGATGTGGTCCAAGCTGCTGTTGGGAAAGAGCACTTATTCTCCACTCCTGACACTTTCTTTCAGATGGAGGTGCTTTCTCTGTTCTTCTTTCATTTCTACTCTGGGGAGATGAACAATTTATTTGATTGGTGAATTTGGAAGGAGAAGATAAATATGAGTACCCTGTTCCTTCTCCCTCATCTCCTGTGATGACCCAGGAAGCGCACAGTCTGATCTGCTCCCCTGAGTGCAGCAGGGGAAACCTGTGCTTATTCAGCTGGGTAGAGTCATCCAATTCCAGGATCCACTATCAGGAAGCTTATTGCTGGCTGAACAGCTAAGTCACAATCTTTAACCTACTACTTATCATAAAGAAGATAAATTTATTTCCATCTGTCTTGCTCCTTCTCTTTCTTACAAATGGTTCAGAACTCAACAACAGGAGAGCAGTGGTGCTAGTTATTGCCTCTCTTCAATCCAACGCCTTGACTTTGGGAGAGGGTGGCTTAAGAGAAGTGAAGAAGAAGGTCATTAGAGATGAAGTGGTCAAAGATCTGAGAATCTGCTGTGTCAGATCAGTTACCCCAGTAGATGTTGAAGTTATCCAGGAGGCAGGACTTGGGACAGAGTGGAAGATTGATAGCCAGTTTCAAAATCCTTAATAAATGGGGAAGATTGAGTATAAGGTGCTGGATGAGGGACTAAGAGGTCAAGACTGGTGCAAATCCAATAGTGTGAGTCTCCAAGGAGCAGAGTTTTGTTTTGTTTCCCAAGTTGGGCATGTCTACTATTGGAAATGGCAATGGGAACAAAGAGGAAATCAGCTCCATGCTCCATAAATTCCATAAATGGGTCAAGAGTAAAGACATCTGGAACATAGGGCTAATGGCATAGTGGAAGGTTAACAGCCAGGAGAGCTTCCACTTTGGCAATGAATGACAAAAGCAGGGATTTCAGGCATGGGGAGGAGGGGGAAGTGGTGAATCCAGGCAACTGCACCATCCACATGAATCTCACCATAGTTTCCTTTCTGGCTCCGGATCCACTATCTGGGGACACTGACCCAGGGATGCTGGCCAGTGCCTGGCATGAAAGAAGCAAAGGCCCCGAGCTTCCCACACGAGAGCTCCGAGGCTTACCTGTAACAGAGATGCTTTCTGCAGTTCAGTGTCCCTGTATGCTGTCCTGGCTGAGACACAGATTAAAGGGGAAAACAGGCTGTGATAGCAAAAACAACATTCTCACCACAGCTGTCTAAAAGCCTGGCTGAAGCTCTGCCTGTTTTGGAATGAAAAGACTCACATTTCTTGATAATCTCAGAGCAGCCTCAACCACTCTATCAGCTTCCACAGCTGCACAATGAGACCTGGTCTCCCCATGACACACAGCGGAATTCACATGCTAGTTTTTGTACAAATCCTCATCTGTCTGGGCACTGGCATGTTACAGTACACGGCCCACAACTTATCCTTCCTCTCCTCCAACACCCTCTTCTGAACTACTGAGGATCAAAAACCAAATGAGGAAGACACCAATTTATTATCTACATTTGTATCATCTAAACAGGAGTACTTTGGAGATTGAAAAGGGGTGCCAAAGTTTAATTATATATTTTGAAATATTTATTTATTGTCCCTCAAATGATTTTGTTATGTTTGTAGACTTATAATATTAAAACTATTTAAAAAAATACTTTCTAAAAAATAAAAGTAACATATTTCCATTGTACTTTAAAGCAATTTAAAAAAAATTTCTTTATATGGATTATTTAAGCATTTGAAATAATGTAAGCAAAATAATTATTCTTGGTACATATTCACTAACTTGAATCTGTTTCTTAGTCATATCTGTTTCTCTGACACTGATATTTTTCTGAAAAACTTTTTTCCTTGCAATTTTATTGCGATATATTCATACTATACAATCATCCAAAGTGTACAGTCAGTTGTTCACAGCATCATCATATAGTTGTGCATTCTGAAAAACTTATTTTTCAAAATAATTTAATTATTTTTCAAAAAATTGCCAGTAATCTTCAAATGTGATTTTTATGGTTAATAAATTTGAAATTTTTCACATCTTCATTTGACTCTTCTCTGAGTACCATCTTATATTAATTGAGAAAATACTCTCTTTACAAGTACTAAGTACCCAATAAGCTCAGAACAAATTCTGCTACATTGAAGATATGTTCAACTCTAATTTTCTTTATATTGAAATATGTAAATATTTTGGCACAAATATTCTCACAGGTCTTGTGTTTTTGTTTCCATTCAGATTGTCTTTCTTCAAAAGCATTTTTTACAAGAAAAAGCTCATTAAATAAATTGTCTCTATGATTCTTGTAAATGATAGTCAAATCCAGATACTGCAAAATTGGTAGATTACTGACAAATTGAGGTATTCCAAAGTGTGTTACAGAACTTCAACATTAAATCTTATACTCTTTTTGAGCTCTTGTTTAATTAAACTGTTTTTTTTCTGTTGCTTTAGTATATATAGCTTACTGTCTGCAAGTGTTGTTTTCAAAACTGCAATTTAAAAAAGCTTTAAACACTGAGATTTTTGGAGCCATATTTGTTGAATATTTTGAACAAAATGCAAACAAACTTTAGATGACTCAGTTACACAGAAGTTCAATACTGTTTGTAGGACACTTAATTTTGATTTACAAAGTAATTCAAAGACATATTTCTATACTCCACTTGATGATAGACATCAAAGAGATTTTTTTTAAAACTTGTTTTTCATTTTCAGTCTCAGATTCAATATACAAAAAAGTTCAGTTCAGTTATACTGGTATATGTAAAATATTTGAAAATTTTAACAATTACAGCTGCTATTTTGACTGCAACTTGTTTGAATGCAATTGTCAATTACATGCTCCACAGGACTGTTAATTTAGTAAGAACATTGGTTTTTGTTTTTTTTTTTAATTCAGTTTTATTGAGATATATTCACATACCATACAATCATCCATGGTGTACAATCAACTGTTCACAGTACCATCATATAGCTGTGCATTCATCACACCAATCTATTTTTGAACATTTTCCTTTACCAGAAAGAATCAGAATAAGAATAAAAAATAAAAATAAAAAAAGAACACCCAAATCACCACCCCCATCCCACCCTATTTTTCATTTAGGTTTTGTCATCCATCCATACACTAGATAAAGGGGGTGTGATCCACAAGGTTTTCACAATCACACTGTCACCCCTTGTAATCTACATTGTTATACGATCATCTTCAGGAGTCAAGGCTTCTGGGTTGGAGTTTGATAGTTTCAGGTATTTACTTCCAGCTATTCCAATACATTAAAACCTAAAAGTGTTACCTATATAGTGCATAAGAATGTCCACCAGAGTGACCTCTCGACTCCATCTGAAATCTCTCAGCCACTGAAACTTTATTTCATTTCATTTTGCATCCTCCTTTTGGTCAAGAAAATGAAGAACACTGGTTTTTATCATGACTCATGCTTGTGTCAAAACTGGTATTTATATTAGTTTGGCAAAAACAAACAAACAAAACAACAAATAATTTTATCTCTTTCTTGGTTGCATTTCCCACAGAAACAGACACTGAGGCTAGAAATGGGTGTATGTAGTTTATGTGGCGGTGCAGGAAGCCATCAGGAGAATGGGCGGATGATATAGGAAAGGAAAGGCAGGCAACTAGCAGGTTTGTTTCTAAGCCAGCCGACACGGTACCTTAGTCCTGTGGGGAAGCTCTAGGTGTCGCTGTAAAACACCTGCCTCAGAGTCACCCCAGCTAAGGGGCAAGACAGCTGGGGGTATTCATTCCTCCAGACCTTCCAGTTATTGGCGAAGGGCTGCCCCTGAGGGATGTGGATTCCCAGGCACTTCTGGCCTTCTGTGTGTGGGAGGGAGTGGAGCAAACTGAGGGCAGCTTGAGTTAGGGCAGTCTACCGAGGAGACGGAAGTTCTGAGCCAGGACATAAAAGGGAAGATGACTGGGAGGATGCCAGCAGAGCACTGAGAGCTACTGCTTCCATTTTCAGTGTTCAGCTTGTATCAGGAGACAGAAACCACACAGTAGTTAAACAGAGGTCAGTTTAACAAAGGAGTCAGCAAACTGTGACCTCTGGGCCAAATTCAGGCAGGCCTGTTTTATACATAAAAACTACACCCATTCACTGACCTATCACCTGTGGTTGCTTTCATGCTACAACAACAGAGCTGAGTAGTGACAGAGAATGTTTGACCCACAAGGCTGAAAATACTTAACTATTTGGCTGACCTGCGATTTCATATAATTATCAAGCTATGATAGGGTCTTGACTATGAACATGTAAGGAGAAACCTAAAGGGCACCCTAGGGCTGAGGGAGACTACACAAGGAAGGAAAAATTTAGAAGGGAGCCTAATCCTCAAGGCTGGGGCTCACAATTCACTGAAGAAGGTGTGGTTGGCAGAGAAGTTTCTGGCTTCTCCAGGCCACAGCTGACCTGCAATTGCAGGGCAAGCAGGAGTAGCCCTCTGTGGGCAGACAAGCAAAGGGTGGTGGGCAGGTGAGCAGAGAGTCAGGGTGCTGTTCCAGGAGCGAAGCCTGGAGAGTGTGGTGTTTACCTCAGAAGGACTAAAGAAACAACCTTCCAGTGAGCCAAGGCTGGTGAGCGGGTGTGCAGAGATGAGTGAGCTCACTGCTATCATTACTGCAAGTGGGAGCTGAAGAAGCCGCCCTCTGCAGAGCCTAGTGCGCCTACGTGTCCAGCTCGGGCTGTGGTTCCTGGCTAGCTGCATGAAATACAAGTCAGGTACTTGCTTGCGAGACAGACTCCCCTGGTGCCACCAGTTTACACATACTTGGGGCTGAGGAGAAAGAAAGTGCAGAGAGCAGTAACCTGGGCTGGACTGCCACTGCCTGAGTTGAGGGATGCAGAAAGCATGTGGCAAACAAATGCTAGAGAAAGCTGCACTCTGGAGGAACCTAGCATTGAAGAAACAGGAAAAAAGCATACTCTCCAGGAGGGAGCAAACGATGGGGAGCCAGGAGGGAGCCACCTGCACTGTCTCCTTATGACATCTCCTAATGGCATCTGTTCTATGTGGTCCTCATACACTCATGGGGAAGAGGCAGGCTCTCCTTAGGGTTCTACAGCATTTTTTTTATACCGTCAATAACATGTGTCATTATTATTCTTGGAGTTGTAAGGGGAGCAGCAAGTAGCATCTCCCTTACTTGCTTGATCCTAAGAGAGAGACATAGGAGACATCAGATGGAGACAAAAATATCAGCTCCATTATTGATAGATTGTACCCTGGAAGATGAGGCTTAACCATGCGGTCTTGTGGGATTGTTAATATGCTTTCCTGTCTGAATTAAATTTACCTCCATGTGGACAGAACATGCCCCACCAGGCTCCCTCTAGGTAGAGTGGCAGAGAGCTTAAGAGTAGGAGTGGGGGGAAGGGAAAGAAAAAGAGAGGGGTGGCGGGAGACAAAGAAGCAAGTGCATTTTCCTCTTCCAAATTCTCCATCAGATAATTCACTCTCAGCCTGGTTACCAGTGAAGGGGGAAGGGAGGGGAGGGATGGAGAAAAGCCTAGTGTTGTCTAAGGGAAATTTCTCCACGTGGAAACACAAGAATTGGGGGACAAATGTGTCCTGACAATCCCATAATTATTTTTATATGATCATCTCTCATTCTGCCTCCTTAGCCTCTTAGAATCCCAAAGATGCTTTTGTTGATTTTTGCATCTCCTGTGCCTGACACTACGTTCAATAAATATTTGTTGAATGAATGCTTAATCCTGAAGTGCTATTTAACACTTGGGAGTTTAAAGATAGCCATAGCTCAAATTTATAAATCAAACAGTTTCTAGTGGTTTCTAATTCCCAGCAATCTCTCTAATATAATTAGATGTTTTATGGGATTGTTAGGACATTGTCTACAAGCGTTATTTATTATAGAAATTTTCCGTTCCAAAGAGCTGAGTCTTCCATCTATTTTTAGCTGTTTTTTTTTAGCTGCTTTTTAAATTTTAAATTCAGCAGGACAAAAGCCAGAATCCAGTGTCCTGTTCTAATGTACACAGCTGAAGGATGATTTCTAAATATTTGCTGGCTTCTGTAGTAGAAAAGACCTTGTGAGAAATCACATAGCTAGACTGATTAGAACCAGATAATTCCCAGAACATTTCTTCCCATTGGAGAGGGGATGGTGGGTGACAGCTGAAAGATATCCTGCTATGTAAGCCAACAGAGGAAAACTATCCCCAAGGCAGACCTTGGCGATGCCTGCCCAGCCAAACTGTGGAGTAGTTTTGGAAGTCAGTAATGGCGGGGAAAAGTTAAACAGAACTCGGGCATTAGGAGTGCAGAGGAAAGAGCAGGGGAATTGAAACCATAGAACCTTAGGATGGAAGTTGGGCAAGGCACTAACAGAACCGTAATGTCTTCTTCTCTAAGGGTGGTGGTGGTGGTGGGGGTTAATAAGATCTCTTTGAGAAAGGTTGGCCATGAGGCAGGCACGGTACTTGGGAGAGAGCAGCCACCAGTCACTGTAACTTGTACATCTGGCTAAAAGCCATCAGTGCCATGGAGAAGCACCCTGCTCCCAGTCAGCTCTTTTGGAGAGTGGAGGTGGACGTATATTTCTGAGCAAATTTATTTTTCAAAAACTCCTTCTGAAGCAGTGCCCATATGTTCTATGGTCGATTTTTTTTTTCCTCGGTGAAAATGTAAACACACGTTTGGGCACTTTCGCCACATTATCTTTGCTGCACTATTTACTTTTTCTTACTTGAACACAAGCTGTGAGTTTCAAAGCTCATCTGGTCTACTTGGCTCAGATGACAATTTTTACACCACTTAGGAATGGTTGACATTTAAATCTTCACAGTAACTGTTGGAATGCCTCCAGGTTAATCTTGGAAAATTGACATGGGTCCAGTTCTTTTTTTCCTGAAAGGAACCATAGGAAATGGTGAATTGTGGTTACTTTTGGGTGAGTGGGACATAGGGGAAGGAATGAACCTGCCTTCTGCTATTGACACCCTTATATAATTCCCTCCTCTTGAGAGTAGATTGGGCTTATTGACTCCCTTCTAATGAACAGAATACAGCAGTAGTGATGGAGGTCACTCTGAAGATTAGGTTATAAAAGGACTGTGGCTTCCATCTTGGGTGCTTTCTCTTGCCTACTCTCTCACTTGTTCATGCTGAGGTAAGCTGGTTGCCATGTTCTGGGCTGCCTTATGCACAGGTCCATGGGGCAAGGAACTGAGGGAGGCCTGAAGTCAGCACCCAGTGGGGACCTGAGCCCCTCAGTCCACAGCCTGTGAAGGAACAAATTCTGCTAACAACCATGGGAGAGAGCTTGGAAGAAGATCCTCCCTAATTGAGTCTTTAAATGAGTCTTAAGCCCCAGTCTATAGCTTGACTGCAACCTCATGATAGATCCTGAGCCAGAAGCAACTCAACTGAGCAGTGCATGGATTCCTGACCCACAGAAACTATGAGGCAAAAAAGTTTTGTTACAGTAAGCTGCTAAATTTTGAGGCAATTTGTTATGTAACAATAGATAATTAATACAGGAAGGGGAGATGAGAAAGGGTTATATGGAGAAGCTTTAACATTTTATGCTATCCATACTGTATGAATTTTCTACCTTTATATATGCATCATTTTTACTCTCTAAAACACTGTCAACAGGTATTATCTAGGCAGGTAGATTATAGCAGATATTGCAAAATGGGTCACCCAACAAAAACTCTAACACCTTTTATTGCCTTTCTGTACAATAGAAGTTAAAAACTGTTTTAAACTTTTTTTAAAAAGAAAACCTACATTTCCAAGACTACCTTGCAGTGGGGACACATTTGCGATCTAGTTTTCACCTTGCAGACATACTGGTGTGAATCTCAGAAGGAAATTAGCAATTTGAGATGGTGGCATTTTCTGGCAAATCTGGGGGTGGAGATGTGTATTATTCTGCAGTAATTGTGGCAGAGGTTCTATGGTCTAGGCAAAGACTAGATTATACTCCCTGGCACCAAAAGTGCCGAGCCATAGGGTGATAGTGACAATGGAGTTTTTATTAGAATAGCTCGGTAGCATAGCATTTATTTTGGTGCAATTGTTCTCTGTTGGGTAACATCCAAGATAAAGATTTAACTCACATAACACTTTTTCCTTCTCCCCCTCTGCTCCTTCCAAAATTTTATAGTTAAATTATGTTTAACTTTTCTTTTGGTGTCTTCAAACCTTGAATAATATATATAAAGTGCTATATTTTTTTCTTTTGGTGTCTTCAAACCTTGAATAATATATATAAAGTGCTATATTTTTTGTTCAATCAACTTTATCTTGACTTCCCTTAACCTACCTTTAAAATCCTACCTTTCTTCCAGCTTTCTTCCCCCACGCTTTCACTAAAACACCTTGGAAGTGAAAGAAGGCACTAATAATAATTACACGGGGAAAATAAGCTTAATCAAGTAAATCTTTGGTCATGCCATCTAAGTAGTGTTATACTCCAGTTCTCTCCATCTGAATGGAAAATATGCTTATAATTTTCTATTAACAAACATGTAATGAATTATATAGTTAGCTCCTAATTGCTGTCAGTACTTAAAATATATAGATCCAGATGGTGAGATGATGGATAATTTTTATTTTATTTCTCTATATTTTCCATACTTTCCTAATTTTCTCCATTATGCATGAGTTATTTTTAAACTAGTAAATAGAACTTACTGGGATATTAAAAAACAACAACAACAAAACTTCAAAACCCACCTAACTTAACAACACTTTAATCAGTCAGAAACTTTATCCAGAAACCAAGTATTGTCCCTAACAACTCATCACAGGTAGTGAAGAATAGTTAATGAATAAATATTTATTTTTCACCAAGTTGAAGGAGGAGTGAACACATAGTTCCACTATTTAGGAGCATATTGCAGGTAGAGTGAGGTGAAAGGAAGCACAGGAATTTTTGAGGGTCTCACCAAGAATCTCCAATTTGGAAGAGAGAAATTAAAGATTTGAGAAATCCCAGAAAGCCCCCTACTACAGAATGGCATTGTTTGAAGGATCAAGAAGTAACAGTGGCCTATTTTCCACTTCCCATTATTAAGACCCAGGTTCCTAAGAGGGAGTGTAAGATTTGGAACCAAGTCTCAATGATGGGTGATAAATAAAACAACGGCTTTCTAACTAGGCACACGTTTTCTCTGCAAAACAAAATGATACATGGATCCTGTTTCTTGCCAAGGTGGTCAGCTCACTCCAAAAAGGAATAACAGATCAAAAACTGAGAGACTTCATATGTGACTGACTGGACTTCTTTCCATTAACTTTTAAAGAGATTTGTAAGAAAGACACGTGAGGAAAAAGTTGCCAGATTGCCCAGTTTCAACCCAATCCATCAATCATCTAAAGGACTGGACATAGCAGGGCTTCTTACCTAGAAGAACCACCATATAGGAAGTATCAACAACAAAGGTCCAACACATGGATAATTTGGTGTTATTGCCTGAAGTAGAGGGTAGAACAAATGAAGCAGAAATAAACATATATATTTAAATATATTAGGAAGTAAGCTTTTCCTTAACATGAAGAAAGGCAGAGATCTACAGATTGAAAATTTTCAATGGGGTAGCTAATGCCAAGACATATTCTGGTGAATTTGCCGAACTACAAGGTTAAAGACAGAATCCTATAAACACCCATGTCACCTACTGAGTTGAGAAACTGAGGTTGAACTCAGACATCTCCTAAGCAGCATTAAATACTGGGAGATCATGGAGGAACTTTCAGAGCAATGTTACTTTAGTATGGTCTGTGGGCTGTCAATTTAAGCATCACCCGGGAGCTGGTTAGAACATCAAATCCTGGGGTCCTAACCCAGAAGACTGATTCTGATTTCCTGGAGTTGGGACCCAGTAATCTGTGTTTTAAAAAGTCCCCCAGGTGATTCTGATGCATGCTCAAGTTTGAGATTTTTGAGGGAAACATAATGAGACTCATGAATTCTACACCGTGCTAAGTTGTTATTTACATGTGGTGGGAACAGACAACCATCTCTTATTTGTATAGATGCAGGAAGTACATTTGTAATGAGTATTTGAAATGGGGGGGAATTGAATGAAGGAAATCAGTTTCACAGTTGATGTAAGAGCTAAGATAACAAAAAATAATGAGACACTTCGAGATCAGCCACAGCAAGTGGAGCAAAGAGTTGCAGGGACCAGAGTTACCTGAAGGAAGCTGGAAACCCAGCAGCTCTGTCCAGCAGTGAAGGAGATATTGCTTGAGACAGATGGGAAGCTGGTACCTGAGATGCTGAAATGGACAAGGAGGGGGATTTGAAATAGTATGGTTCTCCCTTCCTCTCTACATCCGATATCTTGCCAGACCCTGCTGTTGGCCAAACCTGGCTGGAAACCAGCTGATGCACAATTTGGAAAAACATCTTGCAGAGGTAAGCCCCTCTCTGTTTCAGAAAAGAGCAGGGGAAGGGTGAGGAAGGACTTCGAGGAGCAGCAAGCCCAGGACTGGTACAGGGCCTTAATTTAATCTACCAAGGGATAAATCAAAATAACTAACAAATGGGGAGTGCTATGAAAAGACTGGTAGCAGTGTCGGGTTCACGGGTGGGAGACCCATGCAGTCACACAAGGCCCTGTGCTTCGATGGGTCCCACTCTTGGTTTAATAATCTGCTGTCACCATCTTAAAGTTCTTGACAATTTCTGAACATGGGGCACAGTGTTTTTATTTTGTACTGGGCCCTACAATTTACGTAGCTGGCCCTGACTGGTAGTGAACATTACATTATTTAAATATAGAATAATCATGTTCACAATTTAAAGTGTAAATGTTAACACCTGTTTACAGAAAAGCTACATACTGTTAAAAAATAATAATTTAACAATAATAGACTTGGACAAAAGCTCCTAGAACATCCCAACAAAAACTTGGAGCTGATAGCAGAAGGAAATGTGAGTAAATCCCCTTGTCCTCCATAGTGAGAAGTAAGTAGATTTTGTTTTGCTTATGAGGTTGAAAGAAGTTGATTTGAAATGTCTACATTTAAATATGTTATTTAAAGTAGAAAGAAGATAAGTCTTAATAACTTTCAAATTACCACAGGAAAAAGAGTGAGATGAACTCAGAGAAACACAGACTACACAGCAAAGATAGAAAATAAGAAAGCACAGTCACACAAAATTGAGAGTGAAGGTGCATATAGTAATAACACATATAAATGGTATTTATTTGTGTGTTGGATCACAAAACTGAACCAATGAATTAATATGTTTAAGACGGCCTATAATTATTAATGTCTGTAAGAGATACTGTTAGAACAAGAGAAATCAAAATTTAAAATAAAAAGATGGGAAACTCTGTCTTGGGGTTTGCCCCTATGAAGTTTGTTACTGTAAAGGAGAGGCTAAACCTGCTTATAAGTGTGCCCAAGAGTCTCCCTGAGTACCTCTTGCTCAGATGTGGCCTCTCTCTCTAACTAAGCCACCTTGGCAGGTGATCTCACTGCCCTCCCCCCTAAGTGGGACCTGGCTCCCAGAGGTGTAAATCTCCCTGGCAACGCAGGATATGACTCCTGGGATGAATCTGGACCCGGCATCATGGGATTGAGAAAATCTTCTTAACCAAAAGGGGGATGCGAGATGAAAGGAAATAAAGCTTCAGTGGCTGAGAGATTTCAAACAGAGTCGAGAGGTCACTCTGGTGGACATTCTTATGCACTATATAGATAACACTTTGTAGGTTTTAATATATTGTAATAGTTAGAAGTAAATACCTGAAACTACCAAACTCCAACCCAGTAGCCTTGACTCTTGAAGATGACTGTATAACAATGTAGATTACAAGAGATGACAGTGTGATTGTGAAAATCTTGTGGATTGCACTCCCTTTATCCAGTGTATGGATGGATGAGTAGATAAATGGGGACAAAACTAAATAAAAAATAGGGTGGGATGGGGGGATGATTTAGGTGTTCTTTTTCACTTTTATTTTTTTATTCTTATTCTGATTCTTTCTGATGTAAGGAAAATGTTCAAAAATAAATTGGGCTGATGAATGCACAACTATATGATGGTACTGTGAACAGTTGATTGTACACCATGGATGACTGTATGGTAGGTGAAAATATCTCAGTAAAACTGAATTTTTAAAAAAGATGAGCAAAATATGACAGGGAAATGCAAACAAAATAAAACACAGGTTACAAAATTATTATCAAGTTAAAGTCAAATAAAGAACTGTAAACAAGACTCAGTGTCACTTTATATGGATGATGGGTAAAGAAGTTCCTGAGAATTGCCATGAACCCACAGGAGCAAAATACTGGGCAAACAATTCTCTTTTTTAATAATATGTTCTTGAAAAATTATATGAATATATAATATGCTGAAACCGAACAAGCCTTTAACTTACAAAGGGAATTCTATTCCAACAGAGCCAAAACATTGTAAGATTTCTAATTACACCTTGCCTTCTAGATTGGTGTCATCAACTACAACAGACACTGGTTCCATGTGAGCACTTGAAGGATGCTTGAAAATGTGACTGTTTGACCTGAGATGCACAGTAAGTGTAAAATACACTTTGGATTTCTATGACTTAGCTTGAAGCAAAAAATAATACAAATCATCTCATTAATAATTTTTATTGTGGCTACTGGAAAATTTAAAATTACCTATGTGGACTCGCATTATATTCCATTGGAAACTGTTGTTCTAGATAATCATCTTTATTAATATAGTTTTGATGTAGTTCATGCACTTTCTTTAATTTTGCTTTAGTTTCATAATAAATGCCTGACTGAAGCTGAGGACTTGTGGATATACCTTTGGATATATCTGATGGCTTCCATCTTTATTGCAATGGAATTAAATTTGCAGAAAAGCTACAGTTCTTATCACTAGCATCAACTTATTTATACTTACATGTTTTAATCATTTTTATAAAGTAATAGGGACATACAATTAATATTCAAATAATTTCATAAGAAGAAAATGGTAGCTATCAAAAGTAGAATGTAATTGTTGGGTCAGCTCATGTAGTAAATCTGAATTTAGCACATCAGATCTGATGTAGAAGAAGAATTTAACATTCACCTAAAAATGTATAAAAATTCAATTTCTATGAAAATCAAATGTTCAAAAACCAAGGATTACCCACTGCTGAAAATATAATGTGACAGAAACACAATCATAGAGGGAGATGTACAAATCTCTTCCAGTCATTGACAAATTATATAGACAAATAAACCCCCTAAGGTTATATTATATCTGAATAATATTATATATATAATATATAATAATATATATATGTGTATATATATATATACATATATATGTTGCCCTACATGGAAAATATAACTCCATTAAGAAATCTATATGTATATCTTCTCCTTGAGTCTAAAGATTCCACATTGTAGAGAAGTCACAACTTCCCCAAAGTATCAATGAATTAATAAAGTCCCAAACATAAAAAATGTTTTTGTGATTTGAAAAAATAATTTAAAAGGTCATATAAAATAATATGTAACTGAGACTAGCTGGGAAAAAATCTAAAAGTAAGAAATAATGTGGTAGATTTGCTCCATGCACATGAAAACACATGAAACTATAGTAATTAAAATAGCACAGGCTGTAAAAAGAATGAAGTCCTGATGCACACGACAACATGGATGAACCTTGAGGACATTCTGTTGAGTGAAATAAGCCAGACACAAAAGGACAAATATAGTATGATATCACTGAGATGAACTAATTATAATAAGCAAATGCATCGAGTCAGAATCTAGAATATAGGTTAGCAGGGGATAGAATGGGGGTAGAGAAAGGGAAGAGAAAGGGGAGGGATACAGAGATTGAGAAGTGACTGCTTAAGGGGTATGGGCTTTTTTTTTTTTTTTTTGAGTAATGAAAATGCTCTAAAATTGATTGTGGTGATGAATGCACAACTCTTTGATTATATTAAAAGCCAATGAGTGTACATGATGGATGGAAAGTAGAATGTGTGAATATATCTCAATAAAACTGCTTAAAAAAAAAAAAAGGATACGCATGGAAAATACCGAAAGAAACACTCAAGCATTAAGAATTTCCTCTGTTGCAATAAAGGCAATTTAAATTTTCTTCTCTACATTTTTCGGTTTTAAAACTAACACACCTTATTTTTGTGGGGGATGGGAATGTTCTACATTTTGATTTGGGTGGTGATTACACAAATACATACAATTGTCAAATCTCATCGAACGCAACATTTTAAGATTTGTATTCTATTGTATATTAATTATATGCCAATAAAAATTTTTAAAAATGCATACAATAAAAAAATACTATAGGCAAAGGACCAGACAGATGCATGAATCACAGACATTTGGTATGTGATGAAGGATCATTTGTAACTCTTGTTGGAATTCACTTGGGAATTCAACCACTTGAGAAAAATATAGTTTACTTTCTACCCCACTCCTTAACGCATGCAAAAATTCAAAATGGAAGAAGGTTGTATTATAAAAAATGAAACCATAATATATATATTCACCTACATTAGCTTGCATTACATTTATGGTTTGGATTATTATGGCTTGTTTTCATTTATATCTTTAATTCATTTAGAATTTAGTCCATTCCAGTGATATAACTGTCTATCTCTGTTATTATAACTTTACAATGCATTTTAATATCTGCTTAGGGCTGGTTCACCCTCATTACATTCTTTTTCAAAAATTTCCTGAATATTCTCACAGATTTATTCTTCTGTATTAATTTTAAATTAATTTTTAATCAAGTTTTGCAAGCAATCTTTTGGGATTTTGACTGGAACTGTGTTAAATATATAGATTCATGTGGGAAGAATTGATATACTTCTAATTTTGAGTCTTTCCTATCCAAGAATCAGTCATGTCTGTACAATTTTTTCAATTATTCATGTGTCTCCATAAAGTTTAGTTGTTTTCTTCATATTGATCTTACATTTGCTTCTAGGTGTGTTATAATTCTTTCTTCCTTGGAACTTAGTTGCAGAGGTTTGAATTAATCACATTTCTAGTCCATTGGCCTTTGCATGCCTCTCATGCACTTGTATTTTTCGTTGATTTGTCCATTCATCAGGTTATCTGCTGATGTGCCATCGGGTATGCATGTCTTTCGTTTGATTGGCAGTGCTCTCTAGAAGGCTGCATCAGCCTTGGTTTTCCCGGTGTCTCACCCTGCCATGTGTCCAAGCCTGTAGCATGTGGGACTTCTTTCTCTGCAGCTCCCTTCTCTTCACTCTCCTAGCAGGTTGGCAGCCCTGAACTCCAATTTAGGTCTCCCCAGGGCAGTGAGACTGTGTCAGCCTCCAGTCCACTGTTGGACTCTGTTAGCCTCTATGCCCTGCACTGTTCTGGCAAACACTCTGCAGGTAGAAAGCTCCAGAAAATATCCAGCTCATGTCAGTTCTTTCCTAATTCCTGACTCCTTTAGCTGCCCTCTGGTACCTTCAAGCAGATTTTTTTGGTTTGTTTTGTTCTGATTTTTTGAGGGAGGTGTTTTTGCTGTTTCCCAGCTTTTATAGTTAGGTAAGTCAGATAGCCACTCTCTCATAGCTACAGCACAAGCCCCTCTAGTAGGCTTTTTTTTTTTTATTCAATTCAGTTTTACTGAGATATATTAACATACCCTACAATCATCCACAGTGAATACTCAATTATTCACAGTACCATCAAATATTTGTGCATTCATCACCCAAATCCATTTTTGAACATTTTCTTTACTCCAAAAAAATTAAAATGAGACTAAAAATACAAGTAAAGAAAAACACCCAAGAGATCCATCCCTCCCCATCCCTCCTATGTTTCATTTAATTTTTGTTCCCATATTTCTACTCATATGTCCATACACTGGATAAAGGAGTGTGAGCCACAAGGTTTTCACAATCACGCTGTTCTAGTTTGCTAATGCTGCAGAATGCAAAACACCAGAGATGGATAGGCTTTTATAAAATGGGGGTTTATTTTGCTACACAGTTACAGTCTTAAGGCCACAAAACGTCCAAGGTAACACCTCAGCAATCGGGTACCTTCACCGGAGGATGGCCAATGGCGTCCGGAAAACCTCTGTTAGCTAGGAAGGCAGCTGAAGTCTGCTCCAAACCTCCGGCCTCAAAACGTCTTTCTCCCAGGACGTTCCTCTCTAGCAAGCTTGCTCCTCTTCAAAACATTACTCCCAGCTGCACTCCGTTCGGTCTCTTTGAGTCAGCACATTTATATGGCTCCACTGATCAAGGCCCACCCCGAATGGGCGGGGCCACACCTCCATGGAAATATCCCATCAGTTATCATCTACAGTTGGGTGAGGCGTATCTCCGAATCCAAACATTCCAACTTAATCCCCACTATTATGTCTGCCCCACAAGATTGCATCAAAGAATATGGCTTTTTCTGGGGAACATAATACATTCAAACCAGCACACACGCAATCACACAGTATAAGCTATATAGTTACACAATTGTCTTCAAGAATCAATGCTACTGGGTTGCAATTCAACAGTTGTAGCTATTTCCTTCTAGCTATTCCAACACACTAAAAACTAAAAAAGGGTAACTATATAGAAAGGAAGAATAACCTCCAGAATGACCTCTTGACTCCATTTGAAATCTCTCAGCCACTGAAACATTTTGTTCCATTTCTCCTCCCTCTCAAATAAGCTTTTAATTAGTTAAACTACACGGTATCTTTTTACTTAAGGTCACAATTGCAATCCCTTTTTTATATGTGGGAACTCAAAGTAAAGCAAATAAATTAAATTGCTCTAAAATATGAAACCCAGATAGTATAGTCAACATTGCATGACCAGCTAGAGATCTCTTTTAAGAATTTAGAACACTAAAGAATATTTCCTAACTGAAAATCTAGCATTGTGGGATGGGTCTCTGCCCTCCTCCCCTCCCACCACACCTACTTTTTCTCTCTGGTCCTGGCAGATACCAAGGCCAAGGCATCAGAAACTCAACTGTGAAACCTGGGAGGAAGGAAGGGACAAACACTTCTCTTACATAATAATAAGAGATATGCTTCTGGGATGACCACAGCAGTGGGAAAATCTTAATTATTTATTAGGTAGCCTGTCCCCTCCTCCATTCTCTTGATGTGGACTGATCCCTTTTCATTCTGGCTGAACAAGCTGGAACTGTCAGAGCTGTGAATAAGACCTCAAGGTATGGGGGCATAGACAGTGAGGCTAAAATGAGGCTCTAGGGGAAGAGAGAGATTTGAAAGGGTCATGATTTCCCTGCTGAGTGTGATAGGGCAGCCATGTGTAATACTGTAGGGATTAGCTTTAGCAAGTTTGCTGGAAATTTAGCTATTATAAAATAATTGGAGTACCTGGGAAGACAAATTGGAGTGGAGAAGCTGCTTCCAAATCACCTCAGCTCTGTGAATTCTGTATGGGCTGGAATATACTAATTGGATTCAAAGTAAAGGAATCTTTGCACCTTCTGTATTCTGGGTATACACCTTGACTGGCTTAGAGCACCAGCACATGGCTTTGGACAGGACCAGTTCTGGGTTCTAAACCAAGTCACCTAATGTGTGCATCTGATAGGCAGGCTATGGTTTTTCAAAAAGTCTGTCTTGGAAAGGCAGGCTTTACATCAAGTGGAACTATCCAAATATGCAGAGAGTATTGAGATCTGGAGCAGTTGTAAATGACAGATTCCACTACAGATGGAGATACCACAGATAAAAAGCAGTAAAAAATAAGTAAATGCTTCCCATCTTAAAAGAAAAGGGAAGGCAAAGAAATAACAATACCCTGAAAACACAATCCACAGAATGGGAGAAAATATTTGCAAACCATATATCTTATATGCAATTTGTATCCAGAATATATAAGCTACTTTTACAACTCAACAACCAAAAGACAAATAACCCAATTTAAAAATAGACAAAGGATCTGAATGGACATTTCTCCAATGAAGAGATACAAATGGCCAATAAGCACATGAAGAGAGACTCAACATCATAAATCATTAAGGAAATACAAACCAATACCACAATGAGATACCATTTCACACCCACTAGGATGGCTATAATCATAATGATGGACAATAATAAGTGTTGGCAAGGATGTGAAGAAACTGGAACTCACGTGCTGGTGGGAATGTAAAAGGGTGCAGCCACTGTGAAAAACAGTATGGCAGTTTCTCAAAATGTCAAACACAGCGTTAACCATATGACCCAGCAATTCCACTCCCAGGTATGTACTCAAGAGAATAGAAAATATATGTCCATACAAAAACTTGCATATGAATGTTCACAGATGCATTACTCATAGTAGCCAAAAAGTGGAAACAACCCAAATGCCTATCAGCTGATGAAAGGACAAACAATATGTGGTATATTGATACAATGGAATATTATTCTCCCATAAAAAGGAATGAAGTGCTGATTTCGTGCTGCAACACGGAAGAACCTGGAAAATATTATGCTAAGTGAAAGAAGCCAGTCACAAAAGACAACATACTATATGATTGCATTTATAGACAGTGTCTGGAATAGACAAATCCATAGAGACAGAAAAGATTAGTGGTTGTCAAGCACTGGGGGAGGGGAGAATGAAGAGTGACTGCTAAAGGATATGGGATTTCTTTTTGGGGTGAAGAAAATGTCCTGGAATTAGACAGTGGTGATGGTTGCATAACTATGTGACTATTCTAAAATCCACTAATTGTATACTTGAAATGGTGATGTGAACTATGTGGTATGTGAATTATATCTTAATACTATGGGAAGCTATTAAGAAAACAAAATCAAAACAACAACCAGAAAACACAAGGCAATGGCATTTACTACTTGTTGAAGGGGTATTCCCTGCCAAGCCTTTAAATTCTCTGAGGCAGGCAATTATCATCCCCATTTTACGGAGGAAGATGCTGAGGCATTAAGAGATGAAGTAGACTGTCCCAGGTCTCACAGGTGGGACACGGCAGAATTGGGACTGCCACACCTTTCTCCCTCAAAAGCGCCCCTCACTGCCAAGCGAAGCTAACTCTTCTTTTTGGGTGTAAACCTTAATGGCTGGAGAATTTCACTGTCCAAATTGGTGCTTATAATTTTGACAGTGATTATGAAGAAAAACTTAAATGAGGCTTGGAGTGTTCTGATCAAAACAGGCATGCAGATGTGTTACATGTAGAAAGATTTCCACTGGACTTATTATTTTTAAAAAAGTTTTTGTGTTCTAATGGAAAAAAATTATTTTAAAATCTGTGTATCTGGACAATTTCATTTTTGTGATAAATGAAAGAATTCTCCACAATGGTTATATGAATGCACATTAGTTGTGGCATTTTATGTCTATATGTAAATATAGATA